>NC_139346.1:24162245-25414745 GCF_055883805.1 Amblyomma maculatum
AAGATGCAACTGTTGTATACTTTCCTCTTGAGCGATACCGGTAAGCTGCTAGTCATAATCTGCGAGTGCTTGCCAAATGCGCACCATCCCATTCTTATTCTTCTTGTTATTTCCTTTTCATGGTCCGGATCTGCGGTTACTACCTGTCCTAAGTAGACATATTCGCCTACTACTTCCAGTATTTCGCTACCTAATGTAAACTGCTGTTCCTTCCCGAGGCTGTTGAACATTACCTTAGTCTTCTGCATATTTATTTTCAAGCCTACCTGTCTACTTTTTCTGTCTAGGTCATCAATCATTATTTGCAGTTCATCCCCCGAGTTGCTTAGCAAGGCAATGTCATCAGCAAATCGCAGATTACTGAGGTATTCTCCATCTACCCTTATCCCTAACTGCTCCCATTCCAAGTCTCTGAATACTTCCTCTAAACAAGCTGTGAATAGTACTGGGGAGATTGTGTCTCCTTGCCTAACACCTTTCTTTATGGGAATTTTGTTGCTTTCTTTATGCAGAACTATGGTTGCTGTGCAGCCACTATATATATCTTCCAGCACTTTCACGTACGGCTCGTCTACCCCCTGATTTCGCAATGCCTGCATCACCGCCGAGGTTTCCACTGAGTCAAATGCTTTTTCGTAATCAATGAATGCTATGTATAAGGGCTGGTTATATTCTGAGCATTTTTCTATCACCTGGTTGATGGTATGGATATGATCGATAGTAGAGTACCGTTTCCGAAACCCTGCTTGATCCTTTGATTGATTGCAGTCTAAGGTTGTCCTGATTCTATTAGCGATTACCTTAGTAAATACCTTATACGTAACAGACAGTAAGCTGATTGGTCTGTAATTTTTAAGGTCCTTAGAGTCCCCTTTCTTGTGAATGAGGATAATGTTTGCATTCTTCCATGGTTCCGGTACCGTCGATGACATCAGGCACTGCGTATACAGGGTAGCCAGTTTCTCTAGCACGATATCCCCCCCGTCCTTTAGCAAATCTGTAGTTATCTGATCCTCTCCAGCTGATTTCCCCCTTTTCATAGTTTCTAATGCTTTCTTGACCTCGTCTTTCGTCACTGGTGGAACGTCTGACTGTTTTTCCCTACCGCCAATCTCATTACGGTCCTGACTACTTTGGCTGCTATAGAGATCTGTATAGAACTCCTCGGCTACTTTGACTATCTTGTCCATATTAGTGATGACGTTGCCCGCCTTGTCCCTTATCGCATACATCTGGTTTTTGCCTATGCCCAATTTCTTCTTTACCGCTTTAAGGCTTCCCCCGTTCTTTACAGCATGCTCAATTTTGTCCATGTTATACTTCCTTATATCGGCCACCTTGCGCTTATTGATTAGCTTTGATATCTCGGCCAATTCGATCTGGTCTCATTCGATCGGTCAAGGTACGCGATGCGAAAGCGATTGGCTTTGTGCTGTCATCATCCAAAACATGAGAAAGAACCGCGCCTAAACCATACTGCGATGCATCATGATAGCTGCAATGGTTTGCACGGGTCGTAGTGCGCGCCAAAATCGGCGGAGAGGCTAGAGGCTAGCAAGTTCTTGGCGAACGCTTCCTGGGAACGTTCATCCCAGCACCATGGGGAATTTTTACGTAGTAACCTGAAAAATGCTTGCGCCACCGTTGCTTGGTTAGGAAGGAACTTGCCGTAGAAATTGACGACTCACAGGAACGACTGCAGCTGCTGCCAGTCTTTAGGGGCTGGAGCCTTTAGGAGTGCGTCAACCTTTTTCGTCGTTGCAGAGATGCCTTGTGCGCTGATTTAATGTTCGAGGTAGCGAAGGTCCTCTTGAAAATACGAACACTTCTCTTTCTTGACACGAACGCCTTTTTTTTAGAAGTCATTTTACCACAGCTTCCAGATTGATGAAATGCTCTTCGGTATTTTTACCAGTCACGAGAATGTCGTCTAGGTAGCAGCAGACCCCATGTAAGCCTTTCAGCATGGTGTCCATTATTCTTTAGAAAATCCCAGGTGCGAACGAAATTCCAAACGCGAGTCGATTAAAAGCAAATAATCCTTTTTGCGTATTCAGCGTGAGGTATTCTCAGACATTACCACTTGCTGATAGGCCCGGTCGAGATCAATCTTCGAGAAATACTTACCTCCCGACAAGGCTGTGAACAGTGTGCCTACTCCGCAGAGCTCACAATTTCAGTCACATTTCAGCGAGTGTGAAAATGCACTCACCGGTGACTCGGTGGTGACGCAAAAATTCAACATGTCTGACGCTCAGGGCTGACCAATAGGAACAGGGCATTGTGAGCGGTACGTAATTCGGCCCCAGGTCGTGGTCGATATGAATGCATGGATTAACGGTCGTCTTGTAGTCGCCGCAAATATGTATGCTACCATCTTGCTTGATTACAGGTACCGCCGGCGTGGCGTATTCTGACGTCTTAACCGGCGATATAACCACCAGTTTCTCCATTTTAGACAGTTCAGCGTCGAACGCTTTTTTCAGCGCGAACGGAACATTCCTAGGTTTAAGAAAAAGTTCGGCGCGTTCTTCAGTTATAGTGCCTAACTCGTGTTTGAAAAGGGGTCGGTACTTCGCCAGCGTCAAGCCTCTTTTTTACGCTGATATGAGTAGGAGCGTAGGACCTTGTAATGTTGTTCAGGTTCCAAATTTTCGTCCACTGCAGCCGGACGGCGTGGAGCCACTCCCGGCCCAGTAGAGGTGGTCCCTTGTGGTCAAGACGTAGAGTGGAAGAATTGCAGAATGGTCGCCGTGCTGCACGTTGACCGAAGAGACCTCCTGGGGCCGTACCAGTTTTCCTGTGTAGGTACGAAGTTAAACTGCAGTACCGCCGAAGGAAAGAGCTGACGGAACTGCGTCTTTGACGTGACGGAAACAGCCGCTCCCTTGTCTAACTCCATGTTCACCAAGATGCCGTCGATGGTCATGTGTACGGTGACGGTGTCGTGCTGAGCTGCCGAGACGTCGTTTAAACCGAGGGTCGAAGCTTTCCGTGACACAACCGTCAGCATCTTCGCATTCCTTTTCATTTGATCTTTCTTCTTGGCACTGCTTCGGCAGGCTCTCTGGATATGCCTTTTTTTGTTGCAACTGAAACAGGCTGCGTCCGAGTGAGGGCATTCTTTTGATTTATTTGTTTATTATAACCTCAAAGGCCCCATTGAAGTGGGTTTCAGGGCATAATATTGCTTCAAGTGATGATTTGAACAGCGATGGGTCTGTATAGAGCACGACGTCGGCAGGCAAGTCATTCCACTCTTTTGCTGTGCGCACGAAAAACGAATATAGATGCGTAGATGTACGGGCTTGCGGAGAATGGGTTGTCTTTTCGTGGTTCGTGCGGCTGGAGGTGCGGTATGCAGTGATGATAACAGATTCGTGCGAAAGATGATAATAGAATTTATGAAATTTAAATAGTCTTGCGATGCTACGCCAGTTAGCTAAATTTGATAAATGAGCATTGCATTTTAGTTTGGTTACGCTTTCATAATAAGAATATGCAGAGAAGATGAATCTAGCGGAGCGGTTTTGTATTGCTTCTAGCGTGTTAGAAAGATTAAGTTGATTATTGTCCCAAATAGCGCATGCATATTCTAGTTTGGGCCGTACAAATGTTACATAGGCTAGTGATTTTAACGATGGTGGTGCAAGACGTAGTGTTCGCCGAAAATTCCCCCGAACTCGATTTGCTTCTTTAGAAATTTGAGTTACGTGGTATGTCCACTTAAGATCATGTGTTAAGTGAAGGCCAAGGTATTTATATGTGGTTACTGCTGCAATTTCTGAATTAGCTATTAGGTACTTAAAAGGTGGTTCAGAGGGACGCCTGTGAAAAGAAAGTGAAGAATGTTTTTTCACGCTAAGAGACTTGAGCCATTTACTGCACCAAGTTAAAATGCGATCAATGTCATATTGAAGAAGTTGGCGATCACTGTGAGTGATTATGGGACGGTACACAACACAATCGTCAGCAAATAGGCGTATGTTAGAGCATATGTCAGTTGGCAGGTCGTTTATATAGATAATGAAAAGCAGGGGCCCCAGGACTGTGCCCTGGGGCACCCCAGATATAACAGAGCAGTGAGAAGGAGAGCATTTATTAGCGAGAACAAACTGTTGTCGGTTAGTTAGAAAGTTACGAAGCCAGTCAAGTACCAAGGAATTAAGATTAAGACTTGAAAGTTAAAAAAAAAAAGCCGCCGGTGGGAAACTTTGTCAAATGCCTTTTCGAAATCTAAGAAGAGGGCGTCCACTAGAAGTTTGTGATGGAGCTTAGGTCATTAATAAATAGAGCTAACTGTGTGTCGCAAGAAAAGCCCTTTATAAAACCATGTTGGCTAGCGTGAAAGAAAAGAACAGATAAAAGAAATTTCATGATGCCAGAAAAGATTACATGTTCCATCAGTTTTGACGGGACGCTAGTAATGGATATAGGACGGTAATTATGACGGGAAGATGAAGGCCCTTTTTTCGGTACTGGAATGACTTTACCCACTTTCCAGTCGTGCGGTGCAATGCCTGATGAAAGCGATTGCTGAAAGATATGAGACAACAGGACACTTGTGATATGTTTTGTATTTTTTAGTACCTTTGCGTTATTATCATCAATACCTGCCGATGATGTTAGTTTCAAAGAATCAAAATAATTTAACAATGCCGTGGGGTTCGAATGATATATCGGGCATAGCAGGAAAACCAAAGGATGGAAAATCCGGTAGGTCCCCATCTGGTTCACGAGTAAATGCAGGACTAAAGGTCAGATTGAATACTTCTGCAACATCATGTTCCGCAACTGTAGCCATATCATCATCATGAAGTGTTATTGGGTTGCTAGGGTTAGGATTGATACATCTCCACAATTGACGAGGGTTTGTGCGTAGCATTTCAGGGAGCGTGGTATTAGAAAACGATTGCTTAGCTTTAAAAACATGGGCGCTAAATTGTTTTTCGGCTACGTAATACTTCTGCCATGTATTAGGGTTGTTATTTCGTCTGGCTGCTCGAAAGAGTCTTTCCTTATTGTTATTAAGACTCTTTAATGTATTATTGAACCAAGGGGTATTAACACGCTCGCTTACAGTAATTGTAGGGATGTATTGTTTTACAAGATTATTCATTTTATTCTTAAAAAGAAGCCAGTTAGTCTCGGTAGACCTTAGCTCAAAGTCGATAAGAAACGAAGTACAGAAATTTTCGAGTTCACGGTTAATGTTTAGATAATCGCCTTTATCATAAATAGTGAATGTTTTAGTTACTTTCTTAGGTTTTGGTAGGTGGTTGAGAAACGTGGCGTGAATTATTGAATGATCACTAAGTCCAGGAAGATGTGAAAGGGATAACAGATTCTCTGGATGTAACGTTAAAATCAGATCAAGTGTGCTAGATGACTGTGCACTTTGTCTTGTGTGTTTTGCGTGTGTATTGGCGAACCACAGCGGAAATAGCTTTTGAATGCTTTCTGCGTCTCAGCTTGCACCTTGTGCATATCGCCGGCTACGGCGTCTGTGCCGCGTGCCTCGGCAGCACTTCCGTTGCAAGAGCCCGCTTCACCGCTTTCTGTAACGTAAACTTGCTATCTGCCGTGAAAAGCACTCGCTGAATGTCTTCTCGTAGCAAGCCGCACATCCCGAAGGGACTCGTCAAGGGCGCTCCCAAACTCGCACGTTTGCTACAGTTTACGAAGCTCGCCAACATAAGTAGATAAGGACTCGCCTTCTCGTTGACACCTCCGGTGAAACTTGGCCCGTTCTCTAATGACTGACGGCTTCGGTGACAGGTGGTCGCTGAAAACTTTCTGCGGACTTCAAAACCTTTCGTAGAAGGCAGTTCTGGAGCAGGTAATGACTTCAACTGCCCGTAGGTCTTCGGATCCATAATGCTCAAAAAGGCGTGTACTTTGTCGCCGTCGGGTACTCGGTTGACAATCAGGAACGACGTAAGACGCTCTTCGTGCGAAGCGCAATCGCTGGTGGAGTTGTCAAAGGGTTCCAACTGACACAGTCGCCCAGCAAAGTGAGTCACTGCTGCCTCGGCCTCGGTCATGACGACAATCACCGGCTCCGCACACTACAAAAAGGACAGCCTTCTTCATAGGGTAACTTTTGGAAACACTTGCCTTCCAAACTGAAGAACGGCGTCTTCAATTCATCAAAGAAACGCAGGATTGCACTCCCAAGTGTATCCACAGCAGCGGAACGCACTTAACAGGAACGTGCAAGTCCAAAGTGCGTTTCGAACGCTCCGGCAACAGCATCCCATTCTCATCGCCAATTGTTGTGTTGCGTGGTTCATGCGAAGCAACAGACAAGTTTCCAGGGGCGAAGCGACGTTTATTGCCACATGTGCGTTGCTGGTCGAGATGAGCCCGCAATTAGGTTGCGGTGCACGCCTTTTATTCGTTCTGGCGCACACGATCATTAGCGACTGCGGTGATAAGCCGGACACCACAGCTTTACACGTTCAGCGCTAGTATTGTTGCAGCAGCGCTCGCTTACGCTGGAACCCACGGCAATTTCACTGCCAGATCGGATGGAAGCATTATTTGAGTTTTTGACCATTTTGAAGCTGTATAATTGTTTCCTCAGTGTTTCGCTGCCACTCTGTGTGGTTAATAATTCTGTCCTTTGCAGTTGTAGTTCAGCTGCAATTCGTTCCTGCCTCTGCTGTACCTTCTCCAGCCTTTGGTGCATCTTTTCCTGTCTCTGATGCAATTGCACAAATTTTTGAGTCATCTCTTCTCTTATCAGAATAATTGCTCCCATGATTTATGTCATGAAAGGTTTTACCTCGGTGTGATTAGCGTCTACCTCCTTTTTAAGTGCCACCACCGGGTCAACGTCTCCCTCCCCCTATACGCTTTGTCGGGGGTGGTCTAACAGGTTCCACTACCATTTTTTTTTTCCGTTTTCCGGGGTCGCTGCCGGCTTGGGGGTTGCCGCCATTGGGGCCGGAGGGTTTTTTAGTGCGTAGCACTACTAGCCGCGATCACTGATTTCTCCCATGTCTGTCCGAAGCCGCTCACTCTCTCTTCGTGAACTTAAAGTGGAGAAAGAGAAGGTAGCGACGCGTGTGTTGCGCGGCTCAGAATGAGGAGTCGGAGCGGCCGCACAACTGCAGCACAAGCCGCTCGCTCTCTCCCTCTGTCTGCCCATCCGTCTCTGCTTGAACTTGAAGAGAAGGAAGGGGAAGTTGAGACGCCCGCATCACGCAGCTTAACACTAAGAGGGTGGAGCGGCCGCATAGATGCACCCGATGAGAGAGTAAAAGAGTGATAGAGGGGCGTGTCAGTTGCGGACGCGGTGGCCGTCTCTGGGCAGCGTTGCACTGTGCACAAGCGCGTGTTACTCCGGAGTGAGCAGTCGTGTGTCGCTCACGCGTCCTCAACTACGGCATCTCTCCCCTCGCATTAGTCACTCTTCACTCTTCATGGACAGCGTGCACGTATGGTGCTCCCTGGACCTCGGCTCTGAGCCGCTCGCCGCGTCATGAAGCAGCTCGTGCTTACCTCCGCCCCTAAGCAGTTGTCACCCGTTAATAATTACAAGGATTATGAACGATGCGCCCTTAACGGTGCGCACACTCCCAGACACCCTTAGAGTGAGTAGGGGTAGTTGTTCCGGTCGCAAAGGAGATGCCCTCAACCTGCGTGGCAAGCTCAGCCGGAATTCAACTACCTTGTAGTGACAGAAGGGGGTGGCCATTTGGTGCCCAGCTGTCGCCGGTTCAAACCAGAGTAAGGATTGGAGTCAGGAGTAACAAAAACACACTTTATACACAGCAAGAGACGATACAAAGGAATACGCAAACACTAAAATTGCACAGAAGAGAGGTTCACAGAATAACAATTGCTAAGCATGCAATTACAGAGGTATTCAATAGTATAGAGGGTTTACAACACAGGTGAAACACGAGAGAGTTACATAAACAAACACCAAATTGTTCACCGGGCACTGTTGCAGTCCGACGCCTCGAGAGTCAAAATGTGGCCGCCATGCAAAACGAGCGCCGCTCCCTCGCAGGTTCGTGGACTTGCCAGCAGCGGGTAATCCCCGGGAGTCCAGTTGTCGCACTTGCGAACACGCCGCAACCACTGACTGCCTGACTGACTACACAAGCGGCGCGGCCTCCATAAATAGGGCGCGCCGCGTCTGTCTGTTAAGGCGCGCCAAGACTAGCGCGCAAACACACTTAGTTTCACTGTTTGGAGCGCTCCCTTCTCCTCCCGTCGAGCCGCGCGTCGTCATTGGTCAGGCGCCGCCGAAGGTTCTGGAGACAGCTGGTATTTTCCAGACTGATGAGTCACCGTCATCACAGGGTGATGAGAAAGAGGGCGACGCGTACAAAACTATGCGCTCTCTCGCGCGGGGAAGGAGGTTTTTCTCGAACCTTCCATGCGACGCCGCGCGGGCCTCGCGCCGCGCCGGCTTAATAAAAATGTGCGCCGATTTCGTGACATCAGGGCTACGCACCTACTTCGACTATCGGTCGTAATTGTTTTGTTTTTTTTTTTTTTTTTTTTTTTGCTGTAAGATTTGGTGGTGTCCAGTGGGGAGAGTGGGTCTCCGCTCGCGTTTGGATTTTTGGTTTTGTTGTTCGTGGGGAAGCTTTGTAATCAATGATTTATGCTCCCTTATTTTCTTTCTCTAATATATATACCTTCCTATCCTTCTCGGCCTTTGCCTCGGAAATCCCCGTCGAAGCTTACTTCTTTACTGTCGCTGCTCGGGTTGCGCTTCTTCGTCCACGGATTTGCCGGATCCCAGGATGAGGATCTCCCCTGGTTCTGGAGTCGGATCACCCCCTGGTCCTGGAGCCGGAGCATCCTTCGGTCCGGGAGCCTGAACGCCCTCTGGTACGGGAGCTCAAGCGACTGCACCACTCCCATTTCTCGGCTGCCGCCTCCTCAACCAGTCTTGGGAATGAGTCATTTCTGGCGCGGAACTCGTCCCGCGCCTTTCCTCGGAGCAACCTCGGCGGATTCTTCCGGGGCTCACTTCCCCTGTGTTGCGATTGAAATTCTAGCTGCTGTTGTCTCCCGAGCTTTCGTTTCCAGAGCTGCTTCTTCACTTCGTACAGGACTCTGTAGATTTCTCTCCATTTTTTGTCTCCTAACGGGTGTCCGTTCCCGCATAGTTGACATTTGTTCTCACATTCGTGGTCTTTCAGCGGGCGTTCCATACCGCAGCCTCGACATTTTATGTTGGCTGGGTCCGGGCATACGCCCGCACGGCGCCCGAGTCGGCCGCATGCGTAGCAGACTGCGTACTTCTTACGCTAGAGTAGTAGAGTACGCATCTCATTGCAGCAGTTGAGAGACGCATCTCCCGTGGCACATCATAATCTTCAAAAAGTATTAGTATCGATGTTGACTCCCGTCCTAGTCTTCTCACTCCCAGGACCGGGGGGTCTTCGTAATACTTCAGTCTCCTCATGATCTCCATCTCCAACCAGAATAGCGAGACCTTGTGCGCTATGCCTTTTCCTCAGCCTTCTGGTGGGCGACGTATGCCTTCACGTCTATCTCTCCTCCTTCAAATTTGAAAAGCTTCACTGCTGCGTCTCTCCGGTTCTCGCTGGTGGTCGCGACGAGAAAGTTCGATGGACTCCATCGAGTACGCTCGTATAGGCATGAATCGCCTGGTAACGTCATGACATGTCGTGACGGTACATCGCGCGCCCCTTGTCGAACACAACCAGCATTTCATTGAACGCATCAAAGTTCTCTAGCGTTCTATAATTCGTTTGCAAATTACCAGCGCTGCGACGAGGAACAACAACGAGAGAGGAAGGACAAGGACATAAGCGCCTGTCCTTGTCCTTCCTCTCTCGCTGTTGTTCCTCGTCGCAGCGCTGGTATTTTGCAATCGTGTGCCAACTAGCTCAAATTTCTGTATTACCATAATTTGTTTACAGCAAAAGAAAAACGCAGTATCTGTCCCTCGCGGAATCCTGCCATCATCCTCATGGTAGGCAAGGGGAATTATGAAGAGCATTCCACGATCCGGGACGTGGCGCTGTTGGTAAAGCGCTAGGCTGGGATCCAAGGGATGGAGGCTAGATTCCCGGTGGAGACAAGGTGTGTTAATTTAACTCACGCTCTCAAACGCGTGACACCTCTGCTGGCGACCTTCTGTTGACAACGATGCGGCATTAAATAGATAGATAGATGGATTTATTGAAAGGAAAGGCAAGAGTTTGGCCGGAAGGATTAAAGCCTGGGCTGCTTCTCTGCACAGGGAAAGGGGAAGGGGAGAAGAAAGAAGATCATCATGGGAAGGCTTTCACCTTAAAAGAAGAAAAAGAGTGTTGCCGGCTGCGGCAACTATCTAAAATCTGAAGCATCTGAGCGGCGGCCGGCGGGAAAGAAAAGGGGATAGGGAGAGGGTAATTGAGGTGAAGTACAGAGACCGAGGAGAGGATATGCGCTGCTTTCTTCCCTCTGACGTTTTCATGGACCGGTGCCCATATTAATGTTCTGGTTCTTTCCCTATTAGGACCTCTCAGGATGTGTTCGGCCTCCTTAGAGATGCGGCGTTTGCTGTAGTTGCGTAGTATTGTTTTGCTGTCGCTGATTCTCTCTCTCTTGCGCGAGTTCCTGTACAGACTAGCGCCACTGCAACTTCAGCGATTTCGGCGTCTTGAGTGTTGATGATGACTGGTTTGCCCTCCCAGTCTCAGCACTGTCCTTGCCTACTGTGGCATCCACGCAAGTGACGTCTTCTGCCTGCATTCGCGCTAATATTTTTTTCCAGGGCTCTGGTTTTTTTGAATTCGTCTTTCCTTATTAAATTCTGGGTGCATGTTTAGGTATTGGGAAGATCCTGAGTATTTTCCTCCGTCTGGAGTACAGGCTGACATTTGTGCTTTTTCCGACCTGTTCTATAGGCCCACCAACCTTAGGATGATCCTCCCTGCTTCGGTGCAACTCAGCCTAGCTCTCCATCTATGCTGTTCTTACTGCTTCTCTGATTTTTGTCAATTGTGGACTCCTCTAGTTTTTGAGTTGGTGACTGGAAGTTTGAGTGCTTTCTTAGTAGTCTCTGATTATTACATCAAGATTTTGAATTTCTACCTACGTGAGTTCCATGTATGAGGTGGCGTAGCTGATTACAAAGGCTTGCGTGGTGACATGCCCCTTGAGCGAAATTCTTCTCACTATGTCTGCGACCCTATTGGCTCCCGATTCTAGTTTCTTTAGAGCGTTTGTGTTTTTACCTCTTTCCTGAATGAAGAATCCTAGTTTTCTGATTTCGCTGACTTTCGACACCTCCCGTCCACCCACTCTTATGATAATTGGCAGCTGTGGGGCACATCTGCCTTTTTAGTATATGAGGCGTTCTGACTTGAGTAGTGAGCACTATTTTTTGGCGTGTTCGAGAATTATGTCGGCCACCTCTTGTAATTTTGGCTTTGCCATGAAGGTGGCAAATTCACTAACCCATATATTGATATCATCTGTACAGATACTACAGTTCAAGTCCTCTATTTCATCTAGCAATTTTGGGAGACCCCTCATTGCTATATTAAACAAGAACAAGGACAGCACTGTCCATTGCGGGGTGCCTGCTCTTCCTATCTTGATTGATTCTGATGTCTTGGAATTTGAGAGTTACTTTCCTGTGTTCCAAGAAGTTTTGGGGGCTTCTGTAGGCATTCTTGCCCAGGCCTAACTCCCGGATACCCTCTATAACTGCTTTAGTTTCCCATTGCTGAAGGCCCTTTTCAGGTCTAGTCCTAAAATGACTCTTGCGTCCCCCTTAATGATATCATCTACCAGTCTTAACATGACATCCTGAGTGCTGAGGCCGGGGCGAAAACCCCATCCAGTCTGGCAATTTTCTTTGTCCTTCCATGTGTCTGGAAAGCCTGTTGAACCCGACATGTTCCATGGCCTTCCCGACACAGGACGTAATAAATAATGGTCTCAAGTTGCCTAGACTCACGGGTTTACATGGTTTCGATATGAAGACAACCTCGGCCAGTTTCCAAGATTTCGGCACTTTCCCGGTTTGCCATATTTCGTTGAAGTATTCTGTCAGGTGCCTGACCGAAATATCGTCCACATTTATAACTGATTTATTGATTATTTGACCTGGCCCAGTCCCTGAGTTGGTTTTCACGTTGCTTAGGACAGCAAATTTCCCCAGCTTCTGTAAAGGGCTCCTCTTCTTCTCCCTCGTTATAATGGCACATACCCACAGAGGGGGATTGGCCAGAATTCATTGTAGGTGACATAATATAATTGATAATGTCGATTTGGCTGTATGATAGATAACCTAATAATTAGGAGTTAGTGTTGCTGAAATCATTTGAAATTTTGAGGCGACAGTAATGGAAAGCAATGAAAAAAGGAATAAAATTGTAAAATAAAAATAATATTAAAACTAAAAAAAGTACAATTCAGACAGATCAGCGCTAACACACAAATCTTCCAGTAGCAATATTATAATTATGAAGTAAGTCACACACCGGTTTTAGGGCATACCCTTTGACGGTTGCACCAAAGGAGAGGAGGACAGGAACTGTAAATGGCAATACTAGGCGAGCAAGAGGTATTTCTAAATAATTTCTTCTCCGATTACCATACCTGCGGCAGGAGAGGATGTAATGTTCAATTATTTCCACGTCATTACATGACGCACAAAGATTCGACAGCGTGAAATCCGAGCGACATAAATAAAGATTGAGGGAAGGAATTCTACAACGCATGGGCGTCCCTCACATTGCCTCGAGGTACAACATCGGACATTCCAATGGAAATTTAAATGGATAAAATCCGTAGTCGCAAGGAGTAGCTCATGACTCAAGGAGTTTAACGTTTGAAACCGTTCAAAACGGGATATATTTAGCAATATAATACTGGGTACAAAATCGGCAACAGGCCTAATGAGAGCTGAATTTGCTAAATAATGCGCCATTGTATTGGCATCGATGCCGCAGTGTCCCGGAACCCACTGAAAACGTACTTCCTGTAAGTGTATCGGAAGGAAAAACATCAGGGTTTGTTTCAAAAGACGCATTTTTGGGCTTTCTAATGCTGCTAAGACTGGCAGGCAGTAAGAGAGTATGATTACGTGAGTAACATTACCGGGAACTTTTTGAAGGGCCAAACCAAATGCAAGCAATTCAGCAGTAAATATTGGTGTGTAATCAGGGATCCGTACAGAAACACTCCAATCAAGTGCTTGGGAGTAAATCCCTATTGCTGCTTTTTCATTCCGTTGTGATGCATCTGTGAAAATAGCTACGTGTCGTGGATACTGTAATAGATAATCTTCAAGGTGCCCATTTATTACAGTGGTAGTCAGGTGTTTTGCATTAGATGGCAACGACTGGTCAAAGCACAGTGCGGAAGTAGCTTGAACATTACCAACACGTCTTACTCACATAAGCGAAATTGCAATTTTGGACAGCAAGGACTGAGTAAATACAAACTGTGGTTGCTTATATTGCGGCCAATGATAATCTAGAAGCTGAGCTTGGTATGTAAAAAAATGGGAGAAGCCACTCCAGACAGAGATTCCAGTGCTCGTAAAAAGGTTCGCACAGTGAGAAGCTCAAATCGAGAGTTCAAGTCACGTATATGGGCCTCTCAATAGAGGACTGCATTTGAAACTGATTTTGGCAACCCCAAACATAGTCGTAAAGTGCGCCTCTCCAGTAGCAACAAATGTCGCAGTTTGAATTCAAGACTGCCCGAGAAAAGAACACAGCCGAACTCCAGAATTGGTCTCAAATAAGTTTTATAGAGAAACAAAAGTGTATCTCTACGCCTACCGAATTTCTTATGGCTAATTCGAATCAGGCGACCAAGGGCTCGCTCACCTTTCAGGCAATTACTTTTGATATGAAGCCGCCAGTCTAATTGGGAGTGGTATAATACACCCAAGTACTTTAAGGATTCAACCTGTGGGATTTGTGAACCGCAATACGCAAGGGAGATATAAAGAGGGTGTGCTGGGGGGAAAACGAGTACTGAGGATTTCTTCACGTTGAGAATTAATTTTACTTTTCCGAGCCAAACTTCAAGGGCATTCAAGTAGGCTTGTAATAGCTGGTATAAAGAATTAACATCTCGTGCAGAAGAGAAAAAGGTATTATCATCCGCATACACGTACTCTTTTATATTTGGATGAACAGTAATATCCGTCATTAATAAATTAAATAGCAATGGAGATAGCACCGATCCCTGAGGCACGCCTCTAGTTTGGTAATAATTTTCAGAAGTTATAGAACTTCTCGTGCAGAAAAGATTCCTATTGCTCAAGAATTCTTTTAGCTATGCAAAAATGTAGAAAGGTGGCCAAATTTTGTTTATCTTATTCAACAGTACAGAGTGTTCTGCACTGTCATATGCTTTGGCGATGTCCAAAGTGACCAATGCCGACACTTCTTTCTTCTTCATTGCTAACCTAATTCTACTCTCCAAATCTGTATAAGTCGTCCAAATCGAGCACCCTTGACGAAACCCAATTTGTGCATCACTAAAATCACTAAATGCATTTAGGGTCATCACATGGTTTGTGAGGCGCAGGTGAACTATGCGTTCAATAAGTTTCACTACATTTGAAGTTAGAGAAATCGACCGAATATTATCCAAATCAAAGGGCTCATCAAGCTCTATGTTTTCGCTTCCGTAGTTTTTCTTCTTTTGTCTGTTGGATGTTGACTGATGTACATCTCTGCCAGATTTTTGCACAGCTCTTCGTCTACGTGCCTGTGAAAATATGCCTGGTTTTAACTTTTCTGATGTTAGCTTCTCCTTTGGTTGACTCTGGGTCAAGTATGTGCCGCAAAATGTTCCGTGGTTTTGCTACCTCCATGCTACCGTTCATTTCGTCGCGTGCTGTTAACCAATCTTCTTCCTCTAGGTCTCTGACGTACCTTTAAACTTTTGCGCACAATTTTCCTATTCTGCCCGTTAACTTAGTGTTTCTCCGGCGTTTTTCTCTTCTCCTTCAGCTCCTTTTGTTCTGAGCAGTGTGAGGAGGCGGGAGTCTACAATACGGGGTGCTTTTTTGTCCTGCACTTCCACTGTTGTGGCGGCTATGTGCTCCCTTACCTGTTCCGTCGAGGTCTGAATACAGCTGATACTTTCTGCGCATTTGGATTGCCTGAGTGTTCTGAACTGGTCCCATTTTGTTATTTCTGGGTTTTTTTTTTATCTTCCTTAGCCTGCATCTTCTACTCAGCGTTAAGATGATTATGTAGCGGTCGCTGCCTACGTTTCCTCGGGTGTTAGTCCACCATTCTGATTGTTAGGTCAGGAGAGAAGCTCCCTGAATGTCCACTCCTGATGAAGGCGTCCGGGTCATTATGGAGGGCAAGTTTTTCCCTTTGGTTTTAGAGTCTAGATAACCCAATTCCTCGTGTCTCACATTGTAGTCCACCCACTCTTACTAATGGGTCCTTGTCTGCGATCTTGCTAGCTTTTTTAAAGAGGGGCCCAAAGTCTCCGTTGTCCTGAGTCGGACTGTATATGTTGAGTACTGAAGGCTCCGCCTTCTAGAAAACGGGTTCGCGAGACATAGTCTCGCTTGACGAGTGACAAACCAAGTCTTTCTTGAAAACACCGGTTCATTCTGGATTAACATAAAAGCATTCGATAAAAAGAAACATCGCACGCCAATGCGTTGAAATCAAGTCGTCGGAGTGCGCGACAATAGACTACCAAGAATAAAACAGAACAAGGGTCAGGGCTTTACTAAGCAACACAAAACACACTGCGGCGCGAATAGGGCCGAAGCGTTAACGGCGGTACAAAAACTGCTCCTCGCATGGCAGCGACTCACTCAAATACCCTTAAGCCATTCCTGCAGGTACTGCTCGCGTCTTCATGTGGCAGGACCTCTCTGTCATCCGTGTACATCCCGCTGGCTCGTGACGCTCGCTGGCCGCTTCTCGCTGGTCTCCCGCCGGCGATGATGTCACATGGTGACATCACCGCCCGTGAAGTCATGACCGAAAGTGATAATGACGTCACATCTGGTCATGACGTCATGACTGGCGATGACGTCATCAGGAGATTCAAGCTGACCCCGCCAGGCGATCGAACCCTTTGTCCGTGAGGCGCCTTTCATTTGGCGCTTTCACGAACACTGCACCACAGAGCATATATAGAAATAGACTCAGTACCTAGTAACGTTGCTCAGTACAGCAAGCATCAGCGGCGTTTAAAATTGGTCGAAACCAAATAATCAATAAGCGCAAGGTGGCCGATATAAGGAAGTATAACATGGACAAAATTGAGCATGCTGTAAAAAACGGGGGAAGCCTTAAAGCGGTAAAGAAGAAATTGGGCATAGGCAAAAACCAGATGTATGCGACAAGGGACAAGGCGGGCAACGTCATCACTAATATGGACAAGATAGTCAATGTAGCCGAGGAGTTCTATACAGATCTCTACAGTAGCCAAAGTAGTCACGACCGTAATGAGATTGGCGGTAGGGAAAAACAGTCAGACGTTCCACCAGTGACGAAGGACGAGGTCAAGAAAGCAATAGAAACTATGAAAAGGGGGAAATCAGCTGGAGAGGATCAGATAACTACAGATTTGCTGAAGGACGGGGGGATATCGTGCTAGAAAAACTGGCCACCCTGTATACGCAGTGCCTGGTGTCATCGACGGTACCGGAACCATGGAAGAATGCAAACATTATCCTCATTCACAAGAAAGGGGACTCTAAGGACCTTAAAAATTACAGACCAATCAGCTTACTGTCTGTTACGTATAAGGTATTTACTAAGGTAATCACTAATAGAATCAGGACAACCTTAGACTGGAATCAAGCAAAGGATCAAGCAGGGTTTCGGAAACGGTACTCTACTATCGATCATATCCATACCATCAATCAGGTGATAGAAAAATGCTCGGAATATAACCAGCCCTTATACATAGCATTCATTGATTACGAAAAAGCATTTGACTCAGTTGAAACCTCGGCGGTGATGCAGGCATTACGAAATCAGGGGGTAGATGAGCCGTACGTGAAAGTGCTGGAAGATATATATAGTGGCTGCGCAGCAACCATAGTTCTGCATAAAGAAAGTGACAAAATTCCCATAAAGAAAGGTGTTAGGCAAGGAGACACAATCTCCCCAGTACTATTCACAGCTTGTTTAGAGGAAGTATTCAGAGACTTGGAATGGGAGCAGTTATGGATAAGGGTAGATGGAGAATACCTCAGTAATCTGCGATTTGCTGATGACATTGCCTTGCTAAGCAACTCGGGGGATGAACTGCAAATAATGATTGATGACCTAGACAGAAAAAGTAGAAAGGTAGGCTTGAAAATCAATATGCAGAAGACTAAGGTAATGTTCAACAGCCTCGGGAAGGAACAGCAGTTTACATTAGGTAGCGAAATACTGGAAGTAGTAGGCGAATATGTCTACTTAGGACAGGTAGTAACGGCAGATCCGGACCATGAAAAGGAAATAACAAGAAGGATAAGATTGGGATGGAGCGCATTTGGCAGGCACTCGCAGATTATGACTAGTAGCTTACCGGTATCGCTCAAGAGGAAAGTATACAACAGTTGCATATTACCTGTACTCACCTATGGGGCTGAAACGTGGAGGCTAACCAAGAGAGTTCTACTTAAGTTGAGGACAACCCAGAGGGCTATGGAACGAAAAATGGTAGGGGTAACATTAAGAGATAGAAAGCGTGCAGAGTGGGTCAGAGAAATAACTCAAGTTACCGACATTCTAGCGGAAATTAAGAAGAAGAAATGGACATGGGCAGGACATGTAGTGCGTAGAGAGGATAACCGATGGTCGCTGAGGGTAACAAACTGGACTCCAAGGGAAGGAAAGCGTAGCAGGGGGCGGCACAAAGTTAGGTGGGCGGATGAGGTTAAGAAGTTCGCAGGGGTCAAGTGGATGCAGCTAGCACAGAACCGGGTTAAATGGAGAAATATGGGAGAGGTCTTCGCCCTGCAGTGGGTATAATCAGGCTGATGATGATGATGATGATGATGATGATGATGAAATAAAAGGCGCAGTATCTGTCACAATTATCGTCAATCACAAACGGTCTCGCAGTCAATGCCTCAGCGCAGGGGGAAGGCTTCCGCTCTGAAGCACTGTAGTGAGCCAAAGTGCCCCCTGAATTTTATTGTGTAAGCAATACTACGCATTTGTTTAGGCCCGTCGCGTAAACCCGGCCGGTAGCCACGTTTGACCTTTAGATCGACCGCAGATGGGGCCCCTCTTCAAGCTGTCGGGTAAACCTGGTCGGTAGCCACGCCGCGCAGCAGCCACAGCTGCGACGCTGCCGAGTGGAGGCGCTGGCGTCGTTGAGTGGGAGGTGCTGCCCTCTCGCCAGATGTTTCGGAATGTGACGAGGAGGTGGAAATTGAGTATAAAAAATGCGTGTTCGCTCGCTTTGCCCGACCATTCGACATGCTGTCTGATAAACAAAAAGATAAGCTACGTCGGCGTGCAGCAGCCAGGAAGCGACAATGGGCTCAAGAGACGGATGAAGGACGCCAATGGATTAATGGATTTAATGCAGTATTGCTTACGCAACCTACCGGGTTTAACTAACGATAAACGCCAGGTAATTTTTTGTGCCTTACATTATTCCCCTGTTACGTCATGTCAGTGTAGGGTGCTACATTATTGGGGACACTTAAGCGTCAAGAGCGTAAGCTGCCAGCCCACATATAAAGTCACGCTTTAACCAAACCGTGTGAACGAGCCTGCATGTCCTAGGGGTAACGTGAATGCAAGGAGTTCTGGCAGGTTGATTCTGATATCACCATCTCATATGAAGGGAGCGACCCGAGTTGGCAGCTCCGGCTCGTGCCATACGGGTAACGTGAATTCAAATGTCATGGCAGGCTGATTCTAACATCACCCTCCCACAATAAAAAAGAGGGTCGAGTTGGCGATCTTTTAAGCACCCACCGACACTGACGCTGAAGGCTCGAGCTGGTGTTCGCAGTGAAGCTTCCACTTCAAAAACAATTCCGCAAGAACTGTGGAATCTACACGGCAGAAATGCGAAAGCCAAAGCGTTGCTGGCACACACGGCGAATCACGTTTTCTCTCGTTATCATTATCAACTAAATGTACCGTCATTATCAATCTCATTATCACTAATTGCAGTATCATTGTCATCTTTACTATCCTTCTCACAGTAGACAAGGAGAATTATGATGTTTGTTTCACGAATTCCGGGCATGGCGCTTTTTTGCAAAGGAAACACTGCCAAAAAAACCCACGCACGGAGTTGTGAAGCGCACATCATATCATTCTCCTTATTTAGGAGGAACGTAGAACACGTCTTTATTCACTGCTATAATGCTGTGTTCTCCTAGGATGTGCTGCAACGCGCACCGAAGAAAGATCTCCTGCTCACACCGCACAGGATTAGGTATCTACCTGTGATCTCCTTCTCCAGAATTTGCCGCATCAGAGCGGGTTTACATTACCGTAACCCCCTTTATTATATATAAACGCCATCCATAGTGGTCGTTCTTCAACTGCCACATTTTAATGCATTGTATGACTGCGAACAAATTATCGTCCGGTCTACGAACATGCCCGAAGCCTTTCTGCAGCTCTCCTAGTACCTCCCCCTCCTCAGTCCACCCTTGTAATTTATCTTTGATACCCTGCGTTGTTATTATACAAAATACCAATGTCACTGTTAACGGCCTATAAGACTTGATGCGATCTTTTTTACCTTTGCCTTTGTATAGAAGGTTCATTCTACTAACTCCCCAGCTTGGTGGGATATCTTTATTCTTCGGTGAAGGTCGTTTTTGTTTCTTTACCTAGCACTGCAACTAGTTTTATTGGTATTTCGTCCAAATCTGTTCTTGTATGCAAAGGCACCGTCTTCGCTTTTTCCAAATCCAATTTGTCATGTCGATGCTAAATACTTCATCTTTGTG
Source organism: Amblyomma maculatum (assembly GCF_055883805.1). Classification (NCBI taxonomy): domain Eukaryota; kingdom Metazoa; phylum Arthropoda; class Arachnida; order Ixodida; family Ixodidae; genus Amblyomma; species Amblyomma maculatum. The sequence continues at coordinate 24,182,152 of NC_139346.1, forward strand.
ATGACCCGCATCAAGGTTAATAACACTTCCGTCGTCATACTCTTTAAAAGCCCCTTCTAGTTGTTCAAAAATGCATTGCACGGCCTCATCGTTTTCCAGTACATTGTCCTCGTCCTTTATATGGCGGCGAGTTTCTTATGATTTCTCGCCAAGTATATACCTTCAGATGTTCCAGAACTTTCTAGGTGCCTGCTTATTTTTTTTTTTTTTTTTGTTTCGAACATATGGCATCCATCTGTCGGTTGTATCATTAATTTTTGTTTTGTACCAAAAAAGGGCATGGTTCTTTTGTTTTTTTTGTATTCGTCCCCTTTCTGCTGTAGTCCAGGCAAGGGTCTATGTTTCTTTTTGGCTTTTCGATGGGCCCTGGAAGCTGCTTGGTGGCTTGCTATTGACACTTTAACAACGACGTCCCCAACAACATTTTGGTTTCTTTTTGCCTCTGCAGTCGTTGTTCTTTAGCACCAAGTCTGTTTCCGCCTGAACCAGCACTTCATTATACGTTCATGGCCGATTTTCGCCTTTTTATGTGCTTCTCTACCGTTTTTGATATGGCCATAAAATGCTGGTCTTTCATATAAAGAAATGCGTACTGTACGTCATGTTTCCAGAGTCCAGCGTTGTCCTTACCGCTATATCCAAACCTTACCATTAATCCTTTATGGTCGCTCCCAGAACAGTTCATGCTTTCCTCTCTATTTTCATCAGTCTAGTCTTCTATATAAACCTCCCGCCATTATGCAGCAGTCAATGATGGAGTGGGAAACGCCAGATTCCCACGTGTTTACGCCATCGCACTTTGCTTTTCTGTTTACAATAATAAGGCTGTGCTACTGACACATTGTCAACATCATTTTCCCGGAGCAGTCTACAAATCTATGGAATTCTTCTATGTGAGCATTCATACACCTGTAGTATGTGTACCTCCTCTTTGCCTCGCATTAGCCTGATATCTTCCGCTAGAAATTTCATCACAGCTTCGTTTCTCGACCTGCTGTTGCTTCCTGTCCACAAGAACACTACTCCTAACAGTACTTCTTTGCCAGCCATGTTGCATATAACCCATACATGCTCCTCGCATCAATTGTTTTCCCGCTGCCAAGTATTTCTATGTATAATCAATACTCCTACGCCACCACCTTTGCGTTCTCCACCCAGTCTATTACAACTTGCCCAACTGTAACCTGATATAAGCGGAGCTTCTTCAAGATCCCTAAGGTGCGTTTCTGAGAAGCCATATATCGTAACACCAGAGTCCCTCAAAAGTATTGAGGGGCTTTAGTAATACCATCTGCTTCTACCTGCTGCTTGATTTCAAGCCATTTTACTGCTGATCTTCCTCCCCGAGTATTCAAAGGGGGTAGAAAACGGCTAGAAAGGTCACTGATAAACGTATTCAATGTGTAGTACAAATGCTTCCGAGCATTCGTCCAAAGTAAAACTCCCCGGAAAAAATCCAGTGATTTATTATTTATTTTTAAAAACAGCGTTTTTTGAAATTCGCGGGTTGCGCCGCTTTCGCATGGCGGCGAGATTTCGAACTATTCTACCGTGATTACCTACGTCACAAGTGCCGAGATTGACAGGCCACGACCGGCTGCCATTGGCTGCAGCCGCGACGGCCACTACGTCACGGACACACTTCCGGTAGCTACGAAAGTCGTCTCCTCGAGTGCTGCATGCATGGACTGCACGCGTGAGCCCGAGCTTGGCGCTTTGGTTCGCAATGTTAACCGAAAAGGTGGTGGCGCCCGACTGAAAGTGCGCGTCGGTGCAGTAGTGCGAAAAGAGCACCAGCTGATCCGATTCAACACAGCACCGATTAAATAGGCAGCATCAACCTTCGTGTAAATGAAACGTGCGTCAAAAAAGGTCTGTCCTCAGCTTCATCGCGAAAGTACACAAATTCGCACCGCTTATGTGCAGCACCGGATGCCGCCAGGTTACCGCAGAGATGCCGTCCGCGGGCGGACGGCACACCGAATGTGCGCTGCTCCCTGGTCGTCGCTAGGCCTTATTTGTGTCGAAGCCACGGCGGACTGCGTTTTGGAATCGCCCGCTTCGCTACGTCTCTAGCGTAGTCGCTCGCGTGCTCCTGTGCGCGATTCTTGCGTGTAGCTGCGGAAATCGGTGACAACCTGCGCTGCCGAACTGCATGTACCGTGCTGCTTTGCTGATGCTTTGCGCCGTCGATTCTGGCTCAGCCGATGCGTACACATGGGAACACGCGTGCACGTTACGCATTGGCGTGCTTCCTAAACGATGTGCGTCGAACTGAAAGTGCGCGTCGGTGCAGGAGTGTGAAAGGAGCACGAGCTGGTTTGATTCTTCACCGTACCGACTAAAAAGGCAGCATCAACCTTCGTGTACCGACTGTGCGCTTCCATCGAGCGGCCGTGTTACTGTATTCCCGTCTTATCTTTGCAGCATCGACCATTTTTGGGTCGTGTTGATAATTAAATTAAACGTGCGTCGAAAAATGTCTGCCCTCAGATTCATCGCGAAAGTACACAAATTCGCACCGCTTATGTGCAGCACCGGATCCCGCCAGGTTACTGCAGAGATGTCGTCATTGCTCCCTGGTCGTCGCTATCTAGCCACTGTACCCACGCATTCACGGTCTGTGGATGCCTTTCCAGTCCCGTCTGCGTTTGCGTAGCTTTCAACCTTGTCTGCTGTCTTCCTCGGCCGCCGGTTTCTTCAGTTTCTCGACCTCTCGGAATTGTGTGCGACAGCAGCCCGAACGACTCGGGTCGTTCGCGAGCGCATACCTGCAGGCTGCTATCCACACATACCGGCGGTCGCCGCGGAGGATCACTTTCCTTCATATCCCTGTCCCATTCAGCGCAAATTAGCGTGCACTCCTGCCGAGCACAGCTTTTTACAAGACCGCTTTCTTCTCTCGCGCTGCCTGGGTCAGTCTCTGATGTCAATATAGTTTGGGTACCGTCTTCTGCGGTTTGACCAACGGCGGCCGGTGACCCCTCGCGGAGTTGATTCGATATCATCGCCTCTGCATGGATGCTGGCAGACGATCGAGCGTGCGAGTTGCCCGCGTGCAAACATGTCATCGTAGTTTTTAGCCAGGGGTGCTTTCATTATGGTCGGCGAGAGGCATCTCTTCTGCATAACAAATGGAATGTATACGCGTATCACCGACGAGAGCACAGACAGATGATCGCTACACAGTTTGGATATCCGATATGACAGGTGAGCACGAATTATTCGTCCGCGAATTTTAAGAACTGAGATTAACAAAAAAAAAATAGTGTAGTGTCGTTTCTTTTTTTTTTTTTTTTTTTGAAGTCTTTTCACACATCGTTTAGGAAGTGCCAATGCGTAGCGTGCACGCGTTTTATCTCATGTGTACGCATCGTCAGAGTTAGAATCGACGGCGCAAAACATCAGCAAAGCATCTCGGCACATTTAGTTCGGCAGCGTAGGTTGTCACCGATTTTAGCAGCTACACGCAAGAATAGCGCACAGGAACATGCGAGCGGCTACGCTAGAGAGGGGCAGTGAGAGGAGGGGGAAAGGTGGGGGCGAAATGAATTGTGTAAAAAGGCGGAAAGGCGCGCATTGGTGCTGCTGTGCCACTGACTGGCAAATGTGATCTTCTCGTAGAACAAATTATTCTGTTTTGATAAGTGCTTGAAAACACATGCTTTAGTTTATGCCAGAAACTGCACGTCATTTTAATGTTCTACCGGTCCTGTGTACGTGCGTGTACCCTGAAAACACCAGCAATAACCCGATACCCATTTGAAACCCCTACGCGCGAGCCCACCCATCGTAGGCCACGCCGCCGCATCGCCTCTTTTTGTGTATGTGCAGTTCGCTCTCCTTTCCCAATCGATGGCCACTGCAGTATCTCTGCGACAGTCTTTTGTCATTTATCCCTGTGCCTTTTTGGCTCTTCGGCCCAGCCACACATCCGCCACGCACTTTCCAAACGCCGAAAGTTACGGAATGCCTGTTGCTCAGTGGAATGCCAATTCTGATAAAATAATAAGAAGGCGGCACCCAGAGGCTTTAAAAGGGGAATTGAGAGTTAATGTACCCAATGCTGCTCACGTAGCGCATTATGCGGTCCTGGCCTTTTTCCTATGAAAAAAGCAAAGTCAATGCTAAAATGAGAAAAGAAAAAAGAGCCTGGAGATGCCCACCGTTTCCCAGCTTCAAAAGGCGGTTTCGCGCATAATATTTTCGGTTGGTGTGGCATCAATGCCTGTGTAACATTATGCGCAAGTCAACTTGCACCTTTGTCCCCTTTGTTCTTATGGTTTCATACTCGGCAATCACCTGTTTTAAGCCGCTTGCTCAGTAAATTTCCTCGCAATTTACACGTGCGAGTGTTTCTGCATTTTTTTTTAATATGAGCTTTTGAGGTGATGTTCTGCTGAATTATCAGTCGTGGGGCTCGATCGCTGCGGCCAAGTGTTAAAAAAAATACCACTTCACTCCACTGCATGGTTGGGTACAGAGCGAACTTCAAGCTAACAATGAGAACAGAGGAGGCAGACAGAAAGTTGTGATGCAGTGCTTAAAACGTGAGGACGGAATGGCGCCTCCGCACCGGGTGCGGGTGACCCTAGCGACGCCACTATCCGAAACGCCGTCCGCCGTAGCTTTCGACGCAAATAAACAAGGCCTACCGCGCCAAGCAGAGCGAAAACGGGCGTCCCCCCCCCCCCCCCCCCCCCCATATTACCTGATGTATAAATAAACAGTTTTGCTTGGTATACCGGCTACGTCTACCACATGGTGGCAGCCGCGGGATAACCAACGCAGCGTGACACCCAGAAGGACAGCGAGCCCAACGTAAGCGGCCGCAGCGTCATGCCGGACACTCGCCGCGCGAACGAAGAGCGCGCGAGCGGCACTCCGAGAATGACGTTCAACCCGCTCGCCGTGGAACTGCCGACAAAGCTCGATTTCCGCAAGCCCGAAGATTGGACACGATGGCACCGCAGGTGGGAACGCTACCGACTCATCTCCGGTCTGGCAGGACAGGACGAGACGACGCAAATCGACACATTACTCTACGCCATGGGCGAAGAAGCGGAGGACGTGCTCGCTGTTTTGAAACTGACAGACGAACAGATGGCATCATTCTCCGCCGTGGTGAGTGCTTTTGAACAGCATTTCCTACCTCGAAAGAATGTCATCTATGAGAGAGCGCGATTTAACTCTCGGTAACAAGAGCAGCATGAAAACGTCGACGCATTTGCGACAGAACAGAAGATGCGATTACGGAACTCTCAAAAACGAACTGATTCGGGGCAGGCTCGTGGTCGGCTTGCGAGACGTAAAACTCAGCGAGAGCGTGCAGTTTGACGCAGAACTCACTCTCGAAAAAGCAATCACAGCTGCCCGCTATTCAGAGAGCGTGAAACTTCAAAACAAGGAAATTCGCTCCATCGAACAGCAAGCTCTCGACATGGGAGAAGTTCGCGGCCAGACAAACGTCAAAACTCGCCGGAACGAAGCGAAGGTGCCTTTCAAGTCGCGCCCTCAACGTACACACAAGACGGGAGACGAACGCTGCAAGTGGTGTGGTGGTCTGCGTGACCACACGAAGATACAGTGTCCCGCGATAGACAAGACGTGTAACCAGTGTGGGAAAAAAGGCCACTACGCCCGCGTCTGCATTTCTAAGCCGAAGGACGAGACCTCGAGTATCCGACAACGACCAAAAGATCTCGGAGAGCTATATCTAGGCGTAATCAAAGTGGGAGCGAACACGCCGTGGAGGATTACTGCTACCGTGAACAACTTGCCTTTTACCTTCAAGGTCGACAACGGCGCGGATGTGACTGCAATCGCACACGACCAGTACGACAGAACCGTCATGGGACCCATCAAGTCAACGCAACAGCTGTTGATAGACCCAGGCCAGACAGCGATAGCCACTGTTGGCTACATCGATGCAACAGTCACCTGGCGCAACATTGAAGTCCAAGAAGCAGTCTTCATCATCAAAGGATTAAGAGAACCGCTGCTCAGTTGACCAGCTATAGAATCACTTGAGATTCTACAGCGCCCTCTTGAGCTAGATGAAACCCTCGCCCAATCAACTGATGTCCCCAACTTCTTGGCGTCATACCCGAAGCTAACGTCTGGGCTTGGAGTCATGAAGAATGAGTACCGCATTTAAGTGAAAAAGGATGCTGAGCCATACGCAGTCAGTTATCCTAGGCGCGTGCCTCTTCCACTGCTTCCACTTGTGAAGAAAGAACTAGAAAGGATGGAAGGCTTGGGAGTCATCCAGAAGACCGAGCGAGCAACCGAGTAATGTTTTCCAATGGTTGTCGCACGAAAAAAGAACAATGAGCTGCGCATCTGCGTGGACTATGGTCAACGCAACCAACAAATAATACGCGAACTTGTGCTCATGCCTACGGTGGACGAGTGTCTTGCAAAATTAGCAGGTGAAACAGTTTTCAGCCGCCTAGATGCACGAGCAGGGTACTGGCAGGTGCCACTGTCCAAGTACTCTCGCGAGTACAGAACATTCATCACACCAGTTGGCAGGTTCCAGTTCCTGAGGCTTCCCTTCGGAATCTCCACAGCGCCAGAGTTCTACCAACGAGAAAAGCTCCGTGTGCTCGAATGACTAGATGGTGTGAGTTGTCTACAAGATGACATCATTGTCTCAGGAAAGACAACTAAGGAACACGACACCAACCTACTGCTGGTGCTGAGGAAGCTGGAAGATGCAGGTGTTACCCTCAACATCGACAAGTGCTCCTTTCGACAAACAGAAGTGACATTCTTAGGACACGTCGTAAACCCAACAGGAGACAGCGCCGACCCGGAAAAGATCAAGGCCATAGTCCAGCTCGACCCACCATGTGATGTGTCAGAAGTCAGGTCTTTGTTGGGCTCTGCAAACCACCTAGCGAACTTTTCTTCCAGAGCTAGCAGACTTTACGAAGCCTCTCAGAGACTTGCTCCAACGACTGGCACTGGGGCCCAGATCAGCAGAAGAGCTTTGACAAACTCAAGCAAGCTTTAAGCATAACGCCGATTCTTACCCTCTACGATGCTCAGTCGCCTCACACAGTGTCTGTGGATGCTTCCTCATACGGTCTTGGGGCTGTACTTCTACAGCAGTCGCAAGAAAAGCTCCTACCTGTGGCATATGCATCACGCTCCCTTACGGATACAGAACAAAGATATGCCCAAATCGAAAAGGAGGCACTGACAATCACATGGGCTTGCGAACATTTCCGCAAATACCTGCTGGGATCAACCTTTCACGTAGAAACGGACCACAAGCCGTTAATATCGCTGCTGACGACTAAACGACTTGACTACCTGAGTCCTCGCCTTCAACGTTTCAGGATGCGCCTTTTGGAGTACGACTACACCATGTCCCACACTCTCGGCAAAAAGCTGTACACAGCTGACCTCCTGTCCCGGAAGCCATCTGGGAAACCAGCAGACAAAGAAAGAACTCTCGAGAGTGCAGTGCGCGAGTTTGGAGAATTAGCACTTGAACAGCTCCCTGCTTCAAACCAAATGCTAGACAGAATCAGGGCAAGCATCCAGTCAGACGAAACACTTTCCAGGGTGGCTACCTTCTGCACTACATCATGGCCAACTGAGCATGGGCTGTCACCTGACTTGAAAAGGTACGTCGAGGTGGCTAGTGCGATTTCGCTCGTTGATGGTCTGCTATTCAAAGGCGACAGAATAATCATCCCGCCAGACATCATAGTAGAGGTTCTGGAAAAACTCCATGCAGGCCACTTGGGCACAACGAGGTGCCGATCGACGGCAAGAGAATGCAAATGATGGCCAGGCATAGGCAAGCACATCGAAGACTATGTGGAAAAGTGTCCAACTTGCAGAGAGCACAGAAAGCCAGAAACAGAACCTCTGCTTCAAACCCCATTACCAGCACACCCTTGGGACACAATCGGCATGGATCTCGTCACGCTGGAGGGGAAAGAGTATGTTGTAGGAGCAGACTCCTACTCCCGATTTTTCGAGCTAAAACAGCAGCCCTAGTCTTGGAGCCAATGTTTGCATGGTACGGTGTTCCACGGACAATACGTACAGAGTTCAAAGAACTAGTGCATCACTGGGGAGCCTCCCACACAACCTCAAGCCCTTACTACCCGCAGAGCAACGGTATGGCTGAGAGGGGTGTGCAGACAGCAAGGCAGCGTTTGAGGAAGTTTTCCAACATACACGAATCGCTGCTTGCCTACAGAGCCACACCCAGCGTGGAAGGGCTTTCACCAGGAGAACTCTTAATGGGTCGTCGTGTGAACACCACAGTATACCTACCACTTCGAAGCTGCTAGCCCCGAAGTGGAACGACAGCGAATTCAGACAAAATAATGAAGCCTACAGAGCTCGTGCAAAACGATCATACGACACCCGGCACAAGGTACGGAGCCGAGAGCGCTTACCACCAGGCACAGCGGTGCGCATCCTCGCTGGAGCTGCATCACACGGCGTGGTAACACAGCCAACATCAGAACCAAGGTCCTATGTTGTACAAACCGATAGAGGACAAGCAAGACGTACAGCAAGACACCTGCAACCGTTGCAGGACGCGAGCACCACAAGAAGTGGACGTGTTTGTAAGCGACCAGAACGCCTGGACCTGTGAGATCAAACCTTTCAAGAAAGGGGGGTGTTGTGGGCGCCACTGACGACAGCGCCCCAAGCGGCAAGCTAACCAGGCGGACCGCCGGGGGACCCCGGCTTGAGCGACCGCGCCAAGCAGGGCGAAAACGGGCGCCATTACCTGATGTATAAATAAACAGTTTTGCTTGTTATACCGGCTGCGTCTACCACATGCTGGAACTGGGCTTTATAGACAATACGTGGCTGCAGTACGGCCCTCGCTAACTGGCGTGCAACATACGAGCCAGCACCACCCGTTTTAGGCGCGATTCTTCTTATCAAGCTTTATGAAGCTTTATCTTATGAAGTGCTTACTTTTTTGCCTGAGAAAGCCAAGCCGTCGCTGATCCTGATTGGTGAATTGTTAAGCCTAAAATTTTCAAGCTCTGACTTTCTTGTAGTGGGGTGCCTGATAGACGAATTGGATTTGAAGTTTACGGCGTCCCCAGCGGTTGGCGACAGACGTGTATGTAGCTTTACACACAGAAAGTTGAAGGCCAATGGAGAATGCATAATCAGAGGTTATGTATAATGCTGATTGAAGGGCGGTCTCTTGAGTGAGCAGGTCATGGTGTGTGCTCCATACCGTGATATCTGCGTATTGCAAAAACTTGATTTTAGGGATATCATGTAAGCGCCATGCTAATGGGTTGAAAGTAATATTGAACACCGTCGCAGACAATATACTGATCCTTGGAGCATGCCACATAGTGAAACGAATCAACCACTGTGTCACCACTGAGGCGTATTGCAAATTTTCTTCCGCCCAAAAATGATGCGCCAAAACTGCGTACTCTCAGAGGGAGATGAATCATGTCAATGGCATTCAGGATTGCAGCATGACTGATGTTGTCATATGCCTTTTCAACGTCCATTGCTAATATGGCACGTACATTGCGGCTGCGGGTACGTACAATATTAGCAATAGAACTAGTGATGCCGAGACCACCAACCCATCCTCTGTACCTGTGTATAAACGAATCCAATTTGAGCAGGGTGATAAAAACCGTGCTGTTCAAGCCACCAAGAAAGTCGTGTGGCTAGCATTTTCTCTGAAAGCTTGCACATGGCGAGATCTGTTGGAGGCTTTCCAGGTTTGGGAATAGGGATCACGACAGCGTTTTTCCAGCTCTCGGGTACGACACCATCCAGCCACACTTTGCTTATGGTGTCTAGTAGTTTAGGGCATACAACAGTACTGAGGTTCCTGTAAGCCTCATGCTGAATTTTGTCCAGGCCAGGCGCTGTTTTCCATTTCGCATCATTTGCAGCCAGCAGCTCAGGCATCGAAAAGGGACTCGCAATTCCATCTGCGTCGACAGCAGATGGTAGCTTCCATGCGTCTGCGGGGATACCTGCCAAATTAAAATTTGCTGCTGAAGGAGGCGATATATCGTATTTTGGGAAAAATTTTCGAGCAACTTTTTTGGCGAAATCGCCCGGCGACAAATTAGCCGCGAATCATGCTGTTGCTGCTGCGTCAGTAAAACGACGACCGTGTTCCGTTGCACGAAACGTTCGCCAGAGTGAGACATTCGAGGATTGAGCAGAAAATTGTTCACCATATGCATGCCACTGGCGTCGCGAGAGATCGCGTTCATATCTCCGAGCCTTCATAGTAAGATAGTGCAGTGGTGTACGTGCCTGCGCCGAAGTAGGGTCTCGCGTAGCAGCCAGCTCAGCTTTACGGCGGGCGGCCTACAAGTTAAGCAGGCCGAGATCTTGTGCCGGTCGACCTACATCAATCCAGGTAGTTGTCGTAGCACTGTTTAGTCACTGAGGTCGTACTACCAGATGGTGCGAGCATCGTCCCGCCTCGTTCGCCACGTCGGAGGTCGACGGTGGCATCGGCGTACGTCGGCTCGCGCAGTTTCAGGTTCGCTGTCAGGCGCGTAAAGTTTTATCAAGCTGGTAAGTACGTCCACATCCACTTTTGTTTGTTGAGCCCTTTATGCGCATGGAGTCTGCAGCGATATTTCGATGCTCCGGGACATAAAACTAGCTGTTCAGTGTTGCAACTAGGCATCACCCGTGCAACAGCTCGACAGCAAATGTGGCCGGTTACCCATTTCGGGAAAAACGACTTGCAGCTCGTTAAACCCGTTGTTAGCTGCCAGTGAGGCAGAACACATCTCGAAAGGACAGCGAGCGCATTAAATTCCCCAATTCCAAAGCTGGCATGGCCGCGAAACGTACACTTCAAGTGGCGGTAGTCGGCAAGTAGCCGAAGCTTCCGCATTCGCTGTTCCAGCAGTAAAGCGAATCAATGCGGTTGCTTAATTTGGGTGACAGAAGGTCGAGACAAAAAGTGCTGTCACGCACTCGCAGGATAAACGGCACACCCAGAGATATATGTTTTACAAATTCAGTATCGGCTACGTAGCTCTGCTTGAAATGCACATAACCCATGGAACCTAGGTTTGCAACACGCGATGTGCAGCGATAACGCTTGATACAGTTGTAACATGTCACTTGCAAGTCGGAGGAGGTGACAGCGTTAGTTAAGCGAACAGACACGTCGCAATATGCTTGCCTCTAAAAACGGCACACCGGTCATCGACACCCTCACGCGCATGTGGCTCTTGGCCTCGTTTTCTTGACAAAAGTTAAAACACATTCATGGCTTACTACGAGTACGCGGCCCACCTCGACGAACTTACCGCGGTCGTACGAGCCAGTGTTTTCACAAAGTCAAACATTTTGTTGAGACAGTCGTTTTTCTTGTTCCACAAAGTCCACGGGTACGTATCCACTCGCTCGCATGGTTTTCGCTGGCGCACGCAGAATTGCACGCTATCGTCGCCAGAGCCAAGTATGTGGATGTCACAGTCGACAACTACACAGCTCAGTTCAAAGTAGACTCAGGGGTTGAGGTTTCCGCAGTTCCAAGTGACTTCCCCGGAGTCCCGGCTGAGCTCGCCAAGGTATACTATTGTGACGTAAGAAACTCTTATTTGTGCTGACTTGCGCCCGCAAAAGAACTAAGCAACTCGGCGGCGATAGAAACAAACGTGCTCGTCGATCGTCGAACAAAGAATGCTCGTCACACTCGGCAACGCTCAATTTAAAGGCTGCACAGAACAATCTAGATAACGTCGCAAACAGCTACCAGCATGGGCTGGAACATTGTGGAAAGACACCCGAGTGGCCGGAACCTTCGAGACAGATCTCGGTGCATCTTGCGCTACAACAAAACTGATAAAGGTGTGACTCGCGACATCGAGCATTAACAAACAAAGATTACAGAACTGATACGCGGTCCAGAATCAGAGTGATAAGCCTGTATGCCGGCGGCTGTTAAAACACAACAAATACTGTTTTGAAGGCTTCGCGGCATTACTCCCCCTTAAAAAAAATACATCGCCTCGATGTTCCAAAACAAAAACTTAAGCATAAACACTGCAAAGTTTAAACACCATAGATTCTTCAACGCGCGTAATATGGCTTCATTCGTACAACATGTACAATTTATGGGCGTGCGCGTCGCCGTTGTGATGCTGACGTTCCGTCGGGAATGACTTCATAGTCCAGTGGTTCGACGTGACGAAGGATTTTGTATGGCCCAAAGTATCGACGCAACAACTTTTCACTTAATCCGCGACGGCGAATTGGAGTCCAAACCCACACTTGGTCTCCTGGATTGTACTCTGCGTGGCGTCGTCGTAAATTGTATCGTCGGCTGTCGGTGCGCTGTTGGTCTTTAATACGCAGCCGTGCGAGTCGTCGGGCTTCCTCTCCACGCTGCAGGTAGGAGGCGACGTCAAGGTTGTCTTCGCTGGTTACGTGCGGCAGCATTGCGTCGAGCGTCGTCGTGGGCTCCCTGCCGTACACAAGCTTAAACGGGGTCGCTCTGGTCGTCTCCTGGACTGCCGCGTTATACGCGAAGGTCACGTACGGCAAGATGGCGTCCCAGGTCTTGTGTTCAGCGTCGACGTACATAGCGATCATGTCCGCGATCGTTTTGTTCAGGCGCTTCGTAAGGCCATTGGTCTGGGGATGGTACGCAGTTGCTCGTCGATGGCTTGTGTGACTGTATTCCAGGATGGCTTGCGTCAACTCTGCCGTAAACGCCGTTCCCCTGTCTCTGATGAGCACTTCTGGGGCGCCGTGTCAAAAGAGAATTTGTTCGACAAAAAATTTGGCGACTTCTGCCGCGGTACCATTTGGTAGTGCTCTTGCTTCGGCGTAACGGGTAAGGTAGTCAGTGGCCACGATGATCCACTTGTTACCCATAGACGAAGATGGAAAGGGGCCGAGGAGATCCATCCCAATTTGTTGAAAGGGCAGGATTGGGGCCGGAATCGGGTTTAGTAATCCCGCTGGTCTGATCGGCGCCGTCTTGCGTCGTTGGCACTCACGACACGTCTTCACGTAGTGAGTGGGCAACTTCGGCAGGCAGTCGCGGCCAGTAATACTTCTCCTGGATTCGACGCAACGTGCGCGCAAATCCGAGGTGGCCTGCTGTGGGCTCATCGTGCAACGCCTGCAGAATTTCTTTCCGAAGGGTTTTAGGCACCACGAGAAGCTACGCGGTCTTGTTGGGTGCGAAGTTCTTCTTCACGAGGAGGCCATTGCTTAACGTGAATGATGATAAATGTCGCCTGAACACACCAGGAGGGGAAGCGGTCTTTCCTTCCAAGTAATCGGCTAGCGCTTTCAGCTCAGGGTCTGATCGCTGTTGCTCTGCGAAACTGCTGGCGCTTACCGGTCCCAAAAAGGCGTCGTCGTCATCGTCCTTCGGGGGAGCATCGACGGGAGCGCGGGATAAGCAGTCTGCGTCGGGATGCTTCCGGCCCGACTTATAGACTACAGTCATGTCAAATTCTTGAAGTCGTAGGCTCCATCTGGCAAGGCGGCCGGAAGGATCTTTCAAATTAGCCAGCCAGCAGAGCGCGTGATGGTCGCTTACCAACTTGAATGGTCGGCCGTATAGGTATGGACGAAACTTAGAAGTGGCCCAGATGATTGCAAGGCACTCCTTCTCGGTCGTCGAGTAATTGACTTCGGCTTTTGTGATGGACTTGCTAGGCGATTACTTTCTCCTGTCCGGCACTCTTCTGGACGAGAACGGCTCCTAGGCCCACACTGCTCGCGTCGGTGTGAAGTTCGGTCTCGGCGTTTTCATCAAAGTGGCCAAGTACAGGAGGGCATTGAAGGCGGCGCTTAAGTTCGTCGAAGGCTTCTTCTTGCGGCGCTTCCCATTTAAAAGGTACGTCAGCCTTTGTAAGCTGCGTCAACGGTTCGGCGATTCGCGAAAAGTTTCTGACAAATCGTCGATAATAAGCGCACAGCCCAAGGAATCGACGCACAGCTCTCATGTCGGCAGGCGGTGGGAATTATGCGATTGCAGCTGTTTTCTCCGGGTCTGGGCGAATACCGTCCTTGCTAACGATGTGACCTAGGAACCGGAGTTCTTCGTAGGCGAAGTGACACTTCTCTGCTTTTAGCGTTAGTCCCGATGACTTGATGGCTTCCAGCACTGTCTGTGTCGTTTCGGGTGGTCTTCAAAGTTTGACGAGAAGACAACAACGTCGTCCAAATATACCAAACAAATTTGCCACTTCAAGCCTGCCAGGACTGTGTCCATTACTCGTTGAAACGTGGCTGGTGCGGAGCAGAGGCCAAATGGCGTCACCTTGAACTCATAAAGGCCGTCCGGTGTGATGAATGCGGTCTTCTCACGATCTCTTTCGCCGACCTCAATTTGCCAATATCCGCTCTTCAGGTCCATCGATGAGAAGTACCTTGCATTGCAGAGCCGGTCGAGAGTGTCGTCGATGCGGGGAAGCGGGTAGACATCCTCCTTCGTTATGCTATTCAAGCGGCGGTAATCAACGCAGAAGTGAAGTGTGCTGTCTTTCTTCTTGACCAAAACGACTGGTGCCGCCCAGGGGCTGATCGATGGCTGGATTACGTCATCACGCAGCATTTTCTCAACTTGATCGCGAATGGCCTGCCGTTCTCGCGGCGATACACGATAAGGGCTTTGATGCAGCGGTCGGTCGTGTTCGTCCGTTATAATGCGGTGCTTGGCCAGTGGTGTTTGTCGTACCTTCGATGATGACGAGAAGCACTCCCTGTAGTTTCGAAGACTGCGAATCTGGTTTTTCCTGCTGTGGGTCAATCCTGGGTTGATGTCAAATGTGGGCTGACAGAATTGGTCCGGTGCGTCTTTCAGTGGTTGGTCGTGGAGGGCGAATACGTCTTTGAGGTCCGCTAATTCGTCGAGAAAAGCGATGGTCGTGCCCTTGTTGAGATGCCGGTATTCTTCAGTGAAGTTTGTTACCAGCACATGAGCTTGTCCTCTCCGGAATTTCGCGATGCCGATACCTCGTTCCAAGAGCAATTGGATATTTCCTTCGAAGATGCCTTCAGCGGTTTCGATGTCTGTGCTACCTACGCTGACGGCGACGCTTGATCGGGGCGGCACGGTCAATTCTCCGTCGATGACGTTTAGAGCGACGTGTTGCGTCGAAGTCGTCGTAGCAGGTATGGCTTTGTCTGCAGAGAGCTTGATGAGCTTGGTTCGGAGGTTGGTTGGATAGCCCTATTTTCATTTAGGAAGTCCATGCCTAAAATCACGTCGCGGGAACACGGCTGCAAGACCACAAAGCTGGTGGGGTAAGTACGCCCATTTACGGTTATTCTTGTAGTACATCGTCCCGATGGAGTAATCAGGTTGCCATCTGCGGTGCGAATCAGCGGGCCATCCCAAGCGGTTGTAACTTTCCTGAGATGGGAGGCTAACGGTCCACTGATGACTGAATAGTCAACTCCGGTGTCTAGAAGGGCAGTGACTCTGCGACCGTCGATATCAACTTCAAGGTCACTTGTTCGCGTCCTCGCATTGCACGTGGGCCTTAGTGTCCGATCTCGGCTCCGTCGTTTCTTCAGGTCATGGCCGGGGCATACCGTTGCTATTTCGCTGGGCGGCGGTGTCTGCTTGCACTCTGGTCGTGTTGTCGTCGATGTCGTCGTGTGAAGCGGCGATGAAATGGTTGCGTCGTCGTTAGTGGTCGTCGGCGGCGGAGGATCTTCGTCTTTTCGCCGTTCAGCAACCTCACCTCCAAAGGTTGCTGCCTTTAGTTTCCCCTAGGGGGCTAGGAGACCGTCCTTGCACGTAACCGCGGCCCAGCGACGCAAATCGGGCATTGTACGGTGATGGGGAGCGTGACAGACGCCTTGGCGACGAATGCTCTCCGCTGCGCAGGAAGTCGTTGATTTCCTGTGGTCGCTCGCCAGGACGGGGTCGTGGGGCGCCGACAGCGAAACTACGGAGGCCGATCCGCCTGTACGGGCAGTGACGAAGAATGTGTCCTGCCTCACCACGATGGAAGCAGAGCGGTCGGTTGTTTGCTGTCCTCCAGGCGTCGCACTTTCTGTGGCTTGGGGGTCGTTGGTAGACTTGGCGGGCGAGGACCAAGGGCCGGCTTTCGGAAGCAGGATGGTAGCGGCGAGGGCTTGGGAGGTTGCGTCGGCTTGGGAGGTCGCGTTGGGGTGCAGAACGACATAATGCAGCTGCATAGTCCATTGTTGCTGATTCATGCTCTGGAGCCGTCGGAGTCGTCGCTTTAGGAACGCCCATCGCCTGCTGAACTTCTTCACGGACGACGTCCGCGAGCGTCGCCACCTGGGGTTGTTGCGATGATGGTAGCATTCGACGGAGCTCCTCTCGCACGATCTCCCGGATGAGGTCCCGAAGGTTCTCTCCGCTTGCAGATGCGCTGGGGGAGTGGCATGAGTAGTCTGGTTGAAGTGGTCGCTCGTAGTGGCGCATCCGGGTGTCCAACGTCTTCTCTATGGTCGATGCTTCACTTTCAAATTCTTCCACAGTTTTTGGCGGGTTCCGGACAAGCCCCGCAAAAAGCGACTCTTTAACTCCTCGCATTAGGAATTTCACTCTCTCACCTTCGGTCATGTTAGAGTCGGCACGGCGAAACAGGCGTTTCATCTCCTTTACGTAGACCAGGACGGGCTCGTTTGGTAGTTGAATTCTTGATTGGAGGAGGGCCTGAGCTCTTTCTTTTCGGACAGAACTTGTAAAGGCCATCAAGAACTGTGCTTTGAATATCTCCCAATTCTTGAAAGAAGTCTCGTGATTTTCAAACCAAATTCGGTCATGTCCTTGAAGAACAAAGTAGACCTGCCTGAGTTTCGCAGCGTTGTTCCAGCCGTTGAAATCTGCCACACGGTCGAAAAGGTCCATCCTATCTCCCGCATCTTCATCCGGTAGTCCATAGAAGCAGGGGTGCTCACGGGGTCGGACGAAAACAACCGGTGCTGTAGGCTGGGCCATTGTCAGCGTCGATGCCTTCCGAGATCGAATGGGGTCAAGCAGCAGACCGTGTTCGGGTTGTAGGCCTTGAAGTCGGCGGCTGGCTGGGTGACCTGTAGGCTGGTCTTCCAGGGCGACAGGAACACGGCTTGGGACTTCGCTTTAAGGATCAAAGGCAGCACCTCCACCAGATGTCACGTAGTCGTGACGAGGTCGACGACACAAATGAAGGGGTCGATGATTGTGACTTGCGCCCGCAAAAGAACTAAGCAACTCGACGGTGGCGATAGAAACAAACGTGCTCGTCGATCGTCGAACAAAGAATGCTCGTCACACTCGGCAACGCTCAATTTAAAGGCTGCACAGAACAATCTACATAACGTCGCAAACAGCTACCGTCATGGGTTGGAACATTGCGGAAAGACACCCGAGTGGCCGGAACCTTCGAGACAGATCTCGGTGCATTTTGCGCTACAACAAAACTGATAAAGGTGTGACTCGCGACATCGAGCATTAACAAACAAAGATTACGGAACTAATACGCGGTCCAGAATCAGAGTGATAAGCATGTATGCCGGCGGCTGTTAAAAAAAAACAAATACTGTTTTGAAGGTTTCGCGGCACTATTTTGACAGTGTCTGGTGGCCAGCCTCTGCGTGTACGGGGTTCGTATTTGGCACATCTATCTTGGCAAGGAAAAACCAGCTCCCGGCGTCTTTACGTATTAAGTCACTTTCAGTACATTTACTGGGTCTACCAGCCATCCAAGCTCTTGAAGTCGCTAACTTTTTGGGTACTGTAAACACTCCTGAGCCAACGCTTCATGCTTAAGTTAACTTCATGCTTAACCGTGGCCTCGCCACACTCAGAGATGAGTACACATGAATTCGCTTGAAACAAGATGTTGTGCCGTTCTCACTTAGTGCACCTCGGCGGATACCAATCCCGCTGCGTGAAGTTGTTCGGCAAGAACTTGAAAAACTCGCAAGTTACGGCATCATTCGCCGAAATGATAAACCAACTCCGATGTGCGCCCTTACTCGAGTGAATTCTGAGGAACCACGCCTTCCTACAAACCTCCCTGGTCATCCCTGGGAAGTTCTGGACATGGACCTCTTTCACCACAACTCTCAAACCTCCTTGATGGTAGTGGACTACCACTCCCGGTTCCCGGAGGCGATGACACTGAAAAGTACAACAGCTCCAGTGGTCACTGAGGTGCTCAAAAGTGTTCGCCCGTCGTGGGATACCGCAAGTCAGACAACGGTCCGCCCTTTTCTTCGCGTGAATATGCCGCTTTCGCTGCATCTTATGGTTTCGAACAGATCACCAGGAGCCCCCATTACCCACAGTCTAATGGAGAGGCAGAGCGAATGATCCGCACTGCGAAAGACATCTTCCATAAGGCAAAAGATCCTCACTTGGCCACCAGGTGTGAGTGGCTTCAGCCCGGCTCAGCACCTAATGGGAAGGCAACTGAGAACTCGATTCTCAAAGCAGGATGAAAAGCTTCGTCCAAACTGGCCCGGAAGGGAGGGGGTAGCCCTAAGAGATGACTCTTACAAGAAAAGGACTTCAAAAAAAAAAAAGAAAACAGACAGCTTGGCAAGTTGGTTGTTATCCATTATTTAACAGCGCGGAAAAATGAGGACGTTAACACACACACAACAACACGAGCGCTGTCGTGTTGTTGTGTGTGTTAACGTCCTCGTTTTTTTTCACGCTGTTAAATAAAGGGCTTCAACCGATGTCATGGCGTCGGGGATCTATCATCACTTCAGTCCGGTGAACAGCAGGTCTGGGTTCGACTCGACCAGGTGCGTGCTACAGTTCTGATAAAGCACAGCGTTCAAGATCCTTTGTCGTCGAAACGGAGCGAGGAACAATTTTGCGGCGAAATTGTCGACACCTTGTTCCTTTTGTGCTGAGGGCAGCAGATCAGATCCCGCACTTCTCCAGCCTCATCCCCAGCACGTGATCCGCCGCCTGTTACAGCGGGACCTTCTCCACGTCCTGGTGATGGTGTTGTGTTTACCCGTAGCAACCGCCGTGTAGTACCACCGGACCCCTGAACTTGTGATTGAAGGGCCGAGTGGGGGGTGGGGGAGATGTTGGGGTCGCCAACTATGAACTTACCAGTGGCGCCCTCTAAGTGAAGCCCAGTCGGGAGTGATTGATAACAATAATAATAATCGGTTCACAGGAAGGGAAAGGCGCAGTATCTGTCACATTTGCTCTGTGGACACCTGAACCGCGCCGTAAGGGAAGGGATGAGGGTGGGCGTGAAAGTGGAAAGAGAGAAAGAGGAGCCGTAGTGGAGGGCTACGGAGCAATTTCAACCACCTTGGGATCTTTAACGTGCACTGGCATCGCACAGCGCACGGACGCCACTTCGTTTCGCCTCCATCGAAATGCAGCCGCCGTGGTCAGGTTAGAACCCGGGAACTCCAGGCAGTGGTCGGACGTCTTACCACTGCACCACCCCGGCGGGGCCCGGGAGTGATTGGAATAAATCAGTTTTGTGTTTGGTTCTGGAGCGGCGTGGTTGCTTGGCTCTATCTCCCGGCCTTCGTGGCTGGGGTCGCCTCCCGCCACGACAGCCTTGCAGAATTGTGCACTTCTTGAGATAGCCAATGACCCCCAGCACCTTGTTTTCCATCTGATGGCCACACAGCAAATGAAAATAACACATAAACTTCACGTATGCAGCACCTTGAATTACATCCCAAGTAGCTTATGTAGATATTCATTTAATTTTCACATGCACGTTTAGCAACACATAGACCATTATAAAACTGCTTTGCTGAAGAGCGAAATTTGGTTTTATACCATGTATCTCAGCTGTCAGCTATTCTATGTGCCATACAATGAAAGATGAAAAATAGCTGGACAATGTTAGTGCTGTCCTGAAGTAAAGATCTTAATGACTCTGACCCAGAGCATATAAAAATACTGTTAATTTTTCTCCCTGAAAAGTCTTCAACTGTCTCTCTTTCCACACAGGACAAGAATAAACACCACAGCATCATGTAGGTCTGCACAAGCAGGAAACTATACATCTTGCTCGTATGTCTCCGCAATTTTGTGCGTGCTCACGCTGATTGTTTGCCTATAGTGAAATCATGTTTTGTTGTCTGCAGTTAAATCACCAAATCATTGCTTACACAACAATGTATAAATCTTACAACTGCTAATGGTGACACGCTGGCCTAGTCAGGCAACGAGACCAACCATCGACAGATGAATGCACTGACCGTGGTTGTAGAAACTTGAATTTAGCAGAAATGATCGGGGAGAAAATTGCTCAGTATTTATAATGTATCACGCTGTACTGACGGAGGCCAAACAACACAATTTGCGAACCTTTTGTAGATGTGGAACGACCGCTCGCTGCTATCGCGTCATCATGCGAAAACAGCTGTAGCGCATAGCCAAAGTCGCCCGAGCGATAACTTGGTGCTCCTGAGCGAGAGAAAACAACCTAATTCACAAACTGTCCTAGCTTTCACAGCGCTATCCAACACTTGCCATTGGCAAAATACCCGAAATAAAGCTTCGTGTTCCACGTGCAACTCACCGTCGACGGTCAGCCAGCGGATCGCAACGGCCAAAATATTTTCTATCGCGTTTTCATACCCCATTAAGAAAGTCTAAATCTAGGTTTCTCAGCATTTTATTGCTGACCCCATCTGCTCCCGCGGCTGATGTGGTTCTTAGCTGACTCATTTCTCTCCATACCTCCATACCTTAATGGGGTATGGAAACGATGTAGAATGAATTCAGAATGGAAACATGCTAAAGTGGTCTTCATTCCGAAGCCTGGGAAGAAACTTGAAATAGGCAACCTCAGGCCGATATCGCTAACATCGTGCCTAGGGAAGCTGATGGAGCATGTAATACTAAACCGACTTCAGGAGTATGCAGAGGAAAGGGAGGTATTTTCCGAAACAATGCTAGGTTTCAGGAGCAAACTGTCACGCAGGATGTAATGATTCAACTCAAAGCAGACATAATTGACGCGCCCAATAAAGGGGGCACAAAAACTGTACTTGGCCTTGACCTACAGAAAGCCTTTGATAATGTCAAACACGAAGCCATATTAAATAATCTGGAGGAAATTGCCCCTGGCAAGAGGATTTACGATTACGTTAGGGATTTTCTAACCGAAAGAACAGCAGAAATAAGCATTGGAGACATCAGGTCTGAAACAATTAAGCTAGGGGACAAGGGCACCCCACAGGGCTCAGTTCTTTCCCCTTTCTTCTTCAACCTAGCGTTAAAGAACCTCCCACCATTACTGAAAACTGTGAAAGGGGTGAAACATACGCTATATGCTGATGATGTCACGTTATGGACATGCCCAGGCAACGATGGGGAAATAGAAGAAAATCTTCAACAGGCAATCGACATTGTTGAAGAATATGCGGAATGGGCAGGGCTGAAATGCTCACCAAGCAAATCGGTACTTCTGATAATCCGAGGAACAAAATAACGCAATATCAACGCTGAAGACGTTTTGGTGGAATTAAATGGCACACCGATAACCAGAGTGGACAAAATCAGGGTCTTGGGACTGATAGTCCAAGACAATGGAAAGAAAACAGAAATAATAAATCGACTTAAGTCAACAATTAACATGACAACCAGGTTGATAAGGCGAATAGCCAACAAAAGACGCGGGGTCAAAGAGAAAGATTTGTGCCGAATTGTTCAGGCTTTTGTAATAAGCAGATTAGTGTACACCGTCCCCTACTTCAGGCTAGGGGTGGCAGGAAAGAACAAAATTGAAACGATCATAAGGCAGGCATATAAAGCAGCACTGGGGCTACCCCACTGCACCCTATAGACTTCCTAAACTGGGGGTCTACAATAACACCATGGAACTATGCGAGGCACGTATAATAACAACTAAAGAGGCTCGCCACCACATCCAAGGGATGGAAAATCCTGGGTAAATTAGGACTACAAGATAGAATCCCGGAAAGAAATGCACAAGTAAAACTGCCGACTGAAGCAAGGAACGCACTTACTATTAAATCGCGGTACCAAAAAACATGCACCCTGCTTTTCATGAAGGCAGGAGAAAAGCAAGAGCAAAGGCCCTTGAGGCCAAGTTAGAAGGCTCTGAATACACTGTTTATGTAGACGCGGCAGAATACGAAGGAGGCAACTCTTTTGCTATCGTGGGCGTAAACGACTCGGGTAAAACGTTAATGGCAGGTTCGATAAAAACAAACAGCTCGGGGACAGCGGCGGAGGCGGCTATCGCCATGGCGATGGTCAGCACCAAAGCGGTTACCATATTTAGCGACCCAAATCTGCTATACAAAATTTTGCGAGGGGCAGGATCTCCAAAGAAACAGAGCGAATTTTAAGATATAAAGACTGGAACCAAAAAGAGGTGGAATTAATATGGCTGCCTGCACACTCGGGGAACAAAGGAAACGAGTTGGCTCATAGTATAGCTCGAGGTTATGTCAGCCGAGCAGTGAGCCAGGTTGATTCCCCCAATTTCTTGAGAGATGCACTAATCTCATTTCATGACTACAATAATCACTTTAAACTAAAAAGGCGGATATATCCTCCACCAGACAAGAAACTAGACAAAAGGCAAGAAGTAATCTGGCGTCGGCTCCAGACGCGTGCCTTCTTCAGCCCTTCTAAATTAGCGCACATGTACCCAGCACAATACAATCCAAATTGTAAACACTGCGGCGAAATAGAAGGATATGATCACATATTATGGAGCTGCAAAAAAGCGCCGCCACCAGCGGACCTACTACCATGTCCCTTCTTTTGAGCGGATGGGAGGCTAAACTGGCTAGCTCAGACACGTTAACGCAAGTTCGGGCGACTGAGTTGGCTCAAAAGGTCGCCGAGAGCAACGGACTTGAGGCCATCTAGGTGTAGCGCACACAAATTGCTCATTGCTGACAATAAATGTTTTCCAATCCAAAAAATGTACCGCGTTCTAGTTGAGTTGCCGTAGTGGAAGCCGAGCACAACACCTCATTCCCAGCAAATTGGGCGCAAATATAAGGAGAATAAAGGTCGCAACCGCCCGCCTGCAAGCAATGCCAGCAGAAACCAAAACCGACCCGGACACGTCTGTGGCTAGTGTTTACGTGCGCCCAGCTGTGTGGAATGCCCAGTGGTTCAGTGCAGTCTCTTCGTGTTGTGCCTCCCGACAAATCGTCCTCGGAGATTTCAACTCCCATCATTGTGCGTGGGGCAGTGCCCGAAACACCGCGCGAGGAGACGACCTACATGCCATGGCAACACAGCTGGGACTCACACCGCTGAACACCGGCGAGCCCACCTTCCGGCGACGTGGTACACCCGGCTCCTGCATAGACGTTGCTTTCGCGTCCAGCGGCATCGAGGCAACTTGGCATCGTGCACCATCACTCTGGAGCTCTAATCACTTCTCCATCCTCATTGAGCCCACTGCCAAGGAAGCTCGCGCCACGCGCACTTACTCCATTGTCAACTGGACCCGCTTCTGCAGCGAAGTACAAGCCGCAGCTACGTCCAGCGCGGGTTTCTTCTCCAGTCTCGTTCGTTGCGCGTTTGCAGCCACTCGCCGCGTAGAGGTTTGGGCAGGACAACCAACGCCCGACAACAAGCTGCTCGACCTGAGATGAAAACGCAACAAAGCTGAGCAACGAGCGCGGCGGACGGACAAACCAACTGACTGGACAGTATACAATTGGTTGGACGCAGCAGCGAGGCGGAATTTCAACAAACTTTACCGCCGACAGTGGGCATCGCTCTGCAGGAAGATGGAGGAGGACTGTAGCTCGCGGTGGCTCTTTACCATCCTGCGACGCATCACAACGCCACAAGCGAACGCGCAGCCGCTGGCCGCTCTCGCCATCCCGAGCGGCCTCAGCAACGAGGAGCTAGCTGAGCGGTTTGCGGATCGCTTTCCGCCGCAAAGCCCAACGAACGCAGGCAGCCAAACTTCACCTGTGAGCCCCGAAGACAGAGCCAGCGCTCCTAGCCCTGGTGGCACTTGTGATGCCCCCATCACAGTGACGGAGCTCAACAACGCACTACAGAGCTGCCACCGTCGCTCGGCGCCAGGGCCGGATGGGGTGACTTACCAGACGCTGCGCAACCTGGACGCAGATCAACGGCTGGTTCTCCTGCAGCAGATCAACCTAGTGTGGGAACGCGGGACCATCCAAGAGAACTGGCGCACGGCAGTCGTCTGCCCCATCCTCAAGCCAGGACGCCCACCAACCCAGCTCGCGGGATACCGTCCAGCGGCGCTAACACCTGCGGCTGGTACGCTCATGGAACACATGGCTTTACATCGCCTTAACGAGCAGGCTGCGGTGGCGGATTTGTTTGATGAGCGGCAGACGAGCTTTCGCGGAATGCGGTGCACTGCGGATTCCATCTCCGATGTATTCAGCGCGCTCAAGCACGCGAAGGCATTGGGCAGGTTGCGTTGCTTCTACTGCTGGACGTGTCGGGCGCGTTTGATAACGTCTGCCGCGCTCCCATTCTCGCGACGCTTGAGAAGGCTGGCGTGGGCGGACACTTGCTACGATACGTTCGGAGCTTTTTCCAGGCGCGCTCCATGCGCGTTCGCGTGGGGGGTGCTCTCTCGGCGCCTCGCCCGGTCGGGCTATGTGTGCCGCAGGGCTCTGTCCTGTCACCTTTTCTGTTCAATCTGGCGATGTCGGTGGTGCCGTGCTGCATGTCTGCAGGCTGCAGGCATCATGTGTACATCTCCATATACGCAGATTACATTGCTCTGTGGTGCCTGGTACCGCCGCGCGAGACAGCACGGGTGCGCACGTGCCTGCAGGCAGCTCTGACGGCAGTGAGCGACTGTTTGAACGGCCTAGGTCTCTCGCTCAGCGCGGACAAGTCCGTCGCAATGGCCTGTGTTCCGAGCTCGCGCAAGCGACCACCGCCGCTCACACTGGACGGGATCCTCTTGCCGTGGCGATGTTCGGTGCGGTACCTGGAGTTGGACATAGACCAGCGCCTTTCCTTCCGACCCGCGGCGATCAAGGCCTGCCTGCAGATGAAGAGAACCACCTCCACCGTACACAGGCTCACTGCTCGAGGCCAGGGCATCTCCCAGCAAGCAGCGTTACTGCTGTACAACTCCGCGGCTCTGGGAGCAATACTCTACGCGCTACCGCTCGCCACACTGCGCAAACCATGCTGGAAGAAGCTAGAGTCGAGCATCGCAAGGCGCTCCGCATTTGCCTCGGCCTTTTTCAGAACTCTCAATGCGCAGCTACTTTGGCCGAGGCAGGTGCGTGGCCTTTACAACTTCAGGCCACGCGGCGGGTGCTCCGACACATTGATCGCCTACAGCGCGCAGAGGACGGCGGCCCGCTACTACACTCGCGCATGGGAGCGGCGCTGCTCGAGTACGAGCAGCTCACCAATGCAACGCCCCCCTACGACCTCTTCTCGCCCTGGCCCGCTGCTACGGAGGTTCAGCGAGAGATTGTCGGAATCGCGGGGAAACGCACCACACCACACCGCTCTGTGCAGTGCAGCAGCTGACCAGAGCCGTCATCTACGAGGAACTCCAACACCACCTCCTCGTTTACACCGACGGCTCCGTGGCCAGAAATAGTTGCTCGCTAGCAGCGGCTGCTACCATCCCCGCCCTGCAACTGCACAGACAGCTGCACCTGTCATTCCTGGGTTCTTCCACCACGGCGGAGCTGCTGGGCCTACGCCTAGGCCTGGATCTGCTGCTTGAACTGACTACGCTGCCAACCAGGTGTGCCGTGCTATGAGACTCCCGCGCTGCCCTCAGCCGCCTTCGAACCACCGGCCGGGGAACTCCGCTGCTGTGTCAGATTCGCGCGCGTCTCAAGCGCTTGGCGGAGTGTGGCTGCGCTATACGGGCACAGTGGATCCCCGGGCACTGCGGCATAGAGGGCAACGAACGTGCCGACGAGCTCGCGACCGCAGCACATGAACTCCCTCCTAGCTACGAGCAACTCGCTTTGGAGGATGTGCGTGCGGTAATCGACGATCACCTCCAGACGCAGCACCCCGACCCACGCATCGCAAGATGTGAGTGCATTCACAGTGTCAGCGGCCGCTCGCTGACTGGGCTGCAACGCGCAATGATCCTCCGTGCACGCATTGGATGTGTGTGGCCTGGGGAACGACGGATGCGCCACGGACTTGCCACCAGTGACGTGTATGACGGCTGTGGCGCGGTAGAAAGTCTCGAACATCTTCTACTGCACTGCATCGCGCTAGCCGAACCACGACGCGAGTTGCTGGCTGCATACAGAGCGCAGGGGGTAATCCCGGACAGCGTAGCTGTGCTCCTGTGGCCGCCGGGCAGTGCGCGCGTCCGCGAGCGAGCACACGTGAGCCTGTGTGAGTACATCGAACAGGCCGGCTTGATGACCCGCCTATTTCACCTCGCCAGATAGTGTGCGCTGTGACTGAACGCTCCGCGTGTATTGGGAACCCAAGCTCAAGTTTCGCCGCGCGATGGCAGCGCCGCATTCCTGGCATGGTGGCGAAATGTGAAACGATGGGACGTCGCCGGAGCAGACGCTCCGCTAGCTTTCTGTGCAAGTGCAGCGATCGAGTTGCGCCTGGCGGTTATTTGGCGATACAAAAACGCTTCCGCTGATGCGAAACGGAGGCAACGGAGGTACTAAGTAGCTTTGTGTCATGGGTAGCCACAATAGTAGGCGAAGCGCCAAAAGACGAGGCTCACGTGTGCAACTTTGCAGATTTCATTGGAAGCGTTTCCACAAGACCTGTTTTCCAACCGCATGACAGCATTCTGAGAAGTCTCGCGTTCTTTGTGGAAACGAAAAGGGCCAATTTTCCCCTTCTCCATAAACTCAGAAGTGTTCGACAGTTGACAAAGACGTCGTAGAGAGGCATCAAAAGAGTACAATGGTTTAACACCATCTATACGAAGTGAAGGGGGTAGAGGATTATCCTGCTCTTCTCTCCGCGCGTGTCTTGCTTTGCCGATTTTCTGTGCTCTCTCACTGCTTTGCGAGTGCTCTGAAAGCAACCAAATCAACAGATATCCAGCGTGCGACGTCCACGATCGATAACGATGTGTGAATGTGCCCTACGACCAAGAAAATATCTAGAATAGAGGCCTTTTTTTTGGGGAGGGGGGGGGGGGACAGGCTTGGCTGAGCCGCTTTTAGATTTCCGCAAATTGGCCAATAAATGAACCAACATTAATATTATTCATACCAAAAATATGTTGGAAGTGTAATACAAAAGCGATCCTAATTATGGCTCGATTGACACTACTCGCACGGAGCACCCTAGGTTTCGTAAATGTAAACCAAATATAAATGAAGCACAACCATTTAGTAAGAACCGAAATAAAGCACGATTGTAGTACAAGCTTGGATTTCACCTTCCCTTCCAGCCAGCGAGCCGGTTATGTCGCATGCAGCGCGCGGAGCACGCATGGGCTTTTGAGACTGCTAGCGCTCGTGCCTTTGAAGAAACATCTCCTTCAGACAATAGCTTATTCTTCTACTGCAAGATCTGCTTTAGTAACATCGTAATAATAAAACCAAAACAGTATATAGATCTTATGCTACAGGCCAAAACAATAATCAACAAGCGAGCAACTTTACCTCAGAGTACTGATAATACTTCCGCAGTTTTTAAACATATTATATACGACAATATAGTTGCATAGCTGACTTACGTCGAGATAAACTTCCTACGTTTTCGCTAAAGTGGGAAACGCATTCACAATCAATATTTACTCATCGCCGTCTGTCGTCTGCTCTACAGTGCTGACGTGAATCAAAATGGTATCGCCTATAATTACGTTTCCTCCATGGAAATACGCGGCAGGTTGTCCAATAATCACGACGGAATGCAGGCGGCATGTTGCGATGCGCCTGCGGGGGCGCGTCAGGGCGCGTGCTCGTTCGAGAGAAAGCCCGCGGCGCACGTCGCGAAGGCAGCGAGCCGAGCCGGCGGCGTCCCAGTGTGTGCTTTTCTGCCACAGATGGCGCTGCCCATCAGGAGCCGCAGCGCCACCCAGCGATGCTTTGGGAGCCTTATCAGTGTTTTGTACAGTGTGCCAGTGCGTGCGTTATGAACAGTTGCCTGGACGCAGAGCTATTGCAGAGGCCCGCCCGATCTGCCGAGTGGTCAGTGACCTAAGACATTTGCGGGTGGGCCTCAAGCAAACTACAGTATACTGTACCATAGTGTATATATTTTATTTTTACCTACCCTTTTCTTTCTCCCTATCACTCACCTCTTTGATTTCCTCTATCTTCTCCTCGCTATCCCTTTATTTACGCCGCCCCAGTTCATGTGCTTCAGATATCAGATAGCAGATGCCGGGGCTGGCAAACATCTTTTTTTTCCTTTTGTATACACAATAAATAACCACTACCACCACCACCACCCGGAAGTCAAAATTCACGTGACAAGGCCTGGCCGTGACGCAGTGTCGGACACAGTGCTGCATTCTATTCAGCCGTGATTCTCTGCACCGCCGGAATCGGTTCACGGTGCACTGCACCAAAGCGCTACAGCATTCCCTGCACCACTGTCAGCGATTGATTTTTGGTGCAGTCGTGGTGCCGCTGTGGTGCAAAGAAGCGCGGCACCCTCCGAGGAGGAGGTACAGAAACGTGGTGCACATGGGCGCGCTACCAATGAGATGCTTATAAACATCGATTATCGATTTAGGGACATCTTTTCCCGTCGTCGACAGATCCGGCGTCATTCTCTGTGAAATGGCGAGTTTCTCTAAGGTCTCTTGTGACAACCTGAATAGAGGATGGGTGGAAGGATGGATGGAAGGATGGATGGAATATAGGAGCGTCCCCCTTTGAAACGGGGTGGTAGCAGTATACTATCATGCTCATTTTTCTCCCTATATCTTAATTATTGATTTAGAATGGTTAACTATTCTATTTATTAAATTTTGTTCCTACAATATTAACATTATGTCACTTCTCTGCTTTTAAGCCACCAATCTTCCAGTCGTTTTTTGCTAGTTTCCACCACCGGTTTATTCACCCGGCCACTGTTATCTCTAAACCCCAGAGCTTCAGGAACAGTGATTGCGCCTGCACCAACTTCCGGATGGATACCATTACATTCGAGTATAATATGGTCAATTGTTTCACTGGAGTTTCCACATACAGCACATGCGTCATCTCCATTGTTAAATTTCTTTTTGTAGCTGCGTGTTCTAAGGCACCCTGATCTAGCTTCAAAAAGTAGGGCACTGCCTCTTGAGTTATCAAAGAAATTTTCCTTCCTGATCTGCATTTTTCACTTTCGGTATAATTCCACACTCTGTTTCTTTTCCATCGAATTTATCCAATTTTTACCTTCTGTGTTTTTCACCTGTTGCTTAATGCTCTTTATTTCTCCGTCCTTGTTACTAGCATACTTACTAGTTAGTTTCCTAGTTCTTTTCCTCCATTGTGAGTCAACGCTTTTTAGGTACAGGTATTTAAATACTTCAGCTGCCAATCTGTTGCTGTCCAATTTCCTCAGGCGTTCCTCATATAATATTTTACTCTGAGCTTCCCGTACTTCAAAAGATGTCCAGCCCATATCTCCCTGTACCGCCTCATTTGTAGTTTTGCCGTGGGCACCTAGTGCTAATCGTCCAACGGATCTCTCATTTGTTTCTAATGTCGACTGTACCTCTGATTTTAGGCACAAAACCGCATTTCCGAAAGTAAGTCCGGGCACCATAATTCCTTTCCAAATACCCCTCAAAACCTCATACCTAATGTATCCACAATGCCTTATGCTTCATCATCCCGGCATTCCTTCGCCCTTTGGCCTTAAGTGATTGCTCATGCTTTCCAATGTATGCCAATCCTTCGTTTACCCATACCCCCAGATATTTATATTCTGCTACTCTAGGTATTTCAAGGCCTTGTATTTTAAGACCCTGATCAGTTGAGCCGTTGAAAATCATCAGACCCGTCTTAACTGCGCTGGAACTGAAGCCTAGAGCGTCCCTTTCGTCTCCGCAATACTTAACTAGAGTTTGCAATTCTTCCAGACTCTCAGCTAGCAGCACAATATCGTCTGCATGCATCAAACCGGGGAAGCTCTGCTCTACCGCCTTTCCACCTAATCTATATGACAGGTTAAAACCTAGGTTACTGTCTTGTATCCTCCGTTCCAGGTTTATCATATAAAGCATGAACAGCACCGGTGATAGAGGACAGCCTTGTCTTAATCCTCTGCATACTCTGACATCCTCCGTACTTCTTATCCCTTCCCACGTAATTTCTACTTTGTTATCCCGGTATATTTCCTGTAGGAACTCTATTATCTCATAACCGCTACCTTCTTCTTTTAATATGTTCCACAGGAGTTCCCTGCTTACGTTGTCGTACGCCCCGTTTATGTCCAGGAAGGCCAAAT
This sequence comes from Amblyomma maculatum, assembly GCF_055883805.1. Classification (NCBI taxonomy): domain Eukaryota; kingdom Metazoa; phylum Arthropoda; class Arachnida; order Ixodida; family Ixodidae; genus Amblyomma; species Amblyomma maculatum. Next base: position 24,212,471 of record NC_139346.1, read on the forward strand.
ACAAAGGTCTATTTTCCACTCTAGATATTTCGATGCATTGGGTAAGCACGAACAGGCAATCATCTAAGCGCCTACCATTTCTATTATGTTAAACCTCGAAAGCGCATAAAAAACAACGGACAACAGCAAGAGACAGACACACGAGCGCTCGTGTCTGTCTCTTGCTGTTGTCAGTTGTTTTTTATGCGCTTTCCAGGTTTAACATGTCTAACCAACTCGCCCAAACGCTGCCAGTACCATTTCTAAAGCCGTTCTGAAGTTCTCCGAGTATCTTGTTACTTTCAACCCATGCTTGCACCTTTAATTTCACCGCCTGCATGACTAACCTGTACATAACTGATGTTATGGTAATCGGCCTGTAGGATTTTATGTGCATCCTGTCTCCTTTCCCTTTATAAATCAAATTCATTTTAGTCTGCCGCCAGCTGCCTGGAATTTGCTTATTCGTTATGATTGTTTCCAGAGCTTTTAACAACGTTTCCTTACTTTTTGGACCGAGTTCATTAATCAGCTTGATCGGAATTCCATTTATTCCTGTGGATGTGTTTTTAGGAATATTTTTTTCTGCCTTTTTCCAGTTTAGATTGGTCAGTTCTAAGCTGCTTTGTATTCTGCTACCTTGTGTTGCTTCCTGATTTGCGGAGATACCCTATCGTCGCTCTTAAATGACTCGGTTATAACTGATGTAATGTTGTTCACTGCGTTATCTCCCTTTAAACAATTTCCCTCGTTATCTTGAATCCGATCCTGCTTTCTTTGATTCCTCTTCCCTAGCCAGCTTATATGATTCCAGAATTTTCTTGCTCCGCCTCTAGAGGCATCGTGTATATCAGCCATCCAGCGATCGGTGGACTGTCTTATTTTACTTTGGACGAGAGCCTGCACTTGAAGTTTCTTTTGACGATATGATTCCCATTTTTGGTCGATTTCCTCCTGAGATACCTGTGCTTTCTTTGCCATTCGGTGTTCCCTTGAAGCAGCCCGTCGTTGTTCAATAGCTTCCCTGATTTCCTTATTCCACCAGCTCCGTGGCTTCCTCTTTCCATTCCAGCGGTTTGCTACTTTAACCTCTTGAATTTTCCTCCTTATGAGTAGTTCTACTGTTCATAATCCCAGTCTTCCATGGGGCTTTTCTCTATTGCTTCCTCTATGTCTGCTGCTATCTGCGCTATTTGATCGTCGTTTAATTTTTTGTTTACGTTTCGTCTTAGTTCCATTTCTCTTTTCATCAAGGGCCCCATCTGCAGACTAATACGTTTATGATCACTTCCCAGGCTACACTCCCCTTCTTCGTCTATTTCCATTTTTGTGACCTTGCTATAAATTTCCTGCGACGTTAGACAATAGTCAATGGTCGTCTGCCTGTTGCGGAATTCCCACGTGATTTGGCCTTCACATTTTGTTTCTCTATTTACTATAACTAGATCGTGTCGCTCACAGAAATCTAGCATTACCTTGCCGTTACAATCCGTGTATCCATCCAGATCGTCGATGTGGCCGTTCATGTCCCCCAGTAGAATAATATTGGCCCCGTTTCCAAACTGGCTTATATCGTCACTGAGACATTCAACAAGATCCCTGTTCTCTTGCCTGCATTGATGTCCTGTTCCTAAATAAACTACCCCTAGCCTTGTCCTTATGCCGGCAATTGTTCATGAAACCCAGATATGTTCTTTACAAGATGATTTAATTCTTTGCCAATTTGTTCCCTGGTGTATCAACATACCTACCCCTCCACCCTTTTTTTCCGTTCTCGTTCTGTCGCACCCTTCCCAGACGTAGCCTTCTATAAACGGCGGATCTGAGATGAGCCTCGCAAAAAGCGTACACACCTATTTTGTCATCCTTCAACGGCGGTTCTATCTCTAGCCATTTCGCTCTTTTTCTACCTCCTTGCATGTTTATGTAGCTGATCCTAGTGTTAAATTTATTTTTTGTACTTTTCTTTATCGACCTACTCTTTGCCATTTTTGGGGGCTCAGCCTCCATTATTACACTTTCTTCTGCTTCACTGCTAACTACCTCTGTGCACGGAGTCCTCGCGGACCCCCTAAAAAAGCTACAGCCCTGCCTGCCAGGCGCCAGCCGATCTCTGCTCCCACCCTTCTGTTAAAATGAATGCCATCTCGCTGAAAAGCCCTACCAAAACCTGCTTTATGTAACTCCCTGTTTACCTCAACCACTTCGAAACGCTTCTCCAGGCTTAACTTTCTTATGTCCTGATTAACTGTCACCACGTCCTTTTCCATCTTTCCGTTCAATCCTAGCACCTCTGGTACTGTGCATACAACTATCTGCGTCTGCTGTGCTATCTCCCTGATCTCGTCCACTCCCTTAGCTAAACTTTCCACCACTCCTGCAGCGTCACCATTTAGGACATCGTTTAGCCCCGCGGCTACTATTACCATACAGCGCTCTGCGGAATTCTTCAGCAGCCTATTTTTACTCTCTTTTAGCACTGCCCTCATTGTTCTCCCTGGGAAGGCTCCAACCAACACTATTATCACCCCTTACACGTTCCAAGATATCTCGCTTGCACCTGTTCATGTTAGAATCTCCGGCGATAAGCACCTGGGCCTTCTCTCTCCCTCTCCGAACTGTTGGCTCCTGCTTTCGGTTATCTGTGTCCTTATCTTTGGGATTTTCATTCTTCCTTACTTCTTCCTTTTTTTCCGGCGTCTTAGCTGCTTCTAAATAACTCTGACGGTTCGGATCCGCCTGACTTACTTTGCTTATGCCTTCCATGCCAGTGCTGGCCCCAGCCACGTGGCCCGCATTGGAATGCTCGTCCTCGTTGGTTCCAAGAATAAAGTCGGCCCCTTTTTTTTTTTTTTTTTTTTTTTTTCAATTTGAGTAAGCTGTCCAAGCAGTTTCTGATTTTCCGCTCTTAACAAAAGAGGCTTTACAAAAGTTAGCGCCACCTAGTGAAAGAAACAGAAACTGTGCGCGGCGGCCATGTTTTGCTCAGTCCGCCGGCGCCTCCCATCGAGTGCGCTGTCAACGTGCGCCTTCGTAGAACCCGTGCATGCACCGAAAGGTGCATTGGAATGCTCACAAGCGATTGTTTCATTTTTTAACATCACAGCAGTCGCTTTTAGCTCCAAGCTCTATTCGGAATGATGCCAGCATGTTGTTGCGTGCCCTTCTGCAGCCAGCGCACCGTCGTAGACGCGCACGGAATCAAGGTATGCGCGTGTATGCGACCGTTCGTTTGCAGTCCTAATCGGCTTTACAAGGGTCACTTGCATCATGTAAAGCATTACTGCACGTCCCTCTGACTGGGAGCTAGCTCACAGAATGTGCTATCACCTAAAACAGCAAGGTTCATTGTTTTGCGCGCTATGGAGCCTTGTGAACTTGAAGGATAAACTTATGCTGTGATGGAGGACACGGGAGAAGGAGCAATGCATGTGTAACGAATGCTATTGTGCAAATACGTTCTTTGAAACATTTTGTACGTAGGTTACATTTACCATTGTGTATTTAAGACACGCGGGCATGATTACCGAAACTACTTTTTACAATCGTACGAAATGGTAGTGCTTGGTGCAGAGAGCAATACGGTTGTCTAGTGCGCCCGAGGTGCGTGTTTCACGCTGCAAAAGCAAGCGGCTGCCAAACCCGCGGCATCTAGAAAAGCAGGAAAAGATGACATCCCACTAGTGTGTTGTAACATGCTCACGAACAGCCCGTTTCGACCGGTCCACGTCCAGAGCGTGCAGCTCAGGTTTTATACCTGCCAGCGCGGCCGATAAAATAACGAAGCGTGCGCTTCACTTTTGTGTTTTTTGGAGTCACCCGATGGTTCGCTAATTCACAGCTACCTGAAATTCACTGGAATTTTTAAATATGTTGATTTCTTGTTTATTCCCTCTGTCAGAAAGCAAACATTTGAAGCCGTAATCTCATATGAAAGCGCTGACATTTGAAGCTTCGAGGAACTCTGGGGAGGAAGAACTCGGCTGAAACGAAAAGAAATTTGAAAAGTCAACTCACATTACTGCGGGGTGTTTGTGCTTTGTGCAACTGGCTGTGTTCATAAAATCAGATTTATATTATATGATATCATTATAGAAAAATTAGGGGGTCACTTAAGCTCCGCCGTTAAAGGTATAACGCGATAGTGTTTCTCTCTCATACGCACACACACGCACGATGTTTTTTTCTTCGCGTGTTATATTTTAGCTCTTTTATTTATTTATTTATTTATTTATTTATTTATTTATTTATTTATTTATTTTATTTATTTACCAAATACTGCAGGCCTAACTGGGCCCTAGCAGGAGGGGCGAAAAGAATACAATGCAGTGAAATATGAATTTATCAACGACTCGTAGAGCAATTTGTAACTGCGTTCGGCAGCGCAGCCGGTGGGCCCCGCCACGTCTCGGCTGTCAAAATACGCTTCTAGGCGTCTCTAACAGAAATCGCCAGGGACCGAACAGAGGTCCAAGCACAGCACACTAGGTTAAAACGTGAAAAGCTCGAACAGAAAGGCGAGCGCTGACCGACGGACACAAAGCGAATGGATAGAGCGAACAAAATATGGCGGCCAGTGCGGGATCAGGGTGCCGCTCACGGTTGCCAGACGTACTTTTGTAAACCCTCTATAGTTCATCCAAAAAACAGCGCGAACAAACGGGGACGAAAGGAAGAAACCACAGGAACAAGCGCTGACTCTCAACTAAAGTTTAATCACAGGAAACACGCTTATATAAGGAAACAGAAACAATAAAACACCAGAACGCACGTGTTACTATGTGATATCCAGATATGCAACCTCACAATCACGCAGAAGCAGGGATGGTTTGCTGACACGCAATCTTTCTTTCTTAGCCATATTATACGCCTCGATGATTTCCCTGGTCAACTGGTCGGGATGTTTGTAGTTAACCAGATAAATCATCGAAGTGTATAATATGGCTAAGAAAGAAAGATTGTGTGTTAGCAAACCTTCCCTGCTCCTGCGTGACTGTGAGGTTGCATATCTGGATATCACATAGTAACACGTGCGTTTTGGTTTTGGTGTTTTATTGTTTCTGTTCCTTATATAAACGTGTTTCTTGCGATTAAACTTTAGTTGAGAGTCAGCGCATGTTCCTGTGGTTTCTTCCTTTCGTCCCCATTTGTTCGCGCTGTTTTTTGGATGATGTACCACCAACTCGCCCGCTTAACTATCCTGTTGAACCTGAATAGCCTCTCGAGTTCAAAGCTGAAATATCTGACAACAGCGCTTCAGTTGTACGGGAACTCGGTTATTGCGGTCTGTCTGAACCAGTCGGTCTCGGTCTGAACAACGATGTTTCCTCGAAGGAAAGCACGACATAGGGCTCCTCATCCTCACTGTCGAAGGACTCCAGAAATTCCTTAAAAATGACATCGACGATGTTGCCGTTCATGACGTCGCGACGCACCGCGAAAACTTGCAGCTAACGGCGCACGGGAACTCGCGAGCAGACGACTAAGCTCGTCTGAAGTGGCGCTGCTGACGCACTGCACCGGGCTTTAGCTGCACCTAAGGCTCCTCCATTAGCTGCACCTGCACCTGAACCACAAAACTGGGCTGCACCTCACCGGCACCCGACTTGCACCGGCGGATAACCAGTTCTGAATCGACCAACCTTTTATGTCACGTGATTGCGCGCTGAGGATCTGCAAAAATCTCTCCGCCGACCGGTGTCGGAGGCTCGGCTTGCAGGGGAGGATATTTTTGCAGATCGTGAACGCGCAATCACGTGACAGAAAAGTGACGTAGAGTAATGTCATCAGTTTAGGGGAAAGATAAATATATTCCCCCTAAACAGATGACATTACTAATTTCTGTGATTATCCAAGTAAATATGAAAAAAAAAAAGACAAAGTACCATCCCCAACACTTTCCTTGGCCTAGCCGACTGTTGGCTTCTTTCCTTCATGTATTATAACGAGCACCCTCATTTCTCCTTAATTGATCTGCTTGTAGCTTACGGGGGTCTCGGTTCTGGCAGTCTTGAAGCCATAGGTAGCGTAAGAGGGTTCTAGCACAGCTTTCGCCCTCGCTCTTGATCACGTTCTACGTAACGCTGGCGGTAACAAAGGACGTTCCACGTCCGCCGCTATGGTTGAGGGTGGCGCTGGTAAACACTCTCAAAGTTTGTATACAGACAACTTAAACACCCAAGCAAGTAGAAGGGGGGGCAGCGGCCGATGTAGCTCAGTTGGAAGAGCACCGGATGCGATATTCGGAGGTCGTGGGTTCGGTTCCCACCATCGGAACGTTGTTTTTTCTTCTACTTTGTGTTTAATTATCTTTCTCCTAAACAGATGACATTACTAATTTCTGTGATTATCCAAGTAAACATTAAAAAAAAGACAGTACCATCCCCAACGCTTTCCTTGGCCTCGCCGACTGTTGGCTTCTTTCCTTCATGTATTATAACGAGGACCCTCATTTCCCCTTAATTGATCTGCGTGGAGCTACTACGTCACTTCCGTGTGTCCTGTCGACGTTTCTTTTTTTTTTATTTTATTCTACTGGGGCAGTGAGAAAAGCGCTTGGCCGTCAGAGCGCGGCTTCGAGCTGGCGGAGGGAGAGCAGCTAGCTGTCCGCACTTAACAGCACGCACGCTTCTTCTGTATATTTTTTTCCGTATTAGTGGGGAGAGGTTGAAAGTAGGGGCGGGTAAAACTCCTCAATAAAGGGGTTTTAGCGGTGGGCAGGCTAGCCAACGTAGACAGCGTGGTTTCAAATGAGTGACGGCTTGAAGCTGCCCTCGTAAAGCAGTACGCACGCTTGCTTCCTTTCTTGTTTTTCCCTAGCTGTGAGGTATGGGCTGGTTTGGCTTGAGAGGCAGCGGAGGGAGTGCTGAAGATTTGCTGTGTCGTTTACTTGGCTCAATAAGCCGCTTTTGCACCTTAAAAGTCGCGCCTCAATTATGTACATACAACTATATATATATATATATATATATATATATATATATATATATATATATATATATATATATATATATATATATATATATATATATATATATATATATATATACATATATATATATATATATTGTGAGCCCTCCACGGATCTTCTTTCATTTGTACATATCATGATCTTCGTCTTCCTCTTGTACATACCATCATCATCGTCCCGCGGCGCCGGCTCCGGCGCGTGCGTGCTTGGGTTTTTCTCCATCAGATTAAACGCTGACACGGCATACCTTGCCTTGCCTTCACGACCTTGCCGTCTGGACCTGGCCTTCCTTCACAAGTGGTAGAGATGAAATTAGATCCCCTTGCTGCCTTGTGCCCTGCCTCTCGCTGGAGCTACGTTCCGGTCGCCGTTTAACCACTACCATCGTCATGTCAACCGAGAGCAGTCCCGACCCGGCCGGACCCTCTACCTCGGCTACACCGCCGCCTCCGATGGTGCCCACACGACAACGCGACCCGCCGCTGTTCGCTGGTCGTCGCGACGAAGACGTCGATGACTGGCTTGACACTTATGAACGCTGCAGTGCCTACAACCGGTGGGATGATGCTTTGAAATTTCTGAACGTATCTTTCTACCTTATTGAGGTCGCCAGAAATTGGTTTATTAACCGCGAGCCCCACACCACAAACTGGCCCACTTTCAAGCAGCAGTTCTGACAGTACTTCGCTGACCCGGCTGTTCGGACGGAGATCGCAAGGAACAAGCTCGCTACCCGCCGTCAAGGTCCCGATGAGTCCTATGCGTCATACATAGAGGCCGTGCTGTCACTCTGTCGGCGTATCAGTCCCACTATGCTGGAATTTGAACGTGCACACCATGTCTTGAAGGGAATCAATTCAATGGCATATAACACCCTAGTTGCCCAAAATCCATCAAGTGCTGATTCCATTATAACGACTTGCCAACGCCTCGACCAGCTACAGTCCTCCCGATTGCAGCCCAGCTTCACTACTGCCCCGACTTCTACTGACCTCGATCTACGAGCCATGATTCGAGCGATAATCCGCGAGGAGCTCCAAGCTCTCAGCCCTTTCTGCCGGCACGGGTGCGATCATTCGTCTCCTCCTAATGACGCCGGCCTCCGCCACATCATTAAAGAAGAGTTGGCCACTATCAACCACCCTGTCACGCCTGATCCTCCTGAACCTCGCCCAGCACCGACTTACGCTCACGTCACTGCATTCCCTCCTCCTTTTCTTCCCCCACCCAAAGCACCACCCTACAACCACATCAACGCCATGACGACGGCTCAACCGACGCCACCCTATTACGCACCTTGGCGCCCCTCTCGCCCAGTGTGCTATTATTGTGGAATTCGAGGACATATATCTCGCTTTTGTCGCCGACGCATTCAGAATCAGCGACGTGGTTATGACGCCTTCGAAAGTGACACACCTGCATATTATCAGCGACGACCAATTCCTAGTCAACATCGTCGATTCTCTCCACCGCCGGTATCCTCGTCTGAACCAATTAGTGGGGCTCATGTATCCCGACGCCGGTCCCCTTCCCCATACCGCCGCACTATTTCGCCACTTCGACCAGCAACAACTGTTCCTGTCCGTAATTCGGAAAACTAAGCGATGCAGTTTCCGGAGGAGAAACTGCACTTTGCGAACTTACAAAAAGTCCTCCTCGTCGCCCGTATAATATGATTTCCGTTTTAGCTGAAGGATTACCGGTCGAAGCTTTGATTGACACAGGAGCTGCACTTTCTGTTATTCATGCTGATTTGTGCCACCGTTTGCGGAAAGTAACGACACCATATGATGGACCTGAACTTCGTGGAGCAAATGGCGTCCCTCTGCACCCTTCAGCAAAGTGCACAGTTCGAGTTGTTATAGACGGCGTCCGCCACCATGTGCAGTTTGCTGTGCTTTCACCGTGTGCGCATTTGATGATTTTTGGATGGGAGTTTTTGTCAACAACTTCAGCGTTAATTTCTTGTGGCGACCGTGTCATCCATATGACAGACAGTGATTGTTCATCTGACATTTCTGCACGGCATCATTTCCTCATTGCCGCAGCTGATACTGTATTGCCTCCACAGTGCGAAACACTTATTACCGTTTCTTCCGAACACATCAGTGACGGGGATGTACACATCGCACCATATCATCGTCATCTTGCCCGTGGAATCGCCTTCCCATCAAGCCTTGTACGATTGTACGTAATGGCAGCAGCTCTGCAATAGTAGCTGCCACGAACACTTCCCGTGAATCCCTCGTGCTGACTAAAGGAACTTCCCTGCCATGCATAGTGGATGCTCACCCTATATCCATGATGGTGCTCACTGCCCCGCTACCTCCACAACGCGATTCATCGCAAGTCTCTCTTTCCATGCTGTCGAAGACAATCAATCCGAACCTCAAGCCAAACCCACATCAAGAATTGCTGCAATTGCTTCAAGCCCACAAAGCCATTTTTGATGCCACTTCCCCACCACTGGGACGGACTAGTGTTGCACATCACCGTATCCTTACCGAAGTTAACTCAATTGTACGCCGACGACCTTATCGGGTTTCTCTCTCGGAACGAAAAGTAATTGAAGAAAATGTCAATGACATGCTCCGTCGCGATATTATTCGTCCATCAACAAGCCCATGGTCCTCCCCAGTAGTATTAGTTAAAAAAAAGGACGGATCGGTACGATTTTGTGTTGATTATCGCGCACTCAACAAAATTACCCGCAAAGACGTCTACCCGATGCCGCGTATTGATGACGCCCTTGACTCTCTCCAAGGTGCCGAATATTTCTCGACCTTGGACCTCCGCTCAGGTTATTGGCAAATACCTAAAAACCGCTTTCGCAACTCCTGACGGACTTTACGAGTTTAATGTTATGCCCTTCGGCCTTTGTAACGCACCCGCAACATTTGAAAGAATGATCGATACTGTACGATCCGTGGCCTCAAATGGAGAACCTGTTTATGTTACTTGGATGACATTGTTATCTTTTCGTCAACTTTTACCGACCATCTCACGCGCCTGAATGAAGTCCTCACGTGTCTTGCTTCAGTGGGCCTTCAGCTCAACACAAAGAAGTGCCACTTTGCAGAGAAGGAAATTAAAATATTAGGACATCTGGTTAGCCATGACGGCATTCGCCCAGATCCTGAAAAAATAACCGCGGTCTTGAATTTTCCTCGTCCGCAACGGACTACAGATTTGCGGAGTTTCCTCGGCCTGGCGTCCTATTTCCGGCGATTTATAAGACATTTTGCAACTATTGCTGCGCCACTTCATGAACTACTTAAAGCGCGCAGCCCTTTCGTGTGGACTGAACAGTGCAACACTGCTTTTAACGACCTAAAGCACGCCCTCACATCAGATCCAGTTCTTGGCCACTTCAGCGACAGCGCTCCTACCATCCTGCACACTGATGCCAGTGGTCACGGTCTTGGCGCTGCACTTCTGCAGCGCGATGCAACTTCACGTGAGAAAGTGATTGCCTTTGCCAGTCGGACCATGACTCCAGCTGAGAAAAACTACACCATTACCGAGCAGGAATGTCTCGCCGTCGTCTGGGCTGTTCAAAAGTTTCGCCCTTACCTGTATGGTCGGCATTTCACAGTTGTGACCGATCATCATGCTCTTTGCTGGTTATCTTCACTGAAAAATTTGACAGGCAGACTTGGCCGTTGGATTCTACGCCTGCAAGAATACCATTTCGACGTCGTTTATAAATCGGGCCGCCAACAACAAGACGCCGACGCTCTTTCTCGCTGCCCGGTTTCGGAATCAGCCTGCTGTTTTTCTTCACAATGCATTTCCACCTCTGACCACAGCCGATCATCGCTTCCACCGACGCATATCACTGCAGTTTCTTTTGACGACTCTGAGAACAAGCACGCTCTCCGTTCACAGCAATTAGCTGATGCCTACTGTCGACCCATCATCGACCGCCTTATCGGCGCTTCGAGCCCACCCAACGCTAGGCTTCGCCGACAGCTTCGCAATTTCAAGCTTGAAGATGGCATACTACGCGTGTATTATCCTGATGGAACTCGCTGGCTCCCAGTCGTACCGCGTGTGCTTCGCCCACGTATACTAGCAGCTTTCCACGATGACCCTACCGCAGGTCACCTTGGTTTTAACAAAACATACGACCGCGTGAAAAGAAGATTCTTCTGGCCTGGCCTGTCTACCACCGTAGCTAAATACGTTGCTTCCTGCCACCTGTGCCAACGTCGCAAGCGGCCGACCTCTTCCCCCGCTGGTCTCCTACAACCCCTTCCCTGTCCCGCCACACCATTCGACGTAGTCGGCATCGACTTATATGGTCCCCTACCTCTCTCCAATGGGGGTAACCACTGGATTATAACAGCTGTCGACCACCTTACACGCTATGTTGAGACCGCCCCTGTACCGACTGGTTCCGCTGAAGAGGTAGCTAATTTCTTTTTGCGGTCAATTGTATTGCGTCATGGCGCTCCTCGGGTGCTTCTAAGTGACTGCGGGACGGCCTTCTTATCGACAGTCGTATCCGAAGTTCTTCGTGCGTCATCCACCCTCCATAAGACAACCTCAAGCTACCATCCCCAGACTAATGGTCTGACTGAGCGATTTCACCGCACCCTATCGGATATGCTATCCATGTACATCACACCGGATCATCAATATTGGGATACTGTTCTACCATTCGTCACATTCGCCTATAATACTGCAGTACAACGGACTACCGGTTACTCCCCATTTTTCCTCGTTTTCGTCCGTCCTCCCACTACAATCCTCGACACTTCCTTCTTCTCTACGCCCGACTACTACTCATCATTACCAGCCCAGTTCTTATCCTGTGTAGCCAGATGCCGTCATCTTGCCCGCCTCAACACAGAAGCGTGCCAGCAGGACCGCAAGAGTCGCTACGATTCGAAACATCGCGTGGTCTCTTTTCGTCCTGGTGACGAAGTACTGCTGTATACACCACTGCGCACCCCTGGCCTTAGTGATAAATTTCAGCACCGCTATCTTGGTCCCTACAAGGTAATCAACCAAACTTCCCCAGTAAACTACCACGTCACACCTGTTGATCCCCCAGCTGACCGACGCCACCGTGGAACTGAAATTGTTCATGTATCTCGCTTGAAGCCGTTTGTGCGCCGCGGTACATCGGTTGGTTAGGAGCGGTCAGGCTGGCCGCTTCCGACCCCCCGGGCAGATTGTGTGAGCCCTCCACGGATCTTCTTTCATTTGTACATATCATGATATTCGTCTTCCTCTTGTACATACCATCATCATCGTCCCGCGGCGTCGGCTCCGGCGCGCGCTTGGGTTTTTCTCCATCAGATTAAACGCTGACACGGCATACCTTGCCTTGCCTTCACGATCTTGCCGTCTGGACCTGGCCTTCTTTCACTATATATATATATATATATATATATATATATATATATATATATATATATATATATATATATATATATTGTGAGCGCAGCGCGTGAACTTGTTAAGTGCCCGGTAATCCACGCAGAAGCGGACTGAGCCATCTTTTTTTCGAACGAGAACCACAGGTGAGGACCAAGAGCTCGTGGATGGCCGGATGACATTTCGAGCAAGCATGTCAGCAACTTGCTCCTCAATGACTTTGCGTTCTGCTGCTGAAACGCGATACGGCCGTCGTCGAACAATAGCAGAGCCGTCCGTCTCTATACGATGAGAGGTGACGGAGGTCTTCCCCAACGCTGAGGCGCACACATCAAAAGACTCTCGGTGCAGCGAGAGGACGTTTAGCAGAGCTGTGGACTGCTCGGATGTAAGGTCAGGGCTGATGGCGGCTGCGAGCGCAGAGGATGTCGGAAATGGAGGCTTGGCAGCAGGCGGTGGTGCGCTGGAAAGTGTGTTGAGGGGAACGGGATCGCAGTCAAAAATAAACCCAACTGTGGCTCCTCTGGGCAGTAAGAACGGCTGGAGATCTGTATTGAGGGCCACAACCACCGCGCAACCACGGGTGAAGGAGGTGAGGCACGTGGCAAGAGCTAGGCCGTCGGAGGTCCACTGAGGAGCGGGCATAACGAAGGCCTCGCCATCAAGAGGTAAGTCCAGTGCCACGATGATCAGCTGCTCGCGTCCTGGGTACGGTGGCTAGATCCTGGGGGCAAAACGAAATCAACTGCTGCGAACACGTGTGGTGGTGAACAATCAGAAGTCGGTAATATATATCGGGGTCTGCAAGATGAATAAGGCGCTCACGGCAAGAGATGAGCGCGGACGCCGACAATAAGAAATCCCGCCCCAAGATCATGAGATGAACGCAAGTGGGGAGCACAATAAATTCAATATGATGCCGCTGGTTATCGATGAGGACACGTGCTGTGCATTGGCCGGTGGGTTTCATAAGAGTTCCATTAGCTCCACGAAGTGGCGGACCGATGTATGGCGTTAGAACTTTGCGCAGATGAGAACACAGAGAGAAATGCATGACGGAATAAGCGGCGCCGGTGTCGATGAGGGCCTCAATGTACAATCCTTCAACAATCACTACTAACATATTCGACGGTCACCCAGGAGGAATTGTAGATTTCGAACTCGAAGCAGCTTTCCCTCCAAAAACTGCTTCGGTTAGTTTTCCGTTATAGGTTGGAAGGGTTGCGAGGCAGGACGAAGCGGTGACGTGCGGCGAAAAGGCGAAGGGGATCGGCGTCGGGAAGGACGCGAGGGCCGTGAAACATCGGTGGAATTCGGAGGAGGGGAAGAACGCCGGTAAAAGTCTGAGTAGGGCAGTGTAGAGTCATCAGGCTGGCGCACGCGGGCACGTTCAAAGGGAGCATAACCCTGTTGCTCGACTTGCTGGCGGCGGCAGACACGGGAAATGGGGCCACGTATCCCACAATAGTAGCACACAGGGCGGGAGGGGCGTCAGGCTGTAACAGGACGGTGCACTGTAGGATATGGTGCCATGGCAGCGACGTGACCGCACACGGGTGCCGAACAAGTCGGGTAAGGCGGGGTGGGTTGACGTGAAGTAATCTCGGCATAAGTTGGCAAAGAATCTTGGGAGGCGATGGGAGGCGGCGAGGGAGGTTGGGAGGCAATGGGAGGTGGGGCAGGTGCCACAGTGCAGTTGAAATTCGTCAGTTCGTCTTTGATGATGCTGCGCAAATTCACCGTTGCTGGCGGAAGAGTTGGAGATACAGCAGATGGGTTGGTGAAGCCGTAGAGCTCCTCTCGGATCATGGTGCGTATTAGGGACCGCAAATTTCCATCTATGAGGGAGCCGCCATCACTGGGGTCTTGCATGAGGCGGCACGACTGTAGCTGGTCCAGACGTTGACATGTGGATGTGATGTCAGACACGGACGACGGATTTTTAACCACGAAGGCATATATATGTAGTGCCGTATCCGTACGCTAAGTAACATCTTGTATAATTTCAATGCTCAATTCCAAACATCAACGTTTACGCGCAAGATGCTGTAAAGTTATTTTGCTTTTTACCACTAAACAACTGCATGTGTGTGGGCGCGCGTGTGTGCAAATAACTCATGCGCAGGTAATCAATATATTCGAGGCCCCGCATAAGGTCAGTACTCTTGCACGTTTTCATTGTAGTGAGGAAGCAAACTCACAATCTCTGCAGCGCGCTGCGAAGAAGCAGACTCGCGACTCGAAGTCCCTGCATCGCTTCGAATACCAGCTCTAACCCCGCCAAACCACCGGAAGAAAGAGAACGAAAGCAAAAGACTGCGAACGCACAAAATCTGCGCTCACTCATTCCCCCAGGGGAGGAAAGTTCTGTTTACTGCTTGGAGCCATGGGGAAGGGGAGAAGACCGTGTTGGAGGAGGAGCCATATGGCGTGGACAAAACTAACAGCCGCGAGCGCTTGCTGCCACGGAGGACCAGGTGCTCTTCCCGGCCAGGAGCCCCCTGGCAGCCCACCGGCTCCTGCTGGCCTTCCTGGAGGAGTCCTGGCTGCACATCTGTAGCCTTCCACCGGGCCTGCTGACCTGCTGGCCACGGCGGTGGCGACGAAGCCGATGACGACGAGAGCGACTTACCCCCCCCCCTCCCCCTCCCAACATCCCATCTCCCCTTCCCCCGAACACCAAGAGTGCCGCCGCGACTTAAGGCCGGCATAACCCGTGTCCTGTATCCCCCTCCCCCGAGAATATCCCAAAGACCCCAACAACCAACCAATCTTACAAGGAAAAAAAAAAGAAAAAGACTCCGCGAATGAATGAATGAATGAATGAATGAATGAATGAATGAATGAATGAATGAATGAAAACTTTATTTCCACCGAAAAGGAGCCCCTCATCTCCCGCCCCCGGCACGCAGACCGGGGAGCGGGTGAGGAGGGCCCCGCAGGCTGATGTCAGGTGAGGTTACAAGCACTCTTCACGGCCTCAGCCGCCAGGCGGGTCGCGTGCCGCTGAACGGTGGGATCTCCGCTCCGCAGCCAAACAAAGGCCAAACCTCCCAGGCTTCTCTACTATCAATGTTAATGCCGGCGCCTGGGGAATCGGCGCATTGCCATATTATATGATCTAGCGTGCCTTTTTGTCCGCAATTTTTACATTTAGAATCTTCTTCCTCCCCGGTCTGTGTTTAGAAAACCCAGACAGGGCAGATGTACTTATCGGCTTGTAATCGCCTCCAGATGCGTGCTTCATTGTTAGTGAGAGACTGATCTGGGGGAGGGTATACTTTTCGATCTAATTTGTAAGATTCTGTGATCTCATTGTATGTGATAGCGCAATATTTAATTCCCTTGCATTCGGGCTGTTCTACCGCTGCCCGGTGGTAGAGATCTCGGGCCAGCAGGTGCGCAGCTTCGTTGCCAGGGGCAGACTCGTGTGCTGGTATCCATATGATGGATATGGTTCTAGTAATGGGATTTGTGAGAAGAATCTTTTTGGCCTCCTCTGAGATCCGTCCTTTTGCAAAATTCCAGACAGCCGTTTACCTGTCGCTGATTATAGTTTTGGCCTGTGTACCAATGCATGCGAGATACGCGTACGTGACGTGTAGGCTACGTCACCCATGTGTCACGTGATTGCGCATCGACGATCTGCAAAAACATTCTCCCGGCTTGCAGAAGCGCTTGTGTTCGCGCACGTGGTGTGAACGCGCTGGTGTTTTTTCCGCTTTAAAACGACGGCATAATGGTGTTTCTTACAGCTCTTAATTTCGGAGTGAAGGTCAAGAGTGGCTCGAGCAAGTTCTGGAAGAGACAGCGCATCTTTCAGCTCTCCGCGGTAAGAACCTTTATTTTCGGACTGGTGCGAGTGGGCAGGAGTTGTAGACCGCGCCGCGAATGAAGATCACTGTTGCTTTCCCGATTTTTTGATGTTTGATTTCTTGGGGAACTTCAGTCACTTTTGCAGTACCTCATGTCTCAGCTGCTTCTAACCTTGTGCGTACGAAATTGTGAAGCCGGCGGTGCTTGGTACTGTCGTGCTGCCGGGTTCATTACCCTGTCAGTGAAATGAAACACGCTGCAGTTGCGTTGTGATCTGCATTTGCTATATTCTGACTAGGTGAAGTGGCCCAATTTGAGCGAGCGAAAGCACGCGCTCGAACACTGCATGTTGTGCAGCCACAGCTTGCGGAAAGGTATTAATAGACGTCGATGTGCCGTGGATGTGCAGGTCATTGCAAAACTAGAGTGTGCAAGAGGCCACCACAGTTGTGACCGGGGTGTGCTGCGAACGTGTATGGTGAATTTGACATTTATACGAAGCCCCAAGGTGATTTTCGAAAAATAAATTGGTCAAACTGGTATAAGGAAGAATTCCCTCTTGATTCCAGTTGGTTCCCAGTTGGCTGCAGCTGGAACGCAGCAGAATAACTACAGGTTTCTGCTGAAATAAATTGAAATATGGTTCCGTATAGCAGTCACACAAGTTTAAATGTTCGCCTGGAAAGGGCCACATGCATTTTTTACAGAAATCTGCCTGGTAGAGTGGCCAGCTAAAAACTAACGTGAGACATTGATCAGTCTCATGAAAAGCAGCCCATCGTATTCGGGCTCATTTGTATGACTTCAAGGGTGGCTAGATTGAGACAAATGCGGCATTGTCTGTTTTCCCCATCTAGTCACCCCATGGATCCAATTTGGCCTCACTGCTTCTGATTCAAGCTACATCTCTGTATTAAATTTGCTTTGATATTATTAACAAAGCACATATTTAAAGTGAAGTTTTGTGATATTCGCTTTTGAACGGCAGTTATTGTCGCTCTTTGCAAGTGCAGTATTAGCCATCCAGGCTACAACCATTCAGCATGAACGCCTCCAGGAAATGGGTCCTGGATTGTTATCCAGGTGAATTTTGCAGCAAGGACTCAAAAGTGTGGCTGTGAAATACAGATGGGAAAGTGTGGCCACGAGCAGCCACACCCAGTTAAAGTGTAACCACAAAGTGATGACAAATGTAGCTGAAAATTTGGCAACTGTTATGTGGATATTACTGGTACCCCTTTCAAATCGGAATGATGGCTAGTGCCACTTAGCTTAGTGAATTGAAATGGCTCCTTATCTATTTTTGTATTTTTTTTTCCCACTTATGTTGTTCTTTCGTGCTATAATATTTTTCCGTGTTATAAGTTGTATGATTTTGATTTCTGTATTGGTCTGTGCAATTTTTTTTTTTTCTGGTTTAACTCCACTAGTCTTCCCTTGCTCGTTTCAACTGCTCGTGTGTTTATTTTGTGATCCATAAAAGCCGAGGTTTCTGTAAGGGTGACCACATTCTCTTTGATGTCTGGATGCATAGATTTACTCTCTACCTGAGCATGTTGAATATTTTCTGCACTGCTTCTGCATGAACAAGTGTTGTTGTTGGGCTAGTCGATTACTGTCTGCAGAAGCCATTGGAGAATGCACTAAAGAACATGACGCACAAGAAAAGAACACATAGAACTGTGAAGCCCTTCTCCAGAGGATGAAAGGGAAAGGATGCAAGAAGGCTGTGGTACGAAACCTGTTGTGGTACCTTACATGCACAAGATCGCACACAGCCTTAAGAAAGTGGTCAAGAGGCATGCAGTACCAATGGTTTTCTCAGCACCAAAGAGGCTAGGCCAGCTGTGCTCACACATAGCAAAGCATAAAGAAAGGAACAGTGGTTATGACAAAAAGCTTGCGAAATCCTGCATAAAATTCGCGGCAGGTATGGTTTACACGTATAGTTTTCAGTGGTGGCACACTAACATGTGGAGAGGTCTACATAGGCCTGATAGGGCACTGCATAAATGATCGTGCAAAGGAGCGTGAATGTTCATCAGCAGACAGATAAGAGTAAAAATTTGTCTGAGCATTGCAGAAACTGTAAATGTCTCCCACATCTTCAGGAGATGGATTCTTGGCAGGGGCAGCAGTGCCATTGCACATGAAAGTTTGGAAGCATTTTTTTATAAACAGTGATAACTGCATCAGTGATGTGTCAGTGGGCCTGGGCAAAACCTAATTTCCATTTTTGAACTCTGTCTTTTAGGGTATGATGTGTGTGCTTGATGCTTACAAGTGTTGAGGTGCGTAAATGTACCTTACGCATATGCTCACTTTTTTTTTTATATTTAGGAGCTCAGCCCTTAAATAAATCAGTTTATAGTTTGTTCTTGTCCTGTTCTATCTGTCCTTCTCTTGTGTGTGGTGCTTTCTTGCACATTTTTCCATAGCTTGTGCTTCTGCATGCTGTGCAAATATTGACAAGGGGCACTGTCTCTTGAATGTCATATAGCATTTTCTTTCAGATGTCGCTCTGTCCATCCCTGTATTCACAGAGTAATTCTTTCTTTCCTATTTTATGTCTCCAGAGAGCAGTCTGCTTTGTGGAATTTCATTTTGATGCTTACAAGCGTTGAGGTGCGGGCTAGTTGGTTGTTTATGATTACATTTTAAACAGTGCGAAGGACGAGGACGAAGATAGAGGACACACACAGAGCAATGTTTGTGGTAACTTCCTTCTCCCTGTTGTTGTCTGCATATAGTCTCTAGTAAGCTTCCTAGTCCTTTTATTTCACTTTGTGTCCATATTTTTACTGTGCAAATACCTGAAAACATTGGCAGCCCACTTCTTCTCATTAGGTGTTCCCAGTTTCACTTCAAATGGTATTTTACTGTGTGCTTCCAGTGCAGTCATCCTTTGGAACATCCATATCTTTGTTTTTCCAGAAGCCCCTAGGGCCGACCTGCCCACTATTCTACAAAATCACGCTCACAATGTCAGCCCCGGAACCGTTATGTCCTTCCACTCTGTATCCTCATAGTGCTCTGTGCTTCAATAAGGCTCACTCTTTCCATATTTTTATCTATGTTCTTTGTTATTTTAAGCACCCTCTATTTTTTTACACGATTGCGATGTCCAAAGTAAGGGGGGTGCTTAGATTCAAAAATCTAAACTACCTTCCCCATTTTCTTGTCAAAGCTTGATGAGAAGAGTGCCAGAAATAACAGTTTGCTTATTTGGCACACATCTTCCACAAATGTGACTGAAGTGTGCTTGAAATTCAAGCTGTGGCAGCCCTCTTCAAACTCCTTCCGACTTGCATTATGGATGCCAAATAGTTGATAGGGAACAAAGCAGCGCGGGCCTGCAATCCCTGCGTAACCTACCAAAATTCACTGAATGATTGCTGATTCCAGGACCACGTGACACAACTTTCTGATCGGAGTCACTTTCGGCCAGCTTTTGGCGTTATGTGCTGCCAGCTGTTGTGTAGTGTCGGAATGTAGCAACACAAGAAGCTGGATGCATGTTGTGCCGCACCTAGAGTCTCTAGCGGCTGCCGCTCGACTGAGCAAACAATTGTGCTGGCAGCCTTGTCTGCCCTCTCTTCCTCGCAAAAAAAGGCCATGCTTAGGTTTGCATGCACAACTTGTGTTTTCCAAATATTTTTTGCAAAGTTGGGATGGGTGGTATGCTTAGAATCGCGAAAATACAGTATGTTTTTCCTTCATTAAATCACATCCCCAGATATTTGTATTTTCTATGCATGGTATTTCATGTCGAGGAGGAGTTTTACTTCCGAGAGGAGTTGTATCTTGCCATGGCCATCTGCAGAAAGTAGCAAGTCAGCAGCATGTGCCCTAACCAGGGAGACATTGGGCTGTGGTTAGTCCTTGTCAACTGTTCGTTTAGTTAAACCAAGTACTACTCTTCTCTAGCATGTATTTTGTCCTTGCTATATCAATCACGGACAAAGTGGCGACAAAGGGCGGCCCTGTTGTAAACCTTTTCCTATGCTTGCCTCCTCAGTGCTATTTATCTCTTTCCAGTTTATTTCCACTGTAATATCTTTGTATGCTACCCTTATGAGCTCTATTTATTGCGCCATAGTAATTCTGAACCTACATAATCATATCCACATTTTATATCTAGAAAAGCCAACAATAACGACCAAATTGTGTCATAGCCATTTGAATATATTGCAATACTACAAACTGAGGCTCCTCCCATTATCTACCCTATATTCAATAGCTTTCATTGCCAGGCTAACCATAGGCGACAATATGGGGCTGATATTATCACAGTGGGCCTGTATGAATGAGTAGTGGCTTTCTCTACTTTACCTTTGTGCTATAGCCAGTCTTCCGGTACTTGCTTACTCTAAAGGATTTGCTCTTTAGCTTTCGCCCAGGCCTCCTTACATTGGTGCCCCATCTTATTAATAAAAATAGCCTTGTCGCAATTGCATCGGCATAGTTATTTATTTAAAAATACTGGAGGTGTTATCCTGGCAGTATTTGCAGCCTTGTCTGTGCAAGTGAGCATTCAGTCAATAGTTACGATTTTAGTCGAAATTAAGGCATTCTACACTGGTGGAAAAATTTTTCAGGGGTAAGCAGGAATGCGTTTCTGGATTAAATATCTGTGCATTTTGAAGCAGGTTTATTGCATTGCAAAGATGTGACTAATGCCTTGGCATGTTGCTTGTTGTCTGATTGCGGCTTCTTCCGGCCTGTGTGCAGAACTTCTATGGCAGGCGGCGCAACTGCTACCGGTTGGCCATTCGCAGCGTGCAGAAAGCCCTGACCCACTCCCAGGAAGGACGGCAAGTTAAGCGCAGAGCGCTGGGCCAGGTAGGTCATCTCTGCATCTTCTGTGCATTCTTCTAGCACTTATGTGCCTATTTGGCGGCTGAGCCACGTTGCCGTTGTCTATGTAACCAAGTAAAGAGTCACGAGCCAAAGAGGATTTCTCAAAACAAGATAGAAAAGCCACAAGCTCTGCTTGGCTCTTCCTTCTCTTCTCCTCAGAGATTCTCTTTGGGTCGTGATAAAAATAAAGAGTGCTTTGTGGCTACACAAGCGTTCTTTGCCTCAATATGTCGCAAAACGCTTGCATAGCTGCACTCCAATTTGGCATTACGGAGTATCATAATTGTCCTTAGAACTCTTTTTCCATATCAGCCCCGGGGGTGATATAGTTTGAAGCACACAGCCTGGAAGCTGCGTACTAAAGCGTGGATCTACGGACAGCCTATACAGCTTTATTTGCACAATATGTGCTAGCAAATTGTGGTGGATGTGGAACGGACACCACCTTTTTAGAAGCAGGAGATGGAGAATCTCCTCCCTCTGTGACCAATCCCGAGCCCACAATGACCACTTTTTGAGACGGATGTGGGCATCAATATGGAGCTCAGGCTTATTTTTTTTACAACGTTGCTGAAAAAGCCTTTCTTGCACCCAGCTTAAAAAAAGTGAAGAGCATCACTGCTTCAGAAGTGTACTGCAAAGCGGCTACTTTAATGTACACATCCTTTTGCAGTAAATTGGTGTTGGAGGGTTATGTAGTGCACACTTAGCTTTGCTCTCGGTGAGAAAACTTCAAGACAGCCGTTTTGCTTAGAATGCATGCATAATAAGTCTTTTTTCGTTCCAGTGGAGCTACATTAGCTGTGTGTGTGTGTGAGAGAGAGAGAGAGAGAGAACACAGGGAAGAGAAAAAGAAGTAGAGGAATGACAGGACAGGTTCTTACATCCATTATTCTGCTGACGGTATGGTTTGGTTTGGTTTATGGGGTTTAACGTGACGTCCCAAAGTGACTCAGGCTGCTAGAGACTCCATAGTGGAGGGCTCCGGAAATTTTGACCATGTGGGGGTTCTCTAATGTGCACATCATACAACACATGGGTGCCAAGCTTTATTCCTGTGATTTCGTTGAAGACTTTGTTTTATGAGAAAATCTGATCACATGAATGCTTTCAGATTTTTTCACTTTTCATTACTGCTTAGCGGGAGCAACAGTAATGCTCTCTCTCTCTCTCTCGCGTGCACGCACACACACCACACAAATGCATGCACGCACACACATACAAACACACACACATATTATATGCAAGAAAACATTTCTGTGCAAGTGCCATTTCATTTTTCTCTGCTGGTTCTGTTGTGTACAGCTTTGTGGCTGCATGCGCTTCATGTTTTCTAGAATACTGAATTGTCAGCGCACAGGGTATACCTTTAACATGGTTACATGTTGTGTGCTGAGGCTGGCGTGCACTTTTTTCTCAGTGTGAAGTGCGTATGTGCATTATATTTGGAACCAAGTTACTGATGGTGACCTCGACCAGTAGGTTCTTGAGCTGCAAGAATTTCAAGGTGACAGTGGACTAGTGGCGGGAAAGTAGACGTGAACATGGAAAAGAACACAGTGCTGAAAGTTAAACGGAAAGCAGTGGAAATGCCGTATACTTGAAGGATCAGGAGAGAAAAAAAGAAGAGTTAATGGGCGAGAAACTGTGGCAGCTCAAACCTCAAACCTGTGGCTGCAAGGTGGCTACAACAACAGGAGGGAGACCCATGGGAAGCTTGGATGCTGTGCTTGATGATTAGGCTTTCAAGTTGAGCTGGTTGGTCATTGTCATGGTCTCATATTTTAGCATTTTAGAAGACTGACACTAAGCTGTAGTGTCAGCTTGATGATCAGAGTTCCCCGATAGAATAAAAATGCAAGACCTTGCACTGAACTGTTACCTGTCAGTCAGTAACTGTGTAAAAGATCAAATGTCACGCCCACGCATAGTTACTTATCATACTTGGCCACAGTGTTGGGCAAATGTTATAATCTAGCTTTTTTTTTTTTTTTCATTGTTCTTGAACAGACTGGCATGTAATGCATTTCAAGTATAAAAGATTGTGCGCAATAATAAACTACATTTCCTTGAAGTTTTGCTTTGCATTGATTAATTCTTTTCATATGATTAACAGTCTCATTAATCTATGTACGTTGTTCACTAATGTATTACAGGTAATCTATAACACCTTTTTTGCAACCAGTGGTGCTATATCTTTGAGACCATGGTCTTGATGTCAAGCGCTGCTATAGCACGCAATATATTGCCACGTGCCTAGCGCCGCGCGACTGCCGTGCTTGGTGACGATGGCGATGATGACAAAGTGGTTGTTGGCTCGAGAGGCGCGCTGGGGCTAGACTGTGATTGGAACTAGAAGCCGACCTTATTCTCAGGTCTTCGTCTACATGTACCTTCAGGGCTCCCTGTGGCTTGATGAGAGTTGACTGGGAGAAAACTGCCTTCGTAACACCAGATGGGCTCTATGAATTCCGCGTCCTCTCATTCGGGCTCTGCTGTGCTCCTACCACCTTCCAGCGGATGATGGACACTGTGCTCACAGGTCTTAAGTGGCAGACATGCCTTGTTTATCTCGACGACGTGATAATCTCTTCACCGACGTTCACGGAACACCTGCGCCGCCTGAGAACTGTTCTCGAAGCCGTCCGGTCTGCCAGTCTTTCTCTCAAGCCTCAAAAGTACCACTTCGGGTTCACCGAATTGAAGTTTCTTGGGCACATCGTGAGTGCTGATGGCATCCGAGCTGACCCTGAGACACTTGCTGCCATTGCTGCCTTTCCCGTCCCCGCCCACAAAAAAGCAGTCTGACGGTTTTTGGGGCTGTGCTCCTATTATCGTCGCTTTATCAAAAACTTTGCACAGATGGCCAGCCCTCTGACACTCCTGACTCGAGATGACGCATCATTTTCCTGGGGCGCCGAGCAGCAGATGGCTTTCGACGAGTTACGACGCCGGCTCCAGTCACCCCCGATCCTGGCACATTTCGACGATGATGCCGACAGTTGCACACGGATGCGAGCAACGTTGGCCTTGGTGCCGTTCTAGTTCAGCACCAAGATGGGGTCGAGAAAGTAGTTGCCTACGCCAGCCGTGCACTTTCCCGTGCTGAGTGCAACTATTCCACCACTGAAAAAGAATGTTTGGCGGTAGTATGGGCCGCTGCCAAGTTCCGCCCGTACCTTTATGGCCGACCGTTTCGCGCCATCACTGACCGTCACTCGTTGTATTGGCTGAAAAACTTAAAGGGTCCTTGTGGTCGCTTAGAACGTTGGGCATTGTGCCTGCAGGAGTTCATTTCAATGTTATTTATAAGTCTGGCCGAAAGCACACCAATGTTGATAGCCTGTCCCGCACGCCCGTCAGCCCTCCTTTGTCAGATGCCACCGATGACGATAGCTTCCTTGGAGCAGTCGCTACGTCCGACCTCGTTTCCAAACAGCGTGCCGGCGCTGAGCTGCGACTGATTATTGACCATCTTGAAGGTGGGCATCCTACAATACCCCGGTATCTTGCTCGGGGGCTGTCGTCGTATTGCCTCCGCAATGGGGTGCTTGATAAAAAGAATTCTACGTCGAGTGCAAAAACATACCTGCTAGTCATATCAGCTGATCTAAGGCACGAAATCCTCCTGGCCTGCCACGACGAACCAACTTCAGGTCATCTTGGCTTTACACGCATCTTCCGGCAGAACTATTACTGGCCACATCTTTCTGCGAGCGTTAGACGTTTTGTACAGACTTGTCGACAATGCCAGCGGCGAAAAACCGTGCTCAAGCCGTCCGGCATGTTACAATCTATCGAACTACCCCTCACACCTTTTGACCAAGTGGGAATGGACCTTTTAGGCCCATTTCCTTTATCTTCGAACGGACACAAGTGGATCGTAGTCGCCACAGACTACTTAACACGCTTCGCTGAAACGAAGCTCCTTGTCCGAGGTACTGCCGGCGAAGTTGCTCGATTCTTTATGAACGACATTGTGCTCAGACACGGTGTACCTTCGACCATCATTACTGACTGAGGAAAGGCGTTTACAGCACGGCTACTGCGGGACACCTTAACTCTCTCAGCCATACCGAGCATCACACAACAACAGCGTATCAGACAAATGGCCTAACGGAACGACTCAGCAAAACTTTGGTGGACATGATCTCAATGTACATCGATGTTGAACATAAAATGTGGGACGAGATCCTGCCATATGTCACCTTCGCCTACAATACGGCACTGCAGGAAACCACGAAGTTTACGCCGTTCCGTCTCGTATATGGCAGGGAGGCCTGCACGATGTTGGACGCAATGCTCCCGTGCGGGTATGAAGCGGTCGTACCCGATGCCACCCATTTTGCAGAACAGGCCGAGCAAGTCCGTCGCTTGCACATCAAGGAGCAGCATGCCACCGACGCTCGACACTATAACCTTCGGCACAGGGAAGTCCACTACGAACCAGGGGACCAAGTGTGGGTGTGGAGCCCTGTGCGCCACAAAGGCTTGTGCCAGAAACTGCTCCACCGGTATTTTGGACCCTGTAAAGTCCTGCGCCGCTTAAACAGCGTTAATTGTGAAGTTATTCCAGATGGAACTGTGACCGTCACTGTTCGGCGTCAGCGGCCTGAAATTGTGCACGTGATGCGCTTAAAGCCGTACTTTTCGTGTGACTGAGCGCTTCCTGCAAGTGAGACCTTGAGTTATTGTACAGTTCACCTCACACCTAATTTTTTTTTCTCCTCTCACTTTGTCATCGTGACGATGTTTTTCTTTCATGGGGGGGAATAATGCCACGTGCTTAGCGCCGCGCGACTGCCGTGCTTGGTGACGATGACGACGAAGTGGTTGTTGGCTCGAGAGATGCGCTGGGGCTAGACTCTGTGATCGGAACTAGAAGCCGACCTCATTCTCGGGTCCTTGTCTACGTGTACCTTCATGGCTCCCTGTGGCTTGAGTCGTGACAATATGTTTCTCACACTCATAGTGTGAGAAACAACAAAGCGTGGTGCAAGGTACGTTAAAGCAGCACACTTCCCCTTAGCACGTGCATTGAGATAAATCTTGAATGTCTCTGCAGGTGTGTTCACAAGGAAGGAAGAAATGGTGAACAAAAAAAAAAAAGGAACCAAACAAAAACAAATGAAATTAATGTATGCAGTGCAAGTGGCAGTAGATCATGCAAGCCACACCAGTTGCGTCTTGCCTGTGTATATTTGTGCTGTGCCAATAACAGATGGATGAAAAAGTATGCAATAGTAATTGCTCCTCCAATATTTGGATGCATCCAATAGTAATTTCTTGGGCTGTAATCAACACACTCGCAGAAACAGTAAACACAAATGAAAAGACACACACAGGCAACTGAAATTTTATCTTGGAGCAAAACGCATACACTGGTAACGTGAAGGGGTGGAAACAAAGCTTTACCATACAATGTAAGCACAAAGTAGTCATATCAGGAAAATGACCAAAATGGGAGGCGCAAAAATGAAGTTAAAAGCGATAAAACCCGACAGTGTTAAGGGCCAACACAAAAAACTAATAGGTAAAAACATAGGCAAAAGGGGCAGGTAAAATCATTAAAGAAGAAAGAAGCACAAAGGTAGGATGAAAACAAGGCTGAAGTATACCACTGTAATTGACCACTGAATTAAGTTATGCTTCAGATGAACAGTACTAACTGTATAGAAAAGGCTGGATGTGACACTTCTGTCTTGCATGTTCATGGTTGTGCTACATTGGTGTAAACCAGCTGCTGTTTCCTCATCGGCCCCATCTGTCCGGGGGTTGCTCATCGTGTGTGGCTTCTTCTCATGCAGCTGTGGATGGGCCGCATAGGTGCAGCATCACTGGAACATGGCATCTCCTACGAGCCCTTCTACATTGCCCTGTCTAAAGTAAGGCATATAACATTGCTTTCAGCCACTCTCGAATTTCTGAACGGTGGTGTTATACATTTGTCTTATAGTACTGCTGTGCATGTACTAGCATCCGTAGTTCTGTTGCTGGAGATTCACTCATATCACCCGCTTGGGTGCCACGCAGTTGTGTCATTCTCCTGGCAGCACGTGCTTTGAACACAGTGCTGTACCCAAGCTCTAAGCAGCTCATGCAAGCTTGATGTGGCATACTCTGCAACCGCAAGCAGCTTCCTGGAGGGACTGTTGTCAAAAGGGAGGCTGCGACAGTTTGTTGTAGTTAGAAGCTTGTCGCAACCCTTTGGTTGTGGGGAACACATACATACTCGTTTGCTGGAGGCAGCTCTGATCGTGCTGTCTGCTTGCACTGCTTGGCACGTGCTGTGCTGAAGGATGGTCTGAAAACTGTGTGAAACATGAATGTGTGCAGCATCTGCAGCATAAGTCTGCCCGTGTTAAGTGACTCAGGCATTGCGGTGAAGCAGAGAGCTCCACACGCAGGTGGTTGCCCTGAGTAGTTTGTGCAGGCACCGCAACAGACTCAAGTGTGGAGGTGCAGTCTCAGAATTTGTGCAGCCATCGTTGTACTGGGGAAAGCCCATTTTGTTTTTATTTTCCATGAGTGTGCCATCAAGCTTAGGTGCAGACAGAGAGGGAACGGGGTTAAAGAAATTGTCCATTCCACTTGTTGTCACCCAAGTGGACAGTGGTGATGGTAAGGTGCCATTGTGGCCACTGGTGCCTAGGAAAGCACTGTGCACTTAGTGGAGCATTAGGCAGAAGGGTCATCGCAGCAGGTGTGGCGTTCCATGGTGACAGCTGTCTTACATAGCTTGAAAGAGAAACAGTTGGCAACAACGTGCACTGTATTACTCGACCAACAATCAAACACGGCAGCTTTTAGTGCACTGAACGCTGCTATGAATTGTTGGTCGAGTAATACAGTGCATGTTGTTGCCAACCGCTGTTTTTCTTTTCACCCCATTCACTGATTCTGCCAGTGTGTGTCTCTCTCTGAAGTCATGAAGCCATCGACAGGAGTTGCCTTCTTGGGCAGCACTTTTGAGACGAAAATCACAGACTTGCTACTCCTGAGCCATGCAGGCACGTTTGTATGGCTTGGCAAAAGCAGTTGTTGGGCGAGTTGGTGTTTTCGATGATCCATAACTACAGCGCAAAAGACCAAGGCGACTGTGTGCTGTGCGATGTCAGTGCACGTTAAAGAACCCCAGGTGGTCGAAATTTCCGGAGTCCTCCACTATGGCGTCTCTCATAGCCCGAGTTGTTTTGGGAAGTTAAACCCGCAAACCAAACCAACCAACAGCGCAAAAAACAGGACAGAGATGGAGGGACACCACACAGCGCTCTGTGGTGTCCCTCCTTCATCTCTGTCCGTCTTTTGCGCTGTAGTTATGGATGTACAGTTTGGTTGTTGCAGAGCTTTGTGTCTGTGTCTGGTTGCCTTTCACATAGTGTGCTAGATCATGGCTGTATGCTAATAAGTGTGTGCAACCAGAAACAAAAGCGATAGGGCACCAAATTTGCATTTGGTCAAATTGCGTTAAATCAGTTATCATTTTTTTATTGTTCAGTCTGCTAAGCGGACCACAGGCACCGAATCAAACTTTTAGACTTTATAATTCTGTCATATAGTTATCATTTTGTTTAGAGAGTGAGAAATGCTTTAGTAATTGACCATTTTACTCTGATAGTTTTAAAGGGCCCTTTCTCCAGAAATCTGGTGGTGTCGGCATTGTGACCAAAAGATCAAGAGGATACCTCTAGCAGCTGCTAGCTGACAGGTGACATTGAAGCACCCGAACTTTGTGAAGTAGTGACATCTCATCCTTCCTTCTTTGTTTCCTTCCTGTGCAAGCTCTCCGAGATGATGGTGCCATCTGCATCGATGCAGTCTGTAGCAAATGGCAACCGGCACCCAGTGAAACCATGGTGAATCCCCTTTCATCTGCCATTTCGCAGCATCACATAGCACATCTGAGGGAATGTTATCCGCAACATGACAAGAATTGGTTGATATTGTTTCTTCTTTGAGGGGCATTTGTCGCCTTGTTCTTGTGTTGTGTCCAACTGGAGCTGGTTGCCAAGAGTAGACCTCGCAGGCACCTTGCTCTGCCACAAGTGGATGAGTCGCGTCCCTTTGTTTCAGTGCAAGTTGGCCTTGGACCGCCATATCCTGTCTGACCTCACCTACACGGAGCCTCGCACATTCAAGGTGACCAATCCACACCCGGTGGCAGCGCTGTGCAACGTTTCGGTTGCGCATGTGCGTGCATGTATGGAGCCAAGCCAGTGCACTGTTGTGTATGTACAGTCTTTGTCAAAAGTGTAGAGCCCAGGGGGTCTGCTCCAGAACTACGTCGTGCAGCTTGTAATGCATTTTCAATGTTCTAAATCTCTTGTTGGTAAGAAGATTTTTTGTGCTCCAATGGGAAGGGCTCCCGTTAATGCTAAATTAGCGCCACTACACTGCTCAGAAGTAGACCCCCCCGGGCTGTACACTTTTGACAAAGGCTACATTATGGGCATCACATTTCTGGCAGAAGGACAATAGTTGCTATGCTGGTGGATAGTGAAAAATCATCATCGTCAGCAGCTGGGCTATACCCACTGCAGGACGAAGGCCTCTAGCATATTCCTTCAATTAACCCTGTCCTGTGCTAGCTGCAACCACTTAATCCCTGTGAACTTCTTGACCTCATCTGCCCACCTAACCTTCAGCTGCCCCCTGCCACCAGTGTTACAGGTTATTTAGTGGCTTTTGTAGTGGGCCACTAACATTTTCCTCTGGGCCCTGAGCCTGTACTACTTTCTTGAAGATGGGGAAAAGGAAAAAAGATGAGAGCTCATACCCAAAATAGGCACAAGGCATGGCTAGTACTGCACAGACCTGTGTATGCTAGAAACTGTGCAGTGGCTTTAGTAGCTGCCGTGGTAACACTGGCCGAAATGTGGTCGTAATTCCTCGAACCTGATTGAGTGCAAGGCAGACCAATGAGGTGAGCTCTCGGCAGGGTGGACCAGTCGTGAGCTGTGGTCTAGAGCACTGGGCTTTTCTGAGCATGAACCATTTGCCATTCATGCAATGTGTCACTTTGTCCCCAGTGGCTTTGCTTGTAAGGAACTAAGTTTGTCCAGAAACATTGGGGTTTGGTTGGAGTCTCTTTCTTTGATACACTGAGGGATATAGCAGCATCAGTACTTCGAGGTCCAGGCCCTGATTGGCAAAAGCAAGGTGTGACCGTATGACTTTATTCTAATGAGTGTGGGGGTAATTAGAAGTGACCACAGGTCGCTATCCCATCATACTCTTAAGGCAGGGAAAAAAAAATTAGAAGGACGTGTAAAAGGCCCATGAAAAGCTATTAACTAAAACTAGAAAAAACACACGAGTAATAGGTATCCCATTAGTCCTCTCCTCAAGGCGGACATTTTTAAGCTAGCGTCACTAACACCAAAAATATCGGCAATTAAAAATGATGCTTTTCCTCTCCTGAACACATGCTGGCGCAGAAAAAAAGAATGAAGAAAACATGCCACGAATGCGCCTTACCGTGCTCCGTTCTGCTTGTGTCTCTTGGGAGTGTCCAGTGAGTGGGCGTCTTCTGGTTCAGCAGTTAAGCACATAACAGTTTTTCTCATTCTTTTAAGTTGAATAAATATTGATAGACAAGCCAGCTCTCAGGCTTGTGCAGCCAAGAAATGGGTATATTTTATTTAGAAACTGTTTGTCTATGTAAAAGTGTCACATAGCCATTTGGGCCAGTGTTATGGAATGTAATGAAATCATGTACGGTTTGGTGTGACTCGGACAGATAATTAACACCAAAAAGATAGTACACTTGGCCATTTTCCACAGAGACTTCTCACTGATGAACGGAAGTACCAATTTATATACTGTTGGCGGTTGTCCTTACATTCTCGTAAAAGAATGGTAGAAGAAAGCCGAAGGCGAACGATTGGTGACTGAAAACACGCATTTCGCCTAAACATCCTTCAGATCAGACCTTTGTGATCTGACCACATAACACCATCGAGAAAATTCGATACATTTACATTCTCTTCCGCAAAATCAAAAGTAAAAAAAAATATGCAAATGCAGTTATCACACACAAAGAATAGACAACAATAAAACACCCGTGCGTCAATCTGCTTATGGACGGCGATTTCCAGTTTTTAACTTGCCTGGTAGACTATGCACAGATACTATTGCGTCAATGAAGGAACAATGCGCTTCAAATAGCATGCAGGTGGCCACACCAGACCCACCTTTTACGAGAAGAACCCACCTCACCCGAAGTCAAGAAGTCTTTTTGAATAAGCTCATCGCCCATGCGGCTTACACGCCACGTATTATGGCCCGCTGGCGTCAGTATAAGGAGAAAATGATTACGTGCCCCCACTGTACGACTCTAACCTGCGGCGGCATATCTCATTTACTTTGGGAATGCCCTGCTTTTTCTACTGGACGCCCCGAGATCGAACCCTACCGCCTGAACTACCGTTCCCTTCTAGAAACTGATGCAATCACACAGATGATATTTGCCAAGTATGGTTCGCTTAGTGGCCTGGTTAGAGCAATGTGATTCGAGTGACGACCTAAACAATGAAGATTCTGTCTACTCCCCTTTATCCCCATCCATGGCCATGAGCCTTCCAATTCAATAAAGGACATTCAATCAATCAAATAGCTGCAGAACTCTCTCGCACAAAAAAAAAAAAAAATGGGAGCAGTGGTGCAGGACGTGCCAACATTCATAGGTGGTAGGGTGCGTTAACTACTGGGTTGAAGAACACTTGCACACAGACACGCATTCAGCGCATGACGCCCGCGTGACCCTTCATGTCAGAGCCGGGCGCACCGACAGATGGCACCTAGTGTCTAGAGTAGTAGCACGTCAGCAGGCTGCGTGCAAGGGTAAAAAAAATCTGGTCTATAACTCAAGGGCAAGATGCTTAAGAACTGGCCTATCTCAGTGGCTGCTGTGTGGGAGTGAATTTCTGCAAAGCAGGCCCCTGGACCATGGGTTGAGCCAGCAGGGTGGTGAAAAAAGATGCTTGGCAGGAATATGCAAGTGGCTGCTGTGGGTGCTGTCTTGGATGTGTGTGCAGGGCCTGGCCACCTTGGCACGCTTCCAGCGGTGCGCCGACAGTGGAGAGCGGGAGAAGCGCCCTTTGGAAGAGCCACCAGAGGGTGTCTTCACTCGAGGCATGCTGTGAAGAGCACTACTGTGTGTCTTGCCGTCCTGTTGCCAATGCCTTGGGTGTTGGTTGGAAGCAAAAGTGAGCATCCTTCCTGGACTGCAGGGGTCAACTTGTGTTAGTCAACTGCAACCAAGATTTCTTCTGCATTTGTGGATTGATCTAGTTCTTGATATGCTCTCAAATGTGCATGGTTAACCTGGTTCTTATGTTGAGATCAACACCTGAAGCTGTAAAATGGTGCATCAGTTGTGAACCTCAACAAGAGTTGTCGGGCTAGTTGGCTTAAATCATGTAATGCCATTAAGGCTATGCGCAAAAAAGACAACACAAAAAACAGACACAAAGCGCTCGTCCTGTCGTTGCCTCTGTTTTTTTTTTTTGCGCATAGCCTTAATGGCATTACATGCATCAGTTGTGACTCCATGATGCAAAACTAGAATAGTAAAATAATGTTCTTGCAAGAAATTGTGGCTCTGTTTTCCTTCACACAAGAGTGCAAACAAAATACAAAGGGAGGAGAAAGAATACAACTCATTAGCTTGGCTTTTAAATTTTCAAGGCCAGAGGGACGTGCATTGCCGAGCTGCTAGTAACCTAAAGAGAGGCGTTTTGTGATGCTTCAAGCAGACATATGCTGCAGCACTCAGAGGGTATGTTCGATTTTCAGTCCCGCACAGTCCTCGACCCCTTGCTGACAGGTAGGTGTCCGGCGTTCAGTACTCCTTAGGAAGAGCCACCAGAGGGTGTCTTCACTCTAGACATGCTGTGAAGAGCACTACTGTGTGTCTTGCCGTCCTGTTGCCAATGCCTTGGGCGTTGGTTGGAAGCAAAAGTGAGCATCCTTCCTGGACTGCAGGGGTCAACTTGTGTTAGTCAACTGCAACCAAGATTTCTTCTGCATTTGTGGATTGATCTAGTTCTTGATATGCTCTCAAATGTGCATGGTTAACCTGGT
Organism: Amblyomma maculatum; assembly: GCF_055883805.1. NCBI lineage: Eukaryota > Metazoa > Arthropoda > Arachnida > Ixodida > Ixodidae > Amblyomma > Amblyomma maculatum. The sequence goes on from NC_139346.1 coordinate 24,245,565, forward strand.
TCTTATGTTGAGATCAACACCTGAAGCTGTAAAATAATGTTCTTGCAAGAAATTGTGGCTCTGTTTTCCTTCACACAAGAGTGCAAACAAAATACAAAGGGAGGAGAAAGAATACAACTCATTAGCTTGGCTTTTAAATTTTCAAGGCCAGAGGGACGTGCATTGCCGAGCTGCTAGTAACCTAAAGAGAGGCGTTTTGTGATGCTTCAAGCAGACATATGCTGCAGCACTTAGAGAGTATGTTCGATTTTCAGTCCCGCACAGTCCTCGACCCCTTGCTGACAGGTAGGTGTCCGGCGTTCAGTACTCCTTAGGAAGAGCCACCAGAGGGTGTCCTCACTCGAGACATGCTGTGAAGAGCACTACTGTGTGTCTTGCCGTCCTGTTGCCAATGCCCTGGGCGTTGGTTGGAAGCAAAAGTGAGCATCCTTCCTGGACTGCAGGGGTCAACTTGTGTTAGTCAACTGCAAACAAGATTTCTTCTGCATTTGTGGATTGATCTAGTTCTTGATATGCTCTCAAATGTGCATGGTTAACCTGGTTCTTATGTTGAGATCAACACCTGAAGCTGTAAAATAATGTTCTTGCAAGAAATTGTGGCTCTGTTTTCCTTCACACAAGAGTGCAAACAAAATACAAAGGGAGGAGAAAGAATACAACTCATTAGCTTGGCTTTTAAATTTTCAAGGCCAGAGGGACGTGCATTGCCAAGCTGCTAGTAACCTAAAGAGAGGCGTTTTGTGATGCTTCAAGCAGACATATGCTGCAGCACTTGGAGGGTATGTTCGATTTTCAGTCCCGCAGTCCTCGACCCCTTGCTGACAGGTAGGTGTCCGGAGTTCAGTATTCCTTGGGCAGCCCAGAAGCTCCGCCCGCCAGTACAGCTCCCAGGCCAGTGGCCATATTGAATTAGACTCTGAGCACATTCTGAGAACTTTCTGTATTCCTGCAGATGACATTGTGCGCTAAACAATGACACAAGCTGCGTATATGGTCCCTAAGCAGCTGTAAGACGTTTGTTTCTTAAATCTTTGCTCGCTTGTCTTGAATTTCACTATAAACGGAAGCATCTGTAGCCAGGGGCACAAATTGTTTTTTCATGCTGTCCAGAAGTTTTTCATCTGTTTCGCAATTTTTTCGGCGCGCAGGTCTGAAAGCGTCACAGTAAACCACTGTGTGCTGGAGCAGCTAACGCTTATTAAGTGCTTTTGCAAACATTTCGTCTGCTTTCACGTGCAGTGAGCCGGGAGAACTTCGCGAGCAGCATTGGCAAGCAAACCCTGCCAAACTGAGTTCCGTAATAAGTTTGTCATGTCATGCTCTGTTCATGATGAACACCGATTGAAAGTCAATTGATGAAATGTTTGGCGTCTTTTCAACCCCTGAATTTGGCTACTTTGTTCGGTATGCAGGTGTAAGGGAATGCAAGTGTTCATTTACTACTCCATATGTGTCGCAATGTGCGCATTGAGCATACGGGCTTCCATGTTTTCACGCAGTGACAAGACAATACAGTTGAACCTGGATATATCAAATAATTACTTCTGCCTGAATGTTATTTGGAAATGCTGTGCAAAAGTAAAGCAGTGTTATTCGCATTTAACTCGCTAACGAAGCATGCGATGCATCGAGCTGTGCGCCATGCAATGCCCCTGCAAAGGGTGGTTCTCCTAATGACACTCCTGCAATAACTTTTTCCACATGGAACCAGCGCCCTTGGGCACCTGCTGGTGGCGCTAATGTTCTCAACTGCGCCATGGGTTGAATGCCGCTTGAAAGTGGCTTTCGGTTGCTTATGTGGGGAAGCCAGCGTTCAATGTCGGCGGCTCCTGCGTGGCCTGCTTCGCAGCTGAAGGTAACTGTACCAGTAATAGAATTGGTCCTCTTGCGATGGTTTTTCCAAAGCACCGTCAACTGCAGCTTTGACATGAGCCCTAACTGCAATGACACTTGTGCCGCGAGAGATGCAAGCAGCGCGAGCTCTGACGATCCGGTCCTGCCCATAGAGCCGCACGCGAGGGTGCGCCCCAAACGTGCGCATGGTCGTGGTCGGAGCAGACTGCAGGGAGTCTGTCCCTAGCGTGGTTATGTCATTGGGTAAAAAATTTTGCGCAAAAAACACAAAGGACAAAGAAGAACACATAAGACGTTTGATAGCGCTTGTCAAACGTCTTATGTGTTCTTCTTTGTCCTTTGTGTTTTTTGCGCAAAATTTTTTACCCAATGGATCACCAACTAGCCCGGCAACATGCTCTTCTCAACAGTGGTTATGTCGTATTCTTGCTTCTGAGTGTGCTCATCTATTGGCAAGTTAAAGTTGGATATAGTAAAGTGAAACTAAACTCCCATCAATTCATCTTCCATAGACAAGGCAGTACATGCCCCACTCCCCGCTTATCGTATATAAGTGTGCCTGACAGCAGCGATGACTTCTCACAAAATGACATCGCAGCACGCGTGCTACCTAGAATCGAGAGGCAAATTTTCATGAAAAAAAAATAACCAAAAAAAAAAAAAGCCATTAGGGTTCTTTTTTGATGGCTTTACCACCAGGCTTTGCAGAACTTTAATGTAGGCTTGGAGCCGTGAGGTAAAGCACGCAGAGCGTAGAAAATTAAAGCTGTCTACAAACATGGAAAGAAGGCGGCGCGGTTCATTCGGAATTTAAAGAGCAATAAAAGTGCTACAAGAAATATTGAAGGGGAGAAATTTCCGAACATTCGCAGCACTTGAAATAATGTTTTGTGGCTGGTGACGGTTCATCGTAAGTTCAAGGTGCGAAAACACACACGGACACATGAAAGGTAATGGGATGGAGCGCCCGTCCCGTTACCTTTCTTGTGTTCGTGTGTGTTTTCGCGCATTGGACTTACAAAAATTCGCAGCACTGCGCAGCGCGAGACAGTGGTGGAAATAACCGGAGGTGCGGCGTGCGTGATTTTGCTGTGCTTGACTGCCGCAAATTTTTTATCGCCTTTTAAAAGACAAACGGGGAAAATGTGGCCGTGTTGATGCAGCGCTTTGGTTTTCACATGAAATCAAACTCGTTGCATGCGTAGCCATGTTGCCCTCATGCTTAAATGGTAGTTCCACAAGATGTAAACAGAAAAACCTTAAAAAGAATAACACAGAGATGATAAGAGACAGATGGAAGGTATTTTAGAGTATATTTTCATTAAGGAACAAGACTTGTTCAGTAAGTAGCCATTTAATTATCAGGAAGCATCTTCAAGACCATGTCCACCAAAAACTGAAGACCCTAATATGATACGGAGTTTTGGGACTGACAAAAATTTGTATCATATAAGGGTCTTTACTACCAGTTTTTGGCAAGCGCGGCAAAATCGCGTACGCCGCACCTCCAGTTTTTGCCACCATTGTCTCGCGCTGTGCAGTGCTGCGAATATTTGTAAGTCCACTGCGCAAAAGAACACACTGACACAAGAAAGGTAATGGGACGGGCGCTCCGTCCCGTTACTATAGACAGTCTACTGTATCATATTATTGATATGTCGAACTATTTCGCAATCTCCTTTGCATTCAATATGTCCAGGTTCAACCGTATGCTTCAAGATGTGCAGAAAAATATGCAGCATCAGTTGTTTGGCTTATTAAGGAACATTTTCCCTGTCTACCTACAAACCACAGGAAGCATTTCATTAACGTAGAAACCACAATGACCACTTCAGAGTCAATCGTAAGGGCTGCCTATGATCATACTTGGTGTGCAGCACGTGAACAAATAGCACAATCCACTGTTTTATGAGCAATCCACGTCTGATCGTTCATGAAGATGTTCAATCAAATACGCTGAGTGCATCTGGTGCTCACATACCTTTGAAGGTCCCTCAAAATTTCCATGCACACTTCACAACAGTACAAAACACAGAGAGATTGCGCCGTTGTGTACAGGTGTAAGCACAGTGAGCAGTTAGTTCGGCCCATGATAACTGCACATTGGCTTTTTCGTACCCACGGAGCCCATTTCTACCATACGCATGCATTCCAATAAGATGGAGCTATGAGCACTTGCACCCCACTGCCACTGATGCATCAACTTTTGATGCTCAGTTTCTGGGCATGTTTCCGGTCCTTGGAAATGATGTCTCTGATTGGTCGGAGAGCTTTGTTGCAAATGAGTCTTGTACAATACTATATGACTCTACTTTTTTCACAGGCCACTTGGATATGGGCAGGTTTCAGTACTTCCAAATGCAATTTTTCAGGAATAAAGTTACCTGCCACCTTTTTGCACAGGAAAAACATTGGTAATTATTTTCAATAATTGAGATGGGTAGTATCTATCCATCTCAGTTGACTATTTCCCTTCCCTTTCAGATGTGTGTACTGAATAATATCGCGCCTTAACTTCGGACATGACAGTTTGAGCTGCAGGCATTGATCGATTCTTGCACCATTCATCGAAGAGCAACCATGCAGATTCAATGCTGCTACTGAACTGGCCAACGTCCATGATTCCACCTGTCTAGCTCCATGGCTGCTGTTTGTCGCTTTTGCCTCTGCCCTACTGAGAGAAACTAGTGCCACTTGCTCTCTTGTGCCTCGCGTAGCAACCAGTAGCACCACAACTTGTTGGCATTTTGCGCATTACACTTAAAACCATGCAGGTGTGGCATACCTGGAGCAGACGGTCCCAGCTTTTGCCTACACAGCAGAAATCACTGCTGACACTAGTGGTGGTTTATCTCCACGATGTCGCAGCCTGACACTGCTCTTTAGGGGCTAAATACGCTGAGAATAGTGGGGGTGGAAAACTTCTTGCTAAAGACAGTAGTGTTCCATCCTTAGGGGCCGGCCACGTACTCAGCTGCCCATTGAGCCATTCAACCCACCCCAAGCACCCAGCCGCAAGGAAGACAAAAAAAAAAAAAACTGCAGGAGTGAATTTATGTTTTAAGTGCAGAAATGAGAGTTGCATGCCCATTTCCATTATGAGCTCTGCATTTCAGCGTTGAAGTCAAATTTCAAGGGTCTAGAGAGCCAAATTTTGCGGGTGGTTCTTTTGTACTAAAATTAGGTTAGACATCAATTTTGCTAACAATTGGATGAAGTCAAATTTTGGTGGTTCAGGGAGGCCAAATTTCAAAGGCGGTCCACATAAGTTTAGAGGTCACCGCTGAATTGGCCATACTCTATTTAGGGTAGTACATCACTCTTGGTCGAATTCTGACGAGGTGAAAGTTTGATGGTCCAGGGGGTCATATTTTGGGGGTGGGTTGCCCATCCACATTTTGAGGTCACCACTTAGTTGGCCATACTCGAATTAGATTGGTTATCAAATTCTTACGGATGCACTCTGGTAACAGTTCCTGCAGACATGTTTTCCATCCACAGCTTAATGCATTCAGTTAACGTTTAGTAACTGATTTAGTTATTTCTCTGTTTACATGTCCTTACTCAGCTGTTATGTTAATTACCCATGCAATTAATGGTTGACAGTTTGTGTGTACACTTTTGCCAACATGGTCAGCCTACAGGCTCTGTCCCCTGAGCCAAGCAATGCTTTTGCATTAAAAAAATTAAAAACTAAAGTATGCAGAGACTTTATGTAACCAAGAAATAAGTGCTAAATCACCACTCACTGCTCTGCAACCAGAACCAAGCAACTCTGGCAAATGAGTCCATGACGGGGCAGCTTTTAACAGCCATTACCAACAACTAAGTGGCTAAGAGTGCAAAGGCATGGCCATACACCTTTTGTACTCCATTCATGCCGCTTGACTGAACAGTTGGCAGTGTTCCTGAACCTTTCACAGTAGGTTCACAGCAATCCTCACCCTTTGTGTCAAATTTGATTGCAGGGCCGTGTTTTATTTTGGCAATACTTAATTATAAAAATTTTCCACTAGGCACTCGTGGCGACTTCTATAAACTTTGCAAGCATGACGTGACGAGCTGCACAGCGATCAAAATTCTCCACTTTGCAGAAAGAAAAAAACTTTGAGCTGTCTCTGTCTATTTCAGATAAACAATGTTTGAACCCGTCACATACAGTTGCCAGTTCAACCAGTGAATGTGCACAAGAGCAGTTTTTTGACAGTACTTGTGACATGCTTTGTTCAGAACCCAGATTCATTTTCCTGTTTTTTCCATTATTCGGAAAAGCTTTTGATCGGAAGGTCCAAGAAATCGTAACGAAAAATTGAACTCAAAATATTAAAACCCTCTGGATTTGCCCTTAAACAACACTGCCATGTTTGTTTTCAGTAGATCCAATATGTACTAAAAGTAAAAGTGAAGGCCAGCTTGGGTAAAAGAAAAACAGTATTTACTCAGTCCTCAAACAAGCCTACTGACTCTGATCCAGATGTCCTGACTCCTGTAGAAACCTGCAAAGAGAGGTAAGGCCTGTGTGGGCTTGGGGAACAAAACACATGGCGACGCATGCTTTGGCAATGGTATAGAACTCAATTAAGAGGAGAGTTACATTATTCTGTTTTGAAGTCGCAAGCAAGTTTGCAATGCCTGCTTGTGCTGGCATAGAAGGTACCCCCTCCCACAAAAGTATGCAGTCCAAGAGGTCTTATTCAGAGTTCTGCAATGTGGCCTGCTCTGTATCCTCCATGACTGTGACCTCTTAAAAGTGTGCGGGCCTCCTATCCTGAATTCTCCCAAGCTCTGTACTGCTTAATATACCAGGGAACTCCGCTAAGCAGCTTTGAAGAGACCCCTTGCGCTGAAGGCTTCTAAATGGGGCTGTATGTTAAAGGGACAGAACACTGGCATTTAGGTCTCGATTTTGTTTAGCCGCAGTGGAAAGATTGATGTCTAAAATGTTCGATTCCATAACGGTTTTGTTAGAAACGCTGTAGAAAATTTTTACTGGGAATTTTTCGATCAATGCGTGCGCCCGTTTTTATGTAGTCCGATTCTGGAAACTATGAGCAGCGACCACGATGAAGACTGGTGGTCCACAAAAAAGACGTACTGAAAACATATACAGTCGAACCCGGATATATCGAATTCGAAGGGGATCGCGAAATAGTTCGATATATCGATAATTCGATATACAGAAATCGGCTTGGGATGGCACTTACGATGTGAAAAAACGATACCGTATTTGTCGCGTAATTAACTCACTCGCATAATAAACCCACCCTCCACTTTTGCACTCGAGAATTTGGGGGAAAAAAAAATAAATAAAAGCGTTAAGGCCAGCTTGCTCACATGCAAGCGATTAAGCGACCTCAGCGACGAGCGGCAGCGACAGAGTAAAAAATTTCCAACTTGTTGGAACTGTGTCCCTCTGCCGTTCGAGCCACCGCTGCAGCTCAAAACAAGGTTTCTGTGTTGCCGCGGCAGAAATTGCCAGCATTTTCGCTTGCATGTCGCACTCCGTTTCAGTCGTCTCATCCACAGCTCATTTCTCGGCAGCGTGCCAAGATGCTGCGCAGCGATAATATCATGGCGTGTTTATCTTTTGATAGCTCCTGTGGTGGCGGGGAGTGAACTTGCCAGAGTGCCCGTGATAGCTTGATTGCACAAGCCTGGTTCGATTTATCACGCCGCGCTTGGGGCGGGCGTAGTCCACTGCCACAAAATCATTGGAAAGCGTGATACAGCAGCTGCAAATGCTGTTTGAAGCGATAAATGCTAAAAGCCGGTGTCATGATCGCAGCTGACCGCGTGCTTTCGTCGATTCATACATGCAAGAATAAACGACTCCCACAAAAAAAAAAAAAAAAAAAAAAAAAAAAAAGCCGCTTCGTAACGCTATATCTTAGGCTACGCCGCGCATAAAGCACAACGATAAAAATAGACAACTCTCGCAAAAAAAAAAAAAGAAAAAAAGAGATCTGCCGCTTCTTAACTTCTGCAGGCGCCATAGCCACGCCGGCCACCGAGCGCAGAGGGTTCGCAACACACGTACGCTGGAGAAAGCGTCCGACGTTCTGTCTGAAAACGGGCTGAGCTGGCTTGGCGCATTTTTGGCGCATGCGTAGCGCGTGCTACTGCGAACGAAGGCCGGGAGCGAGGAAGGAGAGAGATAGCTCGGCAAAAGAATGGGCACACCCTTGCGCTTTGCTCTGTCGCATGTTTCCCCTCTCGTTCCCACCGGTTCTCTCTGGCTCAATCATGCACATGGCTTGCAAACGTCACGTGCTGGCGCTCGGGAAACGATAACCGCAAATGCGCGCGCCTTTAAGGAATGGTAGCGGCGCTGCCCTAGCCGAACTAGAGTCCCTAGAAGTATTTGCTAGTCTGCCGTCCGAGCAGGGTTCCCTACGGAACTGGTTGGCCGCTTCCCGGATGAAAGTGCAGGGGGCGCTGTACGCATTCGGAGCGTGGTCGCGTTGTGTACGTGGTGCTGTGGCGGTTGTGCCGTACTGCGAGTCTGCGTCGCGCTGATCCGTTGGTGCCGTGGCAAGGCTCGTGCACCACGTGCACTTTTTTTCGCTCGCGAGCCGGGATGCGCGAAAATTAGCTAGCATGTGTGTAAGTGTGCCTCTTTTATGGATATGTGATCGCGTCATGTCCAGAAAACGGGGTAAGCGTGATAGCTCGTGTTTCTTGCCTGGGTGCAAGACCGGGTAGCACTCGTGCAAGGTGAAATGTTCTCTCATCAGGACACCGAAAGACGCAGGGAAGAGGCAAGAGTGGGAGCGCAACATCAAGCGCGGCCGCAAAGGCAATAACATTGTTTATTGTCTCAGCTAGGTCATAAAGGAATATGTAAAACGAAAATTAAAAGGCGTAATAAATGAAAGCAAAAAGGTTGGCTGTGTTCTAATAAAATTCAAGAGAGAACGATGATAAGGCCCTTGCATGCAAGCAATGTACGAAGATGGGTTGCTCGGCAAAAGGCCCACTGCCGTCAGGTGCCGATATTGTCGGCTTCAGTGGCGGGCAAACCCACAAGTGGTGAATATCTTTCTCATTATTTTGTGAGTTGCAGACAGGAAATCCTGGACGTTGATATAAATATCGGATGATCCGGATCGGGGTTGCCCTCGCATTAATGTAACACGAATAAGCTAGTGTCGACGTTTGTGAGCGACACTTCAAACCCTGCTTTATTGAGCGAAGTTTTAAGACAGGTAAAGGCAATTGAGATTCCACGGGATGTTACGCAACTCACGAAGGATGCCATCTCAACGCTGTTTCCTGACACTCCAAAATACTTGTTGAAACCCCTGCCTCTCAAGAGAAAGGAGCGCAACTTGTACGAGCAAAAACAGTCAGCAGGGAGACCTGCAGAGAAAGAAAAAAAGTGCACTGATCCTGAAGCATCAGTGGAGCCAGTTGAAGAATACAGCGGTGGTGGATCGTGTGACGTGAGCCTGCTCCAGGAATGCAGAAAGCTGCATGCCACCGCCACTGGGGACAAATGTCGATCTTTCTGATGTTGAGCAATGAACATTCGCATAGTGCCACTCAAGCGAGGACGAATCTCCGGAGGCAATTGCCATTGGCGAGTTCTGTTCCATCGCAGTGGTGAAGCATGAATGCTGCTGTGTGCATTCGAGGAAACAAAGTCAAGGAGATAGCTGTAAAGTCGACAGAAGAGGTAATTAATCTTATTCAGGACATTGCGAAACTCAGCTTGCGTCCTGGCAGCGGATTGAAGCCTATTACCAAGACCTTTCCCACCTAGAATGGACGTTAATTTGAGACGAACTGTACCATTATTTCTGATGCAACATGCGTATAGCCTGCAAATACTTGTGAAAGTTAACTCAGAACACCCTGTCAAGAAGAAGAAAAAGTTAAGAAACAGGCTTCTATGTCTTGAGCAGTTTGTCGTACGAAGGACAAGGTGGCAAAGCTGGTAAAAGCTCTCGGTGAAATGAAAAATGAAAATGAACATCTTCAAGGACAGAGTTTGAAAGAAGTGTTAGTGCCCTTCCTCTCAACTAACAGCTGGCTGTTAAAATATGTTTTAGAGGTTGCAAAACGGAAGTCAACAAAAGTGATGGCATATTCTGATGAGTGGCTACTAGGCTTCCTAAGTACCAAAGAATGCCTATCAGCAGTTTGCCTGAAGCGCGGTGCGATTTGAAGGGCTTGGGTTCCCATCTAGCGTGCTTTAATTGTGCATGCATCCGAAAGTTTTTAGTTTCACATACGTGTTATAACTTAGCTAAACGTCTGAAGAAGTTAAGCTGAAACTATAGCGTGAATGAAAACGCTGGCGACAGTGCTCTGTTGCTCGCACACATGGTCCTTGGAGCCTAGAATGTGCGTCTAGTATAGTCCTCCATGCAAGCGCAATTGTTTGCACAAAATCCTCAGAAGTCTTCATTACAATACGGCACGGCGGTAGCTTCAGCAGGATAATAGGGTATAAAAAGCAGCTTCGTTTCTACATCGGCTCAGGGGCATGCGCGCAAAGCTTCGCTCACGAAAAAAAAAAAAGTCGCATCCGTGGTTATGCCAACAACTCCGCTACGAATTCAATATTACGACTAAACTGAAATCAAAGACTAAAGAGCGGCATCGCATGTACAAGGCACCTGACAATGAGCATGCAGCGAATGCATTTCGAAGCGCACGGGCGTGCGCGTCGTCTGCTCCGTCAGCAGTGGCGCACTCTGGTTCACCGCGGCGATCATTCAGCGGCAGTCCTCGCCGCGGCCGGCGGACGAGAGACTAGCAATATTTCTAGGGACCCTAGCCGAACTGTCCCCTCTCATTACTTCCGCGCGTGGCTTGAAAACGTCACGCAGAAAATGGCCGAGGGTGATGCGATCGTCTTTGGGAAAGGCATACTTTCCAGTGCGTGGTGCGGAGTTCGATATATCGAAAGACCGGTGAAATTGAGTTCGATATATGATGCGGCTTTCCTATACTTTTACATGGGATTTTCAAGGGGATATTCCGTGAGTTCGATATAACCAAAATTCGATATATCCGGGTTCGACTGTATAATTTTCACTCGCCTCTTTTTGCGTGGAGTAACATCCTTTTCAGTTTTACACTCAATGCTGTTACGGCACAATGACGCACGCCCTCATCGACAAAAGTTTTAGTGGGCACTGTCATTGCTTCATTCACGAAATTGCAAACACTGTGGCGCCATCTAGTGGCAGAACCTGAAAGCATACCTCTCGCGATGCAAAAGCAGGGGTGGTTTTTATTTAATGACGCACTGGAGAGAGCGCAAAATATAATAAATTATGGCAAGCGCTCCTAGAAGAAAAAAGAATACTGTGCAGTTACGAAAATCAGCGATATTTTGCTGACATGTAGTCACGTGGGGGGCTACACTGAAAGTACTAGGGTTTCTCTGCTAGATAGCGCCTCGGTTATTTTTATGCACTTTTCAATGGTAAATTAAAATTGTAAAGCCTCTTTTCTTTGATATTGTAGAGCTCGATCTCTACTATATGAGGCAAGATTTTTTCATCTCCACCATAATCTCATGACATATTTTGGCCAGTGTTCTGTCCCTTTAAGTTGTAGAAAGATGTATTCCAAGTTTGCATTGTTTTCAGAAGTGCTCCTTTCGCCCTCGCTTCGGGTTGCCTGATTAGTAGAAATGCCAGAACTGGGTGTCGGTTCGGTTGCCACCACTTCCAGTTCCCGGCTGTCCCTTAACCAGATGAGGGTGAAAACGGCACTTCTGAAAATTACAAAAATTCAGAATATAGACCCTGTGTAGAATGCTCAGCCCCGAAGCTCAGAGTGTCAGTATTTAACCATGCAACGGCCCTAAGCTGCCAGACCTTCAACAGCACGTCTCAGTGCTCGGATCAGTGCCCCAGAACTCGAAATCGTGTGGTACTAAATTCCAAGGATATTGCTGTCAGACCGAGTTCCTGGTTCTGGCACTTTAATTTTCTTCTTGTGACCTGCTGTAAACATAACATGGAATAATAGCCAGCTAGATGTGACAGGCATGCTGGCTTTTTAAGTTGAAACTTAAAAACCTTATTAGCATACTTTTGTTAGCTTTTTTTCCTGGTTTAAACAATAATGTTAGGCTGCTACTTGTGCCTTAAATTTCCAGAGACCATTTTGCTTTTATTTATTTATTTATTTAAACATACTGCCACCCTCGTATTTGAGGCCGTTGCAGGAAAGGGGCACAATATACACTGAAACAAACAAAGTTCAAATAGGCGCGGACATAGGTACACAAAATCAACCAAAGCAATACATATGCACTATGTTACCATTATTCAAGCGCTAAACAAGGAGGAATGGGTGGTATGGTTGAACATGTAGCAAAAAGAAAAAAGAAAAGATATACAGTGACGGCAACCACTGGCAACTATCAAGAGTAAAACAATAGAGGGGACAAAAATAAAAAAAGAATAAAAAAATAACGAGACAGATAAGTGAATCTGATATGGATCAGGATATCGTTTCAACAAAATGATACAGAACACTACATGCCTTTGTTTGACAAAGTAGTGATGAAACGTTCGAGCGATGCACAGTTGACAGTGTCACCAGTCAAACTGTTCCAGTCACGGATTGCTTGTGGGAAAAACGAGTACCTGAATATGTCGTTGTGAAATCTGTATTCAATTAAGTGTTTACTGTGTTTTGTTCTTGTACTGTGTGTAACTGATGGTACTAAGTACTTGCTGGTGTCAATTTTCATGCTGCCATTAAGGAGAAGAAACAGAAACTTAAGATGGAGCAGTCTGGTGCGAGTTTAAATAGTTGGAAGATCAGCTTGTTTTAATAATACTGTAGGGGAGTCATGACGGCGGTACTTGTTAAAAAAATATCTAGCTGCTTTTCTTTGTACGCTTTCCAATTTTTCTATGTGCTGTTCACGGAAGGGGAACCAACATACTATTCCATATTCGAGTATAGTTTGAACAAGTGACGTGTGTGCTAGACGTTTGGTGTGACCTGATGCAGATTAAGCGAGCGCTTGAGTGAGTACAGAGCTGCCAAAGCTTTATTACAGTGAAAGCTCGTTGATTCGAACCCCGATAATTCGAATTTTCGGATAATTCGAACTACACTACTTGGTCCGGCCAAACTCCACAGAGATCTGTGTATAAAAAGCCCGTTAATTCGAACGCGAGTCGGTTCCGCTACGGATAATTCGAACTAGGCGCCGCCGCATCTGGGCGGCTTGGCGCACATCACGCGGCAAAGAAAAGAAAAAAAAAAGGAAGCACCTCCGCGATTGGAAGGCATAATTAGAGGCTGCGCACGTCCAAAACGGGGACAGAAGATGGAACCAGGCAAAACCATGGAAGATTGGGCAAAACTTAAATGGCGCCATGACCGGCGCGGCACCGGCGGCGTTGGACAGAAGGGACGGCGGCCGCGGCAAGATCAGTGCATGGCCGCGGCGGCGGCTGCCTGCTCTATCTCCTGCGCAACCTCCGTAGCTCGTAACTAAATACTCGTTAATTCCAACCCTGTTAATTCTATGATCTCGGACGGGCACTATGGGTTAAACTAAAACAAGCCATCCATCAAGTTCCACCTATCAGTTGTCAACGGAAGCACGCGAGTCAGCCGCAATCATGACGCCGGCTAAAAGCAACGTTCGCTTCGCTTCAAAAGCCGCTTGCTGCTCGTTCCGATGATTGGAGTGGCAGTAGACAGTGCTTGCCCCAGTCGCTCATAGCATGATAAAGCGAACATACTGAAAACGAGGCTTCCACAACAGGACAAGCGCTGGCACTTTGCCAAGTTCGCTTCCCCCCCCCCCCCCTTCTGGAGCTAAAGTCAAAAGCTAAACACGCCCTTATCGCTGCGCAGCATCTTGGCTCACTGCCAAGAAATGTGTTGTGGACCGTGTCGGTGCAAAACCGAGGGACACGCTAACGACTGACGCCTTTATTTATTTATTTTTTTTTTTTCGGATTCGTAGCCACAAATCGGGGCTGGGTAGTAGGTTCATTATGCGAGCGAGTTCGTTACGCGTCTAAATGCGGTACATTTACTGCAATACAAATGGTTCTTGACAGTTTTTTCGAGGCCATTCGATAATTCGAACTTTCTTCCCGGTCCCATTAAGTTCGAATTAACGAGCTTTTACTGTAGTAATATATGTAACCTGTTTGTTCCATTTTAGATCTGATGTAATTACTATGCCTAAATATTTATACTCTTCCACCTTTTTCAACATTTGTCCATCTACAAAATATGGGAAGTTCATTAGGGTTTTTTTCCCAAGTGAGCTTCACCTTTCAGCACTGTTTGAATGTGTGGTACAGTTGAGCCCACCCATAATGAACCTAATGGTCTTCAGCGCATTTGCTCTTTGGAGGGCCCTTGCTATGAACGAGCTTTTTTAGAGGCTTGATATAATTGATCATGGCTGAAGCGTTGATGCCAAACGGTGGTACGTTGTCTCCTTCATGCATCGTCACCAGGGTCAGGCATCCCCAGGTGAGGAGGCCATTGTGTCACAACAGGTAAATCAGGTTGTAATCGACTGGCTGGGCTCCCAGACGTTCATCATAGCTGAGACAAGATTCCGTAGCAATTATGTATAGTAATAACTTGGTGGTTGCACCATATTTGCTTTAATAAGTGAGTGCTGGGCTCAACTGCACTTGATAAATGAAACTGTCAAAACACCCCGTCAAAAATTTGTGACCATCAGAAAGCTTCTCTGACGTTTTTGATGGCATGATCTCTTGAGCACTGGCCAACAAAGTCAATGGATGCGGGTGGTGGCAGAGCATGCAGCACCACATGGAGGCTCACCGCTGGCAGGGTGACAACTCTGTAGTGTTCTGTAGGTCGATGATAGTGTTGCCATGCTCCCGGTAGAACTGCCTGCACACAATAAGGGTGCACTTATTCAAATAAACAATGCAGTCGTATATTATTTACTGCACCAACATGAAACCTGGTGCATTACACGACATCTGAAACTAAGAATGTGTCACCGCCACTTTGGAGGCCCGTTCTCTGGGGTTTGCATAATAGTAGTAGTAGCAGAATGTAATCTGAAGGTGGTTCACACTTGCTGGCCGATTATCATGGAAGGAGGCAAATCTAACAAAAGCAGAGAAATGTGTAACTTGCAAATAGGTATCGTGTAAGGAGGAGGAATCTGCAACCAGAGGGTGGTTGTCATGGGAGCCACCCAGAGAGGGTTACCATGGCAAGCTTTACTGGGAGCAGAGGAACGTGCAACAGGAAGGTGGTGGCCGCACAAACTATCTCAAGGGTGGCAGGAGGAGAGGAAGTATGACGAGAGGCTGGGTCCGTCGCAGTGGCAGTTGATATACGCGCCACCTAAGGGGAGGCTCAGTGGCAGTGGTGCCACATGCCTGGAACGACAGACGGGAAAAGGTGCTCTAGAGCTACACAAGTGTGCATTTTGCTCTCAAATCCTTTGCCTCAATACTATACTGCGAAAACACCTCAACAGCTGTTGCAAATTCTGGAGTTGCACTGTGCTGTGAGGTTTATAATGCCTTTTTTGTGACTCATCCTTTATATTTTTGCTGGCCTTTTACTTGTGGCGATGCGCCTCATTTCGATTTACTATGCACGCACATGATACGCAAAATTCCCTTTTTTTATCAGGACCTTTTAACCTGCAGACTGTCCTTTCTTTTATATTCTTTGTCTACTTGTTTAAACATCTCTCTCAAGACAATTTCTTATTGGTCCTCCTTGCTAGTTTTCCTGACACTGATGCTTCTCATCTCTTTGCATTCTGGCGCAAAAAGGTGAAAGATTGGTGTGGTGCAGGAGAGTTGGTTCACAGAGAAGCATCAGAGGTCTCCTGCTCACATGCGGGCAGTGTCCTCCGGGTAGAGGATGGGGCGCACGGGGCCGGTGGCTGTCACAGTGCGGTAAAAGCTGGGCTCCTCCACTGGTGGAAAGGCACGGTACACGTCCAGCCACAGAGGCTGCTCCGAGGGCTGCATGCCGCCTGCTTTTAGCAGACCCTCCACCCTGCAACATTTCATCAAACACCACGGGAGCAATGAGCGTTCTACTGCGGAGGATGCGAAGGCAGAGAACTCATTGTTTCTACGAGTGCAAAATAGCAATACCGGTACCAATCTTGGGAAACTTTGTTTTGGTCCACCACCAACACAGA
The DNA here is from genome assembly GCF_055883805.1 of Amblyomma maculatum. NCBI lineage: Eukaryota > Metazoa > Arthropoda > Arachnida > Ixodida > Ixodidae > Amblyomma > Amblyomma maculatum. Next base: position 24,261,568 of record NC_139346.1, read on the forward strand.
TAAGGATTTAATGATTGGTTCTGTTCACATCAGGCAAGTGCTCCACTGAAGCATACCTTAAAGCAAAATTGCTACCAAACGCCACCTCTGCGCTAAACTAGAGCCCAAACAACCAAACAGCTAGGACAACAAGATTTTTTTCCAGTCTGCTCTAAGCGGCACAAATCTGTGAATGAAAAACGTCTTGTACTACGGTGCATCTTTGGCCAAGTTACACTTGTTTGTCGTTTCTTTCTGTCTTCTCCTGCTATGTGCACCTTTTCTTGTTTTAAGTATGAGCAAAATCCTCGCCTCTTTCATTATACTATGACATATGTGTTCAACGTCTGTGGGGATTGGTACCACTGCACAACTGGCTACATCACTGCAAAGCTCATCCGAGAAACTCCCGACTGTGATGCTCTCCAGGCTGTGAAACAAGCAACAGGCAAAGCGCATGTTTAATGAACACGTAACAAATGAAAATAATGTTATGATCCAAAAGCGGTATTGTTTCCCTGCTTCAAAGAGACGTACATCAGTCACCTTCCACGCAGCTGGTTCACTTTGTCTACTTATAGACAGCCTTTTAAAGCATGCAGTCTTTCCTCACCTTAAGTTTCGCTTCGATGCCGTGAAAAAAAGTTTTAGGTGGGCAGCAGACGAGATCACTGATCACACAGCTGTTCCTGAGCGACGCTGCGACTACAACAACGTTAATCTAGTAATGTTAGACTACAAAACCGTGTAACACATGTGCGAAAATCTGTTCTCCACTTTATCTTAATGGAACTAAGCAGCAAAAGTTATGCAATAAATGAACATTTTTTTAACGAAAATGTGATAGCAGCGCAAGCATTTCAGACTTGCCGGACGTCGCATGAAAAAAGGTGACCGCATTTCAAAGCAAACTATTTCACGCGCTATGCTAACCTTGTGAAGATCGAGCCCAACTTGTAGATGCGGCTGCCGGCCATTCCGAGGAGCTAGTCCGGAGGAAGAGGTTGAGTAGAATCACGGTTGTAGAATGGACAAAGTATGTTTCTCTATGGACAAATAGCAAACTTTATTGATTGTGCAGACACTGAGTACGGGTGAACTATAACCACGACTTCGTCACTCGTTACTGCTTTTCTGAGACTCCGCGCCCGTTTTGCGCCAGTGGTTTATAATTTTGCAATACAAGTATTTAACCATCTTTCCGATAGTCGCGCTTTATTCGGGGATTCAATAGATGTCGCTGGCAATGCGATCTATTTTTTCTGTGTATTAGCTCTATATTTTACGAAATGAAAGAATAGATTTAGTAAACTAGGCGAGATTTCTGCAGGCCTAAATAACTTGCCCCAACAGGGGTAAAAGACAGCGTAAACAGGCGTTTGTGAACGGGGCTTCTTGTCTTCTCTTGTTCGTGCGTCTTGTGAAGTAATAAAAAAACAACGGTCACGCTTCCTCACGTTCGCATAATTAAAAAGTTATTCATATTTTATAACTATTTTTTACCTCACTTAACAACCCTTCGCTTCATCAGGACACATTCGCGATTACGATGCGATGAATGCATGCTGGCGTATTTCTAAAAGCTCTCACTGGCAACTGGGGGTAGCCAATGGCGGCGTCCTCAGTCTCGCATTATGGCGCTGTGTGTTGAGTAGCGATGCGCGGCTGGGCGCTACAAGGAGACGATGGCCACGATCGAGTACGACTTAAACACTTCAGGGGGCCTAATGCCCGTAAGTATTGACTGTAGGGACCTGGGGCTGGCTCTTACGTGAAGCTATATTCTCTCCGTGCAGCAAATCCAGGCGCTGATCGCTCCTCCCGCGAGCGAAGAGGAGCGCCGCAAGCCGCCCGCGCGTTGCCATCGGGGCGGGGGTCGCGCCGTCAACCACGACTGCTGCGACAGTTGCAAGGAGGGCGGCGACCTCATCTGCTGCGACCGCTGCCCGGCCACCTTCCACCTGCAGTGCCAGTGAGCGACCTTTGCTTGCCTCTTTTGTGGGCCGGCCCTTCTTCCCGTGGGCCCCTTTATTGTGTGCATCCGTCTGTTCTGGCGAATGGGCGGCGAAGTGTGTAGAAACGCGCTGTGACGAAGGTATTTAGATGACAGAACCTCCCAGACGTTTTTGCTCAGTGTGATTGGAAAGATCACCTTCTGGCGCTTTCTGCCTTTCTTCGCTGGGTGCTTCCGCCCTGCAGTGTTCACGCGTCCCACGTAGAGCTACGCACTCGGGCGCTGCGAGTGCCGTCGCAGCTAGCGCGCCATGATTCGCGGCCGCTTGATTACCATGGCGCAGATCCCAACACCAAGTTCACTACCGAGAGCGATTCCTGACATTATGGCATGTTTCTGACGGCGACCATGCCAAAATTTCTCTTTGGATGAGGGGTGAACTTTGCAGCATCATTGTTCCTCTGCTGTCATCTTAGCTTAGAGGTACACTAACAAAACAGTAAAGGGACTACACAAGACACAAGCGCTAACTAGCAACCACACTTCATTTTCATCTTTAGAAACATCAATAGGGATGAAATAAAAAGAAAAGAAAAGAAGCACAAAACCAGAAGTGAAAATACATTAAAAAGCATATGGCAGTCATCACATCACCCCCCTTTTCGATTCCGATAGAAACACTCTTTCACAGTCAACACAACGGCAAAAACTGCTCACGTAATCTTGCTGCATTATTATGCATGGTGGAAAAATACAGTGCAGAGAAGGACGAGGACAAAATGAAGACATAGGACACATGAGCGCTGTGTGTCCTGTGTGTCTTCATTTTGTCCTCGTCCTTCTCTGCGCTATATTTTTTCATCATGAACAACCAACACGCCCAGACTGCTACGGTTTTATTATGCAACCATGCTGATTGTTGCGGTTTGGCAAGCACTGTAGTGACACAACTTGGAAGCTTTTAAGACTGCCTAGCAACATTGCACAAAGACCCACCATGACTAAGTTTTACATGCTCGTGCAACTCAGCAAAATTGGTATCTGCTTTTATGGGGGGGACAGGTAGGTTTTTAAATTAACTTCTTGATTCAGTTTTGGATTGATTCGCATTGGCTGGAAAAGGGTAGAACGAGGGGAGGAAGATGGCTACACAGTACAAAAGAGAACTGAACAAGGGTTGTCTGTTCTCAAGTCAAGCCGACATTTCAAAACTTGCGAACTGAGGCTCCTCCTCGACCCTTGTTCGGTTCTTTTATATTTTGTCTGGAAAAGTCATTCCAGAAGAGTAAAAATGCTGGCTTGTTACAAAAAGAGCCACCAGCACCAAGATTTTCATAGTGAATTTTGGCGATTTTCATGTGAAATTTTAATTGGGAAAAGGTTCAGGAGTCTCACTTTGGACGCTGCCACTTAGGGGTTACAAGGGCAGCAAAATAACGCCTGCCCATCATCATTTCTCCTCGGCGTTGCGCTGTTGCCATGGTGATAGATGCATGCACCAAAATGCCCGCGGCGTCTTGGAGGAAGGGAAGAGGCTAGCACTGTAGTTGAATGAGGTGAAGAGGAGGGTTGCTGGTGGAAGTGCGAGTGAAACCAAGCGATGCAGTCGTGCTTTTGCCATGATGTGACACAGAGTGCCTGCGGGCCTGCCTGTTTACAATGTTATGGTGGTCAGTTTAGAATGGCTCGCAGGCTTTACGAGGACAGTCATAGCAGTGTTCAGACAAGTTGCCCTTCCTTGGTTGTGCCAGATTGCGCTTGTGTTCTGTCAGCCTTTCATTTAAACCTCTGCCAGTTTGCCCTATGTATACTCAGGCACAAGTCAAAGAAATATGGTATACCACTCCTTGTGTGCACACCACAAATTTACCTTTGTGCCTCTTAGTGCATTCCTCTTGGAAGCAGGTTTGCGATTCTTCACAATTTTGACGTCTTGTCTGGGGCAGAGAAAACCAGCCTCGCATTTGCCTTTTTGGCAACCCTCTTGGGCCTGTATGTGAAATTCTGTGCATGTACGGAATCACCGCAGTCTTTCTACTATCTGGAGGCTGCTCAGAACAGATCCTCCGACACTTCTTCGGCAAACCTTCTGCCACCAAAATAAGCACATCTTAGGATAACCGGCCTTACAAAGGCAACTGGCCTGCTCGCTAAGGTTGGTGGGCATCAAGAGAGGACAAGATTTTTTTCATGGCGGGGGTAAAGCACATGTTAAATACTTTTCTTCAAGAGAACTTCAACTGCCTTGAAATCAACAATCAGTTTGTAATTAGGAGTTTTATTAGCGTAATACAGAAGTGTGAGTGGTTTCTTTCTGTGTGTTATTGTCGCTGCTACTGTTCTTTCTTGTTTATTTTAATTTGCCATGTTGTGCACCTGTGTTCTATTTTGGTTATTGATAAATTTAAAAGGCCCACTGTTCACCCTCCGGTCGAAAACATTTTCTTTCCTGGTGACTGTGAGACTTCGCCCCCAGAATGCAAGGCCGCAAAATGTTTTTGAAAAGAGTAAATAATAATGCAGTTACAGCCACCGCAGTCACCCGATTCTGTCGTGTTTCTCTCCTCCCATTCCCTCGCAAAGGTTTTATTTCACTCTCCTGACCGGTCGTCTAGCCTCCGCAAGACAAATTTCGGAAAAAAAAAAAGGGCGAGCGAGCGCGTGCCGCTGCATTCAGTCCAGCCGTGTTGAGGGAAAAGCGCGCAGTGAGTGGTGGACACAGTTAGAGGTGTATGCCCATCCTTCACCCGTTAGACAGCGAGACGGACCAATAGATGTCGTTTTCTACTCTGCCGTCAGCCTTGCGGCTCGTAGAGAACAAGGAAGCTGGCTTCCCGAAGAGGATGAGAGAGCTTTGATTTGTATTATTGCTGCTTTGCGGCACGCATATCGCTGTAGCATTTTGCACAGATTATCTCCGGTACCTGATCGAAGCACTGTGCTCCTTTGCTTAAAAGGTCCTTCCCTGGACAGTGGCCCTTTAATAGAAGTTGATCATTTGGATCTTCAATTTTTTGATAGATAATGCAGTCATGTGTAAAAATTTTATTTTCGTGGGCACTTCGTTGACAATGTCATTAATGAAAACTAAGAAGAAGAGAGAGCCAAGAAATGACCCCTATGGAACACCCCACTTCACAAACATAGAACCAGAGAACACTTCGTTAACTGACAAACACTGACTGTGAAAAGAAAGATATGCGGCAGACCATGCAAGCAGAGTGTTATTCCTAAGAATGTGTTGTAATTTTAATCATAACTTTGGGTGGGGGATGCACAATCAAACACTTTTTGAAAGTCTAAGAAGATGATATCTGTCTGGCTCTGTTTATGATGGATAAGAGGGCGCAGACGGAACATGGACATAGAGAAGAATACGACAAAACAAGCTTCCTCTTATCCATCATGAACAGCTTTCAACTAGCCCAACTTTCCATTCTGCTGGCTCTGTTTGTCTACTGCTGCAGCATTGCCTCAATCAGCTGCATGACTGTGGACACGACTGGACACCCCTGCAGAAACCCCTGTGGACATCCTTGAGGGTCAATCAGAATGTGCTTCTCCAGAAAGATAGACACATGTTTGAAAAATGATGGGCTCAGTTAATTTGGAGCTTGTGCACAAAAAGGAAATCGGCCTGTAAGATGCTAGAAGTGATTTGTCCTCTTTCTGTCTGGGTATAACTTTCACATACTTCATTCATTGGATAACGCAGTTTGGGATAAAGACATTTGAAAAATTACTGATAAATATCTTTAGAGGACCAATCTGCATATCGGTATGGGAAGGTGTTTGGCATTTCGTAAATTCCTTGTGCCTTTTTTGTGTTGGTTTTCAGTAAAAGTGATAAGATGCCTTATTCAAATATGGATGCATAATTGATAGCAGGATTGCTCCCATGACATGCAAAGCGTGGTCTGTTATCATCATCACATGTAAAAATGGCAGGAAAAGCTTGAAGGAATCTGTAATTTGTAACTTGTCTGTTAGTTTACTCGTCTATACCCATAATTGCAGAAAGTGTCTGTAGGGACACGCGTGGGTAGCACCGGCCGCTTACCGAGGAGAAAGAGGCAGTGCTGGTATGAGTGCCTTTCTGGCGACCTCTACAAGTCCCTTTAGGTACAAAATGTGGCCAGAACTTGGTGGGCGATAAAAGAAGCAAATTCTTAATCGTTACAGTATGGTATTTCTCTTTAGGCACATATGTGAAAGCTTCAACACGTTAGGAACAAGGGGTACTGACGGATTTGTTTTCTGAGCTTTATTTTTTGTTTTCCGTTTTAGGCGTACAATTTCTTTGGACATCCAAGGATTCGTATTGTTCGCAATATTTCGGTTACATGGCACAAACTCATTTATATATTTGAACACAAGATTCTTGGAGATTAACCATAAGTGGACGATAGGACACAACTTGGAAAAAGAAAGAAAGGTGGAAAAAGATCCGCCAAATGCATCCAAATTTCCAAAGTCGTTGGCACGCAAAAATTTAGAAATACAATTCTTCCTTTCCTATTCTTTAGAACAATATTAAGGTTTAGGTTTAAGCTTGCATCTTGTGATCTGATATGCCTTCCAAGGTCTGTATTTTCTGACCACAACTTAGCAGTTCGCCAAACAGAAAAGATAAATCTAGAACGGACATAGAGCCATTTTGAATGCGTGTCAGGTGCTTTACAAGCCAAGTTAAATCATGGAAAAGGACGATGTCGGCTAAGGGCTCTGTAGATCTAGAAAGTTAGAAAGTGGTTCAGGAAATTCATCGTTCCATTCAATCGATGGAATATTAAACTCGCTGCCTATTAGTACGCTGCATGAGAATTTTCTGCTCTCAGATAATAATTCATTTAATGTTTCAAAAAGCGTATTATCGCTGTTTGCAGGCCTATAAAGTGCTCCTATATTAATGTTAAGGGCACTTAAAGATACCTTAACAATGATGCACTCAATTCCAGGAATGTCAGGGAGCCTGACGACTTGCAATGAATCTTTAAATATTATGGCAACTCCGCCCCGCCACGTCTAGGATTTTGGTCTTGTGAGTAGATGCGGTAGCGTGGTGATGTTATTTCGAAATCCCCTATTTCAAGGCGTAACCGGGTTTCTGTTATTGTCACTGCAGTGGGTTTATGTGCTATTATTATACTTTTTAGATCCTGTAGTCTATTTAGTACACTCCATGTGTTCAGGTTCAAGCATTCAAAAGGCAAGTAGGGAATGGTGCTTTTGGGGGGCTTTTTTGTCAGGGTCAGGGTGTTTGACCTCAGGGATTCTTTTTTTTTTTATTGTCATTTCAGCAGAGCAAACACAGCATCTGCTGCAGGGGTAGAGGCTAAAGGCTATGGCGCCTGACGAAGGCCTCTGTCCTTCTGCAGTCGACTGAAGTGCAGTCATATTATCGCATAACAGAACGTAATGTACACACACAAAAAAAAAAAATGTGCATAAGCAAAACTAACAGAATCACATGACACTGTACGACACCATAGCAATATATACAACAACAATGAAATGATATCAAACGGAAATCTGCTCCGGTACAACTGTACAATTTATAGCTAGTCACTTATAACAAAATAAAGATAATAGAGATAATAACAGTGTTGACCCAGTAAAACAGCTCACTATCAACTTTAATTTTATTGTACACCAATTTATCTTTGCCTCCAACTTTCCTAATCGTATTTTTGCCTCACGGTGCAGTTATTTGACATTTTTATTCCTTATTATAACAGTGTGACTTCTTTCATCAAGGAAAGCCTTTAATGCAGCAATTCGTGTGTTAATTATTTCTCCCTGAATTGCTCGTACCCCTAGGCATATCCAGTGTTCTTCTCAACAGAACTCCAGTGAACATGAAGAAAAGTTCTGCACCTTTGTGTTTAATTTGCGAGGGGATGTTCTGATTGTTCGATGTAATCAATAATTTTGTATATCCAGGATCGGCTGTGTATAGGGAGAAAAGCTAGTTGCAGTTGCATGCATCCATGAACTTGGCTAACATTGCTTGCATTCAGTGGTTGTTGGTTCATAGTGCGTAGTTGAAGAGTTGGGCTGTGCCGTTGATGAGCCTAACTTGTACACAGTGAGTCACAGTTGCCTCGAGTAGTCGAGTGGTGCTGCATTGTGTGCATAAAGTAGCTGTGTAATGCAGGTATTGACTTGCACTGCTAATGCCTACACTCGAGTGCAGCCAAACATGGTATAGAACTGCACTGGCATAACTGCGTTGCCTAAAGTGAGGTAGCTGCAATAAAGTTTTGTTTTATTTTCTCCAAAGTTCATTGCCCGAGGGGCTGAGACAGGAGTGATGGACTCTACAAGCTCGTGTGGTCACTTGATCGCCGTGTATTGCAGTAATCCGCCCCTGAGTGAGGAAACGCTGCCACCGGGTGAATGGATCTGTCACCGGTGCTCCATGTTGGCCGCCGGCAGCCAGGAAAACGCGGGCGATGAACACAGTGAAGCCAGCAGCAGCAGCACAGCCAGCAGTGGTGGTAGCAGCAGCTATGAGAGCAGCCGCGCAGGCAATGCCCTGCACATGCTGGTGGCAGCTGCAACCGTGCTCAACGCGGAGCAGTTTGAGCTCCCCAATGAGATGGGGGTGCACATCGCCCTGCCTGGCAGCAGCAAGCGTACGCGGCCAACCCGTGGTCGGCGACACGACCTTGAGCCACCCGTGCCACTGCCCCTGCGTGTCTGCTTTGTGTGCCGCAGGTAAGCAGGACTGTTTTCAACACCCACAAAGGCTTGTGCAAAGTGTGCCTTCAGGAGAGAGGCACAGCTGTTGCCTCTCTTTTGGCAAGGGGACAGCCGGCAGGACCCATCTGCCTTGGAAGCATTTTTTCCCCCTCATTCTTGTTCTGTGCTCCGCACATGCCTGCTTGACCACAAAAGTCAGTTGGGACTGTGTCATGATACTCAGCACAGTTTGTGTGAGTTACGAGCTATCAACAGAGAGACAAGAGCTAGACAACTTTTTACTCGTAACACCTTCTATTTTTTTGTGAATCCAGGCAGTGTCATTTCAGTAAAATTCAACTGAAGGATGTTTGTCACACTGGCTCCTGCTTTTTACTTTATTTTATTATTGTTATTTTATCTATTTATTATTATTACTAATTTTTTTTTTTTTTTTTTAAATTGGGAGGCTGTCGTAGTTTCTGGCACATGCCATACCCCTGAATTGAAATGTTAAGAAAAAAAAATTGTTGACACATTTAAAAAAATGTCGGACAAAATGCTGTAGTGCTGGCATGCAGCGGCCACTGTAATTCCATGAAGACCTGATATACCCAACAATGCAACTGATATATCATTGGCAAGACAGACACCACCTCCACGCTTTAAATTTCAAAGCAGCTTTCCCGGTGCAAGCTGCATACCTACATTGATTTCACAATGCGAGAGTACACCACAGGCCACTACTGCATTATACACTTAAATTGGAGCTAGTTTTTTTCACGATTTTTGACAGGTGTTCTGTGCCACGTTACTGTAGGTCTTCATTGTTGTGTTGCCAGGAGCCATGATTTCCAGTCTGTTAGCTGTTCTGGTCTGTCCGACTTTTGCTAAGTGCTGCTAAATTTCTTGAGCTGGCTGCATTGCCTACTTGCTGTTTTCTTTTGATACTATAATCTCATTTCTTCTACTTCTTGCCACAATAAAAGAAACAGGCAGGAGTTTAAAAAATAACGAAAAATCACAGTCATCAATATCGACCATCCTTGTAGTGAATGGCGCAAGCTGCCCTCCCGAGTGTACTTTGGAAAGCGTCTACTAGGAGTCTTTCATGGGTGCCTCTGTAGTTGTTGCACATGTGGTGCGTGCCCCATTTCACACTTTGGTTTGCAGTTAGTGTTCTCCACAGAAAATTGAAGCGGAAATTTGAGGTCAATAACAATAGGGGGGGGGGGGGGGGGGGGGGTAAAACGAATAATGACAACACTGACTCTTTAAAAGAAAAAAAACAACAACAGCACAGGCGGGGTCTGAGTGCATTTCTTTTCTTTGAAATGCCGCATAATACAGTCGAACCTCGTTGCAACTAAGTAGTACTGAGTGCGAAAATTTGTTCGTTATATCCGATATTCGTTATAAAAGTGTGCCCAAATTCCTGTAAATAAGCTTGCTAGCAAAACAAAACAACATGTGCACTAATATGGACAGCACAAGGGTGCGAAACGCAAAATTTTAAAAATTAAAATCTTGGTATAAGCATGAAATCTCGTTTTTTGCTCCGTGTCCGAGAGCAAAAATGAATATAAGAAGGGATGTTGCCTCCGCTCATAATTTCGTGATGGAGCCAATGGAATTGGGTATACTGCGCGCGCATATGTCGGCCGCAGAGGCACGGCAGGGGCTCATGCCTTGAGGAGGCAATGGTGATGACATGTCACTCACATGCCTGTCAGCCGGTGCATGCCAGACTCAAACAGCGGCGGCGGCGACGCTCGAATCCAGCCATAGCTGTTCACGACTTTCGAGATCACCACGCGCGGAGGTGTGATCTCAGAGACCATGGGCAGTTGGTGTTAGTGTTTATCGCCGCCGCTAAATGACACGGCACGGTCATGGCCATTCATTACCTCAGAGATCACCGTGCGTGCAGGGAGTAGGGTGTGATCTCAGTTTTTGTTGCCGCTGCTGAATGACGCGGGCGATTCGATTGATTGAAAAATTGCATTTCTTGATGTTTTTTCCGGCTCCTTTACGTGTTTTTACCCGTTTTAATAAAAAAATCTGCTTCGTTATGACCGATATAGCTTCAAATTTTGAATTTCTTTTTTTTCGTTATACAAAAAGAACTGCCATAGAAATAAACCATAGACGTAACCAAGCTTTTATTTTAGTTTGTTTTACCCGATAATTTGCTATATCTGTGTTCGTTATAACGAGGTTCGACCGTATAGCTAATTCGTCCTACAGGGAAAAGTTTGAATTATCGAATAGCCTAATAAAACTGCTGAAAACCGTTTGCATCACAGCAGTGTTCTTTAATGAACACGTTGTGTGTACATTTGAATGAAACCTATATGTAACCAGGGATTTTTTGCAGGTTAAAATGCTTTATTTTGCGCACACTGCCGATAATGCCATTCCTTTTTTTAATTTTCATCAATGACCTCTTAGATGTTATTCCTGCGCAGGTGTCTGCATTATTATTTGCCGACAACTGTGTTATATTTAAAGAAATGCTTGAAGAAAAAGATCAAGAAATATTACAGGACACTTTAGAAGCTATTTCCCGCTTGTGTACAAATTGGGGTATGCGGTTAAACACTGATAAAACGGTACTTTTAAGAGTAACAAGGAAAATATACCCGTGTACCTTTACATATCAGCTTCACAAAAATAATATTTTCACGCACTTCCCGCGGTCCAGTATTGGAGGAAGATCAGGTTTGGCAGGATAAGCAAAAAAGGAAGCTGGGTCTGTCCGCTCTGGTGTGCTAATCTCCAGTGCATCCTAACATCTGTGTAAATAAACCTCGTAACAAGTGTGGTGGAGTTTGCGGGGTATAGATCACACGGAACCTCTCCCACACCGCCGAAGCAGGAGCATTGCTGGGCTACCTCCCCTACGGACGAACATGGCGCAAGCAGATGTTGCAACGCAGCCCATGCTAGCAGCTCAACCGACCGCCGCACAGCCTTATCGGGAACCTCGGCACTTCTATGGCAAGCCCGGGGAAGACGTGGATGACTGGCTCACCCACTGCGATCGGGTGAGCAAATACAACCACTGGGATGCGAATACCAAGCTGGCGAATGCGGTATTCTTTCTTGAAGAAACTGCGCTAACATGGTTTGACAATCATGAAGCATCCCTTACCACCTGGGATTGCTTCATGGAAGAAATGAGAGCAGGATTTGGCGATGCCGATGCTCGAAAAAAGAGCGCCGAACAGACTCTGGCTCAGCGAGCGCAAGTACCGGGGGAGACCTGCACAATGTACACAGAAGTCCTCAAGCTGTGCAGAATAGTTGATGTTCGGATGACTGAGGAAGACAAAATGAGCCACCTTCTCAAAGGAATAGCGCTAGACGTATACAACTTTCTCATCTGCAAGGACGATTTGAATACAACTGCTGATGTAACACGACACTGCCGCACGTTTGAAGGTCTGAAGTGACGCTGTATCATCCCCAAGTTTGGTCGGTTACCTAATATCACAACTTTTGCCAGTGTGGATTTGTCTGAAACGACGAGCATGGCAGATACAATTCAACAGATCGTCCGCGAAGAGCTTCGGAGGCATCAAGATATTGGGGGCCACGTCAGACCCATCTACAGTGTGTGGGGTTGTAATGGGGGGATAAATACGTTTTCCCCGCTTAGTCGCAGCTGACAATCCAAACAGCCAACCCCACCCAGTGATCGCGTGCGCACGCTGACCACTATGGGCCGTGCTCTTGGGAACAAAGGAACAACACGTGCTGACAACAAACAGGCATTTATTGCTGCAATAACAACAACGCCAGCTAGCAATAAAACACACTAATAATTACAGGTCGTCTTGACTCACCAGCAGGGCTATGGGCGAATGTTCGCCCACGCTAGGGCAGGGGATAAACTCCGAGGCCGGACAAGACGGGCAAGCGGGATAAGTCCCACGAGGCTTCACCTTGCCGGGGACTGCGGAGTGCCGCGAGGAGACGTCCGCTTGCGTCCAGGTCCCGATGCAGAAGGGAGTTGGCTTTTTCCGTATGCACAGTGACAAGATCAGGGGTGGCGCTTGTGCTGCCAATGCTGCCGCGACGCTGGCGCCATCTCTCCATAGTTAATGTTAACCACCAATGTTGGCGCCATTCCGCGATAGCTAGAGTAACTACCGTGGGGGAAAGCTGACTTTAAAGGGGACGATGGGAGACCGTTCCCCACAAGTGGCACCTATTCGGTAGACAGTAGCCCATCTTCTACCTGTTATGCTCCCTCTGTTACATCTCCTTCGGACATCCAATGCTCTGCTGCTCATCGCCCGAACATCCAGCCTCTCACCATCAATGCCTACAACAGCGAGCACTCTCGTCCTCCTCGTAGATTACATCCAGAATATGAAGCGTTTAATCCAAGCGACGATGAGCCTTATTCATCGAATGAATGTGAGCCGCCAGTGTGTTATGCCTGTGGAATGATCGGCCACATTTCACGTTTTTGCCGCAATCGCTGTCCGTACCAGCAGCATCGCCGACAGTGGATGAACTCCCATACACGGTGTTCTGCTGACAATGATGATTTATATAGAAGAACACCTGGCCGGAATGAGTACAGAACAACAGCTAGACGACAAGAACGCAGAATGGCGCTAAACCAAAGCGAATCTCCGGCCTCTGACCATAGCCTGACACCACCATCTCGGCTCCTACGGCTCTCCCCTTCTCCCCGACGACGGTCGCCACCTCCGGGAAACTAGTGAGTGCGGCCGATGGAGGTGAGATTGCAAATGATTCTAGCTTACCTATGCCTCTGCCCGTTTCGATGTTAAAGAACCGAATTGAAATGTTTGTGGACGGTGTACTTGCTATGGCGTTGTTGGACACAGGTGCAACCATTTCTATTATAATTCTCGTTTTTAAAAACTGCCTTGGTCTTAAAATTATGTTTGGTTGGGATAGTGTAGTGACATTGTGTGGTATTGGTGGCGAACCGCTTAACTCACTTGGCACTTGGAGTCTGTTCCGTGAATCTTGTTATCGCTGGCCTCACATTCCGAACTGAATTTGCAGTACTTGCTCGATCAACGCATGACTTAATTCTTGGACTCGAGTTTCTGGAACAATATGGGGCCACTCTCGACTTTCGTAATGGAGACATTTCTGTGAGCACTGGAATTGAATTTGCTTTGTGTGAAAATTCGCGGAGCAATCCTAGCACGCTTTCGGTTTCGGACGACATAATCATTCCTGCAATGTCAGCAGAGATTATACAAGTTGTTAGTTCAAGCTGGGCCAGTGATGCGTTTGACACTGTGGTTGAACCACTCAACCTCAACTGCGCGAAGAAAAGTATTCTGATTCCCCACTGCATCATCTCATTCATGGATGGCCATACTTCTTTTTGGACGACTAACTGCTCTAACGAACCTGTTGTATTACCACCTGGTCTAAAACTTGCCAACTTTGATGAAGACACTTTTAAATCAGTGGCAGTGCTCAGCACAGACAATTCCAAGCCTACCGCAGAGGCAGTGGCAATACAAGCCTTAATATTCGGTAAAATAGTAACAGTATGTTTGCTGTATATTCTATCAGATTATAGACTATGTAGCAAAACTTTTGAAAAGCTGATTGACCAGCTTCCAAAACCATGGCTGCTGGTCGGAGACTTTAATGCCCACCACCCATTATGGGGATGTACAAGAGCGGACTTCCGAGGTGCACTAATTGAAAAGTTCTTGTCCTCAGGATCATGTTTGCTCAACTCAAAGCAAGCGAACATACTACAGCTCAGCTCATAATACATACACAGCTATTGATTTAGCTATTGGCTCCCCGATGCTCTTGGCGGCTATAGAGTGGGGTTGTTATTGACAATCTATATGGAAGCGACCATTTTCCCATCTCAGTGAAGTACACAGGCAATAAAAATGTAAATGTGTCTAGTCCCAGGAAATTTAAAGAATATGCGGCCAACTGGAAGATGTTCAGGGAACACTCAGCTCTGCCCTGTTCATCAGTTACTGCCTTAGGCGTTGACGAATCTTAACTCTTGATCACGCTGTACATTACAGATGCTGCAGAAAAATACATTCCACAAACATCAAGTAAGCCACGAAACAAACGAAGACCCTGTTGGAATGCAGAATGTAAGACTGCTCATGAAACTCAAAACAGGGCTTGGTCGAATTTACGCCAATACCCCACGGCTGAAAACCTAATAGGATTTAAGCGTGCAAAGGCAAATGGCAGGCGTGTTCGACGCGTCTCCAAGCGAGAAAGCTGGTCATCATTCCTTTCTTCTGTGAACTCTTATTCTGACGCACACAAAGTTTGCAACAGCATAAGAGCACTCAAAGGATATAGCACAATCCCAACGCCCCTTGTCAGCACCAGTGGTGACTCTCTTGAACATCAAGCAGACACACTAGGGCAACACTTTGAATACATATTCAGCTCAGCGGCACAAGGCAACTGAGGAGAGGAAGCACATACATGATAAAAGACCATGCACAGGAAGAAGATAGCCCTTTCACCACGCAGAAGCTGAAGATTGCACTAGGTACATGTGGTAACACAGCACCAGGTCCTGACACGATCACACATGGAATGCTCAGGCACCTGCATGTGGACACTCTTGAAACCCTACTCTGCCTGTATAATAATATATGGGCCACAGGACGCTTTCCTAAAGCATGGAAGGAAGCTATCATTATCCCAATATTAAAACCCGGAAAAGAACCCACACTTGCTACTAGTTATCGGCCTATTGCACTAACCAGCTATCCATGCAAGCTTTTTGAAAAAATGGTCAATCGTCGCTTTCTTCATTTCCTTGAATACAATGGTCTTCTTCATCAAAACCAAGCTAGTTTTAGAGCTGGGCGGTCAACAACTGATCAGCTCATTGCATTTGAGTCTTATGCAAGGGATGCTTTTGTACATAAACTACATTGTTTATCTGTCTTTTTCGATCTTGAAAAAGCATGATAACACTTGGCGCTATGGTATCATCCGCGACCTGTTCTCTCGGCATCACGGGGAACATGTTCAATACAATACGAAGTTACTTGTCTGAACGGACCTTCAAAGTTCGTGTTGGCAATGCATACTCCAAGCAGTACATACAGGAAAATGGTGTTCCTCAAGGTGGTGTTTTCAGTTGCACACTTTTCATAGTCAAAAAGAACTCTCTAAAAAGCGTGCCGCCAAAAACCGTTTCTTGCTCTGTATATTTTGATGACATCCAGATAAGCTTCAAATCTTGCAACTTGGCCATTTGTGAAAGACAGATTCAGCTAGGTGTTAATAAATTGTCCAGGTGGGCTGATGACAATGGGTTTAAATTTAACTCTGAAAAGAGTGTTTGTATACTTTTCTCTAAGCAGCGTGGCATCAGACCTGACCCAAACATTGCACTGAATGGTCAGAACCTTGCCTTTAAAAAGGAACATAAATTTCTTGGCGTAGTTGTTGACGAAAAACTTTCCTTCATTGCCCACATAAGACACTTGCGACTGAAGTGTCTCAAAGCAATGAATCTGCTAAAAATTCTCTCTCACCTTTTATGGGGCACAGACCGCGACTGCCTTCTGAGCCTTCTGGATAGTGTAGTTGTATGACGCATTGACTATGGCTCGATAATCTATAGGTCCGCATCATCCTCTGCTCTAAAATTGCTCGATCCCGTGCATCACCTCGACCTTCGCCTTGCCACAGGCGCTTTTCGCACTAGCGCAATTGCTAGTCTTTATGTCGAGGCGAACCGATGTTCACTGCAACGAAGAAGAAAATTTACTTGTGTAACTTATGCTATAAAGGTACTATGCCAACTGGATCATCCATGTTGCCGGATCATCCATCCTTGACAAAACTAGCACAGCACTTTTCTCAAGAAAACCATCTCTGATACCACCATATCCAGTCAGAGTTGCCACACATATTGAACATCTGGACGTTCCGGTTGCCAGTGTTCATACAACTTCCATAAAAAACTTAATTCCTCCTTGGGAAATACATGATGTTAATTGTTACCTGTCGTTTCTTGAAGTGGGGAAGCACGCATCCCCTACTTCATGTCATTTTAGGCGAAGTACACTTGTGATGAATATTACACTGATGCTTCAAAGTCTGCTCAAGTGTCCTGTACAGCACATGGACCGCAATTTTCACTTTCAAAAGCACTGAACAGACATACAAGTATATTTACCTCTGAATGCCATGGAATCCTGCTAGCTGTGAGACACATTATTGAAAACAAAGTATGTACAGCAGTAATCTACACAGACTCCCTCAGCGTTTTAACCTCCCTATCTTCGAAATGGCATAAGAACCCAGTCCTAAACTCTCTCTTTTACAACCTCATATCTGCCCATAAATTAGAACTTAAATTTGCACTATGTTTGGTACCAGGCCACTGTTGTATACCAGGCAACGAGGTTGCTGATAGGCTTGCTGCGTCAGCTGCCCTTCGAAATGACAGGCATTGACAAGATAACTTATCATGACCTCAAGCCACACATAAAAAACATGATTCGGCAGCAATGGCAAGAGGAATGGGACGCAGCAACAGGAAATAAACTACACACAATAAATCCAAGGATATGCAGGTACACCATAGAAAAACGAGACAGATTTAAAGAAGTAGCTCTGAGCAGGCTGAGAATTGGTCACACATACACAACACATACATACCTTTTAACAAACTCTCCTGCACCACACTGTTTGAGATGTGGTGATCGGCTTACTGTAATTCATGTTTTAATTATATGTGCACAACTGGAACCATCAAATACCTGCCCACCCATCCATTTTTATTGATGACAACCCAATGTTTCCTTTAAACCATATGCTCAAAGTCTTATCGAAAGTAGGCTTTTTACATGTAATATCTTATCGACGCGGGTCTCAGCCCGTTCCTCTTTGAGAGGACGGATGAGATCTTTTAAAGCATCTACATATCCTTTTTTCCACAGCTCATCATACATCGCGAATGAATTTTAGGCCCTATACACCACTGTTTTTTATCCCTTCATGAAACATCACAACTTAGCACATTACATCAACTTGAGTAGACTGTTCACCTTGTGTTTGGCGCTCTTTGGACTGAGACGCCCTTGCGCCATTAAAATCCTTTATCATCATCATCATGCTTCAAAATCACCAGTACCTTTGCAGTGCAATGGCTTCACAGTGGTGCTTCTTTGCAAGCGGCCCTTTTATGTTATAGACCCTACCAGGGTGGCGCAGTGGTTAGGACGCTCCCAAGTATGCGGGATTGAATCCCAGCCTCGGCAACTGTTTTGTGGTGGAAGCGAAAATCAAGGGTGCCCTGTGCTGTGCGATGTCAATGCACGTTAAAGAACCCCAGATGGTAGACATTTCTGGAGCCCTCCAGTACGGCATATCTCATAGCCTGAGTCGCTTTGGGACATTAAACTCCAAAACCAAACCAAACCGTTATGGGGATACTTTGCTTCACGGGCTGTGACCCGTGCAGTGAAGCATCCTCAAACTGCAATGGTTGAGCATACTGGAAGAGCAGAGAAAGCACATAGATGCAAGAGAGAAAATAAGTAGTAGTCATTAGAACGGTGTGACTCTATCCTGAAATAAAACTAAAGAATCAGTAGTATGCACTGTGGCATCTATAACGGCATGACTAGCGCCATCGCAGTCACCAAAAGCTGTCCCTGAGTATAGCAGACTTGAAACCCAAGAGGGAGGTGGTGGTGGGTGGGTGTTTTGAAAGCTGGGCGGCAAATCCACTGCTGCCCTGCGTGCAGTGGTGTGGATGCTGTGCAAGTCAAGTATACGTCACCCCACCTTGTGGAGTGATATATACTTGTCATTCTTTGTGTCACTTATAGTTCTCCAAGCCTTGATGAAGTCTAAGGAAGCAAGAACTTGGCCTTTTTGGTTGTACATGTTGCTTTTGACACGCTGAATTACTTACTGTATGGAAAAACTGGACACAGGCAAGACTTGTGTCCAGTTTTTCTATAATTTAAAGAATGCGTCAGAAGCATCTCGATTGAAGGCTTCGACCAAAGCATGAAGCAATACAAGACAATTTGTTTGTCATCGCAAATGGATCAGGCCGTTGGATGTCCAATTGCTGGATCTTCTGATTGATTGTATTGTTCAGTGATGGTTAACTATTCTTCAGGCATGGATGCAGTTAGAATGGATAGACATGGTTGATAGCCATGTATCACTCCACCACATGTCACACTTGCTTCTCGAGGTCTCATTGAGGGTCAGGATGAAGTCGAGGTAGGAGGTCTAACGAAGTGCTTGAGTTTTGGAAAAAGCCTTGGCTCTCTTTGAAAGGAACTATAAGTCAAGAGGCATCACTGTATTTCAGAATGTAAATTCGTGTCCTTACCATCTGATAGTCGGGCTCTTCAAAGCTGCTCAAAATGAAGTTTTTGCATGTTACAAAAGCTGCACAGGTTTATGCTTGGTACCACTGCACGATGGCTTTCCAGAAGTGATATTGTACACTAACCCTGTTTGCCCTGAGGCCGTAATGGGGAAATCAGGAAAAAAGGCATGCAAGCAGAAGATGTGATGGGGAAAGGATGGCGCTGGACTTGCAGATGATTTTTTTCTTGCGCGCATGTGCCCCTGAAGGAGGAGGAGGAGGAAAAAACATTATTAAAAAAATATATATAAACACTCCCAGGAGGACCTCTTAGTCCAGGAGCCCTCTGGCTGTTCCTTCTAGCTTAGCCCGCTCGACCAGCCGTAACTGATCTGCAGGTTGCGTGGCTAGAAGGGCAGCCTCCCAGGAAGAGGGGGTGGGGTTTTTGACGGGAGGAACGCGGATTGGATGTGGGCATTCCCATAAGTAATGGTAGAGGGTGGGTGGGGTGGCGTTGCATGTGGTGCAGTACGGTGGGAAGTCCGTGGGGTGAAATATGTGGGCAAATTCAGGCGATGGAAACGAATGTGTTTGGAGTTGTCTCCAGTACGTGCTGTCGATGTGAGAAAGCGTGGGATGTGGTGGCGGGAACGTGGCACGGCAGCGACGATAGTACTGAACAATTGTAGTGTAGTCAAGAGGTTCAATGGTGGTGTATAATGAAGGTTTGGGGAGGACATCCACTGGCGCCCGGAAGCTTAGTTCTCGGGCAAACGCATGAGCGCGCTCATTTCCGAGGATGTCCTCATGCCCAGGAACCCATGTGGTGGTGATGGTATCGGGAGGGGTAGGTAGAGTAGATAATATTTTAGCAGATGAGTGTGGGAGGGTTCCTCGCAGTAGATATCTGTATGCTGTTTGGGAGTCTGTGCATATTGTGGTGTGCTGAGTCTGCAACTGACTGATGTGTGCAATTGCGAGTGTAATGGCCAAGCATTCGGCCTCGGCGATGCTAGTGCAGTGGATGGAGGCGGCATTGAATGTTGAGCGGCGAATGTCCCCGAATACAGCAGTGCAGATGTGAGGAATGTCCGGATTGTGTGAAGCATCCGTGTAGATGATGTCTTGGCGTGTGGAGTACTGTTTGGAAAAATATGAGGCACGGGCTGCGCGACGACCTTTGTGGTGTTCGGGATCCATATTTTGTGGGAGGGGTTTGAGCTCGAGGAGGCTCCGCAGATGCGGAGGGATGGGTATATGAGTATGAGGTGAGGGATCAGGGGTATTGTAGCCCATTGAGCGCAAGAGATGAGTGCCTGTAGATGTTGTGCGGAGTCGACGTTGCTGGCTGGAGAGGTGCGCCTCTATGATCTCCTCAACATTGTTATGAATGCCTAATTGAAGGAGCCGAATTGTACTGGTATGACGGGGTAAATGGAGGGCTGCTTTAACGGCTGAGCGGTGTAGGACGTTAAGTTTATTGAGTTGGGTTTTGGTGATGTGATGATAGGGGAGGTGGTAAGCTAGTCGACTAACGATAAGGGCATCTACGAGTCTTAAAGTGTCTTTTTCCTTGAGGCCATGATTGCGGCTTGAAATGCGACGAATGAGATGTGTTATCTAGTTGATTTGGCGCTGCAGGAGGTGTATGGTGTAGGTGGCTCTAGTGTCCTGTTGAATGTGGAGACCCAGCAGTCGGAGCCGTGGTACTTTTGGTATCGGAGCGTTGTCAAGGAGTACGGTGATGGTTGGGGCACGTGGGGAAGGCTTGATGACTAGGAGCTCAGATTTCTGCGGTGCACACGCAAGACCTATAGCCTTTGTATATGTGTGGATGGCATCTGTAGCGAATTGCAAAGTTTGTTCAACTTGGCCAGGGCAACCCTTAGTAGTCCATAGTGTGATGTCGTCTGCGTATATTGCGTGCTGAAGGTCAGGTATAGTCTCGAGTATCCGGGCTAAGGGAGTTAGGGCGATGTTAAAGAGGATGGGTGAGAGGACTGAGCCCTGCGGTGTGCCTCGGTTGGGTAAATAGATGGTCGGGGAGGTGTAGGACCCGAGTGTGATATGAGCCGTGCGTTTGGTTAGGAATGCCTCAACGTAGCGCCAGATGCGTAGCCCGCAGTTAGTTGTGGCAAGGGTAGACAGAATGTGGTCATGGCTCACGTTGTCAAATGCCTTTTGTATATCAAGTGCAAGTATAGCCCGTGTGGCATGTTTATGGAGGGTATTGTTTAGGATGGTCTCTTTCAGGTGCAGTAGAATGTCGTGGGTACAGAGATGTGGGCGGAAGCCGAATTGAGAGTGAGCAAAAAAACCGGTAGATTCGAGTTCAGGTTGAAGCCGTCTAAGGATTACATGTTCATAGAGTTTGCCAAGACAACTTGTGAGAGAAATGGGGCGTAGGTTGTCTAAGGAAAGGGGTTTTCCGGGCTTAGGAATGAAGTTGATTGCAGCATGTTTCCAAGAGGCTGGTAAAGTACCCTCCCTCCAATGTTGGTTGTAGTAAGCTGTGAGTTGAGAAAGAGATGTATCATCAAGGTTTCGAAGGAGTTTGTATGTAATTTGGTCGGGCCCGGGTGCGGTGCTACGAGTGATATGGGCGAGGGTGGACCGTACCTCCACGGTGGTTATGTCCTCATCTAGCCTTGGGTTAGGTGGGGGAGGGGATGGGGGCGTGGAAGAAGGTGGGAGCGGGGGCGAAATGTATCGCTGTGTGAGGTATTGAAGGATGTCTGTGCCTTGTTGGGCTGTAGTGTGAATGAGGCGGTGCGTGTTGATGGCTGTCTGTTGTTTGGTGGCTGTGGGGTCGAGCAGGGTTCGGAGAATATTCCAAGTTTTTCGCGTGCCTAAAGTACCCTGAAGGCTATTGCAGAGGTTTCGCCAGTTCGAGTTTGCCAGATTGGATGCATACTCTATGGCCTCAGTGGTAATATGTGCGATTCGGAGGCGGAGTTTTCTGTTGTGTCGTTGTCTTTTCCATCTCCTAACGAGGCTTCGCCTTGCCTCCCAGAGATGCAGAAGATGAGGGTCGATTTGAGGTGCTTGCGGAGTGATTTTGATGTTTTTAGTGGTGCGTTTGAGTGCAGACTGAAGCTTATCTACCCAGGCGTCCAGTGGGAGATTGCTGTCCTCGGAAGTGACTACCGCTAATTGCTCACGAAATTCTTTCCAATTAGTGAGACGCTGGCTCTTGGATGTGAACTGTTTTGCGCCATATTGCACTTGAGTTTGGATAATATAATGGTCGCTGCCCAGTGTGTCTGGTAGTACGTTGTAGAAAATGGGAGAGCGAATGTTGGTCAGTGTAATGTCTGGGGTGGTGTCTCTGGCGGTGCTAGTGCCGATTCGGGTAGGGGCGTTGGGGTCCGTGATGAGGGTGAGAGAGAGTTGCATAAATGCGTTGTACAGACGTGTGCCCTTGGGAGTGTTTTTAAGGTATCCCCAGGCTGTGTGTCCAGCGTTGAAATCACCTACTATCAGTGTATGTGAACCAGATATGCGTTTGATGTCGGATAGAAATGTGAGGAAGCCGTGTCCTTTGGCTCGGGGTGGGTCGTAAACGTTCGTTATGAAAAGGCTGGGGGCATCTGGTGTAGGCGGCAGTATTTCAGTGAGCGTATGCTCAATTACTTGATTGCTGAGTGTATGGTCTATGGCCGTGAGAGTATTTTTGACGAGAATTGCAGTGCGTGCAGATAGGGAGGTGGTATTGTATCCGGTCAAAGTGGGCGAGCAGCCTGTTTCCTGAATGGCTATGACATCCGGAGTAGTTGCGTGGTTCTGAATGTAGAGTTGTAGGGATGCCCTTTTCCTTCTGAAGCTACGGCAGTTCCATTGCCAAACTGTGATGCCCGGGGCTGCAGACCGATGCGTCTTCTTATTGTGTGCCATTTTCGCTGTGCGTGTGTTCCGTGCACGGCCCATACTTAGTTCGCGCGCGGATCTTGTCCGAGAGTTCATTGAAAATAGAACATGACACGTGTCCCGCATGATGATTTGATGGGCGACCGGCGGCAGCACAAGGGGCACACTTAACGTTAGGATCCCGGATGGAACTCGGGCAAGCTGCCAAGGCATGCGGCCCCGCACAACGGGTGCAACGCGCCTTCGAAGGGTCGTTCCTCAGCTTACACTTTTTCAAAGCGTGCCCATACTGTGCACAAAATGTGCATAGAGGTACATGCAGGTCCTCGCACACCTCGACGGAAGTCCACCCTATGATTACTCGACGTGCCTTGCAGAGACGGGCAAAAGCTGGGGGGTCTGTTTCAATGACGTGAACGAACTGTCCGGAGCGTTGTAGAAAAGATAGCCTGACCTTGCAGGAAGAGGGGTCCAGATGAAGAGTCGGGTTGCGATGGTTGAGTGCAGAGATAAGCTCCTCTGGCCTGATATCAGGGTCAACCCCCGTCAATCGAACGTGCGGATTCCGCTGCTTGGAGATTCGGACGTTGACGGAGGTCCGCGTGGCCTCGATCCGTGAGATGGCAGACTTGAGGCGATAGAGGTCCTCAGGATCCCTGGAGGTAACCGTCAGGGTGCGACGGGAGGCCCGCAGAGTAACAGCCCCGATTCCCTCGACTTCGGGATCAATGTTTGCCTTGAGAAGAGCCACCACTTCATTGCCGACGTGGTCCGAAGATGCAGCAGAAGTTAAAACCATCTGGTGCGGCTGGGGATTGATGCAGGAATCTCCGGAAGCAGGATACTCACACGAGTCAGAGGTCGCTGTAGGGGCTGCAATGGCTGCGTCTGCCTGTAGAGCAGTTATTGAAGAGCCACTCATTGCAGCAGCATATGTCCTAGAGACCTGGGGCTGTTGTCTCCCGCCGGAAAGGTGCACCGCAGCCGTGGTGTCCTTGGTAGTCACCCCAGCAAGCCGCGTTCGGAGGACACTCAGTTCATGATCTCGTGCAGCCAAAGAGGTCCGAAGTGTTTGGGAATGGTTCATTTCGGCGACAGCACACGCGAAGAAGTGCGCAGTGTGGCGGTACAGGGCACAGACAAGAGGTAAGAGGACTGCCCTGGTTGAGGGACCAATCTTGCTATCCCTGTCCAGAATAGCCGCAACGATCTGCTCATGGACCCTCATGGCGTCAGCGTCCGTTCCAAGTTCCAAGCTGTTGTACTTCGGCGACTCCGAGTCCACAGTTGACCGCGGCAGGAGGTCCAGGGTTCCCGGCAACTGAGACATGTCGCGTTCCAAATGGAGACTGGCAGATGGGGAGGCAGGGTCGGACTCCGGAAGCTTACCAGGAGGTGCAACGTCGGGGTTGTAGGAGGTCAGGTCCGTGACAATGTTAGAAGCCGCCTGACAGGAGGACGCGTCGCACGGAGGCGGTGGCCTGCCTGGAGCAGCCTGGTCGGTCATGGCCTCAAGCAGCCGGTAGGCCCAACTCGCCAGCTGTCGGATAGGAGAAGGGGAAAAATTGATTCAAAGGCACTGACCAAAGGCCACTCAGGGTGTCGTTCAGGTCTTACCGGTCCCCGCCTAGTAACATTGATGTCAAGAGGCCCGGCAGTTCATATAAAATTCAAGCACCACGAAAAGCGAAAAGAACGGCCTGCCACCCAGCCGTCTTCGTCTTCCTTCGCCTGAACTATTGTGGCCTGAATGAGTTCATTACAGCTTGTCAAAAACATGGAAACCTTTTCCTTTATGTAGGAGCACTGGAATGCTTGCTGGCACATATTTCATTGTTTCTCTAATCCCACATGCTTCTAGAAACCTCACACTCCACCTTCATCCTTCCATGAAAAATGATCTTCAGGTCAAACAATGGAGACCATAGTTGTGGCAATGTATTGCAGAATTCGGTGGCTGCTGTGTAGAACTGGACTGTCGGACGTTTCTCAGGGTGCATGGTTGGGATAGTTGGTTCTGCATAAAGAACAAGGACGTGGTATGGAAAAAACTTCAGCGGTGCAGCCTTCATCTCTGTCCATATATTATTTTTGTGCATTGTGCAACGCATGTGAAAACACCTCTTGCAATGTGAAGATGGTAGGCTGAAGGCAGTGCCATGAAATCAATTGTGGCACCACAGATAGTCATGTACAGCGCAACTGTAACTTAGTGCCAGAATTACTTGTGAGGTGCCCAGGTGGACTATTCGGCTTGTGCTCACCTCCTACGCCTCTAGGTTCGGCCTTTGGTGCCTGGATGCCTTGTACAGAGAATGGGGAGGGCAGCCTTTTTTTTTTGTAATTTGGAAAAGCAGCTGCCATATGCGCTTACGTGTTCCAAGTTCATTGACATGTAAATGTACAGCTTGCACAACCAAGAGGTGATCGCAGATTTAGTGATCTTTGGCCCAGGAATGAGCAGAGCTGTGTTACCGTGTTTACTCATGTTTTCATGTTACACTGTAGTCAGACTTACTCACAAGGCTGTGCTGGGACTGAGGTGGCAGCTATGGTTGCAGGACCTGTCGGTGGGCTCCCCTGATCCAGTGCGACTACTGCCCCCTGCTGTTCCATGCCGACTGCCTCGAGTTCCCCCTGGCCTCCCTGCCCACTGGACGGTGGATGTGCCCAAACCACGCAGAAAACTTCCTCGTGAGTTCCACGCTCTCGGCTCAGTTTGGCCGCACTTTTATTGTCCAGCAAAGTTGTTTTCGGGTTTTTCAAATGCAGTGGAGTCTCTTCAAATGGAACCTTAAGGGAGTGGGAAAATTGTTTTGTATGGTTAACAGGAATTTGGAAAATGAACAGTATGGTACACCAGGTGCACAGTATTCATTGTGAAAGTAGCGTTTCACAAATACTGCAAGTGAAAGAAAGAAAGAGGTTGTGTGGTCACTCATTCTGTCTGCATAAACAGTGGAAATATCTGCTTACTGAGTGCTGAAAAATGATTTTGACCTCTCCAGCTGTCATTCTTTTCTGGATGACGGTGCTCGTACTTGAGCGGATGTGCAGAAACAAAGCTCACTGCTGCTGAAGGAAGCTTATCAGCATTTGTAGTGCCAATGGTCTCGGTCTCGACTGTCTGCCCCCTTCGTGTTTCTTGCTGCCAACTTCAAACAAAAATACTACCAACTTCAAGAAAAATACCAAGCAAAAGCCGGGTATTTTGTGGGCACATCGCTACACCATAGTGTGTTTGGAGAATGTTCATTGAACAAGATTTTCACTGTAGGCCAACTGTCCAGTGACAGGTCCCCACCATTGTCATGGAGCATGCCAGAAGTATCCCGTTGGCATGGATGAACCTTAGGCCAAGGCTGCGCATGGTATGGCACATTTACTGACAGCGAATAATGGAACCACTGAAGTGCAATGCCCTTTTTGCAGCCAGTCATATATTACGTGAAGCGACAGAAATGCATTCTGAAAAACTCGTGTGAAACCTAGTACCCTAGAGAGTATCTGTAGGGCGAGCCATGGCCGAAAATCAAGAGGTGAGCAGGGGGACGGCTCTACTTACAGTGCATGGCGGGGATTCGGTGCCATCCCTTTACAGGCCAGTGGCGAGCTTTGTGTGTAATGTTCGTGCCTGCAGGACGAGAAGCTGCTGAACTCAGTGAGCCTGACAGAGCGGGTTCGCCTGTGGGACCGGTTTGGGGGTGGCAGCCGAATAAACCAGGACGCAGTGAAGCTGGCCTTCCTGACGCGGGCGCATCGGCTGCACCCACCGTTCCGACTGAAGCGCCAGCGGCCCCGGCTGCACCGGGCCCACATCCCACGGGCAGTGCGTGACCACTACCGGCGCCGGCCACCGCCTCTGGGCGCACCACCCCAGCAGGACGAGCAGGAGATGTGGCTAGCTTCCCTGGTGGCCCTGCAGCTGGCCCTGGCCACCCGCGCAGCAGGGGCAGCGGTGAGGTTCATTCCCTTTACCCCACTTGGCAGCTGCTCCGCACAGTAGAAGAGTGCGGCCAGGTTGGTGTTCCAGTGCGGCCAGGTTGGTGTTCGATTTGGCTGCGCCAGCTGCACTACAGGTTTTCCCACTGAATTTAATCCTTGTGCCAGCAGAAATAATCTGAGTGCCGACTGATATAATCTCCACGCCGTGTAATTTAATTTGAGTGCCAAACATTTAATCAAGGCGCTAGCGTATCTAATCCAAGCGCCACCTCGAATAATGCCAGCGCCAACCAATTTTATCCGAATGCCAACACAATAATACAAGTGCTAGCGAATTTAATCTGGGTGCCAACCAGTTTAATTCACATGTGGAAAATGAATGCGGTAGAGGGCTCCAAAGCACGAAACATGGATTCCAAAAATAAATCGAAATTGAGTTCACTTTGCAGACCATCGGACGAGCAAGTCAACCTATAGGATGGCTTTCGTCTATATTATGACAAACATTGCCTTGATGCAAGTGTTTTAAAAAGCCGTTAAAACGCACAATCTCGGCACTGAAATACTGTACATGGTCCTTGAACTGGGGCTTTCTGGCTCTATATTCCAAGCAGGGTGTCAAACCGTAATTTTTTCGGATTCGTTCGGGTTCGGGTTCACGCCTTTCGGGTTCAGGTTCGGTTTCGGCTCCGGAGACACATTTTGTTCCGGTTCAAACTGGTTCGGCCCTGCCTGAACCGGTTCAACCGGGTTCATGTTCGGAAATAAATTCGTTTTTTTTACTTCACTTTTTAATACCAAGCTTTCTTTCCTATTCTAATATATAATAAACGCTAAACATTTATATAGTAGTCATTCTATTGTTTTTGTTGTCAGATGTTACAGACTCCACCATCTGTAGAGACCTCGGCAGAATGTTAATAATGAGTGACCGACGATTAGAGCAGGATGGGAGAAAAATAATATTTTCATTCACGTATAATCATCTAAAGCTGTCACGTGCTGAAAGAAAATTAAATAAAAATAATGTTTCTTGCTGCATTTTTTAGGTACACAGAATTTCACATGAATTTTATTTTGGAGCGAAACCTCGGCTGCTACTTGCACAACAGTGTTTCGCCGGGCTCCCGCTAAATAACTTTGAAATCAGATAAGGTCGAACCAAGCACACACCCCAAGACTAACGATGTATATACGATATGTGTGGCTGCATATCGTTAAAGCAGGCGGACGCCTTTGCATTTCAACTTTCTTAAATTCGTTCCTCTCCCTGCTTTTCAAGGTTTTCGTCCTGACCTCCCTCGTCACCGCGCAACCCGTATACCAGGTTTCTCATTAGTTGTCTCAATAGTTCGCTTCTAGCTTTCAGTACCAGCTTTCTGGACTGTCTTAGGCATAAGTGATGGTGGATAAAGCGATGAAAGGCATTCTTTTACGGTGAAAGCCTTTCTATGTTCATTGAACGAAATCCGGTGCGCGAGAGTTGCGCGCAAGGTTTGTACGCGAGATCTGTCATATTCCATGAGATTCCGAGAGATGTATTTTGTCTAGCGTTGCTGCCATCTGCAATGCCACATTTGAACGCATGCCAAGGAACACCACGTGACAGGAGCGATGGTATATCGTCCGTGCACTTTCCGGAGAAAGCGGACAGATACTGCGCATTTTCTTTCCTGTAAACCAATTATAAGTACATATATTTAGCACTGCAACGAATGTCGATAAGAGGCAAAAAAATGAGAGGCAAATGATAGGAAAGGAAGGTTATGCTTTCCCCATTCTCTTCTTAAGAGACATATAAGAGACCCTCTAATTTTTTTAAGGCTATCGAAAGCCTTCCTTGGCTATGTCGGCTGGGTCCTATGTACAGAACGTGTCTGCAGCCGTTCTGTCATCTTCAGAAGGGGTAGGATCAAACGTAAGGTTGTGATTGATAGAGGATGATGCGAGGATGCTGCAGAAATAAAATTGTCAATAGGGGGACTAGTTTAACTAAAATATAGCCAAATTGTAAAAGAACAATCAATCAGAAGTCGAAATAGCCATACAATCAATGTTGATGTCCAAGGCATGTGATGTCATGCCAACCGGAAGTGGATGTGTTTCTGATTTAATGAGCCAAATAGATGCTTGATTGTGATCAGAAGTGTGCAATGAGTGTCAAAGTCTCGCGTCAGCGAGATTTGTCAGCGAGATTCTGCAAGTAAGAAATACTGCGCCTTTCCTTTCCTTTAAAGCAATTATAAAACACTGGTGAACTTTGATGCGTTCAATGCTGGCTGTGTTCGACAAGGGTGCGCAATGTACCGTGTGCGCCAGCAACGCTCAGGCTTTAGCGCTTCTCCACTGCAGATTGTGCAGTCTTCTCGGAACTTTTTTTTTCCACGCTGTAGTTGCATGAGTAGAAACCCCAGCACAAGGAATAGAGGTTGTGAATTAATCCGCTTAACAGTAATTCCACTCAGTTCCTTGCTGAACTTAGTCTTCACATTTGAACACCGGAGCTTCACTCTTGGCATAGTTTAGCTTGCCAAAGGAAATAAAACAAGCAGACATCGCTTAGGCACAAAAAGGAAGAGCAGACCGACAAGGAGAAATCGACTACAGTTGAATCCCGCCACAACGAATACCGCCACAACGAAATTTCCGCGACAACGAATAATTTTTTATTCCCCGCGAGTATCCTATAAGAATTAATGGCCTAAATTTCTCTGCACAACGAACCATTTTTGCAGAGCGTTTCCGCTTCAACGAAATTTTCGCGTTCAAAATCGAAACCGAAACTAGTTTTATTGGCGAGAAGTCCAAGTCAAATCCAAAGCCACATTAAGCATGAAATCACGTGATTGCAGTTCCGCCATTTTGGCTTTGTGTCGTGGTCGCGTTGTTCACTCGCTGCCTTTCTCTTCGACAACGACGAGTTTTCATCCGCAGGACACGATGGCAACGCAAGTGAAAAAACGCAAAACTCTTTCCCTTGAGCAAAAAGCTCAAATAATCGCCCAAGCAGAAAGCGGAAGGAAGAAAGCGGCAATTGCTGAAGACTTCGGAATTCCTGCAAGTTCGCTGTCAACGATTCTAGGCAATAAGGACAGCGTGAGAATGGCACTTGCTTCAGGCACATCCTCGAAGCACAAAAAGGTGACGCGGCCCCTCCATGAAGAGTTGGACAAAGCAGTGCATGCGTGGTTTGTGGAAGCACGAGCCAGCAACGTCCCCCTGTCCGGAAGCATCGTCCAGCAGAAAGCCTTGAACTATGCATGCCTACTTGGCATTGATGATTTTAAAGCCAGCATTGGCTGGCTAAACCGTTTCAAGGCCCGCCATAACATCGTTGGAAAAGTGTTGTGCGGCGAGTCAATGTCAGCAGACGTGGACGGAGCAGCTGCTTGGAAGGCGAGTAACATGGCCGGAATTTTAAGCAACTTCGCGCCTGCAGACATTTACAACGCCGACGAGACCGGGCTATTCTACGAGATGTTGCCGGCTAGGACGCTCGACTTCAAGGGGCAGCGCTGTCACGGCGGCAAACACAGCAAAAAACGCATCACAGTGCTGCTTTGCACAAACATGGATGGCTCGGACAAGCGTCCGCCGTTAGTCATAGGCAAAAGTGCCAAACCGCGCTGTTTTAAGGGAACTCGTAGCCTACCTGTGCAGTACAAGGCGAACAACAAGTCATGGATGACCCGCGCTATTTTCACCGAGTGGATGATGGCATTCGACCGCGACATGAAGCGGCAGGGCCGTAAAGTTTGCTTGCTTTTGGACAATTGTTCAGCGCATCACTCCGACGAAGTCAAGCTCACTAACACGGAGCTGAGGTTTTTCCCTCCCAATTGCACGTCTGTCTTACAGCCTCTCGATCAGGGCGTGATTCTTAGCCTGAAGCGCGCTTACCGCGGGAGGTTAATTCAGCGGCTGCTTTTTAACACTGAAACCGGCCGAGACACGAAGGTGGACTTGTACGTGGCACTGCAGATTATGTCTGCTGCCTGGAGCACACTGGGGCGCTCAGTAATTGTGAACTGTTTCAGGCACGCCGGATTTGCCGAAGGTCGACCCGTACACTCTGCTGGCCTAACACCAGGCGTTACAGACGACGACGAAGAGGCGTCACCGGCTCCGGGGATCGCGGCCGCCTGGAAAACGCTGGGAGAAATAGGAACCGTGCCGCCTAATCTCGAGCTCGACGAATACATCGGCGCTGACGCTTGTGTTGTTGTTCACGAAGATGTGAGTGATGAGCAGATCATAAAAGCTGCCCGGAATGATAAGGACTCTTCCGATGAAGAAGACGACGACGTACAGGAAGCGCCGGCTGCGGCAACCGCCGTACAGGTGATGGACGCTTTTGATGTCATCAGGAATTTCGTTGCTGTCCGAGACGACGATGTTGCAATGGGTTTGCTGACCGAGTGCGAAAATCGCGTGACGGCGTTGCTCGCCGTGAAGCGTAAGCAAACCAAGCTTACAGATTTTTGGCATTAAACGCCTTTGCTGCTGCTTGGGCAATTCTTTCTGCGTTTCACGTCAAATTTTTGCGATAACGAAGTTCCGCGAGAACGAATTTTTTTTCGTGCACCGTGAATTTCGTTATAGCGGGATTCAACTGTACTTCATATAAAACTCAAGAACAGACCGTTAAATTGCTGCCCGAGGCGGCCTTCTCACCATCAGCGTCGGCTTATCATTCTGAAGTCTCGGTTAACCATATCGCATCCGCTGATGTCGCATCGCATACGGCTGCTATGCACGTGCCATATGACTCATTGCGACATTGTGGAAAGATATTAAAATAAAATTATTTCTGTAACTTTTAACAGATTCGTAATTTCGTTTTTGAGTTGCACATGGAACATATTTATTTGTCTAAATATTTAACTCAACTTATGTATTATATGCTATTGTTTCGCTGCCTAGGGATGCTCTCGAATGGGGCAACTTCGTCCATGAGTCATTTGCGCCATTGCGCAGTGCAGTGGCCACCTGTGTTCTAAATGAAACGATAACCCGACACCAGAGATTGGTGATATGCACGTGGCAATGAAATTTTCTTTATTCTTTTCATCTTTTTGCAAGGAACGATTTTGCACTGTGGTTATGGTGCTTGCGATGTGCAGTAGTGGTTTGGAAATAAGTAAGAAGGCATTTTACAAGCAACGATAAAAGTAAAAAATGATAAGGGTAAGTTGGCAGCAAATGTGGGTTGGAAGAATACCAAGAACCGGTTCGGAACGGTTCCTGTTTTTTGTTCCGGTTCGGGTTCAGTTCCAAGATGGCGGGAAAAATTCGGGTTTAGTTCGGTTCCAAGCAAAAATTCGGATTCGGTTTCAGTTTTCGGTTTGGTTCCGGTTCGACACCCTGATTCTAAGTGAGCAAATTAGCCCACAAATGTGTGCACGTCTGATTACAGAATATATATAGATTTAAAATGTCTTCGACGAAAGGCACAATTTTATCACACAATAAAAAAAAATCTTTAATAAACCGTATCTCATTTAGGTTTTGAACGACATATCAACCCGTGTCGAAAGTGAAGAACCTGGTTCTGAAGCGGTTTTTATTTTTGACAACGCTCCAGCTCACAGTCGTGCGGAACAGGCAAGCCTGGCCAGTCAGACGCACTCGATCAAGAGGCTGCGTCCTTACAGCCCGTTTTTCAACCCTATAGAGGAAGTCTTTTCGAAGTTCAAGTCGGAAGTCAAAGCTTTCCTCAGCGAGCGGAGAGACCTGGTGCTAATCACGCCTCCCGGAATGACTAAAAAGGACCATCGGCGCAGTTTGTCGCTCGACGCTGCCCGACACTCTATGCAGCAAATACAAAGGGTAGAGTGTGCTGCTTTTGACCGCCATAACTTTTCTTTTATACGGGGAGATTTGCATGAAGGCGATATGTAAAACGTTCTGAGTTAGACCTGCCTAATGTCTCCTAGAAAATAAAATTGCATTTCAAAGTCGACTACTTCTGTACTTGTACGTGCCTATAGTTTGTTGGCAATGGCTAGAATTGCCGCCCAGGAAAATTAAGTACTGCTGCTAAGGTGACCATAGTGAGAGGCCAGTAGCTACACCTGGCCTCGGTTGTAAGCTCCGCTGTACATAGTTTCATTCACTCTACCGTGTCGCGGGCAGACTGAATGCAGGGGCGCGCTCTCTCTTTCGACGGTAGTGGCCGTGTAAAGTTGAAAAAGCGGTGAAATGAGGTAATGTTTCTATGCCTCTAAGTCTTCACATCTGAACCAACTGTGCTTTAAACTATTCCTTCTTTTCTGCTAGTGGTGTTAAATCATGATTAGAAACACAAATACATTTATGCGCAGGTTGCAATTTCATAAAAACAGCCTGCTGTTGTGTGAAAGCTGCACTTGCCATCACCATGCAGATTAAGATAATAAGCATATGATGATAATAAGCAGTGCTTAACCAGCCAGTTAGAAGATTACAGTCATATTTATTCACTTGCCATGCGTCTAAGCTAAAAGCTGGAAGAGAAGTGTCACAAACCGCATTTCTTCAAGAACAAAGCGAAAGAGTGCATGCAGATGTGACGATTACTCGTCGCATGGTCCGCAAAGCGATCTCAATTTCGATTTATTTCTAGAATTCATGTTTCGTGCTTTGGCGCCCTCTACCGCATTCATTTTCTACATATGGATTAAATTGGTTGACGCCTGGATTAAATCCGCTGGGGCTTGTATTAATTGCGTTGGCACTTGAATTAAATTGGTTGGTGCTGACATTATTTGAGTTGGTGCGTGGATTAAATATGCTGGCGCTATGATTAAATTTTTGGCACTCGAATTAAATTAAACGGCGCTTAGATTATATCAGCTGGCGCTAGGATTAAATTCAGAGGGAAAACCTGTAGCACCGCTGTCCTCGTTTTGCCGGTGCTGCACGTGCCGTTTGCACTTCTCTGCTCGTTCTGTCAAGGTGCAGGACTAGTTCAGCATAAGTTGTCACCCATTCCGCACTCGCTCTAGAGGAGGTGCAGAAAAAAGTGCAGTATGGCATACGCGCCGCAGACGATGCTGCGCGTCATTCTCCAGGGCTTTGTAAAGTCCGTCTCCTTCAGAACCCAGACGGTTTGTTGCTATCGGATGGTTGCGTACAGGGAGTTGGGCTGCATGCTGGTAATTAGCATTTTGTTGGTGGAGGAGCAGTATTATATATGTAGTTGTGGCCACATATGTAACGGTACGTGGCCATGCGCGATATGGCACCTTAGCTCACATTGTCGTATGTAGTTTTTTTTTTTTTGTATTGTGTTGCGTGGCACTGGACTTGACCTAAGACGACAGGTAGCTGCGAACAGAAATCAGGTGCGATAGATTGAGTTCTGACGTGCCAAGCACGTGTGAGAGGCTCAGTTCACACAGTAGTGTGCGCTGCGACTCTACGACATCAAACCTGCAGCCCACAGAGTACATAGACATCTGAGAGTCAATATATACACTGCGCAGTGAGGTATGTGTATCTTTTCAGCAGGAGCGCTTTTGGACAGAAGACTGGAATTCCTTAGGTTTATACTGAACCAGTCAAGCATCTCGTTAGGCAGTCTTTTTTAAACTAATAGTCGTAGCAACTGCTTACAACGTTAATTCTCTTGTACGTTGGTCAATTGGTCGCAGTCAACGCCATAGTACTGTCACCATAGTCGTCGTCACGTTCCGATCAAGTGCAGCAGGCCTACGGCAGCTTGCTTCGAAATTGGACATGATCATGTTACTATGGCACGCAATACATGAAATGTATACTGCGCACACGCATCTGGTAGGTTGCAGAGTCCTACACTTGCATAATCGTTTTGGCAGCTGCCGTCGCATGCCAGTGTCAGAACTGGCACTGCACGCTCATGTGACCACCTGGTACCGCTGCAGCACTTTTCAGAACTAGTGCAGCCAGTGCAAGCCAAATCGATGAGACCTGATGTATACATGTGCAACACAGCACACTTTTGATGTGTTGCGCAGGGAAGCAAAAAAAGAATTACCGACAATTAAAATGACCAAATTCACTCAAGTTTTACAGCACTGCACGCTTTGCCGCAGTGCTTACCTGAGTGGACTGTGCTGTGAAGCATCCTCAAGATGTGACGTGGCCGTTTTGTGAAGACTGCCTTCCTGACAGTGTGTGCAAAGCGATGCACTAGACAAAACTGGGAAAACTGTCATTCTCACTTCGGTTCCATCTCATGTGCAGACAACCATCGTGCAGGTGTTCACCAGATAAAAAATTACTCTGGTGCAAGCAGTTTTCGACAGTTTATTCAGGCTCATTCAATAATTCATGCTTTCGGTTAAGTCGGATATTTTGTCTAGTCCCTCGAAGGCCAAGGTAACGACAGTTTGCTGTGCTCAGCAGCGATATAACAGCTCCACCTGGTTTCATGCAGGTCTTTCCTGTACAAAAAACTGTGTAAAATATATACTGGATTTTTAAGTAAACTAGAACTGTACTTCGTGTATGCAGTTCTAGTTTAATTTAAATTTATTTGCAAATATGATGTGAATTTTAAAATAAACAAGACAAACAATGCGTGCTATTTTTAATTTATTTTTATTTTTCACTGTTCAGGTATTTGATATTTGGCTCAACGTTCTAAGGAATTTTTCCATATTCATAACTTAGCAGGGTAGATGTGCAGGCCAGTTGGTGAGATATACGGAAAGTAAAACCACAGCAGGCACAGGACGGAGGGTGGAGACAACACCGCCGTGTGTTGTCTCCACCCACCCTCCGTCCTGTGCCTGTTGCGGTTTTGCTTTCCTTATGTCCATATTCATATTTCATTCATATTCGAAAATTTAAGTCACCCTTAGGAGGTGGTTTAAAATTTCATAGCACATTTTGCAGCTCGTGTCTGAAGATTGCAGGAGTCTCGTTTAAAGTCGGTGTGTGTTCCGACTGATTGCCTTTGGGCTGTGCTTACAGTGAGAGGGAATGCATTTGGTTCGATGCAGGACTCTGCTGAGGATACACAGGACGTCGAGAACAAAGAAGTTGGCCGCCGAGAAGGCAGTCCCGGTGAGTGGGCTCTTTGTGGTTTTCACCAGGGCTTATTTACAAGATTTCACATACGCTATCCCGGGTGCCAAAAAGGCAGGCATTGACGCATTGGGAATTCACGTGATGCGGTGTGCCTATATGTGTGGAAATTAGTAAATGGTTGGTTGGTTGGTTTGTGGGGTTTAACGTCCCAAAGCAACTCAGGCTATGAGAGACGCCGTAGTGGAGGACTCCGGAAATTTCGACCACCTGGGGTTCTTTAACGTGCACTGACATCGCACAGCACACGGGCGCTTTTGCTTTTCGCCTCCATCGAAAAGCGGCCGCCGAGGCCGGGATTCGATCCCGCATCCTTGGGAACAGTAGTCGAGCGCCGTAACCACTGCGCCACCCCGGCGGGGTGGAAATTAGTAAATGGCTCGGGACTAAATGCATTTGCTGTCCCGGGTACAAACAAACAGATGAGTATTGATGAATTGGGTGTTCGTGCAATTCAATGTGTTGATGTGCGTGAACATCAGTATATGGCTCAGGGCTAAACTTATCTGCTGTCCTGGATGTGACACATAGAGGTGAGCATGGGGGAATTGAGGGCTTGTGTGATTCAGTGTGCAGATATCTGTGGCCCTCAATATGGGACTGAAGCTGGACTATAGTCAAATTTAAATACAAAAAATCACATGGGGCCATCAAAAATTGTTTGTTATTTTGAAATACTCTTATAATGAAAAATTTGCGGTTAAAGCAAGTGGTCAAACCTAAGCGTGAAAGTGACATATCTCGACCTCAAGGTTAAACACTTGCAGGCAAGCAAAATCTTGAATGAAAATGTTGCATTGGGTTCAAACCTGCTTTACTTGAAGAAATCTTATTTTTTTCTGGCACGTGCAGCACACCTTTCCGTTTTCAGAAAACGCCTCATCATTGCACCACCATTGCAGTTAGCAACAAAAGTGCGGACTTTGTTCATGTGCATGAAACAATATCAGAGTTAGGTATGACCTCCTCATATATTGATTGTACATTGAAGTTTGACTGTTCGGTCTTGGTATTTCCAAATGCTCGCAATGACTGGTGGGGTAATGCCATGCTGTCTGCGGAGGTTGATTCGCCTTTTCCTTGTGTCGATTGCTTGCAATATGTCCACTTTGTTTCTGCAGTGAAACTGCTTTCACTTCTTCTTGGTGTTGTCGCTGCCTGCATTCATCATCAGATCTCGCATGAACTTGCTGTATGGTCACCTGCAACAAAAAAGATGGCTGAGGTTTTACTGTTCTACAGTCGAACCCGGATAATTCAGATTTTCGTTATATTGCCGCAATTTTCCACCCGGAGGGGCAATGCCGCTGTAGTCATCGTGGTTCGCGGTGGGGAAACAAAAGGACCACACTCGGGAGCTAAGCCTCTCAAGTGACGGCTCGCCTTGTGCACAGGTGTTGTGTCTAC
Organism: Amblyomma maculatum; assembly: GCF_055883805.1. Lineage (NCBI taxonomy): Eukaryota > Metazoa > Arthropoda > Arachnida > Ixodida > Ixodidae > Amblyomma > Amblyomma maculatum. Next base: position 24,298,800 of record NC_139346.1, read on the forward strand.
AGTGTGTAGATGGGCGTAGGGGGCAGCCAGAGGCTCTTCGTACATGGGATCTACCCCGCACCTCCACCAGAAATGTCACAGAAGCCAGTGGAACTGGTTAAGCAGGTTTATTCACAACTAAGCAAAAGCACCGGCAAGATAAGGCACGGAACCGACTGGCGGGCGAGCACCGAGAGCGAAGAAGACGACCGCGTGCCAGTCTCCCGAGCTCGCCACATGGCGGCACCAGTAAGATAACATTGCAGCAATATCAAACTCACGGAATACAGTCGAACCCGGATATATCGAATTTTGGTTATATCAAACTCACAGAATATCCCCTTGAAAATCCCATGTAAAAGTATAGGAAAGCCGCGTCATATATCGAACTCAATTTCACCGGTCGTTCGATATATCGAACTCCGCACCACACACTGAAAGGTCCGCCTTCCCCAAAGACTATCACATCACCCTCGGCCGTTTGCCGCGTGGTGTTTTCAAGCCATGTGCAGAAGGAATGAGAGGGAACAGCTCGGTGACGGCTGGTCTATGGCAGTGCCGTGCCCTTTCTTCAAAGTTGTGCGCATCTGTGGTAACCGTTTGCCGCGCGCCAGCACGTGAGACTTGAGGTTCTTTTGTTGTGGGGGGAATTAGGGAATGTAAAAAATTGTGTATGTGTGTGTGGAGGGGAGAAGGGGCACAGGCCTATAACTGTCTCCTAGAATTTGCAAGCCATGTGCGTGAAGGAACGAGAGGGAACCAGCTTGGCAACGGCCGGTACAGAGCGGATGCAGCCAATGCAGCCGTGGTGTTCGCGAGAGGGGAAAAATGCCGAAGCGCAAAGATGCGCTCATTCTTCTGATGAGGTTTCTCTCTCCTTCCTCTCTCTTTCCCGGTCTTCGTTCGCAGCAGCACGCGCTACGCATTCACCAAGCCAGCTTAGCCCGTGGCAGACAACGTCGGATGCTTTTTCCGTAAACCCTCTGCACGCGGCGGCTGACGTACGATGGTGATGTGCGTCTCATGGATGTTAAGAAGCGGAAGTTCTTTTTTTTCTTTTGCGATAGTCGTCCACGACAGTCGTCCATGCTGCGTAGCGTAAGCTATGGCGACTACGGGCGTTGTTGAGGAACAGCAGATTTATTATTTTTTTCCGTGAGTTGTCCATCCTTGCATCCATAAATCAACGAAAGGACGCACTGTTCGCTTCAAACGTCATTCAAACGCCCGCCCCAAGCGTGGCGTGATAAATTCAACCAGGCTTGTGCAATCAAGCCATCATGGGCACTCTGCCAAGTTCGCTCCCCGCCACCGCAGGAGCTATCAAAAGATAAACACGCTGCGACATTATCGTTGCGCAGCATTTTGGCGCGCTGCCATTAAATGAGCTGCGGATGCGACGAAGGGACGTGCCACCGACATGCAAGCGAAAACGCTTGTGATTTCTGCTGCGGCGACGCAAAAACCGTTTTTGAGCTGTCGTGGTGGTGAGAGCGACGCAGTTCCAACAAGTAGGAAGTTTTTCGCTTTGTCACTGCCGCCCGCCGCTGAGTTCGCTTTTTTTTTTTTTTATCGTGTGTTTTTTTAAGATTTTCAGAGGCAAGAGTAGAGGGTGGGTTCATTATGCGAGTGGGTTGATTACGCGACAAATACGGCATCATTTTTCACGATTGTAAGCGCCGTCTCAAGTCGAATTCTGTATAGGGACTGGGCGCCTGTTATATGGTGCCACCATCGCCTCGGCGGAACAGCGCTGCTCGCGGCGTAGTGCCGAAACAGCAGAGTGCCGAGGCAGCTGAGCGCTGCAGTCGTTTCCATTCTGCTAGGCGTTTTTGAGCATGCCCCTACCCATCGTTTTGCGGTGTGGCTTTGAGCTGCTTTGCGTAATCGCAAGGAGTATTTTTCGACCAGGAAATTTTGAAATAGGAAAGGGCTGTCCTCGGCAGAGCGTGCATTTTTTATTTTTTTTTTTTTTGAAACCGCTCGGCGCATGGTATTTCTGTTATATACTCGAAAATGCGGAGCACATGATTTCACCATGTGCCAGGAACACTTTCTTTAGGCACTTGTTAAGGCAACTTCGAAGACGGGAATTCCGCCTGCACTGCGCGTCCTATCTTATATTAGGTCTAGTCGAAACCTGCCTGAAGATCAAATACCGCCGAGCCGTGTAGCCGTGGCGCCGTAGTAGTGGTAGTTGTAATGGTCAGAGTTCATGTAAAATGAAAAAGATGCTGCACCTGTCTTTTTTGGTAATAGCTAGGCTCAAACGATTCAGAGTATAATAATAGCAAATGACATTCCAGTTTCAACCTTGCAACGAGAGCTGGAAAAGGAGAAAAATAAACAAGCAAGGCAAATGTAGGATCCTATTTATATTCGGAAAAGATAACACACATATACTTCCTGGACTTCCTGCACAATTATGCTACAATAGCTCACTGAACCCGGCCTTGAGACTATCAAACTTGATCATAATACAGTCGAACCCGGATATATCGAATTTTGGTTATATCGAACTCACGGAATATCCCCTTGAAAATCCCATGTAAAAGTATAGGAAAGCTGTGTCATATATCGAACTTAATTTCACCGGTCATTCAATATATCGAACTCTGCACCACACACTGGAAAGTGTGCCTTCCTCAAAGACGATTGCATCAGCCTCGGCCTTTTGCCGCGTGACGTTTTCAAGCCACGCGCGGAAGGAATGAGAGGGACACAGTTCGGCGACGGCTGGTCTAGGGCAGCGCCGCGCCCATTCCCCAAAGGTGCGCATCTGCGGTTATCGTTTCCCACGCGCCAGCACGTGACGTTTGCAAGCCATGTGCGTGATTGAGCCAGAGAGAACCGGTGGGAACGAGAGGGGAAAGACGCAATGGAGCGAAGCGCAAGAGTGTGCCCATTCTTTTGTCGAGCTGTCTCTCTCCTTCCTCTCTCCCGGCCTTCGCTCGCAGTAGCACGCATGTGCCAAGCCAGCTCAGCCCGTTTTCAGACAGAGCGTCGGACGCTTTCTCCAGCATGTGTTGCAAACCCACAGCGCGGCGGCTGATGTGGCTATGACGCCTGCGGACGTTAAGAAGCGGCAAATCTCTCTCTCTTTTTTTTTTTTTTTGCGAGAGTCGTCCATCCTTATCGTTGTGCTGTACGCGCGGCGTAGTGTGAGATATGGCGGCTGCGAACGTTAAAAAGCGGCAGCTTTTTTTTTTTTTTTGCGGGAGTAGTTTATTCTTGCATCAACAAAAGCACGCGGTCAGCTGCGATCATGACACTGCCTTTTAGCATTTCTCGCTTCAAACAGCATTTAGCTATCACACTTTCCAATGATTTTGTGGCAGCGGACTACGTCCGCCCCACGCGCGGCGTGATAAATTGTACCAGGCTTGTGCAATCAAGCCATCACGGGCACTCTGCCAATTTCGCTTCCTGCCACCTCAGGAGCTATCAAAAGATAAGCATGCTGTGACGTTATCGCTGCACAGCATCTCAGCACACTGCCAAGAAATGAGCTGTGGATGAGACGACCGAAACGGAGGGGCTTGCGCCATCGACATGCAAGCGAAAACGCTCGCAATTTCTGCCGCGGCGACACAGAAACCTTGTTTTGAGCTGCCACGGTGGCTCGAGCGTAGAGAGGGACGCAGTTTCAACAGATTGGAAATTTTTTGCTCTGTCGCTGCCGCTCATCGCTGAGATCGCTCAATCGCTTGGATGTGAGCGAGCTGGCCTTAAAGCTTTTTTTTTTTTTTTCAAATTCTCGTGTGCAAAAGTGGAGGGTGGGTTCATTATGGGGGCTGGTTGATTACGTGACAAATACGGTATTGTTTTTTCGCATCGTAAGTGCCGTCACAAACCGATTTTTGTATATCGGATTATCGATATATCAAACTATTTCGCGATCCCCTTCGAGTTCGATATATCCGGGTTTGACTGTAATGAGTAATACCACCTCAGCATTATTTTTACATATACGACAATGCTCTTGTTTAACACGTAGGAGCTGCTACATATAATTGACTTAGAAAATATTGTACTATAAATACCTTTCTCTCGACATGCTGCGGAGGTTGTGAAAAGAAAAAAATTAAACTTCCTGCTATCAGCGGCCCTATTTTTTCGGACGCCTGCTATGATAGAGAGATATTGGTAGTATTTGGCTTTTGCTTATTTAGGCGTTCTCTCAGCGCAGGAAGTTCAATGCGATTGACCGCAGCTGACTTGAACATTTGAAGGCAATAGTCCAATACTGTCAAACTGTTAAATACAATAGAAAACACACACACACACACACGCACGCACGCGCGCGCGCACACACACACACACACACACACACACACACACACACACACACACACACACACACACACACACACACACACACACACACACACACACACACACAGCGTAATGTGTTGTAAAATAAGCCACCAATAACTAAGAGAGCCTTCTATTGTTAAATGAATCCCTCTGATGGCTCATTAGCTAAGGTGTTCTACTTTTTAAGTGTACCATGAACTTTGCGGGGTCGATACCTGACCTTGATACCTGATGAGTGTGAGGGGACACGACCGTGTAGGTAGTAAAAAAAAAAAAAAAAAAACATGCTCTACCACAAGGCCAAAGCAGTGGCCTTGTGGTAGAGCATCCGCCTCGCATTCGGGAGGTACCGGGTTCAATCCCTGGTGCCGCCGGTTACCCACTGGTTTTTCAATGGGTACAAGCTTTCCCCCGGCCTGGTGCTCGGCTCTTCTGGGGTGAAATGCTTGGGAAAAGGTGTCACGGCCCAAACAGTTGCGCCGATGTGGCAGTGATTCGTTCCGCCATCGGACAACAATAAGTCCGCCTCGCGCGGCAAAAGCCCTTTATGTGGCCCTTTTTTTTTTTTTTTTTAGGACTGCTGCAGCTGAGGCTCTAAGGGAGCACTTCAGGTGAGGCTCAAAGGAAGTACCTTTGCAAGACAAACAGAACCACCTTTGCAGGCTGCGAGGTTCGAAACTGGGTTTGGGCCCACTGCGGAGGAGGGGCGCGCAGCGGGGTTTACGGAGCTTCTCCCAAACGCACACCCCTGGAAAAGCCGAGCGCCAGGCCGGGGGACGCTTTTACCCATTTTTACCGGTGGGTGTCCGGCGGTGGGTTTCGAACTAACCACCTCCCGCAGCCGAGCCGTGGCCTAGTGGTTAGAGCGCCCGTCTCGGCTGCGGGAGGTGGTTAGTTCGAAACCCACCGCCGGACACCCACCGGTGAAAATGGGTACAAGCGTCCCCCGGCCTGGCGCTCGGCTTTTCCAGGGGTGTGCGTTTGGGAGAAGCTCCGTAAACCCCGCTGCGCGCCCCTCCTCCGCAGTGGGCCCAAACCCAGTTTCGAACCTCGCAGCCTGCAAAGGTGGTTCTGTTTGTCTTGCAAAGGTACTTCCTTTGACCCTCACCTGAAGTGCTCCCTTAGAGCCTCAGCTGCAGCATCCCCGTGACCGTAAAGGGAAAACTGAAACGGCTGCACGCATTGGTCGCGCAGTAACAGACGTATCTGTGCCAGTCATGAAAGTCGCGGTTCCTCCGACATTTACGCCCACGCTGGCTGCGGACATTGCGCATCTTATGCTCAATGTGACAGCAGTCTGAACAGACACATTACATTTTTTTGCGCTTACGCTTACGATCCTTACAAACGATACGTACGTTGCGCACATAGTCTGAACACGGCTTAACCTTGGATCGTGGTGCAAATTTTTCTTTTTTCTTTTTTTTTTAGTAAATAAGAATGAAACTGCACCTTTTTTTAAGTGCCTTTACCACTAGGCTCACCAACTCTGAGGAGACACCAACCTCATGTAGGCCTTGGAGCTGTGAGGCAAAGCATATGACTCATGGAAAAAAAAAGAAGTAAAGTTGGCTACGAATATGAAAGGAAGGTGGGGTGGTTTTATCAGGAAGTAAAAGTGCAGCAAGAAGTAGGGAAGGGAAGAAATGGTCGTATGTTCGCAGCACTGTGCAGTACGTAGCATGAGGCAGTGATAGCAAGAAATGGAGGTGAGGCATGTGTGGTTCTGTTGCGCTTGACCTGTCGTGAGCATATCTCATCTGTTGCCTCTTAAATGCCAGAAACAGCAGAGATAACACCGTGTCCATGCAAGGCTTTGATTTTCACATAAAGTTAAACTCTGTTATATTCATAGGCATGTTGCATTCATGCTAAAGAGGTACTTCTACAAGATATTAACAAAAAGCGTTATAATAGAAGAAAAAAAAAATGAAAATTGCACATAGAGACTATATGAGAAAGATGGAAGGCATTTTGGACTTTACTTTTTTTTGTAAAGCATCAAGACGTGATTAGTAGGTAGTCATTTATTTACCAGGCAGTATCTTCAGAGTCATGTAATCACCAACAACTAGCATAGTAAAGACCCTGATATATAGTAAAGTTCTTTGCTGTTCCAAGTGACTTTACTATGGAGGGTTACTTCCCACAAAATGACATAGCGGTACACATGCAATCTAGGGTCGCATGCTTACGTGCAATCCTAGGTGTAATTATAGAGGCTTATAATTATATAGTTGTACATCTGAAGTGTAAGTGTGCCTTTCTAAAGCACTGCTAATGTCTTCACTGTCTTAGTAGCCATTCCTGAGATAAAGATGCAGGTACATGGGAAAATGAATTCTAAATTTTTTGTAATCTCGGGACATTTTTGTGCTTCTCTGCGTTATTTGTGCCAAGTTTGATTAGTGTATCTTTGTGCCAGTTCTGTGGAATACTATATTACACTCCTGAAGTTTCTCCTGCAAGACACACATGTCTCTCACAAACACATGCATAAAATGTTGCACACCAAACTACACTGAGTCCATATGTTTGCAGTCAGCTGGGACCTCTGCAGTTGGTATTGCTGCCATCTTGGGTCATAGTATTTCAGTTGGTTCAGCAGAACACAGCTGGTGGTGCTGCAAGTGGTTCTTGTGTTTTGGGGCCATGAGCAGGGCTGTATGCGCAGGTCGGGAGGAGCTGAACCAGCTGGATGAGAAGCTGGTGCGCCTACTTGCTTGGCAGCGGCTGCAGCAGTTGCTGGGCACTCAACAGATACCCAAAGGTCAGTTGGCTACTCTTCAGTACCCGGGGCTCTTGGCTGCGGTTCGTTTGGGTGAGAAAACGGCTGTTGAAAACTATGGGGGACACATAAGCTCCGCTATTGAAGCCCCACTTTAACCAAGCCAGTACTTGCCTGGTCTAGAGTAACATGAATGCAAGGGTTCTGGCAGGCTGATTCTGATGTCACCCTGCCATGGAGAGACCCGAGTTGGCAGCTCTTGCTAAACCTCACACCAGGCAAACCTGTGGCCAGTCGCCTCCTGACAGTGCCATGCTTGTGATTTTTTGCTCAATGGCGATGCAGGATTTTCTGGCAAATGGGGTGTTGAACTATACCACATTAGAATGGCGAAACCATACCGCCTCAGTTGGTGTCAAACTCTGGATGTCAAAGCCTCTGTGATCGCCATTTGCAAGCGGACGACACAAGTCTTTCTTGGTTTGGTATACGAAAACTGTCTTGAATTCCTTGCATTTCACTTGTAGTACAACTTTTCTAGCTTATGAGAGAGCTTCCTTGTCAATAAGAGCATCCCCCTTTTTTGCGGTAGTGTGCCAGTGAGGGTCAGTGCAAACGAGCTTGGGTTTGTCCTCTTTGTTCTCCCCCTTGTGATGCACCACACTGGCTGTCCACCTGTGGCCCAGTATCTGCCACCGCAGGATGCCCAGCAGTGCCCTAACAAGTTGGGCAGGTTGGAAAAAAGGCAGCACTGCACTTTTCTCACCGCCGCAGCGGAGTTCATGCTCAGAGGTTATGGGTGGCAGGGGAGGCATGCTGAATCATCAGCAACAGGCAGGGTAGGGTTTCAGTTTTGCTGGAAGGTTTCCTGGATAAAAGCTGCTAGAGTAGCTTGACTAGTTGATGCAATGCATTTCTGTCACGTTGAGCACTCCACGCAGTTGCACTGGGCGTGGCTGGCTGAAGCAAAGTGGTGCTTTGCATGCTGCAATAGCTTTGTACTCTGACTGAAGCAGCTCGGTGGCTGTGTTGACAGTCTGCATCGTTAAAATTGTGTTCAGGAGTGTCAGCAGCTGATTGGGCAGTGGTGGTAGTAAAACTTCAATGTCCAACAGCTACAGGATAGGCGTCAACCTATCCACCTAGATGGCGGCCTGGAGTCCTTAGACCCAGGCGGCTTGTTCGGCCAGTTGGATTAGACCTAGCTGAGTGTCATGGTGTGAGCTCAACAGTAGAGTCTCCCAAAATTCTTCTGTTTTTGTTTCTTGATCTATATTTTGGATTTCTAGACACGTCCATATCTTATGTACCAGGTCCAACCTGCCCCGACATAGTTTGCATCTATCTGAGAACTGTTTCAAGTGGAAAACATTTTTCCAGTTGTGCAGCTCTGAGCACTTGGCTTGCTCATTGAGTGCCCACGGTCGAATATGTTCCACAAAGAAGGCCAGCTTAGCAGAGGTCGTCAGAGGGACTGGTGTGGGAATAAGTTTAGGAAGTGCAGCTGGCACAGACTTTCTGCAGGGGCTCATTCGGACTGCTGCTCATGGTGAATGCCACGAAGTGGGGTCTTCTCTGATGAAAGTTGTTGTGCCTGTCCACATGTTGTGCAGGTCCGGCCGCCATCATACGCAGCGAGTTGCAGGCACGGGCCATGGTGTGCCCCGTGGGGGGCAAAGGAACTCCAGTCCCCATGCTGTACCGAACCTTCAACCTTGGCTCAGGTGGGGAGCACTTCACTTTAGCAAAAAAAGGGGCCTCCAAGGAAACAGGGCATTGAGCTTGGCCTTGACCTTGCAAGGAAGGGATGGGTCTGCAGTGCTCATGTATGCTTCCACAGCATTGTTCCTCACCCCCTGCATGCTGTTGACATTATCCCTATCCTTCTGATTTCTCTCAAGACTTCCGATTTTTTACCAAACTTTCCGATTGTATGATCACTGCACTAAACCTTCTGATAAGTGGCCTTTGTCCTCTAGGAATGTCATGATGGCTTGGTGGTCATTTCTTATAGGTGCCAAATTCGTTAGCAGCAGCACACAGCTGCAACTTGGTGCAGCTGCAGTAAATTTGGATGCCTCACTGGCCTCACCTTCAATCTTGCTGTAAGTGCGACCTCTCGACATGCTCATCAGCGTTACGCCATCTAATCTTCCTGTATTGCTCTCGGCCACATGCATTATGTTACCGAGCTGCGCTGCACCCAACGATAACGTGATGGCTCATCTTTCAAAACCATCGCGGCCAGCAATGGTTATGGAGAGGATTGTGTGTGGAGGGGATAGTAATGGTTTCACACTACAATTAAAAAGCTGAAATGGCACGCTGATGGTGCCGAGAGAAAGTAGCGGCAAATTACACTGACTAGGTAGATCGGCTGCAGAGGTGCGTGAGAAAACTTGACAGCAGCGTGCAGTTGTCTCGGCACACACCTCTAGGACTCACATTTCATGCTTGCTGCTGCTGCTTGTGTGTATATTTAGATTAGGACTCATGCCTGCCAACCCTTCCGATTCGCATGGAACACCTCCGATTTTTTACTGAACTTTCCGATTACACAATTACTTCTCTAGATCCTTCGATAAATGGTCTCTGCCTGCATAAGAAGGCCATGTCGGTTTGCACTCGTGGCAACATGGTTGTCGATCATTTCTTGTAGGTGGCAAATTCGGCGGCGGGTGGCAGCGATGCTCAGCCTCAGTAGATGTAGAAGTTTGCTGGCCTCGCCTTCTATCTCAACTAAAGGGCGGCCTCTTAGCGCACTTGGTGGTGAAGGGTTATTTCTGCAGTTTTACCCAAACATCACGCCGTCTGACCCTCCTGTGTTATGCTCGGCCGCATGTCTCATGTTAACGAGCTGCGCTATGCCCGTCGATGGCGTGATAGCTCATCTTTCGGAACCATCACGACCAGCAATGGTGGTCGCGAACAGAATTGCACGTAAAAGGGCTAATACAGTCGAACCCGGTTATATCGAATTTTGGTTATATCGAACTCACGAAATATCCCCTTGAAAATCCCATGTAAAAGTATAGGAAAGCCGCGTCATATATCGAACTCAATTTCACCGGTCGTTCGATATATCGAACTTCGCGCCATGCACTGGAAAGTGTGCCTTCCCCAAAGACGATCGCATCACCCTTGGCCGTTTGCCGCGTGACGTTTTCAAGCCACGCGCGGAAGGAATGAGAGGGGACAGTTCGGCGACGGCTGCTCTGGGCAGCGCCGCGCCCATTCCCCAAAGGCGCGCGCATCTGCAGTTGTTGTTTCCCGCGCGCCAACACGACGTTTGCAAGCTATGTGCATGGGTGTGCCCATTCTTTTGCTGAGCTATCTCTCTCCTTCAGCATGCGCAACGCATGCACCAAGCCAGCTCAGCCCGTCTTCAGACAGACGTCGGACGCTTTCTCCAGCGTGTGTTGCGAACCCTCTGCGTGCGGCTGACGTGGCTACGGCGCCTGCGGATGTTAAGAAGCGGCAGCTCTCTCTCTCTTTTTTTTTTTTTTTGCGAGAGTCATCCTTTCTTATCGTGCTGTACGCGCGGCGTAGCGTAAGATATGGCGGCTGCGGACGTTTAGGAGCAGCAGTTTTTTTTTTTTTTTTTTTGCGGGGATGTTTATTTTATTATTTTTTTCTAAATCGTTTATCGTGCATGTATGAATCGGCGAAAGCACGCGGTCAGCTGCTGCGATCATAACGCCCGCCCCAAGCACGGCGAGATAAATCGAACCAGGCTTGTGCAATCAAGCCATCACGGGCACTCTGCCAAGTTTGCTCCCCGCCACCGCAGGAGCTATCAAAAGATAAACGCGCGCCCTGACGTTATCGCCGCGCAGCATCTTGGCATGCTGCCAATGAGCTATGGATGAGACGACCGAAACGGACTGACGCGCGCTATCGACATGCAAGCGAAAACGATTGCGATTTCTGCCGCGGCGACACAGAAACCTTGTTTTCAGCTGCCGCGGTGGCTCGAGTGGCGAGAGGGACGCAGTTTAACAAGTTTGAAATTTTTTGCTCTGTCGCTGCCGCTTGTCGCTGAGATCGCTCAATCGCTTGCATGTGAGCGAGCTGGCCTTAACGCATATTTTTTTTTCAAATTTGCGATGCAAAAGTAGAGGGTGGGTTCATTATGCGAGTGGGTTGATTGCGCGACAAATACGTTATCATTTTTTCGCATCGTAAGTGCCGTCACAAGCCGATTTCTGTATATCTAATTATCGATATATCGAACTATTTCGCGATCCCCTTCGAGTTCGATATATCAGGGTTCGACTGTAATAGTTCTTTAAACTAAAACGGTATGGCGATGACGCTGAGCAGTTTGCGTCGACCGGCTTGCGTTGCTAAGATCACTCGGCAACGGCATGCAGACGTCTCTAGGACTCACCCTTCATGCATGATATGATGATGCTGCTTGTGGTTCGATTCGCACTTATTGGACAATATGTCATAAAGTCCTGTGGGGTTGGAAAGAACCAAAGCGGGTGTGTCGCCGTTTTAGAGAAGGAGGGGGGGGGGGGGGGGGGAGCGGAACGGAACGGAGAGGAACGTACGCAGCAAACCGGGGATCGGCGTAAGAAAGACCCCGAAAGGGGGAACCAGGAGATTTCTGGGTGCAGCCGCAGTGCCTCCGCAGTCGGGAAAACAGCAACATGTGGTTGCAATAAATTCTGCTGAACGGAAACAGAGAGGCCAGTAAAAGCGTAAGAAAGAAATGACAGGAAGAAAGCCAAGTGCCTACAGGGACGGCGAGAACTGAAGTTTTCTTTCCCAAAGCACAGTATGAGTTCCATGAAGCCGTTAACGCTTTTTGGTGAGAATTAAGACACTCACAAAGTAGGGCGACAAAAGAAAGGCTTCCTCTCATACTCCCGGTTTTCGTCCCTGTTGCGCTGCCGAACTGCCACATTTTGCGCCTCAGGCGTTCTGTCCGCATGTCAGCTTCGCTTTAAGTCAATGACGCAGCCTTGACAAGGTCTGAGCTCTTCGTAGTCGGATAGCCGTCGTTCTAAACTGTACTTCAGCTTGCAGTGTTTGTTTTATAGGAAGACATAGAGACGGCGCCAAGAAGATGGGATGTTCGACAGTCTTCTGCATAGCAGCTTGCCAACCTGACTCTCTCGCTTCCTTACGGAAACAGTAAAAGGCAAAAAAGAGAATCAGAAGAACGGAAAGACAGAAGGGTTAACTAGGTAAGAGAGTGCAAATCATCAGAAGCCTGTAACCCTCAACTTGAGTCTGGATTTTGGCATGGCGGGAGTTAAACGCAAAAGAACAGAGCTGAACGTAGGCGCGAAGTAAGCAATCTGTGAATACAGTCAATCCAAGCCATGAGGGACAAATGTAGACAGCTCAGCTGTTGCCTCGCCTCAGAAGAATCTCAAGCAGCTACTGCTTAGCGGCTGCTTTGCTCAGTGACGAGGCCATTTGGGAAATGGTGGTGAGTAGAGAATCGGACGCTTATTCATCGGCCAGTGAGGAGTTATTGCTTGAAAGTTCGACCAACACAAAGCCCACCATCACGCGTGTCATGGTACGCAAGTCGCTTCAGACTGCACTACAATGTTTCGAAGAAAATTATAAGAATAATGCACTCAAAATTGCCCACGTTCTGTCAAATTTTGAGTCCAGTGCACACCGTTATCTACAAAAGCAGTCGTTAATTACAATTCTTTTTTCTCAATAAAATTCTTTTCATTTTTATTCATGGCTCGTTATTATGGATGACTCACTTTTGGACAGTTTTGGTCGGAAACCAAAGTGTCCATATTAACGAGGCACGACTATATCGAACTCGAAGGGGATCATGAAATAGTTCAATATATCGATAATTCGATATACAGAAATCGGCTTGGGACGGCACTTATGATGCGAAAAAACGATACCGTATTTGTCGCGTAATCAACTCACTCGCATAATGAACCCACCCTCCACTTTTGCACTCTACAATATAAAAAAAAAAAAGAAAGCGTTAAGACCAGCTCGCTCCAGCGATGAGCGGCAGCGACCGAAAAATTTCCAACTTGTTGGAACTGCATCCCTCTGCCGTTACTGCGGCAGCTCAAAACAAGGTTTCTGTATCGCTGCGGCAGAAATCGCCAGCGTTTTCGCTTGCATGTCGCACTCCGTTACGGTCGTCTCATACACAGCTCATTTCTTGGCAGTGTGCCAAAATGCTACGCAGCGATAACATCGTGGCGTGTTTATCTTTTGATAGCTCCCGCGGCGGCGGGGAGCGAACTTGGCAGACTACCCGTGATGGCTTGATTGCACAATCTTGGTTCGATTTATCACGCCGCGCTTGGGGCGGGCGTAGTCCACTGCCACAAAATCATTGGAAAGCGTGATACACTAGCTGCAAATGCTGTTTTAAGTGAAAAATGCTAAAAGCCGGTGTCATGATTGCTTTTGTTGATTCATATATGCAAGGATAAACGACTCCATTAAAAAAAAAAAAGAAAAGTGCCGCTTCGTAACGCCATATCTTACGCTATGCCGCGCATACTGCACAACGATAAAAATATACGAATCTCGCAAAAAAAAAAAAAGAAGATCTGCCGCTTCTTAACTTCCGCAGGCACTATAGCCACGTCAGCTGCCGCGCGCAGAGGGTTCGCAACACATGCTGGAGAAAGCGTCCAACGTTCGGTCTGAAAACGGGCTGAGCTGACTTGGCGCATGCTTAGCATGTGCTACTGCGAACGAAGGCCAGAAAAGAGGAAAGAGAGAGATAGCTCGGCAAAAGAATAGGCACACCCTTGCGCACTGCTCTGCCGCGTTTTTCCCCTCTTGTTCCCACCGGTTCTCTGTGGTTCATTCACGCACATGGCTTGCAAACGTCACGTGCTGGCGCTCGAGAAATGATAACCGCAAATGCGCGCACCTTTAAGGAATGGGTGCGGCGCTGCCCTAGCCGATCTGTCCCCTCTCATTACTTCCGCGCGTGGCTTGAAAACGTCACGCAGAAAATGGCCGAGGGTGATGCGATCGTCTTTGGGAAAGGCATACTTTCCAGTGCGTGGTGCGGAGTTCGATATATCGAACGACCGGTGAAATTGAGTTTGATATGTGATGCGGCTTTCCTATACTTTTACATGATATTTTCAGAGGGATATTCCGTGAGTTCGATATAACCAAAATTATATATATCCGGGTTCGACTGTATTGCATATTAAAATTTTCTAATACAGTCAAACCCGGATATATTGAACCCGGATAATTCAAATTTTGCTTATAGAGTCGAGTCCACTTATAACGATACCGGTTTTAACAATATATCGGTTACAACTATGAAAAACCTGCTGTACCATCCACTTTTGTATGTTTTCTATGATAAAATAACCCGCTTACTACAATGCCCCCTTGCCACATTATCGGTTATAACAATGAAGTTTCGCTCCTGAGTTCTCGTGCCAAAAGATAGTTGATTGCGAAATCCTTGAAAAGAAAAAAGAAATTCCAGCTGCTGCACCCTCCCTGCCGCGCGCTCATACAATAGAACCTGTTTCTGGCCTTCTTCGCATTGTAAGCCCGCACGTCTTTCTCCCGCTGCCCTTCCACCCCTCGGAATACGAATGGACTGCGCCTATAGCTCTGCGCTGCGTCACCCTCTGAAACACAAATGAACTTCACCAACGCGCTGATCCGCTGATCTGCTCACTTACCCGCTCGCCCCTCATTTTGCGCAGTTCTGCAAACGGATTTGGTTGTTTGTGCAAGCTGATTGCGTCGAAGCCGTTCCTTGCCACGCGGTTTCTTCGTCTCTTTTGAATTGCCGCCGAAACGTAAGATGGCTGGTCTATCCGCTGATTATCGGACAACGTTGCCGGTGAAAAGAAAGCGCACGGCAAGGCTATCGATTTGGAGACAACAAGTGCAGTATCGCGATGGAGTACGTACTATCGCAACAGACAGTATCGACGATCATCCGCTCCTCTGAGATGTTCGACAAAGAAAAGTCCTCGCTTGACAGTGGGCGCAAACGCGTTCGATAAGGCGCCTGACGACGACAGTGACAGCGATGACAGCGACGATGATGCGGTAGGGCAGGCTGCCTCAACGTTGTTCTCGCAAGAGGCCCTGGAGTTGATTCAGTCCCTCTGGGGCTTTGTTTTCGCGAGGGACCTTCCGCTGCACTACGTGGTGTACCTAGATGCCATGGAGAAGGATGTCGACACGCTTCGCGTGAGGCAAGCAAGTTTAACGGACATGGGGTTTTCTCATGCAAGCCAGTGAGATGTACGTGGTGAGATGCTTGCGGCGATTTCACCCCAGGAGCCTGCGTGTTCCAGTCTCCTCTGCTTTTAAATAAATGTTTCATCCTTCTCTCTCTCTACACCGCAACGTTACTTCGGGATTTTTCTAGCTGAGGGGCAGCCGCGGCAACCTTCTCATAATTTTTACAAGACCCCTTTCGGTGCAACCAAAACGATGTATCGGCGGAGCTCGCATGTCACTTGCCGTCCGCGACCCCTCTCTGCAGTTGTTATGTTTTTTTTCGTGCAAACCGTTTAACCGTTTATAACAATTATCGGTTATAACAATGGAAATTTTGTGGCACTTGAATATTGTTATAAGTAGACTCGACTGTATCGAACTCACGGAATATCTCCTTCGAAGTCCCATGTAAAAGTATAGGAAAGCTGTGTCATATACAGTCGAACCCGGTTATATCGAACCCGGATATATCGAATTTTGGTTATATCGAACTCACAAAATATCCCCTTGAAAATCCCATGTAAAAGTATAGGAAAGCCGCGTCATATATCGAACTCAATTTCACCGGTCGTTCGATATATCGAACTCCGCACCACGCACTGGAAAGTGTGCCTTCCTCAAAGACGATCGCATCACCCTTGGCCGTTTGCCGCGTGACGTTTTCAAGCCACGCGCGGAAGGAATGAGAGGGGACAGTTCGGCGACGGCTGGTCTGGGCAGCGCCACGCTCATTCCCCAAAGGCGCGCGCATCTGCAGTTGTTGTTTCCCGCGCGCCAACACGACGTTTGCAAGCTATGTGCATGGGTGTGCCTATTCTTTTGCTGAGCTATCTCTCTCCTTCAGCACGCGCAACAATGCATGCGCCAAGCCAGCTCAGCCCATTTTCAGACCGATGTCTGACGCTTTCTCCAGCGTGTGTTGCGAACCCTCTGCGTGCGGCGGCCGGCGCGGCGGCGGCGGACGTGGCTATGGCATAGAGAAAGAGATTGGCTATGGCGCCTGCTGATGTTAAAAAGGCTCTCTCTGTTTTGTGTTTTTTTTTTTTTTTTGTTTACGATAGTCATCCTTTCTTATCGTTGGGCTGTACGCGCGGCGTAGCGTAAGATATGGCGGCTGCGGAGGTTAAGCAACGGCAGGATGTTTTGTTTTTTTTTTTGCGGAGATGTTTATTTTATTATTTTTTTTTAATCGTTTATCCTTGCATGTATGAATTGGCGAAAGCACGCGGTCATCTGCTGCGATCTTAACGCCCGCCCCAAGGCGAGATAAATCGAACCAGGCTTGTGCAATCAAGCCATCACGGGCACTCTGCCAAGTTTGCTCCCCGCCACCGCAGGAGCTATCAAAAGATAAACGCGCGCCCTGACGTTATCGCCGCGCAGCATCTTGGCATGCTGCCAATGAGCTGTGGATGAGACGACCGAAACGGACTGACGCGCGCTATCGACATGCAAGCGAAAACGATTGCGATTTCTGCCGCGGCGACACAGAAACCTTGTTTTCAGCTGCCGCGGTGGCTCGAGCGGCGAGAGGGACGCAGTTCCAACAAGTTTAAAAATTTTCGCTCTGTCGCTGCCGCTCATCGCTTGCATGTGAGCAAGCTAGCCTTAACACATTTTTTTTTTTTTTTCAAATGCTCGGGTGTAAAATTGGAGGTTGGGTTCAGTATGCGAGTGGGTTGATTACGCGACAAATATGGTATCGTATTTTCGCATCGTAAGTGTCGTCACAAGCCGATTTCTGTATATCGAATTATCGATATATCGAACTATTTCGCGATCCCCTTCGAATTCGATATATCCGGGTTCGACTGTATCAAACTCAATTTCACCAGTCATACAATATATCGAACTCCGCACCACGCTTTGAAAGATGTGCCTTCACCAAAGGTGATCGCTTTGCCCTCGGCAGTTTTCTGCAAGACGTTTTCAAGCCACGTTCGGAAAGAATGAGAGGGAACAGTTCGGGGGCCGGCTGCTCTAGGGCAGCGCTGCACCCTTTCCGTAGAGGCACGCGCATCAGTGGGGATTGTTTACTATGCGCCAGCATGTGACATTTGTAAGCCATAGAGAACTCAAGCTGGAGTTAGCTCTGCGACGCCAGCGCTCGATTTCTAGCGGAGCGGAGAGGAACTACAAAACCTACGCGCAGCGCACGGCTCTCTGTGGAGTCTGTGCAGCCCGCTCGTGCGTGTGCCACGCGCAGCCGCACATGCACACGGAGCAGGAGAAGGAGAATGAGGAGGAGGAGGATGGGTGCGTGCAGACGGGCGCAAAGCCGGTGCTTTTTGCCAGTGGAGTTCCTTATTTTCGCTTTTTTCGGTTCCCTGTCTGACAAAGAGGCTATCTGGAAACGTGTTTTTTATATCTGTGCATTTGAAAGTGAGAAATTATGATTCATTGATCGCTGCGAACATTGTTTTGAAGGAGCGCTTATTGGCAGGCTCAGACATAAAAAAAAAAATGACATGAATGCGAATTCGTCGCTCGAAGGCAAGAGGCCAGCGACAGGTATTTTGAAGGACTTGAGGTGGCAACTCTTGTGTTGTTAAGCTCTAGGAGAGGAAAAAAGTTCACAGCGCTAAATAGCTTTCAAAATTATAGATTTTGTTTTAAAAGCGCATCGTAATTTAATTATATTACGATGCGAATCGACTACGATGAGAACTGGGCAAGGAGAAAAACAACCGCGCGCAAGCAGACAAGCACTCAGATGCTGCACGGAGCACATGGCGCAGCCGAGCATGCAAACCCAGTGCTTTTTAAAGGCACTAGCTGGAGAGGAGGCTCTTTTTTTTTTTGGTTTCTCAGCTTAGAAAAGTTAGTTTTAAACTTTAAACTTTTTCTTTGTCATTGCAAAAACACCGAAATCTCTGTCCCTGCTGTTCACTCAGAGGAACAGTGCATTCTTCTCGTGGAAACTCATTGACACGTGTGTACAGAGCGATGAGTGTGGCCATTTACTTGGAGAAGGCCCACTCAACATTCTTTTATGACAGATGTATTAGTAAACCCCCTGACAAAGTCAACGAAACTAAACGTTGCCATCTACAATTACCCATTCGCTCAGCAGGGTGACGACTATAGCTACCGACAGCCTACCTGCGCCGCGTGTCCTGTATTCGGCGCTTTTTTTTTTTTATGTTTTCTTTACAATGGTACACATGCCGACAATGGCCAGGCGAAGTTCGCTGCTGCCATCCGAATTCAATGACCTAGCTGCCTTAAACGATGAGGGGTTTCTAACAACCTGGGTCACTGACGAGAAGCTGAGGCATGCCATTTTGGCGGCAGTTTTCTCTCCACGAGACGAAGAGCGAGGAAATGCCTGATGACTTTCCGTGCAAATGGGCACATCTCTCCACGGAAACCTTAGTCTTCTTAATTCCACAGCTACTCTGTGTAATTCCTAGTTCAGTTTTCTCTTCTAGCAAGTGCACAGTTTTGAGATACCGAAGCAGGATCGCATATGAGGATAGAACGATTGACGTACGTATATCTTTTTTGAGGCCGACTCAGTTCCGCGATGGCTACTGCGGCACTGCCAGTTACTGAGGTGCGAGATACGAGCGGTACAAGATGCCTAAAAAAAAGGCCGACAACAACCCTGTTTTCATTTGCACACAAGTTTTGCGAAAAAGCGTGTCGTCATTTTTTAATTCTGTTTTCTTTTTGCTCCCTTTGTTGGAGCGTGATGGCGGCCAGAACCGGGCCGGAGGAGGAGAGAAACAACCGTGCGTGTGGTGCCTAAACGTGCTGGAATGCAACGCAGAGCAGACGAAAACGTGCTTTTCAATGCAGCGGGGAGCAGACGACGCGGCCGCACTGCGAGGAGGTTTTGCTGGGTTCTCCATGGAGCGCGTTGATGCACAGTAGAGTCACTGGAAAATTTTCAGAGTACCGCAGACCGCTGGACCCAGCCGCCATCTGAACGGCGAGTGACAGTATTCGAAGTCTTCTAACATGTTTTTAAAGTAGCAAAAATGAAACATTTTGGCATGTTTACTCAGAGCAGTACCACCAGTGATTATGCGGTCACTGTATTTATTACTTTAGTCCGCAATCGATAGGAAAGGATGAAGTGTATGGGTGCACCGGCGAACAGTTCAGGGCGCCTGCTCTTGTAAATCGCCGGCTATTTGGATCAACTCGCGTTTTCCGGGCAGTGCAGTGGTGTTACATGTGTTACAACATTATAAAGTGACGAAGTGTAATAGCATGTCTGCGAAGATCGCAGGAACGTGTGCATATAGTGTTAAGAATGCCGTCCGCTGGCGCCGTTGTGCTAGATGCGGTAAAGACACGGTGGGTGAGGTGCAGTTCATTGCGCTCTGACATGATGAATCGTTTTGTATCAGCAACACAGAGTGAAGCAGCAGGCTCGCCGAGACAGCGTAAATAGACTAACATACAATTTAGTATCGCCGTCGCTGCTCCAAGAATGCCAAGCAGGCTTTGTTGAAGCGTTTTGCGTGAACTTAATTCTTTTGTGGCGCCGTCATTAAATGAAGGAAAAGTTACGCGCTGGTCGCACCCATTTTCACCCAGAAAAAAAAAAAAACATGGCCTAATATATCATTGCTATCACCGCGCGGTTGTGAATATTGTACTTTTCATTGTGTCTCTTTATGTTGTTTCATCGGCATATGCCTCGTGCCGCCAATTTGCTAGAACGTCGCTCATTAACTGCCGTCAAAAATTAAAATGGCATCGCACATTGATGGCATTTCTGGTTGACACACATTTGCCAAAAGTTTCCAGCTGCGAACATACAACTATGGTTGGTTGGTTTAGTTATGGGGTTTAACATTCCGAAGCGGCTCATACACTGAGACACTGTAGTGGAGAGCTCCGGAAATTTCCAACACCTGGGTTTCTTTAACATGCAACTAGAAATATATAACTAATAAATAGGTGCATAAAGCTTTATGTACATTTGAATTAACAATAAAAATAAAAAAGGAAGAGCTGCGGCAGTTATCGATCCGATCCATGCACGAACATGCAGAGTGTGTGTGATTTCGCAGAACTGAATATAGATGCATGCATCTGATGCCTGCTGGCTGGATATTTAACTTAATTTGAGGGTAGCTTTTGCAAACTTCCGCAATTAAAATGAACGCTGCATATTGCTGCGCACGTGTGGCACATGGCGTTGGAAGGTAAACACATGTTGCCATTAGGCGAACTATGTTCACGTTGAATACTTCGTGCGCTTCTTTCGCGGCTAAATGAACAAAATTTCAGACCAATGAACCAGCGTATTTCGCGTAAGGTGTTCCTTGGTGGCATGAATTTTTCCTGGTCGGTTCTGTGAAGCTACACCTACCATTGGTGCAGACACAGAGAAAACGTATTTCTAGACTCAGGCCTGGTGCCGCACCAGAGACAGCAGAATTTCTCACGTGTACACTGCGTAAGACACTAATTCCGCGCACGCGCTTGGAAGGGATATGGTGACGCGAAGTCACGTGACGCGGATCAGCCAGTAGGCGAGCGGCGGCGCGGGGAAAACGAATGCGGTACTCTGAAATTTTTCCAGTGACTCTAATGCACAGAGCGGCGCAGCGCCCCCTGGCCCAGGTTTTCCCCCCATATGCATGAAGGAATGAGGGAACCGGTTTAGCAGCGGGCGGTACAAAGCAGACGCAGCCAGTGCAGCCATGATATTGAGGAGAGGGGAAACAACGCGATAGAGCGAAGTGCAATGGTGTGCCCATTTTTCTGCTGAGCTTTCTCTCTGCTTCCTCTATCTCTTTCCTGGTCTTTGTTTGCAGCAGCACGCACTGCGCATGCGCCAAGTCAGCTCAGCCCGTGGCAGACAGAACGTCCAGACGCTTTCTCAAGCTATGGCGGCTGCGAACGTTAAGAAACAGCAGTGTGTTTTTCTTTTTTTTTTCGAGAGTTGTTTATTCTTGTTGTCGGTCGTGCTGAATGTGCCACATAGGGTAAAGCTAAGGTGGCTGGACATTAAGAAGCGGAAGAATTCTTTTTTTTTTTTTGCAAGTCATTTATTCTTGTTGTCATGCAAATGTGCCGCATAGCGTAAGCCATGGTGGCTGCAGACGTTAAGAAGTGGCAGATTTCTTTTTTTTTTTGCGAGAGTTGTCCATCTTTGCATCCATGAATCAACGAAAACACGTGGTCAGTTGCGACTGTGACAGTGGCTTTTAGCATTGTTCACTTCAAATGGCATTTGCAGCTATCATGCTTTCCAATGATTTTGTGACAGTGGACTATGCCCGTCCCTAGCGCGGCATGATAAATCGAACCAGGCTTGTGCAATCAAGCCATCACGGGCACTCTGCCAAGTTTGCTCCCCGCCATCGCAGGAGCTATCAAAAGATAAACACACCGTGACATTATGACATTATCGTTGCACAGCATCTTGGTGCGCTGCCAATAAATGAGCTGTGGATGCGACGGCGGAAACGGAGGGACGCCCCACTGACTAAAGGCTGTTTCACATACAAGCGAAAATACTGCCGATTTCTGCTGTGGCAACGCAGAAACCTGTTTTGAGCAGTGGTGGCGGCTCGAGCAATGCAGTTCCAACAAGTTGAAAATATTTTGTTGTAGCTGCTGCTCGTTACTGAGTTCACTCAATCGCTTACTTGTGAACTGGCTTTAACGCTTTTTATTGTTTTTCATTTTCTCGGGGGCGGAAGTGGAAGATAGGTTCATTATGCAAGTGGGTTGATTATGCGACAAATACGGTATCCCTTTTCATGATTGCAAGCAGCGTTTGAAGCCAATTTCTGTATATCGAACTATTTCGCAATCCCCTTCGAGTTCGATATATCCAGGTTCGACTGTACGAAACGAGTACGAATAGTGGGAAAAAAATGTCTTCAAATATTGAATATTTGATCCATGAAAAAAAAAGCTGGAAATTAGAAAATAGCAAGCACTTTACATCTTGTTTTATTTCAGAATTCACATAGTATTTACAAATAAAATTAAACCAGAATTTCATAGAAGCGTATACCCAACTGAAGACTCCTGAGTAAATTTTATACACGATTCCGTATATCAGTTTTTTTATGCAGGCAAGACATGCATGAAACTGGTCGAAACTTTTATATTGCTGCTGAATACAGTCAACTCTGGATAATTTGTCCTTCAAGGAGCCAGAAAAAATCTCCGACTTAATTGAAAAACCTCTGGTTTTATTAAGCACTTTTGCTTTGTGCACTCTGCACGCGCTGTCGGTAAGGCCCTCTCCGCAAAGTGGCCCCTCGCATTTTGGGGATGCTTGCGATCAAGCATTGCGGTTAAGCACGCAGTGCGACAAAATTTTCAGCGTATTCGGAAAATTCCAAATATTTGAAAATTCGAAATATTGATTTTTCAATTATGAATGCGAATTAAAACAAAAATATTCAATTCATCTTCAAAATTTTAATATTTGCACACCCCTGCATTATGCAGTCTAGTGAAACTTGGATGTAACAAACCTCCGTGCAGAAAATTCCTGTGTATGTATTACGGAGTTGGTCAATTCATCAACATTGCTCCCATTAAAGCACGTGTATAGTTGTTAACTCTGTGTAACGAAGGTGTTGCTGCAGCTGACCTTGACGTAACTAACTCACCATGCCAGCTGTATCTGTCAGCTAAGGCATCGTTAATTGAAATTTGGCCAAACCAGAGAAAGGCTTTAATCCATTCGTTGCCAAACCTGTCGAATTACTGGGTGCACATGTGATGACCATATTGCCAAAGCAGGTGATTTGCAGGGTGGGCCAGGCATCTGCTTGCTGTGATTTGTAAAGTTATGCTTGGATGGTGCTCCATCATATTTGATGGGCGATACTTGCATGTATTGGCAACAGATGCTAAAAATTAACAGTTTTGCTGAAATTTGTGTGCTATTTTTTCTTTATTCTTGTTGAAAAGTGGTGCTAGGGGAGGCCATTTCACGTGTGCTGCACACAGCTGTGAATGGGCCAAGATGATAGAACATGAACTGCCGTGAGAGGAATGCTTACGAATGTAATTTGTGAATGCTGTTGTGTTCCGATTGAACCATCTCGGTAATACAAACAAAATGATTGATCTTTATTTCATAAGCATCGTTTATATGTATATATATATATATATATATATATATATATATATATATATACACTCTCATGGTGACGCAGTGGGTGATGGGCAGCACGCTATCGCTTGAAATGATGTCACGGCATTTGCTGCCTGCGGGCAGATGGTGATATGCTTGCACGGCACAGCACATCTCCCCCTTTTGCAGATTAAGCCTTTCAGGTAGACATCGTCGCCTGGTGTACCGGTGAAGCGGCGGGGGCTCATTGGGAGGAGGCTCCACCAGAGCGGGGTTGCAATGTCATCTGGCTGGGGTGAGGTTTGGTTAGGGGTGCCAGGTGCTGTGGCGCAAGCTAGTGGCTTCGTATCGGAGCCCTTTGGTTTGTGTGGGTGCAGTTGATCTGCAGGACTACGTTGCTCGCCGTTCGGTGAAGACACAGTCACCATCAATTTCTTGTGTATTTTTGACCACTACAGGGCAACCACCTGGGCCGGCAGTAAAAACTTCTGAGCCACACTGACTGTCCCGCAAAGAATGGCGTGGTAGACGCGCGTGTTTGTAATTATGGTTCACCGACTCCAGTCTTGTCCGGAGCCGGTAACCCAACAGCAGCTCGGATGGAGACTTTTCACCCTTAATAGGCGTCTGTTGATAGCGGAATAAAAAAACGGCTTAAGCGGGTAACGAGGCTGCCCCATTGATCTTTTTGAAGGCCTTCCTCGATTGTGCACACGGCGCGTTCCGCCAGGCCATTCGATTGTGGGTGGTAAAGCGCAGTCGTCACATGGTTGATCCCGTTCACTTTTACGAAGTTCTTGGCCACTGCAGAGACAGATTGTGGCCCATTATCTGAAAGCAGTGTATGGGGCAGTCAAAACCTGGCAAATATGGCTCTTAACACTTCCATGGTCGACTCAGGCATGATGCTTCTCATCGGAATAGCCTCTAGCTAATTGGTCTCGGCATCCACCACCACTAGCAACATGTGTCCCTTGATGGGGCCTGCAAAGTCAGTGTGCACTCGAGACCACTTCTGGCCTGTCCGGAGGCATCGCACTGGCTTGTGCCCATGAATCGCATTCGTGTACTGTACCCTCTCAATATCGGCATCTAGCCCTGGGTACCAGAAAATGGTTCACACAAGTTTTTTATTTCACCCATTCCTGAGTGCGTTTCATGGAGGAGCCTCAAAAGACCTGCAGTTCCCCCAGCAAATGAGGTCATGACTAACAGGCAACTCACTTTTTGTTTGAAAGAATGGCCAGAACCGCCCCTCTGTCTCTGCTAGATAGGTCGGCCAGCTATGCAGGATCCATTTCCGCACTTGCTGTAACAGAGGGTCATGGAGGTTTAAGGCCGCCAACTCTTTGGCACTGATGGATGCCGCATTCACAGCCTCAGTATATAATATTTACTCCGGCGCGCCTTCCTGTTTGTGATGCTGCTCCCACTGAATAGGGAGAGAAAGACGGCTGAAGGCACCGGTGTTCACATTTTCAGACCCCTTGTGGTATGACAGGTTGTACCGATATCCTCCCAAGAGCAGGGCCCAACACTGAATATGGGCAGCGGCCATTGGCGGAATCGCCTTGTTCATGCTGAACAGTCCTGTCAATGGCTTGTGATCTGTTACCAGCTCGAAGTGGCTTCCGTAAAGGTAGTCCCTGAACCGGGTTACGCCGAACACGAGACCCAGGGCCTCCTTTTATAGCTGGAAATAGTTCTCGGCTTTCGCTGGTGTTTGTGATCTGAATCCTATGGGCTAATGTACGCTGCCGACTCAGTGCGACAATACGGCGCCCAGACCCACTTCAGACGCATCACACTTTAAATGAAAGGGCTTGTTTGGGTCGAGGTGCACCAGAAGTTGTGCATTCTTCACTGCTTTCTTAGCTGCTTCGAAAGCCATCTGCTGCTGTTTGCCCCAGAACCACTTCTCGCCTTTCGCCAACAACGTGTATAAGGACGCCAGCAGAGTTGACACGTGCGGCAAGAATTTGCCATAGTAATTTAAAAAGCCCGAGAAAGCTTTCAGCTCACTCACCCAGGTGGGTCATGGGGTGTCGAGCAGTGCTGTTATGTTATCACTTTAGGCCATAAGCTGTTGCTAACAATAGAGTGCCCAAGAAACGTCACTTGCTCTTGTCTGAACTTGATTTTTTCAGACGTTGCAGCACTTACTCCAGGACCGTGTAGTCATTTGCCTTTTCAGCCACCTAATGTTGTCCAGGTAGACCTGTGCTCCGGGAATCCCGCTAAGCACAGCTTCCATGCGTCGCTGGAAGACACCTCGAAGGTTATTCTGTGGAAGCAGTTTAGGTCCTTGTGTGTGTCCAGAACAGCTAGCTTCTTCGAGTCTTCGTCCAGGGGCAGCTGATGGTAGGCGTTACGCAAGTCCAAGGTGCTGAAAACTTCTCCACCGTTGAGGTTTGCAAAGATATCATCAGCCAGTGGCAACGGATATATCAGGGTTGCGGAATTCACCGTGAGACAGAAGTCGCCGCACAGCTGTAGCCGCCCATCCTTCTTGACTACGGGCATGATGGGTGTGGCCCATTCCAAAGACGTCACTAGAGATAACACCCCTTTATGGACTAGCCTAGCTAGTTCTTCTAACACCATTTGCTTGAGCGCGTACGGCACTGTCCGAGCTTTACAAAACCGGGGCCTTGCACCTTCCCTGATGGATAGGTGGACCGGTGGCCCTTTGAGCTTTACAAGTCCCGGAGCAAAAACGTCATTGGACCTTGAAAGCAGGATTCCCAACCTTTTGTTTGGGGCTTGTACTCATGCCACAGCATTGGCAGTGATTGCTGCCACGCCAGCTGTATTGAAGCTTCGGATAGTGTCTTGTCTGCAAAGCATCAGTTCCGGACAATCAACAACAACCAACTCAGACTGTACAGTCGCACCACCCAGACTCGCAACGAGTTGCAATTTTGCAGTGATAGGAAGTGGACCCTTGAAACATGATAGCTGCATAGTTGTTGTCTGCAGTCGTGGCCACATATCCCGGTGTTCTTCAAACACTTCTCGCGGAATCGCACTCACTGTTGACCCATTGTCTACCAACATAGTAAGTGGAACTCCGTTCCAAC
This sequence comes from Amblyomma maculatum, assembly GCF_055883805.1. NCBI lineage: Eukaryota > Metazoa > Arthropoda > Arachnida > Ixodida > Ixodidae > Amblyomma > Amblyomma maculatum. Next base: position 24,325,189 of record NC_139346.1, read on the forward strand.
TTATTCGGCGAAAAAAAGGCTTGACATGAACGCTGTTTGTTGCTTGATGCGCAATCAGTGTGTGCAAAGATTCGCAGTCCTCAGAACTATCTTGCTGACTTTAAGAATATGCTGCCTGCGTACTCTCAGTGACTTCATCCGACACTCTACGCACTCGTGCTAAGTAGCCGCGTTTCCGGCACCGATGACACACTGTTCTGAGATGGTAGCAATCATCTGCTTGATGCGAGGAAGTGCCACATCGAATGCACAGCCGGAGCTCACCATGAGACAGCCCGCTTGGTTTACTAGGTTTCGGACATGAGTGAGCTGATCGGACGAAATTGGTTGTGTCTGACTCGAGGGAGGGTAGTCTTCTCATGTGCTGTGCATTTTCCACAGCGGCCTCAGCAGAAATGACGAAGTCTTCTGCTTCCTTCAATGACAGTGGGCTGCGGGTCAACAGGTGACACCTGACGTTTTCGTTCCGACCACTGCATATTATGGGGTCGTGCAGCATGCGGTCCAGCAGCACTCCAAGATTGCAGTCTTCGACCAAGCGGCGAAGTGCAGCTATGAAATCCAGAACACTTTCACCTGCTTGTGTGCACGTGAAAAACCGGTAACCGGCTGCTGTTTCGTTGACTTGCGGCTCATAATAGCTCTGCAGATGCTCGACGACATCGCTATATTGGAGGTCGTTGAGCTCTTGGGGTGGCACCGTCCTTGGAGAACCTTGACAGTTGTGTTGGATAGAGTGTGTGACCAGAAGAGCTCATTACTTTACTGTATCCGTGATTTCTTGTGCTTCAAAATACGCTTAAAAGTGTAGCCTGTAGACAGACCAGCCCCCTTCCTCCTCGGTGAAGAAGGAAGGGGCCATCGGATCACCTTTGCTATCCGATCTCAGTAGCCACTCTTCAAGGGCACTGCAGTACACTGCGTTAACCTCGTCGTCACTGTAGCGTTTCGACTGAACCATCTCGGTAACACAAGCAAAGTGATTGGTCTTTATTTCATGAGCATCGTTTTATATATGCTCTCATGGTGGCGCAGCGAGTGACAGGCAGCACACTATCGCTTGAGGTGACGTCACGGCACTTGCTGCCTGTGGGCGGTTGACGGCATGCTTGCATGACACAGCAGATGCATTTGATGCACTACACTGTGCTCCATCAGCATGGCTACATGTCATACCTGGGTCCGTATTCCGAGTTTGCGTTGTTATCTCCCCATCCTTGAGCCATCTCTTCGGTGGAAACACCGGAAGCGGTTGTGACATCTGGCTCCGGTGTTTTCACTAGCCAGATGACTTGAGGTTGGGAAAAATAGCAACACTTTTGATAACGACGCAAATTCGGAAAGCAGTCCCAGGCGCCTCTATCTACTCTTCCTGCACCACTCGTAGTGGTACTATGCAGGCCGTGGCAGCATTTGCGTGTGGCTGCAGCAGTTACATTATCAGTGCAGTTTTGAGATGTTTCTCTGTACTTGTGGCCCTAGTATAATGGGATTCACGCAGCGGGCTTCAAAACGAGGGAGTTGATGATGTCATTGGCTGCTGGAAGCCCCCGTGACCGAGAAGCGAGGGCGAAGCAGCCTGGCCCCTGTGGCTATACTGAGGTCCAGTTAGCTTATCTACCCATTGCTTTGTTCACTTTTGCTGATTTCTGGCCAACTCCCTGTGCAAGAAGGAGGCTTTACGCTTCCATGTAAAAGTTCCCAACACACGGGAAACGGTCGTTGCCCCCATGCTAGACTCACCCCCAAATGAATAACGTTTTTTTTACGATTCATGCACAGACTACTTCCAAGCAGGGTATAATTTTCCCTTGTGTGAATCCTGCTTTAGGGGATTTAGTGGCTGGAAATGCTTTTATATCGGTTTCTGTTTTACTGTAATCTTCCCAGTGTTCATGTTTGCAGCAATTCAGCTCATCAGCAACACACCGCTTACAAGTAGTACATGGAAATAACAGTTTAAGCTAACTGTGAAAACACATGTATCATAATTTACGCACCTGTACAATGAAGATGCTGAAAGCATGCCAGGTGTCAGCATCTTCATGTACAGCTGTTAAGCTCATCAACCTCTCAACAAAATCGTATACGTTCATAAATATGTACACATTTAATTTCTTCGTTGCAAAACTGAGGCTGTGCGTAAGACAGGCCCCGATATTGGTGCATTCAATGCACAATAGTGATCCTGTGTGTCGCACACCATGCCAGCATTTCCATACAGTTTCACAAGGCAGTGTTCTCTCAACCTTTTCCCTGTGGTCACTCCTTTCTGTTGTGCACACTTTGTACACTTTCGACAGTTGTATAGAAATTGTCTACAATGAGATGTATCAGATGCTTGTAATTCACAGAGAATGAGTAGTTTAATGCTGTTGCTGGCTGCGGCATTTGTGCTCATGACCACGTACATAAAGAATGCCTTGCATTCAAGGCATTGCAAGGGAGGGAGGGAGGGAGAGAGAAAGAAAGGGGGGGGGGGGAGAAAAATTATAGTTGAAGTGGCCAGCCTGGCAGCATTAGTCCGCAGTATCGCGCCGAATAAAAGTTTCACAGTAACGACTCTTGGAGGCTGACAAACTGGGGAAACTCGATAACTGACAGGGGAGGTTTGTCCAAGAACTGCGTACGGACCGATGAAACGGCGCTGGAACATATCACAATGGCCAGGAGTGTGTCATGGTGTCCAAAGTAATACCTCATCACTGGGACAGAACAAAACTTGGCAGTGAGTTGCATCATGGCGACACTTGCGGTCTTCCTGATTGGCTTCAGTGTTGAGGCGAGCAAGCTGGCAACATCTGGCCACTCAGGAAATTAACTGGTCAGGAAGAGACGATGAGAAGCTGGCAGGTGCAGAATGGAAACAAGCATCAAGAAGTGTAGCGGGACAACGACCGTAAACAAGGAAAAACGAGGTGTAACTTGTGGTCCGCTGTACAGCCGTGTTGTAGGCGAACATAACAAAAGAAAGAATTACGTCCCAATTTTGGTGGTCCTGGTCGACGTACATAGACAGCATGTTAGAAAGCGTGCGGTGGAATCGCTCAGTCAACCCATTGGTTTGTGGGTGATAGCTGGAGGTCATGTTGGGGAGTGTGGTAGAGGCTTCAAGAACATCAGCTACAATCGCCGACAGAAAAGTCCGACCGCAGTCACTGAGTAGGAGCCCCATGGAGTAATACGAGGGCTTGCAAAAAGGTCGCGACCTCAGATGCTGAACCATTAGGCAGAGCAGCGGTTCCAGTGTAGCGTGTTAGATGGTCAATGGCAATCCAGCAATTGCCTCGTGTGGACAATGGAAGCGGCCTGTCAATGCCGACAATGGTGAAAGGAGTGGTAGGGCAAGGTAGAGGCTGTAAGAGGCCAGCGGGAGATGAAGTCGGCTGCTTGTGGCGCTGGCATGGCAGACAAGAAGTGACGTATTTTGCCAAGCTTGAGGAGAGGTCAGGCCAGAAGAAACGGCTTTTCATGCGGTGGTAATTTTTGTGAAAGCCTAAGTGACTGGTGTAGCATCATGGTGGAGGGCTGCCAGAATATGGGATCGAAGTGCTCTCGGCACCACGAGAACCCAACGGTTGCCTTCAGAGCAGTAAATATAATGGGAGAGCACTCCGTTGCCAAGTCGGAACTGTTGAAGTTGCCTGCGCATCATCACCTTTTATTTATTTTGTGAAGAATTAGTGCACGAGAAACATTCCAGGCAGTGGCATCGTGATCGCTGCGCGTGTTGCACCTGACTGTGTTTGCTGTTGCTGTGTTCGCTGCCGATCTGCCCAGTCCTGCTGATTAGCTCAATAAACCCCCATCTTACCATTTATTTATTTAAAATACCCTAAAGGCCCAATAGTTCATTACATAGTGGGGGATGGGGAAGCAAATCAGGGTAGAACATAAACAAGATAACAGATGATGTTATGGTGGTATGTGAAGGAAGTATATAACTAGTCATAGTAATCTTTATACAAAACTAAGAAAAAATAGTCGGGCAAGCAACATTTCAACATAATAAGAGAACTGTAAAAAGAGAAAAATGTGCAGCGATTTCAGCAAAAGGGAAAAACATGCATATCGTGCATGGCAGACACTACAAAGCTGACCATGAATACAGAAACTAAAACCAGAAAAAAGATGATAAATGAAACATTTGAGATCTCACCGACTCAGAAACAGATGACACCGAAAGAATCAAGGAAAGGAAACTCTACACAGGGAATGACAAAACTGCGCAAATTGACTATGGTGCGTCTGAAGAAGCTAGCAATGCTGCTTGAAACTCTGATAAATCAGTCAAAACAGCAATATTTGACGCCAACCGATTCCATTCATTTGTTGCTAAAGAAAGTGGTGAATATTGTATTTTTTTGTTCGTGCGAAAATTGGGAGGATTTTGTTTGCATGGTCAAGGCGGGATGAGACTTGAGGAGCAGGTAGAAGATGGGAGCGAGCAAATTCCGAATTGCTATAGTATAATGTGTGAAGAAATGATAACCGCGCAAACTTCCTTCTGAAAGCGAGCCATGGTAGGTTTAAAACTTCCTTAATTGATACGCTTTGAAATCTTGAGTAGGATGATGTAATGAATCTTGCTGCTTTATTCTGGATGGATTCAAGAAGATTAGAAAGGGAGTCCTGGTGAGGATGCCATATGACGGAAGCATATTCTGAGGTTAGTCTTATCAGTGTAGTGTAAGCTTGATGTCGTGTTAGAATTTGCGAGGTGTAAATGGCGCTTTAGCATGTTGTCGCCGCGTAGACCGGCAAACGTCTGGGGGTCGCGCTGATGGCTGCTCACGGTCCAAGTAGTAGGGGGAGCCGGGGTGGAGTGGGAAGAGCCCAAAACATTGGTGGTCCCCTCTTGGGCCATGACGATAGTTGTAGCGGTCAAGCGGCGATCGGAACAGAACTCCAGGTAGATGCAGGTGACAAGGCAGCGGGGAAATCAAGACGCACCTTCACCACTTGTAAAGGATGGGCTTGGTGGACCAGGTTTATTAGAGACCTGAAGCCCGGGCCGCTCACCGAAGCGAATCACATTGAGCGATGACGATGGATCTCCTCAAGAAAGAAGGATGAAGATGGAGCAGAACATGCACCCGTGTGAAAAGCAGATAAATGAAGGGGAAATGAGGGTGCTCGTTATAATACATGAAGGAAAGAAGCCAACAGTCGACGAGGCCAAGTAAAGCATTGGGGATTGTACTTTATGGCTATTTTTTATTATTTACTATGGTAATCACATAAATTAGTAATGTAATCTGTTTAGGGGAAAGATAATTAAAAGTAAAAGACAAAACAATGTGCCGATGGTGGGAACTGAACCCACGACCTCCAGTTATCGCGTCCGGTGCTCTTCCAACTGAGCAGAAAGGTGAAGCGCCATACAGTGGCTCACAATATATATATATATATATTAACATTGTGCGTTTTCTTTTTTTTTTTTATGGCTTTACCACCAGGCTTAGCAGCACTCGGGAGAAGCCAACTGAATAGGCCTTGGAGCCGTGAGAGAAAGCATGCATCACGTCGAGGGTGAAGAAAAGTTGTCTACAAACATAGAAAGATGGTGACGCAATCTGTTCAGAAAGTATAGGAGAATAAAAGCGCAGCAATAAATAGGGAAAAAACGAAACGGCCGAACGTTCGCAGGACTGTGCATCACGAAGCAGCGGTGGCAAGACGTCGAGGTGCGGCATGTGCGGTTTTGTAGCACTTGACTGCTGCACGCATTTCTCATCTATTGCCTTCTTACTGATAGAAGCAGCAGAAGATGACGCCGTGGTCATGCAAGGCTTTGGTTTTAACATGAAATCCAACTTGGTTGTATTCGTAGCCACATTGCCCTCATGCTCAAGAGGTACTTCCGCAAGATATAAACAAAAAAAAATTATAACTGAAAAAAGAAAATGGCAAACAGAGACGATAAAAGAAAGAAATGGAAGGTATTTTAGAGTGCTTTTTATTAAGCAACAAGACTTGTTCAGTAAGTAGCCATTTATTTACCAGAAAGCAGCTTCAGGACCATGTCATCACCAACATCTGGTACAGTAAAGACCCTGATATAGTAAAGATTTTTTTGCCGGTTCCATTGACTTTACTATAAGAGTTCTACTGTACCGCAATCACCATTGGAGACTGAAGCTACTAGTGTTTAAAGCGTAATAACTCTATTTAGCAATGATTGAGCAGATGCTGCAGAGGATTTCATATGGCTTTGTGAAGTCAGCTGGTTGAACAGTGGTGTGTCCTCTTCTGTATAAAACTGCCCGAGCAGAAACATTTAATCAGCGTATAAGCACTTTCACTGGCTGAAGATGTTGACATTGTGCCGGTGTTGTCTGTGTGCACTTGATGTTACTTGGGCAGGACCCAACACTTGCATGTTGGTGCTCATTCTGCCCCCCTCCTTGGTGGTCAATGCAGGTGCTGACATGGATGTGTGCCTCGGAGACTTTGGCCACTGTGACTTTGTCTCTGCCAAGCACGCCTGCGTCTTCTTTGATGAGGTGCGTCCTTGCTGCTAATAACCAGGGGGGGACAGAGTTAGACTGTTAAAAGTGCGAGAACTGGGCCTAGTTGGTTGTACACAGCCTAGTTGGACTGCATTGTCTTCTGTGCTTGGTGTCCACATGTTTATTTTTGCAATGAATATTCAGTGAACATCATAATGACACAGATAGTAAGGAGAAGCACTTTTGTCTGCTCCTGCAAAGGGCCTTTCACTATGGCGAGGTGTTCAATGCACAGCGAGGTGCTTAGAAAAATGCTAGAAACAATGCAGGGCGTAGCAGCGAATCTTTCGAGTTTCGAGAATCTGGGAATAGTGGGCACAAGATAGAAAAGGATTATTAGCAGGAACAAATTTTCTGCTGCAGCGGACACAATTTGCTGCAAAACTTCTCAAATTATACAGCTGATTAACTAAAATCTACTAATTAAGTTCTTTATTATTGCATTGGGTGGTTAGTCCCAACAGGGAGAATGCCTTATCAGTTTTTGAAACAAAGAAAAACTCGTTTCCTAAAGCCCCACAGAGCGAGGAAATCCAATGCTTTTTTTTTCCCCCCGGAAGAAACTGAAATGGAGTGCAAGAGAGCACTGGTCTTGCACCCCTGGCTTCCAAGCAGAGCTGGGCAAGATACTTCAAAAAAGTATATTTGATACTGATACTCGATACTCTGAAAATAGTGTTTCCATATCAAAATCGATTTTCGATGCAGATACTTGGTACTGTATCGATGATACTTCGATACACCACTGAAACTCCAACATAATAAAGGTAGTAATATGATTAGCGACAGCAGGAAATTTATCGTGCTTTCTGCAATCTTTAGTGCATTCCTATAACATAGTTTTCCAGAAAGGCCTGAAACGAATCGGACAGCACGAAGTTATTGAAGCTCCTCTGTCTGGGCAGCTGGCCTTGTAAGAACATTACAGTGCATTGAAGCCATTGTTGCAATGAAGTGATCGCTTACACAAGCAGCCTAGTGAAAAATTTCTTTAAACTAATGCTCTTCATACGAACCGACCTGTGGGCACCTGGCTGTATATACAAATAGACCTGAAACTTTTTCAGTTGCTTTTCATTTCATAAGATACATTACTTACCCGGTTGCCCCTGTGTTTTCCTTGTGCTAAAAGGTGCAACCTCGTGCGCTTGTAGAACTCAGCAGTTATTTTGTCATTAGTGCGATAACAGACTTTAAAAGCTGTGGATATTGTTCAAAGCTAGAAGGAAAAAAACAAAAATAAAATGGCTGAATGTTTTTATTAGCCCGGAAAGAGCCCGATGCGGGCATGCTAAAATGAGGCAAATGAGAAAGCCTCTCTACATACGCACATGAGCACGCCGCAGGGTTATATTGGATGAAGATGCATCTTATCAGCGGGTAAGAGTGAATCAAAGTTGCATCGACTCAAGGATACTGAAGGTAGTTAACTGACTCAAGTTTCAATAGTGTCGCTTGAAAAGTACAGCTGATAGTAGATAAAAGATAAAAGTTCTTTTTTTAGCACAGTGGCTGATATGGTGTCAATTAATTCAGATGTTTATTTTAAAAATGTAACAAGTTTTGCCTTTAAGAAGCAAATATATCTTTACAAGTTTCATTCAAAGTTTCCTAAAAGGGTTTTGGCAAAAAAGAAAAGTTGTTTGACAACTCATAATTTTTATTCAAACTTATGTGCTGAAAAATTGCATTCATAACTTTCATGTTGCGTATTGTGTGAAATTTTTGATGTAACAGTTTTTCAAGAAACGAAGTCTAGTGGAAGTGTAGTGCGCAGTTACAAAGAATGGAGTTGTTTTCAATCTAATGCTGTAAACTACAAGAACGGCGGTTAGCCGACTGCATTGCAGCCAACTGAGATCTTAGAAGTTCATGTTCTTGCCGTCAAGCAGAGCCGACATGCGGAGCCCAAGGGTTTGGAGATTGGTGGGGCATAATTTACTGCGTTCAACAGTGCACTGAGCACGCTGCTTGACAAGAATCAGATGCCACAGAGATGGACGGGGTTGGGGGAGTGTGGCAAAAGGTGGGAGAGCGGCTAGGGGTACAGCAGTGTGCATAGTCTCTACTGCATGTTCGCCTTCCTTGCGTTTCCGCTTTGTTTCTTTCTTTGTGTGTTTGTTAACGGCTTTGGGGTATGCACTCAGTGCTCACAGGTAAAGAACCTCATGAGCACCTACATAACATTGGATCCCTTCGTCTTAAAAGGGAACGTGGAAATATGGTTGATGCTGAGGGGATGGGGCATTTGGAGGGAACTCAGAGCAGAAGAGAACTCGGACGGTACTAGAAGCCGAGCTGTCTCTGGGCTTGTGTAGTCGATCACACCTGTCGAGCGCTTGAGCGGTGTTCTGTAGTTGAAGTAAAGTGAAACTCTGAGGTAGGTGCAGATGCTAAACGATAGTGCTGCTCCAGATGCTGCTCCAGCACAACCTCAGTGTTGTAAGAAGCGCGCAAGCACAAGCGCATGGACTCTGACAAAGCAGCTGCATTAAAATTTCACTTGATGTGCTCCCCGAGGTACCGCTCAAGTGCTCTAGACAAGTGTGATCAACTCTGTACTACCGCCTGAGCTAGCACCGTCAACCCAAAGTCTCGCAGTGGCTTCGATATTTGCAGTTTTCTTAGTTTTTTTTAGTATCGAGTATCGTTAAAATACACGATACACTAGAAATGTATTTTCGATGCTGGTACTCCGATACTTTCATTTTCAGCACACGATACTTAATACAGATAGACAAAATGTATCTAAAGATAGTATCAGAGGTAGTACATGTATCTTCGATACTGCCCGTTACTGTCTTACTGTCTCCAAGGCATCACCATTGCCACACAATAAGAAAAAAAAAAGAAAGATAGAAGTTCAGATGGTAAGCTAGACTTTAATGGCCATCAGGATTAGTGGCTGTGTTGACATCTGCATTAGCAAGCCTGCAGTGACAGTCGACGTTTAACACTCTTATGACAATACTTAGCAAGTCCAAGCACTGGGGATAACACAGCTCCGAATTCTCAGGTTTCAGTGTGATGTGGAATTCACTTCCAGATTCCTGCATTGCCTGCATGTCTTTCCATCTATGTTGTTATAATGGGCTCAGCTGTCATCCTCAGTAGCAATGGACATGTTTCGTTGACAACTTGTGAATGTCACAGGAATTGAAGGCAGACCTCAATGTGGCCTGTGCCATTTCTACCCCCTGTTTACAGAGAAACTGTTTTCACTGGAAGCAGGCCACGCTAGAAGTAAAATGCAGTTTTTCTAGTCAGATCTCTGGGCATAGACATTCTTCCCAGCCATGGTCGCGGCGTCCGTGATGTACTCTATATCATCACCACTTTCTTGAATTTGAATCAGAGCCATAGGAGGAAATATTAAAACGTCTAACGAAAGGAAAAAAACAGCTCAAACAGACGAGATGTGTAGTAAGGCGAGACACATGTTCTGTCTCGCCTTTCTACACATCCCATCTGTTTGAGCTGTTTCTTCCTTTCGTTCAACATGAACCAACCAGCCCGACAAAGCCCTATTCTTGAATTCAAACTTTGAGCACCAGAAATGGATCACTCGGGATGTTCACTTCTATGCGCTATGTTTGTGCGTATTTGCGGCTAATTATCTTCCTTCAACTGGCCCAAAGCTTTTACTCTGGTTACCTTTAACACAGGATTTCTCAATTATATTAGTCCTAAATAACGTATTTACTCGCATAATGATCGCACTCGCGTAATGATCGCACCCCTGAATTTTGAGGTCAAAATTCCATTTTTTAAATTCCCCGCGTAATGATCGCACCCCAAACATGGAGCCGCCTGGTGGTTGATCTGCAGTCATCCCGCAGCGAATGCATTCCGACGAGTTCCCAACCTAGTCTAGTAACGTTGGAGTTCCCATGATTCCATGCTTTGCGGCGTTCGCCATTTTGCAATCCGGCAGTGTTGTAGCGTGCTTTGTGTTTTTGTGCGAGTTTACGCCATTTCACCATGGGGCGGTATGCCATTTACACCGCCGCGTTCAAGCTCAAGGCTGTCGACTATGCACTGGAGCATGGCAGCCGCGCTGCTGGTAGGCATTTCGGCGTGGACGAAATGAGGATACGCTATTGGAAGAAGCAGCACGAGAAGCTGATGGCTACGAACAAGACACGGCGGGCTTTCCGTGGACCCAAAACGGGCAAGTTCCCTCGTATTGAGGAGGTGGTCCTAGAATACGTGAGGGACCTGCGCAAGGATGGTTGTGCAGTGTCATTAGAAATGATACAGACGCAGGCGCGCACAACTGCCAGGAAGCTGGGAATCGCCGCAAAGGATTTCCGCGCTAGCTCCGGTTGGACGACTCGCTTTATGCGACGGAATGGACTTTCCCTGAGGCGGCGGACGTCGTTGTGCCAGCGGCTCCCAGCCGCGTATGAAAGCAAAGTGATAGACTTCTATCACTTCGTCACTAGGCTTCGCGAAAAATGCGGTTACCTCATGTCGCAAATTGGAAACGCCGATCAAACTCCACTGACGTTCGACATGCCCCGGAATACAACTGTGAACGAGAAGGGTGCTCGGAGCGTCCTCGTGAAGACGTCTGGCGCAGAAAAACAGCGATGCACAGTCATGCTTGCTGTGACGGCCGACGGGCGGAAGCTGCCACTATACGTGATCTTCAAACGGAAGACTATTCCGAAGGGAAACTTTCCCCGTGGCATCCATATACGTGCACAGATGAAAGGGTGGATGACTGCAGACCTGATGGTCGACTGGATCAAGACTGTTTGGGGAAGAAGACCAGGAGCATTTCTGCTTCCCTCGCTTCTGGTTTTGGACAGTTTTAGGGGTCACCTTGTGGACAGCGTGCGTGCCAAGCTGAAAGAGCTGCGCGCGGACATTGCAGTCATTCCTGGCGGCCTGACTTCGCTACTGCAGCCTCTCGATGTGTCTTTGAACAAACCGTTCAAGGACAACGTTCGACGACTTTATGCTGAGTGGATGGCGATGGGCCAGCATGATTTGACGCCGAGCGGAAAGATTAGAAGGCCATCCGTGGAGATGCTGTGCTTGTGGATCACAGAAGCGTGGAGCAGTATCTCCGACGAGGTAGTGGCTAAGAGTTTTAAGAAGACAGGCATATCTAACGCTTTGGATGGAACGGAAGATGACTTCCTGTGGGATTGTGAAGATGCTCCCAACGTCGACACTGCCGTTTCCGATGAGTCGTGCAGCAGTGAAAGCGAGGATGGCGAGGATTCAGACTTTGATTAGAGTACTGACGAGAAAAAATAAATGGGCATTGTGCACTCCATGTGATGCTTAATGTGCATGTTTATTGCAAAGGTAAGCCTTACTCAGCTTTTATTTTTGGTTGTGATCGAGATATATGTTCTAAGACGTCTGACCTGCAACTTGTTTGCGTTTTCGGTGCTCAAAAATTTTTTGTAGAAAATTTACCCCGCGTAATGATCGCACCCCGAAATTTGCGTCAGTATTTTTTAAAAAAGTGCGATCATTATGCGAGTAAATACGGTAATTGGTTGGTTTATGGGGTTTGACGTCTCAAAGCAACTCAGGCTATGAGGGACGCCGTAGTGGAGGGCTTTAGAAATTTCGACCACCTGGGATTCTTTAATGTGCACTGACATCGCACAGCACACGTGTGCCTTGCTTTTCGCCACCATGGCTGGGATTCGATCCTGCATCCTTGGGCACTGTAGTCGAACGCCGTAACCACTGCACCACAATGGTGGGGGTCTTAAATAATTGAACTCGAAGGGGATAGTTAACTAGCTTGGTATGTTGGAAATTTGATGTGCAGAACGTGATAGGCATACAGGAACATGGTGCGCCCGAACTGGCTGCGGGCTTTCTGCAGTGATATGTTACTTGATGATTGTGTCTCTGTCTAGGCGTATCCTCATAGAAGCCACATGAGGCAGTGCCTTAGGAACTAGCCACTACTGTCGGTCATGACAGATACAATTCTATTACGGGTACACTGTAGACAGGATAAATTCTCATTAGAGTTTTTAGGTGCAGTTGATTTTCGCAACGCCCGTACAGCAGCAAAAGGCTGCTTCTGCCATTTGGGCATCTAGGTTGCCATGGCAAGCACAACACTGAATGCTGGCTTCTCTGCGTGATAGTAGTGTCATATGAAAAACAAGCACTGGAAACTGAAGACTAGCCACAACTACTTCCCACACTCCACTCTTCATGCGGTTTTACAGCGCAGCAAGGGGCTCAGGACCCGGTTGCCTTCGTGCATGAAAGATGATTGTACAAGCACTGTTGGGAGAAACATTGCTTGTAGGGGCGCAGTGCACCATGTGGCACTGTATTCTTTGGAAGTTGGATAAACGGAACCAGTGGTGCTATAAGTACTACAGTACGGGACTTGTAGGGATGTTTTGACTGCTTAATAGAGACAGTAATTGAGTGTATCCAAGATTGAGGTGTATACCAACTGCTGTACGGTCACCTTAATGGAACGATGGTTTGTTAGAGTGACAGGCCGAAACGCAGGCATGAGGATGAGGCGAGAAAGTTAGCTGGGGTAAGGTGGCTTCGTTTGATGGAAGACAGCAGGACCACTGGGAAAGCTATGCTTTGGGGAAAGCTGAATTGGAGGCCACAAGCTGCACTGTCTTCTCAGAGCTGTGTCAGCAAATCATATTGGTAGCCATCATTATGTTAGCTTGCTAATAGGGACAGAACTAAGTGATACTGAGTGAGGAACTAACGCGCAACGACGCTGAATAAAGAACTGGTCGTCCAGACTGTTCATGCGTCCCTTGCACCTTGTCCTGCCTGTCCGAGTTTGCAAGCTAGTGTATTTAGAGCTTTACCTCCCTTTCAGTTTTAGCTGTTTTTGTTCTGATGCCTTTAGACTTGTGCTCGTGGCTTCACCTTATTCCTGTATGTACAGAAGCAAGTGCTTCTCTCTTGAAGTGTGCATTAGGTTGAGGCTTCACCTGAATGTTTTTTCGTGTGGGGGCGGACTGTGTGCAGATCAGCAAGCACTATGAACTGCTCAACTACAGTGAGCATGGCACGACGGTGGACAATGTGCTCTACTCGTGCGACTTCTCGGAGAAGCGACCTTCAGCAGCGGGCAGCATCTCTTCTTCCCCTGCTGCAGTGCGCTCCCCTCGACCGGTGAGTGGGGCTGCTGAACATCCTTTCTCTTGCCGCCTCGTGCACATGTTACCATTCAGCATTTAAGGTGATCACAGTTAATGCTGAGGAGCTACTGCTCTTACATCAGCCACAGGGCAAACAGTTGCTCAAAGAAGGAAAGAGCAATTTGTCGCCCCTAAACACTGACACCACTTTGTGTGCTCAGTTTATGAAAATTGTGTGGAGTCCGATTATTGAGCAGTAGTGGCCTTCAGATTGAATTTCCATTTGAGTGAAACAAAAATTCCGTGTGGAGTACAGTTGAGCCTGCAGATTGTGGTCCCATTTTTGAAAGACACTTGCGTAGTATGAATTGCCTCGAGACAACTGTAACCGTAGGTTGTTTGAAGCAGTCATTTTATACATTTGTGCCTTCAGATTGCTGACCATTTTCCTTTCAAACAATATGATTTTGGCACGACAAGAGTGCCAGCACCCAAATTACCTGCCATACCTCCCGATTGTTCTCTGAACTTCTGATGATAAGTTGCCTCTGCCCGCACAAGAATGGTTTCTGCTAAACTGGCACCATTAAACCTGCAACTGTATTGTAATCACCAGCGTCACTATCAGCGGACATACTAGCACCATAGGCATCATTGCAGTCGATCAAAGCTAAATCAAGCCAAATCAAGCCAAAGCCAAAGTAGCTGGGGCTGCTTATGTGCATGTTTGTGGTCAGCTAGGCCTCCTGTGTGCGGTGCACAGTGTAAATTTATAATTCTCATGGGCTTGAAATTGTAGCACTATAGTCCCGAGCAAATGTATTTGCGGACGTTTTTGCAATCATATACTTCCGAATCTCTGTGCTTCATGACGTCGAGAAAAGAAGAGCGTTTTGCACAACGCGTGGATGCGACATCAGCTTGTCTCACAGTGGCAAAGATGATTTGAAACTGAAACTGAATTCTGCTGATCAATGTGCAATGCAACCGTCTAACATCAGGTGGTCGTGAAGGACCATCACCCAGGACCATGCTTTGAGCAAAACAACTCTGACTGATTTTTGAAGCTAGTTAGCATTGCTACTGCAATGTCTGTGCAGAAGGGCTCATCGGGCACTGCCTGAAAGCTGTCTTCCCCCTGTGGATGCAAATAAAAAAATTTCCCAATTTTTAATCTCGCCAGATTGGCAGGTATGAGCAGTAGTTGAGGCCTTTTATAGCGATCCCAGATATTTCAAATAATTGCCTGTATCGAACGCTGTAATTATACGCTTGAAAAACACATGAAAAAGTATGGGAAAGTCATGCTGCTCAGTCAAGCCCACTTAAAATGAACCTGATGGTCATGTGGATTGTGCTCATTGTGTCTGAAATTAGTAGCAATTGGAATTAACCCTTATTGCCTTACAATAAAACTCAGACAAAAAAGGCATTTTGCCTTTTTTGTCTGTCGCTGACTGATTTTTCAGACTCAGCAGGACCCTGAAAATTGTCTGAATAATTGAACAGTAAAAAAAACTATGTGAATTAAAAAAAATCATCTGCAAAAAAATCAGCCTTAAATATTACGAGCTTTGCCACTTCCCACGTATCCCTTTTATGTTGATAATAGGGAGTTATAGCATAGCGCAATCCACCACTTTGATCTGCTTCCGTGCGCCGCCTGTATGCAGGCACTAGAGTGATCCAATACAGCAGACACAGCCACCAGTGCTGACTTCTCGCAGCAGTCATGTGCGCCGCCGGGAAGCATGCAACTCAAGGCGGTCACCGCATATGCAGTGGTAAGGTACTGATGCAGTAAGGTACTTTTGATGCGTACTGATAAGGTATCGATGCAGTCACTAGTTATCTCTATAAGGTCTGAACAGCACGCAGCAAAGAACCCAAACAAAACCTAAAAAATGTAATGTCATCCAGGCGAAGCCCCCGTGGCCTTGACCAGAACTGCCAAAAACCTTAGAAGAGTGAGAGAAGTGGAAAAGGCAAGATAACCGTTTTGAACAGCTGACAAAAGCCCCCAAGGGAAGAAGGCCCGGATACCAGACAAAATGAAGGGAGAATAAGCATGACAGTCCCCCAGGAATATGGAAAGGAGCAAAGAGACCTATCCTACAACAAGAGAAATGAGATGGACCCAACCAAGAACCTGGAGAACAAGGGTGGATCCCAACATAGTAACAATAAATGCATGAAGGAAGTCAGCCACAAAAAGCAAGAGTAGAGGTAGAGAAGCTAAAGCATAAAAAAATGACAGCAACGAATAACAAGAGTAAAGATGAAAAGCTAAACACAACTAAAATCTAAAAGCATGAAGCAACAGCGACTAAAAGTTAAGCTGATGCAAAACATGACAAAACCTAAATGTACGCAGGATGCCAGCACCAAGTAACTATAGCTAAATGAGACTGAATCCTTAAAGGGGCGATGACAGGGTCGTTTGAATTATTACCGTTTTATACTTCTATGAATAATATACAGGCCTGTGAACCTACTCGCAATGCTGTAGTGCCTAGCATGTGGCGCATATTATAAAAAAAAACTCGATAGAAATCGGAATTAAGAAGCTGCTCCTATTGAGCGGCCGCCATTTTGAAATGCTCCTGTGACGTGACAAGAGAATCCGCAGTGGACCGTCGTCTGCAATGCAGATTGCAATATCAAAGGGTCTTTCTTTCTTTTGTGGACGATTGACGCAGTGGTCGTCCCCCATGCAGAAGTGCTTAATGAAGACGTTGCCGTACGAAAGTGATATAGAGTAAGGCTTGTTTTCTTCAGCACAAGGTATGGTCATGGTCAGCGGGCTGCATGGTTAGGTTTCTTAACTTATTGATGCACTGATCTTCTGCATTACTCCAGCGACGACCAGCACTCGCCTATCACGTATTGTGAGATTTTCGGCCACGCGGCGCCGACGGACCTGATGAGCGGACGGTCGCCTGATCTGTTTTGGTGAGATTGGAGGCCGAGTGAGAACTTGACACCTGATGAGTGAATGGCCTGAACAGTTGCGCTTGTCTATAGCTTAACCGTGCTAGAAAAAAAAAAAAGCAGATACACTTCATATGTTCCCCCTTCTCATCAGCAATGGCCTTGGCCAGAAATGTTAGTCTGCGCCGAACTGCAGGCCCGTTCTGCGACGAGTAGACCTAGCACGAGTATGCGGGGTTTGCCTCTAGAGTTTTGGCGATTACGGAGCGCACATTCAAAAGCTTTAGCGGTTGCATGTGGCCATCGAGTGTAGTTATGGCAGTAGTGACTCCAAATCGACGACTGCTCACATCACAAAGCGCGTGTACATTGAGCGGGAAGCGTCTATGTGATCCTGTCTGGTGAATGTAGCCAGCAGCTGTCAACGCCGCTTGTGGGTACCCGGCGCATTCAGGGGACGCAGCATCCACGGCGCTTCTTGCAGCGCAGTTGTAGTTTGTGAACAAATAAAGGTGCGATTGATGCGAAAAGAAGTGGACAGTTTTGGTGTTGCTAGCTCAGCTTGCATTTTATGCCGTGTGAACTAGCAGCATACATCCAGTCGTTGCGAAAGCTATGCAAACAAACACGTTGGGGGCCCAGTCCTAATCCGCGAGTCGGTACATTCCTGCGGGAGTTCAGAACTCACACACTAAATACTAAATGGTGTATATTTACACTGAAGCAGTCACGAGTCATTTGCTGGACAAGCACTAGAAAAACGCAAGGTTAGGCTCAGGAGTCAGTCGCAGTCGCGCGCTTGAGGCTATGGGGGAGGTGAGACGGAGACGGCGGCGGCTGGGAGGCTGTTGTTCGGTGCGGGCAGCGAAGCGCATTCGAATTGCATTGGGTTCTGCGGGGATGGGACTGAAGCGGTGGCAGTGGCCCATGCCTTCGTGCACTGGTTGTGGGCAGACTGAGCATAGTTGTGCAAAAATGCTTCACCAGCCGAAAATAATTTAGTTTGACTAACACGCGCATATAACAGCAATTCAAGATGTACAGCTTCGTTCAAAAGTTGTGTCTGCTGCTCTAATCTCGTAAGATATGCTCTTGCGTCAACATATGCTTGTTTAGGTTTTCTTAGTTTTTGGATCGAAAGGGCGACGGGCAATAGCTCAGCAAAGAGCAACACAACTCTAACCCCTCCCCCCTTTTGTGGTGCACGTATATGGCGGAAGGAAACACGGGACATGTCCCTTTTTATGTGCGGGAGTGCTTGTTGCTAAAAGAAGTTCTCATAATGTAAGAATAATATGCTTCTGAATGTATGCTTAAATAATACAGCAAAAGCCCATTCAATTTCGGCCTCCTCGGCAATGTCTAGACGAAGCCCAAAACAAGTCCAAGGATCACTAAGGTCACATATTATAGTGAAGGCTTCTCAAAGAAAAAAAAGACAATATGTAAATAGAATATTTTTGCTGAAGAAAAAAAATGCTCTCAGTGACCACCATCCACTGTGTGCATGCAAGACAACATGGGGATGGTGTCACAACATCGGCCAATGGTTGCCAGACCATCAAGCTGATTTCGATATTTATAATAAAAATTCATTTTAAATATATCTACTGCACCGAATGAGCTCAAAGGCTCAGTCATTGCACTGCATGTTGATTGCAGGTCTCTGCGGCTTTGTAAAAGTGATCATGGTACGCCATTTCTACTCGAATGACGATCGGTGGTTTCAGAGCATGCATTCGTACCAGATGCGCCCACAAACGATGCAGCATTTCCATTGGGGGGAGTGTATAGGCTTTGCATGAAAACTTGCTGTAATATACAGTAAGGCATTGTGTGTCATTATTAGCAGAAACTACATGGCCTTCAGTGAAATTGCAGCACGCATACTCCTGGGAAGATAGGGCAGCAAACAATGCACTAGCGGACTACCTCTGTCTCAGGCCTTCCGCCCTGCACGAAAAGTCATTGTAGTGAAAAAAGGGCCCAAGGCGTTGTTGCAAAATGCTGCTTTAGGTACCAGGCGTTATACGTTGGGGAAATGAAGAATTTTATGGAAAGGGTGAAGCTGTACAAAGCTGTCACCTGACTAATGAACAGTACGCGAAGGGCGGTTTCCGAACTTTGCGATGCATGCGAGGCATAGACGGAGTTATTGTGCTGGAGACATAGCCAAACCCGCGCAGAATTCTGCTTGAGCCATGGGACATTTAGCAGATGTAGAGAACTTTCCCCTTTTATTGTACGCTCACAGTATAAGTTTAGTGAATTGATGGCCGACATATTTTGAAAGCCAAGCTGTAGCTCTACCACGCCCATACCTTCATGAAAAACCGATGTGTTTTCTTACAACAGCCTCGTCGGTTTCATTTATAATTTACAATAAGACAGGACTATGTAAAATAACGAGGCAGCAACAAGTGCAAAATCACGAGGCCCGCTTTACTTCGATGATAACTGAACCTTGGACCGAACCTGGCTCAGTGCACCACATGTCTGGATGCACCCATACTCGGCTTAGGAATACACGCCTCATCTTCTAACAACGCTCCCGTAGGGATTCAACGAGCATGTCAGGCACATGCCGTACGGGATAGGATCACGCAAAGCCGTCAAAACCTATCTGCGACACAACAGTGGGCTCTCAATCACCTGCTTATTTGCAAAGGATCACCAGCGTGTACGGCTGATGAGTTGTACGATGTTTAGCATAGAAGCCGTTGCGCGTACCTTTGTGCAAGAAAACGAGACATGAAAGTAAACCACGCGTCAATGCTGTCTTCTTGTCCCATCACAAAATTGCACTCCGCGATTAGATTGTAATGAACGCTTAACGCTACAAGTCACATAAAGATGAGATTGGAATCGCCAAAAAGGTAATGGAATTACAATCGGAAGTACAAGCCCTTAATTCCCTTTTCCTCCTTTATCAAATAGGGTTGTTTGGAATGTTAACTCACATGACTTTTTGAGCAAGGAAATAAGAAACTCCTTCATGGTTCAGCCATACATTTTTTTACAAAGCCAGTAGAAATCACATTATGAACAACCTGCATGGAGTCACAGTCATGAAAATGCTTGGAGTAGAATGCTTTCTTTGGTTGGCTTTATCTCTCTTCTTAGCAGCCTCATATTGCGTCGCGAGCTGTTGACACTGCGAGAAACGATGGAAGAAGACATCGTCACAGTCACAGCTGCTCCTGCAACTGAACATGTGCAGAGGAGTGTTGTATCGGGAGCACAAGACTGAGTTGACATGTTTTGTACGTCCACAACTTGCGCAAAAGGGGGACAGCGCACTCTGAAAGCTCCCTCGGAAGGCTTTGAATGCCTCCGGCTTTTCAAAGTGATGTCACAAAGGACGGCAAGAGCGAAGTTTTTCTCCCTGCTTTGCTCCTCTGTAGCAGTCAGGCGAGGCGCGGGAGATTTGAATTCTGCGTTTTCAGCCAAATATTCTGCAGGTATTTTATGCATAATCGAAAAATTAACTTCAGGAGGGTATTATCACATTTGAAAACCGCCTCAGTGTTTTCTAAGTGCTCACCCTATTTTAATGGACAGTACATATATGCGAAGGAGCAACCGCAAGGGGAGCTGGCAAATGGGAACCAATAACCCTGTCCCGTATTACACTTAAAGCAGCGCTTAAGCATCCACCCTATTTTTCCCGATCGCCGCCTACAGCTGCAGTGGTTTCTCGACGAACAAGCTGCGTATTCTATATCGTAAAATGTACATTTATTCTGTAAGCTGAAAGCAGGAAAAGTGGTGGTACATGCAAAAGTGCTTCCTTCTCTTTTAAAAGCGGAAATTATGTGCAAAATGGATGCGCAATTTCTTCTTGTGTGTGTCGGCAATCTGTATAAGATTTAAAAGTATATTACTGGTTATTGAGCATATTAAAATGTTTCTGTAGCAATGTAATTTTCTACAGGTGGCACCATTTCGGAAAACATTTAGCACCCCGCGCTATGACAACGTTTGGAGTTGTAATTATTTGCTGTAGTTTAAAGGGACAGAACACTGGAATTTAGGTCTCAAATTTTTTTTGCCATAGTGGAAGGATTAATGTCTAAAACGTTCGATTCCATAACGGTTTTGGTAGAAACGCTGTAGAAAAGTTTTACCGAGAATTTTTCGATCAGTGCATGCACCCGTTCTTATGTAGCCCGATGCTGGAAACAATGAGCAGCGACCGCGATGACGACTGGTGGTCGACGAAAAAGACACCGAAAACAAATATAAATTTCGCTTCATAATAAATTTTGTAATTAGACATATTTTTGCTTAGAGTAACATCCTTTTCAGTTTCACACTCAAGGCTGCTACGGCACAATCACACACGCCTCGTCAACGAAAGTTTTTGTGGGCATTATCATCGCTTCATTCACAGAATTCCAAACACTGTGGCGCCATCTAGTGGCAAAACTTGAAAGCATCCCTCTCACGGAGCAAAAGGAGGGCCGGTTTTTATTTAAGGATGCAGTGTAGAGAGCGCAAAATATAACAAATAATGACAAGCACTCCAAGAAGTAAAAAAGAACAGCGCGCACTTACAAAAATCAGCAGTATTTTGCTGACATGTAGTCACATGGGGTAATACACCGAAAGTAATAGGGCTTCTTTGCTGAAGCCTCTTTTCTTTGATATTGTAGTGCTCGATCTGTACTAAATGAGGCAAGGTCTCTTCATCTTTACCCTAATCTCATGACAATTTTGGCCACTGTTCTGTCTCTTTAAGCAGCATATAAAACATACTGCATATCGCAGAGTGCATAGGAACACTGTCTTCGTTGTGCTGGATAAATTCACAAAACTGTTAGATGATTCTTAGTGTTTCACCCTGCCGGGGTGGCGCAGTGGTTACGGCACTCGACTACTGTTTCCAAGGATGCGGGATCGAACCCCGGCTTCGGCGGCAGCTTTTTGATGGAGGCGAAAAGCAAGGTGGTCATGTGCTGTGCAATGTCAGTTTACACTGAAGAACCCCAGGTGGTCGAAATTTCCGGAGTCCTTCACTACGGCATCTCTCATAGCACAAGTCACTTTGGGACATTAAACCCCACAAACCAGCCAACGATCCTTAAGCATTTCTCTGGTAAGAATTTGCAAACAGCTTATAAACTGAACAAGACCCATCTCTGTGCTCAAACGAAGCCAATCATCTTGCTTTATCGATTGACCAAGACAATAATCACTCGAGAAATTTGTTTTTCACAAATGCGCATTCTGATTTTTGAGGGAGGGTGTTGTGTGTCTTGCAATTCCCTAGAATAGCTCAGTCTCGGTGCCAGCCTTTCCCCACGCGCTCAGGCAAGTATATGCTCAGGCGATGTTCATAAACAGTCTGCAGATTGAATTGAATTGAAGTTTATTTTTTTATTATGCGGATTCTTCGAGTAATTGTGCTGTGTCCCCTTAGGAAATTTTAAAACGCGTCGTCTTACACATAACATCAGTGTGTGGGGTGGAGTGGTGGTGGTTTATAGGATCCCTCTTAATTTTTTTGAACGGGCCTGCATTAGTTAATCCGGCCCTGGATCTGTGCTCTACAATCACACTGATAAGGCTGCATGCTGGCGGCTGTTAAAAAAACTACAAACAGTGATTTGAATTGTTCACAGAATTACTCTACCCTTAAAGAAAAAGATCGCTTGCTGCTATTGCCGCCGCCGATTGCTTAGTTCTTTTGTGGGCGCAAGTCAGCCCAATAATCCTAACCTGGTCATACATCGCCCCGCTCAAGATGAGGAGGATTTGCCCGGCTATTCAAAAGGAAAGAGAATCGAAGAAGCAAGAATGTGGGGTGAAACATAGAGACCCATTTGTTGGATGCAAGACTGATGTTGTGTACAGGCTTCCACTCTTTTGTGGAGCCTGTTATATAGGACAAACAGGACGCTGTATTAACAAGAGACTATTGGAACACCGGAACAACTTGGAAAGTGGCAAGGACATAACATTTCTGGTCTCACATTGCCATTCATGTGAAACAATAAAGAAGAAGTGTACTCCTGTGTTTGACCAGGTTAGGATTTTGTATCGTCACAAAGAAAAGATGATGAGAGAGATAGTTGAATCATATTTTATTTCAACGGACAATAAGTGTGTCGGCAAGACTTCTCTTGCTCTTTCAAGCAAAGAGATGTCTTTTTTGAGTGACTTTTTGTGCAGCAGGTGAACCCAGGGGTTGTTTCATGTGATTGTTTCGTTTTCGTCATATTTGTATTTATCCGGGCCTTGGAGTAAAGGCTTAGGCATAGTGGTGAGTCAGCGCTTATACTGTGGCTTCTTTTTATCTTGTTCTTTGTCTTCTTGTTCACGCTGTTTAAATGAATAATAAATGTTTACTAACTCGCCCAACAAAGTATCTTGGCAGTTAAAGAAACAAAAAATGGAGGTTTGAATGGTTCGCAACAATATGTCATTGATTTGGCCAGCACTTCTTTATATTTTATGTCCCAGTCAGGTACCTGCTGTGCCCATTACTATGTATTGCTGCCTGCTGTCACTAGTCCATGTCACTTTGTGACAGTTCTTGGTCTATATGCCTTTACTCCCACAACCACCATTAATCATCGTTGTAATCTTATCCAAAGTGAGTGCAAAAAAAAAAAAAGAAATCACATCCTCTGTGCGTGTGAGCATCAGAAGTCCTAAACAGGTCTTGTCATTGAGACATTCTTGCTTTCTTTATTGTAGCATGGACAGTGGCTATTCATGTAGCTTTCTTTTTTTCCCCCACTAAGGGCTTCCTCACTTACGATTGGCAACAGAGTTTGTGCACCATCTCCAGCGCACAGTGCCTCCATGCTTCACCGACATCTGAGATATGAAATGGAATTAGCGGTAATCTATTGGGCCATACTCCATTTTGAGCTAGAATTATTTGTGAATTCAAATGTCGTATATTCTAGAGCTGAGGAGAGTTAAACATGGCTGGTTAATGACCGATCGGAGTATATACAATACCACCACTGTAAATGCTTAAAGGGAAGCTGAAGTGGTTTTTTGACATTTGGATGATATGCAACAATGCACAAAGGCTGTAGGTGAAGCGTGCAAACTGGTTTTATGCTAGCATTTAGTAATTGCAGATTAAAGTCATCTTCCCCTCAGTGCACCAGAGCAGTGCAGAGAAATTTGTGGTGTTGCCACTGTATTAAATTGCTGCTCATTCGGCCACATGCTGTTGTGAGTCGTCCGATGCTACCAAACAACATTTCAAGCATTATATATTTGGTGGCGTTGGTGTTCTCTCTTCTAGCAACCACTTCTTTGCTTTAAACATAGCGCCGCTATACTTGACGCCATTGTTGTGGCCCCAGTGTGGTGCGGTGCATTACGGAGAAGTCTGGATGCCTACGACTTATTTAGGCAGTTAGTAGTCAATTTAAATGCTAACACAAAATGACCTTGCATTCTTTTACCAGCATGTTTTATACATTTGTTCTCTTTAAGCTTGTCTGCAGCCTATTTGTGTCCAGGAAAGATGCCATGTCATTAGAGTGAGAGGCCTTGGAGTGGATATGGCTTCCCTGGGCTCCCAAGGAGTGAAATAGGAGGAAGCAAGTTCTGTTCTATGCAGTCTATTTCTGCAGTTATACATTGTAACGTTCTGCTGGCTAAAGCGGGGCCTTGACTGAGCCCGAAATACATTCTTGAGGATTGTAGTCTTCGCCTTGGGCAATGTGATTGAGGGCAATGGTCATCGCAGGTGACAAGGCGGACGTGCAGCTGTCGTGCCAACCTAATCGGGGCTGCCGGCTGGGAAGGCACGGCACTCTTGCACCACGGCTCCCACATCAAGCTTGGCTGCCTACAGTTTGTCTTCAGTGTCACCGATAGTCAAGCTCTGCGTTGATTAGATGAAGACCCCCATCCCACCACACCACCCCCTGTACAGATATGAACCATCCAATAAACAGTGCGTCACAACAGCAGTCACTCTCTCGGGGTGTTTGTGGCACAAAGGTGCACCACCATTAGCCCCCACTCCTTAGTAGTACCAGCTGCCTGCAACTAAGCACTACCATCATCATCATCGCCAGCTGGATTGCATCTGCAACAGGACCAAGGCCTTTCCCGATTGACTTCCGGCAGGCCCTGCCCTGTTGAGTCCCCAGCTGCTATGGGGCCACGTTTCTTTCCTTGACATCCGTTTTGTGAGCCTGACAGACTGTTAGTTCATCACGTTGCATGTCCCGAGGACCCAGTTCTGTTTCATCCCTCTGCCAATCACATGGGCCACACGACGGCCCACAGGTCCCCACTTTGTAGTGTGTAAAGAACACCATGGAGGGTTTAGTTAGATTGCTGGTGCAGAAGAGGCTTCAGACAGGAATGGTTAAGGAAATGGGTTTGTTGCACATATGTGTATGGCACTTGCACGTGTAAGGTGGCTGTCACAGTCTCAAGACTGGCAGGACACATCCACACTTTGGCCGAGGTCAAATACCATAACCAGGTCCTGTGCAATGTCATCAAAGAACCCCTGGTGGTGTAATTCACTAAGCTGGTGCCCTCTCTTATAGACCATTTTACGACCCTTGGAGAAACCAGTTTGACTGGACTGTTAAGGGGGGAAGTCGTCAACACTTTCTTGTGCTACGATAACAGCCCAGCTCCCCGATATGGCAGCACCCTTCACTCCTTTGTAAAATCATGTTATGCATAGCATTTCTTGCAGCCCATGTCCAGCTTCGAGACATGAGACCCGGCATACCACACCGTGCTGGACCATACCATCAGTATTCACCTGTAGAACCCAACTGGTCCGACACTACAAAGTTCCAGTGGGACTCAAATTTTCCCTGTTTTGTCTTATAGGTTCTGCCTGTTAGATCTAATTGTTCTGTCCCAGAACTCAGAATTGATGGCAATTTTGATCATGAGCTACCAGCCCGTGTCCTACTGCTCTGTGCTCTGAAATGTGCCAGAGATGCAGGGTTCAACCGTCAGGGTATCTGCTAGTGATGCTGTGGGTACAGGCTAGGCACAATATCTGCCTAGCTTGGCTTCTCAAGAGTGAAATGCTTGGCAAATGGGTCTCGGCCTCAACCTTTTGTACAGTGAAATACCTTGCGCAATGATACTGTTTGGCCAGTGTTGGAAATTCAATGTTCATCATCATGTCAGATAGACAAAACTGCATGCCAGCATTTCCTGATGGTGCAACAGCTGTATCTGAGATGTGCATAGGGTGCCTTCCTTAATATGCTTGCCAGCTTCCCTGAGCACCTCAGTCAAGTGCACTATTTCACACAGAAAAACAGTGATCATAATGGTTCATGTGGTCTCTCTACTTTTATGCACGAGCGTACATGCTGAAAAATACTGTCTGTGCCTTCCTGTGCACTGTAGAGCCCATATTCCAAGTTTGCGTCATTATCAAAGTGTCGCTATCTCGCGTGACCTTCAGTCATCGGATTGATGGAAACGCCGAAACATGATGTTGCCATCTTTTCCGGTTTCGTAGTGGCAACACCCAGTTCCGGCGTTTCAACCATTCAAATGACTCAAGGTCACGTGAGATAGCGACTCCTCAATAACGACGTAAACTCGAAATACACGCCCAGGTCTAACATATTTCACCAACCAGCCCAGGCCCATATCTTAGGATAGCTAGCCACAGGACAATCAGCCTTAGACCCAGTTTCGGACCATAAGCTGCTGTTACCAGTAGCTGCCAAGATGGCAACCTTTTACAGCATTATTTCTCTGTCTGGGTCAAACAATAATTTATTTTCCTTTTAATTCTTTCACTCTTTAAAGGGTGACTCCGGAGGTTTTTCGACATTCGAATATTCTGGCACAAGGTTTACTGTAGGTTGTCATTTCTGCCCTGACTCATTCTACCAAATTTAGGTGCCATGCGATAATTCATTTGCGCACAACATAATTTTAAAATGTGCAGTTTTCGTGGCTTCAGTTGACACAATATCTGTGGGCAACACTGCGTTTGTGACTTTGCAAACAGTACACCTGCATTACTGCCTACTCCCCACGTGATCATGAACTTTTGAGGCCTGTCCAACATAACATGGCTGCTTGCGCGCTGCGACGGGTTCGACCACATTTCGATGATTGTTAAGTGTACTTCACTGGTTGCGAACCGTCGTGAAATGGGTTGTGTTTCGCGTGCATAACTGTTGCAGAAGTGTGTACGCCTGTAAAGCTAACCCAGGCATTTTATGTACTCAGTTATGATTTCTACACTTCACCATCCAATGCGTATGCAATGCTTTTCCAATACTGTATGCGACGACATCGTTTCTTCAACTGGAACGTCGTTTCTGGCCATGAAAGCAGTTTCTGTTTCGATTTGCTCTACTTGGAATTTCACTTTTTTTTTTTTTTTTTGGTGTTGGAGTCAGGACACACAGAGGAATGTAATGCAATCAAAAACTCAAAATGATAAAAAAAAAACCCACCAGAGTTGCCCTTTAAAGGGCTTTAAATGTTAAATATCTCTTGAACATTTGAACACACAAGGGTAAAAGAAGTGTGCAATGTTTACCTAAATATAAATCTGCAAGAGCAAAGCTCTCTGATGTACTCATAAGGAACAAACAGGATTGGACGCAACACTAGAGCACTGAAATACAAACAGCTACGGGGTGGAAATGCTGCTCAGTTTGCTCCATTTTGTTCCATTCTGCTCCAAAAAGTAATATTGCCCCAAATATTTCAAACGGCTGCCACGATGCTCTGCTACCAAATTAAGCTGAACAAGGGTATGATGGCGGCGCATTGATCGTAGAGGTGTAACGCATCTTGCGCTGGGCTTAATGCAAATAAAATTTTCAAAACCAACGAGAGCATGGAGCATAAAAATACTTGGTCCCAAGTAAACTTAATATGGGCTACAAGCGATTGGAGGGAATTGCGAAAAAATGCTCAGTGCATGTGACATAGTACCTCCTCTTGGTCATTTGAATTGCCAGTGGAGAGAGAAGTGAGAGCAGCAGGCGAAGCAGATAGGGCACGTAAACTACCATGAGCCATTAGGAAACTTGTCCGGCTGCAAAAAATACACGAGTTGTTCTAATAGTTTTGCTGTGAAAACAAGCAGGTACTTCAACATCGAGGCCTTTTATCAATGACAGACATGGCAGGCCGATATCACACAAAAGCATACATGTACTTCAACTGAAGTGTTTCTGGGGTGGTATGCTCATGGTGCCAATCACTAGAAAAGTGAAGTAAAGAAGCTGAAGGGTGAAAAGGCTACTCTTAAGTGCCATCTATCCTTCCTGAAGGCACTTGTGATTTTATGAGTAGAGGCATAGAATCAAAAAGAATTCAGAAAAAGCAGCGCAGAAAAGACGTGGACAAAAACCGTCTCGTCTTTGTCCACGTCTTTTCTGCGCTGCTTTTTCTGAAAGCTATACATGCAAAAGGTTTAGGTCAAACATGATGTTCAGTTATGAAGTACACAAGCGAGTGTTCATTTGCGACTAGTTTATTCCTAATTGTTTCTTAGGTCAGCATGTGTTACTTTAAACATCTTTACATGTTTTGACCATTTGTCTTCCTTTGTCAGGGATGCGTGCATAATCAGAAACACATTTAATGTTGCATAAAAAGGAATCAAATTGGCGATTGTTTGTCAGGAATAGAAAACTGCAATTATGGAAGGCGGTTGGCTTAAGAAATGTGCTCCAGTACGTAATTAGTAGATTCCTTCAAAACTCTACTTTCACTTTTCCAAAGCTGCTCCAAAATGGCATTGTCACTGCTCCTTGAGCTGATCTAAAATGCTTCAGCCTGCTTCCACCCCTGAAAATTGCAACTATGTGGCAACAGCAGCACCGTAAGCAGGTATGCCCTCTAGCAACACACCTGCAGAGAGCAGTGCAAAAGACCGTGTTGCAGTGCTTTTACAAGGCACTGGTGAGTGACATAGCTTGAAATAATTAGTATGTACTACAGTAAAACCGACTTATAATAATAGTACCACTTCGAACAACATATCGGATATGACCGTGCACCGTCAGCTTTACCATCTGTTCTACAGTAAAATAACCTGCATATAGTATAATGCTGTAATAATAGATTATCGGTTATAGCTATTAAATTTCGCCACTGATCGCCAACCGTATCAGGAGAAAAAATTACAAGGGCTCAATGCTGCTGAACCAAATATTGAGCGAAAGCATTAACTGCGGGTGACTGAGCGTTCTTCTTCTTCTCCTTCTTCCTCGGCCCACATATAAAGCCCCGCTTTAACCAGCCCATATGAATGTGCCTTAGTGGCCTATAGGGGTAACGTGAATGCCAGGGTCCTGGCAGGCTGATTCTGACATAACCGTCCCACGTGAAACGAGAGACCCAAGTTGGCAGCTCCTGCCAGCCCGTGTGTCATGTGGGGTGTGACATAGCGTCACATGGGTAAGACGTAACTGCAGCCGGGTCACGCGAAGGCTTAAAAGTGCGAGTAGTATTGCTTTCGCAATAAAAGACTTGCAAATGTTGCAACTGTACCAGCCAAACCAAGGTGTATACATCATGAAGTCCTAAAAACGATCAAGTCCCCGTGGGACTTCATTTGTGCTAAAAAGTTTTCATTCTGCTACATTGGATGTCCTGCCGAGAGTTGTCAACAAAATTGCTTGAAGTCAAAGTGACTGAGCGTGGATTTCTGCCTGCAAATAAGTCTGCCATGTCTTCTTTGTTCTTACAGCCTAGCCCGGTCATAATAATACTTTCGTGGCACATCAACATATAAGTGGGTTTCACCGTATGGTGATTTGCTCTGTGTCTAGTGTGCTCATTTACATCATTCAATTTCAACCATGGCCTCTACCAAATAATCAGGGCCACTTCTGGTCAAGTAATTCCATCTAAAATGTTGTAAAATAACTGTACTTCAGTTTCAGAATAGTTTTAGATTGCTTGGCTTAGTAGGTCAAGTGTTAATGCAGCAGATGAGTCACCTTATTTTAGTTCAGAGAGAGATGATTAATTAGTCTAGCTCGGACTTCTGACGAGTGCCTGACTAACTTTCATTGTCTGCTGTTGCTCAGGGCATTCACTGGTTCTTGGGCCTCTCTCAATGTGCCAGGCACATCATGAGCAATTTCATGCCATTAGCTCTGCCGCAGAAGCAGTTTTCTTTTCAAGATGGCCAGGGCCGAACTTGGCACTGTACTGCAGAGTAGCCCAAAGCGCTGCACGTAAAGCAACTGACTCTGTACTGACTGTAAAGTTCAGCATGCAGCACGAAGTGCTCTGTAACTTCGAATACTGGTTTCTCACGCTGCAATCTACAGAACATGTTCAAACGGCATGAAAAAAATTTTCCCAGCTTTCTATTCTAAATCCGGAAAAAATGTACCCATTTTTATTCTATTTTCTCATCGGATAAATTCAATATATTTTGTGACTTTCCGTGCGGGTCTCTCAAATTCTGCCAGTCAACAAACTTTTTTCTTTTGTTTCGTAATCTGTAAAAAAAACGTTTATTAGCTATGTTATGATTTGTTACAGACAACACTTACACACAACAAAATTACACACAACACTGAAATTGCCAGTTTTCCGATGGCAAGCAGCAAGTTAGGCAGGAGGGTGTTTACATGCTTTTCAGAAACAACAAGGTACATAATTAGTACACTTGATTCCATACCATAAGCACCTTTGGAGCCATATGCTTCAGCAGCACAAATAAAAAATAAGTTTGCTGGTGTGTAACGTTACTGAAGAGATTTTGATGTAGTGCAGTCCACACAAGTGAGGAGTAAACAATTCTTGGTCAAGCGCTAGTCATGCTGCATTTCTAACCTTAGGGAGACACTTAAGCACCTGCACCACCAGCAAACGACCTTCAACCTCGTGCCAGGATAGTGCTCGTAGTATGTTGTTTCTGTGCACAGCTCCATCATGGCTGTGCCAATGTGTACAAGGACCGGGCAGACCATGTGTTCATGAAAATAAAAACAAGCTTTATGGCACAGCCAATGTGTATTATCAAAAATAGCAGAGTCCACCCCCTCCCAGTTGTTACTAGTATTGGTTAATTCCTAATCTGCAGAGAATGCTTGAATGCCGGTGATAGCTCTTCCTAGGATCAGTGCATGTACGTCGTGGGTTCCTGCAACGGTGGGAAAAAAAAAAGGCTCGTTTCAGTCCCATCATGCACTGCACATGGACGAGGGAAGGGAGGAGGAGGAAGAAAGGGCACCTTCGTAAGTGTTGACTGCTTCCAGGTTCATGACGTGCCGGATGATGTGGTATTCGTCACTGATGCCGTTGCCGCCCAGCATATCACGAGCCGTGCGAGCAATGTCCAGAGCCTTGCCGCATGAGTTGCGCTTGATTAGTGACACCATCTCAGGGCACATGCTGAAAAAGCAACACATGGCCTAAGCCCTTTTTCACCATCATCATCAGCCTTACTAGACCCACTTTAGGGCAAAAGACTTTTCCATATCCCTCTAATTAACACAGTCACATACTAGCTGCATTCACAGGACCCTCGTGAACATCTTAACCTCATTTGCCCACCTAACTTTCTGCCATCCCCTGCTACACTTTTCTTCCCTTGGAATCCAATTCTTTACCCTTAGCAGCCATCGGTTATTCTCTCTTCGCACTACATGTCCTGCTCATGCCCATTTCTTCTTTCTGATTTCCACTAGGGTGTCATTAACTCACATTTGTTCCTTAACCAAGTCTGTGCGCTTCACATCTCTTAATGTTACATCTACTATCTTCCTTTCCATAGTGCTCTGTGTTGTCTTCAATATAACAAGGAACGCACAAATCCTGCTGATGTGTGCATAGCACTACATTTCATTAACCGACCTGCAAGTGGACAGTGGCTCTCGATAGCAATCTGATTTTTTCAAAGCGTAGTGTTACTGCGCGCAGGCTTTTGCCCTATGCTGTCAACTGACTTGACGATAGGGGTGAGTGAATATTTGAAACTTCGAATAAAAATTGAACATGTTTGCTCTTATATGTGAAAAACTGATGTTCAGAGTTTCTAAATATTAGAAAATGTCCAAATACACCAAAAATTTTCAAATTCAATGCAGTTTCACCACAATGTTTGACTGCGTTGACTGTGCAACGAAGCACCCCTGAAACATGATGGGGCCGTGTTGTGAAGAGAGTCTTCCCGACAGTGTGTGCAAAGCAAAGTGCTTGACGAAACAAGGAAAAAATGCCATTCCCACTTCGGTTTCACCTTAAGTGCCGAAAACCATCGTGCAGGTGTTCATCAGATAAATTTACTGTGATAGAAACAGTCCTCGGCAGTTTCTTAATTTGGACATTTTGTGTGGTCCCTTGAAGGCCGAAATTAATGAGAATTTACTATGTAGTGTGGTAATCTTCATCGATATAACCACTGACATGCGTCGCGTGCTGCCGCTCTCAAGGACGAAGAAGTTGTTCGCTGCCTTGCTCTTTCGCCACGCCTGACGCTTCGCTGCGAGTCTCCCCTGAGCGGCTGGAATCATCTGGGTTCACCGAATAAACACACCCCTACAATTGGTGGAGGTGCTGGGTACGTTCCCGTCCACCCTGGAACTAAGAAGCCGCACGTTACCCTCTGCTTCCAGCATGCCGGACGACACTGCCACGACATCGTCGCCCCTCCCAACCACCGTGCTGTGTTCTGGAGCTCTACGGCAGCGTGATCCGTGCTTCTTCAGTGGCACAGCCGACCAGGACGTCGACGATTGGTTGGCGGCATATGAGCGCGTCAGTAGCTACAACAGATGGGACGACGCTATCAAGCTAAGCAATGTAATCTTTTATCTGACTGACGTGGCGAACCTCTGGTTTCGCAACCATGAGGCAGACCTGCCATCTTGGTCTGCATTTAAAAAGAATTTTGCAGAAGTGTTCGGCCGCCCTGCAGTTCGCAAGCTCCGGGCAGAACAACGCTTGCGTGAGCGCACTCAGCAAGTCGATGAGTCGTTCACTAGTTATATAGAGGACATCGTGGACCTATGCAAGCGTGTCGATCCGCTAATGACTGAAGCGGATAAGATCGAGAACATCATGAAAGGCATCTCTGACGACGCGTGCCAAATGCTCTGGGTAAAAAATCCTGCCACGGTGAGTGACGTGATCAAGCTTTGCCAGAGCTACGACGTGCTTCGTAAGAAGCGCGCTTCTACCCGGCGGTCCGGTGTTAGAGACGACGCCATCTCTACACTTGCGCTGGGCGGTTCTACCCCATCAGAGGACAGCCCTTTACTTCAGCAAATCAAAGCCTTCGTTCGAGAAGAGGTCGCCCGCCAGCTATCGCTGGTCCCTCAGTTACAGGATAGTGGCCGCCTTGTTCCTGACATGGCTCCGTCTTTGGCCCCTACCATACGGCGTGCCGTTCAAGATCACATCGCTGACGTCCTTCCTCCCAGCTCCATGCTCCCGCCCAGCCCTGTGCTGCCGCCCAGCCCCGTGCCAGCGCAAGTAACGGCACCACTGACTTACGCCCAAGTTGCGGCCAGGCCGCTCATGCCATCAGCATCTCTTTCCTACCAGGCCGCTCCTTCCAACCTTCCTTCGCCTTTGCCTGGGTCTGCATTCCATGTCCCTATTCCAAGGGTACGCCAACGCCCTACGAACCCTTGGCGTACCGCGGACAACCGACCAATCTGCTACTCTTGCGGGCTGCCGGGCCATGTCGCACGCCTTTGCCGCCAACGCCTTCCACCTTCTCGACCTGAACTATGGAACTACTCCTACAATACAGACCAGCCCTTGCCGAGAAATCCGCCCAGTTCCGAATTTGTATCTCGTGACAATCAAACGTACACAACTCGCCGATCACCTTCCCCTCGTCGCCGTTCCCCGTCCCCACTCCGACGTTCTACCGGCACCGTTGAGGGAAACTAACAGTCGCAGTTCCCGGGGCAAGAACTGCGCTTGGTTCGAACTCTTCAAGTCCTCGGTGTTCTCCCACTAACGTAATTCAAGTGTTTGTCGACGGCGTCGCAGTACTCGCTCTAGTCGACACGGGCGCTGCCGTATCAGTCATCAGTGAAGCTCTTTGCCGTCGTCTTCGTAAGGTGACCACCGCACTTTCCGACTTTTCGCTTCGCACCGCCTCATCACAGCGCATTCATCCCTCAGCGGCGTGCACGGCCCGTGTTCTCATCGAAGACGTCTTATACACCATCGAGTTTATTGTACTGTCTCGCTGCTCACACGACATCATCCTGGGCTACGATTTCCTTTCCACTCATCATGCCGTTATTGACTGCGCCCGCGCGGAAGTTTCCTTTTTACCTCTTTGTGATACCGTCTTGTGTGACGTCCCTACCCGGCCTGCAAAACTCCTCGTCGCCAGTGACACAGACATTCCTCCATTTTCTGCTGCCCTCGTTCCACTCTCCTGTGAAAGCGTTATTAGTTCTACTGTCTTCTTCACACCTTCCGACGCCGCTTCACGCCATCCCTGCCTCCTGCTTCCATTTGCGGTCCTCAAGTTCGAAGATGGCCTTAGTGCAATGTACGTCTCAAATCCATTTTCGTGCCCGTCCGTCCTGCTATGCGGCGAGTGTCTCGGTCGTATTGAAGAACTTGATCCCGCGCTTGTAAATACTCTTCCTGCAACGCCTACTTCATTAGACGTTAATGTGCTCAGCTCTTGCGATACAGCGACCGCTTCGACACCACCCGATGTTCTTCAACAAGCTATTGACGCAGATCTCCCACCCGCACAACGCGATCAACTCGCTGCTCTTCTACAGAACTTCACTTCTGCCTTCGACCTTCCTCACACTGCTCTGGGTCGCACGTCTGTCGTTACGCACGCAATCGACACTGGTACAAACGCACCTTTACGACAGCGTCCTTATCGCGTGTCGGCCTCTGAGCGCCAAGTCATTGCTGACAACGTGGACGACATGCTTCGCCGGGGCGTCATACAGCCATCTAACAGTCCATGGGCTTCTCCGGTTGTTTTGGTCACCAAGAAAGATGGTTCCATCCGGTTTTGCGTCGATTACCGTAGGCTTAACAAAATCACGCGCAAAGATGTCTATCCTTTGCCGCGAATCGACGACGCCTTGGACTGTTTACAGGGAGCCGAGTATTTCTCCTCTTTGGATTTGCGCTCCGGCTACTGGCAGGTACCGATGGCTGATAATGACCGCTCGAAAACTGCCTTTATAACACCGGATGGATTATACGAGTTCAACGTTATGCCCTTTGGCCTCTGCAATGCCCCGGCTACTTTCGAGCGCCTGATGGACACTGTTCTTCGTGGACTCAAGTGGCAGACCTGTCTTTGTTATCTGGACGACATCGTAGTTTTTTCTGCCGACTTTTCTTCTCACCTTCTCCGCCTAAAGGATGTCCTCACGTGTCTCGCCGGCGCTGGGCTTCAGTTGAATTTGAAGAAGTGCCACTTTGCCGCTCGAAAACTCACAATTTTAGGCCACATAGTTTCTAAGGACGGCATTCTTCCCGACCCCACCAAACTTCGCGCAGTTGCAGAGTTCCCGAAGCCAACCTCCCTGAAGCAGCTTCGGAGCTTTATCGGCCTCTGCTCCTACTTTCGACGTTTCATCTTGAACTTCGCCTCTATCATCGCTCCTCTGACCCAGCTCCTTGCCGGCAGCTCCGACCTTTCCGCCTGGACTCCAGCCTGCGATAAAGCCTTCGACACTTTACGCCGCCTTTTGGTTTCGCCGCCCATTCTACGCCACTTTGATCCGGCTGCGCCTACGGAGATCCACACTGATGCCAGCGGTATTGGGCTTGGTGCCGTCCTTACCCAACGTAAGCCTGGTTACAGCGAGTATGTTGTGGCATACGCCAGCCGAACATTGACAAAGGCAGAATCTAATTATTCAGTCACAGAAAGGGAATGTTTGGCCATTATTTGGGCTATCGGAAAATTTCGTCCTTATGTGTATGGTCGACCGTTTTACGTTGTGACCGATCACCACGCTTTGTGCTGGCTTGCCTCTCTGAAAGACCCATCCGGTCGCCTTGCTCGCTGGGCTCTTCGTCTCCAGGAGTTTGACATTCATGTCATTTATCGATCAGGCCTGAAGCATACGGACGCGGATGCTCTTTCCCGCTCGCCATTGCCTAGAGATAATTCGTCTGACCACGTCTGTGCCTACGATTTGTCGACTCTTACAACTATCGACATGGCTATCGAGCAGCGGAATGACCCCTGGATCAATGCACTTTTGAATTTTCTCTCAAGTCCTACTCCCGGTCATTCATCCAAAGCGCTCGTCCGCCAAGCCCACCACTTCTCCATTCGTGACGGTCTTCTCTATCGCCGCAATTATTTGCTTGATGGACGGAAGTGGCTTCTAGTCATCCCGCGTCATCTCCGCGCCGACATTTGTGCTGCGAACCATGGTGACCCACAATGTGCTCACGGTGGCGTATTGAAAACCTACACGCGCCTACGTCTGCGATTTTACTGGCGTGGAATGTACCGCTTCGTAAGACATTTCGTGCGCGCTTGCGAATCTTGTCAACGCCGAAAAACTCCTCAGAAGTCCTCTGTTTCGTTGCAGCCGTTACCCTGCCCTGCTCGTCCGTTTGACCGCGTTGGCATAGATCTCTATGGCCCTCTTCCGACTACTCCTGCTGGAAACCGGTGGATTATTGTGGCAGTAGACCATCTGACTCGCTACACTGAAACATCACCGTTACCCTCTGCCTCTGCAAGAGACGTTGCTTTGTTCATTCTCAACAACTTGATTCTTCGCCACGGGACTCCGAAGGAACTGCTCAGTGACCGCGGACGCGTTTTCTTGTGCGACGCTCTCGAGGCCCTACTGAAAGAATGTCGCATCATTCATCGCACCGCTACTTCTTACCACCCTCAGACGAATGGCCTGACAGAACGCTTCAACCGTACTCTGAGTGACATGCTGGCCATGTACGTCAACGACGCTCATTCCAACTGGGACCACGTTCTTCCCTTCGTAACCTACGCGTACAACACTGCGATACAGACCACCACTGGATTCTCTCCCTTTTTTCTTCTTTACGGGCGCGAGCCAACCTGCACAATGGACGCGCTTTTTCCCTACCGCCCTGATGTTTCTGAATCGACGCCACTCTCGGACGCCGCCCAGTATGCAGAAGAATGCCGTCAGCTCGCTCGTTCGCTCACAAAGGAAAATCAGTGGCAACAAAAACACCATCGTGACACTGGTGAGGCGCCTTCATATGCGCCCAACTCCCTGGTGTGGCTCTGGGTTCCTGCCACAACCGCCGGCCTGTCAAAGAAGCTTCTTGCTCGGTATCACGGTCCATACCGAGTCCTTCAAAAAACATCTCCTGTGAACTACGTAGTTGAGCCCGTTACGCCATCTGCGGACTTGCGTCGCCGTGGACGCGAAATAGTTCATGTGGACCGAATCAAGCCCTACTACGATCCGTCTGTCCTTTCGGCACCATGAGTCGCCAGGATGGCTCCTTCTCTGCCCGGGGGGAAACTGTAGTGTGGTAATCTTCATCGATATAACCACTGACATGCGTCGCGTGCTGCCGCTCTCAAGGACGAAGAAGTTGTTCGCTGCCTTGCTCTTTCGCCACGCCTGACGCTTCGCTGCGAGTCTCCCCTGAGCGGCTGGAATCATCTGGGTTCACCGAATAAACACACCCCTACAATATATTAATGCAGCAATACAACAGTTCCATGCAGGCCCATCCTATACAAAAAAACCGGTGCACGGTATTCTAAATAAAATGTATACTGGAAGTAGCATGTGAATTCTGAAATAAGATGAACAATGTTTGCTATCTTTAATTTTTCGTACTTTTTTCACTGATTGGATACTCAATATTCGAATTCAAAAATTTCAATATTTGCACAACCACTGCTATTCTAGGAAAGAGCAAGTCAATGCTGTTTGTAAACCCTGCTTTGCCACTAGTTCTGATGAACAATAAACAAATTTCTATTTTGTTTACGAGGTTTGACATCAGTGGAAAGCATGTGTTGAATAGTAGACACTATTTGCACACTTCTAGCAACTGGCAATCCAATTCTGCAGTAAGTAAAGACGCTTTGCTGCATTAAAACAAACAAAAACAGCTAATGCTAAGACAGACAAGGGAAAACAAGTGAAATGCCGAGGAGACTGAGAAAGCCAGTGCCATGTGCTGGCTAGCATCCCTTCAGTACTGTTCACAGAAGGGTAAGTGATTACATGACGTGTCACAAGCAGTTGATAAATGCAAATGAGAGGTGAAAAAAAAGCAAGAAAGTGCTCTTCCTTTTTAGGAGAAACCTTTTCTAGGCTCATGGAACGAAATCCCATGCATGAAAGTTGTGCGCGGGATCTGTGTGCTGATGTTTCATTTGCTAATATTGCATATAGTATGTGAAAAAGAAAATTGGCTGTCAATCATCTTGGTGATGACGTCATGAGAAAAATAAAAATCCTGTCTCCACTGGGAATCGAACCTTCATCCCTTGGGTCACCAGCCGAGCGCTCCAACCAATTGTGCCATGTCCAGGATTGTGAAACGCACATCATAATTCTCGTCTACCGTGAGGATGATAGTAGTGATGGCAATGACACTGCTATTAGTGGTAATGACAATGATGGCATTGGTGATGATAACGACAGTGCATTTAGGTGCGAATGATAACGAGAGTAAATGTGATCCACCATGTGCAGCAGCAATGCTCAGGCTTTCGCATTTCTGCAGTGTAGATTCCACAGTGCTGTCGGAATTGTTTTTTTCTTCCTGCACTGTCTGACATTAGGAAGCTGAGAACTCCGGCAGCAGGTCTCAACAGTGCGCATGAAAGCAAAAGGGCACACCATTGGGAAACGC
This sequence comes from Amblyomma maculatum, assembly GCF_055883805.1. Lineage (NCBI taxonomy): Eukaryota > Metazoa > Arthropoda > Arachnida > Ixodida > Ixodidae > Amblyomma > Amblyomma maculatum. The sequence goes on from NC_139346.1 coordinate 24,363,518, forward strand.
TGCATGTTATGCAGGTGGTACAGAGGTGGCCCAGCCAAGTGGCGTACAGAATTCTCGTCTTCCAGAATGACTATCAATGAATAGCATGGCAGGGCTCCTGGCTTTGTGTGGCCTTCTGCGATGTTGCAGGTGACACGAGAGTGGAACCATGTCCAAGAAGCACTTAACAAGTTCCTGATGCACAGGCAAATGGTGGCCAAAGAAATGGCTGGTGGGAAGCTTTGCTGGGATAACACAGCTGTGGCTGGCATGAGACAGGAGTGTGTTGAAAGGACCTCGTGCTGAGGTGGCACCATGAGCAATGAAGCCAGTGGAGTCCACATCAAGCACAAAGAGGGACACACTCTGGTGCTGATTCTGCCAGCCTGTCAACTTCTGTCCCACGGCATCCACTGCCTGTCATGCATGCCTCACAAGTATGTCCACAGAGAACACACAGCTTGTGTGTGTCCAAACAAATTATGAACAAATTAGAACAAATTACGAGGGCCACACACAACAGGAGGCTTAGCTAGTTTGGTCACGCAATGAGAAGAAGGGCATTGGTAGAGAGAGCCCAGGACAGACAGAGAACACTCACTGTGCTCTGCAACAAACTTCTTTTGGCTGTGGAACGGGAGCTATGGAGCTAAAACATGCTCTTTCTTCCTATGCAGCAAATAGTCCTCAGTTGTAGTTACAGTCGAACCCGGATATATCGAACTCGAAGGGGATCGCGAAAGAGTTTGATATATCAATAATTCGATATACAGAAATCGGCTTATGACGGCACTTACGATGCGAAAAAACGATACCGTATTTGTCACGTAATCAACCCACTCGGGTAATGAACCCACCCTCCACTTTTGCACTCGAGAATTTTGAAAAAAAAAAAAAAAAAGTGTTAAGGCTAGCTTGCTCACATCAAGCGATTAAGCGATCTCAGCGACAGAGCAAAAAATTTCCCTCCCTCTGCCGTTTGAGCCACTACGGCAGCTCAAAACAAGGTTTCTGCGTCGCCGCGGCGGCAGAAATCGCGAGTATTTTCGCTTGCATGTCAATGGTGTGCGTCAATCCGCTTCAGTAGTCTCATACACAGCTCATTGGCAGCGTGCCAAGATGCCGCGCAGCGATAACGTCAGGGCGCGTTTACCTTTTGATAGCTCCTGCGGTGGCGGGGAGCGAACTTGGCAGAGTGCCCGTGATGGCTTGATTGCACAAGCCTGGTTCGATTTATCACGCCGCGCTTGGGGCGGGCGTCATGATCGCAGCAGCTGACTGCGTGCTTTCGCTGATTCATACATGCAAGGATAAACGATAAAAAAAAATAATAATAAACATTGCCGCAAAAAAATAAAAAAATAAAAATAAACCTGCCGCTTCTTAACGTCCGTAGCCGCTATATCTTACGCTACGCCGCGCGTACAGCACAACGATAAGAAAAGATGACTCTCGCAAAAAAAAAAAAAAGAAGAAAAAAAAAAAAGAAACAAAGAGAGCTGCCGCTTCTTAACATCCGCAGGCACCATAGCCACGTCCGCCGCCGCGCCGCCGCATGCAGAGGGTTCGCAACACACGCTGGAGAAAGACGGGCTGAGCTGGCTTGGCGCATGCGTAGCGCGTGCTGAAGGAGAGAGCTCGGCAAAAGAATGGGCACACCCACACACATGGCTTGCAAACGTCATGTGTTGACACGCGGAAAACGACAACTGCAGATGCGCACGCCTTTGGGGAATGGGCGCAGCGCTGCCCAGACCAGCCGTCGCCGAACTGTCCCCTCTCATTCCTTCCGCGCGTGGCTTGAAAACGTCACGCGGCAAACGGCCAAGGGTGATGCAATCATCTTTGGGGAAGGCACACTTTCCAGTGCGTGGTGTGGAGTTCGACATATCGAACGACTGGTCAAATTGAGTTCGATATATGACGCGGCTTTCCTATACTTTTACATGGGATTTTCAAGGGGATATTTCGCGAGTTCGATATAACCAAAATTCGATATATCCGGGTTCAATATAACCGGGTTCGACTGTATTAGCTTTCACTTGCAACATAATGTATTGTCAACATTACTAATTGATAACATATTTCTAACATTACCAGCTTTCACAGTTGAGGAAAACGGTGTTCTTTGGAGCAGAAAATTGGCTATGCTTATCTAGCCACAAGAAGCAGTGGCACCAGCTGCTCAAGCAATGAAATGAAGCCAGCGCACGGAGGGCAATGCACCCAGCGGCATCACCATGCGGCCAAGCTAACCAGTACAATGACGCAGCTACAGATGCTCTGCCCCTCCGTTCACTAACTACTGCCGAGCCCCACCAGAGTCTGGGGCAAGCAAAGTATGGCACTGAGTCCAAGTCATTTGCCACTGAGCACTGGAAAGAACTGCCCTAGATGCATAAAATGCTCTCCCGAAAAATCCAAGATGCTCGTGTACCAGCCACCACGCAGCAGATTCGACAAACAACAACCTAGAATCGAACTAAAGGCAGATGGAATTCTCATCCCCAGAGTGGACAAGATTAGGATCCTAGGTATGTGGCTGCAGGAAAATGGTTGTCACGGAAAAGCTATAAAGAAACTCGAAGGCTGTGCTCAACAATCGCAACTCGGGCATGAGAGAAGCAAACCTCCTACGACTTGTACATGCCTTCATCATCAGCAAGATCGCCTATGCAGTCCCGTACTTACACCTTGCCTACTGCGAGAAGGCTAAGATTGAAGCAATCATTAGGAAGAGCATAAAAACAGCCCTTGGTCTCCCCATCAGTACGTCTACGAACCGGCTAATGAAGCTGGGGGTGCACAATACACTGGAAGAGGTGATAGAGGCCGACCAAACCTCCCAGTACGAAAGACTGGCAAAGACCCGGATACTGCTAAAACTAGGTTTCGATACGAAAGCCAAGAGGATCAGAAGACGGATGTCCCGATGGAACTCAGGAAGCGACTCAAAATCCCCCTGCTGCCACGAAACATGCATCCAGAGCATCACCAGGAAAGAAGGAAGAAAACGGCGGAAACGTTGCAGAAGATATCTCAAGGAAGGCAGGACGTGGTCTATGTTGACGCCGCCGAGTATGAAGAAAGGCATGTCACGGTGGCAGTATATGTCAGATGAACAAAATCTAAGAATAAGCGGCTCCGTTAGGACGAGGCATGTCACTGTGGCAGTATATGTCAGATGAACAAAATCTAAGAATAAGCGGCTCCGTTAGGACGAGTTTAGCCTACACGGCTGAAGAGGTGGCGATTGCACTTGCAATAGCAGGGACAATGGCTACTACAATTATAGGTGATTCCAAAACAGCAATATGCAACTTTCTCAAGGGAAGGGTCTCTCCACAGGCAAAAAGAATACTGAGAACATGTCAGGATGATAGAATAATCCAGCTAATATGGGCACCAGCCCACTCCCAGCTTCAGGGAAATGAGGGAGCTCATAAGCTTGCCCGCGGTCTCACCTTCCGGGTAGGCTCTGATCCTTAGTACACTCTTAGCAGGGAGAGCCTAGTCAGCTACAAATAGATTACTGAGCACTATCGGCTAAACAGAGTAGAATACCCACCGGCAGACAGAACACTAAATAAGATCCAAGAAAGCATTTAGAGGTGCTTACAAACACGGACTTTTCCGAATCCAGCTACACCAAGTCAGTGGTAACCGGAGCAATTCTCAGATAGGTGCAAACTATGTCAGGATGCTAGTTTAGCAGTGCTGTTAGAGGAACTAGAGGGTATGAAATGGGATGTCATAGGGCTTAGTGAGGTTAGGAGGTCGAATGAGGCATATACTGTACTGAAGGATGGGCATGTACTGTGTTATCGAGGTTTACCAGAGAGGCGACAACTAGGAGTAGGTTTCCATGTCAATAAGTATATAGCTGATAATATAGAAGAATTCTATAGTGTTAATGAGAGGGTGGCAGGCATCGTAATTAGGCTTAATAAGCGGTATAAACTGAAGGTTGTACAGGCCTATGCACCTACATGTATTTATGATGACCAGGCAGTTGAAAACTTCTACGAAGATGTCGAATCGGCAATGCGAAAAGTAAAGACGCAGTATACTGTACTACGCAGTATACAGGAGGATGCAGCCCCTCCCAGTGACCAACCAAAAGTCAATCCACCCCTCATCGGGAAAACTGCCTTAGTTTGCTCGATGACAAATTAATGCCACCAGGCTGACCTGTCCCTCTTCATCAGGTCACAGCTGGGTCCTCTTCGCTTCCGCGGAGGGCTCTCGGGTGTCTGCTGTGTTGTAGTCCCGCTCCAACTACCCAGAAGCTTGGATTTACGGGCCCGCGCCAGACATGAGCCTGGCTATGGGAGGAGACATATGCAACACAACTCCGTCCCAATCTTAGATATGCGGATGATACCACTTTAATGGCAGAAAGTGAAGTGGAACTCAAAAGACTTCTGATGCGCGTACAAGAAGAGAGTGAGAAGTTTGGGCTTAAACTGAACATTAAAAAGACAAAGATCATGGCGTCTTGCCCTATCAAGTCCTGGAGCATCAATGGACAAGAAGTGGAAACTGTGACAGATTTTCTCTTCTTGGGCTCCAAGATTACCTCGGAAGGAGACTGCAGCCATGAAATTAGGAGACGCCTGCTTCTGGGAAAGAGAGCAATGGTTAGCCTTGACCGCCTAGTAAAGAGCAGAGACATTAGTCTGCCAACCAAGATCCGTATAACTCGTGCTATGGTCTTTCCAGTTGTGATGTATGGATGCGAGAGTTGGACTGTGAAAAAGGCTGACCGCCGAAAAATTGATGCGTTTGAATTGTGGTGCTGGCGAAGACTCTTGAGAGTTCCTTGGACTGCCAGAAGATCAAATCAGTCGATATTGTCGACCATAAACCCTGACTGCTCATTGGAGGGTCAAATTCTAAAGTTAAAGCTCAGCTACTTTGGTTATCTGATGAGAAGAGAGGAGTCGCTGGAGAAAGATTTGATGTTGGGAAAGGTTGAGGGTCGCCGGAGAAGGGGTAGGCAGCGAACGCGATGGTTAGATGGCATCCTCGAGGCACTGCAGATTAAGTTATGTGATGTTAGGAAGATAGTGAGAAACCGAAAAGCGTGGCGTGACATGGTCCATAGGGTCACGAAGAGTCTGACACGACTGAACGGAACGGATACTGTACTAATGGGCGACTTCAATGCCAAGGTAGGGAAAAAGCAAGCAGGAGACCAGGCAGTGGGTGACTATGGCATTGGTTCTAGGAATAGCAGGGGGGAGTTACTAGTTGAGTTTGCAGAGCGCAATAACTTAAGAATCATGAATACCTTCTTCAGCAAACGGAAGAACCGGAAATGGACATGGAAAAGTCCGAACGGCGAGACTAAAAATGAATTTGACTTCATAATGTGTTCAACCCCCGCCATTATGCAAGATGTAGAGGTAATCGGGAAAGTGCGATGCACTGACCACAGGATGGTGAGGTCCCGAATTAGCCTAAATCTGAAGAAGGAACGCAGCAGATTAGTAAGAAAGAAACCTATCAACGAATTAGCGGTGAGGGGGAGGGCAGAAGAGTTCAGGATCGCACTACAAAATAGATATTCAGCTCTAACCGAGGATGGCGACATTACCCTAGAAGCAATGAACAATAATTTCAGAGATATCATTACTGAGTGCGCGGTAGAAGTAGGTGGTAGGATAGTTAGAGAGGATACCGGTAAGCTGTCTAAGGAGACGAAAAATTTGATTAAGAAACGCCAGAGTATGAAAGATTCCAATCCAACAGACCAGATCGAATTGGCCGAGATGTCAAAGCTAATCAATAAGCACGAAGTGGCCGATATAGGGAAGTATAACATGGAGAAAATTGAGCATGCTGTAAAGAACGGGGGAAGCCTTAAAGCGGTAAAGAAGAAATTGGGCATAGGTAAAAACCAGATGTATGCAATAAGGGACAAGGGAGGCAACGTCACCACGAATATGGACAAGATAGTCAAAGTAGCCGAGGAGTTCTATACAGATCTCTACAGTAGCCAAAGTAGTCAGGACTGTAATGAGATTGGCGGTAAGGAAAAACAGTCAGAAGTTCCACCAGTGACGAACTTCGTCAAGGTCAAGAAAGCATTAGAAACTATAAAAAGGGGGAAATCAGCTGGAGAGGATTAGATAACCACAGATTTGCTGAAGGACAGGGGGGGGGGGGATATGGTGCTAGAAAAACTGGCCACCCTGTATACACAGTGCCTGGTGTCATCGACGGTACCGGAACCGTGGAAGAATGCAAAGATTATCCTCATTCATAAGAAAGGGGACTCTAAGGACCTCGAAAATTGCAGACCAATCAGCTTACTGTCTGTTACGTATAAGGTATTTACTAAGGCAATCGCTAATAGAATCAGGACAACCTTAGACTGCAATCAAGCAAAGGATCAAGCAGGTTTTCGGAAACGGTACTCTACTATCGATTATATCCATACTGTCAATCAGGTGATAGAAAAATGCTCTGAATGATTACGAAAAAGCATTTGACGCAGTTGAAACCTCGGCGGTGATGCAGGCATTGCGAAATCAGACGATAGACGAGCCATACGTGAAAGTGCTAGAAGATATATATAGTGGCTGCACAGCAACCATAGTTCTGCATAAAAAAAGTAACAAAATTTCCATAAAGAAAGGTGTTAGGCAAGGAGACACGATCTCCCCAGTAATATTCACAGCTTGCTTAGAAGAAGTATTCAGAGACTTGGAATGGGAGCAGTTAGGAATAAGGGTAGATGGAGAATACATCAGTAATCTGCTAAGCCACTCGGGGGATGAACTGCAAATAATGATTGATGACCTAGACAGGAAAAGTAGAAAGGTAGGCTTTAAAATCAATATGCAGAAGACTAAGGTAATGTTCAACAGCCTCAGGAAGGAACAGCAGTTTACATTAGGTAGCGAAGTACTGGAAGTAGTAGGCGAATATGTCTACTTAGGACAGGTAGTAACCGCAGATCCGGAGCATGAAAAGGAAATGACAAGAATGAGATTGGGATGGAGTGCATTTGGCAAGCACTCGCAGATTATGACTAGCAGCTTACCAGTATCGCTCAAGAGGAAAGTATACAACAGTTGCATCTTACCTGTACTCACCTATGGGGCTGAAACATGGAGGCTAACCAAGAGGGTTCTACTTAGAGGACAACGCAGAGGGCTATGGAACGAGAAATGGTAGGGGTAACATTAAGAGATAGGAAGCATGCAGAGTGGGTCAGAGAAATAACTGAAGTTACCGACATCCTAGTGGAAATTAAGAAGAAATGGACATGGACAGGACATGTACTGCGAAGAGAGGATAACCGATGGTCGCTTAGGGTAACAAACTGGATTCCAAGAGAAGGAAAGCGTAGCAGGGGGCGGCAGAAAGTTAGGTGGGCGGATGAGGTTAAGAAGTTCGCAGGGGTCAAGTGGATGCATCTAGCACAGAACCGGGTTAAGTGGAGAAATATGGGAAAGGCCTTTGCCCTGCAGTGGGTATAGTCAGGCTGATGATGATGATGATGTCAGGATAAGGCAGATCTGGTGCATACGATATGGACGTGTCCTGAAATAAAACATATAAATGAACAGACAAAAATGGAAGAATTTTAGATGAAATTTTTACCACCACCACCACCACATAACAGAAGGGTGGCTGCCACATCTACCGATCTAGAAACTGTTGAGCTTGAAATTGACGTCACTATAGTGAGAGCAGTGGGTGGGTATGTGTGTTACCCACCTTCCCTGGTCGAATAGGCGGCCCACCCGGAGGCAGGCTTGGAGGCCCAATGAGATCTCAGTCACCATGTCGGCCATCTTCTTCTGCATTAGCTGGTTACTAGCCAAGGGCCGGCCAAACTGCTGCCTGCAATAACACAGGTAGTGGCTCAGCTCAAAGCAAAGAGCAGCCTTGTAACCAGTGTGTATTCAATTAGTTCGACATATCGACCACTAAATGAGACGCACCACAGATTCTAAAACAGCGCAAAAGAACAGGGACGAGAGAACAAAACGTACAACACGTTCTCTCGTCCCTGTTCTTTTGCGCTGTTTTAGAATGTATACATACCAACTCGCCCAGGCTTCTATTTTGACACAACAGATTCTTGGGACAGAAATAAAAAAAAAATATCTATACTTGAGATTCTACAGCTCGAAAAACAAAAACTGCATGTGCTTGTCAGCTGCTGCGACCTATTTGATGCACTGTTTTGACAAAGGGCATATGAAATCAGTAGATTCCCTTTAGGTCAAACTTGAAGGAACGAGAAATTGGTTCATTTGAAGAGAAGTTAGATTAGCAAAAGTTTGCCACAATAGATGTTACCCCAAAAAAAAGATATATATGAGCATCTGGTTTGAGGATGGTAAGCTGTGGTGGTTCGATGTATTATTTTGCAAGCTTCCAACAGCTCGTGGACCACTTGTGATAGGAAGACACGACCGCGGTCACTGAGAAGTTCACGGGGAGCCCCGTGACGTAGAAAGAAGTGACGTATGATAAAGGAGGCGACGTCACGAGCACTAGCCGTAGGCAAGGCTGCAGTCTCCGCATAGCGAGTGAGGTGATCCACGGCGACTATTATCCAGCGGTTGCCTGATGTCGAAGATGGAAGAAAGCCATATAGGTCGATTCCGACACGATCGAATGGTCGCGCTGGACAAGGTAATGGCTGTAATAGGCCGGCAGAGGGGTGCGGAGTAGACTTCCGCTGCTGACAAGCAGTACAGGAGCGAATATAGCGGCGGACAAAGTTGTACATCCCCCGCCAGTAGTACCGCTGGCGGAGACGCTCCTATGTCTTCAACAAGCCAACATGTGCGCTTTGCGGGTCGGCATGGTGATGGGCACAAATTTCTGTGCGAAGATGGCGAGGAATGACCAAGAGCCATTTGCGACCATCCGGGCGATAGCTTTTGCGATACAGCAGACCACCCCGGATCATAAAATGGGAAGCTTGGCGATGAAGGGCTCGCAGGAATGAAGATATTGAGGACGAGGTGAGGACGTCTAGGAGTGAAGATATCCAGGGATCCCGGCATTGTTCAAAAGGAAGATCGTCGGAAGTAAGGGCAGCAACGGAGGGTTCAGATATCGAGTCCGAGGGTGCAGGAGAAGGCAGCGGCGAGAGTGTTTGCGTCCCGATCGGTATATCACGTCAAAGTCAACATCTTGAAGGTGAAGAGCCCAGCGGCCAAGGCGTCCTGAAGGGTCTTTCAGGGAAGCCAACCAGCAGATGGTTGGCTTCGGTGGTCGGTGATAACCAGGTGGTCGGTGATAACGTTGAAGCGGCGGCCATATAAGTAGGGGCGAAACTTTGTTAAGGTCCACACGATTGCAAGACACTCCTTTTCCGTGACGGTGTAGATAGATTCAGCTTTTGTTAGCGCTCGGCTAGCGTAAGCAACTACATATTCAGAAAAGAAGGGTTTGCGTTGAGTGAGGACAGCACTGAGACCGATGCCGCTGGCATCAGTGTGCACCTCTGTAGGAGCGGATGGGTCGTAATGGCGGAGAATGGGCGGCGAAGTTAGTAGACGTCGTAGCGTAGTGAAAGCATCATCGCAGAGTGGGGTCCATGTAGACAAGTCGGCGGGACCATTTAGCAATTTTGTAAGCAGTGCAATGATGGCAGCGAGATTGCGGACAAAACGGCGAAAATATGAGCATAGGCTGACGAAGATGCGCAGCTCTTTAACAGAAGCTGGTTTCGGGAATTCAGTGACCGCACATAGTTTGTCCGGATCGGGCAGGACACCAACTTTGGACACAACATGACCCAGTATTGTCAGCTTGCGGGTGCCAAAACGACACTTCTTCAGGTTAAGTTGAAGACGGCGACCGGTGAGACAAGACGATCCTAGAGCGAAGCACAATCTCGTCCGAACAAGACAGTCCGAGCTCTCAGTGCGCACGCCAGCTGATCGGCGTCTTCATCGTCGTTAGTGTCGGCGCTGTATCATCTTCTTCCTTACATGGTGTTCATCTACCAGGTGATTTTTCTTAATGGTTACAGATTTTAGTTCACAATTTGCGAGAGTTACATCAAAGCAATCTCCGCTGGACTGTACAATGAGATAGACATTGTGTTCATGATAGAATGTGATTACACATTTCATTTACAAAATTAGGTAACCGGTATTTTAATTTAAAATTAAAGTTGGAGGCTATCAGCTTAGCTTTAAGATTTTCTTAATCAGAAGTGGAGTTCAAAATTTCAAATGCCGAAAATGCACATTTCAGAGCTTGCTGAGCAGACTTTTTCACATTGCATAGTAGTATTTATAAAATTGCATTGCTGTGCACAGTACTGCAGGCCAAATCATGTCGCATCTTATTACGTACAAAATGCACAAACAGTGTGCTTTATGTATTAAAAACGGGAGCAAAGCCGTTCCATAAATATTGCCACCTAGCATTACTAGGTGGCGCATGACTGAAGATGAAAGGACAACAAAGCTCGCACTTGCATGTCCTGCTGTTCCATCTGTGCTGACATAAAAGCTTTGCGTCCCAAGTAACCGAGTGCATGACAATATACAACACTAGAAAGTCAACTCAGTGGGCTTTCACATCTATACTGCTGAAATTCAATATTTTATATTTTTAGACCATATTTTAGGGATGTGCAAATATTCAAAATTTTGAATACAATCAAATATGTTCAATTTGTATAGATGTTCGAAAATCTGATATTCGAAAACTATCGAATACACCGCAATACTTGACCGCTATGCAGAAAAGCATTTTCAAAATGTGCCGTGGCTTTTTTCTGAAGAGGGCCTTCCTGACAGTGTGCACAAAGCAAAGCACTTGACCAAACCAGGAGAAAAATGTTGTTCTCACTTCGATTCCATCTCGGATGCAGACAGCCATCGTGCAGGTGTTCATCAAGTACAATTACTGTGATGTAAATGGTTTTTGACAGTTTGTTAAGGCCCATTCAATAATTCAAGCTTTTGGTCAAGTCGGAATTTTCTTCTTATCTGTTGAAGGCCGAGTCAAGTATAGTTTACTGTATTCGGCAGCAATATGACAGCTCCACTGGTTTTCATGCAGGTCCTTCTTGTAGAAAACGCCAGTATACGAAATCCTGCATAAAACTTATATTGAATTTTTTAATAGGGTATACACCTGTGTGAAATGCTAGCTTAATGTTATATGCAAATACCATATTGATTCTGAAACAAACAAGACAAAACAATGTTTGCTTTGTCTAGGAAGATCGCTGTCATCCCTTACGCACATAGAGTTTCTCACAATGTAAGAAAAATAAGAAGAAGAGCTGGTATTGATGTTATTTTTTCTGCTCCGGATCGCTTGACCAGCCTGCGCAAGCGTGTGAATGAATTGGGCCGAACAAGGATTGGTTGCAACATAAAACATTGCAATCGGTTCGTAACTTGTACTAAGGGCGTAGTTTACTCGATTCCGTTGTCTTGTGGCCGTGCTTATGTAGGCCAAACTGGTAGATGCCTCAATAAAAGATTACTAGAACATAATTACAATGTGACAGAGCGGATATCAGACCATCTTGGCATTCACTGCCGGGATTGTAAGTGCACGCCCGGCTTGAGTAACACAAGTGTCCTGTGCAGGTGTGGGGGAAAAACTATGCGAGAAATTATCGAGGCCCAGAATATTGCGAGCCTGCAAAATCGCTGTGTAAGCACTCCTTCTATAGCCCTTTTATATAAGGAGCTGCTTTTCCCATAGGGACCTCCTGCTTGATCTCTGTTTGCAATGTGGCTCTTTCTTGTTTTTGATGCCGACTGTATATCTACGAAGGTGTCAGTCAGCGCCTGTGTTAGTCTCACCTTTCTGTGTGGTTTCGCGCTGTTTTACTATGTGTTGCTACTTTTTAATTTTCCATTTTGTTTTCAGATGTTCGAATGCATTTTCCCCCATATTCGTATTCGATTCGTATTAGAAATTTTCAAAATTCACGCATCAGTACAAGTCACCAATTAGAAATATTTGAAAAGGGGACTCATTTCTGGTGCTGTCAGCCTAAAACTTTGCAATTTAATACCTCCCCTTAAGAATGAAACAATTGATTACTTAATTCTGCTCAATTAATCGCATAATCAGTCATGTACATGTTAACCGCCTGCTGCACAACTCACCTGCACAAAAGCCGCAAACTTATCTCTCTCATGTATTTAAAACACACATTAGTAAATGTTAAAAGATCATCCCACAAATGTTACATGAAGACAATGAATAAATGCATACGGAGCATTTATACTACCCTATGCCTGAAATGAGGCTGAGAGCATGCAATAAATTAACGCACCCTACTTGAAGAAAGCACTGGTTTATTTCTGTTTTTTCACCGTGTCAATTTTTTCTCCCTTCATTGCACTATGGCTGCTATTAGTAGAAATTTTTGCTTTCTATTTTTGCTCCCCATCTTTCCGATTCATAACAACAGTGAAGGAACACAAACACAACAGAAGAAAACAGGCAACACATGGATGAACACTGCGTTGCGTGTTTTCTTCTCTTCTGTTCATGTTCCTTCGCTGCCGTTATAATCAAGAAAGTCACCAACTTGTCCAAAAACTTGTTTTGTTCGAGTATCTTTCGCTGAGCATTTTGGAGGTGCCCTTCTAGGTAGCCGTGAGTCTCTCATATCTCTGCCTTCAACAGCACTGCTGTTACCCACTTCACGAGCAAGCATGCCATGCGCACGTGCAGGCAATGTGTGTGGTACTGATACCTGGCCAACTCTGCACCGCAATAACATGTGCTGCAACGGCTGAAGATGCAGCCACGCAGTTTTCAAGTCTCAGACAAACCAGTGGGTGCACTTTGTACATAAGCAGCTTTTAGCCTCTACAATGCGTGGCACGTGACTCGTGCCTGATGACAAGGTCGGACCATTTCACATCTGCACCAGCGCAGGTGCAATGGTGCCCTGCGCAAACACCATGTGAGTGCTATTATGCAGGGTAGTCACAGTTTGTTGGCACTGACCACAGCAAACAGTTCATTTAAGCAGACTTTTTTTTTTTTTCTAACCGCATTTTAAGGAAACCGATTAAGTGGCCTCACATTGTTGACATTCCATTGTTCATTATTTGAGAATTCACCTTAGCCAAGTTTATCCCAATGTAAAGTCGACTGTACTGGTCAATTGAAAATGCTTTCATGTTCCAATATTTCTAAGGCTGAACTCTGCCACAGTTCCTTTTAAAGCCTGAAACTATTTCAACTGTACACAAACTGGAAACATTTTGAGACAAATCACTGTTCGACCTGGGACTATGATTGTGAGGCTTATGCTCAACATGGCCTGTTATGCATCACAAGTGGTTATCATGTGCCCGACGCTCACTGACTTGCACATGAAGCTTACGCATGGACAGGTTCCCTGCCAACATGAACAGGTGGCTCACTCAAACACATAAAGAAACAATGTTATTGCCGTGTCAGGCTTACCAGGGGTGGGCGAATATTCGAAATTTCATATATGGATTGAATATGTATTCAATTTCAACAAATTGATATATTTAAAATTTTGCAAATATTCTGAAATTACCAAATACGCTAGAAATTGTTGAATTCACTGCAGTTTCACCACAATGTTCAACTACGTCGACTGTGCGTTGCAGCATCTTCATAATGCAACAAGACCATTTTGTGAAGAGGGACCGCTACTACCCCATTGCATTGCGAGTAGAGTAGTGGAGGCCTTCCCAACAGCGAGCGCAAAGCAAACGATTTGACGAAACCGGGAAAAAAAAGCATCATTCTCACTTTCGGTTCATCTCAAATGCAGGTGCTCGGCAGGTAAAGAAACTGTGATGGAAACAGTTTTTTTTTTTTTTCGGGCCATCCTATAATTCAAGCTTTTGGCTATTTTAAAATTTTTTCTAGTCCCTTGAAGACCGTTAATGATAGTTTACTGTAGGAGAGCTCTAAGCTGGGCTAGTTGGTTAACGTTCATCTTTTCCACGAAGGGGGTACTGCACTAAAAAACACAGTGGCACTTACCGATCGAGGGTGTACTGGCGCGCAGTCTCCAGGCAGAATTCAGCAGCACCTAGTGCACCCCATGAGATGCCGTAGCGAGCACTGGTCAGGCACTGGAACGCTGCCTGCAACACACATTTAAACCAACATGTGGTGAACCACTAACAGGTGCACCTGTTAGTGTCATTATGGAACTTTGGGGGAGGGGAGGAACAGCCCTTGCCAATCACTCCCAAAGGCAGCATGATATTGCCTAACCTTACGTGCCAAACAACGAATCAATATGCTCAATCGTTGATGCCTTACAGTGCTACTCATTTTGCATTTTCACATTGCACTAATCCTGTTTTTGATGTACTGAGAACGTTTTTGCCCCTACTACTTGGGCCTACTGTGACGGTCTGCAGTATTTTCTAAATAAATAAATATTTGGTGCATGCACAAAAAAGTGTTTCTAGATCCATCTTGTTGTGGCACCACAGGGACGAGGACAGATACGGAGAAAGACAGACCAAGTGCTCATTATCTGTCCATCTTCTATCCATTATCTGCTCATTATTCTCCGTATCTGTCTTCGTCCCTGTGGTGCCACAACAAGATGAATACTTACCAACTTGCCCAGTTTTCTACTCTTGTTTCTAGATCCACTGGTGCACAACTATCAACATTTATTTGAATGAAAAAAAAAAAAAAAAAAAATTAGGAAAGCGAACATGGCAGGAGGCAGTTATCGGGATTATTCTGATTCCGTGGCACATGTTTGGGGTGCAGCCACCCCTCAGATAGATGACGGGTCGTAGAAACACAAGGGAAATAAAATAAATTTTACCTGCGCATTCTACAACCCGTAAAAATGTGGTGCTGCCGCAGTTGTGCAGCGTGGTTAGAAAACGAAAGCTTCTCGCGTAAGATGAAGTTCGGAGAGGGAGGTTTGAGACAGAGAGAGAAAGCGAGCGGGCGAGGGCGAAGGCACGTGGGGAGAAAAGATAAAACATTCATCTTGTTGTGGCACCACAGGGACGAGGACAGATACGGAGAAAAACAGACCAAGTGCTGTCTTTATCCGTACCTGTCCTCGTCCCTGTGGTGCCCCAACAAGATGAATACTTACCAACTTGCCCAGTTTTTTACTCTCGTTTAGATAAAGCATCTGGGGACCAGTGTTTCCAGATGAAGGTTGTGCATGGCTGGAAAATTGAACTCAACTCATGTAACGGCACACGGATTATGGAAAGCTATTCATAAAACTAGAAAATGCAAACAAACAATTAGTGTTCCATCAGTAGTCTGTGCAAAGCAAATATTCTTAAGCAGCAAGAAAAAATAAAGAAAAGAGGCTGCACTGGCACCCCATTCCGTCACTTGGCCACATCTAGGCAGCCCAGCTGACATCAAAGTGCAGAGGCAGCTGAGAACGTGCAACCTTAATAAGCTGCAAGTGGTCACCAGAAGCAATTTTTAAATATTTTTCGTAAATTACAGGATTCGTGCAGAGCTTCTAAATTCAACTCAAATGCAACAGAAGTAGGGATAATCTCAAAGATGCAATGTAATGTGATGTAGCTCTGAGCTAGAGGCATCACACATTTAATTTCATTTCATTTTATTACCTTAATGGCCTCTAAAAGGGTGTTACATAAGGGGTGGCAAAACTGAAAAGTACATATTACCCTGTTCAGTGTGGATGCGTGTTTGCGTCGTGTGCCAGCAAGCAGTGATTTACGCGCGTGCGTGCAGCTTGTACAAGTGTGCTTTTTGTTTGTTCCTGCTTTTTCTTACCTATCTGCCACTTGCAAAAGAAATGTGAACAGGTTATCATCCCATGCCCTATTAAAAAAAAATACTTCATATCGAGTATGTCATCATCAGTCGGTCTTTGGCGCTTGAGATTCTTTTACGCGCAACGCCTCAAACAAAATGATGCTGTCATTAGGCGCCGTATCAAAGCAAAACAGGTCACTGCCGTCAATAAATGCTCAGAAATCATATATTCCCATTTCTGTTTGAAATATCACAGCTACTGAAGCATGCGACTGCAGACTGCTGCATACCAGAATACAGTTCGAACAGGCCACTCTGTGCCTTCTGTATGCACGATCGAGTTGTTTGAGTACCTCCTCCTTCTACTTTTTTTTTTCTTTTTTTTTTTTTTTTTTGCTGTTGTTGTTGTTGTTAAACCTACGATGTGGTGACCCGGTGATGGGGTGCTCAACTGCTAAGTTCAAAAACAGGAGGTTCAATTGTGGGCGTTTCACAAGGCGCTCCTGTACTATGGGATTTGACTGCACGTTAAACAACCCCAGGTGGTCGACGACACCGAAGCCCAGCGCTACAGCACCTAATTGTTTAACTAATTACATAATACACCTAGCTCAATGTACAGTCTTTGTCAAAAGTGTAGAGCCCAGGGGGTCTGCTTTTGAGCCACTTCGTGTGGCTTGTAATGTATTCACAATGTTCCAAATCTGTTGAGAGTAAGAAGATTTTCTGCCCTACCCTCTCCTATGAAAAGGACCTCCACTAATGCTAAATCAGCTCTACTACACGGCTCAGAAGTAGACCCCCGGGCTCTACACTTTTGACAAAGGCTGTACCTTACTGGTAGCCCATTAAAATCCCTTTGCGTCTACATGTTACTGCTGTCTACCGAGCAAAGTCGATGTTTCTGACAAGGGGAGTAAACTACGTTCATACAGGCTTAACTATCTGCGTCTAATTCTGGAATAAACACATCTTTATGGTCGCATGATCAGATGAGCTCAATTTCTTTTGGGACATTTTATATCCGGCACCTCTTTTGCAAGTAATTCTAATATTTTGCCTCCCATAAGATTGAGTCACCGCTTAATAATTATAGTGACAAGGAAATCCTCAGCCTCTTAAAATTCCTTGCCAGAACATCACGGCGCCTATGCGCAGTTTTTTGCAATGTCTTCGCAGCAACTGATTCGTAGCTTGCACTATGTTATTGAAAATTAATCACTGGTATAGTCCTAAATTTTGTCAAGTTGTAAAACTTCTCTCATGCAACAAAATTTATTGGCATTGTAGAAAAAAAGTCATTATAACACTAATTTACCAAATCTAAACATCAGAAATCCTTTATAATCCTCGGTTTCAGGAAATCACTTAGTCATTGACGCAGTATTACAATATCAGATTCTCTGACATTGGCCGTAAGATACATTCGCCTCATTGTAAGCTCGGCAAAATCAATCCACTCAGCGCTGTACATGTGCGGCAAGATTTTCTGTACAATGTCAGCATAAATGCATTTTAGTGCACAGCACTACTAGCCACAATCACGGATTTCGCCGATGTCTGTCTGAAGCCGCTCTCTCTCTCTCTGTCCATCCGTCTCTCCGTGAACTTGAAGAGGAGAAAGCGAAAGTGGCGCCACCCGCATCACGCAACTTAACACTGAGGGGACGAAGCGGCCGCATAGATGCACACAGTGAGAGAGTAAGACAGTGAGAGAGGGGCGTGTCTGTTGCGGAAGTGGCGGCTGTCACTGGGCAGCACTGCACAAGTGTGTTACTCCGGAGTGAGCAGTTGTGTGTTGCTCGCGCGTCCTCAACTTCGACATCTCTGCCCTTGCATCAGTCACTTCTCAGCCTTCACGGACAGCAGACATGTACGCGTGGTGCTACCTGGACCTCAGCTCCGAGCCGCTCGTCACATTGTGCAGCAGCAGCTTGTGCTCACCTCCACGCCTTAACTGGTGCTAGCCTTCAAGCGCGTTTCCCTCTCACTTTCTCTCCCCTTATGATCCCACCCCCAGACCTTTCGGCCGCAGAGCAGTGCATTGTAAAGAGATACATTGCGCCTGTTCTCGTTCATTTTTGAAGATGGTGTAAGGAAACCTGAGGACGCGGGTGTGCCGCGCATTTGCTTCGCGTCACAATGGATGAAGCCGGGCCGTCTGGCACTGCGGCACAGGTTCGCCGTGCTTGATATGCTGAAGTAAAATGGTTAACCAATGCTACGCACCTACTTCGCATTTGATGAACTATGCAAATCGGCCATAAGTTTTCGAGAATACTTGTGCCTGGTTGTCTAGCCAGAGTTGATATGCACTCAGTTACGGCAACCCGCCGGTCTGTATGCTGTCAGTGCTACATTTAACCAGCTACATCCTCGAGTCAAGTAAGATATAATAAAGTACCAGAGGTCAGAGCACGAACATTGCATCTGCGTGGGCTTGACACTAAATTTGCCTGTCTGATACTAGTTTAAAATATGTGCACACTGTTGAAAAGGTGGTAGGAAAAACAAAGCTGTCATTAGGCAAGTGGTACACAACAAAAATATTAGGCCCAAGAGCGTGATACAACGCAAAAAATGTAAAGACGACACCAGGAAATATAAAAGACGGGTGATTGAGTGTCTTATTTTCCTGAAATCTGCACTTCTTTCTGCAGCAATGCCCAAATCCTGCTTTTTTCTGCAATACACTCGAACCCGGATATATCGAATTTTGGTTATATCGAACTCACGGAATATCCCCTTGAATATCACATGTAAAAGTATAGGAAAACTGCATCATATATCGAACTCAATTTCACCGGTCGTTCGATATATCGAACTCCGCACCACGCACTCGAAAGCGTGCCTTCCCCAAAGACGATCGCATCACCCTCGGCCGTTTGCCGCGTGACATTTTCAAGCCACGCGCGGAAGAAATGAGAGGGGACAGTTTGGCGACGGCTGGTCTAGGGCAGCGCCGCGCCCATTCCCCAAAGGCGCTAGCATCTGCAGCATGATCTGCGGTTATCGTTTCCCGAGCGCCAGCACGTGACGTTTGCAAGCCATGTGCGTGAATGAACCAGAGAGAACCGGTGGGAACGAGAGGGGAAAAAAGCGATAGAGCGAAGTGCAAGGGTGTGCCCATTCTTTTGCCGAGCTACCTCTCTCCCTCTTTCCCAGCCTTCGTTCACAACAGCACGCGCTGCGCATGCGCCAAGCCAGCTCGGCCCGTTCTCAAACAGAACTTTGGACGCTTTCTCCAGTGTGTGTTGAGAACCCTCTGCGCGCGGCTGACGTGGCTATCTTTTTTTTTTTTTTCTTGCGAGAGTCGTTTATTTTTATCGTTGTGCTGTAAGCGCGGCGTAGCTTAAGATATGGCGTTGCGAAGCGGCTTTATTTATTTTTTTTTAGTTTTTATTTTTTTTTTTGCGGGAGTCGTTTATTCTTGCATGTATGAATCAACGAAAGCACGCGGTCAGCTGCGATCATGACACCGGCTTTTAGCATTTTTCGCTTCACACAGCATTTGCAGCTACTGTATCACGCTTTTCCAATGATTTTGTGGCAGTGGACTACGCCCGCCCTAAGCGCGGCGTGATAAATCGAACCAGGCTTGTGCAATCAAGCCATTAAGGGCAGTCTGCCAAGTTGGCTCCCCACTGCCGCAGGAGCTATAAAAAGATAAACACGCCGCGACGCTGTGCAGCTTCTTGGCACGCTGCCAAGAAATGAGCTGTGGATGAGACGACCGAAACCGAGTGCGACATGCAAGGGATAACGCTGGCGATTTCTGCCGCGGCGACACAGAAACCTTGTTTTGAGCTGCCGCGGTGGCTCAAACGGCAGAGGGAGGGAAATTTTTTGCTCTGTCGCTGAGATCGCTTAATCGCTTGATGTGAGCGAGCTAGCCTTAACGCTTATTTTTTATTTTTTTTCAAAATTCTCGAGTGCAAAAGTGGAGGGTGGGTTCATTATGCGAGTGAGTTGATTATGCGACAAATACGGTATCGTTTTTTCGCATCGTAAGTGCCGTCCCAAGCCGATTTCTGTATATCGAAGTATCGATATATCAAACTATTTCGCGATCCCCTTCGAGTTCGATGTATCCGGGTTCGACTGTATTGGAACACTCTAAACAGTAAATCGCTAATGCATTGCAGAAGGCACATCTTCTTCGCCAACAAGCCAGCCGTAGACTTGGAAGCAGACCTATAACGAGTGCGCTTCTGTGAGTGCCGCTGGCTGCTGATCCACACTATCGAACCGACAGTGCCACCACCTCTAGGTTGATCTCGCGACGAATACTGCCACAAGGAACCGTCGGTTCCTGTGTTAGAAGGCTCAACCAATTCCTCACCTTGAGGCCGTGTGATGATGGGAGCAGAGCATCTTCAGGCACAATGACGTCGTCCATGAGGATCATGCCGGTGGCCGAGGCACGAAGTGAGAACTTCCCCTCGATGCGAGGGGCAGTCAGGCCTCGTGTGCCCTTTTCTAGCACAAAGGCCCGGATGACACCATCCTCTTCGCACTTGGCCCACACCACAAAGACATCTGCCTCCGGCGAGTTGGTGATCCTAAATGGGACACAGTGGTGAAAAATGACCTCAATGACGATAATAGGGTGTCTAGCAAACCACTATTTTAAATATCCCTGACTTTTCCAGGTTTTTTTCTGATCATTTCAGTTCAATTTTCCTGATGAGTAAAAAGGCTCAATGATGTAGCTGCTGATGGCAATGAGCATAGACAAATAATTTACAACAAAGTGTTCATGGCCATAAGAATGTGAGTAGTTTACCAATGTCAGCCTCAGTGCATGCGAGCCCCCCCTCCACCCCGCAAACAACCGAGCCAATCCAATCCAATATGGCTGCTGGCTGTATGTGC
Organism: Amblyomma maculatum; assembly: GCF_055883805.1. Classification (NCBI taxonomy): domain Eukaryota; kingdom Metazoa; phylum Arthropoda; class Arachnida; order Ixodida; family Ixodidae; genus Amblyomma; species Amblyomma maculatum. The sequence goes on from NC_139346.1 coordinate 24,384,104, forward strand.
ACGCATGGCAGCACAGCTCACCGATCGCTTTTACACTGCCCACTTCCAGCGCAGTTATTCCTGCTTTTTGTTGAGTACTACTCTCACGCAGTGCTTCTGCATATTTTATTCGGTACCCACCTTACGCGCGTAATTGGTTCTGTTGTAATATATTGCATCTTGCCTTGCAACGCGGCTGCCACGCGAGACAAAAAAAAAAAAAGCTGCATGAATAACATACTTGCTGTGCGCCAACGTAAAATAAAAATGCACTGCAGAATGTATCGTGCGATTTTCCCTGACTTGGCGAAATTTTTGATGGTTTCCCTGACATTTTACTGATTTTTCCAAGTGCATAAAATTTCCCTCACAATTCCCGGTTTTCACGGTTGCTAGACACCCTGGATAATGTCTAGTGCATGATCGCATTCCCGCTGTTGTAACCATGCCTGCAAGTGAGATGTAGCATAAAAAGAAAAGGAGTGGCACCACCTCCCTTTCATGACTGAACAAATGCCAGGGTGGAGGCTGAACACATGAACACGTGTTCTGCCACTGGTGTTAAACCTCCATGTAATGAACCTCTACACAGCTGATTGCTCGACATCACCAAGTTCTTCAATCCTCAACGTCACACCATTCAAGTGTGTATATTTGAAGCTCCATGTAATGGAGGTGCTTGACCTTGGTATAACAAACTCGCTGTGGCCATAACCTGTTAGCCAGTGCTGAGTTACAGAAAATTTGGCTCAACTGCACAAAATTTTCATGGCAATAAAACACGAACTAGCACGACAGGAATGATCGTAATGAATGGTTACAGCTGATACAATGCACTGTGCTCCAGTGTCAACAATGCATCTACATGCCAGACGCAGCAGTCTCCACTCCTTCCACTTTTAAAGCATGGCACTACAGCAGTTCACACTCAAAATCAACAAAAATAAAAGAACAAAGCGAGAAAAAAGAAGCGGGCAAAGCAGTGTACACCTACTACTGCCATCATGTCATTGCCTGCAAGATTCCGGTGCTGATAGCTCTCGTGCACTGGTATCGGAAACAGCAGGAAAAGCTAGCAACACGGCAATAAGTTGTTAATTTCATTATTTCTGACAAATATACTTTCCAACAAATGACAAATGTAACATAACCTCTTCAGACACTGTGTACACATTTGTACGTGCTTCTTGAAGCCTGTCAAATCCTTGTACTGAAAGCACACTGTGCACAAATGTGAGCACTGTAATATTTCATTATTACACCAAACCTTGTAGAGAAACAGCTCAAGCCAGAGATGAGAACAACACAAGAAAAAAAGCGTTTTGATTATTGACACCTTCAAGTTTTTTGGTAGCTCTGGTAATCTTCTGGTTTTTCATTCTGCTCATTTTACGATGACTGGTGCTTTAAACTTGCTTAAAAATGTTGATTTGTCCACATGACAAGTCCAAGTACAGTAGACTGGCAATATATTTTGAACTTGGTTAATTCAACCAAATTCCAAAACTTTGGTTAAGAGGGCAGACAAGGTCAGATATGCCAGATATTTAGTGCAGTGTGAAGTGAAAATTTAATCCCTCCAACCGGTTAACTCGAACATAGTCCCCACCCATGTGGGGCAGTGTAGCTAGCAGAATGGCACTCGATGCAATCAAGCTGCCCTGCCACCAAACATTTTCCTGTGTGAGCTCAGCCATAGTGATATCAGCCATGCATCAGTGATCTGACGAGGCACCACAACTACGGCACAATTACGCATTGCATTAAAGACTATTTTAGAACAGCTCTGCTTTGATATTCTCGACTGTGGGCATGCAGTATAGCAAGACAAAATTTCAAAATTCGTCACTTTTGTGCAGTTTTCAGTCAGAATTAGAGAACCACTGCCTATTTCTTTATCGAATAAATTTGCTGTGGTGAAAAAAATTTCTTTTTTAACATTTTGTATCCATTCAACGATTCTACAGTCAGGTGATCTACATGTATTTTTCCAGTCCCTCGAGGTCCTGGTTAATGTGGCTTCACTCTATTCACAAACTAGTGCACTACAAAACAAGTTAGCAAAGCACTCGTTGGGTCAACATATCAATGCCTTTCGCTAATATTTCTTGTTGTGCTTATGCTTCCAGCTATGTTTGCAAGAGACATATTTCCAAATATTATTGGTATGCATACAAATGAAGGGAGCCAACAACCAGTGACAGTAAGGAGAAGAGCAGCATAGGGTACTTTTTATTTTGGTGTTAATGTGAATTAGAGTAATCGTGGACATAAACAACATGAAAAAAAAAAATGAAAAAAAGGAAAAACCACCTAATACCATTGGGATCTCAGAGTTTTGCGTTCCGTGCTGTATCAATTGAGCTACAGCGGTGGTTGTTCAATCTTCTACTTTCTTAGGTATATTTATGTTGCATGTAACTAAGGGTGTGCGAATATTTAAATTTTTTTGAATATGAATTAAATAAGAATATCGAATCTACTACTACCTTATCAGTGAAAAAAAAAGAAAAAAAAAAGTTGTTCTTCTTGGTTTCAGAATTCACATAATATTTGCACACAAAATTAAACCAGACTCACACAGAAGTGTACATTCTTTACTGAAAAATCTGGTATAAATTTTATGCAGAATTTCATATAGCAGTTTTTTGTACAGGAAGGACTTGCACGAAAACCAGGTGAATCTGTCATATTGCTGCTGAATACAGTAAACTGTCATTAATTTGGCCTTCAAGGGACCATACAAAATGCCCAAATTAACCAAAAGCTTGAATTATCGAATGGGCTTGAAAAAACTTTCAAAAAACATTTTCCATCACAGTAATATTTTCTGATGAACATCTGCATGATGGTCATTTGCATTTGAGAAAACGGCCCCATTGCATTTTGAAGATGCTTCACTGCCCATGTGGGCAAGCACTGCGTTGAAGCGAGCAGCATGATGAAATTGTGGTAAATCCGGAAATTTTCGATGTATTCGGCAATTTTTGAATCATTCGGAATATGAATCTACTATAATAACAAAGATATTTGATTATTATACGAAATTTCAAATATTCGCACAGCCCTACGTGTAACCTATCCTTGAGAGTGCTCCCCAGCGCCACCCTCCTCCACAGTAGCGTTCGTGTAATTTCCAGTGAATGTGACCTAACGGATCACACGGACCTATTAGACTGGCGTGCATAGGTGTCCATGAACAAGTCACATTTAGTCTTATACCATATTAAGATGCACATCTAATAATTTAAGCAAAGATCTCTGATTAAGAGGAACCAGTCAAAATCTGTGTGACTTTAGATTCTGAAACAAATGGAGTGTTGCAGTGTGGAACAATGAGGTCTTGAGAGAAACTGCATAATTAAGGCATCTGTGTCCAATTCTGGCATTCTCCGTAGTCTGAAAAGCTCCTAATTTCCCTCCTAGATAATATTTTGTGCCTAAAGGGAATACAGACACGGAACGTGGCTGCAAACACGACAGAAAATTGCTCAAATCCACAATTTTTTTATCATGCAGAACTAGGACCTTATTGATGTAGGTAGCTTATTATAAGAACAACTGTGTGCACTGCAGTGAAGGTGCAGCCTGCTTCATGCCTCTGATGGAGAAAGACCGAGTGAAGAAAGATAAAAAACTATGTGGTTGCAATCATTTGTTTATTTGTTTGTGGAGGTTGTTTTCGTGGGCGACATGCACATGTACTCTCCATTCTACGTGACACAGTGTTTGTCTCAACTTTGCTCACGACAAGCATAGGATATAAGCATGGGCTACGAGGGATGCTGTAGTGGAGGACTCCAAGATAATTTAGACCACCTAGGGTTCTTTAACCTGCATTACTACTGCACGGGTGCTTTCTCATTTTGCCATTACTGAAATGCGTCCACCACTGCCAGAATTTGATTCAGTGACACTTCCTTTGAGAGGAACTTGAAGGGACCAGAAAATTTGTTTGTCTTAACGGCAGTACCCCTAAAAACATACATGAGCAAGTTAGGCGTGTCCAAATAGATTCTACATGAAGTTTTAATAAAAATAACCTTCCAGAGAAAGGATAGTAATTGCAAACAGAGCACTTATTGAACTATGCATAAGTTGTGATCTAGAAACAGAGAGCATTAAACCAGCACCTCACGTTCTCCTAACTGAAAATGGCACAGGTCTATAGTTTTCTCTTTTCACCATTGCTTTTTTCTCACTGTGTTGTGCTGCATGTAACAAACTGTGCACAAGTTCAGAGCTCTGCGGAGCACTGTAACTATCATCAAGGCTGTCATACCCTTCAGTGTCAATGAGAAGCACAACAGGTCTTTATGAATTGTTCATCAAAATCAAGGGTGACTGCCACTAATCCAACCACAATCAAAGTGACCAGTCTCCATCAGGCCACTTCGGGTTGCACCAGCACACAGTGGTTGCCCTAATTCTCTCTCTAAATCCCTTTCTCCATACCAGGTCTTGGAGCCATTGAGGGTGTAAGTGCGTGCAGCAGGGTCGTGGCGGGCGCGGGTTTCCATGCCCCCCGGGTTGCTGCCATGATTAGGCTCAGTGAGGCCGAAGCAGCCCAGCAGTTCTCCCTGGGCCAAGCGGGGCAGGTACCGCTGCTTCTGCTCCTCCGTGCCAAACAGGTAGATGGGCAGCATCACCAGCGAGGATTGTACGCTCATGGTCGACCGGTACCCACTGTCCACCCTGTGCAGCACACCGGCAGGCTACTCAGGAAGAATAGTTTTTACAAGAGATGGTGCAAAAGCAAAGATACTACAGGCGAAACACTCGTGACTAGACATGAAGGCAAACACAAAAGTAACCTTCTGCCTTCGTTAAAATGGACAGCATCAATGTATGATCACAACGATGTTGACTGTCAACTTTTTAATTGTGCAAGGGCACCTCTCGCCAAAGAGAGCCAACATAAGGTGACTGGCCAGCTGTGATAAGCTAGGCTGCCATTCAGTAAGCATGGAAGTGTCTGATTTATGTGAATTGAAGTTCAAGCCAATCACTGGAAGTGGTAGGAGCATATGTCTACTTAGGACAGGTAGTAACTGCAAATCCAGATCATGAAAGAGAAATACCTAGGAGAGTAAGATTGGGATGGAACGCATTTGGCAAGTATTTGCAGATGATGACTAGCACCTTACCAGTATTGCTAAAGAGGAAAGTATACAACAGTTGCATGTTACCTGTATTCTCCTATGGTGCTGAAATGTGGAGGCTAATGAAAAGGGTTCTAATAAAGTTGAGGACAATGCAGAGGGCTATAGAACAAAAAATGGTAGGAATAACAATAAGAGATAAGAAGCGTGCAGTGTGTCAGAGAAATAACTTGAGTTAATGACATTCTAGTGGAAATCAGAAAGAAGGAATAGGCATGGGCACGACATGTAGTGCGTAGAGAGGACAACCGTGGGTCACTTTGGATAAAAAATTGGATTCAAAAGGAAGGAAAGTGTAGCAGGGAGCGGCAGAAAGTTAGGTGGGCGGATGAGGTTAAGAAGTTCGCAGGGGGTCAAGTGGATGCAGCTAGCACAGAACCGGGTTAAGTGGAAGAGTATGGGAGAGACCTTCGCTCTGCACTGGGTATAGTCCAGCTGATAATCAATTTCTTGAGCCGTTAATGTTATTTTTGTGACACAGGGGGTTTAAGAATACACATGCAAATTTGCAGATTTTTCTCTATACATTGCTGGCATAACTAGAACATAACGAAGGGAATATGCATGGTTCATGGTGTGACAACAATGATGCAACCATCTTGCGTCTTGCCTCTGCTATGATGACATACTCTCCCCCCAAGATGCTCCACCAACCTCAGTTGCCAGTCTAGTGCGCTGGGAACAGTTTGTGGTGGCCCAACAAGTTGACACAACACCTCTGACTGCAAATGCTTCCACACTTGACAAGAGAGTTCATCCTCCCCAGTGCCATCCACAACACAGGAAGAGCGGCGCATACCTTTCCACCTCTCGTGCCGTGAGGCCATATGCCACATAGGAGGTGCCTGCACAGCCATAGCCCTGCAACGTGCTTCCTAGGACACCCAGCTGGCCCAGTTCACGGATGATGTCGCGGTCGAATCTCTCATGCCGGTTGGCCAACAGCACGCGGGGCATTAGCCGGGCCTGGCAGTAGTCACGCACCGTGTCCCGCACCAGCCGCTCATCCTCCGTCAGCTGCTCCTCCAACAGGAAGGCATCGCGGTGGTCGAATCCTGCACTCCACCACCAGAGCTACTCTCTCACTGGTGACACAGACTCATCAACATCAGCTACAGTGTTGCAAGGCAACCACAAAATGTACTTGGCGACACAAGTCAACACAAGTTCAGCCAGCAACACACATTTGAGCTGCCATGCAATGTGTAAAGTGAAAGCCTAAGTGACTTCAACTAGCAGAACACCCTGCTGCTTGCCCGTGGTCTGTCATACTGCAGCCCACCTTGCTCATTCACAGCACGTTGGAGAGCAGCACAATAAAGACATCCTATAGTGGGTGCAGTCAGTCCGATGGCGATAAATCCATCAGATAGTCTTTCAGCTCATGACAACCTCATATAAAACCTGTTGATAAGCTTCTCATCACAGACCACATCTCTGCTCCTGAGGAACCCAAAGCAATGAGAAGCAATGAGATTTTTTTTTTTCCTTTCATATCTGCCACTGTTGTACAATGCCAAACTGCCCAGAAGCTGTGACAGTTGCTCATATTATATTTGCACATTTAACCTATGACTACATGCAGGTGACTCCTGAGAACATGCAAGGAATGAAGAAATTTAGGGGCCATTTAAAAACCATCTTAAAAGGGCGACAGCTTTAATGGCTCCCGCCAGTTGCTACCCTTGCACATCCTCGTTTATGTATGTGCATTTTGCTACTCACACAATCACTACACCCTTAAAATATGTGTCTATTGTCTCATGCACACTTATTAGCTTACAGTCATAAGCTACCCCATTATGTGAAAGATGACCCACCCAACCCAGTTTACCCAAACTACACAAATGTGCCTGTGTGGTGTAGGGGTAGCGTGTGTGGATCCAAGGGTCCTGAAAGGCTAGACTTCAATTGCATCCCCCCCCACCCCCAATCTCAAGAACAAAGCTTAAGTTGGCAGTGCCTGGCAACCTGACGTCAAGCAATCCTACAGCTAGTCAATGCAAGGCCACATGAGTTCCCAGCTGCTACCTGCCAGAACCGCGCCGTGAATTTTCACTCACAACGCTGATGCCAAATTTTCTGGAGAATGGTCTTTAACGCTATTGCAGTAACAGTGAGAGTGCCCTTTCACTAGCAGTAATGGTATCAAGATTCCCGTGCATCTGAAGCAAATTACTGCCATAATGTATAGCACTGGTGATGCTGTGGGCACTGAAGTATATGCACCACTTGTGGTGGCCAGCTTCCCTCACTGCCACACCACTACTCCAATAGGTGATGCTGGCTGCAGTATTTTCAGCTTGGCAACTTGGACCTTTCATAGTTTGGCCTATGAGACATTAAAAATTCTGCTCTTTTTCAATTCTCCAAAGTCGGGGGTTGACACACACAATGTAGTGATAATTATGCCAGTAAATGCAGCAGTTTCTGCCTATTTCTTAGCATGTCACTTATTACGGTGTGCCCACAGCATATGTGAAGCAGACACATGGCAGAGGCATCTCAACTCACATTAGGAGAGCCAGACTGAACTTGCATTCAGATGGAGGAGGACGCCCAGCAAAGCCTCCCAAATCTGCACACCACGCTTGCTAGACACTCTTGTCTCACGTGCAGCATAACATCTGCTGAAAAATAGCTGTTGCCGTCCCCATATGTGTCCCCAGTATGTCCTTGTAGCAATTTCAGGAGTGCAGTGTGAAACACACAACATGTTGCATGTTGTTGTCTTGCATGTTGTCTGGCATGCGTCAGTCGACACTGAAGGCAGCTGCAGCAATTCCCTATTCACAACTCTTTACCCTCAAGTGAGGTGAGCACCTGAACTAAGGTGAATTTCATTCTTGACACAAAAATGTAGATTTCTAGACTGTGGCAGCACCAGGAATTCTGAAACTGCCAAACCTTACCTTACGACAGTTTCTGGTTTTAGGAAGCCTTGAAAAGCATTTCCAGAAATGAAGTTATTTGGGCAGGACTGCAAGATCACAGCAAGTTAAGTATACCGCTATAGTCAAGCAACTACTTCAAAGAAAACATATGCTTTCTGTTACCGACAATGAGTAAAGAAAGTCTATAATGATGATTTCAATTTTGTTTGTACCCTGACAAAATAGGCGTCAGCAAACAGCTGTGTTTTCCTTTGGGGCATAAATATTGCTAAAGCATAAATAGATAACACTACCTATTCATTCATGCTGCAGGGCTGCCATATAAAATTTATGCTTAACGATGCAAGAAAATTCTGGCCAAACAGAACGAAGTTACTGGAACAAAGTGCTGAGGATGTTGCTTAAGCATCAAAGTGAATTATTATTTACAGAACATGTGATATGCTGCACCAAGTTCCCTTCATTAGTGCACCTCAAGAAATAAAGGCATCCACTAAACAGAACTACAAAGAAGAATTCAGTCGACATTTATCGTTTGCAGTAACAACCAGAGGTCACTCACGTTTTCCTGAGGATGCAGCCCGAGCTGAGAAGATAGAAGTCAAGGAAAAAAGTCATACAACAGTGATACAATGTCCAGAGTTTTCATTTCTCCTGATGCATTCTTTTCAAATTTCCTAAGAAAATATTTCTAATGAGCACCAGAGCGAAGTTCTCCAGGAATTGTGTTTGAATTGTGTTCTTTTTTAAGTTTCCACAGCACTAAATTGCACCTGGGGTAGATTCTTTGCCTCCATCTTGCTCGCTTGCTTTTGCCCTTCCACTTGCTTGCCTCTGCTTCCTTTCTTTGCTTTGATGGTGCTAAGTCTGCTTTATTTTATTCCTACTAACATATACTGCAGGCCCATCTCAGGCCCATGCAGGAGTGGGAATAATGCAATCGAGAAAAAAATGGCAAGACAGACAAAATACATTTCGTTCACTCTTTATCATCAGGTGTGCAACACAACACAATATGATGTCACTTCACACAAAACAGCTACACAGTGTTGCGGTCCTGGATTTTTCTGGTGCACATTTCAACATTAGTACATACAATAATACTCTCAACTTATTCAGTAAGTGATTGTATTTGGGATCGAATAATACTTACGTATGTTAATGTAACTAATTCCCTGCTTTATTGTTTTGCAATGACTTATTTGTGATGAGTGTATGAAAGGCTCCTTAAGATAAATCCTGGGGTTTAGCTTGAAGTGGCCATGGCATAATCGGAAGACAAATTCCAATCTGGACGTTAGCCTGTCCTGTGAATAGAATTGCACCACGTTCTTCCAGTGCTGACTCCAGATGACATCTCCATACTCTAGTTTAGGTGTTTGTACGCACTTCTGTAGGGAAATTGCGGAGTCTCTTTCAGCGAAGCTTTACACTGCGCAGCGCACCTCACGTTAAGATGAAGGAGTCTCCTTCTAAGGAAGAGTTTCTTGTTAACACTAGTAAAGATAGCGTCAATATTAGGCTTGCAATTCAAGTTACTCATAGCACCTAAATATTTAACTTGATTTGTCTAAGCTATTGGATTATTGTCCAATGTGTAAATAAATTCTAGTGGCTACCATTTATTAGTACAACAAATACTGACAGTTTTTGATCATTTAGTCTTGGCCCCCATTTTAAGCACCATGCTTGAATTGCCACCAAATAAGTTTAGGTTATTCTGGTGCTGCCTGGAATTCATATTTGAGTAAATAACACAGTCGTCAGCGAAAAGAATAATTTGTACTGGGAATTCAACACAGGAATGATTCTTCATCAGCAGCAGCAGCTGGATTACTCCCATTGCAGGGTGAAGGCCTCTCCCACGTTACTCCAACTAACCCGATCCTGTGCTAGCTGCATCCACTTCATCATCATCATCATCATCATCAGCCTGATTATACCCACTGCAGGGCGAAGGCCTCTCCCATATCTCTCCACTTAACCCGGTTCTGTGCTAGCTGCATCCACTTGACCCCTGCGAACTTCTTAATCTCATCCACCCACCTAACTTTCTGCCGCCCCCTGCTACGCTTTCCTTCCCTTGGAATCCAGTTTGTTACCCTCAGCGACCATCGGTTATCCTCTCTTCGCACTACATGTCCTGCCCATGTCCATTTCTTCTTCTTAATTTCCACTAGAATGTCGTTAACTTGAGTTATTTCTCTGACCCACTCTGCACGCTTTCTATCTCTTAATGTTACCCCTACCATTTTTCGTTCCATAGCCCTCTGGGTTGTCCTCAACTTAAGTAGAACTCTCTTGGTTAGCCTCCACGTTTCAGCCCCATAGGTGAGTACAGGCAAGATGCAACTGATGTATACTTTCCTCTTGAGCGATACCGGTAAGCTGCTAGTCATAATCTGCGAGTGCTTGCCAAATGCGCTCCATCCCAATCTTATTCTTCTTGTTATTTCCTTTTCATGATCCGGATCTGCGGTTACTACCTGTCCTAAGTAGATATATTCGCCAACTACTTCCAGTATTTCGCTACCTAATGTAAACTCCTGTTCCTTCCCGAAGCTGTTGAACATTACCTTAGTCTTCTGCATATTGATTTTCAAGCCTACCTTTCTACTTTTCCTGTCTAGGTCATCAATCATTATTTGCAGTTCATCTCCCGAGTTGCTTAGCAAGGCAATGTCATCAGCAAATCGCAGATTACTGAGGTATTCTCCATCTACCCTTATCCCTAACTGCTCCCATTCCAAGTCTCTGAATACTTCCTCTAAACAAGCTGTGAATAGTACTGGGGAGATTGTGTCTCCTTGCCTAACACCTTTCTTTATGGGAATTTTGTTGCTTTCTTTATGTAGAACTATGGTTGCTGTGCAGCCACTATATATATCTTCCAGCACTTTCACGTACGGCTCGTCTATCCCCTGATTTCGCAATGCCTGCATCACCGCCGAGGTTTCAACTGAGTCAAATGCTTTTTCGTAATCAATGAATGCTATGTATAAGGGCTGGTTATATTCCGAGCATTTTTCTATCACCTGATTGATGGTATGGATATGATCGATAGTAGAGTACCGTTTCCGAAACCCTGCTTGATCCTTTGCTTGATTGCAGTCTAAGGTTGTCCTGATTCTATTAGCGATTACCTTAGTAAATACCTTATACGTAACAGACAGTAAGCTGATTGGTCTGTAATTTTTAAGGTCCTTAGAGTCCCCTTTCTTGTGAATGAGGATAATGTTTGCATTCTTCCATGCTTCCGGTACCGTCGATGACACCAGGCACTGCGTATACAGGGTGGCCAGTTTTTCTAGCACGATATCCCCCCCGTCCTTCAGCAAATCTGTAGTTATCTGATCCTCTCCAGCTGATTTCCCCCTTTTCATAGTTTCTAGTGCTTTCTTGACCTCGTCCTTCGTCACTGGTGGAACGTCTGACTGTTTTTCCCTACCGCCAATCTCATTACGGTCCTGACTACTTTGGCTACTGTAGAGATCTGTATAGAACTCCTCGGCTACTTTGACTATCTTGTCCATATTAGTGATGACGTTGCCCGCCTTGTCCCTTATCGCATACATCTGGTTTTTGCCTATGCCCAATTTCTTCTTTACCGCTTTAAGGCTTCCCCCGCTCTTTACAGCATGCTCAATTTTCTCCATGTTATACTTTCTTATATCGGCCACCTTGCGCTTATTGATTAGCTTTGATATCTCGGCCAATTCGATCTGGTCTGTTGGATTGGAAGCTTTCATACTCTGCCGTTTCTTAATCAAATCTTTCGTCTCCTTAGACAGCTTACCGGTATCCTCTCTAACTATCCTACCGCCTACTTCTATCGCGCACTCAGTAATGATATCTCTGAAATTATTGTTTCTTGCCTCTAGGGTAGTGTCGCCATCCTCAGTTAGAGCTGAATACCTATTCTGTAGCGAGATCCTGAACTCTTCTGCCCTCCCCCTCACCGCTAATTCGTTGATGGGTTTCTTTCTTACTAATCTATTGCGTTCCTTCTTCAGATTTAGGTTAATTCGGGACCTCACCATCCTGTGGTCACTACATCGAACTTTCCCGATTACCTCTACATCCTGCACAATGGCGGGGGTTGAACACATTATGAAGTCGATTTCATTTTTAGTCTCTCCGTTAGGACTTTTCCATGTCCATTTTCGGTTCTTCCGTTTGCTGAAGAAGGTATTCATGATTCGTAAGTTATTGCACTCTGCAAACTCAACTAGTAACTCCCCTCTGCTATTCCTAGAACCAATGCCATAGTCACCTACTGCCTTGTCTCCTGCCTGTTTTTTCCCTACCTTGGCATTGAAGTCGCCCATTAGTACAGTATACTGCGTCTTTACTTTTCGCATTGCCGATTCTACATCTTCATAGAAGCTTTCAACTGCCTGGTCATCGTAACTACATGTAGGTGCATAGGCCTGTACAACCTTCAGTTTATACCGCTTATTAAGCCTAATTACGATGCCTGCAACCCTCTCATTAATACTATAGAATTCATCTATATTACCCGCTATATACTTATTGACAAGGAAACCTACTCCTAGTTGTCGCCTTTCTGGTAAACCTCGATAACACAGTACATGCCCATCTTTCAGTACAGTATATGCCTCATTCGGCCTCCTAACCTCACTAAGCCCTATGACATCCCATTTCATGCCCTCTAGTTCCTCTAACAGCACTGCTAAACTAGCTTCACTAGCTAGAGTTCTAGCATTAAACGTTGCCAGGGTCAGTTTCCAATGGCGGCCTGTCCAGCGGAGCCAGGCTTTCTTAGCACCCCCTGCTGCGTCACAGGTCTGACCGCCGCCGTGGTCAGTTGTTCCGCAGCCGCTGGTGACTGAGGGCCGGGGTTTTATGGAGCTTATCATAGGAGGTTGTGGCCAATTACTGCACCAGGGTGGCCAAATCCTGTTCTGGTGAGGGAGTGCGTTGCCGGAGGTGTTCACCGGCATCAGGTCGCACCCCAAACCTGTATATGCAATTCCATCGACACGCGGATTTGTTTTCTTTTTTTTCATCCGGTGGAGAATTGCGCGGCACCGGGATTTGAACCCCAGTCCTCTTGCATGCGAGGCGGATGTTCTACCGCTGTTGACCCCTGTTAACTCCTTAACCTCATCCAACCACCTAATTTTCTGTTGCCCCTTGCTATGCTTTCCTTCCCCTGGAATCCCATTTGTTATCCTAAGCTCCTAAGCGACCATCGGTTATCCTCTTTTCGCACTACATGCCCTGCCCATGCCTATTTTTTCTTTTGACTTCAATTAGAATGTCATTAACTCGAGTTATTTCTTTGACCCATTCTGAACACTTCTTATCTCTTAACGTTACTCCTACCATTTTCCATTCCATAGATTTCTGTGTTGTCTTCGGGAATGAATATCATTTATATAAACTAAGAATAGAAAATAGAAGGGGCCTGAGAAATGAACCCTGTCGTACTCCAAAGAAAACACCCAAATAACAAGAAACGTGGCTATTCATGCAGTTGGTTATCCATAAAATTAAATTTCCTTTAATTCCAAATGCTGCAAGCATAATTAAATCTTCCTGAGAAACTTTTGTTTTCCTGAAAACATTTTTGAAAAATAAAAGACATTAGCATCTATTTTGCTTCCAGTGATAAATGTATCAGACAGGTCGCTAGTAAGTTCGGCTAGTTGGGTTACAGTTGACAGTCCAGACTCCAGACCTAAATCCACGCTGCAATTCATAAAAAAAGACTGGTGTTCGATTGCGATATAACAATTATATGCTCTAGTACTGTATAAGTGCTCGTCAACGAAACTGGCTTGTATTTGTCTACCTCAAAACAGGGCGTCTCATCTGCATATAGAATTATTTTGTGCCTTGCGCTAGTCATTGGGAATCGCTGATATTTTTAAGAAATGAACAAAAATATGATGCAGACATTTCAGCACTACTGAGACATATTTTTCCAGAAAAGCATTTGATATGTTGTTGGGGCCCAATGATTTCTTAACATCCAGTCTGTTCAATAGCGAAGAGACACCTGCTTTACTAATGGCCACATGAGAAATGGGATCAAAAAGATACGATGGCAGCTGCACATGGGGTGAAGCTACATGAAGACAGATGTAAAAAAGCCACTGAACTTTTCACAATAACTGTGCCATCACCAGTGCTTTTGCCAAATGTTTATTGCAGAAACACCACTATTTTGCCTCGACAAATACTGCCAAAATTTTTGGGCGTCATTATCCCTGAATGTCGATAATGTAACTGAAAAGTTTTAGCTGTGTGCATTTTTTGCTTCAAAGAATTAACAAGGTTCACAATGACGTGTTTCTTCCCTTGTTTACACAGCAGTATGTCATAAATTAATGTCTCGTGCATCCATGGATATTATCTGTTCATTCATTTTTTTCTTCATGGGAATATAGCGGTCTTCGCAAAAGGTTGGCTGGTGTAGGATTGCCAATCCAGTTTAGGGAAACACGTACAGCAGAACAGCCCTAGTGTTATGCCTAATATTGCTTCAAGGATTTTGTTTCTTTTCTTATATACATCATTCTAGTAGCTAACTGCACCATACAAGGCAGAATGAAGTAAAAAGGCTTGAAACTTACAAAACTGGACACATACGGCAGTTTTGTGTATGCAGCTTAGAATGTCCACTAAAACAGTGAGGCAAGCACCATCTGAAGCGTTTGAAAGGTCACCAGCTGACAAAATGAGAATTTGCAAAGGAATAATTATTGAGATATTGCAGGAAAGAAATGTTTTTACGAATTTTACATATGCCAGCAGTTCAAAGCAAACAAGCTATACTATGAACCCCGCCTCATTTGGCAATGAGCAGGTACATTTCACGGGATATTTAGAATGCTTTAGGTGCTCATTTTAGCCTTTGTTACAGACGTCCCTTCTTAAAATGTGGTATTAACTTTTTGGCAGCAAAATTTATAAAAAGAACCTTTTTTTTTTACTGATCTTGCTTTGGCGAGCTCCCTGCACTGCGAGGTGCTCAAGGGTCTTTCAGTGACCCAAGTGAGTCTCATATGTGCATCTTTCGTTGAATGCTAGTACCAGTGGCCATAACAGCATGCATACCAAAGCTAATGCAACAATACCAAGTCAAATAATTTCCTAGTTGACACTTTTAAATACACTTACATGGTCATGCTAATTAAGCTGCTCACTACGCATTTAGTGATGAGCTACACATACACAAGATCAGCACAGCCTCACGAATCGTACACCAGGCTCATATCAGCATCTGAGCAGGGCTCATATTCTAAATTTGCGTCGTTTTCACCCTCACCTTGAGTCATCTGATTGGTAGAAACACCAGACTCCGGTGTCAGTTTGCTTGCCAGTTCCAGCGCTTGTACCAATTAGATGAGGGTAAAAATGACACAAATTTAGAATACCGACCCTGGTGAACAACCATCCTTGACCTGCAGCTTAAGCAACTTACATGTTCAGAACCTTGGTAATTTATTATCCCTCTATCCACAAATTCACTGCCACACGCACGCACGCACGCACGCACGCACGCACGCACGCACGCACGCACGCACGCACACACACACACACACACACACACACACACACACACACACACACACACACACACACACACACACACACACACACACACACACACACACACACACACACACACACACACACACACACACACACACACACACACACACACACACACACACACACACACACACACACACACACACACACACACACACACACACACACACACACACACACACAACAAAAAAAGAAACTGCAATTTAATGTTCTACGCTATCACAGTGCCGAGTCAAGAACTCAATTCGTTCTCGTGGGCGACTTAGCTTGGTATATTGTTATAGAGCTCAGAGATTAGAGATTAGAGGGCTCTGTTGGCTGGCTATGGAGCTTTAAGGCTGGGTTATAGTTATGAAAACATTTGTGATTGTGATGCGAACCCAGCATTACGGCGCACTCAATGAGCTTTGGAGCCGCAGGTGATGCACGTGCGCTCTGCCTGGTAGCTGCGCGCGGCTGCGCAGCGACATGCGCACGCGCAGGTGAGGTGCAAAACTCTCCGCGGTGATGAGAATGAGATCGGCAGCGCAAGTTTCAACTTGCACGGTCACCAGCGAGCAAGGATACAGGACGAGGTCTGCCTGGTCGCCGCGCCTCGCAGTAGCGTCCGCACCGTCACGGAGCGCAGCAGCATGGTTATCGTCCTTGGCCGTCCTTCGTCTGCCGCAACAGGTGGGTTCTTTGGAAGCTGTCCGAGTCCGAGGTAAGCGCACGGCACGGGACAGCCCCGACGTCCACAGATAACGGAACGACGGAACCGTGCCGCGCTCGACTCGACGCACGGTTATCCGGTTATCAGTGACGTCAAAGTGACGCCAGGAAGGTTCATGGCCCACTTTCCTCTCTATTTTCTCTGCTTCCTTCTTGTGATGATTGGATTGTAATAACGAGCGCAAACCTGAACTGACGACATCCTCAGCTGTTCCTTGAGTTCCGAATCCGAAAGCAAGTTTCGGAACGTCAAAAACGAGTCAAAGCTAGCCAACTGCAGCCAGTTCGTAGGCCAACCCTCGCAATGATGGCGGCAGCGTTAGGAAGCATGCGCATTCGTTCAGTTTCGTGCACGATCGGCCGCAGAGGCGGGGCCACAACGGCCAGGCGCCTCCACGGTGAGCCACTCAGCGAGAACGATATGGTATCGAGCGAGTTCACCAACCGCAACCCGCGCAACCTGGAACAGATGCTGCTGGCACACATGCATGGGGGCTTCGAGCTGGACAAACCCAACCGCAGCTACTGGCACAAGTGAGTGCTGCAGCAGCTAAAGCAAGGAAATAACGGGACTGTTGTATCGTAATAAGGCAGTACGCAGCAATCGACTGTTGTTGTTGACCAAATAACATATGGACTGCTCTACAGCCGTTTTGAATTCTCTCTCTTTCTCGTTCTCTCCGCGTGCGCGCGTGCAACAACACTTCGTCATCACATTTCCGCCGCACTTAAAAAAAAAAAAAAAAAAAAAAAAAAAAAGAAATCTGGCGAATGTGTGAAGTCGTCTAATGCATTACATACTCTTTGAACCTTGTAGGAAGTTTCTTTTCACGTGTGGTTCTGCGGGGCGCAGGAAGAGGAGTAGAAGTTGCTTGTTGCGGCACACGTGGGTTGAGGCAACACCTCCTATGTTGAGGCGGGTATATTGGTTCTGTATTGGGCGAAGCCGAGCACGAGGGAGAGGGAGTGTCCGGGCTAATACCCCTGTCAACGCGCAAGTTAAGTGCACTTACGGGAAGTGCACTTCTGGGACTTCGAGTGCTTCGAGTCACACTTTGACATACGCGGTGCTGAACGGAAAAACAGAGTGCACTCGTAGAAAAAAAAAAAAAAAAAAAAAAAAAAAAAGCAACGGACAAGCAGCTTGTTTTTTAAAGATGTAGTACATTAAAAATAAAATACAAATATTCCAAAATTGATTGTTATGCATTGAATTTAAATAAAAACAAACTTATTTTTTGTCGACGTAAACTAAAATTATAGCAGCGTATTAAGTGTATTTCAACAACATTTCAAATCAAAGCCGGCCGACACAGCTTCCTAGCCTACACAGACCAACATGGTGACGATGCAGTGTCTGACGCCATTAGAACCAAATAATTTTATTAAACGCTGTTAAATAGCTAAAATGAACCTCTGTGTCCTTTTTTTATGCATCACATTTTATACCAATGAAATCGCTGGCGACAGGGCTATGCACTCAGAAAGTGCGTTCCCTACAACATACTTCAATTGAAGTGTACTTTTCCGTGAGTGCACTCCACTTGCAGCGTTTAGATTGGGCAAAGTGTTCTTACAGCAAGTGACGCTCTCCGCTAGTGCACTTAACTTGTGCGCTTGACAGGGGTATAACATCAGCAGTATGGGTGTTAGGCGAAGTTGGACTCTGTGGGCGGTTGTAGAGGTTGAACTTTGGTCCATGTTTTTGGGACGCGAACTGGTCGACACTCGGGTGCAGTCAGTTGGCAGCAAAATCTCAGCGAAGAGAGCTGCCGGAGCTGAGAATGGAGGTTGGCGCTGAACGACTACCTGGCTAACAGCCGAAAATTTGGATGAGTGCCACACACGTCCATCATCCAGCAAGTATGAGGTGGGCCCACATCGCTCCACAACTCTTCGAGGCTCCGAAAACCGAGCAGCTAGCTTGCCTTGTACAGCTGGATTGCTAACTCGCACATAGTCCCCAATTTAAAAGTCCCGGTGCCTGGCTCCACTCTGCTGGTCTGCATAATGCTTGTACTTGGCTTGCTTCTCCTCTAGCTGCTGGCATATAAGCTTAAGCGCTCTTGTAGGATCTGTCAAGAAACATTGATCCAGCAGGCCCACGACGTTAAGTCTTGTGCGAGGCATCCGGCTATGAAGCAGGATGAAGCAATTCCTGTCGTGGCATGTGGCATACAGCCGTAGACACCGAGGTAGTCAATGATAGCTGTATGTAAGTCACATCGCTCGCACATAGCTAGCTGAACATATGCCTTGAAAACCCTATTAAATCGTTCTATAAGCCCATTGGCTTGAGGGTGGAGGAGTAGCAGTGGCGTATTCCGCGTTTGTGAAGCAAAGTTTGCAGATTCGAGGATGAAAATTGTGGTCCATGATCTTTGAGGGTAACCTTCGCGTGCGAAGATACCAAGCAGAAACTCTTGTACTGTTGCAGTTGTGATGGTGCTTGTGAAATAAACTTCTGGTCACTTGCTGTAGTAATCAATAACTGTTATCGCAAAGTGATAACCACTAGGAGCTTGGTCGAAAAGTCCCACAATGTCAATGGCAAGTTTATCCCAGGGCTTATCTGGGAAGGCAACAGGCCACAAAGGAGCTGCAGCCGGACGAGCCGACTTGTCACATGACAGACAAGCGGCGCATGTTCGTACCAACTGTTCAACATGCTCGTCCATTTGCGGCCACCAGTAAAGCTCTCGCAATCGTCTTTTGGTGCACAATAAAGTTAGCGCCGGAGTTTCGATGCTCATTTTTAATCGTGAGTGCAAACACCCACGAGCCATTGGCTCTTTGCGCGGTGAGGAAGCGGCAGCTTTCGGGCTCTCTACAAAGCATGGGTCGAACGTGGGAGTTACAGAAATCTCAGGAGCTGAAGCAGAAAGCTGCAGGTGCTTGTGCCAGCGAGATCTCAATGTCGAGGGAAGAAAGCGCTTGCAGGGTTTCAGGCTGAGCCCCGCTACAGTGGCTCAGTGGTGGTTGGGCGCTTGACTGCTGATCTGGAGAACACAGATTCGATCCTCGCTGCGATGGCCGCATTTTGATGGAGGAGCCTATGCACTATGCATTGCTAGTGCACGCTGGGGACCTCAGGCATTGGAATTTCCAGAGCCCTCCACCACTTACCGAAATCTAAGGCTGGAGAAATTTCCTGCTGTAGTGGATGCAGACATCACCTTCTTAGATATATGTAACGGGTCTAGGACAGATGACCATGAATTCCGGCCATTATTCGATGTGTGAACATGGAGGGAGAAAAATCTGTTTTTGCCAAACCTATCCAATGGGAACCAACTGGGATTTCATAAGCCAGTTAGACCAATTACGACTTTCACCAGGTATTGCTTGCGTGCTGTGAATTGAGGTGTTTGTGGAAGTTTCAGAGAGTCGAAGTTTATACGAAATTAACGCGCTATGCTAGGAATTAAACCGGAGAAAACGAAGGTACACAGGTCAAGCTCCAGACAAATTCCTCTAGCCGTAATTTCCTCTAGTCGTCTTTACTTTTGGCAGGTGCTACTTAGCCATCGTACACCATGGCTCAAAAAGTAGCAGTAGTTACTTTTGATTAAGTAGCACGTTGTGTGAAACTTTTAACTATCTTTTTCTTCTGTGGGAGAGTTTTCCCATTCGTTTGTCATGCTCTGGTTGGGCAGGTTCAGTTTGTATGTCAAGAACAGGAGGCATATTTCTGGAAGAAAGGTGCTGTTGTCATTGCAGGCTGGTGTTTGAGGCCGGTCGGCAGCACTTGAGCGGTTCGGTTGTGCATTTTGATGGCCACCTGGTGGTGCGGGCATCGAGCAGCGAGTGGGGCTTGCGGCGGCAGCTGGTGAGCGCCACCGACCGCAGCGCGGCTGCAGCTGTGGCCCGTGTGTTGGCAAGGCGTTGCCTTGAGGCTGGCCTGCTGTGTGTGCAGAGGCCAGACACTGATCGTGGGACCTCCTCCCTGCGGGTGAGTCCTTTTCGCCTCCGATTCGCTTAAGCCAACGTCTCTTTCAGGGCATTTGACAGAATGGGATTCTGTCAGATGCCCAGAAATAGAGCTGGCTTAGGACTTTATATAAAGGAACACACAGAACACAATGTCGACTGGCAGCTTATTAAAAGGAGCAAAACGGGGCATAAATATACAGCGGATAGAAAATGGGGGGTGGAAGAGGGAGAGTGGTCTGCATGACAAATGGGAGAGCAACGAAGAGAGAAAAGCCACAGATAAGGCCACTTAGACAGGTGTCAATGGGAATACGAAACCAACGAAAAACAACCTGAGGCTGCCTATTGTCTCAGACACACATGCGCTGACAAAGACACCAACAGATAGCCAGTAACATATCTTAGATACCAAAGCAAAAAACTGTCAACCCAAGCTTGTACTTAGGCGGAAACTGGGCAAGGTATAAATTGACGTCGCCAACGAAAATGCACCTGTGAACGAGGCTAAAAAACGAACTCATGGAGGGTGGCAATTTAGGCTAGTTGGTCTTAGATAGTTCATTCATCGTCATCCTCAGCCTGACTATACCCACTGCAGGGCGAAGGCCTCTCCCATATTCCTCCAATTAACCCGATCCTGTGCGAGCTGCATCCACTTGACCCCTGTGAACTTCTTAACCTCATCCACCCACCTAATTTTCTGCCGCTCCCTGCTACACTTTCCTTCCCTTGGAATCCAATTTGTTGCCCTAAGCGACCATCGGTCATCCTTTCTTCGCGCTACATGTCCTACCCATGTCCATTTCTTCTTCTTGATTTCCATTATAATGTCATTGACTTGAGTTATTCCTCTGCCCCACTCTGCATGTTTCCTATCTCTTAACATTATCCCTACCATTTTTCTTTCCATAGCCCTCTGCATTGTCTTCAACTTAAGTAGAACCCTCTTTGTTAGCTTCCACGTTTCAGCCCCATAGGTAAGTACTGTCACTCGCAAAAGTTTGCGGGATCTCCAGCGTATGGCTGAGCGGCGGGAAACTGCATTCCTGCGCCATCTGCCGTCAAAGAGCACGGCGTCGAGGCTCACGGAAATGGCGCGCCAGGTGTGCTTTGCGCATGCCTGTCCTTTCTTCGCTATCAAGCATGTCTCGTCACTAGCTTCCCCGTGATGCGCTTTTGCCACTCGCGGCAGCCGCTGATGCGCCGCGTCATCATCGTCGCGTGTCTGCTTTGGCGGGTAAGATGAACGACGAAGCAAGCCGGTGTGTTTTGCTCGACGCGCACTGTTGTCTGAATAAATGTTATCTTCCCAGAGGTGTTGCCGTTCGAGCGTGAGTTTTTTTTTAGACCAGGTACAACACGATGATCAGTATTCTGTCACTGCGACTCAGAATTTTTTTGTCGCTCACTTCTGTTGAGACCTCAGTTAGTGTTACTGCGTGTCGTACGACAATGCCACCTCGAGTTCCAGAGGAACAAAGAAGGTACATCGCTCGCCTCTTTCTGGAAGGCGTACCCCAGAAAGAGATATGCCGCATAACGGGCAGATCTAAATCGGCAGTCACAAGAGTTGTAAAAGCTTACCGAGATCAAGGGAGGATTGCGGATGCACCCCGCAGCGGGCGGCCAAGGGTGACTGAAGACATCGATGATGAGCTAATTGTTGCCGTGGCCGTGGTGGACCCTTTCTTAAGTGCGCAAGAAATTAAGGAAGAACTTGGTCTGAATGTGTACTGAGACACAATTCGTAGGCGCCTAAAGGAAGCAGGGTTGCAAAACTGTGCTGCGGCCCAAAAACCTTACTTAACCGACAAGCAACGCCGACAAAGGTTGGAATTTGCTCGAGCATATCAGCACTGGGCTGTTGATGACTGGAGCGAAGTCATCTTCACGGATGAATCCACCTTTTGTACAAGATGGGACCAACAGCAGCGTGTTTGGCGGCCTCTGAATTGCAGGTATGATTGAAGTTGACATATTTAACCTAATTAACGTTTTTAGATATCCGATATACTGAAACCAATAACGAAAAACGAATAACAATTATCCTCATTGTCTTTGGCGAGCAGTTCCTACCCTAATAAGTTCTCAAGTGAATAACCACTGTACTCGCTTTATCAGGCATAATTGATAGTAATTTACTAATTCCTCTTGCAGCATCGATATCGCATGATATTTTTCTTAATTTTCGCAATTTTTCTCAGAAGCAAAAATTTTTCAACTAGGTAAGCAGTCAATATGCTTTCAGAATGTTTTAGTTATCGTTATCGCGCGCTGATTCGTTTTAAGGAAATTCATTCTCTGAGACGGCAAAAGCTCTACTTGCCGTCGGTAGGGCGAGTTTTATATTGACTGCTCTTTCTTTTCCTCACAGGTACCGACCGGAGTACACACAAAGTGTGCTTTCAAGTGGTCGGTGCAGCGTTGCCGTCTGGGGGGCTGTCAGCAGAGATGGACTTGGCCCACTAGTCCGAATCAATGGGACCTTCAATGCTCCGTCCTACTGCGCCATAATCAAGGAGACTTTGGTGCCGTATGCCCTGGACGGTCCATTCCCTGATGGGTTTTACTGGCTCCAGCACGACCGCAGTCCCGTGCATACTGCGCGCCTTACAGAAGCCACTCTGAACTCTTGCGGTGTGCTGCGGTTACCATGGCCACCAAGCGGTGCTGACCTTAATCCTATAGAGAATTTGTGGGCATAATGAAAACACGCCTGGCCAGGAGAAATCTTCGTATCCCCAACGCGGATGCTCTTTGGTGTGAAATTCAGGAAGCATGGGGTGCTCTCAGCGCAGAGCATTCAACTGTGAGAGCTTTGTACGAGTCGATGCCGCAGCGAATCTCTGAAGTCATCTCTGCAGAAGGGCACTACACTCGTCACTAACTGACACCTGACATAATGTTGTCATTATATTTCTTTGATTAAGGCACATAAATATCAATGTGACTTTTCGTTATCACTTGAACGGGTGCATCCTTTTCATGTTTGCAAATCCCTTGGTACTCCCACATTTACAAAAATCAGACTTCGGCACGTACATTGTATTCTTTCACGTCTGGAAACCCCATGGATGCTCAGTGATGTATGCATTCAGGGGATATTCTATGATGACGCCATAAATTAAGGCGGCGATTGTGACGTTTCTAACGCGACATCGTTAAAGCTGCTTTCTCAACAAAATTCGCTGTCGGCGTTGTCAACGATGTATCATGGGCATGACTATAGAATTCGGAGCTTACAGTTTACATGGCCACGCACCGATTTGATGTAGGGTTTGCGACATCACACGACCACATGGCATGGCTGATTTGGCAGGCGCCGACAACTTGGGTTTCTCATATCAAATGGAAGAGTAAGCGGAATCAAACCCTCCAGGACACTTGTATTCCGTGTCAAGCATGCTACCCCTAGGCTGCGCAAGTACTTTCGTACGACTTGGTTATATATGATTTACAGTTAAGTCTTGTGATCTTTCGCTTGGTCTTCCAAAAAAAAAACGTGTGGAGCGCGATGAGAAAAATAGCGATAAAAAAGAAATTATTCAAATCAGTGTAGAATGTGCAGATAGATTTCATGACTGGATAAAACGTTTAATTATCTCGTGAAATTACCCTCAGAGGCCATTAGGTGGTGAAATTTTGAAAGCGGCAGTTGATCAGTTGCATCTTTCACGACCCTCATCTTAACTGAAGCAAGACTCGGAACTATTACTATTACATTACAAATATCATTCAAGTTAGTGTTAGGTTTTCCTGTGATGAAGGTAAGGTGTGCTCGTAGTAAATAGGAACACATACTTTAGCGTAGTTGAAAACAAATGGGAAGAAATGCTCCACCTGCAAGTCCCTTGGAATGTAATACAAGTATTTCAGACAACGTTGCGCGTCGAGCAAAACACACCGGCTTGCTTCGTCGTTCATCTTACCCGCCAAAGCAGACACGCGACGATGATGACGCGGCGCATCAACGGCTGCCGCTAGTGGCAAAAGCGCATCACGGGGAAGCTAGTGACGAGACATGCTTGATAGCGAAGAAAGGACAGGCTTGCGCAAAGCGCCCCTGGCGCGCTATTTCCATGAGCCTCGACGCCGTGCTCTTTGACGGCAGATGGCGCAGGAATGCAGTTTCCCGTCGCTCAGCCACGCGCTGGAGATCCCGCAAACTTTTGCGGGTGACGGTACAGGTAAGATTCAACTGTTGTATGTATACTTTCCTCTTGAGCGATACCGGTAAGCTGCTAGTCATAATCTGGGAGTGCTTGCCAAATGCGCTCCATCCCAATCTTATTCTTCTTGTTATTTCCCTTTCATGGTCCGGATCTGCTGTTACTACCTGTCCTAAATAGATATATTCGTCTACTACTTCCAGTGCTTCACTACCTAACGTAAACTGCTGTTCTTTCCCGAGGCTATTGAACATTACCTTAGTCTTCTGCATATTGATTTTCAAGTCTACCTTTTTACTTTTCTTGTCTAGGTCATCAATCACTCTTTGCAATTCATCCCCTGAGTTACTTAGCAAGGCAACTTAGCAAGGCAATGTCATCAGCAAATCGCATATTACTGAGGTATTCTCTATCTACTCTTATCCCTAACTGCTGCCATTCCAAGTCTCTGAATACTTCTTCTAAGCAAGCTGTGAATAGTGCTGGGGAGATCGTGTCTCCTTGCCTAGCAGCTTTCTTTAGTTAGTTCTTTGCAATATTCAAATATTATATTAGTTCATTGCAATATTCAAATGCAACATGCACAACACAAAACACAGGAGGAAGACAGGCAGTACAACTGCTTGTACTGTCTTCCTCATGTGTTTTGTGTTGTGTGCGCTGCCTTAGAGTATTGCAATGAGCTAAGAACGACAGTGGTAAACAGGATTCTAAAGAAAAACATGGCGAGAAAGTTGAAGTGTCTGCATGTATGCTGGCACCATGAGCCTCAAGCAACAAAAGTTTTCCTGGGGTCAGGACGTTTGAAAACAGTAAAGATGGCAGTCAAAAAGGGAGTGTTAAAGTCAGCACTGGAAAAATTGTGCCCGTATCAAATGAGCATGAGCTTTACGAAGAAGATCAAATGGAAGCTAGCTGCACCTCAAAACCCATTGCCATGGTAAGCGAGGCGTAGCTTCACAGCCTGTCACATGATGAGTCAGCCACCACGAAGAAACCTGGACCGGTAAAAATACAGGCACAAATACAAAAATATGCAGCGATCACGATACCACTGACTAGAGTGTTCCTCGTGCACTTCTTCCTCTTCACAATTACCCGCGGCACGAAGAGGAGATATCCTGGCAACCTATAGCGTGAGCAAGACGGCAGGGTCGTAATAGGGTTTGAGGCGCTGGACGTGAACAATCTCACTTCCGCGTCGGCGTAGATCATGAGGCGGCGTAAGAGGTTTCACCACATAATTAACCAGGGAGGTGCGCTCCAGAACACTGTGTGGGCCATGGTATTTAGCAAGAAATTTTGAAGATAGTCCAGGTGCATTGGAAGGTATACACAGCCACACAAGAGCGCCAGACGAGAAGTCTGGCCTCGAGTATTGGTTGTCATGGTTGGATTTGTGGCAGTACTGGGTGTTAGCCGTGAATGCGCGGGCAATTTGTCGACAGTCTTCCACACGCTGGGCTGCTTGAGACGCAGGAGTATACTCGGATATGTCTGGCTGATACGGGAGTATGGTGTCGATTGTAGCAGAGGGGTGACGGCCGTAGAGGAGAAAAAAGGAGAGAAGCCAGTAGTAGACTGCATTGCGGTATTGTAAGCGCAAGTCACATACGGAAAGATGAGGTCCCAATTTGAGTGGTTGGAGGCGACGTACATAGAGAGCATGTCGCCAAAGGTACGATTGAAACGCTCATTGAAGCCATTGGTCTAGGGATGATAGGCGGAGGTGGTTCTATGAAGAACTTGGTGAGCAAGGCTTTCACACCGTCACTCAAGAAAACGCGTCCTCTGTCGCTGAGCAGCTCTCGAGGTGCGCCGTGGCGAAGAACAAATCGCTGCAAAATGAAGGTAGCTTCTTCTGATGCTGTGGCTGATGGAAGTGCGGCGGTTGCGTGTTGGGCTGGATGATAGCAGCAACTCTCCAGCAGAACGTTGAGATGGCTTGCGACGTTGACAGGTGAGGCATGAGCGAACATACTTGAGTACGAAGCTGTACATGCCCCACCAGTAGTAACGCAGCCGGAGGCGAGTGTGTCTTGAAGACGCCCGCGTGGCCGGATTGTGGGTCAGCATGAAAATAGTGACAGATTTGCGAACGTAGCTGCTGGGGAATAACTAGCAACCACTTGCGGCCATCTGCGCAGTAGTTTGGGTGGTAGAGGAGGTTATCACGAATGGCAAAGTGCACGAATGGCGAAGTGGGAAGCATGGCGGCGGAGAGCACGCGATGGAAAAGCAGCTGTAGGATTGGAGATAAAATTGAGGAGAGAATTTATCCAAGGATCTTGCTGCTGCGCTGACGGCATGTCATTGATGTGAAGTGATGACGGGGAATCGTCGGAAGAGGAAAGGCTCGCGACCTCAGCTGTAAGGGGGCAGCAGGAATGTGCACCGGCGTCGTGATGCTTGTGGCCAGAGTGGTAAACAACGTGGACACCATATTCCTGAAGACGAAGAGCCCATCTTGCCAGTCTGCTGGACGGGTCTTTCAATGAAGAAAGCCAGCAAAGTGCATGGTGGTCCGTCACTACCTCAAAAGGGCGGCCATCGAGGTAAGGGCGGAATTTAGTAAGAGCCCAAATAATCGTTAAGCACTATTTTTCAGTGACAGAGTAATTGGATTCAGCCTTCATGAGTGTACGGCTAGC
This sequence comes from Amblyomma maculatum, assembly GCF_055883805.1. NCBI lineage: Eukaryota > Metazoa > Arthropoda > Arachnida > Ixodida > Ixodidae > Amblyomma > Amblyomma maculatum. Next base: position 24,411,187 of record NC_139346.1, read on the forward strand.
ATAGGCGACCACGTATTCAGTATAGCCTGATTCGCCGAGACCAACACCACTGGCGTCCGTGTGGACCTCTGTAGGCATTGTGGGGTTGAAGTGACGTAGGATAGATGGTGCCGTGAGGATGCGGCGTAAAGCATTGAAGGCGTTGTCGCACGTTGCTGACCACAACGAAAGGTCGGAACTGCCGGATAGAAGTTCTGTCAAGGGAGCAGCAATGGAAGCAAAATTTCTAATAAAGTGGCGAAAGTAAGAGCACAGCTCGAGGAAGCTACGTAGATCTTTGATGGAAGTCGGTTTGGGAAAGACTGCTACGGTACGAAGTTTGGCAGGGTCGTCTGGAGATACACCTTCTTTGGAGATAACGTGGCTGAGAATGGTGAGCTGGCGGGCGGCAAAAGGCATTTTTTTTCAAATTCAGCCGCAGTCCGGCATCACATAGGCAGGTCAAAACGTGCTTCAGACGGTAAAGGTGTGTGTCAAAGTCAGGAGAAAAGACGACAATGTTGCCGAGGTAGCAGAGGCATGTCTTCCACTTTAGGCCACGCAAAATGGTGTCCATCATCCGCTCAAATGTTGTCGGAGCATTAGAAAGGCCAAACGGCATAACTGTAAATTCGTTCAAGCCGTCAGGAGTTACAAAGGCAGTTTTGGGGCGATCAGCTACTCCCAGGAGAACTTGCCAGTACCCAGAACGTAAATCTAGGGAAGAAAAGAGCTTGGCGCTTTGCAAACAATCGAGAGCGTCATCGATGCGCGGGAGAGGGTAAACGTCCTTGCGCATAATCTTATTAAGGCGGCGATAATCGACACAGAAGCGAATAGAACCATCTTTCTTTTTACGAGGACAACAGGTGACGCCCAAGGGCTTCTTGAGGGCTGAATCATGCCATTCTGGATCATTAGGTCGACTTGGTCTTCGATAGCTTGGCGTTCGGTTGCAGACACACGATAGGGGCGTTGTCGCAGTGGTGCGTGGGTGCCGGTGTCGATGCGATGAGTGACTGTAGCAGTTTGACCCAAACAACTTTGATGAGAGTCGAAGGAGGAGCAAATTGATGTAGTAGGTTCAAAAGCTGAGTGCGCTGCGCTGGAGGAAGGTCGGTGTCGATGGAACGGAGGAACAAGTCTGTAGAAGGGGGAGCTGGCGCAGATGAAGGGGGGGATGAGTGCAGTCACGGCAGAGTGCGGCGCGTCGTCAGGTTCCTGAGAGGTCAGAAGAGATGTTATTGGCTGGATATTGCCGAGGCATTCATCATGGCGCAAAGCAGTGGGGGAGTTAAATGGGTTAGAGACTCATAACATGGAAAGGCCAGCGGAAATAGCGAACACAGCGTAGGGCAATGGAAGGCACTTGCGGCGCAGGAAAGTATGGGCTGGTGTGAAGAGAACGCTGTCATAGCTAATAGAGGCACAAGCGACACGAACAAGCACAAAAGAGCAGGGAGCAAGGTCGATATCTTCGGCGACGAGGGCTTTAGCACAGGAATTCGATGGATCAGCATCTGATAAAGCATCGGACAATGTCGAGAACCCCACTTCAGCTCGAGCACAATTGATAATAACAGCGTGACGCGACAGGAAAGAAATCCCAGCCTAAAATTACAGCTTGTAAGCAACTTGGCAGCACGATGAACGGAATCGTATAAAAGCAATTCTGGATAACTGCTCGAGCGGTGCACGCTGCTAAAGGCTTGATATGCTGAGTGCTGGCCGTTTGCAGCGAAAGTCCCGCAATTGGCGTCTTCACTTTCTTTAAAGAGCTACATAGTTTTGCGTCCATAACCGAAATCGCAGCACCAGTGTCAATTAGAGCCATGACAGCAACGCCCTCGGCGAAAACTTCAATAAGGTTGGCCGGCGACAGATGAGGACTTTGAAAGTTCGACGGGATCGCAGTTCTCGCCTCAGGAACTGCGGCCTCTAGTTTTCCTCATATGAAGCGTTCGGTCGACGTCGCATCAGAGAGATAGAGCAGCGTCGTGGCGACGGTGAACGGCGGTCGGACATGGCTGAGCGGTCTGGGGAGAAATGACGGCTGGCTGGAGCTCAGTGGGCGCGGAATACTGAGGCGTCGAAGACTAGTACCGAGAACCATGAGTAGATGGTGCCGACACTGGGAAACAGTTTCGGCAATAACGAGAAATATGTCCAGCCAGCCCGCAAGTGTAACAAATTGGCCAGTTATCTGTCGTGCGCCAGGGATTGCATGGTCTTGGAGTCAGTCGAGTAAACTGCGCAGGTTCTCGAACAGGACCAGGAGGCGGCTGAACGTAGGCAGGATGCGGCGGAGCATATGTAGGTGGTGGTCGGGCAGCAACAGCCGCATATGTTAACGGGGCTGCGACAGGCATGGATTGAGGGGCTGGAGGAAGAGATTCAGCTACCTGTTCTGGAATAATCTGACGCAAACTGGGAGCTAGGTGTGATGAAGGCTCTTCATGGCAGGACATAAGGGAGAGCTGTCGAGCAACTTCTTCCCGAATGAAACTCTTGATTTGTGGCAGGAGCACAGAATGTTCACCTGCATCTGTCAAGCCAGCAAGCGACTCACAGTGCATGGTGCTCGCGCGAGTTATGGCCCTTTGTTTGTGCAGTTCATCATAACTTTGACACAGTGTGACCACTTCCACGACGGTGCGGACATCTCTAGCCGTCAGCATCTGAAAGGCGTTGTCATCGATGCCTTGCAGAATGTGCTTGATCTTGTCGGCCTCTGACATCTGTGCGCTCACGCGCTTGAAGTCGACCACGTCCTCGATATAACTCGTAAAATTATCGCCAACCTGCTGAGACCATGCATGCAAGCGCTGTTCAGCACGAAGTTTCCTCACAGCTGGACGGCCGAAAACTTCAGAGAAGCTGGCTTTGTACATGGACCATGATGGAATGTCCGCTTCATAGTTCCGAAACCATAGATTTGCTACGTCGGTGAGATTGAAAATCACGTTGCTTAGCTTCGTTTCCGCGTCCCATTTGTTGTAAACGCTCACTCGCTCATAGGATGTGAGCCAGTCCTCAACGTCATGGTCGTCAGTGCCGCTGAAGATGGCGGGGTCTCGCTGGTGGAGGGAGCCGGGACAGATGATGGCTGACCCAACTTGTACGGCTTGGTGGTTAACGTCGTCAGGCATTGCAGGAGGTGGTAATGTGTAACTGCGGAGTTCCAGGGCCAGAGGATAGATCTCACCCAGCACCTCCACCAAATGTAAAATGAGGGTTTATTAAGGTACTCGGACTGGGCAGATCAGCGGCGAACACAGCGACAGCGAACAGTCAGGTCCAACACGCGCAGCGATCACGATGCCACTGCCTGGAATGTTTCTCGTGCACTTCTTCCTCTTCACATTGCTTATATCTGTGGCTTCATTCATAATATCAAAAAGATCACTACTAAACAAGAACTCAGGGTTGTTTGCTCAGCAACCAACAAAGCATGCATAACATGACACCAAGTGAACAGAGGTCAGCTGCTCTGCTAACCACCACACAGGATGTGAAGAAGGTGTCATTTACCAATTTTTGGTTACGTGCAGCAAAATTTACATCAGACTGACCAGCAGGTGCGTCAGTGGAATAGCTAGGGAACGTGCAAAATCATTGAAAGCAACAGCCACATTGGGATTCCTTGCTCTTAACTGCCACCAGCCTGTACGCGTGTACTGCTAACTAGGACGACATTTGAATATCTGAAGAAAAAAAGATGAGCTAGCCTGGGAGATTATCAAAGCTGTTGCCATCCATAAAAGAAAAGGGAAGGACTGTGTCAGTAACATGTCCATGTTCTCTCAAGCAAAAGAAAAAGCATTCCTGCCCTAACTCAGGAAGCGGCTAATTCTTTTGCCCAGTTTTTTAGAATTCTGTTTACCATCGTCGTTTTTTAACCTTGCTCCCATTTATTTTGCACATAACCTTTCTCCCTCCTTCCCCCTTGTTCCCCTGCTCACTGTATATTTATGTCCAGTGTTAGGCAGCATTGTGTTTTGTGTGTCTCCTTTTTTCCCAGGGTTCAAGCCTGCACCCACAAAAATTGTCAAACTTTGATCATCCAAGGAGTACAAATTGGAGTTGGCTGTGTCTGAAGACTGCAGCATTCTTGCTGTAAATGCACTACCATTACAGTAATTATAGCTTTTATTGGCTAGAAAAAGTAAAAACAAACTAAATAGAGGCATCATTGTCGCCGGCCGATTTTGCAAGCACAGTTTTTTTTACTGGAGGCTCGAATATATTCCCGGACAAGTTTTTGCAGCTATGCAGCTAAAGCTACAGAGCCAAAATGCATCAGCTCACTGCGCAGCAGAATATAGTCCTTTGATAGATTACATGGATCATGCTCTGGAATATTGTATCATTACAGAAATGCCTATGCTGTTATTACATTAAGATTGTACTACATATAGGTCAGTACAAAGTTAGTGTAGTGCATTTTAAAAGCAGTACACGACACCGTGCAATCGGGATGGCTGCGCAGTTTGCTTGGAACCTCGGGAATCTCCCGAAGTGTACGTCGGCTATGGCTGCTGCATCTATCCGTCGGTTTCTGTGCGCTCTCACAATGTGCTTGTTTCGGCAACATACGTAGCACGTGATATTCATTAAAGGCAGAACTGAAACTGAAACCATACATGAGGCCAGATATTCCAGAACTACATGGTGTAGTAACACCATGATGAAACTCCACCCCCGTAGCCCCCAAGTCAGTGGACTGCTATCCACCCAATATAGTGGAAAACCGGCCCTAATATTGGGATATTGGGGCCAAGAATGGTGTTTCATTGGGCACTACCCGTGCCAAGATTTGATCCAATCTACTATACTGGCTTTCCTAAAATGGCAATAAATGGCAGGCTAGGTTATTTATTGACATGCAGCCTCACTCAATGGCTACCCAATATCTTCCACCCAAGCATACCCACTGACTCCTATACCACATACATCCAGCCACTCTCACTGGCTATCCAATACTTGCAACTAAGCTTATTCACTGGCTTTTAAAAACTGCTATCCAGCTAGGCGCATCGGCTGCCCAACATAGCCTACCCTAGCTTGTCCACTGGGTTTGCATCATGGGCATCCAGGCAATCCCAATAATGTTAAATGTTTTTTTAAGTGGCTATTTTTTTATTTGATGGGTGTTAGGCGCAGAGGCAGCTAAGGCCATCATGCGCCAAACACAGGGTTGAGTTTGTTTTTGTGTAGGTATTTTACTGAACTGAACTGAGGTATTTTACATGCAGCTAATAATATATATACAGCATCTTGAAAGTATACATGCACATAAAAAAGCCAGAATTGTTCGTTTCATGAATATTTATTAGGTTCACATTTGGTGCATAGTGAAAAAAAACTATAGGCAGAATTCTTTCAGACTTACAGGACTTCACCTCCGGTTAGGTCCATTGACAAAGTGTCGGCAGATCACAGGTTGTAGGCAGACGCCGCATTAATGGCAGCTTCAGGTGTCTGCCAAGCCAGCATCTCTAGCATGCGCCTTTTGCTCTCGGTTATAAGGACAGCAGCTTTCAGCAGCCGTTGCCTAAGTATGCTCAAGCAGCTTGCATGTCACCATCTTTCCTTCCGTACAAAACATCAGCAAGCAAAAACAAAAATAAGAGAATATTATGCAGAATTGTTTTTCTAGTACAACTTGGGCAAACTGTTCATGAGCAGTAAAGTTTGCCACTGCTACAAAATTTGTGTGTCCAAGTCAGTGTGCTGAAATTGGAATTCATAAAGAGTGCATATTTTCAGTTTGGTGCAATAGAGTTGAAGCAAATGCTTAGGGCAACAAACTGGATTCCAAAAAAAGAAAAGCGTAGCAGGGGCCGGCAGAAAATTAGGTGGGCAGATGAGGTTAAGAAGTTCGCAGGGGTCAAGTGGATAAAGCTGGCACAGTACCGGGTTAATTGGAGGAATATGGGAGAGGCCTTCGCTTTGCAGTGGGTATAGTCAGGCTGAGGATGATGATGGTGAAAAGCTTTTCTGACTCTTGGCATGCATAAACAGCACATAAGCACATTCTGTTAATCTTATCAGGTGTCAATGACTGACAAAATTATTAATTTCCAGTTAATACGCCACACTTTATAAAATATGGATATCTTACCAGTCGTCCAGCACAGCCTTGCATGGAGCGTCACCCGAAGCAGCCCAAGAGGAAATTGGCACGGAAAGGTCCGTCCTAGTGATCCTGAGTCTTTACTCCTGCAAGGAAGTGTAACATGGCAGGCAAATAAAGCAACAAGTGCTCCCCAAAACGTATTCTGTTATGAGCATATATCTTAAAATAAAAGGTCAGTGGTACTCACACTGAGTTGCAGACTGTTCTAAGATCCGTGAGATAGGAAAAGGCATGTTGTGGTTCTACTGTTTATTCTCTGAGTGCGAGTGGAGCTGCAGCAGACAACCCGTGAGGCGTGCACCTGCGCTGCTAGAGAGAGGAGGGAAGAGCGAAGAGAGAGAGCGCGTCAGCGCCAGTCGTGCGAGCGCGGCAGTGCTGTCCGCATGGTTTCATATGACACTGCAAGTTCGAATTCCACTGACGTTCACTGCACGCTGCTGACGCATGGAAACGAAGAACGCGTACACTGCCACGGTCAAGGCAGCCGCCGCTGCGTCGCAAATAGCGGCATGTTTAACACTGCTAGAAAGAATGCACGCTTTTTTCTAAACTGTTAGAGCTAACAAATGTAATTTCTGGATTGAACGCAATATGTTTTGGTAATATTCCCATAAAAGCATGGAGAATCTTCCCAGAATGCTGCATAGGAACAAGCCTTTAAAGGGACACTAAAGACACCCAAAGATGCTATGAAAATCCAATAAACTACATTTGGTGACACTGCCGCCGCAGATCCGGCAGCAAAAATGGAATAATTGCTGAGATATTGCGATAAGAAGTTGAGATTTTTTCTTGTTCCCGCCGGTCGAATTCAAACTGTGCCCTCCGACTACGTAGTCGGAGTTGAGTGACGCACACTATGACGTAAGCGGAGACTCCGTGATTGCTAGCGAGCCAGCACGGCCCGCGGCGTCGCATCCCTCAGGAGCCCACATGGCAACCGCGTACTCACCATGTCCTCGCAATCGACCATCGGCTCACAATAAGTGACGGAAATAAATAAAACGATGAAGAGAGTAATTTACTGAGCGATGGGCCCACAAAGGAAGAAAAAAAAAACATAGAGCGCTTGTAATGCACAATACTTTACATGTTTCTCAAGCTTTTGCACTCATTTTTGCACTGCGTATAAACAAATACCGAGCCCTCGGTCATTGCAACGCTTCCCGAAATGTTTACATATAAATAAGATTTAGTTACCAGCAAAATAGTGTCCTCGCTGCTGCGCTTGCCAGTTTTGAAGCTTCGTCGTACTTTTTTCCTTCAAGGTTTGTGCTACAGCTCCATGTTCAGCGAAAATTGCGTCCACGGTAGCAGAGCCTAACCGAAGAGCCGGCGTCACTAAATTTGCCAGCGCTGTGAAATTCCACAAGTTAAAATGGTTCCAGTGCATAATATAGTGCGCATAGGCATCCAGAACATTAGTTGCAAGTCGTGAGAGCAGGCAGCATGCTTCGATGGTCAAGAAGTTGTAATTTTTAGACCGGCAGCAATGGCCTGTACACCTCGAAACATGTTCCATTATAAATGCGGCCGGGACATAAAATAGAGAAATATTTCCCGGCTCCTTGTGACGCGCTGTAGCCGAGCGGGTAGCGCCGAACGCTAAGGAGCAGGCAGTGGCGAGTTCGAATCCAGCTCGTAGTGGCGTTGCTTTTTTTCTACAAAGGGTTAACGAGAGCTCGCAGTCGAAGTGGCGATGGCGGCGATATGTTGGCTCAGAGGTGTGAACGAAGAAGCTGGCCGGCGGCAGCGGATTTCGCTCGCTCGCGCCTCCGAGTGCTCAAATGTGAACGAGCCAGGAGCGTCTGCTGCTCCAAACTTGTAATTCATGCGCTGCGGGTCCAAACTTGAAACTATCCGAGCACGCACGAAGTGCCTGAGCCGGAACATAACCGAAACTGATGTGGGTGCCTGTGGCGCCTCCAAGTGTATTTTTGTATTTGCCTTGCAACGTATATGTTGTCTTTTCGCCGTCCTTTACGTATGATAAAAGTGTGTTATCATATTCGAGACAAAACCTACGACCGCATTCAAACGGGCAATGTAATTCGCATTTGTCAGCCTCCGGAATCCCTAGCGCGTCACGTGATTTGTAGTTGCGAGTTTCGGCTGTGACGGCGATACCTGTATTTCTGTTCTTCCTCTTTACTACTTTATGACAGCTCTGTTTTCAGTAAGAGTAGATTTTTTGTAATCAGGAATGGGCATTCTATCGATGCAAGCCCACTTCACTTTTCTGTTTAGGGTCCCTTTAAATGCGTGGTATTAAGCCGACTGCAAAAATATTTGAAGGCAGGTCATGAGAGCTATACACGCGCTTATATACAGCTTTCAGACAAAAATAGTTTCCTTGAAAAGCAGCATGACCAGGCAACAATAATTTTATGACAAATATATCGGTGGTGAGCATGCATTCATTACATCATGATTTTTTTTTTGTTTCTGTAAAACAAAAATTTCACTGACACTTATTTCCAGTCCCCAATTGTGGGGTTTCTGCGCTTCAAGCTTCTTCAATATTTTTTCTTCGAAATCTTTACCTGCAAACGTTAAGTCCGAACTAGTTAAACAGCCGCCACAACAAGTACACAACTTGTAATAGAAAGTTAGGCAGCGTGCAATGCTATTCGACTAAATACACTTCATTCCAAACATCTGAGAATTAAAAGCTAGGTTTTTTTTCTCTGCCAGGCGAAGGTAGAGAATGTATAGAAAATAATGCTTTTATTTTTTTATGTAGGCGGATATACCTTTTGACTATGAGCTATGCTACATCAACAGCCTAAAGGGTTTGTTCATCATTCGTCCCTTGCTGAAGCACTCAAAGCAGAGCATGCCAGCATATAGGAATCAAGTGCAAGTTTATGGCTGATCGAAATTACAATACAAAATATGTCGCAGCTAGCCCGTATTCTGTGCTACAACACTACCTACGGTGCAATACAGCCTGTGCTGGCACCAAGTTGCGGAGTCAGCTAGCGTACATGGCAAAATGGTGCAGCATTTGCCTTCACTAGAACAATCTCTTTGACCTCTGTTTTTCAGAATTTGATCATATTTAGTTTTCTATCACCGCGCAAATGAAAGTGCATAAATAAAGCATTTATGTGTCTACTTTCAGTCATGGACAAAAGTTTTCAGGATGCGGATGTAAAACCTCATACTAGCTACAAATTAAGCCGGGCTGGCAGCCTATAGTAGTATAGTATATGGTTTTGAAGGTGCTACGTCTTACTGCCCTATTGCAGATCGCAGAAGTGTATATGCTTGTATACTGCACCAATTTTGTTTCTATATACGTATGCAGCGAGCGTTGTCAGCTTGAAAAAATATTATGCGTCTGCTTTGTTGCGATTTTATCGGGGATTGCGGCGAAGTATTCTTGCAGTTTTGACATTTAAGTGGCCTCACGCATCACGCTTAAGACGTATAGAAGGAATGGTAGGGTCTGTAACACATGTGCTACCTGGGCCTTGGCTTCACAGCCAGGAAAACTTGTTTGCGAGTATACACACTGCCACTCACTACAATACAGAGTCCTTTCTAGTGTTGTCGCATGATTGAAGGGGAAAATTTTTTATTCCAATTTTTTCAGCCATCTGCAAATGATTGATTTTTACTAAGGACAAAAATTTAATGGAGCTGTCCTTCAGTGTCCTTTTAGTGCCCTAAGTTACCTTTGTGTATCACTGGCCATCCTTCTTCTCAGCCTCATTCAGTTCTGTGTCGCAATAGTTGTCGCTTCATGATGCTACCGTTAAAAAGTGATGCTTACTTATTTTTGAATGCCGCAGCTACAAGCTTTCTTGGATGGCATGAAGGAAGGTGGCGTCCTGCTCACAGAGTCTTGGAATCCTCACGACATCACAAGGCCATCATAGTGATTTCAAAATGCAGCCGTTTTGTTTTTTTAGCAGCTTTGACGAACCTTGGCTCTGCAAAAGGTACTCTCTAAATGAGAAGGCAAAATATTAATCCAGTTGAATCATTGCAAACTTTTTCGCAAGATCCCCTGGTCTGCAGCAGCCTGTGCTGAGGCAAGCAGCATGTGCCCACTATTTTCAAGTTGCATGGCCCAAGATGTCAAAGCTGCTTCCCATGGAGAGTGCATGTAGGATAAATCAGTGGTCCTGTGGATGGATGTGCACCGGCAGAAGAAAAAAACAGACATGTGGGCTCAGCAGGTATCAGTAGAGGTGCGTTTAGAATATGACTGCACTCATTTGTTTGACCATTTTTCTGTCGTAATAAAGCAGCCGATGCCGTACATTGTTTTTAATATCCAGCCTCTGCTTGGTCATGTTTGTCAGCATAATGTGCTGGCATATAGTGCAAAGCTTGAATTCGATTTTCCTTGCCAGTTGCATTGCTGTCTTCAGATAAGCTTTGATGCATTAAGAGTAGCTGGATGCTTTTTGTTGTTTCCTGACCTGTGCATCGGATCCTTAAAATTGTAGCCTTGTACCGCATTTTTCTACCATGAGAGACTCGGCTTTGCAGGCGTGAAAAATGGCCAAAAAGCAATATTTAACAAATACTTGAATTTGCTTATATATTATATATATGCTTCATTTTATATTCTCTTGTTTCGTTTCTTTAATCCACCTGGAAGTACCCAAAAGATTACATTTCTTGTTCTCTGTTGGCTCTGCATATCAGACAGGCTCAAACAATCAGCGTTTTTCTCCATTTCAGTTTTCCAACTGTGTGATCACCTTGTGAAGATTTCTTCACAACTGCTTTATATATATTTTTTTGCACTCCTAGAACCATACTGCAGTGCCATATTTTTTTTTGTTTTTGTCAAGTTAACTTTAAATTTCTTATATCAATTTTTTTTTCTCAGTTTATACATGCCTAGGCAACTACATTGCAAATTCAACAGTGAAAATTTGTGTCTTGTTGGAAAACATCTACAGATGTCCTGACCTTAGCATGCCAGTAGAAATGCAACAAATGTTAAACCAGTTTTGTCACAATTTGTCAAATCTGCAGGTATTTCATGAAAATGAAGGAAGAAATAAATATATATGATAAATTAAAATTTTCTTGAGATGTAACCATGAAGGTTTGCACGGGTAGTCTTATTATTTCCAGTAAGCTGAAATCGTGTGCAAGTGAAACAAAAACAAGAAAAAGGGGAGGAATTAGCTATGTATTAACGCAAATTAAACGGGTAAATTCATGTTAAAGCAGGTATGTCATCAAAGGTGAACCTAAAGATAAAAGCTAATTTCCACCATGCTGGACACTGACCAGTGACGTGAACCTGGGCGAGAAGGGGAGTTTACTATGCTATACATGACTTGGCAAGTGCCTGTTCGGCGGTTGAATAAGAGTGGCACTCTAAAATTGCTGATGTATGCCGCATTAGCCACCCAGTGATTCATGGCTACATATTGCTAAATGCTGGCATCCTCATCTGATGGGTTGTGTACCCCTGCAGCTCAGGTAGTTATATCATGGATGTGGCAGATGTACTCCGCTCCATTATCATTGCCCAGAACTGCAGTCACTGTACTTGCCCTAAGCTGCAGGGTGCCTAGCAAACCACTATTTTCAAAATTCCTGACTTTTCCAGGTTTTCTGATAACTTCAGGTCAAATTCCCTGACAAATGAAGACGTTCAAAAATGTAGCCGCTGATGATAATGAAAATAGACGAGTAAAAAGCTATTTATTAATCATATTCTCCCATTTACAATAGTGAAAGGCTGTTATTAGTGTTGATGGCGGGTAATAACGTGGCAAGTTTACTGAAAATTAAAAGCGCACTGATGCCAGTCTCAGCAGAGCTCATTGGCACCAAGTTGCAAAATTTACTATAGGCCCCATGTATCAAAAAGCGGCGGTTTTAATTGGTCAAAATTCGGGTGTATATAGTGTGCCTGGATGTGAGGCACCCTTGGTCATGGCCAGTCTCGAGGGAAAGGCAAAGGAAACTGCATCTAAGTTGCAAACTTTCAGATTGTTGATAAATGCGCAATCAGCTAGAAAATGAAATTAGTTGAAGACTTGCAGTAGTGAAAATTCTTAAATATAACAGCTGTAGAATTTATTAAGGACTGACGCGAGTCTTAGAACGGTCGAAAATAATATAATAATAACAATTGGTTCACAGGAAGAGAAAGGGGCAGTATCGGTCACACTTGTTTCTGTAGACACCTGAACCGCGCCGTAAGGGGAGGGTCAAAAATCGATTCCGGGATACACATTTTCGGAACGTTTATCGTTTCGAACACCTGGACTCAAATTATTAACGCTGAATACGGTAAGAAAATGCGATAAAATCGGCTTTCAAAACATCATGGCAGCCACGAAATGCCCCCTGAATGAGGAATTTTCTTCGAAATTCCTGCACGCGCCGTGGGCGTTGCATCCGGCTAATAGCCGCCATCTTGGGCTGGGCTTAAAACTGTTTTCTTTGTGCGCAATTTGCGCTATCTCAAAATGGCTTCGCTCAAGCGGGCTGGCTGCATGCGCCGGTTAGCCATCAGTTACCAATTAATGGCTAATGATGTAATTAACTAATTAATAATTATTAATTACCTACATAATGCCTAATTAATATTTTGAATAATGGTTAATTATTAGTGCCAGTTGCGTAGCGGAATGTGGCACTCGGGCTTTCGCCTTTCACTGCTTTAGTTGCTAAAGTCCATATCGTAATTTTTTTTCTTGCTGTTTTCCGTTCGCCGCCATGACCACCTATTCATTCATGTCTCCGCTCGCGCTCGCGTGTCTTGATGCACAGCTTTGTGCAGAGTTTTTCTTTGCGATCAAGATGCCGGAAAACAGTAGATTGTAACCGTGCACACAGCGAGCATTTGGAAGTCATAAGAAACAGGTGTGAAACAAAAACCAGAAGACACCGGCCACAAGCGTGTCGTCGGGACCCGAGTTACAGCCGGTTCCAGACTTGTTAGATGTGCAGAGAACATCAACCACGCTGCCCAATGACGACACTACGGGTTCAAATTGCCGCGCGAATTGCATCCTGGATCATGGTACACTGAGTTTGCGCCGCTGCCGCATACTACTCTACGGCGGACGTCCATTATGTCGGGAAAGTCCGCGATCCCACGCGTTTCACCTCGACGGAACCTGCGGTGAGACAGCGAAGACGTGAGCGGTCAACTGCTGGAGTGTCACAACGGAGAGCTCAGCTCGCCGACCGCTTTCGTGCTGGCTGCTGCCGGCACGATTATTCCCGCTATTTGTCGCGTACTACTTTCACGCCGAAGAATTGACCCTGACTGCTTATTGGAGGGTCAAATTCTAAAGTTTAAGCTCAGCTACTTTGGTGATCTGATGAGAAGAGAGGAGTCGCTGGAGAAAGCTTTGATGTTGGGAAAGGTTGAGGGTCACCGGAGAAGGGGTAGGCAGCAAACACGATGGTTAGATGGCACCCTCGAGGTGCTGCAGATGTATGTGATGTTAGGAAGGCAGTGAGAGACCGGAAAGCGTGGCGTGATATGGTCCATAGGGTCACAAAGAGTCGGACACGACTGAACTGACTGACTTTCACGCAGCGCTTCCGCATATTTTATTGAGTACCCAACTCGCGCGTATTGGTGCTTCTATTGTGGCAGCTGAGCCGCAGTGGGGGCCGCGTGCTCAGCACAAGAAAAAAGAAATCTGGCGCACATGCTGTGCGCCAGCTTAAATTGAGAATGCACTACAGAATATATTGTGCCATTTTCCCCGACTTGGCGAAATTTATGATGATTTCCCTAACATTTCCCCGATTTTTCCCAGTGCATAAAATTTCTCTGACAATTCCCGGTTGCTAGACACCCTGTAGTATACTGCCTACTTACCAGACCAAATGTCACTGGTAAATCGAATTTTGCTGCTACGTCTGCCATCAACTTGTACATGTGGCCACCATCTCTCGGGCCAACCATCCAAATACGCCTGCAACACATTTTCTTTCGACGGTATTTTTTTGTGCACTGTCTACACAACTTGGAGCTTCACATTCCACTCTCTGGTTATGTACCATGCAGCCAGTGGTATAACTTGCGCAAAAAATATGTGCATGGCTACCGATGTTTCAAGTCAAAACAACCTTTTGTATCCCACGAAGGTTATATGCAATGCTGCTGCTTACTCCATTGAGTGAGACAGTCGTACGTGTTGCCCATCTCCTAGCATCTCCAGTGTTCAGGACCTCTTCCAAGCACCCCCACAGATGCTAGAATGTTTGCATATGCCCTGCTGTACTGGTTACACAATGGCTGATGCTTCCATTCAGTCAAATCATCATCATCAGCAGCAGCCTGATTGTACCCACTGCAGGGCGAAGGCCTCTCCCATATCTCTCCACTTAACCCGGTTCTGTGCTAGCTGCATCCACTTGACCCCTGCGAACTTCTTAATCTCATCCGCCCACCTAAATTTCTGCCGCCCCCTGCTACGCTTTCCTTCCCTTGGAATCCAGTTTGTTACCCTCAGCGACCATCGGTTATCCTCTCTTCGCACAACATGTCCTGCCCATGTCCATTTCTTCTTCTTAATTTCCACTAGAATGTCGTTAACTTGAGTTATTTCTCTGACCCACTCTGCACGCTTTCTATCTCTTAATGTTACCCCTACCATTTTTCGTTCCATAGCCCTCTGGGTTGTCCTCAACTTAAGTAGAACTCTCTTGGTTAGCCTCCACGTTTCAGCCCCATAGGTGAGTACAGGCAAGATGCAACTGTTGTATACTTTCCTCTTGAGCGATATCGGTAAGCTGCTAGTCATAATCTGCGAGTGCTTGCCAAATGCGCTCCATCCCAATCTTATTCTTGTTATTCAAATTCAGTCAAATGCAAACTCTTAATCTATGAAGGCAGGCTATGGGGCTGGTTATATTTGAGAATGTATCACCTGACTGTTAGTGTTAGTGGCGAGCATCCATTTGCTTAATTGCACTCTTGAGACCCATTCAGTTTTAAGGGTGTTTACCTTGCAAGCACTGCACAGCAAACTGATTGATCCGTTTTCTATCTTTATTATCACCTTGCATACAACGTGGGAGGTTTACCCAGTATGCCTTCACCTTGTCATTATTATGGCTTCATTTGTAGAGCTTACCCATTCTTTCCTTAATTAACATTGGAATTATTTTATCAATTACTTAAGCTACTGTACATATTCACATATATATTCACATATATTCTCCACCGGGTTAAGTGGAGAAATATGGGAGAGGCCTTCGCCCTGCAGTGGTTATAGTCAGGCTGATGATGATGACATATTCACATAGCATTCCCTAGCTACCATTGTACCCAGTGCTTAAAGTCTGGTTTCATCAGAAGGGGGCCTCTTGCGATTCGAACACAGATGGAAAGGGAACTAAAGAGGGAGAGAAAGAAAGTGATTGGTGGCCTGCTTCGCACATCATTTTTCACAAAAGGGAGAAATTACTGTTCTCTGTCTTGGATTTTTGGAAAATATGTAAATGGTTATTATTAAAGCTCGCAGCAAAATTGCAGAAACAATAGAGAAGAAATGATCAGAAAACCACTGACAAAAATACAAAAATGGCAGCCTGCTTCGTACTCATGCAGTCCTTATACATTTGAGTGCAGAGTCTCAGATCCCTCTTAAATACTGGTCGGGGGTCTCGGGCAGCCCATGAGACCTCCTGAATTTAAGCCCCGAGTGTACCCAACAAAAGTCTTCTGCTTGAGCTGATGTTCAAACACTGCTTTGCAAAAACTGCGTGCACAAGAGGAGGCCTCAAGCTTAAATGTATGGATATTCATTCAGGCAGTCTTTGCAGCCACGGTCAGTGACCAGTAAACCTCATCAAGTCGCAATTCCTGACCAGATTGGGTGGTGTCGAATCCTACAATATTTAGTAATTTAGGTAAATAATTTTACCTAATTAAATGCAAAACAAAAAAATTCAAATTCAGAAGGTGGCTGCCAGCAATCTTAAACGCCTTTCACTTGCCTGCCTTTAATATTTTATCTTGTATCCATTGAATCAAATTAGGTCGGATTACTGGCATTAAAGACGGAGGGTCACTAAACATCCCGTCACAGAGACAGTACATGAATCTGGCGATGTTAGATTAAAAGTGGATGAACAAAAACAGTCTGAAAGCTCAGACACAATTTCTGTAGCCGAATGGCAGTTTTATTGGGAATGTATTCATAATTCTATTTAAACAAATGCTGGCAGTTGAAAGTTCACAACCTCCGAGATCTGTCTGTAGGGCCACAGATCTCTAAGGCATATTTTGCATTTAAAGTGCCCGCTTTGAACCGCAGCCATGGACATACCCTGCAGTAGCGGTGTGGAGTGATAAAATATTCCCTGTTGAAGTTATGTTGGCACAATGTTGGCCCATTGTTGTGAAGGAGCAGCTAAGCCTTGTTTCATTTCACCCTGATCGGTGGGTGTGAGTGAGTGGTGTGTTCCACACACGCAGGGTTGTACCTGTGGACACCCGTATACATATATTATATACTGATACGGCCATGTACAAAAGATGAACATGTCAGTCCTCTCAGAGGGGTGGCACTGTGTCACTGGTGGCCCCCCTGCCCTGCTGCTGCTGCTTCTCGAGTAGGGTCTGGGATGCCATGAGGAGGCGGTAGCGGAGGCGCAAGTTGCGTGAGCGCACGTGCAGGTTGACCAGTTCCACCGTGTGTGAGGCCGGGAACCAGCCCCGGGCTCCGTCTCGCAGGCGTTCCCCTTCGTACCAGCCTGGAACAGTCGACAGGCAGGCCTCATTGAAATGCCGCGCGACAGTGCATGAATTACAACACCACGCTGATTGGCATGCATGAATACCATTGCAAAAAAATAGGAATGGCTCGATCGTGCCTTGAAAATAATTCGTTCTTTCAGTAACCAAGAGGACTGAATGAAATAAGCGTGCACCCCAACAACAATTGGCATGTCCTCTTCAGTGTTGCTTCACACTGGGTGCCCTACTGCCCAGTCCAAACGGTCGGGCAGAACTCCCTAAGGTGAAGCACCCAGGGGACAGTCGAGCAGCTACTTAAGAAGAGCTTCTCACATACACTAGTGGAAACAGGAGTCTGCTGCAAAGACAAAAGGGTGGACTGACCATCAGACATCTTGCGGAACACGTTGACCACGTCTGCCTCCTCCAGGGCCAGCTCATCGGGTTGCTGAGGCGTGTATGCATAACGGCACTGCACCTGTGGACAGTCTGCACACAAACACATGCCCGATCTATTATCCACTGGCATATTTACAACCTCATTAGTACTACCATTTTAAAAACTGAAACGGGGGAAGAATGTATAATCCAAACCCCTTGGTATGGAAATATGTAACTGTTGAAATGAGGGACACTTTTGAACTGACACTATAAAATCATCAGTATTTCTTGGCGAAAGATCTGAGCAGTGCCTCATCTAGTACTCAGAGTTCAGTCCACATTTGCGTTGTTCCCAACGTGGAGAAAACTTAGCATCATAGACAATGGCAGTGGCGAAAATGGGCTCTCTTCTATAGCCGCAAAAATTATTGGGGATGCCTCGCCCTGTTGCACTAGTTCATTGTGGTGAAGCCACTGCGGCAGCTGATTATTACAGTGTTCTCGCTCTTCATGCTGTAAAGCCCAGATGCTGTGCACTCATGTTCAGTAGACCACATCCTTGCCAGCGACAATCCTGCTAAGGGACAATATACTGTAATAGAAGAGAATAGGGACTAGGAAGAGAATGGAATAGAGGACAATCCCTGGCGAGTTCAGAGTGCTAGCAATGCTCAGCTGCTGAATTTCCATGCCAAGTGCACTAGCACTCGTGTGTCTGCTCTTGACACCAATTAGGGAAATGTGGTGAGTAACCCGGAGCTTCATTAATACTCTTCACAGCCTGCATCACCGGAAGCCCCGTTGATGCAACTCTCGACACAGAAGCAACCATCACCTGCATCAGTGAGGCTGCTTACAATAATCTACAGTCTATAATAAGGGATTCTTCCATCAGTGTTCAGCAATCCATCAAGTAGTCTCTGGGGCATGTTGATGTTGAGCTACAGACTGACAACAAAAACAGGAAAGTTCTCTGCAGGGTATAGAGGCTCATCTACTTCTTGGCCTGGATACAGCATTCCACTTCAGCTTAGCCAAGAATTTGTATGACATGAGTGTGACACAACGCAAGACAGAATTCTATCCTGTCAGCATGATCTCAAGCATTGATAAATTATTCTGTGGTGAACTGACGCATTATTGACAAATCGTTAAAAATTCAAGTTGGGCTATTTAGTAACGGCTTGCTGGAACCATTGTCTAGCGGTATATAAAAACAGACACAAACGATGATAAGGTAAATATTTGAGCATGTTGGTTAGACATTATCGGCACAGCGCATACGACGAGGACAAGAGGACTGTGTCTCCTGTCGTCCTCATCGTATGCGCTGCACCAAAAACGATAACAAACGATAAAACCTCGTGGAACAACTTATGACAGACTACGAAGCCATTTTTTCCAAATCACAGATGGACACAGGGTGCATGACCAAAAAGCAGTACAGAATTATTAATATTGACAATACTCAGATTCATTTCCCTCCATACAGGAGTTAACAAGCGCGTCAAGCAGAAAAGGACAATCAAGTGGAAGCCCTTCTAGCACACGGTTTTGTGAAACCTTCTTTATCCTCTAATGCTGCTCCGGTCATCCTGGCAGAAAAGAAAGGTTAAAGATGCCCATGCTCGTGTACTGACTATCGCCAGCTCAACGCCATCACGATACCTGATTACAAACCCATTCCTCGGATAGGCTATGTTTTTCACTACATTGAACATTACGTTCAGGGTATTGGCATGTCTGAATGCATCATTATGATGTGCACAGATAGGATGTCATGCCTAGCGGACATTATGAATGGATTGTGATGACGTCCAGTCTAAGGAATGCTCTGGCAATATTCGAAAGCATTGAAAGCAGCCACCAGGAAGTGCTCTCTCCAGTGTGTAACCACCTGTCACTATATATTCAGATGTGTTGGCAGGTCACTTGAACATCCCTAAGTAGTGTTGGAATCTGCATCAAGCACATTAAGCTCAAGTGCATGAAGTGCCACTTTGCTCAAGCTTCCATTCAGTACCCAGGCCATACAATTCCTGTGGCCATTGTGACACCTAAACCAAGCAACATCAATGTTGTGCTTTGTTTCCTCTCAACTTAGTGACAAAAAAAAAAAAAAGATTTTCGCGCACTGTCAACGTATACAGGCAGCACGTTTTTCATTTCGGCACCATTCGATTCCCGCTCACAAAATTGCTTCAAAAGGATTGATTTGTGGGGGTTAACGTTCCAAAGTGGTTCAGGCTATGAGAGACGCCGTAGTGGAGGACTCCGGAAATTTTGGCCACCTGGGGTTCTTTAACGTGCACTCACGAAATGATTTTTATTGGCCAAATGTGAGCATGCATTTGTAGAACTGAAGAAACAACTCACTGAAGAGTCAATACTGTACATTTTTATTGCCACTGTCTTCAAACAACCAGCAGATACCTGGGACACCCCGTCCGGTATCACTCTCACAAACTTTTGTAGCCTGAAACTATGAAGTGACGGAAGGAGTGTGTCGTACGGCTACTGACACCATTGATCGGTGGCATTGCTGCATGCATGGCAAGCCCTTCACTGTAATCTATGTTTGACATCAATATTAAACACATGAAAGGTGGTAGTAACATTCAGGGGTGGAAACAGGCTCTAGCTTTTTGGAGCAGCTACAGGAGCAGTAAGTCTCATTTCGGAGCAGCAAAATTCCGATTTTGGAGCAGGTTAGAAGCAATTTATGGGCTTTATTGGAGCAGGATAACGACGTTCTTCATCATCATCAGCCTGACTATACCCCTTACAGTGGCGAGAACAGGGAAGTGTGCGGACCGCACTGCCGACTCTGAAGCCTTTCCGCGATGCTCCGGAGGGGGAGATCCAGAGAGCGCTGACGCCCACTAACATGTCCACTCACTGTGTGTCGTTTGCTTGCCGCACAGTTAATTGGCCGCGTTTGAGACATCCCTCTTATGCATACTTTCTGCTCTTACTGCGACCTCCATTTTTACATGGCATTTTTATTTATTTGCCAATATCTAAGTCATGCAGATTTAAAATTATTGTTCTGTACAGTGGTCTTTTTTAAGCAGAAGAATTACAGCCCGTATTCTAAGCGGGATTTCGCCAGAGTGGCTTTGAAACCTACTTCGAGTAATCACTCCAAGAAAAACTTGCCGCCAGTAAGTTGCAGACACGGGCCGTGGTAAAAAGGTTAGTTTTGCTGGCCACAGTGCTAGATCACTGCGCAATTTCAGTACCCAGTTTTTTTCACATGCTAAGCTGCCAGTCTTTCAAGCTGCGCTTTGAAGGTCGTTGGCTTCACCTTCAATGACACAGCGGCACTAAAGACGTTAATTAGGCAGGCTTAATCCTAATGAAAACCCAAGGAAACAAATAAGTACTTAGCTAAACGTGGCAGGGCATGGTAGAACAAAGCTATAGGAAGAAATACTTTTCTAAACATGGGCTGTAAACATTGCATGTATATCCATGCTTAGCCAAAGTAGACTGCCGCTGAATTTTTTTTTCACCGTGGATTTTGTTGTTTTCCAAATAGCTAGGTGAGCAGCTTAAGAATTACGATTTGGGGATAGCTGTTATTTATTTTTTTTTGGAATTACTGTCTTGTTTCGCTGCCGATTTTGCCTGGGCTGATTAATATGGCTGTTTTTCTTCTGTGAGCCAAGAAAAAACACCTTTGCTGCAGAAGACAAATTCATTCCATAATTGATTAGGATGCATAGAAGCATTGACCAAATTTCTAAATTTCTGCCATCAGTTTCTTTTATTTTGTTTCATTAATAAGGAAAACCCCAGGAAATAGAGATGCTTGCAAGCTATGCATAAATGAAATTCTGCAGCTGCACACATTTCGTGTTCACGTTCGATGCTGTAAAACTAGATATCATGTGAACACTTAACAAAATGTCTGCCCTTGAACGCAGGTGCATATATATTAACTACTTCAAAATGCAAGGCCATCGCCAGGGTTCTTCAATAGTTTTACTCGACCGCCCAAAACATGCCAAGCTGTTACATAGCGAACACGTTCCTCGCCCAGGAGATCCAGATCAGCGCACACTGCACGTTCAGTGACACCCAACTGATCTCATGAACCTTTATGACGCGACAGAAAAGTCAATATGTGCATGCATGGCCTGACCCATCTACCGCAGAGGGGCGCTGCGGTCTCTTTGCGATCAACTCACGCCAGATCGGCGATCATTTTGGCTCACCGCGCAGTTTTCCAGCTGTCTCTATCTAAGAATGTTGAAGCAAGTCTATGCTCAGAACTGGCCGCAGCCCTTTGATCACTATACGTCGTCGCTTTTATGGCAGTGCTGGCACGATGGGCCCAGCCTCACCTTACAATTATTTTCTTTGAAACGGTTTCTGACACATGTATTGCAAAGCACAATCAGAAAAATGATCTGGAACGCGCCGCACAGAGGGACCGCCCACGGTCGTTCTATCAACATTCACAGTTGCACCGTAAATAATGCGCCAAAGCTGATGTTACAGTAAGTTTTTTCGAAAGCAGCTCACAAACAGCAGCGTTGCACATCTAAAAAATTTCAGCACAAAGAACAGCTCTTCCTAGTACGATTTGTAACCCCTTTTCTAACGAGGTACAAAGCAATGACTGTCGCCAACTCAGCATACACCATCAGGCAGAACTTACACCAAAAAACAGTGCAAGGCGCCCACATCACACGCGCACTCCAGGGTTCAAGCATGCACTTCATGCACCGACCTGACATGTAAGCGGGAGGGCATGCCATCTAGCGGAGGCATCACCAGAGGGCAACGCTCCCCATAGGCGCCGTTTGGCGGTAACCGCACTTCAGTATTCTAGCCACTGTAGGGCGAAGGCATCTACGATTTTCTTCCAATCAGCCTATACTACTGCAGGGCGAAGGCATCTACCATATTCCTCCAATTAACCCAGTTCTGTGCTAGCTGCATCCACTTGACCCCTGCGAACTTAACCTTATCCGCCCATCTAACTTTCTGCAGCCCCCTGCTACGCTTTCTTTCCCTTGGAATCCAGTTTATTACCCTAATCGACCATCAGTTATCCTCTCCTCTTCACACTACGTGTCTTGCCCATGCCCATTTCTTCTTGATTTCCCCTAGAATGTCAGTGACCTGAGTTATTTCTCTGACCCACTTTGCACGTTTCCTATCTCTTAATGCTACCCATATTGATTTTCAAGCCTACATTTCTACTTTTCCTGTTTAGGTCATCAATCATTCTTTTCAGTTCATCCGCTGAGTTACTTAGCAAAGGCAATGTCTTCAGCGAATCGCAGATTATTGAGGTATTCTCCATCTACCCTTATCCCTAACTGTTCCCATTCCAAGTCTCTGAATACTTCTTCCAAGCAAGCTGTGAATAGTACTGGGAAGATCGTGTCTCCTTGCCTAACACCTTTCTTAATAGGAAAGATGTTAGACAAGGGCTTCCAAACATTGTAGTTTAAAGTTTTGGAGGGAATCAAAGATGACTTAATTTATGAAGTTGATGAGGAGGAACAGAACCTGAGCAGCACTGGTAATGGGATCGAAGAGACAGAGTATCTGTAACTATGCACCGGATACAGTGCCAGTCTGTATGATAAGAACTGAAAAATGCTACTTCTGTGGACGGACCAAAACACACCAAAATGGAGAAAAAAGAAGTGCGGCCCTCCATCCGGTGCACTGGTCCTCAGCATGCCTTGTATTGCTGGCAGCTCCGCAAGGCCTAGCACATGGCACCAGTGCAAGACTCCAGCTAGGTTCAGCTGCACCTGGTGCTACAGATATTAGAAGAGCCAGGACCTAAAGGAGGGGGGATAATGCTGTGCAGATGCCGGATGTGGCATTTCCCACTTACCCCATTCCTCATAGATGCGTTCGTCGGGGTCACTGGACACCATGGGCGTCAAAACATCCATCCACCGGGTCTTGTCACTTCTGCCAACACAAGAGAAAGAACCGCGTTCAAATTATGCTTTACAAGAGCATTTCTTAGAGTTGCTGCACAGTCCTGGACAGAACGTAAATTGCAATGACTACCTGTAGTAACTCATACAGGGAAGCACTGCTCTCTCGCGGCCTGCCAACCTATGCTACTATCTCTCCACTAACAAGCCCAGCCCAGGGACAGCAGCGCATGAGCATGAAACATGCTAGCAGGCTGACAAGCCACATGGTCCACCAGAACCGGGACAGGACCAAAGCTAAAATTTGAAGAACACTAGAGTGCCGCCTTTAAGGGCAATGTCACGCAACAGCATAAATGGCTCCCGTCTGCAAGCCCCTTTTTGCAGATCCTCGTTTGTTTATGTGCACTTTGCTGTTCGGCTAATCACAAATGCATTAATTCGTGCTTCTATTATCTCATGCGTACTCATTAGCACGCAGTCTTAAGCACTTGAAAAGTCACCATACACAGGTACTATAATTAACCAAGATGTACAAACGTGCCTAGAGGCAGCATGTCCAACTCGGGATCCCCACATTCGACTACCATCTCGCAGGAGCTGTTCTTGCTACCTAGTCTCATGGCCTTGTGACGTCACATAATCCACCGACTGATCAGCGCCCGCTGACATCACCTGCCAGCTACCACCTGCACACTGCTGATTCAGATGCTGCTTCTGCACTTCCTGCTTGTAAACAACATGAGGCGATTTTCTAAGCAGATGATTCAAGAAAAGAAATGCATTATATTTGTGCAAATTCTGCTTGCGACAGAGATGCTGATATCATAGCTCATCCCACAGCAGCATGCCGGCACGTTGCTGCCGAAACCATAACATCGAATGCACTAGCATGCTCAAGTTGAAAAGGGAGCAAGCGTGCCAAGGGCACCGGTAAAATTCATTTCACACCACATTCTGTGTCACTAAAGGACCCTAACAATTAAATTCATGACATTTCTGCTAAACATCCATCTCATAACCAACACCATCTACATAACTTTGAACTAGCCTGTGTTAAAAAACAGCATTGCAAAAGGAACACGATCCCATTCACTACTTTGTAACGTTTTGTATTCCAAGTACATAAAATGGTGTCAGCCAACTGTGAGCACGCATCTGTAAAATTGAAGAAATGACTCACTGAAGAGTCCGTACTGTACATCTTTATTAGCACTGTCCTCAACAGAAGAACAGCAGAAGTAGTTAACAAGAGCAGCAGCCATCAGCTTCACAGCGCCTGCTACAAAATGGCAAGTCTGTTTTAACTATGGGTGTGCAAACGCCGAATACAGTCGAACCCGGATATATCGAACTCAAAGGAGATCGCGAAATCGTTCAATATATAGATAATTCGATATACAGAAATCGACTTGTGACAGCACTTACGATGCAAAAAACGATACCGTATTTGTCGCGTAATCAACCCACTCGCATAATGAACCCACCCTCCACTTTTGCACCCAAGAATTTCGAAAAAAAAAAAAAAGCGTTAAGGCCAGCTCGCTCGCATGCAAGCGATTGAGTGATCTCAGCAAAGAGAGGCAGCAACAGAGCGAAAAATTTCCATCTTGTTGGAACTGCGTCCGTCTCGCCGCTTGAGCCACCACGGCAGCTCAAAACAAGGTTTCTGTGTCGCCGCAGCAGAAATCGCAAGCGTTTTCCCTTGCATGTCGATGGCGCGTGCCACTCCGTTTCAGTCGTCTCATCCACAGCTCATTTCTTGGCAGCGTGCCAAGATGCTGCGCAGCGATAACATCAGGGTGTGTTTATCTTTTGATAGCTCCTGCGGTGGCGGGGAGCAAACTTGGCAGAGTGCCCGTGATGGCTTGATTGCATAAGCCTGGTTCGATTTATCACGCCGCGTTTGGGGCGGGCGTAGTCCACTGCCACAAAATCATTGGGAAGCCTGATAGCAGCAAATGCTGTTTGAAGCGAAAAATGCTAAAGCCGGTGTCATGATCACAGCTGACCACATGCTTTCGCTTATTCATATATGCGAGAATAAACGACTACCGCAAAAAAAAAAAAAAACAAACAAACACTGCCCCATTAAGGGCTTATGACGAGCTCAGCTCGTCACAAGCGATCGTCAATTTTTTGAGGTCGTCATAGCTGTTCCGCAATGTTTCAAGGGGCTTTTGGCAAGCCAAGCTCTTGAAACGGTACTTTAAAACATAAAACATAGATGGCAGCACAGGTCCCATCGTTGGGCTTTTTCTTGAATGCGATTTTGAACACTAGATTGTGGAATTCCTGCATCCCGTTTCCCGCGTTTTCTAAAACATGGCATCATGCGTGCGTGAATCTGGTGCGGGAGATTATTCTGCGTCGGATGACAGCGCAAGTGATGACGATGCCATTTTTGTTCTTCGAGTGAAGAG
The DNA here is from genome assembly GCF_055883805.1 of Amblyomma maculatum. Lineage (NCBI taxonomy): Eukaryota > Metazoa > Arthropoda > Arachnida > Ixodida > Ixodidae > Amblyomma > Amblyomma maculatum. The sequence goes on from NC_139346.1 coordinate 24,436,711, forward strand.
GATAGTGATGACATTTTTACAGACAGCGATGACACGATGACGAGCTCCCGTGAATGGTGCCAGACAGACCTGGTGGTGAGAGAAGGCCCTCTGCGCAGTGCCATGCTCCGAACGCTACCACATGGATAGTGGTCTCATCTAGTTTGAATGCACCTAGAAGCAATGGTGCATCTTTTGCACGGCAATTCTAAGCCACTTCGTACTACCTGTACTTTCAAGAATTTATTTTTTTATTTCTCAATGTTCCGCAAAGGTGTAAGGTATGGAGTATTGCACAAGGGGGCAGGTAATAACTAATAAATAATTATCCGTCAGAAATTGTTTGTGATTTTTTTTTTTTGTGTTTCAAACACGTTACTGAAGCATTTTACGTAATAAAAAAATTTGGCCAATTTGGGAACATAATTTTTTTATTTATTTGACCCTTAAGGGGTTAGCATTCGCTACCGCCATAACTTACGCTACGCCGCGCGTACAGCACAACGATAAGAATAGACGACTCTCGCAAAAAAAAAGAAGAGATATCTGCCGTTTCCGCAGGCGCCATAGCCACGTCAGCCGCCACGCGCAGAGGGTTCACAACACACGCTGGTGAAAGCGTCCGACGTTTTGTCTGAAAAAGGGCTGAGCTGGCTTGGCGCATGCATAGCGCATGCTACTGCGAACGAAGGCCGGGAGCGAGGAAGGAGAGAGATAGCCCGGCAAACGAATGGGCACACCCTTGCGCTTCACTCTATCGTGCTTTTCCCCTCTCGTTCCCATCGGTTCTCTCTGGTTCATTCACGCACATGGCTTGCAAATGTCACGTGCTGGCGCGCGAGAAACTATAACCACAGATACGCGCACCTTTGGGGAGTGGGCGCAGTGCTGCCCTAGACCAGCCATCGCCGAACTATCTCCTTTCATTCCTTCCGCACGTGGCTTGAAAACATCATGAAGCAAACGGCCGAGGCTGATGCGATAGTCTTTGGGGAAGGCACTGAGTGTGTGATGCGGAGTTCGATATATCGAACGACCGGTGAAATTGAGTTCTATATATGACGCGGCTTTCCTGGACTTTTACATGAGATTTTCAAGGGGATATTCCATGAGTTCGACTGTATTATCTTCTGAATCAAATATTGAACAACATATGCAGCACCTTCAACGAACCTTCATTCAGCCCTCAAGGGACCAGGAAACATGTTCGAAATATCTGAAAGTTCAGATTATTGAGTGACCACAACTGCCGAGAACCATCACACTAATTTTTTTCCAATCAACACTTAGAATATGGGTGTTGAGATACCCGAGATGAAAACTAAGCGACAATGATGACATTTTGTGATTTCAGCAAGTGCAATATTATTGGGCATGTTGACCAGGATCGCCAGTGACTCCGTGTGCCCCTTTTTTGCAGAGTGATGCAGTAGCATGTACTGGTGAAAAACTGCGCCTAACGAAACACAACACAAAAAAAAAAAAAAAAAAAAAAACGAGACACAGGTGCTTGTCTCATCTGTGTCTCGTCTTCTTTCTTGTGGTGTGTTTCGTTCGGCGCAGTTTTTCACCAGTACAAGTATCAACCAACTAGCCCAAGATACGATGTTGATGCAGTAGCAGTAGTGTCTCTTCACAAATGACCGCGTTGAGTTTGGGAGACTCTTCACCGCAAGAACTGTGCAGTGCACACGTGGTGAAGCATCCTGAAAACGTGATGGGTCAGTGTACTTGAAGCACGGAGGAAATGAATGCAGGAGAGGGGAATGCAAATAGCTGTTAGAACAGCATGACGCCATCCAAAAATAGAACTAAAAGGCCGATGCTCAAAGCAGTGTTCAAAACAGTGCGACTGGCTGATGTGCACATGTGATGGCATCAGTGAGATGGTGTGAATTTAAAAGACAAAAAAAAAAAAAAAAACAGTGCTGGGCTATATTTCGACTATGATAGAATTCCGATCCTTGCTGCACCTGCTACAAAGTGCATGCCTAAGGTGCACGGAGAGCGCTGTTCCAAGCAATTCATGTTCAGGGAGTCTATTTGGATGACCTCTGGTTTTGCAAGTCGAACCGCGATGTGATCCACCGCTGGAATTAATGAGTGTCCGAAGCCATAGATTTACATGGTCAGTCGGAACCACGCTGCTTGTTTAAATTATCAGAATTCCCAAAAGGTTTTACTGCATCTTATCACCCCTGAATCAGCCCTGAGCCTGTCGTAAAATATGACAAATACAGTACAACCTCGATAATTCGAACTCGGTTAATTCGAAATCCCAGATAATTCGAAGGTTTTCTGCGGTCCCGTATTTTCCAATGTAAATTTGGCCGGATAATTCGAACAGGCGGCCTGCGCCAGCCCGGTTAATTCGAAAATTTGGACTGCTATGCGGCAATGCCTGATCCATGTTTCGCCGCAAACCCGGCGAAACGACGACCCTACGGAGCCGCGAGGCAAAGCCACATAGTAATGGCGATGATTTATAGGCGTAGCGCCCCAGCCGGAGCACTCTCTGCACAAAAATCGGTCCACAGTGCGCCTCGCGCACCGCCGAAACATGCGCCTGCAGAGGAGAAGACGTGCTTCACTGCAACACGGCGGGCATACCGGTTTTTATCACGTGACCTCGCCCCCACTCCATCCCTTGGTGTGCTTCGCCCACCCTTCCCCCGTGCCTCCGACGCTGCAAGTACGCCACCACCACCACCGCGCCGGTCTCGCCTGCGCCATTTCTTTGTGTTGTGCGCTGTGGTTAGGGGTCGGCTACTGTGCCGTTTTTTTGGGCGGGACTGTACAGAAGTGCTAGATTTGCGACCGTAGCAGTGCAGAAATGCCAAAGTACAAGACTTTAACGCTGCAGCAGAAGTTCTGCTTGATCCAGGAAGCAGGCAAGAGCGCTTGTTCGAAGACCGAGTTGGCCAAAAGGCATGGCGTGCCCCTCTCGACGTTGTCCACAATATTGAGCAACAAGTCAAAAATACTAGAGGCTTACGGCAAGACCTATTCTTCGAAGCGGTCACGAGTGCGGGCTCCCACGTATCAAGATGTGGAAGCTGCTCTGCTTCGCTGGCTGCAGAAAGCAAATGCTGCCTACCTTCCCGTCAATGAAACGCTACTGCGGGAGAAGGCCAACGACCTAGCTCTACAACTTGGGCACGAGGAATTTAAGTGCAGCAATGGATGGTTTTGCCGTTTTAAAGAACGCAATAATTTAACCTTTCTCACCGTCTGTGGTGAGAGCGGCAGCACTAACGAGAGCGTTGTCGAGGATTGGTTGAACGTTATCTGAACGTTATCCGCAGTTTTGTTGAGTGCCGCGGTGGAAGTTCAGAGATGTTTCGTCTATTTGACCAACTCGAGAGCATGACCTTAGGAGCCGCAAACTACCGGACGCGGCAAACCAGCATCTCTGATTACTTTCAGTAGTAATTCAAAATATGCCGAATAAAGGTAACACGTTCCTGCAACGAATTTTTTTGCCTAAGTCTTATTTCTTGGTGTGTTCGGTTAATTCGAAAACCCGCTTAATTCGAAGATTTCTCGCGGTCCCGATGACTTCGAATTAACGAGGTTGTACTGTATTTAGTGATCTGAATACTATATACAGTCGAGTCCACTTATAACGATACCGGTTTTAACAATATATCGGTTACAACAATGAAAACCTGCTGTACCGTCTACTTTTGTATGTTTTCTATGGTAAAATAACCCGCTTACTACAATGCCCCTTTGACACATTATCGGTTATAACAATGAAGTCTCGCTCCTGAGTTCTCGTGCCAAAAGGTAGTTGAATGCGAAATCCTTGAAAAGAAAAAAGAAAAGAAAGAAATTCCAGCTGCTGCACCCTCCCCGCCGCGCGCTCGTACAATAGAACCTGCTTTCTGGCCTTCTCCGCATTGTAAGCCCGCGCGCCTTTCTCCCGCTGCCCTTCCACCTCTCGAAACACAAATGGACTTCGCCAAGGTATATGGCTGATCCGCTGATCTACTCACTCACCCGCTCGCCCCTCATTTTGCGCAGTTCTGCAAACGAATTTGGTTGTTTGTGCAAGTTGATTGCGTCGAAGTCGTTCCTGGCCACGCGGTTTCTTCGTCTCGTTTGAATCGCCGCCGAAATGTAAGATGGCTGATCCATCCGCTGATTATCGGACAACGTTGCCGGTGAAAAGAAAGCGCACGGCTATCGATTTGGAGACAAGTGCAGTATCGCGAAGGAGTACGCACTATCGCAACCGACGGTGTCGACGATCATCCGCTCCTCTGAGAAGTTCGGCAAAAAAAAAAAGTCCTCGCTTGACAGTGGGCGCAAACGCGTTCGACAAGGTGCCTGACGACGGCAGTGACGGCGACGACAGCGATGACGACGCGGTAGGGCAGGCTGCCTCAACGTTGTTCTCGCAAGAGGCCCTGCAGTTGATTCAGTCCCTCTGGGGCTTTGTTTTCGCGAGGGACCTTCCGCTGCACTACGTGGTGTACCTAGATGCCATGGAGAAGGATGTCGACACGCTTCGCGTGAGGCAAGCTAGGTTAACGAACATGGGGTTTTCTCGTGCAAGCCAGTGAGATGTACGTAGTGAGATGCTTGCGGCGATTTCACCCCAGGGGCCTGCATGCTTCAATCTCCTCTGCTTTTAAATAAAAGTTTCGCCTTTCTCTTCTCTTCTCTCTTCACCCCAGCGTTACTTCGGGATTTCTCAAGCTGAGGGGCAGCCGCGGCAACCTTCTCGTATTTTTTACGAGACCCCTTTCGGGGCCACCAAAACGATGTCTCGGCGTAGCTCGCTTGTCACTTGCCGTCCATGACCCCTCTCTGCAGTTGTTATGCTTTGTTTTCGTGCAAACCGTTTATAACAATTATCGGTTATAACAATGGAAATTTTGTGGCACTTGAATATTGTTATAAGTGGACTCGACTGTATTTGACTCTTATTTGATTATTCGAGTACAGTCGAACTTGGAGGAGCTCACGTAAACATCACTCCTTGCAGGAACCAAACACTCCCTCCGATGTGAAAGTCTCAACTTATGATGGCACAAAACTGCCAATACTCGTTGAGTGCAAAATGAAATCACTAGCAAAAGGCAAGGTCCATACATATAATGCCCACAGCAAACAAGTTCTTTCACTCCTTAAAGAATCTGCATGCCAAGACTTACAGTTGATCGCTCTTCTAAGTAGTGCACTCCCAAACAGAGACAAGCCCGCTGCTCTCGAGAAAAAAAATTCTAGAAGGCACTTTGGACCACTAAAGTGTGATGATGTGAAAGCCATTATAGCGCGGTGGATCGTAGCTCTCCACTACGGTACCTCTGTCTCCTTCTCTTCTTTCACTCCCACCTTCCTCCCTTCCTTTACGGCGTGGTACATGTGTCCACGGAGAATTGTGACAAACACTGCACCTTTTACAGCGTGGTACATGTGTCCGCAGATAATTGTGACAGACACTACGCATAATCTATTCTGTAAATCAATTTCAAATGCCGCTGATGCCTGCTGTACTAATGCCTCCTAGTCATCTGGGTCTGCTTCTGTTTGCTGTGTGGTGCGGCGTTTGAGGAAGCGGCAAATGAAAGGCACCGCATGGACGCCTGTATCGGACGCCCGGCGGGGTCAGCTTCGTATATGCATGAATCGCCTGGTGACGCCCTGACCTGTCGTGACGGTACATCATGCACCCCTTGTCGAACACAACCAGCATTTTATTGAGTGCATTAAAGTTCACCGGCATTCTATAATTCGTTTACAGGAAAGGAAAGGCGCAGTATCTAGCAAAGTGGATTGTTGGGCGAATTGGTTGGACATTATGCTAAAACAGCGCTAGAACACAGACAAATCTGTCCGTGTTTCTAGCGCTGTTTTAATATAAAGCGCAGCATCTGTCACTCACGAAATCCTGCTATCATCCTCACGGTAGACAAGGAGAATTATGAAGAGCGATTCACGATCCGGGGCATGGCGCAGTTGATGAAGCGCTGGGCTGGGGATCCAAGGGATGGAGGTTCGATTCCTAGTGGAGACAAGGTTTATTAATTTATTTTTAACCCTCGCTCTCAAAGGCGTGACACCTCTGCTGACAACCTTCTGTTGACAACCTTCAGTCGACAACGAAAAAACTTGCTACCTCTTTGCAGTCAAGCTATCTTGAATGCAGTCTCTGATGTGTTCGAGGGCATCAATCAACAACCAGGTATGGTCACTGTCACCCTCAAAGACAATGCAGCACCTGTCACTGTGGCTTCCCCGAAGATTGCCTCAGCCATTCAACAAAAGATGATGACAAGGAAAGTAACAACAAAAGTAACAGGAAAGATTGGCTTCTTCCAGTTGTCACGGTCATGAACAAAACAGCGCCTCGCGGTAGTGCTTACACTTGAGACAGCTAAATGATGTAATTAGATGCGGGCACTACAGCATACTGACATAAAATGAACTACTTGCCAACTTGAACAACTGCACAGTGTTCACACTGCTTGTAGTGTAAGTCACCTTTCTGGCAGCTCTATGAGTGCAGCTCCAAGCTGTATACGTTCATCACACCTTGGGGACGATAAAGAATTCATACACTTCCTTTAGGTGCACCAGAGTTGTTTCAGCAAGCCATGGGCAGCATCTGTTCAGCGGAAGCCAGTTTATTTATTTAGTTTATTTATTTATGCATACTGCGGTCTTTGTTTAAGACATTAGCAGGGTGAGTATATAACACACAACTGGACATACAGAAAGGCAGAACAATACTGGCGAATTGTTTCAAGTGCTCTTCAAATGATCTTAATGATTTCTGCGTGACTACATCCTTAGTAAGGTTGTTCCAGTCAACGATGGTGCGAGGGTAGCAAGCATACTTAAAGGAATTTAACTCTTGATGTTATTGTTTTTTCGTGTCGTCTCATTGGGTAGCCTGTCGAGAAAGTGAAAATACCAGACGTGTCAATATTGTAATATCCTGTTAATAACTGAAAGATGAACTTCAACCTACAAATGCGGTACCCCTCACTTATTGACAGGAAACCACACTGTTGGAACAATTGCGTAATTGAGCTACGACCATATTTGTTTAAGATAAACCTTGCTGCTTTCCATTGCATGCGTTCTACAGTAAAATCTCAATGATACGAATCCGGTTGATACGAATTTCGAGATACGAATTCGCGAAATTCCCCGGCCAGAGCGCATTGTGTACAATGTGCAAAATTTCGAATGGTCCGGATACTCTCCCGCGCCACTACGGATGACACGAACGCGCGAACTGGGACCGCAACCTTGAGCACTACGCCCTGCCCGCACATCGTTGGCTCCACGATTGCCAGTCGCGCTGTATGTACGAATCACGAGCAGTTTGCGTTGACGCGTGGTCTGCACAGCACCGACATCACGATTTTCTGTCGGGCTCACGCCGCGGAAAGCTTTCAGCGGCGCGTGGCCCACAAACCACGGATGTCGCAACCGCCGTAGCTGGCGGCAGCATACACGCCGGGTGCGCCCGGACTGGACATCGCTGGCTCCGTGATCGCGATCCGCGAGTAGTTTGCGGCGCCACGTGGCCCGCATGTCGCCTTCCTAATTCATGCAATCGTTTTCTACGCCACAAAAGGTTTGCAGCGACGCGCAGCTGTGAGTAGTAGTCGGCAGCGCCCTGGCCGCACGGTACACATAGCGAGCAGTCTGCAGTGCCACGTGACTGGCACGTTGCCGTCTGTTGTTGTGCTGTATGCGCCGCGAGGAGTCCGTGGAGGCACGCAGCCCACTTGTCACCGATATCGTGATCGACTGTCGCGCTGTGTGCGCCGCGAGTGGCGAGCTGTGACCGCTCGACTGTAATAAACTTTTCTGGACGTAAACAGATATGCGACTGCCTTTCCTATGCTTCTGCATATTTATTTTCGTTCGTTTTGATGATATGAATGTTCGGATGATAATTTTTTCGCGACCCCGTGAGATTCGTATCACCGAGGTTCTACTGTAGTTTGTCGGTATTCGATGTGGTAAACGGGTCCCAAATTATGATGGTGGACTATGGTATTCTACGCGAGAGATTGTACGGTTGGCATAGCTGATTTTAAAGATCGGCTAAAGGAGGCCTCCTTTTAAGGCTCCTTCAGGACTCTGGATGGTGACAGCAGCTGTTGACTATTGACTATTGTAGGGGAGCACTGCTTCACTAGGGTGCTTCATAAGAACGGCCACAAGTAGTTCGGCACATTTATGCATGCGCTGGTAGGGGTCTCTTATTTTTGCTCATGATAGTACAGGCCATCCTGTGTGAAAGGGAAAATATTTAATGGCGTTCAACTGATAATCGCTGCACAAATGTCCATTAAAAGCATAATTTTGCCCTTTTTTTTCTAAACAGTGTTCCCCGGGTTTCACGATGCTCGTGCGACATTTTTGACTCAGCACAGCACACTCACTCGGACTCAGCTGCGAGCAGCATCTCGACAGTGCGGCCGGCACTATTCTGCAAAAGAGTCAGCTGGAACAGGTGGTGGCAGCAGTCAGGCAGGCGCGGGGGTAGCGCGGGTGGCTCCGGGCACGCCTGCACCATGTTGCGGGGGCAGTGGTCGAGCACCACGTAGTAGTCATCCCCCTTGCGTCGCGTCACCAGAAGTAGGTCAGTAAACAAGAATAGGTGCAGCGAGTGCCGTGCACAGCGCACCAGGCGGCCCCAGGTGCGTCGCCGGCTGTCCAGTGACACCCGCACCAGTGGACCCCGCTTGACCAGCCAGCGGCTGGACGAGATGAGCGGCACGGCACGGCACTCGCGGAACTCGAGCGCACGCGACAGGTGCAGCATCTCCTCCATGCGTGCCATCTTGCGCGCACCTTCATTGCAGTTGGCCACCACCTGCACAGGGGAAAGGCCAAGCGCTGTACTACACTGCCGGAAGAAGTGCAAAGCTATGATCAGCCTTGGGTGCTGGTGGACGAGCAAGAGGACTGCCTGTGCTGCAGCACTGCATGATGGGAGCACCCATGTGTAGGTTGAAGTAGACGAGACCGCAGTCTTAAAGAAAAAGTGACAGTTCTTTCTTGAAATGAGAAGCACTCAATGCACTGTAAGTAGTTGAGTTCCATGACCAGCATTCATACAGTGTTCTGCAACTTTATCGTACCTGTTTTGAAAAATTCTCCCGCCTCAACCGAAGTCTTATTTGTGCAGAAAGCTTGCGCATTGTTGTCTCCTTCTTTACGAAGTAAGTTTGACCATGTGCTTACTTGGTTTGGCCGTGCATAATAAGAAACCAGAACCGTCTACAATGAGACTGAGAGCAAAAGACACAAACGCCAACTTTCCGTCGAAGGGCAGCGGTGACGCCATCTAGCACCAATAAAGGAACATGCCATGCTTGCCTCAGCCCTTTTGAACTGCAGCGCTTTCCTCCAGCAATTCCATATGACGCTACAGCTGCGTTTTGCTGGAAACTCTGCGCTGGGGTTTTTTGCTCCTCAGCCTCGTCGCAGACGGTTCTGGTTTCTCATCATGCGCGGCCAAACCAAGTAAGCACCATGGTCAAGCTTACCTCGTAAAGAAAGGGACAACAACTCGCAAGCTTTGTGTTGCAGTTTCAGTGCAAATGAGCCTCCGGTTAAGGCGGGAGAATTTTTCAAAAGGGGTATGATAAAGTTGCAGAACATTGTATATAATTGCAAATCATGTGGTGGGTGATATACATGCAACGATTTCCATAGAAAAAAAAGTAAAAATATTCTGGAGCTCAATTATAGCAACACTAGATTGTAATTTTCTACTTGAAAATTCTGCATGAAGTTCATGCACAGTCTTTGTCAAAAGTGCAGAGCCCAGGGGGTCTACTTTTGAGCCAGTTCTTGCGGTTTGTAATGCATTCTCAGTGTTCCAAATCTCTTGATGGAAGATTTTTTTATCCTACCCTCTCCGATGGGAAGAACCTCCACTAATGCTAAATCAGCGCCGGCTCAGAAGCAGGCCCCCTGGGCTCTACACCTCTGTCAAAGGATGTACTTTGCTCCTGGTCTCCTTGTATGCATATATATTGTTACACGTATTTTATGTACCTTCTGGTTCGTATACCTTGCTCCAATTTTGTGGTGATGTCAAGACAACCAGATAAGACCTGCATTTGACAATTATTTTGGAAGCAGCCAATGAAAATGCTGCAATCTGAACTGCTTCATCCAGGGCTGCATGCTCATGGCACTGCAGCAAAACTCTGTCGAATTGGCAGACTCAAACGGACAGTGCAATTAAACTCATCTTATCAGAAACACCTCGAAAGGATATGCAAGAGTACAAGTTACAAGAAAACTATGATCAAAAGGGACTTGCAGCAAGGGTATAGTGATGCACTAAATTCACAACAACCTTATGCCAGTAAACCTGGAAAGAAAAGAAAAAAAAAAAAAAAGAATGGTCTGAGACTTCTTTTTCATGCTCCATCTTTTCCTCTCTTTTGCAGCGACCACAATTCCTGGTGCTCTTTTGCTTTCCCTCCAGCTCCAAGTGCTCCTTAGATATCACAATGAAAGCATGACCAACACCCTCCCCCCTCCTCCCACCTTTCTTCGCACATCACATGTACTTTGCACTTATGTGCGACACACGCATGTACACCAAGACCTGGCTATGTCGGATGCCTACCTTGCCTTACTTTTTGAAGAACCATTCTTAAAACTTTTGAAGCAAAAGCTTCACTGGAGCTAGGTGCGGTGCGTTTCACGTACACCAGGGTTTGACCTTCAGCCTTGTAGCTAGCGGCGCGCGGCATCTCGCTTCTTCTTCATACAACTTCCAAACTTCATTCGCTGTGTGTGACGTCATCGATAAGCGAAGCGCCTCACTGCGCAGTGCTCTTCAGCCGCTGAACTGCAGCGGGGAATATAAGTTGTGGAGCAGCCACTCTCTTGTGAAGCTGTATATAAAAGCTGATAATTGCGGCGAGTCCATAGTGCTATGCCATGGATGAGGCAACAACGCTTAGTATTCGCCTACAAGCCGAATCTACTCATTCTGCCAACATTGGTCGCTGTGAAGTAGCGGCACGTAGGAAAAATCAAGCTGAGAGAGCTAAACTAGCAATGGAAACTGCCAAAGAGCGAGAAGAGAGACTTGCAAAGCAATGACGCAAGGCGGTGGAGAAGAAAGTGCGTCAAGAACAATGACAAAGACACATTTCAGTCTCATCCACGACTACTGCTTTCGCTTTGCATATCCTGGCTTAGCTGGGTTAAGAAAATTTTATTTTTTTTTATCGCTTACTTCAAGCATGCCGAACCAATAGGCTGCTGTGGAATACTGTCACAATGAAAGTTCACATTAAGCAAGAGACATGCAAAACAGTTTGCATGCGGCTTGAAGAATCACAGTGGGGCATTACCCTATGATGAGTCAATGAATACCCTTCACCATAAATATGCTGAAGTGAACACAGAAATGTTTATGCACATTATTTCTTTGGAACAGGGCACAAGACAGCAGGGCAGGGTACAGTCTTGAGCAAAAATGGTATAGTACAATACTCTGTCAGTGTCGGAGCTCGGGAAAACTGCATCGAAATGCCATCTACTGACAGCGATACATGCTTGTTGATAAAATGGGGCACCGCCACGACTGTCTCGATCCTAATAGCTTTTTCTAGGCATTGCAATGCATTTTTTCTGAGTTCTGCCACCAGCTGCATATTGTGTACCACTTTTCCTCACAAATGTACATGAGTCATAACACAGAATGCACTTATACCAGCTAAATAATTTAGAATTAAATTTTGTTCTCATGCAGTTTCAGTTCTGGTTTCCAAGCGATGGCTGTGATGCCGTAGGCGCACTTTGGTCGTCGGAGATTAAAAAAAAAACACTCAGTACAATTGCTGCTCATTCATTTTAATGCGAAAGCATTTCTTGGCTCTTGAGTGGCACGGAGAGGATCTGTGGACAGAACAATATAGACAGAGCATGTCCGCAAGAACTGTCACTAAAGGAAACGTTGCTGCAGCTGGGTTTCACATCTATGCTCGAAGGAACAGATCACCCTCCTCGCCCCAGGTTAGAAAGCATCATACTATCGTTGTAGCAGCTGGTCTTGCTCGTATAAAACTGCAACACACTCTTGCGCTGTGGCACTCTTTCATTTAGCCAAGGCAATTATGCCATGCACGTAAGTCAACTGGGCGAATGTGGCCCCGGTCCGCTAATGTATTATTAGAGAATCCACCAGGTGGGGCAACAGAACTCGCAATGCTTTTGCATTACTGCACCGAAGCAGACTTAAGTTCACCCTGGAACATTTTTTTTTGTTATTTTAGCAGGTTTGCAAAAAGGGGGCGATCGCGACGCTGCGGCGCACTAAAAGCAGGCTTAACACCCATAGCAATACATAGAAGCGAAAGTTTTCAAAAGCAAATCTTTGATTTCACAGGGCACCTATGATGTAAGTTTTTGCTACAGAGCAACCATGAACACCCTAGGACAAATTGTGCAAATATGAAATGCCATTTCAAAGGTGAAATTGGGGTGTGAGTTGGGAGGCCAACCCATAGAAAAATAGTAAACACAACTCACTACAATATTGTTTCTCATTTGCAGAGCACCAGCATAAGCGGCCGGTTGTGAAATGTTGGAGAGACTTTAACCCTTTCAGGGTCGAATTTAAAAAAAAAAAACCTTTCTCAGATGGTAAAATTACTTTATTGCGGATTTTGAAAGTAAAACCAACTAAAGTCAGGGAAAAGTTGTAAAAAATATTAGGAACAGTACTTTGGAGTCAACATCGATCGACACTGTAAACGTGGGAACCTCAGGAACAAGGAGAATGAGAAAACCTTGTGAGCGTTGATGATAAACAAGCCAACAGCAGCCCCAATAAAGATGAAAATCAGTTTCCTTACCCCTGCACAGAAGCGTTCATAAAAACAGAAATCAAGTTTCACATGCCTCGGTTCTGGTTGTGATCACATTGTGAAACAGAAACCACGAAAGAAAGGACGTTGCCACAGACCTGGCCACAGGCTGCAGCAGCTAGGAATCAGTTCTGGTGCAATAAATTTCGTACGCTTCTTGTAAGTCCTAAGAGGTGGCACCACCTCCCAGTGAGCATGGATCGTCATTAGGGCACGAAATTTTTTAAACGGAGGATTGAAACCGTAACGGCAAAAATCATGCGGGACGGAAAAATTGCCGCCGTACTTGTGTGACAAAGCATGCTATGTCTTTCTGAAAGCAATATATTTTCAAAACGCCACTCAAAATGTGTCCGTTATCCAATGGGTGTTTCTTTGGATCGCGCGAGCTTCTCAGTCGTTCAGCCTGATATGCTGCCGCATGCACTCAATTAGCTCACTAATACCAGTTATTCAAGGTAGGCACCCTCGATAAAACTACCTTCAAAAAGCACTTCTCGAACGTCATGACAAGCGAACGAAAGAGAATGGCCAACTGTAGCAGACGGCGGTGCAGACGACGCTCAATTCAAGCGAAGATGGAAGGCACAGACAATGCCGGCATCTGTGAACGCAACTTGCGTGAGCCAACAGGGGATTCCGACTGTCTGCTGCTGGGCGCTGTTTGTTTATCGTGCTGTGTGAGGACTGCGTTCAGCTTAATTGTTTGCATTATTTGAGCAGCAGTATTCAGGAGGGAATGTGTGTGGCAGCATCTCGGACAACACAACAAGCTTTCACAATTGCGAGAAGCACCCCGTGGATAACAACCTTTTTAGAGTTTTGTCAGGCTTTTACAATGCACATACATTGAAGCATTTTAAATACAGATTGACATGAAAACGAGGTAGCATAATCTGTCACTTTACACTCGCTGACATTTCATTATCGCCCACGTTTATTGGCGCTCTCTGAAACTAGAAAAATTATTTTGGTAAGTTTTCCTCGCATGTGTTTCTAGGTCGTGATCACAAGTTGTACCATCAGATGTCATACTTTAACAATTCGTTTTATGATGTTCTTGGTTACTCTGCACAGAATGACGAGATCATAGGCACACTGTGAAATCAGAAAACTGCTTTAAAATCTTTTGGTTTATTGTGTTCCTATGGACGTTAGGCTTTCTTTTCACACTCAGTCTGCCCAGCCTGGCGACAGCAGCGCCATCGCATCTTGCTTTTGTCACAGATCGGTGTTGGTCTATACCTGCGAATGTTGATAGTGTGTTCCGAATAATATTACTTAAAAACAAGTTCGCAGAAACGATAACAGTGCCGTGCTACATACTACTATATGTGCTACATGCTATCGTAAGAGAAATAGGCTTCTCCTGTGTCCCTGAAGCATCATGTGTACAAATCTGTTGCAAATACAGTGTCCTTCAAGTGCCAAATATACCGATGCGCTGCATGACTGTGATAACTGCAAATCGCAACTGCATGTCGCATATTTCATGTCCATGGTATGTATATATGGAGGGCTTATAATACCTAACATTTATCGGACCAGCAGTCAGCTTCATTGAATGTGTGGTTTCGAATTCAGCACATAGCAAAAAACCAGGGACAAGAGTAACTTAAAATGGCTTCCCTATTGTTTCTGTTTTGCATATGTTTATTTTTTATTCTTGCGGTGTTGTGCTGCCCATAGGCTTCCTTTAATCTTGCATTGTTTTCTATGTTTTACAGTCCTTTTTAGTCGTTTTGTTCCATTCAAAAGTTATGACTTATACAAATTACTTTTCTTCCTTTTTGATTTTATTACCTGCCCTCGTATATGCGTTTCACTACTCATTTTAGATGCTGATCCCATCTCACGCTTGATTTAAAAGTGGCTGTTATTGCTGCACAAAATGAAGCCTGGTAGCGCAGCGCAGTCTAGGGGCCTAAAGAAAGCGAAGATTTGCAGTCGCAAAGAAAAACTTTGGTTTAGATAAGAACATTCCTTACAATAAACATGCAAATGCCCTAATGTGTGTAGTTTACATGTCACACAAGTCAGTCTCCTGGATGACTGAAGCCGTATTCAAATAAGACAAAATTACCGCATATTCATTTCAAATTCAATTAGACACCAATTCTGTCCAATTCTGACGAGGTCAAATTTTGGGTGAAGCCTACCTAAATTTGGAAGTCACCGCTGAGCTTGTCTTACTCAAATTAGGTTAGACACCAATCCTAGTCAAAATAATTTTGATGAGATCATATTTGGGGGTGGTCTAGAAGGGCCACATTTTTGGGGCAGCCCACCCAGATTTGGAGGTCCCCATGAATTGGCCAAATCAAAATAAGTTACACGTGAACTTTTGTCCAATTCTGACGAGGTCAAATTTTGGGGGTCCACGAGGCCAAATTCTGGGTGTGACTGACCCGTATGTTGAGATCCAATGAAGTTCATAACCAATCTTGGCCAAATTCTAACAACGTAAAATTCCAGGTGTTCAGAGGGCCAAAGTTTGGGGGTGGCTCAGCCAAATTTGAAGGTCTGGACTAAGTTAGTCTCACTCAGGTTAGGTTGGACACCAAATTTGGACAAAGCAGATTTCTAGGGTCTAGAGGGCCAGTTTAAGGGTGCGGAGAAATACTTTCTGTGCACACTTTCTGCAGGCACCTATTGTGAACGTTTTTTTGCACCATGAGCCAATGTACGTTCATGCTTTAAAAACTGCATGCTGACTTGACACGATACAACGGCAGCCGCCTGCGCTGCCGCCTGCCCGATGCCTTCAGAATGTACGCAGCGTCATGCTGTGGCCACCGCTGGCAGTGTACAAAGCTCGCTCACAAAAAAATACTGAAAGACTCTGGTATGAGCAAAGTAGTTTTTCTCGGCATTATACAGAGATACTGAGATGTCACTGATGCACATGCTTGCTTTCTTTTCGATAAAAAATGCCTCAATTATTTTCCTAGCTTTAGTGTCTACACTTTTTAAAAGAATCCACATACTGTAAAAATAAACACTGCTCATAAGAGCCTGACGGTAAGTCTCATTACCTTCCTTGTGTTGATGTGTGCTTTTGCTAGGAGTGTATAAATATTAAAATTTCTGAATACGAATTGAATGCAAATATAGCAAAAAAATGCCTTTGATTATTGAATCGAATGCAAGGTCAATGCAACAGTTCGCGCTACTTGGAAGAAAACGCATGCAGCTGCCTATTACCAGCGGCATCAACTCGATGATGATGATGAACAGTGTAAAGGACCCCTGAAAACTGTGTGGCAAAATATTAAAGCACAAAAAATAACATTACTCCATTGATATAGAAAGTAAATACAGTTGAACCCGGTTATATTGAACCCGGATATATCGAATTTTGGTTATATTGAACTCGCGGAATATCCCCTTGAAAATCCCATGTAAAAGTATAGGAAAGCCGCATCATATATCGACTCAATTTCACCGGTCGTTCGATATATCGAACTCCGCACCACGCACTGGAAAGTGGGCTTTCCCCAAAGACGATCGCATCACCCTTGGCCGTTTGCCGCGTGACGTTTTCAAGCCACGCGCGGAGGGAATGAGGGGACAGTTCGGCGACAGCTGGTCTGGGCAGCGCCGCGTCCATTCCCCAAAGGCGCGCATCTGCAGTTATCGTTTCCCGCGCACCAGCACATGACGTTTGCGAGCCATGTGCGTGGGTGTGCCCATTCTTTTGCCGAGCTATCTCTCTCCTTCAGCACGCGCTACGCAAGCGCCAAGCCAGCTCAGCCCGTTTTCAGACAGAAGTCGGACGCTTTAGCGTGTGTTGCGAACCCTCTGCGCGCGGCGGCTGACGCGGCTCTCTCTCTCTCTCTCTTTTTTTTTTTTGCGAGAGTCATCCATTTTTATCGGTGTGCTGTACGCACGGCGTAGCGTAAGATATGGCAGCTGCGGGCGTTAAGAAGCGGCAGGCCTTTTTCTTTTTTTTTTTGGCGGGAGTCGTTTATCCTTGCATGTATGAATCAACGAAAGCGCGCGGTCAGCTGCTGCGATCATGATGCCCGCTCCAAGTGCGGCGTGATAAATCGAACCAGGCTTGTGCAATCAAGCCATCACGGGCACTCTGCCAAGTTTGCTCCCCGTCACCGCAGGAGCTATCAAAAGATAAATGTGCCGCGACGTTATCACTGCGCAGCATCTTGGCACGCTGCCGAGAAATGAGCTGTGGATGAGAGGACCGAAACGGAGTGACGCGCGCCATCGACATGCAAGCGGAAACGCTCACGATTTCTGATTTCTGCCGCGACGACACAGAAACCTTGTTTTGAGCTGCCGCGGTGGCTCAAGCGGCGAGAGGGACGCAGTTCCAAGTATGAAAATTTTCGCTCTGTCGCTGCCGCATCGTTGCTGAGATCGCTCAATCACTTGCATGTGAGCGAGCTGGCCTTAACGCTTTTTTTTTTAAATCCTCTGGTGCAAAAGTGAAGAGTGGGTATATTATGCGAGTGGGTTGATTACGTGACAAATATGGTATCGTTTTTTCGCATCGTAAGTGCCGTCATAAGCCAATTTCTGTATAGTATCAAGATATCGATATATCGAACTATTTCGCGATCCCCTTCGAGTTCGATATATCCGGGTTCGACTGTATGATATTCACGCACAGAAATGAATGCAGGTTTCTTTTCTTGCTTAAGAAAAAACGTGTCATATTTATAATAATATTTTAACTTATTTTTGGTGACCTCTCTCGTCATTTAGTATCCGCTGCGTAGTTGCCCGAAGCTCAGACATGGCTTTCAGACTGAAGCTGTTTTACCCGTGAGGTGGGTGCGTCATCGGCCCCGGTTCAAAATTCAACGTTGCGTGCTGCCTCTTACAAGTGACTGTGTGCAACGCGGGTTATCTGTGTCAAACAGTCAGTATTTCGTTCTGCTGGTTGTGCTATAGCTTTACAGCAAAGCAAAGACTATGCGTACTAAATGAGAAACTGATTGCCGCTGCATGCATGCATTTTTGGACGATGCGACAATGCTGCGTCACCGCTAGGCGGCTCGGCCAGCTCGGCCTCCCAGGCATGTCGCAAAAGTGGCAGCTTGTACGGATGCACGTCTGCACGAAAGGAGTCTAGCTGCATCTATTTTAATTCAATGGTGAAGGTGAGATTTTACTGCCCCCAAGATGCGTGTCACATTGCGCAAAGCTAGCCTTTGGTTCCGCTCCTTTTGCTGCGTGTTTTGCTTATTGCGTCGCATTATCGCACCAATGTCCGCCGAATGTGCTTTAGCTGGTATCACAGGGATATTCCTATTGTCAATGGGATCTTTCTCATGGATATGTTAAATGCTGAAGTTGTAAATTTGCAGCCTCACATTGACAGGGCAAGATTTTAATTGTAGGGAGCGAAGCTGTATCGCAGTTATTTTCACTTCGCATACGCATTAACTTCTAAATAGTAACTCCCCATTTGAATTTCTTACCTAGCGTTACAGTTATCCCGTTCGTTTTTGCTTGTTCTTTGACACTGATATGTACTTTGCTTGTTCGCAAAATCTCTTACCCTTTTATAATCTCACCGTACCTCGTTTGCAGAACCTACACTCAGGTCATTTTGTTGTCACGAGGATAACATGAAGACCATGACAGAAAAATTAACGGTGGTTAACTTCCTACAGTTTAAGATTTGCATTGCACGTCTATGTAATTAATCGCGAGTTAACAAAGCCTGGCTTTTGGTACAGCACAGCTTCACTCATTTATGCTCTTAAAGAAATCCCTCAAGCCACGTGCTTCTTATCCATGTGCTTGCTGAATTCAATTGAAGGCCCCGTATGTTCAGTAACATGTCCAAAGAAATAAGCCCCAGAACGTGTTTGCATGACACATGGCGAAAAACTAGGCTTACAATGACGGAGCCAGAACGATGCTATGATAAGGTGGTTGAGGATGCCGTAAAATTTCAGTGAACGTAAAACTTGACAGTAGAAATCCATGTCAAGTAAAGTTGGCTGAACAGTTACGGTGTCCATTTTCCCCCCTTATCCAAGCATCGTTCTGCCTCCGTCGTCGTCGGCCTTGTTTTTCGTCCAAAAGTAAAAAAAGAAATATATATAGTAGAATCTCGTTACAAGAGACATGGTTACAAGAGACACTCGGTAATAAGAGACACTTGAAAATGGTTTGGATGGTTTTCCTATGTTTGCCATGTTAACAACATTGCATACAAGAGACATGGTTAAAAGAGAGACACTGTTACTAAGGACAACTTTTCCAGGTCCCTAAAGTAACTTCTTTACTATTTATAAAAGACACAACACAGGTACACTGATACAACGCAGCTGACTGGTACCAACTCGTATGTGCGGCAGCTTAGATTCCCTTAACTAAATTCTGTTTCATATCAGTGTCATGTTTTTGTTGCAGTTTGTCAGGAACCGAGAAGGAGGGCCTCCTCTTGACTAAGAAGAGAAAATGTCCTTAATGCTTTAGTCACACATCGAAATGCCCCTGTTGTTTCACTCACACAGGAATGTAATAACAGTGGCTAAATAAGGACATTGACTTTCCAGTCAAGAGGAGGCACTCCTTCTTGGTTCCTGGCATAGTGAAACAAAACAGGACACTGATATGGAACAAAATTTAGTTAAGGGAATCTAAACTGCTGCACATATGAGTTAGTAGGAATTCTTTGGTTACAAGAGACCTTGGTTACAAGAGACATCTTTTTCGGGTCCCTTGAGTGTCTCTTGTAACGAGGTTTTACTGTATATCAAATTCCCCGCCAATGATACGTCACTGTGATGTCACAAGCTTTTGTGACGCCACAACGTCATGTGTTTGCTTACCTGCACAGTTCGCAGGGGGCGCCAAGAAACTAAAGCCTCACTCAGAGCCGCAAGCAGGCTTCTATGGAAGTTTCACTGCCCTTACTCTTTCTACCACGTTGAATATAATCAGTGAAAAAAAAAAAAAGCAAGCACTGTTTAGCTTGTTTATTGTAGAATTCACAAGGTACTTCCAAAAAAAAAAAAAAGAAAAACAGACTAGAACTGCACTGCAAAAATTCACTACAAATTTTATACAGCAGAACCCCTTTTCTAGTAAAGTCACTGGGACCAGCAAAAATCTTTACTATATCAGTTGTTGGTGATGACATTGGTAGTTAAATAAGTACTTACTAAAAACGTCTTGTTGCTTAATGAAAAAAAACTGAAATACCTTCCATCTCAGTCTTCTCTCTTCGTGCATTTTTTTTTTCTGTTGTAAAAATTTTTCACATCTTGTGAAAGTACCTCTTACGCAGGAGGACAACTTGGCTACGAATACAACCACGTTTGATTTCATGTGAAAACCAAAGCCTTGCATGAACATGGTGTGACTTTACGCAGTTTTTATCTTTTAAAAAGCAGTAAATGATAAATGTGCGTGGCAGTCAAGTGCTGCAAGACCGCACACGCTGCACCTCCACTTTTTGCCTCCGCTGCCTCATGCTCCATGCTGCACAGTGCTAGGAATGTTCGCCCGTTTCTTCCCCTTGCCTATTTCTTGCTCCAATTTCGCCCTCCTTTACTTTCGCCGCCTTCTTTCCATGTTTGTAGATAGCTCTACTTTTTTTTTGCTATTTTAGCTACGCGCTGCGTGCTTTCCTTCACGGCTCCAAGGCCTCCGTAAAGTAGGGTTCTCCTGAACGCTGCCAAGCCTGGTGGTAAAGCCACTTAATGGAACACTAGGTGTTATTTGTCTGTTTTCAAATACAAAAAACCTTTGGCTCGCGAATTTAAAAAGCGCGCGCGGCGATCTCATATCGTGGGAGTCGCCGCCGCGGCCAGGTGCACTTTACTATAACCGATTTTTACCAAAAACGTCTTTACTATAAAGGGGGAAAAATGTACAGTCGTCTATGAAAGATGAACCAGGACTTCAGTTTCACTTTACTATGTCAGAGTTTTTGCTATATCCGAGTTTACTATAGCGGGGTTCATAGACCAGGATCCCATAGACCTTTTTTGTGCAAGAAGAACATGCGTGAAACCAAATGCAGAAAAAGTATATGACTTAACCACAAGGTCAAGTTATTGAATGGGCATGAAAAAGCTTATCGAAAACTGTTTGCATCACCGTAACTGTAACTGATGGACACCTATACGATGGTTGTCTGCATTTCAGATGATACCAACTTTTTGTTCCCGGTTTGAAGTGCCTCGCTTTGCGCACACCGTTGGCAGGGCCCTCGACATAAAAGGGAAGGTCCCCATTAACAGAACGGCTCCGTCACGTTTTGAGGACTCTTCACCCCATAGTCCACACAGTCTAGCATTGCAGAGAAGCATGCAGTGCAAATGTGGTGAATTAGAAAATTCCGGTGCATTCAGTTTCGAATAATAAAAAATTCCCATATCAGTTTTTCGAATACGAATTAAATAATAAACACATTTGGGTCATATTCAAAATATCAAATCTTCACCGAATATTCTTACACTTACCTGAGAATTTCTTTTAAAACCAAGTTTGCATGAACAATAGTCTGCTTAGTTAACAATAGTTTTGATAAATGTAGAAAGCTTCATTTTTTTGCCTGCATCTCAGGCCACAAGTGGCAATAGCGTGTGCCTAGGAAAGTGCTCCTTGGGAAAGGACTAACAAGGAGCCAGGTGCAAGATAGCCCTTTACTCATCATGAATAATGTGAAGAGTTCCCGGTACAGTCATATAGGTTTTGCTTGGTACTGCATTTACAAATGGCACACTCTCTTTAATTTGGACATTAAAGGGCCAGAAAAAGTGTTTGAATTAAGCAAAAGTTCCAATTATCGAATCGGCCTGAAAAAAAAAAAAGTGCTGTCAAAAATCGAAAAAAAAAAAAAAGTCCTTTCTTTTTTTTTTTTTTATCTGATGAACACCTGCATGATGGTTGTCTGCATTTGATATGATGCCCAAATGAGAATGCTGGTTTTTCCCAGTTTCGTCAAGTGCTTTGTTTTGTGCATACTGTCGGGAACATTGAAAAAGTACTCCAAAGTCGTATAGCTACCCTTTCCGCATTATGAACGAGTAGCAGTGCTGTCTCCACACACACAAAATGCTTTCGCGCTTTTCGAAGATGCTTCACCGCACACTCCGCTTCATGAAGCATCACACATTGCAGTAGAACTGTGCGCAGTTCCAGTGGTTTCAGCATCATTGAAGCAGTATGTGAAATAATGCAAGACATATGCGTTACCATTAGAACTGCTTGACCATCTCAAAATAAAAATAAAAGAACAGTCCATGCAGCCCCTGAAACAGTGCATTCTCAGTTCAACAACCAGTGAGCATGTTTGCTGCTATTGCCACTGCTGAGCTGCTTAATTCATTTGCAGGTGCAAGTCAGCCCAATAAAGAGTTGATTTCAGTGATAGCACGCTTGTCTGCTCTTTTGTGCCCACGGCATTGTCTCCACAACGTGATAATGTGCACCAAAATTTCCATTCCGCTTACCTTCATCAGTTTGCAATAAATCACTGAAATCCAGCGCTGATGTTCTTCACAAGCTCGCATTGTGTCGAGCTGTATTACATTTTTTTCAGGCACGATGTTACCACATATCTGCACAAGTCCAATTAATTAACCCACCTGGTTGAGTGCACCAAGAGCATCCCTGGCAGCAGTGCTGTCGGGCGCGTGCCGCAGCAGGGCGTCGGCCAAGAGGGGCAGCCGAGTGACTCGCTGCATGGGCAGCAGCAAAAATGAGTGCAGCTGCAGGCCCTGGCACTGCGGGGCGGCCTCGAGCTCGCGCAGACGCGCTGCTACGTCGGGCCGTGAAACACTCAGCTCCCGCAGCAACTTCTCTTGGTGGCCCTGGTGCGAGCAGTAGCGCACATAGGCCGCACTGTGCCGCGACACGTGCTCACGCAGCGCGTCGCACACTTGCCGCTCGCTCAGCAGTGGGTTCGCATCATCTTTCTCCCAGGCTGCCTCAAGGTGTGCCAGGAGGCCCTCACTGGCCTCCCGCAGCGAGGGCAGGCTCCCGAAAAGGGCGTCCCACTCGCGTGGTTCAAGCACGCCACGCAGTCCCGGGGCAAAGTGGTCGCACAGGAGACGTAGACTGCGCTGATACGACGCCTCGGAGGTGAGTACCTCATACAAGGCTTCCTGGTGCCGCTGCTCAGCATCTGTCAGCCGCTCCAGCACACTGCTTTCCCGAACCTGTGTGGAGGCCACACCCATTGTGCCTGAGGCCATGACAGAAAAAGGAATAGTAGAACCTCGTTGATATTGTCACGATCTAAAGAGCCTCAGACGTGCAAGTAGGCACTGTGTGGATGCAGAGCGACTGAGGCAGACCCACGAAGTGTTCTGCAAAATCTTCGAACAAGGTCAGGCCCGAGTGCTCTCCACGTGCCAACAATCACTTTGAAAGTCATTGCGGCCCAGCGCCGAGGCCGCGTGGTGCTAGGCATGTGATAATACGTTCTCAGTTCATACTATTTTCCGCTTCATACGCTCAAAATCGCGGGCAGTAAAATATCTCCCACAGAGTCGCACTGTTTTTCTCCCAGTTAATATGTTCCCGGACAACACGATTTCCCGGTTACTACATTCAAAATTTTGATGAACTGTGGCTCTATAATACCTTTTGCAATCAACTGGACATGTGCTAACGAGCGCTCACGATATGAAAAGCTTATCAGTGGCGCTCACCCATCACAGTTGCTTTTCTGCAGTGCCTAAATACAAAGGGGTGAAGCATCAAAGAAAGCCAATGAGCCAACGTACGAGGCTCCCGTTTCTACGGAAACATGACTTTATGAGAAGAAACGTGGCGGCTTCCTTGCGGCACCTAAGAGGCATAAGAGCGATAACAACAATCATTTACTTGCATACGAGCGGGCCGGGCCTGGTAGACGCAGTATGATCAAAAACACGGAGCAGTAAGCTATCGCGGCGGCTTCTTCACATGACTAGTGCAAAAGGCGAAGAACATGGAAACAACCAAGGAAGTGATCTCAGCTCGTCATTGCCTTCTACGAACCGAATTTCTTACTACATATCTTCCACGCTTAGAACAAAACAAATACGGACAGAATTCTATGAGGCAAAAAACAAAAAGAGCTGTGCATACTTCATATCTATAAATGCTAATCTACTCTTTTATGCAGTGGAAGTCTTAATTCTGAACGCCTTTGTAAGTCATTCATTGGCAGGCAGAATTAGATGCAAGGGTAGTGACCATGGCCCCCTTAACATAGGTTTTAATTTGGGACACATGAAGAAAATTCAAAAGAGAGTTTGGGTTGGTGTATGGGATGGTGTATAGCAGGATACTAGAACTCATGCGGTTAGCCTGAATTCACTTGTGGCTACCCTTGAAACAGTACTCAAGGATCACACAATTACAATGGCAGTGAACGAAGATCAGCCAGCTCATGACCTACACCTTCTACAGCTCTAGGCTCGCTAAAAACAGGTCGAAATACAGGCTGCTCGGTATCCTGGAGACGTGCAAAGAAAAACTGAGGTGAACCGAGTGATGGCACAGGCATGCAGTTATGAAAAGCAGCTGGCTCATAAGAGGTGGGAAGACTGGTGCAGTCGTTTGGGCTCAGAGGCGGCCAACAGGGCACTCTGGAGGACTTTTCGTAGCATGAAAAGGGATGACAGATCAAAGATCACGCAGAAAATATTAGACTAGCATAAAAATTCATGCAAGAGGAGTTTGCAGATCAGGCTGCAGTCCTTTTCTTCCTGAATCATGCTCAATGTCCCGCTCGTCCACCGACGAAGGACGTGGTTGATAAAACGGGGATAGCATCACCATTTACCAAATTGGAGTTGTTGGCTGCTATCGAAGAAGCAAATGGTAAAACTGCGCCTAGGTATGGTGATGTTCCTTATGAGATATTCAAGAATTTAGAAGGAGACGCAATTGACAGCCTGTTAAATGTGGTAAATGAGGTATGGCAAGGCACTCGGTGGTGGTCCCAATACCTAAGCTTGGAAAACCTCCTACAAGCCTACAATCTTTGCGGCCAATATCGTTAACACCCACAATTTATAAAAAGTGATAGCAAATTCAGCGATGAGCAGCAGCAACAAAGTGAAAAATAGTCAACTCGTTGGAAATGTGTCGCTCTCGCTGCGACAGCTCAAAAACAGGTTTTTGCGTTGCCACGGCAGAAATCATGAGCGTTTTCGCTTGCATATGAAACAGCCTACATGTCACGGCGTGTTTATCTTTTGACTATACTTTTGATAGCTCCTGGGGTGGCATGGAGCGAACTTGGCAGAGCGCCCGGGATGGCTTAATTGCACAAGCCTGGTTCGATTTATCACGCCGCGCTTAGGGCGGGCGTAGTCCACTGCCGCAGAATCATTGCAAAGCGTGATAGCTGCAAATGCCATTTGCAGCGAGCAATACTAAAGACCAGTGTCATGATCGCAGCTGACCATGTGCTTTCGTTGACTCAAAGATGCAAGGATGGATGACTGTCGCAAAAAGGAAAAAAAAAGATCTGTTGCTTCTTAACGTCTGCAGCCGCCGTAGCTTACACATGTCCAGCACGACGACATGAGATGTGCATCGCACGTCGGCCTCCGTGCAGAGGGTTCACAACACACGCTGGAGAAAGTGTCCAACATTCTGTCTGCCACAGGCTGAGCTGGCTTTTTGGCGCATGCGTAGTGTGTGCTGCTGCGAACGAAGACCGGCAAAGAGAGAGGAAGGAGAGAGAATGCTCGGCAGAAGAATGGGGACACCCTTGCGCTTCACTTTACCGCGTTTTTCCCCTCTCCCAAACACCACAGCTGCATTGTCTGTGCCTGTTCCGTACCGGCACTCACGCACATAGCTTGCGAATGTCATGTGCTCACGTGCGGCAAACAATCACCGCAGATGATCACCGCGTGCGCCTTTGGGGAAAGGGTGCGGCGCTGCCCTAGACTAGCCTTCGCCAAACTGTTCCCTCTCATTCCTTCCATACGTCACGCGGCAAACGGCAGAGGGTGATGGGATCGCCTTTGGGGAAGGCGCACTCCCAGTGCGTGGTGCGGAGTTCCGAACAACTAGTGAAATTGGAGTTTGATATACGACGCAGCTTTCCTATATCATTACAAGGGATTTTCAAGGGGATATTCCGTGAGTTCAATATAACCAAAATTCAAATTATCCGGGTACAACATATCCTGGTTCGAGTGTACAACAGGCCTAGTTCCTAACACTGACAAGGCAACAGTGGGCCGAGGAATGCAATGTGCACAATCATGGCCTTACCAAAATTTACCCCAATCTCTATTCTTCACAAGTAAGCGCAGCTGAATACACTGACAGAACTCAATGAAAAGCGAGAGGCAACAAGAAATATGAAACGAAAATATGCTATATCCATGGCATCCTTGATGCGGTGACAAGGCAAATACCAACGATGGCTGATCCCCCTCCATGGAAGTTCACGACTATTATGACTATTATGACTATTACGACAATTAAAATGACTAAGCTATATTGTAAAGATAAGCCGGCATCTCGCCCTCTGGTTGATATACTTCTTGGAACCTGTGTGCGTCGATTATAGAAAATGGTGACAGAACAGCAGGTACCAGCCTGATTTACAAAGAGCTAAACGTACATAATGAACACGAAACAGAACATCCATACCAGCTTGTGATAAAACTTTATGCGATCCGCGATGCTGTGAAGGCCATAAACAGAAGCTCACATCTATACAGACTCTTTAGCTGCCATAAATAACTGAAAAGAGTGACAGACACTATGTGTAACCCAGGAGATCCATGCACTTAATAAGGAAACAAAGATACGCTTCTACATACACTGGACACAAGATAATGCTAAGAACGTTGAGCAGAGAAAAGTTGACAACCTCACACACCAAATTCCAAACATTAATGCACCCCCAACCAGGCTACCTTTTGATGCCCGCTCTGCTGTCCCCATCCTAGCATCCTCTCTGCAGAAAAGTACACGCGCCCTCATACCGCCGTGCACTTACCGCCTCCCTCATAACTAGACTAAAGGAGGTATCTCTTACAAGGATAAGAGCTGGGCAGGCCCTTACTCCATTGGTCACGTGCCGATCGGACTTTCAAGACATAGGACCGACCACTTGCCCGAAGTGTTCTACACCAGCTGCAAAGGTCGATGTTTGCCACCTGCTGTGGACTTGTGCAGGGATAAGGGCGTCAAAGACACGGATTGATTCTCCAGGAAGTAGGACTGTCAGCAACAAGGGAGGAGGATTTCGCCAAGTAGCAAATGGACAACACTAAAAGCAAAAGCCTTCTCCAGTTTCTGGCAGAAAACGATTTACATGAATTTCTATAGTATGCCTTATGGCAAGTTAGCAAAAAAAAAAAAAAAAAAAGGTTGTTCAGCAGTTAAATTTTTTAAAATCAGGCGGTTCAGTTTATACGCTTTCTTCCCGCATTTTTTAAAGAACATATCAACGAGGTTCTACTGTATACCACGATCGCCACCTATGATCACATCTGCCACAGTAAATACTGTGTTCAGTGTTTGTATTTTCATAGTTCTAGAGACTTGGGCACGAATGTTACAAGGATGCCAAAGCTGAGACAGGCCTTCCAAAGGCCTCCTGCACAACAGCCACGGCTCACTGTCCAAAAAGTAGCCCACTTCTCAGCCCCTGGAAATAAATGCAAATATTAACACAACCAATACATTCTGCAGCCACCACAGCAAAACTGCTTGCTTAATTGTGACAAATGATTCTTAGGCCTCAGTGGCTGCTGTGTCCCACTGACTGCCCACATCAAGGAAGCTTGCTTTGCCAATAAATTTGCACTCAGCATAGGTCTGGTCCAATATTTAAACCAAGAGAAAGCACATTCTCTCATCAGACAGTAATTACTCACTGGCATCCTAAGTACAGCCATACAGCTATAAAGGAAAGCCATGCAGCATCTACAGAAACTTTGCAATAATAATAATAATAACAAAAAAAATGTCCCTCTTGATTTGGAGTTACACCCAGGAACACTGCCTCACCAGTTTAGTTGCTGTATGAAATGGGCTAACCAAGATGGTAAGCGTTGTAGAGAGCAAATTGACCAGCATCTCAAAGCGGTATGCTGGTCCTATGTTTTGGGGGGAACCCCAAAGGTGGAACAGATGTTGTTATAAGAGTAATTACTCAATAGCATCCAAACGGGCACAGTACTGTCTTGTGCTGCCTAAGCATCAGGACTAAAAGACAGCAGGTAGTTTTCAGACACAGAAGCAAGAGAACCACATGGTGTGCTGTTGCTTTGACTATGACCAAGTTGCTCTCATATGAGCAATTACTTTTATTTCCACGGTGCCAGCATGCTCAATGTGCAAATGTCACGTCAGTATCATTTTTTGTTTGTTTCAATGCTAAATAAGTAGCAGCATTTGCTGGACTCTCGCTGAGGCAGCTCACGTGTATGAAGTGATGGAGCCACCTTAACTCACAGTTTCTTTCTTGCTGCATGGATGATCCTAGTGCTGCTTTCAAGGCAATTCCATGTTTTACTCAAGCCAATATCGCAGTGGCGTAAATCGCTTACAGAATGGCACGCATTAGCTGTTCAGACCTAATCAACGCCATGATCTTTGTAGCGCATGCCGATGGAAGAGAACTACCCTTACGCAGGAGCTTTCGAAGGACTCTTTTGAAAGTAGTCTCTCTCTCATAAAATCATCAAGTTTTACCGCCCTCAGCCAAACAGTTTA
This sequence comes from Amblyomma maculatum, assembly GCF_055883805.1. NCBI lineage: Eukaryota > Metazoa > Arthropoda > Arachnida > Ixodida > Ixodidae > Amblyomma > Amblyomma maculatum. Next base: position 24,465,237 of record NC_139346.1, read on the forward strand.
GTCAGCGGCCACTATCTGCAGTGAGCCAGTGCATTGACAGAATGTACAATGTGCAACACCATATCAACTCAAGCTGTGAACAAACACAATTTGGTATGCAGAGGATCAGGCACAGCAAGCAGCCTGTGTTTGAAAATCAAGCATCATCAGAGACCAGTAAGACAAAAGCATATCTCGTGCCCACCTGTGGTAGGTCCCGCCAGAGGGTGCGCAGCCCGCCGGTCTCCTCATCACCCTCGGCCGAGCCCCACTGGCATGACCGCTGCACCACAGCACGCTGGTAGAACTGGTACAAGGGCTCCTCCTCCAGCAGCCGCTCACCCTCACTGTCAGGTATCAGACACCACACTGCCACTCAGCACGTCTACTGAAGGACGGTCCCTCCTCAACCAGCTTCTTCCCTGAAACATCTCTCTTATTCCCTGTCCCCCTTTCTACTCTTGCCCCAGCACCATCCAACCATATTGCTTATCTCCTGACATCCCCCCCCCTCCCCCAGCACATATTCTGGAACCTACTGTCCCAGCAGACTAATCTCTGCAACCTCTCCCACACAAGCATCTTGTTTCTTAGGCATCTATTATTGGCATCCAATGCGGGTGAGTGGTTCCTCCACCAATGGCCCTGCCCTGGGCTACCTGTTTACAAACCACATTATTACACAAAGGGACTATCAGCTACCTGCTGTCCACATTGCACATCATGACTCCTCGATTCAAGTTCTGCTTCAGCTCCACTGAACATTCCTCGATACAGTTTCAAGCCCTTCTGTGCATGTCCAATTTGCAGCCCTTGGGCAAGCAGTCATCATCAGCCGCACTATACCAACTGCAGGGCCTCTCCCAAATTCTGATATATTCCTATATAATCTCCCTACATTTCTTGTGGATAATCCTCATAGATTTTGAAAATATTTCCAAAATCTCAGATAATAAGATAAAGTCTAAGAATAAGATAATAATAAAACACCAACGTACAATCTGTCCACCAAGGAAAAACAGATAAAACCTAACATGTACAATGATTTCTTCAAGTCAGTTTTCACAAAAGAAAATGGCGCTCTTCCTAACCGCTGCCGCGCAACTAGGTCATGTATCGGTCCTCTCAGTATAACAGATGATGGTATTCTTAACTTGCTACTAAATTAGACACAAAGAAAACAAGTGGTCCAGGTGGCATCCCCAACCAATTTTTAAAAGATATGCAGAATGGTGCACCAAATATCTAGGTATCATCTTTCGTAGGCCTTTAGCAACATCAAGTTACCCGACAATTGGAAAAAAGCGAAGGTTCTCCCCATTCATAAATCTGGAGATACAAACTCACTGGCAACTACAGACCCATTTCGCTTACTAGTAAGTCATGTAAAATCATGGAGAACATAATCTCAAAACATGTAAAGCAATTTCTGGAGATGTGAAACTTATTATCACCCCATCAGCATGGTTTTCATCGTGGCTTATCGACTATCACTCATCTAACAGAGGTGGTGCATGACCTTGCTCTCAGTATTGACGACTACAGTCAAACAGATATCATACTACTAGACTTCTGTAAAGCATCTGACAGAGTCAGCCACAATAAAATAACACCAAAACTACAAAGCATAATTGGAGATAAAAAAGTGTTACGTTGGATCATGGATTTTTTGACCAACTACTTACAATTTGTAACTTCCGAACAAGTTCAAACAGGACCAGTTCCCGTTACATCAGGAGTATTGCAGGGACCTGTCCTAGGGCCATTACTGTTTTTAGTTTTCATCAATAATATTACCAATAATATTGACTGCAACATAAGACTTTTCACCGATGATTGTATTCTGTAAAAAACCACAGAAAATCCCACAGACCACCTTAAGCTAAACAGCGATCTTAACAAAATCGTTGAATGGTGTACCACATGGCAGATGACATTAGACATTAAAACATTCGTTTGCATGACAGTCACCACAAAAAGACAGCCATATTATATATATAACTAAAGTATAAATGGTTCAACACTTTCAAGGGTCTCAGAACATAAATACCTGGGGTTAGCTTTATTGTCTTATCTAAGATGGGACGCGCATGTCGCCAGTGTGACCGCTGATGCCTTGCGAAAACTGTTCTTCCCAAGAAGATGCCTACATTTAGCTCCTCAAAATACCAAGCTTTTGGCATTCACTATCCTTGTAAGACAGATTTTAGACTACATACTGATACCCAGCTGAAAATGAAGAAGAGATGGCCATGGCAAGAGAACGCAAATGGGAGGGTGGCAAAGGGGAAGGAAAGGTGGCAACAAAGAATCGGGTGGGCAAACATAAGATTACAAAGTCTGCAAGGATAATGCACCCACAGTTGGTACAGGACAAGAGAAGGATGTAGACGATGCTAAGAAGGATGATAATTATCACTCAACCATTCTGGCAACTGTGCAAAATTCACAGGAAGTGAATCTTATTCTCTTCAGTGATGAATTATGACCCTACCAAAAGAAGAGTTTCGAAATCTGATTGTAAGGCACCTTCCTAAACAGCTTACAAAAAAATAACCCTAGCCTGATGATTAATTATGCCATTTTTTCCAGGTCCTGCATCTCCCCATTATGACTCTACACTGCTTTCACTCGGGCTCACTTCTGCCAGACATCATTATGTGCAAATTCAGCAACTGCAGACATATGAAAAAAGAAGTGATGCATGCAAAACAGACAGATAACAGATATGCACCAGAGCCACACCCACACCCACACTTATGGCAATCGTAGAAGCTTCCGTCCTATAAATAGTGAACTTGAGCCATTTGTGGCACACTATATCCCTGCCATGACCAAAGTAGACATAGAACAAGTTGTGCAGCTTCGTTTGTGTATGCCGTGATCGATGCAAACTGCTAACAAAATGACCACATTTGTGCCTTCCTGTATACATCAAGTTTCTGCCCATGCTGATGCTTGCTCATTTTCTGCACATTATTGTGCCTCACTCCCATTTTTTCAATGACGCTTAGTTTTTCCGCCAGAAAAAAAAACTAAACAAAGAGACAAAGACAAGATAAGAAACGAAGCTTTACAGCCGGCTGCACTGCCAAGAACTGTAACGTTATAGATGTGCTACTGAGAACAAAAGTTTGCGGGACGCATCATCAGGAATCAAAGCCAATAGATCTGTTGTTAGCTGGTGTCCGGAGATGACTTTATGGTCTGAAAGTCGGACTCTCATGTAGTCACATCAGCTAGTGAAATCAAGATTGCCAAATAATATGGCGCTTGTATGCCAGATTTGCTTTTCTCGTGTCCTGGAAGCTTTTGTCCTCAGTAGCGCATCCTGTTGCTCCCAGCTCAGTACAAGTGCACAAGCGTGTACAGTGGCACTCTGTGACTGAGTGAACAGATGTGAATCAAGCAGGCCTCCAGCCACATACCTTGGCATTAATTGCCATCTGATCTGCCCAAGAACTCATTGCTCGCTCTGCTTGGCACCTACTGCGTAAAAGATGCAGTTTTTATCACAATGGTGCACATGCTAAAACAGACACACTGGGCTAGTCCCAAAGGTTGTGCTGCTCCTGCTTGCAGGCTCACCTCTGCTGCCACTGCAAGACAACAATGCCCAACCTGTGCCAAGACCACTCGATTTAAAGGCCACATCCACCCCCTTCCAAAAACACCCCCCCATTTACTCATGTCGGTGCACTGTACACACACTCAGAGTGTCATACAGGCAGGCAAATGGAAGCCGACAGCTGTGAAAAGTGCAACTAGGGCAGCCTAACCACTTAACATTTGAGGAGCACACAAACGAAGATGCAAGACTTGCACAAATGCTGTTCCTCTGTGCAGCAGAACAAGCTTTTCATAGTCGCAGAGTATCACCAATCCCATGTTATGTCAAAAGCAATAACCCTTTCTGGGTGCACAAAACCTTGCTGGCTGTTACTGCACGCAAAGAGGTGTACCAGCTGCTTTCCACCAGGATGCAAAGCACTTTTGGGTGACACTGGACTTGCATGCTGCAGTGAATGTTTTTGAAGCTTTCGCTCGCTTAAACGCTGCGAAAAACAGATTCAGGTGATGCAGTGCAACGACATGAAGCCTAGATGAGATGAGGGGACAAAACACAGCACTGTGTTTGTCCCCTCGTCTCGCCTAAGCCTCGTACTGTTGCGCTGCAACACCTGAAGCTATGTCTGACCAACCAGTTCATGTTGTACAGCAATAACAACAGTCAATGTATGTGAGGCATGGCTCACTGTGTAGCTCAGCTACTGGGAGAAATCAGAGTTTTTGCAACAACACACCAATCAGCATGATGATTAAGTAAGGGGGTCTGCATTATATTAACTCCATCACAAAATCTACCGAAAACAAAAAACGTCTCTGTGTAGCAGTGGTAGCCAACTCTTACACAGCTTGTGAAACCTCGAAAAAGGAGACTGGAAGGGAACGCACTGGCATTGTCCTCGCTCTTCCTTTTCCAATGTCACCCTGGCCATGGTTGACCCATATTCGTGTGAATAGGGGTAAGGAGTGCCACTCCCAAGCAGAAACAAGCACCAAAAATGGCCTCTGTTTAAAACCACTACTGTTGACCAACTATGCCCGATTCGTCGTGTCCCATGATTGGTAAGCTTTCACTACAGGACTGCAGCTCTTCCTCCATCTGGAAAGGGGGCACGCAGAGATCTGCAAAGTTTCCCAAGATCACATATCTAATCGCCAGCACGAGATCCCTTGTTGGTTTTCGGTGGGTACAAGACATACCCCTGCCTGGTGGTCAAATCTTCTGGGATGAAATCTCTCCAGTCCAAACTGTCCACAGCATTCACATGCAGTGAATACAGCAGGCCTTCATTGCATGTTACAAGCACAGGGAAATTGGGTAGGATGTTAGTTCATGTTACAAACGTTGCTCAAAGCTGCATACCAAGCTGGAACTACCACTGAGTACTAAGTGAAACAGTGCAATTCTTTCCCCTTCTCCTTATGCAAATTTTGGATGTTTACTACGTTTGCCAAGCATGTGTGCAAATGTAAACATATGACCAGCAGAACTTGGTGATACGCAGCAGTCACCTGCTGTGACAACTTCTCTGTACTTGTATTTCAGTGCAAATGGGCACTTTAAGAAAAGACACAAATGGGCACTCCTCGTAACAATGTGACACAGAGAGGAGAAAACACAACTGCTTTTTCTTGATGCCCAAGAGGAAGTGGAAGGACAATCTAAGGACTGTACCAATATGCTTATATGCGAAGAGGCAGGGTCTGGGAAATGCCGAGGAAAAAATACTTGCAACAGACAGCTGTCATAATAGCTTTGCGGCAAGGGGGTCAAGCATCCACAGATAATGAACAAACCTATAGGCTACTTTAGGCATTGCTATCGAAATATTGAAGTTCCTTGTCTGCTAAGGACAATACAAATGTCGATTGTACCTTGAGACTAAAAGAACAAAATAATGTTGAGGCCTTGAGCCAAGAAATACCAATTGAGATTTTTATGAAGTGAAAATGTAACTACTATTGCAATTTTGGTTCATTAAACACCTACATTTCTCAAATTAGGCAGTATGGACTATAGGTTTTCCCAGGTGATATATATATATATTTTTTTCATAAAACTGTATCCACAAGGTTTTAGGGCATAGACATTATCAGAGGGTTTCTGAAGGCATAAATTTCCTTACGATTCTTTCACGCATTTCAACTACGCAGTGTGCAAGGAGCAACTTGACGCCTACAAAGGTGCATCCGCTCCTTCTTGCACTGGGCAGACTGCTCATTCTGCAACATGGACAAGTAGCACAGTCAAGTGGGTGTTGCTCCTATGGGGCTGAAACGTGGAGGCTAACCAAGAGCGTTCTACTTAGCATTAATACCGTTTCTTGGGCTAGTTGGTTCATATTTGTACTGTGAAAAACTGCGCCGAATTAAACACACCACAAGAAAGAAGACGAGACAAAGGCTGGGTTGAGGACAACCCAGAGGGCTATGGAAATGAAATGGGTAGGGTTAAGAGATACGACGCGTGCAGAGTGGGTCAGAGAAATAACTCAAGTTACCGACATTCTAGTGGAAATTAAGAAGAAATGGACATGGGCAGGACATTAGTGCGAAGAGAGGATAACCGATGGTCGCTTAGGGTAACAAACTGGATTACAAGGGAAGGAAAGCGTAGCAGGGGGCGGCAGAAAGTTAGGTGGGCGGATGAGGTTAAGAAGTTCGCAGGGGTCAAGTGGATGCAGCTAGCACAGAACCGGGCTGATTGGAGAAATATGGGAGAGGCCTTCGCCCTGCAGTGGGTATAGTCAGGCTGATGATGATGATGAAGCTGGGTGATTCCACGAGAGATCAAACTGCCTAATTATTTGGTATTTTTAATTTAATTTGCTTTTGGATATGTTGTCCACGTAGTACTCAATATGTCAACAGCACAATTACTTTCTTCCCTAACGGTAATATTAGGGGAGAAAAAAATATGAACTGTACGCCACAGGCAGGGTTTTCGCACACATAACTGTGTTTGGATTTTGCAATGACATAAACAAGTGGAGTCATTCAAGCCACGGTTAATATATTTTGTGTACTCAAACTACATGTGGCAAAGAATAAGTTAGGCATCTCACTGCCATTCTGAGGAAGTTATTGCTACAAGGAAAAGATTCAAAAAGTACACTTATGAGAAATTAGACCTTGTTTATTAATTATTTTCTCTGCGACTGGAAGCAGCACCTTCTTGAAGTTTTCCGAACTAATAGACACTTATGCAGTAGCCAAGCTCATCAACTTTAATGCTTATACATCAAGGGGAAGTATAATATTGTTACGGTCAAATATTGCAAACATCTACTATGTATTCCACGTCGGAGTGTAGGCCATGGCAAATGCATGTTAACATACTTTCCAACATATTCTTTTCTTTCTACATTCAACCATTGAAGACAGCTTTTGATCGCTTTATAGGCAGTAGCTTTAAGACCATCACAAGAAGTATCCAAGGTGAAAATATTTTAAATTATCATGAAAAGTGTGTGTACTAATGCCACCCCTTTCCTCTTCCTAACGTGTACTAATATAGCTGTGTGTTACTCCGAATCGGAATTAGCGTCTCGTGTATTCATACATGCTGCATTCTGGTCCACATTTGGTCGCAGGAACTCACGAACCGCACGAACTCTACAGCCTAGGCAACTTGGGTCGAAGAACCGACTTCATAGGCTAACATCACATCATAGCAAATCATGTCGCCAGTGCTCCGCTAATTCTAGAGACTGCAAGATCCACCTGTAGGTCTTCTGTGCGATAACTAGTGCACATAGCCACTCTCCAGAGCAAAGCATTTTATATGCTGTGGTTTTAGCATTAGAAGACACAAAATGCACCTCATGCAAAAGCGCTAGGCAAAATTCATGAGTGCCAAAACAAAGACCTTCATTAAGATCATGTCACATGAGTGAGTAACAAGGCTGCAAGGCACTTCAAAACAAATATCGATTACACAAAGTGTGGCCAAACCACTGCGCATCCATAAAATGCTGTTCTCTGCAACACAAGATGAGAAAAACTGCAATGGCTATTGCAGATTAGCACAACACCAGTCATCCCTCAAAAACCAGGGAACAAGCAGCCCGAATGTGATCGTCTGAAACGGTCTCTTGTCAGAAAGGCTCAAGAACATGCAATTGTTCCTTGAGCTTATGGACAAACTTTGACAATTACTTGACCTGAAAAAAAGGAGTGTAAAGACTTGCAGGTGGTTGCATGAATAATTCATGAACATGAAGTTATGTGCACAAGGCACCATAGATGCCAAAAATGATTTATACTTGACCCACAAAGAAATTAAAATAATTTTGAAATCGTTTCGCGCTTCTGTCTCAGTTTCTGCATTCCCAATAGTCTTTATACACCTCAGCTTACATTTCTTTTGAATTAAATACTTTATTTTTCCTGAAAAAAAAAAGTTTTATCCTGGAAATGTTCAAGGGATAAAAGCTGTTACGAACGGTTTGACAAGGGTCCAGAAACCTATGAAACTGGAAGCCAGTGACAGAACACACATCTGGTTTACACAAGTACAAAAAGAGCATACTCAAATTATCAATGGATGTCAGAAGTACAATTACAGATCCAAAGCAAGGGTGACACACTCAACTAGAAGAAAAACAAATGCAAAGAATCACCATTACAACTCGTGCTGAACCTCTACCGTCGAAAGGAGATCAAAATCTACATTTAGAAAGCATTCACTAATGCATATCCAGGCACATTTTTGATACCAGTTCACTGATAGGAAAATTCAACCACGAGAATGTCTGCATTCTAATATTGAAACTGTTTTGTACTTGTGCTTTGATTTCATGTCATATCGTTTTGGATGTCAAAATTCCGAATATGTGCAGCACAAGAAACATATCATTTTGTGAATTTATTACAGCTACGGACGGAGTAGCCAGTCGCTTCACGACCTCCACTGAGGCGCTTTTGCTGATGCTGAAGTGACAAGTTTGGGCTCTCTTAACTTGATAAGGAACTAAATAATGCAACATGTCTTCTCATATCCTTTCTTGCCTGCATCTTTGAAGAATGTTGAGAAAAATTAGAAATGGTTTTTTTTTTTATAACTGATTTTTGAAAAGAACTCGTACAGTCAAAAATGCAATATTTGGAATAAGATTTTTTATACTTCCCATTGATATATAAGAATTAAAGTTAGCTTGATTACTGCACAAGTGTCCATTCGGTACCACTCACAGAGAACATTGTCAGAGGTATGTGGTGAGCAGCAAAGCAATGGGCACCATGGCATGCAGAAAGCACCTCATTCCCCGGTCTTTTTAGGTACAACTACGGTGTGCTGCTGACTTGTGACATACCTCAAAAATGGATTACTAGTGGAGAGCTTTTAATAAATTTTGACCATCCATGGTTCCCAAACGTGCAATAACATTTCAGCAGACAGCATATACCACTGTGACCTTTTAATATGTGGCTACAGGGCTGGGTTTGAACCTGCTACTCTATGATCAGTGTGGACAGACATAGTCATTGAGTCACTGCCGCAGGTCAGTGTATTGATCCGATTGCTTGCCAATGCCAGTCAGCACTCGAGAGCAACTGCCATCTTTGTCAGTGACCCACATGGGCCAAGCAAAGCCGTTCTCTGCACGCCACACGAGAGTCTACTAGCGAGATGTGACACTGCGCAAGCCAGCCACAAAGTGGGCTGTACACCTTTTTCAGAATATGGTACGGCTGTGGCCATGACAGCCACATGGGACGGAGGGCAGGGCTAGACGAGATCGGTGCCACATATGCAGAGAGTGACTGGGCATTCCCAAACAACAGAAGAGCTCTGGAAAGCGTGGCAACATAGCTGCCTCTGCCCACAGGAGCCCTTGCCATCTCATTTCAGCCACCAGAAGATGACTGCTCACTGAGAAGTGAGCGCATCAACTTGGCGGCAGCCACATCCTCCTCCTCCAGGGGGAAAGCATTGCATGCAGAGGGAGTGGCGCAGAAGAGAGTTGGACGTACTCTGGCAACACGCACCTGGACTCAGGAGGACGGGGGGTCTCTGGTGGTGGGGGGGAGGAGCCTGCAAGGCACCACGCTTGGCTGTCACAGCATCCACAATTATGACATGCACTGCCCCTTTTACAAGACCTACAGCCACTGAGCTGGGGCAGCAGCAGTAGTGAAAAAAGGTGGAGACAAGTCATTACAAAACTGAGGGGGACCCTTAAAATATGCTTTTGAGGGTATGCTTTTGTGGGTCCTCATTTACATGCATGCACTTTGCCAATCCCTTATTAATCACTAATCTCTTAATTTGGGCCTCTAATGTCTCACAAACACCTTCAGCATTCGTGAGATCTCTGACTCTGAACGAAAGGATGTTGGAATGTTTAATTTCCCACACCTTCCCATATGAATTGAGAAGACCAAGTTGGCAGCTGCTCCTGCCAAATCAGCCATGTCACGTGGTCGTGTAATGTTATACAAACCTAGGAACAATCAGTACTTGGCCGTGTTAGCTGCCACACCTCTGACTTTTCACTCACACCCCCATCACTGCCAACAAGAACACTGATGAAGGATTCCCTGGAGATCAGGATCTTTAATACTATTCGTTAGCGCCAACGAAAAATGGGGGTTACACAGCTGTATAGCCCATCAAACCATTGCTGCTACCAACTTTGCACCAAGTGTAGTTGGCAAGTAAATGCATGGCTTACGACCATACCATTGAGCACAAGCTTGAAGAGATCACTGACTGTGTCCAACAGACCTAGCTTTGAACACGTTAGCATTAAACGCCCTTTTGCACAGAAAATCCGGGAGTGTCGACATTGTGTGCGAAAAATCACGGGCATGGCTCTGGCAGTAAGCAGGAGACAGGCCTCAGGAGATCACATGACATGGCAGGAGCTAGGACTTTGAGATAAGAATCGAATCCACCGGAAAGCTTGGATCACGAGTCAGGTACGCTACTCCGAGGCCACTCAGGCACTTTCATGCGGACTGGTCAAAGTGTGGCTTGATATGTAGCTGGGTGGACTTGCCATAATGCGGTATCTTACAACTGTATGCCAGTGAGTATCTGCAAGGAGAGCCCCAGGCGGGAGCCATTAAGACTGTCACATCATATCCTTAGATTAGGTGTCCCCTGCAGTTTTTAGCTTTGCAGATGGATGGCTTTCCCTTACAAAGTACAAGTACTAATGATGTGCATATATTTGAAACGTCAAATGACATGAGAATGGCTGTTCAAATCGATTCGCACTGAACTTTCCCCATTCATAATATTCGAACCTCCTAACCATTCAGATATCTGTTATGACCTTTCCATTTGAACGTGTGGCAAAACACTGCTGCTTTTCCAAATGGTATGGCGTCTCAAGCGAGTTAACCTGTTAAAATCGGCTGCCACCACACGGCAAAAGCATGCACGAGGCAATGCTAGGCACTGCGTTAAACTATTGCGCCAAAGACCATTCAGAGTGGCTCTTGTGGATCGCAAAAGGATCACATGCTATGTGGAACATTGATGCCCAGTGTTCGCAATGATTATGAATGCACCGGTACAGAAAGTGAACAAGCACCATTGCTTATATTGTCTTCAACCAGAACGACAAAAAAATGTGACTTGCATGGAGATAGTGGTTGTGGAGGGCAGTGGATCTGGAGAAGCTGTGGCCTATCTGTGCATTTTGTTTCTTAATAACATCACATTCTTAGACACGCCATATTTTAGGCCATATGCAAGGAAGTCTGCAAAGAGGAATAAGTACCTTCGTACCCATCTCTCATGGCAAAGTTCAGTTTTTCAGCCTTCAACCGGCAGCAGCCCTCACTGACAAACCAATTTGGAGAAAAAATGACATTTGAAGGCTAGGTGGATCCTGTCATGTCCAGAGTGCTGTGTCTTATATGGCATTCCACTGCCAGTACTTTGTGTTCAGGCATCAGAAGGAAGCACAGATGGCATGATCCCAACCACACTGCCTCTCAACTTGCTGCTCTTCGTTTGCTTTCCAAACTTTCTTGAAAATTGCGCTTTGAAGCCATGCATTGCACCCTGCCCCTTCAAGAGTAGGCTGCAACGTCCCTCAGAATGCCTGGTGGCAATGTTCAACATGCTCTTTTGTCAGTGCGGAGTCAAGCAGCCACATTAAGACATACAATTAAATTGATGGCTTGATCTTTCAATTTTTATGGTGCACCTGATGGACACCACAGCTGACGCAAGCAGTGCGCAAGGATGGAGTGTACAGACAGGCAGGCAAGAAAACTGCCCCGGAAAGGCGGTGGTCCCGGGTTCAATCCCCGCATCAGGATGAATTTTTCTTTAACTATGTAGTTTCTGAGAAAGCGACTTATGGCTGCGCTTGGGTGGATGACAATAAGCAATTACACCCTTATTACAAATCTACTCCACCTTGGGAGCTTCTCCTAAATATTCGATCAACACCATTCCCACTTCGAATTATTGATCAATTCGCTCTCACTCTGCCATCTGATCTGCTAACCGTCCTGGTTAGCTCAGTTGGTAGAGCGACTGCCCCAGATAGGCGGTGGTCCCAGGTTCGATCCTCATTAGGATGAATTTTTTCTGCAACTACGAAGTTTCTGAGAAAGCTTTATAGCTTTGCGTTGTAGCCGTTTGACTGCGCTTGGGTGGATGTCAATGAGTAATTACTCCCTTATTACAAATCTACTCCACCTTGGGGGATTCCTCTAAATATTTGATCAAAACTTGATATGACCAAGGCTTCTACCTCAAGGAATGATTACATGGCAAGCAAAGTAGAATTGTTTTAAGTTCACTGCACAACACAGCGATAAACTATAGGTGACTTTTAGTTTGTTTTTGCTTACAGTTGATTAAGTTTACCGCCCCAAAGTGACTCATGCTATGGATAATTTTGACCACCAGGAGATCAGCACCTCGTGTTTTTCCTTCACCATAACACAGCTGGAACAGAATTCGGATATGCCGGATTAGGAACTGGGTGACTTCTGACGGCCATGCTTAGTTTCTGCGGTCCCTGTGCCTCCACTGCTTCATGGACGAACAAGCGAGCAAGTTGTCATTACAGGATTGGTGTGCTTGATGGAAAAGTACATACAACAGAAAGCTCGAAGTGGTCCTCTCAGATCACCCAAAGAATTTTAAAGCACATTACTGAAGGCCAGCCTCTGCGAGGCAGTGCTTGCAAAGCCTTGCACTGAGGCTTGCCACACTGTCTAGCAATGTCAGCAGAGTACAGTGCCAGAAACAGTGGTGGCCTCTTGTCAGTTTTGCAGAGGTGCGTCTCCAGTGAACCAGCCTAATGATGCACCCTTGTAAACAGCTGGCGATAGCCAGGTTACACACCTGCAGGCCGAGTGGATGCTGTGACCGGTGGCAGAGGTGGAGGTGACTGGGGACGCCTGGGCACGGCTGACATGCGGTGCAGGCGCCTTCGTCGTTGTCGCTGCTGCCGAGGCCCTGTGGGTGAGCACGACAGTTGCACTGTCACCTGCCAAGCAAGGGCTGCTCATGATGGGTACGTGCTACGTCATGAAGGCAGCTCTACCTTGGCTAGGCCTCATGAAGACAAGTGCCGGCTGAGTTAGAACCCATTGGAAGTATAAAAAGTTTGAATCGAGCCAAGCTCTTTGGGAGGAAGCAGGAGGGAGCAAGAGATAGGGAGACACGACTGACGGCAGCATTATACGCATGTAGACGAACGCAGTGTTTAAAATACAAGAGGTGCTTGTGGACATCACAGCAAACTGGGGGTGAAAAGTAGGCATAGCCCCAATAGAATACATCGAAACAAAAGGCTTCATAGCTGTCTTCTGATTTCACAGTGCGCCTATGATGTCGTCCTTTTATTTCAAGGCAGAGTATTTAAAACAGCAAAATGCATGGGGGTACTAATTGTGAACACAAACTATATGCAAAACATACCAAAATATTTTTCATTCACAGAACAACAATAGAGGCGGCTGGTGGTCAAAAGTTGGCCACAGCTTTGAAGAAGGAGGAGGAGGAGGAAAAACTTTATTTAATGAAAATTAAGTCAGATGCTACCAGGAGGGCCCCTTAGCCCAGGAGCCCTCTGGCCGTTCCCTCTAGCTTGGCCCGCTCTACCAATCGGAGCTGATCGACGGGTTGCGTGGCCAGAAAAGCGGCCTCCCAGGAGGAGGGTGCGGGGTTTCTGATGGGAGGAATGTGGATGGGATGTGAGCATTCCCATAAGTAATGTAGGAAGTAGGTGGGGTGGTGTTGCAAGTGGTGCAGTAAGGTAGGAAGACCATGGGGTGAAAGATGTGGGCAAATTGAGGAGATGGGAACGAATGCGTCTAGAGTTGTCGCTAATATGCGCTTTCGATGTGACTGAGCGTGTGATGTGGTGGCGGGTATGTGACACGGCAATGACGATAGTGGTGAACAATCGTAGTGTAGCCAACAGGTTCGATGAGGGGTGCACACCGAAGGTTTGGGGAGGCCACCTGCTGCCGCCCGGAAGCTCACTTCTCAGGCAAACGAATGAGCGGACTCATTTCTGAGGATGTCCTCGTGCCCAGGTACCCATGTGATGGTGTTGGGATCAAGAGGGTCGATACAGGCATGTGTTGGCATCATCGGCAGTGTTCGGTGCAGAATGAGGCTGTCAGGCATTGCACATGCGTATCTTCTAAAGATTGTGGCGTGTTTCCAAGATGCTGGTAAAGTTCCCTCCCTCCAGTGTTGTAGTAAGCTGTGAGTTGGGAGAGTGAGTTATCATCGAAGTTTCGAAAAAGTTTGTATGCAGTTTGGTCAGGCCCGGATGTGGTGGTACCAGTGATGTGGGCGAGTGTGGCTCGTACCTCTGCAGTGGTTTTGTCCTCATCCAGCCTCGGGTTAGGTGGGGAAGGGGATTTGGATGTGGAGGTGAATGACTGGGGGGGGGGCAGGAAATGTATCGCTGTGTGAGGTATTTGAGAATGTCTGTGTCTTGTTGTGCTGCAGTGTGAATGAGGCAGTGCGTGTTGATGGCTGTCTGTTGTTTGATGGTGGTGGGGTCGAGTAGGGTTCGAAGGATATTCCAGGCTTTTTGTGTGCCTAAGGTACCCTGAATGCTGTTGCAGAGGTTTCACCATTTCGAGTTGACCAGATTGGCCTCGTACTCTATGGCCTCGGTGGTAATGTGTGTGATCCAAAGGCGGAGTTTTATGGTGTCGTCTTTTCCATCTCTTAATGAGGCTTTGCCTTGCCTCCCGGAGATGCAGAAGGTGAGGATAAATTTGGGGCACTTGTGGAGTGTTTTGGATGTGTGGCGATCGCTATCCTCGAGTGTGGATGCCCCTAGTTGCTCATGAAATTCATTCCAATTTGTGAGATGCTGGGTCTTCGATGTGAACGGTTTGGAGTCATGTCGCATTTGAGTTTGTAATGTAAAGGTCGCTGCCCAGTGCATTTGGTAGTATGTTGTAGGAAATGGGGGAGCAGATGTTGGTGACTGTAAGGTCTGGGGTGGTGTCTCTAATGGTGCTAGTGCCGATTCGGGTAGGGACGCTGGGGTCCGTGATGAGGATGAGGGAGTGTTGCATAAAGACATTGTACAGGCGTGTGCCCTTGGGTGCATTTTTTAATTACAGTCGAACCCGGTTATATCGAACCCGGATATATCGAATTTTGGTTATATCGAACTCACGGAATATCCCCTTGAAAATCCCATGTAAAAGTATAGGAAAGCCGCATCATATGTCGAACTCAATTTCACCGGTCGTTTGATATATCGAACTCCGCACCACGCACTTGAAAGGGTGCCCTTCCCGAAGACGATCGCATCACCCTCCGCCGTTTGCCGCGTGACGTTTTCAAGCCACGCTCGGAAGTAATGAGAGGGGACAGTTCGGCTAGGACAGCGCTGCGCCCATTCCCTAAAGGTGCGTGCATTTGCGGTTATCGTTTTCCGCGCACCAGCACGTGGCGTTTGCAAGCCATGTGCGTGAATGAACCAGAAAAAACCGGTGGGAACGAGAGCGGAAAAACGCGACAGAGCTAAGCGCAAGGGTGTGCCCATTCTTTTGCCGAGCTATCGCTCTCCTTCCTCTTTCCCGGCTATGGCGCCTTGCGGAAGTTAAGAAGCGGCAGATCTATTTTTGTTTTTAGCAAGAGTCGTCTATTCTTATCGTTGTGCTGTACGCGCGGCGTAGCTTAAGATATGGCGTTACGAAGCGGCATTTCTTTTTTTTTGCGGAAGTCGTTTATTCTTGCATGTATGAATCAACGAAAGCACGCGGTCAGCTGCGATCATGACACCGGCGTTTAGCATTTTTCGCTTCAAACAGCATTTGCAGCTACTGTATTATGCTTTCCAATGATTTTGCGGCAGTGGACTACGCCCGCCCCAAGCGCGGGGCGATAAATCGAACCAGGCTTGTGCAATCAAGCCATCACGGGCTGTCTGCCAAGTTCACTCCCCGCCGCCGCAGGAGCTATCAAAAGATAAACACGCCGCGACGTTATCGCTGCGCAGCATCTTGGCACGCTGCCAAGAAATGGGCTGTGGATGAGACGACCGAAACGGAGTGCGACATGCAAGCGAAAACGCTGGCGATTTCTGCCGCGGCAACACAGAAACCTTGTTTTGAGCTGCCGCATTGGCTCGAACGGCAGAGGGACGCAGTTCCAACAAGTTAGAAATTTTTTGCCCTGTCGCTGCTGCTCGTCGCTGAGATCGCTTAATCGCTTGCATGTGAGCGAGCTGGCCTTAAGGCTCTTTTTTTTTTTTTTTCTTTTTCAAAATTCTCGGTTGCAAAAGTGGAGGGTGGGTTTATTATGCGAGTGAGTTGATTACGCGACAAATACGGTATCGTTTTTTCGCATCGTAAGTGCCGTCCCAAGCCGATTTCTGTATATCAAATTATCGATATATCGAACTATTTCGCGATCCCCTTCGAGTTCAATATATCCGGGTTCGACTGTATCCCCAGGTAATGTGTCCGATGTTAAATCACCTATAAGTGTATGTGACCCAAATATGCGCTTGACGTCGGCCAGGAATGTGAGGAAGCCGAAGCCGTGGCCTGTGGCTCAGGGTGGGTCGTAAACGTTCGCTATGAAAAGGTTCGGGGCATTGGTGTAGGCAGGACGATTTCAGTGAGTCAGTGAGCGTACGCTCAATTATTTGGTTGCTGAGTGTATGGTCGATGGCCATGAGAGTGTTTTTAACGAGAATCGCAGTGCATGCAGATAGGAAAACGGTACTGTGTCCGGTCAAGGTGGGGGGAGGATCCTGTTTCCTGAAAAGCTATGACAACCGGACCAGTTCCGTGGTTCTGAATGTAGAGTTGTAGTAATGCCCTTTTTCGTCTGAAGCTGCAGCAAATCCATTGCCAAACTGTGATGCTGGAGGCTGTGGACAGGCACGTCTTCTAATTGGTGCCATCTTTGCTGTGTGTATGTTCCATCGCAGCCCATAGTGAGTTCGGGCATGGATCTTGTCTGGGCGTTCGTGCAAAATAGAGCATGACACATGTTCCGCATAATGATTCGATGGGTGACGGGCAGCAGCACAAGGGGTACACTTAACGTTGGGGTCTCGGATGGAGCTCGGGCAAGCCGGCAAGGCGTGCAGCCCCGCACAACTGCTGCAATGCACCTTCGAAGGATCATTCCTCGGCTTGCACTTCTTCAAAGCATGCCCATACTGAGCACAAATTGTGCACTGAGGAACATGCAGGTCCTCGCACACCTCGACGGAAGTCTTACCGATGGTTACTTGACACACTGCGCGGACGAGGAAAAGCCGGGATGGGGGGGGGGAACAAACTGTCCATAGCGTTGTGGAAAAGAGAGCCTGACCTTACAGAAAATAGGGCCCAGATGGAGAGTGTGGTTCTGACGGTGAGATGAGCTTCTCCGGCCTAATAGACCGACATCATGTTTACAAACAAAGGGGGCGCTGCGGCGCCACAGCCGACTGGGGGCTGAAAAGTAAGGTTAGCACCCATAGGAATACATGGAACTGAAAGATTTCTAAGCCGTTTTCTCATTTCGCGGTATATCTATGATGTCCTTATTCGGTTCAGAGTAACCGTGAGCGTCCTAGAACAGATCGTGAAAGTATGAAATTTCATTAGCGAGGCGAAGTATTTTGAAAACACCGTGAAACGTATAGGGGTGCGAGTTGGGAGGGCGACCCATAAAAACACAAGTAAATACAATTTACTGCAACATTTTTCTCGTTAGAGCACCAGAAGTGGTGACCGGTTGTTAAACATTGGCTAGCACTTTGAAGAAGTATGCTGAGTCATTGCGGAGGCGGTCTACTTTTAAAACTCCCCAAATATCTATGTTGTGAATTCGGACACCCCCAAAATGCTCATGTAGCGAATCGCGCAGTTTAGTTTACAGTCTGATATGCTGCCACATGGGGTAAATTAGCTTGATAATACTAACACTCAAGTGATACATCCTGGATAGAATTACATTTAAAAAGCAGTTGTCAAACGCCATAAGACAATATGAACCGAACGATTCGCGCATTGCAGCAGACGACAGCGTAGCAGGCGATACCCACCGCGGCCGCCTCCAGCTCCGGAGCGTCTGCTAGCGACAGCACCGGTGGCGTATTGCCGTCTGCAACTGTGCGCAGTCAGTTTATCGTGCTGTGAACGGTGCCGCAAGTCGTCAGACTTGCAGTACTTGCAAGGGAATGTAGTGTGCCATGCAACATGATGTCGGGGTGGGGTACAAGGCGTTCACCAAAAAATGAAAGGGGTTCAACGCTGCTGAACCGAGAAAAATGTTGTGGTAAGTTGTGTTTACATGTGTTTTTATGGGTCGCTCTCCCAACTTGCACACCCATACGTTTCGTGGTGTTTGAAAGATACTTCGGCTCAGTAACGAGATTTCATACTTTCATGATCTGTTCTAGTATGTTCATGGTTGCTCTCTGCTAGATAACGACATCATACATGCCCTGCGAAATGAGAAAACTGCTTTGAAATCTTTCGGTTCCATGTATTCCTATGGGCGCTAACCCTACTTTTCACCCCCAGTCGGCTCAGCCTGGCAACAAAAGTGCCACCGCATCGTGCTTACGTCACAGATCGGTGTTGGTCTATATCAGGGTAAACCCCACACAGTCGAACATGTGGGTTCTGCTGCTTGGGGATATAGACAATGACGGAGGTCCACGTGGCCTCGATCTGCGTGATGACGGACTTCAGACAATCGAGGACCTCAGGGTGCTTGGAGGTAACTGTCAGGCGTGACGAGAGGCACGGAGAGTAACAGCCCCGATACCCTGGGCTTCTGGATCAATGTTCGCCTTGAGCAGAGCCACCACCTCGATGCTGACGTGGTCCAAGGACGTGACAGAAGTTAAGACCATTCGGTGCGGCTGGTGATTTGGGCAGGAATCTCCGAACGCAGGAGACCCAAACAAGCAGAGATCGCATCAGGGGCTGCAATGGCTGCATCTCCCTGTAGATGAGATACTGAAGCAAATGTCCAAAGGACCTGGGGTTGCCGCTTCACATCAAAGGTGCAGCCTGGGTAGTCACCCCAGCAAGCCGCATTCAGAGGGCACCTAGCATGTTCTTGTGCAGCCAAAGAGGTCCGAAGCGTTTGGAAATGATTCAACTCGGCGACCGCACACGCGAAGAAGTGCGCAGTGTGATCGTACAAGGCACAGATCAGAGGCAAGAGGACTGCCCTGGTTGGGGGACTAATCTTGTTATCCTTGTCCAGAATACAGTACAGTCCACTCATAACAATACCAGATATAACGATACACAGTCGAACCCGGATATATCGAACTCGAAAGGGATCGCGAAATAGTTCGATATATCGATAATTCTATATACAGAAATCGGCTTGGGACGGCACGTACGATGCGAAAAAACGATACCGTATTTCTCGCATAATCAACTCACTCACATAATGAACCCGCCCTCCACTTTTGCACTCGAGAATTTAAAAAAAAAAAAAAAAAAGCGTTAAGGCCAGCTCGCTCACATGCAAGCGATTAGGCGATCTCAGTGACGAGCAGCAGCGACCGAGCAAAAAATTTGCAACTTGTTGAAACTGCGTCCCTCTGCCGTTCAAGCCACCGCGGCAGCTCAAAACAAGGTTTCTGTGTTGCCGCGGCAGAAATCGCCAGCGTTTTCGCTTGCATGTCGATAGCGCGCGCCACTCCGTTTCAGTCGTCGCAGCCACAGCTCATTTCTTGACAGTGTGCCAAAATTTTACGGAGTGATATCGTCGCGGCGTGATTATCTTTTGATAGCTCCTGCGGCGGCAGGGAGTGAACTTGGCAGACTGCCCGTGATGGTTTGATTGCACAAGTCTGGTTCGATTTATCACGCCGCGCTTGAGGCAGGCGTAGTCCACTGCCACAAAATCATTGGAAAGTGTGATACAGTAGCTGCAAATGCTGTTTGAAGCGAAAAATGCTAAAAGCCGGTGTCATGATCGCAGCTGACCGCGTGCTTTCGTTGATTCATACATGCAAGAATAAACGACTCCCGCAAAAAAAAGAAATGCCGCTTCGTAACGCCATATCTTAAGCTACGCCGCGCGTACAGCACAACGATAAGAATAGACGACTCTTGCAAAAAAAACAGATAGATAGATAGATCTGCCGCTTCTTAACTTCCGCAGGCGCCATAACCACGTCAGCCGCCGCGCGCAGAGAATTCGCAACACACGCTGGAGAAAGCGTCCGACGTTCTGTCTGAGAACGGGCTGAGCTGGCTTGACACATGCGTAGCGCATGCTACTGCAAACGAAGGCCGAGAAAGAGGAAGGAGAGAGATAGCTCGGCAAAAGAATGGGCACAACCTTGCGCTTCGCTCTGTCGCGTTCTTCCCCTCTCGTTCCCACCGGTTCTCTCTGGTTCATTCACGCAAATGGCTTCCAAACGTCAAGTGCTGGCGCGCGGGAAACGATAACCGCAGATGTGCGTGCCTTTGGGGAATGGGTGCGGCATTGCACTAGACCAGCCGTCCTTACGCGCGTGGCTTGAAAACGCCACGCGGCAAACAACTGAGGGTGATGCGATTGTCTTTGGGGAAGGCACACTTTCCAGTGCGTGGTGCGGAGTACGATATATCGAACGACCGGTGAAATTGAGTTCAATATATGACGCGGCTTTCCAATACTTTTACATGTGATTTTCAAGGGGATATTCCAGGAGTTCGATATAACCAAAATTCGATATATCCGGGTTCAGTATATCTGGGTTCGACTGTATTGCTAGTAACGATCAAATTATTGGGCATTATCAGTTTTCCCATTGCACCTATGCAAAAATAAACCGGATATAGTAGCGATCGATTATCGGCGGTATATTGGATACGATAGCTTTATCATCGTCCGGTAGATCTCTACCCCGAAAAAAGTTTAATACAAAAAAAGTAGAATACTAAGAAGAGACTGACGTGTAAACTAGACATAAGCAGCAAGAACGGCATGGCATGAAGAAATCTGTGAGGGCCATTGCGTGCAGTTAGGAAATGAGTACTATCATCATCGCAGTCACTTTCTGTAGCTGCGCAAAAGGTGAGGCTGCATCGTCAACGCCATCGCCGATTGTGCATCCATAGAAGATGGCGCCGAGCACAACGCCGGCGAAATAGCTCTCGAGATAAAACAGCAAATTCATCGAAATTTCTAACTAGTTTTCAAGGTTGGAAGCCTCGCAAAAAAATACGGCAATTCGGTTTTAACGATCATCAAGGCTAGTGATGTCCTGCAGTTCCTCCAGTCACTGCCATAGCGTACGCACTACTGGAAGCGATGCTCACAGCGATTGTCAGGCTATGGCTGCCACTCATGTGAGCGTGAATTTCTGATTAATTTTTCAAGTATGCTTAAATTATTTTTATGGCTATTGATATAAGTCGAACCCAGGCATATCAAACTCGAAGGAGATCGCGAAAAAGTTCGATATATCGATAATTCGCTTCAGGATATTGAGCGAGCCCATCGTATAGGCATATTCAGAGACGGAAAACAGCGCCCGATCATAGTCAAATTGTTGCATTTCTAAGACAAAGAACGCATTTTATCTTCAGCCTATAAGCTAAAATCCACCGATTACGCAATTACAGCCGCCGACCGATAAATCGGATGCTGATAATTCGGACATGCTCGTTTATTCAGACAGCTCTGTGGCACCGCCACTGGCCCCATAAACATGATGTATAAGGACGACAGATATTTCAGACAGCCTCCAGCTCTATAATCAATAATACGAACTCTGAGCAGCGCTTTTCTTGGCGGTCGCTTGTAACACGCAGGCTGCGCGGCTGCGGTGTCGCGGCTGCGGTGTGTGCCAAATTTTTTAATTCGCCTTCGACCACTGGCTTGTGCGGTCACTTTCACGAGACTCCTGGTAAAAAATAGAGTGCCTCGATGCGCGCACTTCCCTCACCGCCATTCCTAGTAAAAAAAAAAAAAACGGAGACGAGCGCCGCGCCATCCTTTGGTGCCTACTTGCAATAAGCGACTGTGGCCTCCGCGATCGGCGAATGGCGCGCTGTCGGCATTGCCGGAGCTGATCGCAGAGGCCACGATGCGACAGGATAGTTGCGACGGGAGAGCAGCCGGCGGAGCTCCACTACTGCTTGCTTTGTCTTGCTTGCCCCACGGGCGTGTTTGGCCTCCCCGCGTCCTCGCCACCAGTTTGTGCTCGTTTTTTCAATGCCTCGTGCATGAGTAGCGTTGTGCTAGGTTCTTTCAAGTGGCCACCGACAACGTTTCGCTTAAGTTTGACAACGACAGGCCACGGCAAATGGCGCCAACGGTGCCTTCGTGGTCCGTGCAGATGGCGGCGAAATGTGGGAAATACACGAAGCTAAAAAAATGGCGAAGAAAGCAGCCGTAATACAGCAAGTGCTGAGCGGCTGTTCACAAGTCGAAGTTGTCCGTGAGTTCAGCGTCTCTAAGCAAACAATATCTGACTATATGAAGATTAGGTCCAAGATTCTTGAGGCCACGGAGAAGACATCAACAGCTGAACAGAAAAGGCTACGACGAGGCCTTTACCCGAAGTTGGAAGAAGTGTTGAACATCTGACTTAGCGCTGTCGCTCAGCGTGTTCCTGTTTCTGGCCACCTTCTGAAGCATAAGGCTGAGACCCTCGCACTGCGGCTTGGCATCGAAGGATTTCAGTTCAGCGACGGTTGGCTCAGGAATTTTAAAAAGCGGTTCGACCTCGCCTTCAAAAAAATGTGCGGTGAAAGCGGTGCAGTGAGTAGCACACTGGTCGCAAACTACAGCAGTGAAAAACTTGGAGCGCTGCTTAGCCGCTACTCGCCAGACAACACTTTTAACGTCGATGAGACCGGCCTTTTCTATAAGCTGCTTCCAGACAAAACACTTGCCCCGTCCGGAGAACCTTGTCACGGCAGCAAGCTTAGTAAGGAACGCCTCACTGTTGTTGTCGGAAGCAACGCTTCGAGGACGGAAAAATTGCTGCTGCTGGTAATCGGCAAGTCAAAAAACCCTAGATGCTTCAAAGGAACAAGGTCTCCGAGGCAAACTGTAAGGCATGAATCACTCAACAGTTGTTTGAACGGTACCTACGCAAGTTGGACCAAAATTTTGAGTTGCAGAAGCACAAAGTGCTGCTGTTTTTAGACAACTGCAGTACCCATGCTCCGATCAGCAATCTGAAAGCGATTGAGATTGAATTCTTGCTGCCCAACACTACCAGTGTTGGGCAGCAAGGTGGATCAAGGTGTGATCAAGAGTTTAAAAGTGCTCTATCGTTCCCACCTGCTGCACCGCATGGTGCTGTGCTTGGACAATCAGAAAAAATACAATGTGGACTTGTTGTCGGCCAAAAGCATCCTTGCCGATGCGTGGAAGGCAGTGCCGGTGGACAAAATCAATAACTGTTTCCGTCATGCAGGATTTGCCTTCGGTGCTGAGCCAGATGCCGCAATCGCAGAATCCCCGCATGATCTGCCGCCTCCTACAACGAGCTCCAATGCAGAAACCATTGACGACCTGCGCGGCTGCGGCTTGCCCATTGCTGCCGCTGTTACATTTGAAGACTTCGCAGATGTCGAGGTTGGCAACCAGGGGCTGAGGAGTGCGGTCGTGTTTTGCGTCGGCTCCACACTTTTTGTCTCGATGTGCCAGAAATTTTCATCGGAATTTGGTTTCAGTGGTGCCACTGTGCGTCGGAAGGCGTCGTGATCTTGTGGACACCAAATTTGTGACTGTGAGTGCAGCAGTTTGGTTTTTATTGTCGGTCTTGTGCGGACCACCTGCGAAACGCTAGCGCCCGTTTGGCCTAGCGCGGCTTCGGCCGAGGAGACCGGCCCAGGGGCCCCTTCACCGCCTGTCTACCGCCGCGTTTGTGGACCAAAAAATGACGATGCACGTGACCGTAGAAGGTACTGACCTCGATCCAGAAGGCTACGACAGCACCTGGGTACAAACGCTCAGGAAAAAGGTTGAATCGAAAAGCAAGCGAACGCTTCCGAATGATTCCAAGGAGGACAAGGTGGTGCAACACCGCGTTCCAAACGGGGAAGCCGCTCATGGTGCTGCTAAAGCAGCTAGAAGAAAATTGGCTGAACGGTCAATAGCTATGAATCTTCCCGAGGTTCCCGGAAGAAGGTATCAAGGTGATTATTAGGCCTCGTGAAGGTTTAGCCGTCATTAAACGCACGTCGGACCCGCTGCTTAATCAGGCCCTCGCCATGGCTGCCGGAATCAGCTGGTCGGAGCTGGACTCGTGGTGTGTCAACGGAAAGCAAGGTACGGTGCTCTTTCATTCCTTGGACTTTAGTCGAGGCGTGAAGGTAGCCACAATCCGTTGCTTTAAACTCGATGACAAGGAGCATGAAGTGGTGGCCAATCTGATCGCACCGGAGGATTGCGGCCGAGGAGTCGTCCATGGGATCTGTGATACATTCACGGAAGAACAGTTGTTCAGAGCATTGAGGAAGGATCCAAAGAACCCAACGGTCGCTGGGGTGCGGCGGATGGGGAAGACTTCCACTATTATTATCACCTTTTTGGAACCTGAAGTCCCAAGATTTGTCAGGATTGAAGGCATGCTTATGCCATGTCGATTGTTCAAAAAAAGATATGAAGTTTGCTTCAGATGTGGGGAACTTGGTCATCGCTCAGATGTGTGCGATAGTGAAAAACCTAAGTGCCGTGGCTGTGGGGTGGTATCGCCGCCCGAAGATCACCAGTGCACTCCCCAATGTCGCCTATGTGGAAAGGGCCACCTAACGGGAGACAGACGCTGCAAAGAACTCTTCCGTACGCCCTACGTTATCAAGAAGAGAAAGTGGGAAGCAAAATTAGCCGCCGATGAGGCAGCCAAAAAGAAGCTAGCCGCCGAGAAGGAGGCCAAGAAGCTGCAACAGGTCCGCTTTAGTCGTCGCGATGGGCGTAGTGAGTCCCACAACCGGTCCCAGAGCTGTACAAGAACCCGTTCCTCTTCGTTCCCGCGACTGCAGCCGCCGTCGTCCAAGACGATAATGGAGGGCTCTCGACCAAAGCAACAGCCGCAGCAGCAGCAGCAGCAGCAGAAACCGCCGCAGACACCATCAAAAGGAGTGAGTAGTGACTCTCAGGACTCAGCTGAGGTTCAGGCTCTAAAAAAACAGAATCAGTTGTTACAGGCGCAAGTTAAGGCACTGCAGGAACAAATCATTGCGATAGGCAAAATTTCACAGCCAATGGAGATCGAAATTCCGGTAGCAGAGGCACCGCAGAAGGAACAGGAAAAGACCCCTAGGGACAGTCCTCCTGCAGCAAAAAAGAAAAGAGGTCCCGAGCCGGATCTCGAAACCCGCGTCCAAGGATTGGAAAAACAATTCGCTAAAAAAGAAGACGACGACAAAATTTTCCAACAAGTTATGACCGCGTTAGAACGCCTGAACAGTGCTATGGCAGAGATGCGGGTCGAAATGGCTAGGAGAGACGAGAGAATTCAGTTGGTTTACCAAGAGATTCATAACATTAAAAATGGCTCTGCATCACCGTAGAAATACCATTTGGCAGTGGAACTGTAGGGGCTTCAGTCGCAAACACGCGGTACTAGAAACTTTTTTGACCAACATTGACGAACCCGAAGTAATCGCATTGCAGGAGTGCAGTAAGCACGCTAAGCTAGCGAGTTACAAATCATACGCGGGACGAGATGACAACAGCGAGTGGTCACCCTTTGTCAAAAGGAATATAACGGTGCTGCAGCATAATACCGGGACAACAAATGTTGACCATATATTAATCGAGATAATCCCACAAAAAAAAAATTCAAAAGTCTATTCATTCTCAATGTATATAGCCCGCCTCGACACAAAAACGTCAATGCAACTTCAATGAGCTATTCGCCAAAGCGCAAGTGATCGCGAAAGGAGGACCCCTGTTGATAGTAGGGGACTTTAACGCGCATCACACGGCATGGGGGTATAGATACACGCAGGTAAAAGGACGCAAACTATGGAACAGCATTCAGCAGAATGGCTTATTGCTTGTGACGGATCCCCTGAAACCAACCCGCCAGGGTAACAGCGTTTCGATAGACACATCTCCGGACTCAACTCTAACCGGAGGCTGCATTTATGCCACGTGGTGCAACACAGGTGAAAATTTAGGCAGCGACCATAAAATTATAGAAATCGTAGTAGATAACGGCCCACCGGTCGTCCGCACCAAAAAGGCAACGCTGGTGAACTAGGAGGCTTTCCGAAATGGCCGCACAGGTGACGAGGAAGGCATAAGTAACATTGACGATTGGAATAAAAGGGTCATTCAGTCGGTCAACGAAGCAACGGAGGAGGTGGAGGTTGACGAAGACATTGAAGGAGTAGACCGTCACATGGTCAGGCTCTGGCGTAAGAAGAAGGATCTAGAAACGAGATTCACACAGAAAAGAGGGAATAGGAACTTGCGTAGAGAATTGGCAGTGCTTAACAAAGAAATTGAAGAATATGCGCTCGTTTTAACGAGGCAAAACTGGGGCAGCATTTTTGAAAAACTGGACAGGAATATCGGGAAGGCAAGTACGTGGCACTTACTTCCGCATCTTCTAGATCCCGACAAATCTAAACTGGAGGCCAGGCAGCAAATTCACAGGCTAATACATACCTTTGATGGGACCGCGGCTACTCTCATAGCCGAAGTCCGAGACCGGTATCTGAACTGTGCAGAGGGGGTAGAGGCCAACAAATGCCTGATTACAAGGGCTAGGAAAACCCGGAGCTAGATAGCCCGATAACGGTTGCCGAAGTCCGGGCAGAAATAAATAGACTGAGAACAAAGACTGCTGCAGGTCCGGACAGAGTCAACAATCGAATGCTAAGAAACTTGGACGACGCGTCAATCCGACACCTCACAACATTCATGCAGGAGTGTTGGGAGGCCGGTCGGCTGCCGGCGACATGGAAGGCTGCAAACCTCGTATTCCTCCCAAAGCCGGGGAAGCGGCCGGGTTTCGAACACTCGCGTCCGACCTCGCTCAAGTCATGCGTGGGGAAACTAATGGAGCATGTTGTTCAGGCCCGGCTGAACCGGTTTTTGGAGGACAACGATATCTATCCGAACACCATGATAGGATTTAGACCGCATTTGGCCGCATGCGATGTCATGCTGCAGCTAAAAGAACAGATCGTACACAATTCAACAGTAGACACCAGGGTGATCGTTGGTCTAGACGTGTCAAAAGCTTTTGACAACCTGAAGCACTCGGCTATTCTGCAGAATCTCAGTGCATTAGATGCTGGAGTTCGCACGTACAACTACATACACGACTTCCTCAGCGATAGAACGGCAACTATCAGTATGGGGGGACATACGGTAGAAGGTATTCGACTGGGAAACAAAGCCACACCACAAGGATCGGTGTTGTGCCCGACGCTGTTTAATATCGCCATGATTGGTCTCCCCGCAAAACTAGAGGAAATCCAAGGGCTAAACCATATATTATATGCAGATGACCTGACTCTGTGGATGTGCAGGGGCAGTGATGGTGAAATTGAACAGACACTTCAGCGGGCAATCGAAGTTATAGAAAGATATTTAGAACCGATCGGGCTCAGATGTTCGGCCGAGAAATCGGAAGCGCTCGTTCTCACGTCAATGCGATCGCCCCATCGTCGGCGTATAAAGCAGGATAACCCGGAAATAACACTCAGGGTCAACGGTAACGTTATACCAACGGTGGCAACCATTTTAGTTCTGGGATTACGAATTCAGGCCAACGGCAGGAACTCGGAAACGATACAGAGGCTAGACGCTAGCACCAGACAAACCTGTAGACTCCTGAAGCGGATCGCAAACAAACATGCGGGCATGAAAGAAGCTAACCTCCTTAGGCTAGTCCAATCTTTTATAATCAGTAGGATAGTCTACGTGGCGC
This sequence comes from Amblyomma maculatum, assembly GCF_055883805.1. NCBI lineage: Eukaryota > Metazoa > Arthropoda > Arachnida > Ixodida > Ixodidae > Amblyomma > Amblyomma maculatum. The sequence goes on from NC_139346.1 coordinate 24,493,103, forward strand.
CGTATTTACGGCTTCACAAGGCAGAAAAAGAGAAACTTGGCGTTCTCATTCGTAAAGGGATAAAAACGGCACTAGGTTTATCATCCAATACATCAACAAACAAGATTATGAGACTAGGGGTCTCCAATACCCTCGAAGAGCTCATTGAAGCTGCAAGGACTTCACAATACCAGAGACTGTTGCGCAGTCGTACTGGTCGGAGCATTTTGGAAAAACTGGGGTATGAGCCGCAAGCATGCTCCAGACGTACAGAAAAAGTACCTAGACAGGTTAGGGACAAATTAAAAATACCTCCGCTCCCCAAAAACATGCACCCAGTTTACCATGAGAGCTGGAGGAGTGATAGAGAAACAGCGCTGCAAGCCCGTTTTGAGGGAAGACAGGACGTCTTATATACAGATGCCACACAATGCGCGAACGGTAGGGGACGTGTTTAAGTAGCAACTAGAGAAGACGGGGGCTCGGTAGTTTGCTGCAGCACCCGAAATTCGACCACAACGGAGGCGGAAGAGATGGTCAACGCGCTAGCTCTAACACAACAACAGGTCAAAATTATAGTTACAGACTCGAAATCAGCGATTAGAAACTTTGACGCGGGCCGCATTTCGGCCATAGCAGCAAGAGTATTGGCCAGTGGTCCACCACCGGCAGAGCAGGTCGCGCTCATTTGGACACCGGCGCACCAGGGGTTGAGGGGGAACGAGAAAGCGCACATACTGGCCCGAGGATTAGCTACATTCCGGGATCCCAGTGACGACTTATGCGCAACCCCGTGCCCCTTGCGCGATGAGGAGCCCCTGCAGTTCGACGATGACCTTAACACCTACCAAGATATCCTAAATCATTACAAATTAGGCAGATCAGTACTACCAAAAGCGTGTAAGCAACTCACCAAAAGCGAGGAGGTTATGTGGCGTAAGCTACAGACTGGAGTATTCCCGAACCCCCAGCTTTACAGCAAGTGGCACCCGGAAATTTTTAGCCCCAGGTGCAAACGTTGCGATGGCAGAGCGGACATGATCCATATGATATGGACGTGTCCTAGATTTGGAGAACCTGACCGAACAGATGAGTCCTGGGAGGCACTACTTCTCAAGCAGGACGAAAAAGGGCAACGAGAAGTCATCCGTCTTGCTCTGGCCGCTGCTAAGATCCAAGGGATCCAGGTCGACGGCTGAGGGGGAGGACATGGTTGGGACAGAGCTTCGCCTCGGATCCACACCAACCTTTTCATGGGTGCAATAAATGTTATTTCTCTCTCTCTCTCGCAGATGTCGACAGCGCAGTGTCATCGTGTGCCGAACTGAGCGACGACGCAATAATTGGTCAAGTGCTCCCTCCGTTGGACAGTGACTCCGACTCTGATGAGGACGTTCCGTGTGCTGTGGAGCCCTTGCACGCGGATCAGACTCGAGCTTTTGCAGTCCTCGCATCAGCGTACAGCGACAGCATGACACTAGTGGATACACAGACAGATTTGGTTGCACATAAGCGGAAGTGCGTGCAGCTACGCATTGACAAATTCTTCCCGAAACAGGCGCCCTAAAATGTAAATAAAAAGGTATTTTTTGCTTCATTCGTTTTTTCAGACATTCGATATTTCGGACTTGTTTACATTCCCCGTGGAGTGCGGATTATCGGTTGTTGACAGTGAAGATTTCTCTGCTAACACCCGTCTCACCTGTAAACGCCTTATTGAATTTGCAAAAGCTAACCACATGTCTTACAAGCTGCGTCACAATAGACTAATTTCTAATGGTAAAACCTACATCCTTGACCACGCAGCCGGGAATGTCTTTGAACGTAAGTATAGCAGCTACCAGTTCTTCTCAGGAAACCCAAGAATGATCACCTATCACTTCTTTGCACTAACATTCACAGTATAGTACTCAAACGTGAATCCTTGTGTAGTCTTATCAGTTCATCGTCTAGTAACATCGTTTTACTAACTGAAACATGGTTACTAAGTTCCTCTATATCTGATTCTGAAATCATGCCTGATTTGCCCGAATTTCACACATTCAGGGAGGACAGACCTGATGGCTGCTGTATCGGCGGTGTTATGATCGCTGCCAAACGCCCCCTAAATTGTTCCATTATTAACATAGTCACCTCGTTGGAAATGATTTGGGTGTGCTGCCATGCTTCTCATCGACTTATTCGCATGTTCTTTCAGGAGTACCTCAAGGCACAGTAATGTCTATGATACACCTTTTCGCGGACGATTGTGGGATCTACCGCCCTATAACTAACACCGATGGCACTTCTGTCCTTCAAAATGACCTTAATAGCATACACCAATGGTGCTGAACGTGGCTAAAGTCTCTAAACCTTACAAAGACAATACTACTTTCTTTCCATCGCCGCCGAAATCATACTCCGCATGCTTATAAAATTATTGATTCTGCCGTTACTTCCACAAACTCTTCTAAGTACCTTGATATTATACCTTACCTTGCTTTATCATGGACGTACCACGTCAACCACATAATAAATTCATCTAATCGAACAATTGGCTACCTTCGTCGTAATCTACGCATGGCTCCTTCTTCCTTAAAACTATTAACTTGCAAAACACTTGTGCTACCTAAACTTGAATACGCTAGCGCTATCTTTGATCCTCACCAAACTAACCTTATCACAGCTCTTGAATTTGTACAGAACCGTGCTACTCGCTTTATCCTTTCAAACTAATCAAGATATTCTAGCATATCCACATTAAAGCTTCAACTTCAACTTCCTTCTCTTGCTTCCCGTCACCAAATTTCACGCCTCTGCCTTTATCACAAGTTTTTTCATAGTTCACCTCCAACCGGTATGTCGAACATCCCGCACAGGCCATTCTAACAGCGTCATCCCGCATTGTGCCCGCACTACTGCACACCAGAAGTTTTTTGCCGCTTCTTAACATCCGCAGTAGCCATAGCTTACACTATGCTGCACGTTCAGCATGACAAGACTGGACGACTCGAAAAAAATATATATATATCTGCCGCTTCTTAGCGTCTGCAGCCACCATAGCTTATGCATGTTGCGTAGTGCGTGCTACCGCAAATGAAGACCGGGAAAGAGCAATGAATGGGGAAAGAGAAAGCTCGGCAGAAGAAAGGGCACACCCTTGCGCTTCGCTCTATCACGTTGTTTCCCCCTCCCGAACATCTCGGCTGCATTGGCAGCGTCTGGTACCAGCCGTTACTAAGCTGGTTCCCTCTGGTTCGATCATGCACATGGCTTACAAACATCACGTGCTGGCGCGCGGCAAGCGATCACAGATGCGCATGCCTTTGGGGACCGGACGCGGTGCTGCTCTAGACCAGCCCTCACCACACTGTTCTCTCTCATACCTTCCGGGTGTCGCTTGAAAACATCACGCAGCAACAGGTTGAGGGTCAAGCGATAGTCTTTTGGGGAAGGTGCACCTTCCAGTGCGTGGTGTGGAGTTCGATATATTGAATGACAGTGAAATTGGAGTTCGATATATGATGCAGCTTTCCTATATACTTTTACATGGTGAGAGACGCCGTAGTGGAGGACTCTGGAAATTTCGACCACCTGGGGTTTTTTAACGTGCACTGACATATATGCTTTTACATGCGTTCAAGGAGATATACCATGAGTTCGATATAACCAAAATTCGAAATATCCGGGTTCGATATATCCAGGTTCGACTGTATATCCAGCTTCACAACATATACTGTATATTGCCGCATATAAGTCGACCTTTTTTTTTTAAATGCCCTTCCAAAAGTGGGGAGGTCGACGTATATGCGGAGTCTTAAATTCGGCTTATATGCGGGGTCAAAAGTAATTTCGACCCAGTCGCGGACAATATCACACCCCGTGCGCTCGTAATTCCATAAAAGTTGTCAGACACAATGCAAAAGTGGATCTGCTTTAAAAAAAAAACTAATTTTAATCGAGATTTACACCAAAGGTTTGTTTTAATGCGATAACTTGTTATCGACAAACCGTGGGCGTTCCACAGAAAAACGGCCAAAGCCGGGCGGGCTGGCAATGTTTGATACAAATGGGACAGCTACAAATCCAATCCAAAACGACCACACGCTACCAGTCACATGAGCCGAAAAGCATTTTCACGTGTTGTGCAACATTTGTGCATTTCGCCATTTCTTCTCGTCGCACCGCCTGGACTCTAGCCAACGTGACAGCTAACAGCGGTGTATGTGGTTTGTGTCACTCGATGGATGCCTTGCAAGATGCCGCCGCAACCTCGGCAACAGTACAGTGCTGCTTTCAAGCAGCAAGTCATCTTCTACGCCGAGTCAGAAAACAACGTCAAAGCAGGGCGGAAGTTCGACGTCTCAGAAAAGTGCGTGAGGCTGGAGAAAACAAAAAGTAAGCTTTTTGCGTGTGCTGCTACACGCCGTTCCTTTCGCGGGCCGAAGTCCGGACAATACCCTGCCGTTGAGGAGGCGGTTCGAGATTGGGTTCATGACCACAGAAGCAAGAGCCCGAGTGTTTGCTACAATGACATTGAAACAAAGGCATGCACTGTCGCTGAGGAGATGTGCATCCTGCATACAGAGATTAACGTGTCTAAGAAATGGATGACAAATTTCATGAAGAGGAACGGCCTAAGCCTAAGGCGACGAACGACCGTATGCCAACGGTTGCCCGAAGCCTACGAATAAAAACTGAGCGCTTTTCTGCGCTATGTGAGTGACCTACAGGCAACACATTCATTCCTGCTTGGTCATTTGGCAACGGTGACCAGACTCCAGTCTGGTTTCATATGCCTAGCAATAGGACCGTGTCCGCAAAAGGGGAGCGCCAGGTCCGCCTGCTGACAACGAGCAACACGCACAACCGTTTCATGGTCATGTTATGCTGTACAGCAGATGGGCACAAGTTACCGCCATTCCTTCTGTTCAAGAGGAAAACGATCCAGACTAAGGAAAAGTTCCCGCCAAAGGTCATCGTGTGGGTGAATGAGAAGGGATTTTTTAATGATGAAATGGTCTTCGAATGGTTTCGTCTCGTGTGGTGTAGGCGTCCGGGGGCACTGCTGAAGCCCCGCAGCATGCTCATCCTGGACTCTTTCCGAGGCCACGTAACCGACCGTGTGAAAAAAGCGGTAGCGGACGCGGGATGCGACCTGGTCATCATTCCGGGCGGATTGACACCTATTCTTCGGCCACTGGATGTGGCGCTGAACAAGCCATTCAAAGACCGCATCGGTGCATTCTACGAGTGGCTCCAGCAAGAAAACCCAAAGACACCAACAGGGCGGCTGAAGCGAGCTTCTTTGGGCGAAGTGGCTCAATGGGTCAACGATGCCTGGTATAGACTACCAACAGACATGGTCTCTGCGGCGTTGTCCACGTGCGCCATCTCGGCACCGCTCCTGACAGCGGCAGCAGTGGCTCATAAGATGATGATCGCGACTGTGTCCTCACAAGCGACGACAGATGTCTCGTGAACGAATAAATGTTTCTTTATGACTCGGCCTTCTGAAATACTTTTTGGGCGAGCTAGGACCGCAGGGTGCGGCAGCGTCAACCTAAATTCGGAGTATAACTTTATTTTGCCCAAAGGGGGTCGCGAGTTGGGGGGTCGACTTATAAACGGCAATATACGGTATTTATTGGAGCATAAACTGCATTTGAAATGACGCAAATTATTTTCCTACGCTATTCTTCAAAGCACTCAGCAACTCTTAACCACCTTCAATGGTGCTCCGTGAAATCGGATTTTGAAGTTTTGGTTAGATGTGTTTCTATGGGTTGTGTGCCAACCTCATATCCCTTAATGTGTTGATTTGTTTTAAATGCATTCTGCCTTTCATAATCATTCTTTTCATTATTTTTTGTAATCTGTTCTAGGGTGTACACAGTTATTCTTCACCAAAGGAGGACATCATAAGCATACTGTGAAATTGGAAAACTGCTTTGAAATCTTTTGTTTCCATGTATATTCTGATGGGTGCTAAGCCTCCTTCTCACCCCTGGTCAGCCCGGCTTGGTAACAGCAGAGTCACCACATCCTGCTTACGCCAGAGATCGGTGTGAGCTTTATGGCTGGACCTGATCGTAACAAACTCAAAGGGGACCAACAGTTTTTCCACTATTGTAGTAGTGGCCACTGCTTCATCACAGCTGTTGATGACTTTGGCCACACCTGTCATGTGTCAATGGTCTTCTTGTCTCGTGCCAATCAGTTTTGAGGGAACCTCTGGCATAGCCACCAAGCAACCAAATGTAGATACACCAACTAAATATGTCAGCCCAGTCAATGCATAAATGTAACAAGAGCGCTCATGAGATGACTGTCACCTGTCTGACATGTCTAGGACAGGATGCAGCACACCTGTGAGCAGGTCACACAAGACCCCACTCACCCCAGGGAAAGAGCAGGGTCTGCTCATACATGTAATGAGAGCGGTAGTGAAACTGACCAGACACAGCCTTTAGCTTGCTTCTGTGAGGCCCTGCGTCAGCTGAGGGCTACCTACCACCTGGAGGGTAACATGCCGAGGGGTATCATGTATCAGCGGAAGGGAGCGTGAGGAGAAATTGAAGGAGGGCGTTCATGACAAAAGGATGCTATGGTGGATGCTCCATTATGTACTCCTCTTTTAATTTTGTTTAAGCTTTATGAAATTCCATTTATTTCGTCATGAGCTGCAACGGCTGACACCAGCAGATCCTGAGAGACTGCTCAAGGGACACAATGAAAACACAAAAGCAGCTAAGCGGGAAAAGCTGGAATAAATTTACTGCAGTGTGTAAAACACACACACGCACACACACACACATTGTCAAGCCAATGACCATTTCATGAACAAAACACAAACACAATTGCACCTCGATATAATAAAGTCGTACTTTCCAGAAAGAACTTCGCTGCACTGACATTTCTGTATTGGTGGCACAAATTATATTGCACATCCCTGAAACCTTCCTGTTGCGCTTTATTTTCAATGCGTGCATTTGCGAGGCTAATACAAGCAATTTTAGAAGAAGCACCAAGAAAAATGAGCAGCAATAGTAGTACAATAATGTTTCGGTAAATTAAAATCACACGTCTCTAAATATATCGCAGAAGTCCAGATTTTCTGTGGAGCCGAGCTGCTACCCACTGGCACTGTGCATTCATATAGCATTTTCTGACCAAATTGAGGACATCTTGATTGAAAGCTGGAGGTATAAACACCATAACCAAAAATTATCACGAACTCTGCACTTTGATGCAGCAGCTGCTACAGAGTGGGTGCTCTCACTACTTTCACACAATACGAAATATAGTGGGGCGGCCAAAGTCCATTAATGCTGTTGCATTCAGCTTTCTCGTTTCTAGAATTCCTTGTAGTACTGTACCTATGGATGCCGTGGGTGTAATATATGAATACTCTGGCTTCAACATTGAATAATAGTTGTGAGTGCCCAAGTACGACTTCCTTTCTGCTGTTCTGTTCCTTCAGCTCTTTCAGCTGTGTTGATGGCAACTTGGTGAAAGATTTTGCACTGGCTGTTCTGAAAAAGCACCTCCCTGTACCAGAACAAAACGTGCCTCCTCGCCCAAAGACACAACAGTTTGGCAGCACATACCTGTTGTGCTGCCGGATGTAGCACTGGCCCCATCGAGTGACAGCTTCACATAGAAGGTGGCCAAGGGTCTTCGCCGGCTGTTATCGCCTGTAGCCTTCTCCGAGGAGGGGGCCTCCTGCACCATGCCACACACAGTGACGACTGTGCTTGGCTGCTACTGCTGGCCTAGCCACAGCCAGGACAAGCCCAGGTGTTTCAACTACATCGCGCAAACATTCTATACTTTTGAAGAATTGGTCAAACAGAAATGCATTTCAGTAGTCTTCGATTTCACCCAAATGTTTAGTAGTACAGTCGAACCCGGATATATCGAATTTTGCTTATATCGAACTCACAGAATATCCCTTTGAAAATCCCATGTAAAAGTATAGGAAAACCGCGTCATATATCGAACTCAATTTCACTGGTCGTTCGATATATCGAACTCCGCACCATGCACTGGAAAGTGTGCCTTCCCCAAAGGCGATCGCATCACCCTCAGCCATTTGCCGCGTGACGCTTTCAAGCCACGCGCGGAAGGAATGAGAGGGGACAGTTCAGCGACGGCTGGTCTAGGGCAGCGTCGCGCCCATTCCCCAAAGGCGCGCGCATCTGCGGTTATCGTCTCCCACGCGCCAGCACGACGTGACATTTGCAAGCCATGTGCATGAATGAACCAGAGAGAACTGGTGGGAACGAGAGGGGAAAAACGCGACAGCGCAAAGCATTCTTTTGCCGAGCTATCTCTCTCCTTCCTTTCTCCCGGCCTTCGTTCGCAGCAGCACGCGCTACGCATGCGCCAAGCCAGCTCACCCCGTTCTCAGACAGAACATCGGACGCTTTCTTAAGCGTGTGTCGGGAACCATCTGCGTGCGGCGACATGGCTATGGCACCTGTGGACGTTAAAAAGCGGCAGACCTCTCTCTCTCTCTCTTTTTTTTTTTTGCGAGAGTTGTCCATTCTTATTGTTGTGCTGTACGTGCGGCGTAGCATAAGATATGGAGGCTGCAAACGTTAAAAAGCGGCTTTTTTTTTTTTTTTTTGCAGGAGGAGTCGTTTATCCTTGCATGTATGAATCAACGAAAGCACGCGGTCAGCTGCGATCATGACACTGGTTTTTAGCATTTTTCACTTCAAACAGCATTTAGCTATCACGTTTTCCAATGATTTTGTGGAAGTAGACTAGCGTGATAAATCGAACCAGGCTTGTGCAATCAAGCCATCATGGGCACCCTGACAAGTTCGCTCCCCACCACCGCAGAAGCTATCAAAAGATACACGCGGGACGTTATCGCTGCGCAGCATCTTGGCACGCTGCCAATAAATTAGCTGCGGATGAGACGACCGGAGTGGCGCGCGCTATCCACATGCAAGCAAAAACACTCGCGATTTCTGCTGCGGCGACAGAGAAACCTTGTTTTGAGCTGCCGCGGTGGCTCGAGCGGCGAGAGGGACACAGTTCCAACAAGTTGGAAATTTTTCGCTCCGTCGCTGCCGCTCGTCGCTGAGATCGCTCAATCGCTTGCATGTGAGCGAGCTGGCCTTGACGCTTTTTTTTTTTTTTTTCAAATTCTCAGGTGCAAAAGTGGAGGGTGGGTTCATTATGGGAATGGGTTGATTACGCGACAAATACGGTATCGTTTTTTCGCATCGTAAGTGCCGTCACAAGCCGATTTCTGGATATCGAATTATCTATATATCGAACTATTACGCGATCCCCTTTGAGTTCGATATATCCGGGTTCGACTGTATACTATTTAAAAGAAATGACCTATGTCTATGAAGCACTTGCTTGGCATGGTCTCAGTTTTGTGAATCGTGTATACGCATCCATGTACAAGTGGACTGCAGAAACCAATTCACTAAAGTCAATTCACAACTGAATAGGCAAATCATTATAGTTGGTTTGAGTCCACACTTGTATATTTTGGTATGTGAAACTCATTCATGTAGCAATACCAATTGGGGTTAACATTATGTTCAAGTAAATAAATTCCACCTGCCTCCCCGAATGGCAGACTTTACTGCCAAAAAATAAATTGACTCCACATAATAAACAGATACACTGCGCCTTTTCCGAGCTCTAGCCAGTCAAAAAGACAGAGTGCATGCCTGCACAGTAACATACACCACACCTTTTCTCACCTTTCCCTTGTCAACTTTCCCAAACTTTTTTTAGTGCACTTTGAGAACTACTTCCAGTGGGTGACATCGAAGCATGCAACCGCTGTGATGTGATCAAATGGAGCAACTCCCATGCCTTCCATTTGTGCGCAGCCAGCTGGCTAAGCAGCAAATTGAACAGGTCCTGTAGTTTACGGTCCCCATGCAAGGCACACTTTGAAGGTTAATGGAAGTCCAGTAACCACTGGACTACAGGTCCAGAAAAAATAACCGGCAATAGGAGTTGGGAAAACAGTGTGCAGCTACAAGTTATGCAAGAGTCGAACCTCGTTATAACGAAGTAGTACGGGGCGCGAAAATTTGTTCGTTATATCCGATATTCGTTATAAAAGTGCGCACCCAAATTCCAGTAAAAAAAAACGAAACAAAATGCGCACTAATATGGACAAGGTGCAAAAACACATTTTTTTTTTAAACCAAAACATGAAATCTCACTTTTTGTTGTGTTAGAGAGCAAAACTGAATACCAAGCAGGGATGCTGCCTCCGCGCACAATTCGCGCGAGGTGTGACCTTGGAGGCCATAAGCCGTTGGCGGTAGTTTTTGTTGCTGCCGCTAAATGACGCGGCACCTGAACACGCAGGCGATTTAAACACACTTCTGCAGTGGTCGATTCGATTGACTGAAAAATTTCTTTTCTCGTGTTTTTTCCCGGCTCCTTTATGAAGTTTTTGCCGTTTTAATGCAAAAGAACTGCTTCGTTATAACCGATCTAGTGTCAAATTTTGAAATTATTTTTCGTTGTACAGAAAGAATTCCCATCGAAATAAACCACAGTTCAGTTCAGTTCAGTCGTTCAGTCGTGTCCGACCCTATGGACCATGTCACGCCACGCTTTCTGGTCTCTCACTATCTTCCTAACATCACATAACTTCATCTGCAGTGCCTCGAGGATGCCATCTAACCATCGCGTTCGCTGCCTACCCCTTCTCCGGTGACCCTCAACCTTTCCCAACATCAAATATTTCTCCAGCGACTCCTCTCTTCTCATCAGATGACCAAAGTAGCTGAGCTTTAACTTTAGAATTTGACCCTCCAATGAGCAGTCAGGGTTTGTGGTCGACAATATCGACTGATTTGACCTTCTGGCAGTCCAAGGAACTCTCAAGAGTCTTCGCCAGCACCACAATTCAAACGCGTCAATTCTTCGGCGGTCAGCCTTTTTCACAGTCCAACTCTCGCATCCATACATCACAACTGGAAAGACCATAGCACGAGTTATACGGATCTTGGTTGGCAGACTAATGTCTCTGCTCTTTACTAGGCAGTCAAGGCTAACCATTGCTCTCTTTCCCAGAAGCAAGCGTCTCCTAATTTCATGGCTGCAGTCTCCTTCCGAGGTAATCTTGGAGCCCAAAAAGAGAAAATCTGGCACAGCTTCCACTTCTTGTCCATTGATGCTCCAGAACTTGATAGGGCAAGACGCCATGATCTTTGTCTTTTTAATGTTCAGTTTAAGCCCAAACTTCTCACTCTCTTCTTGTACGCGCATCAGAAGTCTCTTGAGTTCCACTTCACTTAAAACCACAGAAATAAACCACAGACCAACCAAATTTGGTTTTAGTTTGTTTTGTCCAATAATTTGCTATATCAGTGTTCATTATAGCGAGTTTAGACTACACTTTATGTGAACTTGCAATTTTATTTATTTATTTATTTATTTATTTTTTTTTTTTCCACAAATGAAGCTCCATACATCCTGATGTTGGGAATGGGTGTCAGCACAAGGCATGTAATACTCACGGCTCGGCCCAATGCACACTCGTGAGCAAAACAAAAATGGTATGCCATCTAGCAACAGCTATCTGGGATCGAGACAATCGTGACGGTGCTCTATTTTATTGACATGCATGTTTCGATGTCACCAGACAGTGTTTAGATGCAGTTTTCCAGAGCTCCGCCATCGACTGCGTGTTATACACCACTTGTACTCATAACTGCACCCCAGACCGTGCAAATAGGTCGGCTCCACATGTTGGCAACACATGCATCAACAATGTGCCACATTGCTTTTTTTTCTGCAGCAGTTTTATAAGAGAGAGGCCGGACCAGTGAGCAGCCGTTTCGTAATCCCTAACCCTCCCCCCCCCCCCCCCCCCCTCCCCCCCCGTCCACACCAACCGTTTCTAGTCAGTTTTGACAAACAACACCATTTGAAGTGAATAAAGCAAACCACATGCATTGCCTAAGGCTGCTTCTGACACCCCAAATGGCAGAAAAAGCTCGCGAAACATATGGACACCCACCTTGGAGAGGCCAGTTGTGCAGTGCGAAGAGATCTCCACCCGAATGTCACCGCCACGATCCTCAGGGTTCACCTGAAAAGACGACGCGAGCAATGATTCACCTCCATTTTCCCTCAATGGCTACTGTTACAGCAAAAACCCAGACTGGCTCAGTGTTCCCAGCCCAGCAGTCAGAATCACAGTTTCGCTGGTTTCAACACCCCCAGAGCATGCACAAGCATCTCCACCCATGCTCAAAGAGTCGCGCAAAGATGTGCCGACAGGTACGCTGACAAGAGGCACCGTTAGGGGTGCTGTGTTCGTGAGGCATATCTTCAAGCACATGGGACATTTTTAACCACACATTAAAACAAACGGACATAAATGTGCACAGTAAAAGCAGCAGCTCACAACCAGATCTTTTTTTCCAAGGCCTAAGCTTCAAGTGAAACATATATACAGCATGCAACACTGCTAAAGCTCCCGCAACCACTTGGTGCTGGCGAGATACATGCCCCACGTGTATACAGAATAGAGACTAGCACTTTTTGCTGCATCAAGCTCAAGTAACACAACCAGCAATGTCCTGCACTTCGTCCTACCCCTTCCTGCATATCCGTACCGCACCTCGCCGAGACCTCGAGAAGCAAGCAAGAGTGACACGTGATGCATGGCTGACTTGCAAGCCTAATCACTGTGACAGCTTCGCCTGTGCTAAAAAAGAAGTATAGTTCACCAATGCTACAATGAGAACAATTTGCAATGTGAAACACGTCGTCTTGTACCACTCCATATTTTGGCCAGCAAAAACCCCTAACAAATGCTTTGAGAAGCACAGGCAACATGTAAAGGAGTTACATGCTTTTGCAGACACACTAGTGCGAAGCATTCACACGCTGCATGCATTGCTAAGTGAACCAGAGTATGCTGCCTTCCATTTTCAGTGTGTGTGCACCAGATGCACTAGTGGCTGAAGTTGAGGATGGAAAATGAATACTTCTACCTGCCTAGTCTTTCACCATGCACCGCATTCACCAAGTCATGTCATCACGCTTGCCAGGAAATAGCATGGTCGATCACAAAGACAGTGGCAGAAACACTTGGGAGCTCTGTCCCATTATGACGCAGGTCTTCAATTTTATATATGCATGCACTTTCAGGTTCATTCTGAATAATGCTGACTGCAAAAGCAGCAGCCGTGCAAGAGACTCTGTAGTGTGCGCATGTGCCACTAGGTGGCACCACTGCTTTCCTGACTGTATATACTTGTGTTCAATAAAGCCTGGGGGTCATTTACATAGCGTCGTTCGCGCTTTCAGAAGCACATCCCACCACATTGTGTTAGAAGTGAGAGATTACGATGCCACTAATTCAGCACTCTTCGGCTCTTCGCCATGAACGACGCCGCCACCTCACTTGAGTCAGTGCTACGCCCACCGACGCCGTTCGAGTTTGACAGCCCAGGTACCTGGCTGACATGGCTGCTGCAGTTCAAGGACTTCTGCTGTGCAACGGGACTGCCTATATTTGTTACCGAGCCCAAGGAAGTCTTTTCAACATATATACATATTGTGAAAAACGGCCAGGTCGAGACGGCAAAGTTGTGACGGCAAGGCAAGGTATGCCGTGTCAGCGTTTAATCCGATGGAAAACCCAGGTGTGTGCCGGAGCCGGCGCTGCGGGACAATGATGATGGTATGTACAAAAAAAAGAAGATCATGGTATGTACAAATTAAAGAAGATCCGTGGAGGCCTCACAATATATATATAAAAAGTGACCAGGGTGTCTGATGCAATCAACTTTCAGTTTACCATACAGCAGTGGGGAGTGGACATATTTTGCAGAGCTGAGTTGTAGCAGGATGTGCTTCTGCAAGCACAAACGATGAATGACACGCTATGCCACTCAGCTGGCAAATGATCCCCAGGCTTCATTGAACAGAAGTGTGTATATATATATATATATACAAGCACGGCGGCCGCGCGGCGCTAGGCACGTGGCAATATATATATATATATATATATATATATATATATATATATATATTGCCACGTGCCTAGCGCCGCGCGGCCGCCGTGCTTGATGCCGCCGCCGCCGAAGTGGTTGTTGGCTCGAGAGGCGCGCTGCTGCTGGACTCTTATCGGAGCTAGAAGCAGACTTTATTCTCGGGTCCTCGTCTATGTGTACCTTCACGGCTACCTGTGGCTTGAGTCGTGACAATATACAGTCGAACCCGGTTATATCGAACCAGGATATATCGAATTTTGGTTATATCGAACTCACAGAATATCCCCTTGAAGATCCCATGTTAAAGTATAGGAAAGCCACATCATATATCGAACTTAATTTCACCGGTCGTTCGATATATCGAACTCCGCACCACGCACTGGAAAGTGTGCTTTCCCCAAAGACGATCGCATCACCCTTGGCCGTTCGCCGCATGACGTTTTCAAGCCACACGCGGAAGGAATGTAGGGACAGTTCGGCGACGGCTGGTCTGGTCTGGGCAGCGCCGTGCGCATCTGCAGTTATCGTTTCCCGCGCGCCAACACATGACGTTTGCAAGCCATGTGCGTGGGTGTGCCCTCCTTTTGCCGAGCTATCTCTCTCCTTCAGCACGCGCTATGCATGCGCCAAGCCAGCTCAGCCCGTTTTCAGACAGGCGTCGGACGCTCACTCCAGCGTGTGTTGCGAACCCTCTATGGCGCCTGCGGACGTTAAAAAGCGGCAGCTCTCTCTTTGTTTTTCTTTTTGCGAGTCATCCTTTCTTATCGTTGTGCTGTTCGGACGTTAAGAACCGGCGTTTTTTTTTTTCTTTTTCTTTTCCCGGAGTAGTTTATTCTCGCATGTATGAATCAACGAAAGCACGCGGTCAGCTGCTGCAATCATGACGCCCGCCCCAAGCGCGGCGTGATAAATCGAACCACGCTTGTGCAATCAAGCCACCACGGGCACTCTGTTAAGTTCGCTCCCTGCCACCGCAGGAGCTATCAAAAGATAAACGCGCCGCGACGTTATCGCTGTGCAGCATCTTGGCACGCTGCCAAGAAATGAGCTGTGGATGAGATGACCTAAACGGAGTGACGCGCGCCATGGACATGCAAGCGAAAACGCTCGCGATTTCTTCCGCAGCGACACGGAAACCTTGTTTTGAGCTGCCGCGGTGGCTCGAGCAACGAGAGGGACGCAGTTCCAACAAGTTTGAAATTTTTCGCTCTGTCGCTGCCGCTCGTCGCTGAGATCACTTGCATGTGAGCGAGCTAGCTTCAACGAGTTTGTTTTTTTTTTTTTTTTCAGATTCTCGGTGCAAAAGTGGAGGGTGGGCTCATTATACGAGTGGGTTGATTACGCGACAAATACGGTATCGTTCTTTCGCATCGTAAGTGCCGTCACAAGCCGATTTCTGTATATCGAATTATCGATATATCGAACTATTTCGCGATCCCCTTCGAGTTCGATATATCCTGGTTCGACTGTATATATATTGTTATGTGGTGACAAGCAAAAAGACGACACAACATGGCGACAGGATGAACGATGATTTAATGTCTGGCCTAGCGCGAAGGCTCCTCTCGCGCCACTGCCGATCTTCTTCTTTGAAAAAATATATATAATATATATACTTCTGTTCAATAAAGCCTGGGGATAATTTGCCAGCTGAGTGGCCTAGCGTGTCATTCATCATTCGTGCTACAACTCAGCTCTGGAAAATATGTCCACTCCCCACTGCTGCAAGATAAACTGAAAGTTGATTGCATCAGACACCCTGGTCACTTTTTATGGTGAAAGCTGGTAGGGCCATCCGTTCTGCTTGCATGGCATCAGCAATGGAACACACACAAGTGTACGGTGAAAAGAGGAGCGAGTTCGTTCTCGCCACTGCATATTTCCTTGACTGCAGGCATCATGCCAGACTCGTGCGTGTTGCCGCGAAACCTTCAAAACTGTATTTGTTGTTTTTTAACAGCCACCAGGATAAAGGCTTATCACTGATTCTGGATCGCGTATCAGTTCCGTAATCTTTGTTTGTTAATGCTCGATGTCGCTAGTCACACCTTTATCAGTTTCGTTGTAGCGCAAGATGCACCGAGATCTGCCTCGAAGATTCCGGCCACTCGTGTGTCTTTCCACAATGTTCCAGCCCGTGCTGGTAGCTGTTTGTGACGTCATCCAGACTGTTCTGAGCAGCCTTTAAATTGAGCGTTGACGAGTGTGACGGGCATTCTTTGTTCGACGATCGACCAGCATGTTTGTTGCTATCGCCGCCGCCGAGTTGCTTAGTTCTTTTGCGGGCGCAAGTCAGCCCAATAAAGAGTTAATTTCAGTACCATCAAGCCTGTGTTTTCTTTTGGTGTCAACGGCCTTGTCACCAATACGTGACAGTATCATGGTCGGATGAATGACTGTGCATGACACAGTGGCTGTGTGTGCACAGCTGCATGTGACAAATGTTATACCGCCTGCCTTATAACCCTTTTTCTACACTCCTTTGTTCACTACCCAAACAGAAATCCAGAACAATCAGCATCTCCCACCACTCCAACTGTTGCTAAAATATGCATTGCCCTAAAAGTAATCAGCTGCCTATATATTTTTTTTTTATTACATACAAGGAAACCACCAACTTGAACTTCAGGGTGTCTGTGACTGCCCAATGGAATATCATTCAACTACAACGCTGGTGAGATTTAGTCAAGGAAATTCCCGTCAGCCTAAGTCTTGGCACACTACTCCCAAAGCAGAGGTAAAGCACAGGCTGTTTACGTGTGTCTCTCTCCTCCCCCAAGCACCTGTATTTGTATTTGGTTCACTTGTCCCCACAAATGCCTAGACCAGCATGGACAGATGTGACGGCAAAAGCTCTACCAAACCACAAAATGTGTCTGGCAGCCACTAGGTACCAAGCTCTCAGTGTAAGCTCTGAGTGTCTGAGTGGCTGAGCACAGAGGAGCGCTTTAATGATAAAGAGCCTCACCTGGAGTGGGTGGTCCAGCACATCGTAGATGGGCTCGTACAGATGCTCATATGTGGTTGACGAAGAACTGCTGTCGTCCACCTGTAACAAAGGTCCTGTCACTGCCCTTGGGGACAGACATCACCTTATCCCAAATCTCCGGATTTAAGGGTACAACAGTGTCAGCGGTGCCTGTCTGTGGCCCTCCTTAAAAATTTTCACTTGCACACATGCTCTTTGCTACCCACTCGATCTGCTTTTAGTGAGCTCTTTAGTGAGCTGCCACATCATGTGAAAGACAGACATAAAGCCCCACAAGTGTGCCTGCACGGGGGAGCACCTCCTGCTAGCTTGGCCATGTCACGTGGCACAGTGAAATCTCATTACTATGAGCATCACATTAAATTTTTTAAATTCACAAATGCTATTTCAAAAATCCACACCAGACTGACGACATTTTCAACATAAAAATGTTTCACAATTAAGAGTTTTTATATAACATGCATTTCAAAATAGCATAGGTAATTTATTTTCTCCTTTATAGTCAAGGAACATAAGTATTACGAATTTGGCTAAAAGTGGCAGTACCAGAACTCAAGCATGAGGCCACTGTTTCTATGAGCACAGCCATAGGGTAGCAGCTACAGTTGAATCCCGCCACAACGAATACCGCCACAACGAAATTTCCGCGACAACGAATAATTTTTTATTCCCCGCGAGTATCCTATAAGAATTAATGGCCTAAATTTCTCTGCACAACGAACCATTCTTGCAGAGCGTTTCCGCTTCAACGAAATTTTCGCGTTCAAAATCGAAACCGAAACTAGTTTTATTGGCGAGAAGTCCAAGTCAAATCCAAAGCCACATTAAGCATGAAATCACGTGATTGCAGTTCCGCCATTTTGGCTTTGTGTCGTGGTCGTGGTCGCGTTGTTCACTCGCTGCCTTTCTCTTCGACAACGACGAGTTTTCATCCGCAGGACACGATGGCAACGCAAGTGAAAAAACGCAAAACTCTTTCCCTTGAGCAAAAAGCTCGAATAATCGCCCAAGCAGAAAGCGGAAGGAAGAAAGCGGCAATTGCTGAAGACTTCGGAATTCCTGCAAGTTCGCTGTCAACGATTCTAGGCAATAAGGACAGCGTGAGAATGGCACTTGCTTCAGGCACATCCTCGAAGCACAAAAAGGTGACGCGGCCCCTCCATGAAGAGTTGGACAAAGCAGTGCATGCGTGGTTTGTGGAAGCACGAGCCAGCAACGTCCCCCTGTCCGGAAGCATCGTCCAGCAGAAAGCCTTGAACTATGCATGCCTACTTGGCATTGATGATTTTAAAGCCAGCATTGGCTGGCTAAACCGTTTCAAGGCCCGCCATAACATCGTTGGAAAAGTGTTGTGCGGCGAGTCAATGTCAGCAGACGTGGACGGAGCAGCTGCTTGGAAGGCGAGTAACATGGCCGGAATTTTAAGCAACTTCGCGCCTGCAGACATTTACAACGCCGACGAGACCGGGCTATTCTACGAGATGTTGCCGGCTAGGACGCTCGACTTCAAGGGGCAGCGCTGTCACGGCGGCAAACACAGCAAAAAACGCATCACAGTGCTGCTTTGCACAAACATGGATGGCTCGGACAAGCGTCCGCCGTTAGTCATAGGCAAAAGTGCCAAGCCGCGCTGTTTTAAGGGAACTCGTAGCCTACCTGTGCAGTACAAGGCGAACAACAAGTCATGGATGACCCGCGCTATTTTCACCGAGTGGATGATGGCATTCGACCGCGACATGAAGCGGCAGGGCCGTAAAGTTTGCTTGCTTTTGGACAATTGTTCAGCGCATCACTCCGACGAAGTCAAGCTCATTAACACGGAGCTGAGGTTTTTCCCTCCCAATTGCACGTCTGTCTTACAGCCTCTCGATCAGGGCGTGATTCTTAGCCTGAAGCGCGCTTACCGCGGGAGGTTAATTCAGCGGCTGCTTTTTAACACTGAAACCGGCCGAGACACGAAGGTGGACTTGTACGTGGCACTGCAGATTATGTCTGCTGCCTGGAGCACACTGGGGCGCTCAGTAATTGTGAACTGTTTCAGGCACGCCGGATTTGCCGAAGGTCGACCCGTACACTCTGCTGGCCTAACACCAGGCGTTACAGACAACGACGAAGAGGCGTCACCGGCTCCGGGGATCGCGGCCGCCTGGAAAACGCTGGGAGAAATAGGAACCGTGCCGCCTAATCTCGAGCTCGACGAATACATCGGCGCTGACGCTTGTGTTGTTGTTCACGAAGACGTGAGTGATGAGCAGATCATAAAAGCTGCCCGGAATGATAAGGACTCTTCCGATGAAGAAGACGACGACGTACAGGAAGCGCCGGCTGCGGCAACCGCCGTACAGGTGATGGACGCTTTTGATGTCATCAGGAATTTCGTTGCTGTCCGAGACGACGATGTTGCAATGGGTTTGCTGACCGAGTGCGAAAATCGCGTGACGGCGTTGCTCGCCGTGAAGCGTAAGCAAACCAAGCTTACAGATTTTTGGCATTAAACGCCTTTGCTGCTGCTTGGGCAATTCTTTCTGCGTTTCACGTCAAATTTTTGCGATAACGAAGTTCCGCGAGAACGAATTTTTTTTCGTGCACCGTGAATTTCGTTATAGCGGGATTCAACTGTATTATAATTGCACGACCAGTGCCAACTGCCAGTGCCACCACAAAGCTGTGATTTGCTGTGCTGCTGCGATAGCATAGCAGGTCTAGCCGCCCTTTCTCTCTGCGCTCAGTGTTGTTAGCCAGTTGGTTACTGCTCGCAACATTCACATGTGTGGGCAAGTATGTGTTCTTTTCTTGTGGGAGGCCTTGTATTGTAGAGCCAGAGCAGACGAACAAAGTCTACACTTTCATTGCTTGGTGCAATGATGTATTGATGTGTGGTGCAAGGATGACATATTGCACAGAGTGGAGTGTAAAGGAACTCCTAAAATAACAGATTTCTTCAAATAAAGCAGCTTTGAATTGCGTGCTACATCTGCTCACGTGTCTACTGCTAAGGTATGTCCCTTTCATTCCTAGGATTAACCATTACCTTACAACCGCAACTTTTTCATTACAACAATATTTAAAAATATCAAACAACTTTTGGCGGTCCTGCATATGCTGTAACGGGACATGACAGTATTGTGATGGCATCACACCACGCACCAACCAATCAATGTCCAGTCATGTCACCTGCAAACTACCAGCGGCATACCTATGATTTTTCACTTACAACACTAGATTTTGTGCAAAACGGGGCTGTCACATTAGGAAGATGTAGCAAATAGAGACACAAAGGAGAAACTGGCAGACCAAACCTTTGCATATTTACATCTGCACCCTCAAGTTATGAAAAATGCACAGTGCTTGGTTCGTCACAAGCACTGTATGATGTGGTGCCCAGGTATCAATGCCATGGTCTGGGACCTGCCAGAAACAAGAAACGGGATGCTCACCATCTCCCAGGTGATGTCCTCATAAGGCTTCTCACCCGCTGCCAAGCTCCACTGCAGGTCACTGCAACAATGAGCGACAAGGTATGCCTCCCTGAACCGAAACTGATTGGTCATCGCATGTTTTCCCCAATCTTCCTTCTGAACAAGTGAATAACAGCCTCCTCGATCACCCGAACCAGCGCGCACCATCCATCCTCGATCAACCTCAATGGTGCGCACTCGCTGTCCTCGATCACCAGAAGCACCCCTTGCCGGGGCAGTTTTTCGTTGCTCCGTCACACACCCAGAAAATCGGTGGTTCGCAAGGGTGCAACCCCGGCAGGCACTGCGGGATGTGCGCTGCAAAGAAACCACTTTGCCCTGCTCAATGTACACGCGTCTGCACGCAGACTGGCATGATGGAGAAAAATAGTATGCATGGTTGCTGCAATCAATCAATCGATAAACTGCGGTCAAGTTCGTCTGGTAACGAAGACAGTATGACAATCGACCTCACACAGCGTAAATATGGTGAACACCCGAAAGTCACCACTATCTCTTGCTGGGCTAGTTGGTGTGACATTGTGTTTAACCAAAGGAAAAAACAGCGCTAAATGCTAGACAGAACACACAGAAAGACAAACGGGACAGGCGCGAAAGTCGACTAGCTGTTTTTTATCGGGCCGATCATCTGGCTCCTCAACGATAGCGAGTGTCTGTTTATGATTCGCTGCTTGGCATAGCAGTGTGCAGAGCTTTTGACATGTCAAGCGTCACGTACGTGCCTTTGAGATGTGAAATGTGTGATTTATATGCATTTCTAGGTGAGCAGGAACGTCTGCTACAATGTGATCGGCACGACCATGAGAAGTCGTGCTTTTAAGCTCCACGGGGCCCTTACCCACAGAAGACTGCTGAAGAGCATGTCCTTTTTAGAGTAACCATGATTGTGTGCATAATCACTGGATTTAACTCATGTATGGTATGCTGGAAACAAAAGTAGTCAGCACTTAAGCCATCGTTGTCATATTTGGAATAGCATAAAGTACACTCCATGTCATAATTGACTGTGTAGCAGCTTACTTAGACCCCAAGACTTCATTCAGTTCTCCCACAGTCACTGCCAAATGAGGCCTCGTTCCATTGATATTGCTGCTTTTACAATGTGTGCGTGGAGCACGGAGTTTGACAAGATTGTAGCCGACAATCAATTTTGCGCTCCAGAAGAAAGGTGTCGCTGCATGCATGCCCCTGCAGGGTGCAGCTTGTGCTCGATGTTGACTCTTCTCAAGGTGCCACCGCCGCGGTGCACAGGGCATCGTGCCGGTTTTGGGGCACACCTAGTGCGCAGTGATCGAGGATGCTATAAGACAGCCCCAGTGCACTGAACGCTGCCACAGTCGAGCAGTCTTGGCCAAACTGCCAAGGTTACGCACAAATTTCACACTAGTGTGCTGCTTGGCACCATATTTGAGAGTGCCTCTGTCATTAGAAGCAAATCAAAGCATGCTGCCATAGGTGGCCATGCCAAGTGAAAACACAGTAACAGCAGAACTTGTCAGCTGAAAACATAGGGGAGTGTGTTGTCAGAGATTTGACTGCCCCGGTGACAGACACTGCTAATATAGCATTTACAAACATAATCTGCGAACCCCAAGGCAGGCTTGGGAAGATCTGCACAGCTGCACCAATGTGTGTGTGTTCTTGCATTGTTTGCTACCGCCAAGAATTCACTTTATCCAAGTTTGTGTTCGCGGGAGTCAAACTGAATTGCACACAGCAAAATGTTTTACACATTTCAGTGTACAAAGTCTAGATGTGCTAAGCAATGCTGCACTTGACTCACCAGTGCACAGCGGCTGCAAGGCAGCATCTCGCGATGGCTGTTAGCACATTACTTAGTGCTTGCAGCTGACTGTGTACAGAAAGAGCAAATTACCACGTGTGATAAAGTGCAAGACATTGCGGTTCAGTTGCCACCAGTTTAGATTGAATCAAAAATTGATAATTTCTTAATGCTTAGTAGGTTAAAATAGTGACATGCAAAGCCGAGCTAGGTATGACATTTTGTGAAAACAGCGCTAAACACAGCAAACAACAAAGCAGATGGGATCATCGTCCAGTCTTCTTTTTGTCTGCTGTGTTTCGCACTGTTTCCACAAAATGCTAATAATGAAACAGTGGTGAGAATAAAATAACACATACCATTTGAACTTTTGAATATTCACACACCAGTGAAGCCGAGGACAGCAGAAAATTAGGCAGGTGGATGATGTTAACTCATCATCATCATCATCAGCTGACTATACCCACTGCAGGGCGAAGGCCTCTCCCATATTTCTCCACTTAACCCAGTTCTGTGCTAGCTGCATCCACTTGACCCCTGCGAACTTCTTAATCTCATCCGCCCACCTAACTTTCTGCCGTCCCCTGCTACGCTTTCCTTCCCTTGGAATCCAGTTTGTTACCCTAAGCGACCATCGGTTATCCTCTCTTCGCACTACATGTCCTGCCCATGTCCATTTCTTCTTCTTAATTTCCACTAGAATGTCGGCAACTTGAGTTATTTCTCTGACCCACTCTGCACGCTTCCTATCTCTTAATGTTACCCCTACCATTTTTCGTTCCATAGTCCTCTGGGTTGTCCTCAATTTAAGTAGAACTCTCTTGGTTAGCCTCCACGTTTCAGCGCCATAGGTGAGTACAGGTAAGATGCAACTGTTGTATGTATACTTTCCTCTTGAGCGATACCGGTAAGCTGCTAGTCATAATCTGGGAGTGCTTGCCAAATGCACTCCATACCAGTCTTATTCTCTTATTTCCCTTTCATGGTCCGGATCTGCAGTTACTACCTGTCCTAAATAGATATATTCGTCTACTACTTCCAGTACTTCGCTACCTAACGTAAACTGCTGTTCTTTCCCTAGGCTATTGAACATTACCTTAGTCTTCTGCATATTGATTTTCAAGCCTACCTTTCTACTTTTCCTGTCTAGGTCATCAATCATTATTTGTAGTTCATCTCCCGAGTTGCTTAGCAAGGCAATGTCATCAGCAAATCGCAGATTACTGAGGTATTCTCCATCTACCCTTATCCCTAACTGCTCCCATTCCAAGTCTCTGAATACTTCCTCTAAGCAAGCTGTGAATAGTACTGGGGAGATTGTGTCTCCTTGCCTAACATATTTCTTTATGGGAATTTTGCTACTTTCTTTATGCAGAACTATGGTTGCTGTGCAGCCACTGTATATATCTTCCAGCACTAACTAGTTACCTAGTTTGCAAGAATCAAGTAGACACACTTAACACGGGGCCATGCTAATTGGAGTAATATGGGAGAGGCATTCGTCCTGCAGTGGGAGTGGGTATAGTCCAGCTGATGATGATGATGATGGCACCCCCCCTGGAATACGTAACCTAGGAAACCATTAACATTGAGGAAACTCTCAATTTCTTTCAAATTCTACGTAGCAAGGAAGTCCCACACAGTGAATGAATACAGATGCCTCTGAAGGTACTAGCTCAGGATATGCTGCCAAGCACACTTCTCACTGATTACTGTCCCAATTGGCACGCTTGGCTTATGCATTTCAGCTGTAAAAAAGACTGGCAAAGTACCGCGCTTAGTTACCAATGGCTTTTGCCAACCTATTCAACTCTAAGTTGTCCTTGTGCATTTAATCTGTTTCGCCTTACACTCTTTAAACTCATTAAATGATGAATGAGGGGGTGCATTAATCTGAGCACTGCATCCCCACCGCAGAAGGTCACAGTTGTGCGAGCGAGACAATGATTTGGGACAGAAGCTATGGTGAAAAGGCATGAGAGGTAATGGAAGTTTATCAAATAAAAAGGAGAGGAAGTGAGTGTGTCAGCAATGTGCTGTGGCCCTCTCCAAGGCTGAGCTGATGCATCTTGGATGGGTTGCATAGAACCCCTTTATAGTAAAGTCACTGAGACTAGCAAAAATCTTTACTATATCAACTGTCGATGATGACATGGTCCTGAAGGTGCTGTCTGCTAATTAAGTGCAATTTACTGAACAAGTCTTGTTGGTTAATAAAAAAACACTCTAAAATACCTTCCATATCTCTCTTTTATTGTCTCTTCATGCCATTTTCTTTTTTCAGTTATAATATTTTTTGTTTACATCTTGCGGAAGTATCTCTTAAGAACAAGGACAATGTGGACTACAACACAGTTGGATTTTATGTGAAAACCAAAGCTCTGCATGAACTCGGTGTCATCCTCTCCTGTTTCTGTCTTTTGAAAGGCAATAGATGAGCAATGCGCACAGCAGTCACGTGCTGTAAAACCGCGCACACTACACCTCCAGTTTCTTCCACCGCTGCATCGCGTTTTGCGCTGCACAGTGCTACATATGCTCAGTCATTTCTTCCCTCCATTATTTCTCACAGCACTTTTACCCCTTTTTGCCTTCTGAATGAACCGCGCCGCATTCTTTCCATGTTTGTAGGCAGCTTTACATTTTTTTCCCCTGCCCGCTGCATGCCTTTCCTCATGGCTCCAAGCCTAGGCAGTTAGCTTCTCCTGCGTGCTGCTAAGCCTGGTGGTAAAGCGATTCAAAGAAAGAACACGGTGATATTCATTTTAATTTTTAAGAAAAAAAAAAAATTTGCCTCGCTGTACTGGGTAGCGCATGTACAGCGATGCCATTTCATGCAAAGTTGTCACCGAGGCCAGACATACTTTACTATAACCGAATTTTATTAAAAACATTTTTGCTATAAAGGAGGAAAAATGTATTGGGCGCGAGGACATACCGTGGTATCACCTCTCGGAAGCGCCCGCATGACGAAGTAAGTGGGATAATGCACGTTGAACTGCTGCTGTGGGATGCTTTTCTTGGCAGTTCAGTTGCGCGTTAGCATTACGTTCATTTATTTATTTAATATATACCTCGGTCTGGGCCTGTGTAAGCTTATTTTGAGGTACGAAACCCACTTATTCGGCAAAAAAGCACTTCACCGAATTAGAGTTATCGTAGTTGGCGAGCTTTACTGCTACGACAACGCGCACCGGCTGCAGCATTTCTGCTGCTGTAAATAAAAACAACAATTGAAGCTGCCACACAACCAGTGTGATGTAAGCAGTCTGTGCACAGATAATGGGATTCCAGAGGACTGTCAGATGCTAAGCGCCTTCACATAGCGCTGGTTGAAGCAGCGTCTTTCCCTCGATCAAACAAGAGCAAACAAGTTTGACTGTGGGGATGACACGAATAAATTTTTTAGCAAGTTTGAAGACATGCGTTCCACGCAGCGAATTCTTGCGCACTGACTACCACCATTACCACTCTATAGGGTTAGAGCGGATATATGTTTTCCCCGCGCACAGCAGTCTTTTTTTACGCATATATTGCTCAGCATCTTTCGTTTATTCACGGACTCTGTCATTAGAAATTGCTGCAGTACTGGGACGCTGCCTGAGACAACTCACCATGCATACCGCTGACCGAGGTGGCAGATTCTAGTTCACTTCAGTAAAACTTCCGTGTCAACGCGTTCATTTAGAAGATTTGAGACCTTCTGGCTTTCACACGATCCCTCCTTTTTTTGGGAGAGTACTGCTCCATAAAAAAGTCAGCATCTTTTCCATCCTTCCAGCAATAGTACCGTTAGCTTCACAAGTGATAAGCGCAATTTAAAGCACGTGCGCCGTTTCTTCTGCCTGCCCACCGAAGTCTTAGCGCCAACTCTATGGACGAAATCTCGCTCGCTGAAATGTCTGCTGCGCAAATCATGAGTATGATCACTCGCTTCTATGACCATTCAAATTTTGATTAAGAAAGGTTCTGTGAGCTTATGTTTTGGATAGCAATGGGAGCTTGCGCTGGGTTCCCTCGCTTACGTCCGGGTACAGAACAGTAACGAACCTGGCACTCTATATCAACGCAAACTACAGATATAAACACGACTATTAGTTTTTAAAACGCACAAATTATATCGAGCATCTGCTTCAGCAGCAGTAAGAGGAGTCAAGGATCCCACCTGCTCCCCTAGGTCGACACTAGCGCCTTTCGCTACAGTGGTGGCGCTTACGTCCAATAGTCGTCTATGGAAGATGAATTGGGACTTCACTATATCCGAGTTTACTACAGCGAGTTTCGACTGCACGAGAATTCACAGTGCATGTCTGATTCACTCTGCATATAATGTTCGCCTGAACAACTAAACAAAACAGGATGAAAGCCAGCACCTGTCACATATGTCCTCCTCCTGTGAATGTGCCATACTACTTCCTGAACCTACCAACCATCTAGCCCATCTCCAATTTCTGTAAAACTGAAAAGCCCTCTGTGCAAGCTCAATGCAGCAAAAAACAGCGCCAGACGTCCGAATTGAACAAAGGAGAACGAGGGTGGCACTCACTTCTTGCCAGGGCTGGCTTCACTCTCAGTACTGCTGACCGACCCACCATAGGGAGGCTCTGCAAGAAACAACGTGGCTGTGCCTACTGCCATGGAAGGGCCCTCCACCACAAAGCAATCGCTGGCACCACCCACCTTGTTTGTCGCGTGTCCAGAGGAAAGAGTGATTTGCCCGGACGGGGCCAGGGTGGGCCTCCCTGGCAACCGCGGGGGGCGCGGTGGTCGGTGTGGTGCAGCGAGCCTCAAGGTTGCGCACGGCCACCTGCACAGCTGTTAGCGGCTTTTGCTGTACAGACACGGAGTGCGTCCTCCGCACGGATGCCACGGGCGGCCGGATGACACCGGATGTAGCACGAAAAGACCGCCGGTTAACAACACCAGGTGCCGCCCTTCTTGCCACCGTGGTGGGCTCGACCACATTCAGCTGCTCAAAACTCTTTGCCAGGGATGCCACCCGTGAACCGGGTCTCGGAACAACTGCATCACAAGACACCACCACAGAGATGAAAAAAGTCTGCCTAGACTGGGAAATATGCTTCACATCTCATGGTTTAGGGGCAATAAAAACGGGTCACCCGGTCCTTCTCTGACCATCGTCCCATTCCTTGGCATACTTAGCATAAAATCATGTCATTGTGGCAGCGTCTGCAATATGTCCTGCAACAGGAGTGAATTTGCCAACCACACAGGTCATGGAAATAACAACTGTGCAATAAACATAAGAGCCATGAAGCACTCAGCCCAGTGATGCTCGCCTCGCCTCAAGCATTTGGGGCAGACACAGCAAATAAAAAGGTCAATTTCGTTAAAATTTTCAACTTGATGAGAAATTCCTTATGTAAAATTGTAGCTCAATAAAGAATGTACAAATTCAGAAAATGACTTTTTTCTGACACTGAAAACTGTGAGCAAGTAGCACTTCCAATGGTCCTGGCAGATCATGAATTACACTGGTTTATGACGACAGAGCACAATCCTCTTAGTGTCAGAATGAAGAGCAGGGATCAGAAGATTAGAACTTGCATTGCTTGAAATACCCCATTTCTCTGATCAAAAGCAAATGCTTATGAGAGATAAAAAAAAGCTTAGGTTGATTTCCTCACCATCCCTCCAGCTTTTGTAGCGAATGACAGTCCAATGAATGTCCTGAACTCTGGTGCAATAAACCTGACAATTTTTTTTAAGTACCGTGCAACTGTTTTTCAAAGTTATATTTATAAAACGCATTTTTTCTGAAATATGCATGCTGCATGAGTAGTGGGTATCAGAAGAATTTACTTAAAGCTTTACTACACAGAATGGGCTTTGTGAACATGTGGACAAATTTTTGCATTTTATTTTTCATTATTTAATATCCCACGGAAATGCTCGACAACTGGACTAGCTAGCTTAAAGTAAGCCCCAGTTCAGAAACAACCAGAAAAAGTTCCATATCTGTGCCTAGTTTGGCTACACTTCATGCATAAATAACAACAGTTTCCACTATGCCTTTTAATTACACACTTGACTAACGAGTTGATTATAGCACTGTGCTAACAGAGGACAGAGGGAAAAAATAACTGTAGAGTGTGGTGGAAGAGAGACAAAAAAAAAAAAAAAAGAAAGCCCATGAAAGTAGCTATGCCACAAGTCGAAACACACGGAGCCATTGGCTTGCACACCACTCCCAAGGTGAACTAGCTTGCACGTCTCTGGGAAGTAAAACTCGAGCATTGAATTTTGAAATATGCAAATTTTGTATGCTATGGGGCAACCTCGAGTTGAAATTAGGGAACGAACATGGTGCTGCAAAGCAGTCCCTTGTTGTGCTCAAGCCAAGGCACTGCAAGTCTACCGCTATTGGCCGGGGGAGAAAGCTATCAGTTCACTACGCCTGTCCTCTCCATTATACACTTTTGTCCTTTCCCCGGTGCGATAACTGTTTGGTTTTTGACAACCAACCCGACGGAATGATCAGATCTTGTTTGCTATGGAAACCTTCTGCTCATGGCACCATATGTCGGAGGGGCTATCGGCTTTGCAGGCTTATGTCATAAGGTCACAGTGTTCTACCATTCAGCTGCACTCTTGAAACATAAAACACAAAACTTGAGTAAAACGGCGAGTTGATACATAGTTAAACCGTGGTCGCCACCACTCCAAAGCCATAATTCAGCACATCCTGCAGCTGTAGCCTTTCAATGAAAACAGAGGATCACATAACACCTGAACCTTGGCCAGGCAGAGTGCGTCGTGCGTGCCAGAAGGCTATGTGGAGGTACAACTTGAAACACCACAGAAAGCAGGACACGACACTCTTACATGACACAAACCAAAGAGATGTGTCCTGCTTTCGGTGGAGGTACACGACACTTGTATCACAGACAGCATAAAGTGGCAGGGGCCATTGTTCTGCAGCATCATCATGCCACACTCCCGCTGCTGTAGTCAGCGCATGTACTGAGGTGCAAACATTATTTACGTGCATTCTCCATCGTGATAGGTGTCAACATCTAGTATATCTTCTTATACAATGGTGCACAACATATGCGGGCATCAATTTGTCCCATTAGCCATAATACTGCAAATTAGCTGCTCCCCCAGCCTTATGCAGTACTTGCACCCACTATTGATGGTGGGGTAAATAACCTGTTTATAAGCATTTCATCGGCACCAGGAAGGGGAAATGCCTGCACACATCTTTCCCTGGAAAATATTCTCGATTATTCTCATGCAAACTGTTTTACTGATGCCAGAAGACATTCCTTATTCTTCACTCTGGAAATGAACTTTAAAAGAGTTATTAAAAAAAATTTGACGATAAACCATCAAAGATGGTTTATAAAGCACACAATCATCTGCTTGCAGCTTAATATTAGCAGAGGGATTATATTAACCGCAGCCTTGAAAAACATATAACAGAAGGACACTTACAGATTTGCAGGGAATGCAAGACTCGAGAGAACTGCATGGGACTGAGTCACTAATTTGCACAACCCAGGATAATGCCTTCGAGTGCTTTGCGTTCATGATTTATTATTTCAGCAACATGATTTTGTTTCTTATGAAATCTAATTTATGGAGTAAATAATTATGTGAGAGCTAATTACAGACTACAAAGGTTCATAAGCAAAGCACCAACCTCTTTCCAATTATTAATCATTTGCACCAAGTCACTTGATCCTGACAATGTGACCACTAAACATGCATCCTCGCTTAAAGCTATGTTCAATGTTTATTAGTTGTTTGTAAGTAAAACTAATTATATTGGCAAATTCTCCAGGGCAGAGAAGACTTTTCTTTTTTTATTTAATTACAGTTTTTGAGAAGGCTGCAACACTTTCTTTTGTAGCCGTATGGCTGTTTTTGGTGGATGCTTGTGAGCGATTACTCCTTTATTACAAAACTAAATATATGTTTGCAAATTACTACAAAGAGGCTGGTAATTTTGAATACATTTCTTGCCTGCAGTTTTATGATTATGTTAAATTATGATAGTTTTTAGTTGCCCAGCACATTCAATAAAGGCCCTACAAAAGGAACATGCAAAAACTTGAAGCCCCCATGATGCTTTTCGAAAGCGTATGGAATACTGTATGACACTGAAAATCTTCGATGTCGGGGTTCAGTGGGCAGGTCAGCTGGTCGTTTAAGAGGGCTATGACCAACACATTCATGTTATTCATGTAGGTTAGTAAGAAATATATTCTGTCAAAACTGTTGTTTTGTCCAGCCAGAGTGTTCTCGCAGCGCTTGTGCTATCTCATCATCAGCCTGATTATACCTACTGCAAGGCGAAGGCCTCTCCCATATTTCTCTACTTAACCCGGTTCTGTGCTAGCTGCATCCACTTGACCCCTGCGAACTTCTTAATCTCATCCGCCCACCTAACATTCTGCCGCCCCCTGCTACGCTTTCCTTCCCTTGGAATCCAGTTTGTTACCCTCAACGACCATCGGTTATCCTCTCTTCGCCCTACATGTCCTGCCCATGTCCATTTCTTCTTAATTTCTACTAGAATGTCGGTAACTTGAGTTATTTCTCTGACCCACTCTGCACGCTTTCTATCTCTTAATGTTACCCCTACCATTTTTCGTTCCATAGCTATCTGCCTGCATGTAAAACAGTTTTTCCTTTCCTAGCAACTGCTTAGCAGAGAAGAGGCAAAATATTTCAGTTTCAAAATCCTTGCAAAAAGGGCGCCAAAAATACTAGGCAGACATAGAAGAGGACACAGAACACACACATAGGCACAATAACAGCAAATGGTTTAATTCTTGGTGCGTGGAATACATGCGGGCAAGTGATAAGCAACCAGAAACTGAATCATTATGCGCAGCATGGAAAACATGATGAACGCAAATATTAGCATTCTACGCACTGCATCAAAGGTATGCATGCTCCTTTTCCGATAAATGCACTATGGGATCACCGACATGAGATTCGACACATTTCTAACGCCTCTAATATTTCTCTTGTCAGATTTTGAAGATTATTTTGAGACCTAAAGGCCTCATCGTTAGAAACCAACAGACCCACCAAGTGGCTCGGGCGGTAGTCGCGGCGACCGGTTCGAGGTGCAAGGGGGAAGACCTAATTATCAGACTACGCAACGGCTCCAATATAATCATCGTGAGCACCGACAACGAAGAGGCGGCCCAGCAAGTGAGGCGCATATCCAATCTCATTTTCGGCGGGAAATCCTACGAGGTTAACGCACACGTGGCGGCGCCGGAAGACACAATACGAGGGGTGATCCACGGCATCGAGCCCGAAACAACGCCCGAAGAGCTGAAAGCCAATTTAAGGGTACGTACCCAGGGAGTCAAGATTCACAGCGCTCGCATGCTAGGCAAGACAAGCACGGCGGTAATCACCTTCGACGGCCACATTAAACCCAGACAAGTCTTATACTACGGAGGGGAGATGTGGTGCCACCCATACTTTCCCACCCGCCAGTTCTGCCACATATGCTGCAAGCAAGGCCATAGATCCGACGTCTGCCCGACCCCGGACAGTAAGGCCTGCAAGCAATGCGGATAGCAGAACCCAACCCAAGAACACCGATGCACCCCGAAATGCCTGATTTGCGGCGGAGACCACCAAACAGGCACCAAGGAATGCAAGCAAAGACTGAAGCCAGCGGCGGAGCTGAGAGGGCGACCCGCATTCAGAAGCCAGCAACAGCAGTCGCTAGGACGGGGAAGAAGTAGGAGCGGCAGAAGAAACCGACGACCAATATGGTTTGGGAATGAAGAGGCCAGCCAACCACGGAACAATTCGAGAAGCCCGAGCCGTGAGAGAAGCAAGAGCCGGGACGGACGGCGAGACGAGTCCTACCCGCCACTGGAGAAGCTCGGGGGCCCCGGGCCGAAACAACAGCAGAAGAAGAGTAGCGGAGTCAAGGTAAGCTGGGGAGCGGGTCCTCCTAAATCGTTTAATCCGCACTCAAACACATACACGGATATAAATACACCCTTAAGCAGGGAGAAAAAGCTAGAAGAAGAAAATAAGGCTCTGAGGGAGGAGCTAAAGAAAAGTCGAGAGGAAACTAAACAGATTAAACGGAAACTAGACGAACTCATCAAAGAACTACAATGGCAGCAACAGGGCAGAAACGAGGCAAGCAATATTAGACCAACCTCTCCCCCTCCTCCACAACCGGTCGAGGAGAAGCAGAAGCAAACGGAGGACCAAAAATGGGACGAAATGAAAAGCTTTATGATGACAGTACAGAAACAAATGCGGGAATTCCAGCAGAGACTAGCTATGCAAGACCAGAGCTTCCGCAGCTACGTCAAGAATCAAAACAACAGACCTATCCACGAGGCTAGAGACAGACTATTTAGCGAAAGACGCTTTGGCGCAACAGAAAACCAAGGGGCAAACAACAATGCAAACCCATCATGGCAAGACAACAGCAACTAAATATTTGGCAGTGGAACTGCAGGGGGTACAGGAAAAAACAGGGCCTCCTGCAGCAGTACATAAACTCCAGGGGGAAACAGCCAGACATAATCCTGCTCCAAGAAACCAACAGCACACGCACATTAAAGGGATACACTTGCCAGGAAGGCGGGAAAAGAGCCGCAACCCTCATCAGCAGCAAAATAGCCACCATAGCACACAAAGAGATCGACGGAACGAATATAGAACATGTAATCACCGAAATAATTCCAAAGAAGAAATTTGGGGCAAAAAGCACCTTCATAGTAAACCTATACAGCCCCCCCGAGACAAAAGGACGGCGATTTTGGAAGGTTGTTTACCGAAGTAAACAAATTAGCCAAAACAAACGCCCTTGTGATAGCGGGAGACTTTAATGCCAAAAGTCCAAACTGGGGATACCCAACGTCTGACCGAAAAGGCCAAAGCATCTGGGACACTGCGGCAGGCCAGGGCTTCGAACTAGTAACGGACGAAGACCAACCCACAAGAACGGGCAACAGCGTAAGCGCAGACACAAGTCCAGACCTCACTTTCGTAAAGGGTACAAATCAAACAGAGTGAGAAAACACCCTAGAGAATCTAGCAAGCGACCACTACATAGTCCAGCTAACAATGACGGCAGAGTCCACCAGACGGAAGCTTGGGAAAGCCCGCCTCACAGACTGGGACGCATTCAGACAAGGGAGCAGGGACCTAACAGGACAGATTACGAGCATCCAAGAATGGTGCCAGCAGCTCAAACAAATACAGGAAACGTATACGAAGGAGGTAGACAGAACCGAGCGAGCACCAGAGGTGGACAAGCGCCTGCTTAGGCTATGGGAGGCAAGGCGCAGTCTCACCAAGCGATGGCGGAAACAAAAGCTAAACAGAAAGCTAAAGAAAAAGATTGCAGAAATCACAGCCAAGGCAGAAGAATATGCCACACAACTAGCAAGGCAAAACTGGCAGGAATTCAGCAACTCGCTAAACGGCACACTGAGCACGGCTAAGACATGGCGTATCCTGAAAGCCATGATGGATCCGGGAAAAACGAGGACCGAAGGCAACAAGACAATACAAAGACTAATCCACCAGTACGAAGGAACCGAGGACCAAATGATTGAGGACCTAAAGGCCAAATGTTACGGGAAAGAAAGCCCAGAAGAATACAAAGGAAGTTATCAGGGCAAAGAGAATCCTGAGATGGACAGGCCGATCACGCTGGCAGAAGTGCACGAGGCGATGGGGGCCCTCACTAAAAACACGGCAGCCGAGGGAGATAAGATACGAAACTCCCTCATACGCAACCTCAGCGAGGGAGCAGTAAACCAGCTGACAAACTACCTCAACCAACTCTGGGCTGAGGGCACAATCCCGGCCGAATGGAAACATGCAGAGGTGGTAATGATTCCCAAACCGGGCAAAAAATTGCAAATCGAGAATCTGTGGCCAATCTCCTTTACCTCATGATTGGGAAAGCTGTATGAAAGAATAATTACGAAAAGAATCCAGCGGTGGATGGAACGAGAGCAAATCTATCCACACAGCATGTTTGGATTCAGGTCTAAGCTATCTACGCAGGACGTTCTCCTACAACTCAAGGAGGACATCCTAACCAACATCCCAAAAACAGGGGAAAACGTGGTCATGGCCCTAGACATCAAAAGGGCCTTTGACAACGTCAGCCACCCGGCCATAATGGAGGGACTCCAAAATATAAACTGCGGGGAAAGAACTCACAACTATGTAAGAGCCTTTCTAGCAGGCAGAACAGCCACCATAGGGCTGGGGGAGGTGAGAAGTCAGCCTTTCAGCACCCCCCACAAGGGAACCCCACAGGGGTCGGTGATCTCGCCCGTGCTCTTTAACCTAGCCATGATCGGCTTGGCCAAAAGACTGGAAGAAATCGAAGACATACAGCATGCCATGTATGCGGACGACATTACGGTATGGACCAACCGGGGCACGCTAGAAGAGAAGCAGGAAAGCCTACAGAGAGCCGCAACATGCGTAGAAGAATACGTAAGGGCAAGAGGCCTAGCGTGTTCAACAGACAAGTCGGAGCTACTCAGGGTGGTGAAGAAACCTACGAAGGCAAACCTGGAAATCAAGCTCGAAGGCCAAAACATACTGGAAAAAAACGTCATAAGGATATTAGGCATGTGGCTGCAGAGTAGCGGAAAGTGCAGCCACACGATCAGCCTACTGCAAAAATCAACCGAACAAGTCAGCAGAATGATTAAAAGAGTCTCCAATAGAAGGCATGGAAGACGACACCCTTAAACTAGTCAGAAGCCTGGTAGTCAGCAGGGTGACATACTCCCTTCCCTACCACCCGGCAATCAAGAAAGAAAAAGAACAGGCCGAAGCTCTGATAAGGAAAGCCTACAAAACGGCCCTAAACCTACCAAGAAACACCCCAAACAACAAGCTACTAGAACTGGGAGTTCACAACACCTTTGAGGAGCTGGCGACGGCCCAACTGGAAGCACAGCTAGAAAGGCTAGAACTCACGGAAACAGGCAGAAGACTACTGAGAAGACTAGGCTACCAGGCGGAAAACACGCCAGACCCAAACGAAAACATTCCAGACGAAATCCGGCGAACCCTCAGAATTCGCCCGATACCACGAAATATGGATCCCAACCTACACGCGACCAGAAGACAGGCAAGAGCAGAATACGTGGAGAACCACCTAGCTAAAAAGGCATATACAGTATATACAGACGCAGGGCTATACCCGAGAGACAGATACAGCACCAACACGAGGATAGCAGCAGCGGTGGTTGACTGCTCAGGCAACACGATCAGCTGCGCATCCGCGAGAGGAAGATCGGTAGTAGACGGAGAGGAGATAGCTGTGGCACTCGCAGCGGCCGAGGGCTATCGAAGAAACGAATCACAGGTTATAATAACAGACTCCAAGACAGCCTGCAGAAGGTTCCAACAAGGAAGGATCTGCAGGGAGGCCCTACGCATTCTCCTCGGCGCAGGAGCCTCGGGCTATAAAGCAACACAAGTAGTTTTCTGGGCACCGGCGCACACCAACATAGAGGGCAACATGAGGGCAGACAGCCTGGTTCGCGAAATCACGCACCGAGCCTTGCTGACAGAAGACCTCGTGGACCCCGTGATGGTGGACCCGACGTACGCAGATATTTTAAATCACTACAGAGGCAGCAGGTTACAATACCCTCCGCCCCACAAGCGACTCACACAAGAAAAAGCGACCAGCTGGAGAAGACTGCAGACTGGCACCTTCCACAACTTATACATTCTAAACAAAATGTCTCCCACACAGTATAGAGATAGCTGCCCCTGGTGCGGAGACAGTCCGACCCTATACCACGTCACATGGGAATGTAAACACCACTACACTTTCCACAAACAAACTAACCCGAGTGCGGAGCAATGGGAGGGCCTGCTAACCAGCTGCGAGCTCACTGCCCAAAGGGCATTGGTGCAGCACGCATGCGAGGTAGCCAGGACCAGTGGAGCCCTGGAATGAGGGAACCACCCGTGCTAAGGAGTCTCCAACGGTGGCGAAGAAGCGGCTGCAGGAAGACTCTCCGAGACTAACCAAAAGACCTCAATAAAGTTTTTTCACTCACTCACTCTTGTCAGATGATCATCAGGCCTGTTGAGAACATGTGTCCTGTCGAAGTTTGGTGCGCAACTGCGAGTTTCACAATGATCACTTATGTGGGCCGAAAGATGATTTTCACTTTTGTATCTATGCTCATATAACCATACAACCTGCTGTTTAAACATTGTCCTGTTCACCCTATCTATTGAGCGCAGGTTGTATGGTTGTATGAGCATAGATACAAAAGTGAAAATCATCTTTCGGCCCACATAAGTGATCATTGTGAAACCCGCAGTTGCGCACCAAACTTCGACAGGACACATGTTCTCAACAGGCCTGATGATCATCTGACAAGAGAAATATTAGAGGCGTTAGAAATGTGTCGAATCTCATGTCGGTGATCCCATAGTGCATTTATCGGAAAAGGAGCATGCATACCTTTGATGAAGTGCGTAGAATGCTAATATTTGCGTTCACCATGTTTTCCATGCTGCGCATAATGATTCAGTTTCTGGTTGCTTATCACTTGCCCACATGTATTCCATGCACCAAGAATTAAACCATTTGCTGTTATTGTGCCTATGTGTGTGTTCTGTGTCCTCTTCTATGTCTGCCTAGTATTTTTGGCGCCCTTTTTGCAAGGATTGAGCGCCACATGAGAGAGGATGCAGCTCACATGCTTTTCGGCATGCTTCTTCCCACACACCTGATCATTATTTTGGCGCCCCGCGTTCATCTTTGCACTCATCATCCCAAGGATGTTTTTAGCAGAAAAAAAAAAAAAAAAAACGGAGAACAGCCCATTCGGCTAATTGTTTTCAGACATTGAGATATGGCATGAATATATTGTCAGGGGGCGCTCGCAGCAAAAGATGTTGAAGTGGCGCTCGGAGCGAAAGAAGAAGTGAATCGGCTCCGCACTTACAGGAGATACCTAGAATTCGGACCGTGGAATTTCGCCCGTACCGGCTCAGTTAAGCTAGCCCCAGTGGCCAACATCGTGACAAATCTGGTGAAGGTCAGGTCTGATGTCCCGTACCCCTCCGCTAAGCAGGAGTGCTGGTCATATATTCGAGGAAACGCCTGTTCACCTCACCAGCCGCAGGCAACGAGGCCTACCACCTGAGTTTTCCCCATTGGCCATGACTACCGGCAGCCACGACGTCGTCGCAATGCCTGGAGCGACCCCTACTTACGTAACGTTTCAGAACCCCCGCGTCCCAAATACCTTTCACAGGAACACCTATGAAGACGTCGACGACTGGTTGCAGCACTACGAAAGGGTAGCTACCTTCAACCTCTGGGATGACGCCGCCCGGCTTCGCAACGTCTACTTCAGCCTTGAGGATGGCGCTCGGACATAGTTCGAGAACCATGAAGAGCAGCTGTCTTCCTGGAGTGAGTTCAAGCGTCATCTTGCGGCTACTTACGGCAGCTCAGATCGCCGCGAACGGGCCGAACGCGCTCTCCAATCTCGGGTTCAAATGCCTAACGAAACCTTCGCGGCATATATCGAAGACATGACACGCCTCTTCAAGCGGGCATACCCTACAATGTCCGAGGACAAAAAGCTGCGCTACCTCTATTGCAAGCGTTGTCCGCGACGAAGTGCAGCAAGCGCTCTGGCCTCCGTTTCCAAGCGGTGAACCTCACCCTGCTCCTCCTCTTACGCCACCTGAGTGTCACTGTCCCACATACGCCGAGGTACTACAATACTCTCCACACCAGTCGCCGACCCTCATTCCTGCTAACGTAGCTGCACCGACAAAACCAGCCCCCGTGATCCAGTATGTAACGGATTCCCGGCCGTCTAGACGGAAAGCAGACGAGTGGCGTACAACCGACCGACGGCCTTTATGCTTTCACTGCGGCGAACCACGTCATGTCTATCGGCGCTGTCCCTACCGTCAACTGGGCCTCGAAGGTTTTTCCGCCGATTCTCCGTGGCCTCGCTACGGCGAACGGCCCCGAGCCGTTGAAGATTTCGTCAATGGCCAGCGCCGTGGCGTTCAGTCTTGTCTGCCGCAATCTCGATCACCGCCGCCCAGGGCTCGCCCTTCGCCATCTGCTGCCAAGTCCTCATGGGCAGCGCAGGGCTGATCGTCCAGCCCCCAGCAAGAAAACTGAAACCAGCGACCTTCGGGGGTAGGCTCGCTGAACATCGCTGCGCGGGAGACCCCCCATCGACGCGGACACGGAAAGACTACGCATCGGCATTGGAAAAGTCCGCATTATAACGCTACCTCAACACCACCATGACGACGAATTGCCAGTGGAACCGACGACGCACCAACAACAACGACGAATTGTCGGTGAAAGAGATGACGCAACAATGCACCCGCAACCCCGACGAATTTCCGGTGGAACGGACAGCGCAACAACGCGCCTGCAACAACGACGAATTGCAGGTGAAGCATACCGCGTACACCGATGCAGAGCACTCAAACACTCAGAAGCCTGATATTCGCGAGCAGCTTTTGTTGGACATACCAGTAATACTGGATGGTCGCCATGTTCGAGCTTTGTTGGATACTGGCACTGATTATTCTATTTTGAGCAGCCAGTTTGCCGCAATTCTCAAGAAGGTTTAGACTCCGTGGGCTGGCACACACGTTCGCACTGCGGGTGGTCATCTGGTTACTCCTTTAGGCATGTGCACGGCCAGGGTTCAAATTCAAGAGTCGACATTTGTGGTAAGCTGCCTCGTTCTGAAAAGCTGCTCACGTGACCTAATTCTGGGCGTAGATTTTCTTCCAGGATTTTAAGGTCTCGTTTTCTACTGAGAAACCAGTGGCCCTCAGCAGTACACAGCGACCAATCAATGTGCTTCAAGTTTATGAGGACAGTGTCACGCTGCCACCCCGAACCAGCACCTTCGTTAATGTCAAATGCAATGCACTTCACGATGGTGACGCAATAGCCGAAACTAACGTCTCGTTACTGTTGACGCAGGGAGTCTGCGTGGCTCGCAGTTTGATCCATCTTAACTGTGGTCAGTCCAAGGTACTTGTTACCCATTTTTCGCACGAGTATCGACACCTTTTTCGGAACACTTCCGTAGCTTTCGCGGAACGCATATCTGAAGTGTCTGAGTGCTTGTCCACAGAAACCGTGCCACCGCCCACATCCCTCGAAAACCTCGATATTAGCTCAGAGCTATCGGTGAGCCAGCGTGAACAGCTGTTTTCGTTGTTACTCGAATTCAGAGAGTTTTGCATCATCGTCAAATGTGCATCAGATTCCCATTGCCAAGCACCAGATCATGACGTTCGATGATGTGCGCCCAATCCATCAGCACTCCGACCGCGTCTCTTCGACCGAGCGCGAAGTTATTAAGTCACAAGTTAAATAAATGCTCGAAGATGATGTTATACAGCCTTCAAATAGCCCATGGTCCTCCCCGGTCATTCTAGTTAAAAAGAAAGACGGCACGTTATGTTTTTGCGTCGATTACCGCAAGCTGAACGCCGTAACCAAGAAGGATGTTTACCCCTTGCCGCAGATTGACAACTCTCTCGACCGCCTTCGGTGTGCAAAGTACTTTTCGTCAATCGATCTAAAAAGTGGCTACTGGCAGATTGAGGTAGATGAGCGAGATCGTGAGAAGACGGCCTATATCACACCCGACGGCCTTTACGAATTTAAAGTTCTACCTTTCGAAATTTGTTCCGCGCCGGCCACATTTCAGCGGATGATGGACACTGTCCTCGCCGGGCTTAAATGGCAGTGTTGCCTAGTCTACCTAGATGACGTGGTGGTCTTCGCAGAATCGTTTGCACAACATCTTAAGCGCCTGCGGTCAGTACTCGAAGCCCTTCGATCCGCTAACTTGACACTTAAGCTACAGAAATGTCACTTTGGCTACCGAGAGCTTAAATTCCTCGGTCATGTCGTAAGCGCTGCCGGCGTTAAGCCCGACCCTGACAAGCTTACTGTTGTTGCGGAATTTCCAATTCCACGTGACAAGAAAGCTGTT
Source organism: Amblyomma maculatum (assembly GCF_055883805.1). NCBI lineage: Eukaryota > Metazoa > Arthropoda > Arachnida > Ixodida > Ixodidae > Amblyomma > Amblyomma maculatum. The sequence goes on from NC_139346.1 coordinate 24,533,335, forward strand.
TGCAGATTTCTCGGCTTGTGCAGCTATTATCGGCGTGTTTTATAACTTCGCTGATCTTGCTGAACCGCTGACTCGGCTCACCCGGGGAGACACCCCTGTTGTTTGGAGTCACGAGCAAGAAGCTGCTTTTGCCGAGCTGCGTCTCCGTCTCCAATCGCCGCCTGTTCTAGCCCATTTCGATGAGTACGGTGAGACAGAAATCCACACCGACGCCAGTAACATTGGCCTTGGGGCCGTTCTCGTGCAACGTCAAGAGGGTGTGGAACGAGTCATCGCCTATGCCAGCCGTACTTTATCCCGCGCCGAGATGAACGATTCAACTATTGAAAAGGAATGCCTCGCCATTATTTGGGCTGCTGCAAAATTTCGCCCCTACCTTTATGGTCGCCCATTTAAAGTGGTCACTGACCACCATTCCTTGTGTCAGCTGGCCAACCTGCGTGTCCCATGTGGCTGCCTGGCACGATGAAGCCTTCGCCTACAGGGGTTCGGCCTCACTATAGTCTATAAGTCCGGACATAAGCATGAAGATGCTGACGCGCTCTCTCGTGCGCCCGTCGAGCTCGCCTCACCACACACGGGTGACTCTGGCAGTTTTCTCGGAGCTGTTGATGCTTCAAATATGTCTCATCAGCAGCGTGCTGATTCAGAGTTACGAGCCCTGATCGATTATTTAGAAGGTCAGCCAGCCACAATACCTAAGTGCTTTTCTCAGAGCCTCTCAACTTTCTGCCTGAGAAGTGGTGTGCTGTATAAGTACAGCTCTAGATCCGAGTCGAGAACCTACCTCCTCGTGGTACCCGCAGTTCTACGAGAGGAAATCCTTTCCGCGTGCCACGATGAACCAACTTCTGGCCACTTGGGTTATTCTCGCACACTTGCTAGAATACGAAAGACAGTCTACTGGCCCAACCTTGCCACTGTTGTTAAACGCTATGTCAAGAGCTGTCGGCAATGTCAGCGTCGGAAGGTTCCGCAATCAAAGCCTGCAGGCCTCCTCGTGCCCATAATACCACCACGCGCACTGTTTGATCAAGTCGGCATGGACCTTCTCGGTCCTTTCCCTCGATCCGCTGGTGGCAACCGTTGGATAATATCGTCATAGATTATCTGGCTCGCTATGCCGAGACCAAAGCGTTACCTAGTGGTACAGCATCTGAAGTTGCCCATTTCTTTGTACACCAGATCATGCTGCGGCACGGTGCTCCGACCTGTATTATTACTGACAGAGGGACTGCCTTTACTTCACAAATGATGGCCGAAGTTTTTTATCTCAGCGGTACGGCGCATCGAAAAGCTGCTGCTTACCATCTGCAGACCAACGGGCTGACGGAAAGGCTTAATAAGACCATTGCGGACATGCTGGCGATATATGTCGACGCCCAGCACAAGACTTGGGATGCTATCCTACCATATTTATTTATTTATTTATTTGCAAGTACTGTTAGCCCTTCCGGGCTGTTACAGGGTGGGCAATGTACATTTAAGCGGCACAACAAATTTCCAACTCTTTCTCAAAAGTTTCTAAAGAACAAGTTTTTTCAAATACGCTTCGGTCAAGGTTGTTCCATTCAATGATTGTTTTAGGCAGAAATGAAAATTTAAATACATCAACTCTTGGCACATACGACATCACTGCAAAGGAATGATTAGTGCGAGATGACAGTCTCCCGGGCAGCCGCAAGTACAAGCCGGAATCCAAATTGAGTTTATTGTTATAAAGTTGATGAAGGAACTTGAGCCTAGCAATTTTTCTACGAATAGCCAAGGTTTGTAGCTCAGCAAGTGAAATAAGTTTGGTTGCGGACTGTGTTCTTCGATAGCGAGAAAACACGAACCTCACTGCTAATCTCTGAATCCATTCAAGCTTATCTATGAGATATTTCTGGTTTGGATCCCAAATTATGCTCGCGTATTCCAGACTTGGCCTTACCAATAATTTATAAGCTTTTAGTTTGACAGCCGGTGGCGCATCTCTTAACTTTCGCCGTAGGAATCCAAGCTTTCGTTGGGCTGCCCCACAAATATTCTGTGCATGATCACTCCAGTTCAAATCATGAGAAATCGTAACACCTAAGTATTTTAATCTATTGGAACGTTTTATTGCAATGTTATGTGACATTCGCGTACAATACGACAGTCCAAGAAACGACACGCTTCACGCCGTTTCGCCTAGTTTAAGGCAGGGAGGTTCGGACGATGCTGGACGCAACGCTCCCTCGCGAAACAGATAGCGAGCTTTCTACCAACACCGAGCACTTTGCCCAAGATGCTGAGCAAGCACACCAACTAGCACGCGTCCACATCACCCAGCAACAGGACAAGGATTCACGCCGGTACAACCTCCGCCACAAACAAGCTTCTTACAACACCGGGGACCAGATGTGGGTGTGGACTCTTGTTCGACGCCGCAGCTTATCAGAAAAGCTGATTTGTCGTTACTTCGGACCATATAAAATCTTGCGACGCCTCAGCGACGTTAACTATGAGGTGCTCCCAGATGGCCCAGAGCAGAGAGGCCGTCGGCTACCTCGTCCAGAGACAGTTCATGTCCTATGCATGAAGCTGTATTTTGCGCAGTAACTGAAAAACGGCAACTGCAAACTTTTTTTTTCCGTTTACTTTTGTCCATCTGTGTGCACGTGTGCCATGTGTGTCACGCTTAAGGAGGGAGGAATGCCAGGGTGCGCTCGGAGCGACAGACGTTGAAGTGGCGCTCGGAGCGAAAGACGAAGTGAATTGGCTCCGCACTCGCAGGAGATACCTAGAATTCGGATCGTGGAATTCCGCCCGTACCGGCTCTTAAGCTAGCCCCAGTGACCAACATCGTGACAATATGGAATAACAGCGAACCTTGCTCTGGAAGTGCCTGCTTGACCTTGTTTTACCTTGACAGGATTCTTTAGCTTTGTGAGCATTTCTTCTGCTGCTGAAGTGACGACGCGGTGAGTATAAAGTGTCTAATTGAGGCAGCTGACCCGACTATTAAAGCTGCATTACAGGCGATGCACACATGACTATTAAGTGCATTTGTTAGACAGGATTGAATGATGCTGCTTTTAATAAACATAGAATGAGCAGACAAAGGAAAGGATGTGCTTGCTAGCTCTAGGTTGGAATACATAGCAAACCTGACATGATAAGAAATAAATTTGCAAATCTAAAAACCTTAATCAATTGTCGATCAGAAGTTCATTGAGTCAGAATTATTGGATGCATACTAGTTGTCTGAAACAGTGACAACATCAAAGATGACTGGGTTTCTATTTCTGTTTTGTTGCACCAGATTTTATGTTCCCTGCTGCAGCTGAAGAGCACCGCACATACACAGTGAGGCCGATAGCTAAGTAATGATATCATGCACAGCGCTCTGAGGAGACCAGCAATATGTACCGGTATGAATGAAGTTCGCCAGGTGTGTGAAGAAGAGGTGGGTGCAATGTAGAAGAAGCGAAGCAGCAGCTGATGAAGAATGGAGCGTGCCTGCTTCATGCACCCCACATGTGAAAAAGAATCGGGAGGTAAGCAGGCCGCGTGCCGTGAGGCACTCAACTGAAGGTTATACAGCAGAATATGTGAAATGCGCCGCAGCTAGCTCAATAAATCTTTCCCTTCAACAACGTTCTCATGTCATTCCTGGGAAAATTCAGGCAGCACTTATCGCTGAAAATGAAAGTTGCATCCAAACTCTATCAACAATACTTTTATAACTGACAACGCAGAAGTTGCAGATGCTCTCCGCCAGTACTTCTGCTCAGTGTTTACACATAGTGGCAATATCAGCCTACACTTCCCAGGCTATGAACACATTCTGCCAATTGGGGATGTCATCATTACTCAGTAAGGTGTATCAGAGTTTTTACTCAACCTAGAAGCCAGAAAATCACCTGGAGCTGATGGAATTCCAAATGCATTTCTTTCCCAGTATACCAAGTGGTGCTCAAAATATATAACTTCAATATTCAAGAAATCACTGTCAAGAGCGTAAATATTAGCAGAAAGGGAGTGCACAAAAGTTGTTCCCATACTAACAAAAAAAGATCTTCCCCTGCTCCTGTTATACAGGCCAACTGAACACATAATATTCAAACACATACAGTGAAATCGCGATATAACGAACGAACAAATTAGTGTTAACTAATGTCCAATCATTACAAACTAATTAGTGTACTTAGTGCAAATTAGGGCTAACTAATTAGTGTTAAATAGCACCCAACTGGTGCTAACTCAGTTCAGTTCAATCGTTCAGTCGTGTCAGACTCTTCGTGACACTATGGACCATATCACGCCACGCTTTCCGGTCTCTCACTATCTTCCTAACATCACATAACTTCATCTGCAGAGCCTCGAGGATGCCATCTAACCATCGCGTTCGCTGACTACCCCTTCTCCGGTGACCCTCAACCTTTCCCAAAATCAAATCCTTCTTCAGCGACTCCTCTCTTCTCATCAGATTACCAAAGTAGCTGAGCTTTAACTTTAGAATTTGACCCTCCAATGAGCAGTCAGGGTTTATGGTCGACAATATCGACTGATTTGATCTTCTGGCAGTCCAAGAAACTCTCAAGAGTCTCTGCCAGCACCACAATTCAAACGCATCCATTCTTCGGCAGTCAGCCTTCTTCACAGCCTTCTTCACAGTCTAACTCTCGCATCCATACATCACGAGTTATACGGATCTTGGTTGGCAGTCTAATATCTCTGCTCTTTACTAGGCGGTCAAGGCTAGCCATAGCTCTCTTTCCCAGAAGCAGTCGTCTCCTAATTTCATGGCTGCAGTCTCCATCCGGTGTAATCTTGAAGCCCAAGAAGAGAAAATCTGCCACAGCTTCCACTTCGTGTCCCTTGATACTCCAGGACTTGATAGGGCAAGACGCCATGATCTTTGTCTTTTTAATGTTCATTTTAAGCCCAAACTTCTCACTCTCTTCTTGTACGTGCATCAGAAGTCTCTTGAGTTCCACTTCACTTTCTGCCATTAAAGTGGTATTCCGCAAATCTAAGGTTGTTATGTTTTCCAGCAATCTTCACTCCAGCTGAAAACTCACCCAGACCGACCTTCCTCAGCATATAGGTTAAATAGGCAGGGCGACAGTATGCAGCCTTGTCTCACTCCTTTCTCAATCGGAAACCAATCAGTAAGACCATGCCCAGGTCTGACTGTGGCCTCTTGCCCTTCATACAGACTAACCACATATAGAAGGGTTGTGGTTAGTCTAGTAATTAGAAACTGAAAGCTAGTAAATGTTTATGGCCATTTTTTGGGTCGCTGCCGAAGGTGTGACGCCCTCTGCGAACGGACGACAGTATAAGCTATTAAAGGCCTTAATACAGTCCCGCACGCGCGAATGGCGCAAATGACTGATCGGCGAACGACACACAAGACAGGAAGAAAAAAAGGCAGGCAGCTAGGCCTGCTGGCTACTATATAATAGACCACAGCTTTGTGGTGGCACTAGGAGCTGGCGCTAGATATGCTGATGATAATGGCTACAACCCACGGACCATACACACAGAAACAGCCGTTTCTGTTTCACGCGAGAGTTGCGAGCTACGACGCTGTTAATTTTAGCCGGATTCGTAACACTGAAGTTCCTAGATTATAGAAGAAAAAATAAAATATGTAAGTTATTCTGAAATATACCCTATATTGAAATTCGTAATTCTGAAATAGTTTTACATTGAAAACATAAAAAATCTGCTAAGGATTCTTAAAAAATTCGTTAATATGGTGTTCGCAGTAACAAGATTTCACTGTATTCGCCTTTCGGAATGGAAAAGCATTAGTTGATGCAAGACAACATAAGTTTAAGTAAGGGTTTTTGACCATAACTCGGCTCATAGTAATAGTTAATGACTTAGCAGCTGTAGATAAGCAAAGCCAAGTGGACGTAATACAGTGGAACCTGGATATATCGAACTCGAAGGGGATCACGAAATAGTTCGATATATCGATACTTCGATATACAGAAATCGGCTTGTGAAGGCACTTTCGATGCGAAAAGACGATATCGTATTTGTCGCGTAATCAACCCACTCCCATAATGAACCACCCTCAACTTTTGCACCCGAGAATTTTGGAAAAAAAAACAAAAAACATTAAGGCCAGCTCGCTCACATGCAAGCGATTGAGCGATCTCAGCGAAGAGCGGCAGTGACACAGCGAACAATTTCCAACTTGTGGGAACTGCATCCCTCTCGCCGCTGGAGATACCGCGGCAGCTCAAAACAAGGTTTCTGTGTCGCCGCGGCAGAAATCGCGAGCGTTTTTGCTTGCATGCCGATGGCACGCGCCACTCCGTTTCGGTCGTCTCATACACAGCTCATTTCTTGCAGCGTGTCAAGATGCTGAGCAGCAATAACGTCACAGCGTGTTTATCTTTTGATAGCTCCTGGGGTGGCAGGGAGCAAACTTGGCAGAGTGCCAGTGATGGCTTGATTGCATAAGCCTGGTTCGATTTATCACTCCGTGCACGGGGCGGTCGTAGTCCACTGCCACAAAAATCATTGGAAAGCGCGATAGCTAAATGCTGTTTGAAGCGAAAAATGCTAAAAGCCGGTGTCATGATCGCAAGTGACCGTGTGCTTTCCTTGATTCATACATGCAAGGATAAACTAGTCTCGCAAAAGAACAAAACAAAAAAACTGCTGGTTCTTAACGTCCGCAGCCGCCATATCTTACACTACGTACAGCACAACAATAAGAATAAACGGCTCTCGCAAAAAAAAAAAAAGAGAGAGATCTGCCGCTTCTTAACGTCTGCAGGCGCCATAGCCATGTCAGCCACCGCGGGCAGAGGGTTCGTAACACACGCTGGAGAAAGCATCAGACATTCTGTCTGAAAACGGGCTGAGCTGGCTTGGAGCATGCGTAGCGGGTGCTACTGCGAACGAAGGCCGGGAAAGAGGAAGGAGAGAGATAGCTCGGCATAAGATGGACACACCCTTGCGCTTCGCTCTATCGCGTTTTTCCACTCTCGTTACTACTGGTTCATTCATGCACGTGGCTTGCAAACATCACGTGCTGGCGCGCGGGAAATGATAACCGCAGATGCACGCGCCTTTGGCGAATAGCCGCGGCGCTGCCCTAGACCAGCCGTCGCCGGACTGTTTTCTCTCATTCCTTCCGCGCGTGGCTTGAAAACGTCACGCAGCAAACGGCTGAGGGTGATGCGATCTTCTTTGGGGAAGGCACACTTTCCAGTGCATGGTGTGGAGTTCGATATATCAAACTACTGGTGAAATTGAGTTTGATATATGACACGGCTTTCCTATACGTTTACATGGGATTTTCAAGGGGATATTCCATGAGTTCAATATAACCAAAATTCGATATATCCGGGTTCAACTGTATTCCTCGATTTCGAAAAAGCATTTGACAACACCTCTCACTTCTAACTACAACCTATTCTAAAGGAGAATGCTTCACTTAAATGGATGCAAGCATAGTTGCCTTTACAGAAGCAGTGCTTTCAAGTCAATGATTCAGCTTCTACTTTCACAAACATACACTCAGGTATTCCATAAGATTCAGTACAATTGAATCCCGGTACAATGAATGCCGCTTCAATGAAAGTTTCACCACAACGAAGTATTTTGCCTTCCCCGTGAAACCCCAGTAGGACTTAATGAATTGAATTTATCGAATTTTTCTTCAAAAACTAAGTACTTTGCGAGTACATGTTCACTTCTACGAATGTTTTTTTGTAAATTTTCGTGGGTGAGTGGCCCCTCCGTCTTGTCTTTCTTCAGAAGGTGGGTGCTGGATAGAGACTTTCTCGTTCTCGCCGTTTATTTTTTTTTTGCATCGCAGACCACTAGAGGAGAGGGGGTGCCCCACACTGCACATCCTCCTTGCGCCTTTTTTTCTCCTTCAGATGCCCACGTGATATTTGAAGTGAAGTCCCGCCCCGCTCAGCGGCTAACTCCTTTTTCCGTGTAAAAGAATGAGTCCGTCCTTGCCTTTGCTGGGCTTCTTCGATTGATGCAGCTCGCGGTCACCGTGCTCGTGGTTTCCTGCCAAGCAGGAAAGCACGTAATGATCATGTGCGAGCGGTGTTGGTTGGCAAGCATTCGCGGCCTCCAAGCGAAGAGGGGTTGCTCGAAAACGCATGTAAAATGTGCCAGCGCATACATATGACGTCATCTGCTAGTGTCTTCGGCGGCATCGTATGCTAAGAACCGAGCGCGTTTCAGGCAGGCTGAGGACTGGTGGGCGGAACTTCGTGCCCTGTCGAAGAAAAAAAAAAAAGAAAAACGCAAGGCGGGCTGAAAAGCGCTGCAGGAAGAAACCCACTCCGCATCACCATTTTTGTTCTTTGTGTGTCCTTGTCGTTCGTTAGTGCATCGTTCAGAGTGGTCTCGTCTCGCCCCTGCTAGTAGCTGCTAACTTCCTAGGATGTCACCTCCAGCAAAGAAGCGGAAGTTTCTTTCGCTAGAAGAAAAAGCGCGTATTATCGCCGAAGCAGAGAGCAGGAAGAAGGCGAATATTGCTGCAGATTTCGGTATCGCGCCGAGTTCGTTGTCAACGATACTGAAGAGTAAAGAAAGCATCTGCAAGGCACTTGCGTCGGGCACTTCAGCTCAACACAAGGAGGTGACGCAGCCAACATACCAGGAGCTTGATAAGGCTGCACACCTGGTTCATCGAAACACGAGCCAAGAACATCCCGCTTAGCGGAAGCATTGTTCAGCAGAAGGCCCTCAATTATGCCTGTTTGCTAGGCCTGGATGACTTTAAGGCCAGAACAGGTTGGCTCAATCGCTTCAACAACATCGTGGGAAAAGTTTTGTGCAGTGAAGCAAGTTCCACGGACACTGATGGCGCATCGAAATGGGTGGTAGACAACGTGGCTGGTATTATGAGCGGCTACGTGCCGTCCGATACTTACAGCGCGGACAAGACGGGCCTCTTTTATGAGATGCGACCAGTGAGGATGCTAGATTTTAAAGGGCAGCGTTGCCAGGGTGGCAAGCACAGCAAGAAAAGGGTGACTGTGCTGCTGTGCACAAACATGGATGGATCGAACAAGCGTCCCCCATTAGTTATTGGCAAAAGTGCCAAACCGCGCTGCTTCAAGGGAAACAGAAGCCTTCCTGTCAAGTAAGTCGCTAACGGGTGGTCGTGGATGACCCGTGCCGTATTTGTGGACTGGCTTACAGCATTTCACCGCGACATGAGCAGGCAGAACCCAAAGGTTTGTTTGCTCTTGGACAATTGTTCTGCCCACCGCACTGACGACGTCAAATTGTCAAGTGTCAAAGAGCGATTTTTCCCACCGAACTGCAGCCGCTAGATCAAGGCATCATCTGAAGTGTGAAGTGCGCTTATCGAGAGAGGCTGATTCAGTGGATTCTCTTGAACCTCGAAACTGGCAGGGAGACAAAGGTGGACCTATTCATGGCTCTTCGGGTGATGGCTGCTGCGTGGAATGTGACCCAGTCCACCTTGATGTACAACTGATTCCAGCACGCTGGGTTTGATGAGCAGGAGGGGACCAGCATAGCTACAGCCGCAGAAGATGATGCTCCATCATCGTCGAGGGGATCAGTACGGCCTGGAAGTCCCTCCAGGATGCAGGAAACATCCCTGGCAATATCGAGCTGGACGATTTCCTCAACACTGACACGGATGTGCTTGTCTACGGAGAGCTAAGTGATGAGGACATCATTAAAAGTGTCAGCAAGCCGGAAGAGCCACCGTCCGATGCTGAAGAAGACTCCGCCCAAAATCCACCTACCTAGGAAACCTCGTCACAGGTCTTCGATGCCTTCAATGTTACAGTTGAACCCGGATATATTGAATTTTGATTATATCGAACTCGTGGAATATCCTTCGAAAATCCCATGTAAAAGTATAGGAAAGCTGCGTCGTATATCGAAATAATTTCACTGGTCCTTCGATATATCAAACTCCGCACTACGAATTGGACGGTGCACCTTCTCCAAAGACGATCACATCACCCTCGGCCGTTTTCCATGTGACGCTTTCAAGCCACGTGTGGAAGGAATGAGAGCACAGTTCGGCGATGGCTGGGCAGCACCGCGCCCTTTCCCCAAAGGCGCCCGCATCTCCAGTGATCGCTGCAGCGTGTTGTTCGGAAACCAATGCAGCGTGTTGTTCGGGAGAGGGGAAAAACGCAATAGAGTGAAGCACAAGGGTGTGCCCACTCTTCTGCCGAGCTTTATCTCTCCCCTTTGTTACTCTCTCTCTCTTTCCCGGTCCTCGTTCGCAGCAGCACGCACTACGCATGCGCAGACAAGCGAGCCTAACCCGTGGCCGACGATTCCTTCAGTGTGTTGTGAACGCTGTACGCGCGGCGGGTGAATGCAATGTGCATCTCGTGTCGTGCTGCACGTGCGTAAGCTGCGGCTGTTGCAGACGCTAAGAAGTGGAAGCTGTTTTTATTGCGAAAGCAATACTAAGATCACTTTACAGCCGTTCGCGTAGCGCAGCGGTGCACATGAAATGACCTTTTGTCGTAACCCCGTGTGACGTCACGCCGAAGAGCTGGGCGACCAACTTGAGCCATTCGCGAGGGGCGGCGGTGCACATGAAGCGGCGGCCTAACTCCCGGTCTCTACACGAGGAGCGCCACAGGTGTTGTGACGTCACGCCGAAGAGCTGGGCGGCCAACTTGAGCCGTTCGCGAGGGGCGGCGGCGCACGTGAAGTGGCGGCCTAACTCCCGGTCTCTCCACGAGGAGTGCCACAGGTGTTGTGACGTCACGCCGAAGAGCTGGGCGGCCAACTTGAGCCATTCGCGAGGGGCGGCGGCGCACATGAAGCGGCGGCCTAACTCCCGGTCTCTCCACGAGGAGCGCCACAGGTGTTGTGACGTCATATAGTTGTATAAGTAGGCGACCGACCCATTAGGCCAATAAGTTAATTAGGTAATTAATTAGAATAACTATAGTTCACAGGAAAGGAAAGGCGCAGTATCTGCTACGCGTTCTGTGGACACCTGAACCGCACGAAAGGAAGGGAGGAAGGTGAAAGTGAAAGCGGAAAGAGAGGAAGGTGTGCCGTAGTGGATATGATGTCAAGAATGTGACGTCACGCAACCGGAAGTAGAGCCGAAAAAAGGGCATAAGAAGGGATTGGCACGCTATTTAAAAGTACCAAAGACTAAAATGGGCGAACAAGAAGTGAATTAAGCAACTGGAAGCAACCAGAAGGAACCAACAGCAGCGTCCGTGCTTTCGCACTACTCTGCAGTGCTCTTCAATTTTTTTTTTTTTTTTTTGCGGGAGCCGTGCTGGAACGTGCGGCGTAGCGTATGCTATGACAGCTGCGGACGTTAAGAAACTGCAATCTTTTTTCTTTTCTTTTGCGAGAGTCATCCTTACTTGTGCTGAACGTGCGGCGCAGCGTAAGCCATGGCGGCTGCGGATGTTAAGAAGCGGCAGGCTTTTTCTTTTCTTTTTTTGCAGGAGTCGTCCATTTTTACATATATGAATTAGCGAAAGCACGCGGTCAGCTGCGATCATGACACCAACTTTTAGCACTGCTCACTCCAACGGCATTTGCAGCTATCGCACTTCCAATGATTTTATGGCAGTAGACTACGCCTGCCCCCAAGCGCAGCGTGATTAATAGAGGGTTTACAAAAGTAAGTCTGGCAATCATGAGCGGCACGCTGATCAGGCGCTGGCAGCCATATTTTGTTCGCTCCATCCGTTCGCTTTGTGTCCGTCTGTCAGCGCCCGCCGTTCTGTCCGCGCTTTTCATCTTGTAACCTAGTGTGCTGTGCTTGGACCTCTCTTCTGCCCTGGCGGTGTCTGTTAGCAGAGCCAAGAAGCGTATTTTGACAGCCGAGGCGTAGCGGTTACAAACTGCTCTACGAGTTGCGCATGGGCCCCTCGTCGATCCGCGCAGCGTCATCCGTATCCAGGTACAGTATCTAGAGTTTTGTAATGTGCAGATTTTGTTTTTGTCTGTGTGCCTTTGCTATTTACTTTAACGACTATGAGAGACGATGGCGAGATTGCTTGGTTTGCGCATCACCGTCGCTCATCCCACTGCTACCAGTGGGATACTTGTTGGTGAAATGAGCGAGGATGCAATTTGTTTTGAGATGAAAGAATCGTGCAAAATTTGACGTAAGTCGAATGGCGCTTATCACTTTCCTGCCTATGCCGTCGACGCAGTTATTGGCACGGGTCTCGGAAATATACGGGAGCTGCGTAAAAAAAAAGAAAAATGTGCCATGATAATTTCTGCTTCCAGTGAGTGAAGCTTGATTGGTGCGCAATAGGCGATGATGAAATAATAAAATATTTGTAATTAATTGACCAATTGATGAAATAAAGAACAAAAAAATTTAAAATGGAAATTGAGGGTTTAAAGGGACACTAAAGACAGCCAAAGATGGTATGAAAATCTAATAAACTACATTTGGCGACACTGTCGCCGCATATCCGGCAGCAAAAAATCAAATAATTGCCGAGATATTGCGATAAGAAGTTGAGGCTTTTTCTTGTTCCCGCCGGTCGAATTCAAACTGTGGCCTCCAACTACGTAGTTGGAGTTGAGTGACGCACACTATGACGTAAGCGGAGACTCCGTGATAGCTAGCGAGCCGGCGCGGCCTGCGGCGTCGCATCCCTCAAGGGCCAACTTGGCAACAGCGTACTCGCAATGACGGCCTCAGCCGAAATAAATAAAACGATGAAGAGAGTAATTTACCGAGCGATGGGCCCATAAAGGAAGAAAAAAAAAACATAGAGCGCTTGTAATGCACAATACTTTACATGTTTCTCAAGCTTTTGCGCTCCTTCTTGCACTGTGTATAAACAAACCGAGCCCTCGGACATCGCAACGCTTCCTGACATGTTTACATAGAAATAAGATTTAGTTACCAGCAAAATAGTGTCTTCGCTGCTGCGCTTATCAGTTTTGAAGCTTCGTCGCACTTTTTTCCTTGAAGGTTTGTGCTACAGCTCCGTGTTCAGCGAAAATTACGTCCACGGTAGCAGAACATGACCGAAGTGCCGGCGCCACTACATTTGCCAGCGCTGTGAAATTCCACATGTTAAAATGGATCCAGTGCACAATATAGTGCGCATAGGCATCCAGAACATTAGTTGCAAGACGTGAGAGCAGGCAGCATGCGCCGATGATCAAGAAGTTGTAATATTTAGACCGGCAGCAGAAACACTTTATTGTAAACGGGGTCATGACATAAAAACTAGAAATATTTCCAAGGTTCTTGTGGCACGGCGTAGCCGAGCAGTTAGCGCCGAACGTTACGGAGCAAGCAGTAGGGAGTTCGAGTCTTACCGCTTCTGGCGGTTTTTTTTTTTTTTTTTTTACAAATCGATTTTTTTTTTTAACCTTTTGTAATGTATTTCTGGTGCTTAGTTATTTTTAGTTTTTACTTTTTACCCGAGGCCCTTTTTTTCGCCGGGCGACGAGCGCAATATATCGACGCTCTCCTTGGTATGAGCGGCAAGTATGCCCCTTTTGTTTACAACGCCTGCAAATTGCACGTTGAAGGTCTTGTTGACGCAGTATATGTTGGTCAGATGTGCCATGATTTAGTGAACAATTGAATGATAATGCGTTTTTCCTTCGGTACTTAGCATATGTATGCTTTTCGTGGAGTACGTAGCTGCAGTCAAGCGGTCAGGTCGCAGTCGAAGCGGCAACGGCCGCGATATGTTGGCGCAGAAGTGTGAACGAAGGAGTGTGTCGGCGGTAGCGGATTTCGCTCGCTCGTGCCTCCGAATGCTCAAATGGGAACCATCAAGGCGCATCTGCTGCTCCAAGCTCGTAATTCAGGCGCTGCAGGTTCAAACAAACTATCCGAGTGCGCACGAAATGCCTGAGCCGAAACATAACCAAAACTGAAGTGGGCGCCTGTGGCGCCTCCAAGTATAATTTTGTATTTGCATTGCAACGTTTACGTTGTCTTTTCGCCGTCGTTTACGTATGATAAAAGCGTGTTATCATCTTTGAGAAAAAAACGTACTACCGCATTCAAACATGCAACGTAATTCGCATTTGTCAGCCTCCGGGATCCCTAGCGCATCACGTGATTTGTAGTTGCGAGCCTCGGCCGTTTGGCTGTGGTGGCGATACCTGTATTTCTGTTATTGTTCTTTACTACCTTATAACAGCTCTGTTTTCAGTAAGAGTGGTCTTTTTGTAATCAGGAACTGGCATTCTATTGATGCAAACTTACTTCCTTTCTCTCTTTAGTGTCCCTTTAAAGGTGACAAAATGCTCCGAAGGAAAAACCAGTACTTGGTGATGCTATGAAGAAAATTTAGAATGCGTAATTGATTAATTGAAATAACTGAATGTGTGTTCAAAGGTGTCAAATTGCTCACAATGGAAAGGTGATTGTGGCTGACCCTGAGTATTGGTGTATAAAAATATAAAACATTAAATAAAATAAAGAAACAAATAATCAAAATATAAAATAAATAAAAGCTAGAAATTAAAAAAAGGAAGAAAGAAAATGTGTGTGTGTGAGAGAGAGAGACGCTATCGCTTCATACCCTTAACGGCGGAGCTTAAGTGTCCCCCTAATGTTTTATAACAGTATTATATAATATAAATCTGACTTTATGAACACAGCCAGTTGCACCAAGCACTGATACTTCGCAGTAATGTGAGTTGACTTTTCAAATTTCTTTTCATTTCAGCCGAGTTCCTCTTCCTCCGAGTTCCTCCAAGCTTCCCATGACAGCACTTTCATATGAGGTTAAGGCTTCAAATGTCTGCTATCTGACAGAGGGAGTAAACAAGAAATCGGCATATTTACAAAATCAACTGAATTTCAGGTGGCTGTCAATTAGCGAACTATCGGGCGACTCGATAAAACGCACAAAACTGAAAAGTAAACTTCGTTATTTTTTCGGCTGCACTGGCAGGTATGAAGGCACAGAATGCAAACCTGAGATGCGCGCTCTGGACGCGGACCGCACTTTGCGTGCATTATCATGTGATAACATCTTTCGAAATGGGCTGGACGTGAGCATATTACAACACACTAGTGGGATGTCATCTTCTCCTGCTTTACTAGACCCCGCGGGTTTGGCAGCCGCTCTTGCAACGTGAAACACGCACCTCGGGCGCACTAGACAGCCGTATTGCTCTCTGCACCAAGCAATACAATTTCATACGCCTGTGAAAAGTAGTTTCAGTAATCATGGCCTTGTCTTAAATCAAATACACAATGGTAAATGCAACCTATGTACAAAATGTTTCAAAGAACGTATTTGAACTATATAGCATTCAGTATACATGCATTGCTCCTTCTCCCGTGTCCTCCATCGAAGCATAAGCTTATCCTTCAAGTTAACAAGGCTCCATAGCACGCAAAACAACCTTGCTGTTTTAGGTGATAGCACGTTCTGAGAGCTAGCTCCCAGTCAGAGGGACGTGCAGTAATGCTTTACATGATGCAAGTGACACTTGTAAAACCGATTAGGATTGCAAACGAGTGGTCGCATACACGTGTATACCTTGTTTCCGTGCGCATCTACGACGGTGCGCTTGCTGCAGAAGGGTACGCAGCAACATGCTGGCATCATTCCGAATAGAGCTTGGTGCTAGCAGCGACTGCTGTGATGTTAAAAAATGAAACAACCGCTTGTGATC
Organism: Amblyomma maculatum; assembly: GCF_055883805.1. NCBI lineage: Eukaryota > Metazoa > Arthropoda > Arachnida > Ixodida > Ixodidae > Amblyomma > Amblyomma maculatum. Next base: position 24,548,944 of record NC_139346.1, read on the forward strand.
ATTCCAATGCACCTTGCAGTGCAAGCACGGGTTCCACGAAGGAGCACATTGATAGCGTACTCGATGGGAGGCGCGGGCGGACTGAACAAAACATGGCCGCCGCACACAGTTTCTGTCTCTTTCACTAGATGGCGCTAACTTTTGTAAAGCCTCTATTGAACCAAGCTTGTGCAATCAAGCCATCCTGGGCTTGATTGCACTCCTGCAAGTTCGCTCCCTGCCACCGCAAGATCTATCAAAAGTATGGTCAAAAGATAAACACGCTGTGATGTTATCACTGTGTAGCATCTTGGCGCGCTGCCAATAAGTGAGCTGTGTATGCGAGGGTCGAAACGAAGGGACATACCTCTGAACGCTTTTTTTTTTTTTTTTTCAAATTCTGGGGGGCAAAAGTGGTGGGTGGGTCCATTATGCGAGTGGGTTGACTACTCGACAAATACAGCATCATTTTTCACGATCGCAAGCGGTGTCTCAAGCCGATTTCTGTATATCGAATTACAGTAAAAGCTCGTTAATTCAAATTCCACGGGGCCGCCAGGCCAGTTCGAATTAACCAAAATTCGAACTAATGAAAGTGAGCAAAAATGAAGGCGTTTGATGCCCGGAGGGCACGAAAAACATTTATTTAGCAAAAAAGTGTTATCTTCTGCTTCTTCTCTCTGAGGGCTACCGTACTCACTCGGTCTTCTAGCATGCGAATGCGACGCAGGGAGTCTTCTTCCCCCTCTTCAAAGCTGAAGAAAAGGCGCGCGACATTCAGCGCTCCCATAACTTCTGCCGCGGATTGACGCACGGGCTCTTGCTCCTCGTCGTCGTCCTCGTCTTCTGCCTCTTCTGGGACAGACTGCTCCCCAACAATTTCAGCGACAATGTCCTCATCACTTAGGGCACCGCACACTGCTGCATCGCTGTCTACTCCAACGTAATCATCAAAACTGACGTCCTGCAGCACAGCACGCACAGCCGCAGGCAGAGGCTCCGGACTCCCATCGTCGCCACTTTCTTTCATACTTCCGGCAGCAAAGCCACAGTGGTGGAAGCAGTTTGCAATTGTGGACGGCGTGACCTGCTCCCATGCACGCACCAACATGTGCATTGCTGTGAGCTATGTGATGGTGCTGGTCTTCTGGTTTCCAGTGCACAAAGTCATGCGCTCGATCATGTGGCGCCTATAGAAACATTTGATGTTTCTGATCGCCCCCTGATCCATCGGTTGCAAGGCCGCAGTCGTGTTGGCGGGCAAAAAGACGAGCCTTCTGGCTTTCAGCTCGGCGTCGACTTTGTGTGCCGAGCAGTTATCCACAATGAGGAGAACTTGACGCTTCCCTAGCTCCATCCTCCGATCGAATTTCAAGAGCCATTTTTTAAACAATTCGCCCGTCATCCACGACTTGCTGTTGGCGGAGTATTCCGTCGGCAGCGTCCTAATGTTCTTGAAACATCTAGGCTTATGTGCCTTGCCGACAACAAAAAGAGGGACCTTCTCCGTCCCGGTCATATTAGCGGCGACCAGAACAGTAATCCGCTATTTGCTTCGCTTGCCGCCAGCGCAGCTGTCCCCTTTAAATGTTACTGTTCTGTCGGGCTGGAGCTTATAAAACAAAGCCGTCTCATCAGCATTGAATATATCATGTGCCGAGTAGCTTTCTAAGTACTGCTACAGAGCACCGCTTCGCCACGTGGCACAAGTTTCTGCATCCACTTCTTTGGCTTCTCCAGAAAACACCCGGAAGACAAGATTATGTCTGTCTCTAAAGCGGTGAAACCATCCTTCGGAGGCGACAAAATCTTCCACATTCAAGCGCAGGGCGAAATCGGCCGCCTTCGCCATGATAATTGGGCCGCTCAGTGGAATGTCAGCGCTTCTCATTTCTTTCACCCACGTGATCACAGCGGTCTCAATTTCCGGATACTTGGCTAACCGAAGCCTTTTTCTGTTGCTGGCGCAATCTTCGGCTTCATAGGCATCCTCGATGGCCTTCCTATTTCGGACGTACCGTCTTTGCCAAAAGTTACCAGGCTGCTCCGGAGGCTGGCAGAGCAAGCGCGCGGCCGTGTGGCGGCGTTGCACTCACTGTGACTTATCGGTGCTCGTCAGCTCCGAGGGTACAACAGCTGACGTAACTTCGCACTCTCAGTCTCGCCCATTGGATGATAAAAACTAGGCGCGTACGCATGATTTGCGGGCTGCGATTTCACGCCTACGAAGTCTGGTTGTGCCCAGCGAGGGCGCTCAGTATAGCGACGGGGCTATTCGCTCTTCTAGGCAACTGCGGAAAACAGAAAAGCAGGTGATAATAGACACTGTGAGCTCTTGTTTGTTTCTAGGACGAATATGTGCTAGGTTTGCCAGACACTGTTTCTCTGAAATAAGGGTTCCGCGAACGAGAAAGCAATCCTGTGCTAAGTGTGAGGAAGGTTTTATTATAGTTCATTACTTAAACCAAAACATACCTACAAGCAAATGCAAGAATTTGTTAGAATCAATCATTGCACTTATTTATAGGCAGCATCCCCAAGGGGCTAACACAATTTTGCAAGCCTAAAAGAGAGGTAAGGTGGCTTGAAAGGGTTCACTAGCTTTCCCTTATCTTTGTACTGAAGTTACGGCCCGTGAAGTGGCAGTACGCAAGGCACCTCGGAGAAAGCATATTGAAATTTCGAGGTGCGTTATCATTCTTTAATGTGCTGGCGCATCAAACACGCAGGAAAACGCAATTCTGCTGGTGCGTTTCAGCAGCGGATTACAGAACATAAGCACGTAGCGCGTAACGCGACATAATATCTGCTTCAGGGCAGTTGCCGAGAAGAGCGAATAGCCCCGTCGCTATACTGAGCGCCCTCGCTAGGCGCAGCCAAGCTTCGCACACGTGAAATCGCAGCCCACGCATCATACGCGCCTAGTTTTTATCATCCAACGGGCGAGACTGAGGGTGCAAAGTTACGTCAGCTGTTGTACCCTCGGAGCTGAAGAGCACCGATAAGCCACAGCAAGCGCAACGCCGCCACACGGCCGCGCGCTTGCTCGCCAGCCTTCAGAGCAGCCTGGTTACTTTTGGCAAAGACGATACGTCGACAACGTGCTTGGTGGAATCCCGTGCTTTTTCGCGATTTCCACTTTGCTGGCCTTCCGTTCATCCACCTCGCGTAAAATAGCCACTTTCTCCTTCACCGTCTTGGCACAGTATTTCCCACGCGAACACATCTCGCGGACACAAGCTCACAACAAGCGGCGTGCAAAACGAGGGCTCACGAAATGTAACACGAAACCGTGGTCGATAACACTAAACCGTCGTTCCTCGAAGGAGTCGCGGCAGGAAAGACTGTTTAGTACTTGTTCCAGCACCCTAGCGGCGCCCCGATGGTTGTGCCATCTATCGTTCTGCCGTGAAAGCTTCCAACGATGGTTTTTAACAGCGCCACTTGGCGGCGCGCAGTTCGAATTATGGGTGGCGGCGCCAATTTTTGAGTGAATTAACGAGCTGTTACGCGCATAGACTTCTATGCACTGCGGACCGGACCACGATGACTATTTCGAATTATCCAAAATTTCGAATTAACGAGTTGTGAATTAACGAGCTTTCACTGTATCAATATATCTAACTATTTCGCGATCCACTTCGAATTCGATATATCTGGGTTCGACTGCATTAGGAAGTTCCTGGGCTTCCACGATAACAACGTTACGATAGCTCTCTTAACAGAGTGTGAGAGTCATGTGACGCCGCTGCTGGCAGTGCAACGCAAGCAGACAAAGCTTACGAACTTTTGATAATACATTTTTTTTTGCTCAAGTTGTCTGTAAATTCTTAACAACGAAATTCCCCAACAACGAAATTTTTTATACGACCTGCCGATTTCGTTGTAGCGGGATTCAACTGTATTAGGTCCACTCTTCATTCTGATATTCATCAACGATATCGTCAGTGACGTACGCATCAAGATCAAGCCTTTCACAGACAACTGCATTTTTTATCTTGAAATATGCAACTGAAATGATCAGTTTTGAACACCCCTCAACTAAAATACAAACCTGGTGCTCGAAATGGCAAATGACTATTAATCTCAAAAAGACTGCTGCAATGACAATAACATGCAAAAAGAATTCTTTAACATTTGCTCATAGCATTAATAATGAATGTTTACCTGCCGTCTTCAGCTAAAAGTAATTGGGAGTAATAACCAAACTAGATCTTAGATGGAATATTTATATATGTATTTGGCAGTACTGTAAGCCTGATTTCCGGAATCACACAGGAGTGGGTTGTACAATTTTGTTCAAGCAGACAGTGCTTGGTGGAGTCACAATAACTGACAAAAAATTAATATGGTAATACATCAGGCAAGATCAGGCAAAAGCACACTGGTACAAATTACAAACGATGAATAAGAGGTTTCTATTTCAAGGGGCTTCACTGATTGAATAGACTCTCAAATTTTTTAACAAACAGCTAACATGTGCCCACACTGATGCATTCCCACGGCAACCTATTCCACTCTTCAATGGTCAATGGAAAAAATTAATATTTGATCGTGTCACAGTAAGATGCAAATGCCTGATATAATTTTCGTAGTCCTGTGCGAGTGATGATAAGGTGGTTTTAGGTATGTGGTTTTATTTATGCTAGTGCGATTATGATACTGAAGGAAAAGAAATTTCAAAGGAGAAACATGACGACGATTAGACAGGGGCGCAGTGCCAGCTTGGATGCACATGTCACTAACGCTGTCATGCCAAGAGTATTTTAAGACCCATGCGCTGCATTTTTTCTACTATTTTAGTGAAGTATGCCCGGTAGGGATTCCAAACTAGACTTAAACATTCCAGAAGGTCGCACAAGGGATTTTTATGCTGTAAGCTTGACGTTAGATGGTGGCGATGAAAGTTTTCTCCACAGAAACCCTAATTGTTTGGAAGCCTTTGTACACTTGCTAGTAATATGTACGTCCCATTTTAACTTAGTTATGCCCAAAAATTTGACTTTGTCTACCTTGCTGATGTTAACTCCATTCATGCTGTACATACAAGAAAGAGGCTCCCTTTTTCAAGCACGCAAAACAATTAAAAAATAGGCAAAAAAAAAAAAACGCTAGGCTGTGGCGGCCACTTTTTTGGAGATTTGAGGTCTCATCCATACAATCGGGAGATGCAATCAAAATTCGGGAGACTCCCAGACAATTCCGGAGAGTTGGCAAGGTATATATGACAAGGTAATCTATGAACGTTCTTATGCTTACGCCAAGAGCTACACAAGTTTAGATGTCATGACATGCTAAAGAATGGGTAGGACCCAGGATAGACCCCTGTGGTACCCCTCCAAGTAACTTCTAAATGGTCAGAAGCAACTTTGCCTATGCTAACATAATGCCTACGATTAGTCAAGTACGGCTTTATCTAAGATACCACAGTGGGACTAATACCAAGAGGTATTAACTTATTAATTAGAATGAGGTACTCAATAGAAAGCCTTCGAAAGGTCAACTAAAAAAGCATCGGCTTACAGTTAGAGACAGATGATGGTGGCTAAATCATGAGCTATTTCAAGAAGTTGACCTGTAACACACATTTACAATAAAACAATAAAGAAACTTAGCTTTTTAAGGCGTACGCTAGGGAATTCTTCACCCGAAATTCAAATTTTGGCATAGAAAACATTTATCTGAGCCATCCTAGAGTATGCCGCGATTGGCTCGGATCTGAACTTACAAATGAATGTCACTAAACTTGAGAAAGTGGAAAGGAAATCAGTTAGGTTCATTTTTAACTCATACAGTTGGAGCACGTCCCCATCATTCTTCCTAGGAGCTGCGGAACTCAAAAGACTTGCACTGAAGTGTCCATTTCATTTGCCTTCGCAACAAGAACAAAATGATTGCTCCCTATTCTCGACTGACGTTTGGGGAGGAAAATTAGCTCAGTGTTGTATAAGCTGTATTCATAGCATTCATTCCCCTGCAACCAACAAGCTCTGCCTCCTGCCTCTGGCAACGTTTACCGCGAGATCAGTCGCAATCAAATGACTATATAAGCTATCAAACAGGGTTCATGGAGAAATATTATATGTTTATGATTACGAAATTGATAACGCAATGTTTTATGTTTAAAATCGGCTGCCTCTGCTAACTGAGAATGCAGCAGCATCCTTGCCGCAGTCGGATTGCAACTATTTCTGCAAGCACCGCAGCGGGCGTATCCTGCCGCACGTGCGCTCCTCACCGCGAGCGGCGCTCCCGTCAGCGCCGGAGTTATGCTCGCCTGTTGCCTATACGCTAATGTACAAATTAGGTTTGGTTGGATTTGGTTTGTGGGGTTTAACGTTCCAAAGCGACTCAGGCTATGAGAGACGCCGTAGTGGAGGACTCCGAAAATTTTGACCACCTGGGGTTCTTTAATGTGCACTGACATCGCACAGCCCACTGGCGCCTTGCTTTTCACCTCCAACGAAAAGGCTTAGTCATTAAGTGAATAGCACAGTGCATGTACGTGAAAATAGAAAAAACTTTAAATGTCCCCTCCCTAAACTTTTTTTCTTCTGATTGAGGCTGGTCTTTTCCTCATTACCTTGACAGCACAGTGCATGTGCTCGTTGTTTTATTTTCCGATTATGTTGCATCCTCTGCTCAGTCTCATGTTATTTTGTCTGGGTAATACAGTCGAACCCGGATATATCGAACTCGAAGGGGATCGCGAAATAGTTCGATATATTGATAATTCGATATATAAAAATCGGCTTGTGACGGCACTTACGATGCCAAAAACGATACCGCATTTGTCGCGTAAGCAACCCACTCGCATAATGAACCCACCCTGCACTTTTGCACGGATAATTAGAAAAAAAAAAAGAAAACCGTTAAGGCCAGCTCGTTCACATGCAAGCGATTGAGCGATCTCGGGGACAAGCAGCAGCGACAGAGCAAAAAATTTCAAACTCCCTCTCGCTACTCGAGCCACCGCGGCAGCTCTAAACAAGGTTTCTGTGTTGCCGCGGCAGAAACCGCGAGCGTTTTCGCTTGCATGTCGATGGCGCACATCACTCCATTTCAGTCGTCTCATGCACAGCTCATTTCTTGGCAGCGTGCCAAGATGCTGCGCAGCGCTAACGTCGGGGCGCATTTATCTTTTGATAGCTCCTGCGGTGGCGGGGAGTGAACTTGGCAGAGTGCCTGTGATGGCTTGATAGCACGTACAAGCCTGGTTCGATTTATCATGCCGCGCTTGGGGCGGGCGTCATGATCGCAGCAGCTGACCGCGTGCTTTCGTTGATTCATACATGCAAGGATAAACGACTCCCGCAAAAAGAAAAAAAAGCAACCCGCCGCTTCTTAACGTCCGAACAGCACAACGATAAGAAAGGATGACTCTCAAAAAAAAAAAAATAAATATATATATATAAAAAAACAGAGAGAGCTGCCGCTTTTTAACGTCCGCAGGCACCATAGCCACCTCAGCCGCCGCGCGCAGAGGGTTCGCAACACACGCTGGAGAAAGCGTCGACGCCTGTCTGAAAACAGGCTGAGCTGGTTTGGCGCATGCGTAGCGCGTGCTGAAGGAGAGAGATAGCTTGGCCAAAGGATGGGCACACCCATACACATGGCTTGCAAACGTCATGTGTTGGCACGCGGAAAACGATAACTGCAGATGCGCGTGCCTTTGGTTACACCCACGCACATGGCTTGCAAACGTCATGTGTTGGCCCGCGGAAGACGATAACTGCAGATGCGCGTGCCTTTGGGGAATGGGCGCGGCGCTGCCCAGACCAGCCGTTGCCGAACTGTCCCCTCTCATTCCTTCCGCACGTGGCTTGAAAACGGCACGCGGCAAACGGCCAAGGATGATGCGATCGTCTTTGGGGAAGGCACACTTTCCAGTGCGTGGTGCGGAGTTCGATATATTGAACGACCGGTGAAATTAAGTTCAATATTGCCGCGAAACCTTCAAAACAGTATTTGTTGTTTTTTAACAGCCGCCGGCATACAGGCTTATCACTCTGATTCTGGACCGCATATCAGTTCCGTAATCTTTGTTTGTTAATGCTCGATGTCGCAAGTCACACCTTTATCAGTTTTGTTGTAGCGAAAGATGCACCGAGATCTGTCTCGAAGGTTCCGGCCACTCGGGTGTCTTTCCACAATGTTCCAGCCCCTGCTAGTCGCTGTTTGCGACGTTATCTAGATTGTTCTGTGCAGCCTTTAAATTGAGCGTTGCCGAGTGTGACGGGCATTCTTTGTTCGACGATCGACGAGCACGTTTGTTTCTATCGCCGCCGCCGAGTTGCTTAGTTCTTTTGCGGGCGCAAGTCAGCCCAAATAAAGAGTTTCTTTAGTGCAATCATCGACCCTTCATTTGTGTCGTCGCCCTCGTCACCACTACGTGACATCTGGTGGAGGTGCTGCCTTTGATCCTTCAAGCGAAGACCCAAGCCGTGTTCCTGTCGCCCTGGAAAACCATCCTACAGGTCAACGAGCCAGCCGCCGACTTCAAGGCCTACAACCCGAACACGGTCTGCTGCCTGACCCCACTCGATCTCGGAAGACATCGACGCTCACAATGGCCCAGCCTACAGCACCGGTTGTTTTCGTTCAACCCCGTGAGCCCCCCTGCTTCCATGGACGACCGGATGAAGATGCAGAAGACTGGGCGCACCTTTTCGACCGTGTGGCAGAATTCAATGGCTGGAACGACGCCACGAAACTCAGGCAAGTCTACTTCGTTCTTCAAGGACATGCCCGAGTTTGGTTCGAAAATCATGAGGCAGCTATGAAGGATTGGGACATTTTTAAGGAAGCGTTTTTGACTGCCTTTTCAAGCGTCGTCCGAAAAGAAAGAGCCCAGGACCTCCTTCAGTCAAGACTTCAACTTCCTAACGAGCCTTTGCTGGCGTACGTTGAAGAGATGAAGCGCCTCTTTCGCCGCGCTAACCCTAACATGACTGAAGGTGAGAAAGTCAAACTTTTATTGCGAGGCGTTAGAGTCGATCTTTGCGGGTCTTGTGCGAAATCCGCCAAGAACTGTGGCGGAATTTGAAACGGAGGCGTCTACAATTGAGAAGACGTTGGCCACCCGGATACGCCACTACGAGCGACCACTTCAGCCGGACTGCTCAATCCACTACCCCAGCGGATCTACATGCGGAGAGAATCTTCGGGACCTCATCCGGGAGATCGTGCGAGAGGAGCTCCGCCGACTGATGCCATCATCGCAACAACCGCAGGTGGCGACGCTCGCGGACGTCGTCCGTGAAGAAGTCCAGCAGGCGCTGGGCGTTCCTGACGCGACGGCTGCGACTGTTCCAGCACAGGAGGCAACAGCGATGAACTACGCTGGTGCATTACGTCGCCCTGCGCCCCGACGTGATGACTTTCCGAGCCCTCGGCGCTGCCGTCCTGCTCCTGAAAGCCGCCCCTTGGCCCCCGCCCGCCAAGTCTACCAACGACCCCCAAGCCCCAGGAAGTGCGACGCCTGGAGGACTGCAAACAACCGGCCATTATGCTTCCACTGCGGTGAGGCCGGCCACATTCTGCGCCACTGCCCGTACCGACGAATCGGTCTCCGCGGATTTGCAGTCGACGCTCCACGACCACGCCCAGGTGAACGACCACAAGAAATTGACAACTACCTGCGTAGCGGCGAGATTGCGACACAAAGCCACCGGTTCAGATCTCCATCGCCGTACAGGGCCCGCTTTGCGTCGCCAGGCCGTACCTATGATGAGAGTATGCGCGGAAGGTCCCCAAGCCCGCGCAGGGGAAACTAAAGGCAGCAACCTTTGGAGGTAAGGTTGCTCAACGGCGAAAAGAAGAAGATCCTCCGCCGCCGACGACCACTAACGACGACGCAACCATTTCATCGCCGCTCCACACGACGACATCGCCGACAACACGACCAGAGTGCAAGCAGACACCGCCGCCCAGCGAAGTAACAACGGTATGCCCCGGCCATGACCTGAAGAAACGACGGAGCCGAGATCGGACACTAAGGCCCACGTGCAATGCGAGGACGCGAACAAGTGACCTTGAAGTTGATATCGACGGTCGCAGAGTCACTGCCCTTGTAGACACCGGAGCTGACTATTCAGTCATCAGTGGACCGTTAGCCTCCCATCTCAAGAAAGTTACAATCGCTTGGGATGGCCCGCTGATTCGCACCGCAGGTGGCAACCTATTACTCCATCGGGACGATGCACTGCAAGAATAACCGTAAATGGGCGTACTTACCCCACCAGCTTTGTGGTCTTGCAGCAGTGCTCCCGCGACGTGATTTTAGGCATGGACTTCCTAAATGAACATAGGGCTATCATCGACCTGCGATCCAAGCTCATCAAGCTCTCTGCAGACAAAGCCATTCCTGCTACAACGACGTCGATGCAACACATCGCTCTAAACGTCCTCGATGAAGAATTGACCGTCCCGCCCCGATCAAGCATCGCAGTCTGCGTAGGTAGCGCAAACATCGAAACCGCTGAAGGCATCGTCGAAGGAAATATCCAATTGCTCTTAGAACGAGGTGTCGGTATCGCAAGAGGCATCGCGAAATTCCGGAGAGGTCAAACTCGGGTGCTGGTAACAAACTTCACCGAAGAATACCGGCATCTCAACAAGGGCATGACGATCGCTTTTCTCGACGAATTAGCCGACCTCAAAGATGTATTCGCCCTCCACGACCAAACGCTGGAAGACTCACCGGACCAATTCCGTCAGCCCAAATTTGACATCAACCCGGCATTGACCCACAGCAGGAAAGACCAGATTCTTAGTCTTCTTCGAAGCTACGGGGAGTGCTTCTCGTCATCATCGAAGGTACGACAAACACCACTGGCCAAGCACCGCATTATAACGGACGAACACGCCCGACCTCTGCGCCAAAGCCCTTATCGTGTATCGCCGCGAGAACGCCAGGCCATTCGCGATCAAGTTGAGGAAATGCTACGTGATGACGTAATCCAGCCCTCGAACAGCCCTTGGGCGGCACCAGTCGTTTTGGTCAAGAAGAAAGACAGCACACTTCGCTTCTGCGTTGATTACCGCCGCTTGAATAGCATAACGAAGAAGGATGTCTACCCGCTTCCCCGCATCGACGACACTCTCGACCGGCTCTGCAATGCAAGGTACTTCTCATCGATGGACCTGAAGAGCGGATATTGGCAAATTGAGGTCGACGAAAGAGATCGCGAAAAGACCGCATTCATCACACCGGACGGCCTTTATGAGTTCAAGGTGATGCCATTTGGCCTCTGCTCCGCACCAGCCACGTTTCAACGAGTAATGGACACAGTCCTGGCAGGCTTGAAGTGGCAAATTTGTTTGGTATATTTGGACGACGTTGTTGTCTTCTCGTCAAACTTTGAAGACCACCTAAAACGACTACAGAAAGTGCTGGAAGCCATCAAGTCATCGGGACTAACGCTAAAAGCAGAGAAGTGTCACTTCGCCTACGAAGAACTCCGGTTCCTAGGTCACATCGTTAGCAAGGACGGTATTCGCCCAGACCCGGAGAAAACAGCTGCAATCGCACAATTCCCACCGCCTGCCGACAAGAAAGCTGTGCGCCGATTCCTTGGGCTGTGCGCTTATTATCGACGATTTGTCAGAAACTTTTCGCGGATCGCCGAACCATTGACGCAGCTTACAAAGGCTGACGTACCTTTTAAATGGGAAGCGCCGCAAGAAGAAGCCTTCGACGAACTTAAGCGCCGCCTGCAATGCCCTCCTGTACTTGGCCACTTTGATGAAAACGCCGAGACCGAAATTCACACCGACGCGAGCAGTGTGGGCCTAGGAGCCGTTCTTGTCCAGAAGAATGCCGGACAGGAGAAAGTAATCGCCTACGCTAGCAGATCCCTCACAAAAGCCGAAGTCAATTACTCGACGACCGAGAAGGAGTGCCTTGCAATCATCTGGGCCACTTCTAAGTTTCGTCCATACCTATACGGCCGACCATTCAAGGTGGTAAGCGACCATCACGCGCTCTGCTGGCTGGCTAATTTGAAAGATCCTTCCGGCCGCCTTGCCAGATGGAGCCTACGACTTCAAGAATTTGACATGACTGTAGTCTATAAGTCGGGCCGGAAGCATTCCGACGCAGACTGCTTATCCCGCGCTCCCGTCGACGCTCCCCCGAAGGACGATGACGACGACGCCTTTTTGGGACCGGTAAGCGCCAGCAGTTTCGCAGAACAACAGCGATCAGACCCTGAACTGAAAGCGCTAGCCGATTACTTGGAAGGAAAGACCGCTTCCCCTCCTGGTGTGTTCAGGCGACATTTATCATTGTTCGCGTTAAGCAATGGCCTCCTCGTGAAGAAGAACTTCGCACCCAACAAGACCGCGCAGCTTCTCGTAGTGCCTAAAACCCTCCGGCAAGAAATTCTGCAGGCGTTGCACGATGAGCCCACAGCAGGCCACCTCGGACTTGCGCGCACGTTGCATCGAATCCAGGAGAAGTACTACTGGCCGCGACTGCCTGCCGAAGTTGCCCACTACGTGAAGACGTGTCGTGAGTGCCAACGACGCAAGACGCCGCTGATCAGACCAGCAGGACTACTAAACCCGATTCCGCCACCAATCCTGCCCTTTCAACAAATTGGGATGGATCTCCTTGGCCCCTTTCCATCTTCTTCTATGGGTAACAAGTGGATCATCGTGGCCACTGACTACCTTACCCGTTACGCCGAAGCAAAAGCCCTACCCAACGGTACCGCAGCAGAAGTCGCCAAATTTTTTGTCGAACAAATTCTCTTGCGACACGGCGCCCCAGAAGTGCTCATCACGGACAGGGGAACGGCGTTTACGGCAGAGTTGACGCAAGCCATCCTGGAATACAGTCACACAAGCCATCGACGAACAACTGCGTACCATCCCCAGACCAATGGCCTTACGGAGCGCCTGAACAAAACGATCGCTGACATGATCGCTATGTACGTCGACGCTGAACACAAGACCTGGGACGCCATCTTGCCGTACGTGATCTTCGCGTATAACACGGCAGTCCAGGAGACGACCAGAGCTACTCCGTTCAAGCTTGTGTACGGTAGGGAGCCCACGACGACGCTCGACGCAATGCTACCGCACGTAACCAACGAGGACAACCTCGACGTCGCCGCCTACCTGCAGCGTGCAGAGGAAGCCCGACGACTCGCACGGCTGCGTATTAAAGACCAACAGTGCACCGACAGCCGACGATACAACTTACGACGACGCCACGCAGAGTACAGTCCAGGAGACCAAGTGTGGGTTTGGACACCTGTTCGCCGTCGCGGATTAAGTGAAAAGTTGTTGCGTCGATACTTTGGGCCGTACAAAATCATTCGCCGCGTCGGCCCACTGGACTATGAAGTCATTCCCGACGGAATGTCAGCATCACAACGGCGACGCGCACGCCCAGAAATTGTACATGTTGTACGACTGAAGCCATATTACGCGCGTTAAAGTGTGGTGTTTATGTTTAAGTTGCTTTGTTTTGGAACATCGAGGCGATGTTTTTTTTTAAGGGGGGAGTAATGCCGCGAAACCTTCAAAACAGTATTTGTTGTTTTTTAACAGCCGCCGGCATACAGGCTTATCACTCTGATTCTGGACCGCATATCAGTTCCGTAATCTTTGTTTGTTAATGCTCGATGTCGCGAGTCACACCTTTATCAGTTTTGTTGTAGCGAAAGATGCACCGAGATCTGTCTCGAAGGTTCCGGCCACTCGGGTGTCTTTCCACAATGTTCCAGCCCCTGCTAGTCGCTGTTTGCGACGTTATCTAGATTGTTCTGTGCAGCCTTTAAATTGAGCGTTGCCGAGTGTGACGGGCATTCTTTGTTCGACGATCGACGAGCACGTTTGTTTCTATCGCCGCCGCCGAGTTGCTTAGTTCTTTTGCGGGCGCAAGTCAGCCCAAATAAAGAGTTTCTTTAGTGCAATCATCGACCCTTCATTTGTGTCGTCGCCCTCGTCACCACTACGTGACAATATATGATGCGGCTTTCCTATACTTTTACACGGGATTTTCAAGGGGATATTCCGTGAGTTTGATATAACCAAAATTCGATATATCCGGGTTCGATATAATCGGGTTCGACTGTAGTACCCTTACAATAATGCCTCTGTGCAGATGCTGTCAGTACTGTATAAATAACATAAGTAAATAATAATGATTCTATTTTCGGACGATTTCAATATTAACCCTTTGACTTGAATATTCCGAAATAAGACTCACCCCAAGGGTCAAATTTTTTTAAACGTTATGCATTTAACGCAGTACCCGTACGGCAAAAACACCGCGGGACGAAATGTGGCTGCAGTACCCATATGACAAAAACAGTCAAAGGGCTAAGATATTTAAGATAAACTGTCACACTCTCCTGCCTTTTTAGGAGCTTCGAGAGGAACTTGTTTCTGATACCACTGAAAAGACTGCTAGTACTGCACATGTTAGGGCTTGTGTGAACTGAATCGATAACCAAAGCCAAGTTCCTGCATGGTGCTGGCTTGAATAGTGACGGGTCATATATGTGAGTTTCTGTTCGTTATAAATAGGCGATACATAAGGATGTGTGCAGGGCCGGGTCACATCATTCAAGCACTAAGCAGGACTGAAAAGTGCCAAAAAGGAAGACACAGTGTCCTCTGAATGCTTTTGCAATGCTACAATACACAGCCAACTAGCCCAAGCTTGGCCGCTTCTAAACAAGTAACTGCCACACGACAACAAACTGCAAGCGAACATGCAGGCTTCAGACTGAGTCATGCTGCAATGCTTCAATGTCTCTTTCCCGCTGGTATTCGAAACTGTTCAACATACCTCTGGGCTTTGCCATGTCCACTTCCACGGGTGGGGCCAGGAGTCTACTCAGGACGGTTGGTGGGGCACCTCGCTGGATGGGCTGCCGAGGCATGGGTAGCACGGTAGCCTCTGGCTTGGCACTGCCTGGCACCAACCGGTGAGCCACCACCGGCCTGGCACGGGTCGTCACACGAACCGCCTCTTTTTCGGCATTCATGGCCGCGGTCCCTGGAACACAAAGAACCACGAAAAAATTGGCGGTCTAATCCGTGCTACACCTAGATTATTCCAATGCAGTAATGCATGCAGGCCCATGTTCTGTTGGCATGCACAAAGCACAGGTTGTGTTTTAATCGCGCCTGTGATTGAGGTTAAACACATAGTTCATGTTGGTTACATTGACATGTAGAACAAATATGTTGTCAATACAAAAAAAACATGTCTGGCAGTGGCTTGATGTGGGTTATTTACAATAATCATAGGTCATGGCATCTTAGCAATATATGCTACTAGGTTGCAGTTGATGAGTGGGATATGCAAAAGGAAAAAATGATTGTTCAAGCACGAGGACCAGATTAGAGAAGTACATATGGCTACTGTTTGGACAAGTGACACAATCTGGTGCTGTTAACGCAATTGAAACAATCGTGTTAACAGTGGCACTATCTGTTAATGACAGATAGTGCCACTGGTCCAATAAGTGGCCGCAAATCAGTAGTAACGTCAATCTTGGCGCCTGGCTAGAAGTTAACAATCATGTACCTTTGCAATATCGTTCTGGGGGTAGTAAGTTAAAATACTATTCACAGTTAGTACTTCTTCAGCTTGCATTATTTTGAAGTAAGTAAGTATTTTGAAGTAAGTAAAGACACGAGAATTTAATATCCTTGGACAGTAAACGTTTCCCATAAGGATGTCCATCTGCTTTGGTGAATGGAACCGTGACGGACGGTGGGAGCTGAAAATGTAACCATTAAATGCATTCCTGTATTAATAAGCTTAAAGGCCCACTGTCCACCCTCCGGTCGAAAATATTTTCTTCCCCGGTGACTGTGAGACTTCGCCCCTAGAACGCAAGGCCGCAAAATGTTTTTGAAAAGAGTAACTAAGAACGCAGTTACAGCCACCGCAATCACCCGATTCTGTCATGCTTCTCTCCTTCCGTTCCCTCCCAAAGGTTTTTAACTCCTGCCCAAGGTCGTCTAGCCTCCGCAAGACAAATTCCCCTTCCTCCTCCGCGTTTGGCGGGAGGTGGGGCGTGGCACTCCGCGAGCGCGAAAAAAAAAAAAAAAACGGCCGAGGGAGCGCGCGCCGCTGGATTCAGTCTGACCGTGGCGAGGGAAAAGCGCGCAGCAAGCGGTAGACACCCATCCTTCTCCCGTCAGTCAGCGAGATGGACCAATGGACGTCGTTCGCGGTACGTACGTCATTACTGTGGCCCGTCGGGCCAGCGCAGGAAACGGGGAAGCTGGCTTCCCAAAGGAGAGCATGAGAGAGCTTTGAATTGTATTTTCGATGCTTTGCGGCGCGCGTGTCACTGTAGCATTTTGCACAGACTATCTCCGGTACCTGATCAAAACACTGGGCTCCTTTGCTTAAAAGGGCCTTCCCTGGACAGTGGCCCTTTAAAGTACTCAGCATGCTGAAATGTCGTGCATCTGACTAAGGCTGCCACTAGGGGTTTAACTAAGTCAATCCAAAGGCTGCATGGGTGCTACCAGAGACACCACAGTGGAGGGCTCCAGGTTAACTTTGGCCACCGTTGGATTTTAGTGTACGCTAGAATTACATAAACATCTTTTGCATTTTGCCTCCACTAGGATGTGATCTCCATGGCCAGGATCTGGTCTTGCAACATTGAGCTCAGCATCCAAATGCTGTAACTAGCAAACAACTGCAGCAGTCCTGTTTGAATAAGAAGCAAACCAGGGTGGTCCTAAGGCAATATGTAAGCTGTGCTATGACTGTCTAGGCAGCTCAAGCCAGCATACAAAATGCACAACAGCTCTACGACTAGCACACGGCTAAACAATTACAGACAGAACAATGTGACAATGGAAATATATTTATACTGAAAAACGAGATTCCTCCAAAAAGGTGATACCTAGTCAACTGAATCAGGATTCCACAAATGCTACCTAAGCAGTGTGGTTGTGACAACAAAGCACAAGAACCAAGACTGACACAAGATGTACAAGACAAAAAAGAAATCTTTGTCCTTGTTCTACCTTTCACAATGCGTTACCAACTAGCTCATCAGCTAGCTCGCTCTTATAAAAGCAGCTCCAGGTTCAACTAGATAACAAAGTTCGCAAGATAACAATTGTTCTTTATCTTGCCATACCAAAATGGGAACCATTATGAAGATAAGATAGGTAGAAGAAATGCACATAAGCCAAAGATGACGAAGGGGGCTCCACACATTTAGAAGCTGGCCTAGTTATCTCAGAAAAGTCGATGACAGGGACAAGCAGCACTGTTTAATATAGTGCAACACTTGTTTCTCCAAGTGCTATCCAAGGCTGAGAATACACCCCAATGTTACACAATTATATACTTCCAATGACGTTACCCAGTGTGTGTTCCAGATATGTAAGCACTTAACACGCATCATCAGGATGAAGTGAAGCACAAAAACCACCACGGATATGAGCACAGCAAAACGAGGACAATTTAGATCAAACTGGTAACAAATCACGCCTGCAATTCATCTCTGACAGCTAATATTTTTGCGTTCTTATGCTTGCAATGCAATTAGCTTGTTCACAATTCTTTCGACGCTGATTGTGTAATATCTTCTGGAGGGCCATTTTAAAGTGAAATGCGTTCGAAGGAGCAATGAGGAGACAGACTATTTTTCCACATGGATCTCGAAAAGCCACTCACTTCAAAATGGTGGCAGGCCGTCTTTCTAGACAGCACATCTCGAGTTTGGACTGACTGTGATAAAGATTTTTCATTACAGTTTCTTTGATTCTGGACAAACATCAGCACAGCAGGAAAATAAATTTTTAGCGATAAAAATTGTCACTTTCTGAAACCTGACCCACAACCAAGAAACAGCCAGCTTTATTATGTCAAGGTCGTACTTGGTAACGAAGTGCACCTTCAGGAAAAGTGATCACAGTGAGCTGGCTCTCAGGTGGAGCTCACACACTGCTGCCGTGCCATGAGGCAACAGCGGTTGCTACTGGGCAAACAAAATGGCATACAGTGCTCACAGCTATGCAACAAGCGCAAGGTGTACACAGAAGCCAGATACTTCAACCAGCCAAAAGGCAGTGCCACAGGTGCTGCTTTGGGGTTTACCAGAAACCACTTGGCAAGCACAGAGCCCTCTGAATGAAATGTCTCAAAGCCTGCAATGACAGAATGCAGCTCGTGCACTAAGTCAAAATCACCCTAGCAGAACATGTTCCCTGCGCTATAAGTAGCTTTTAACGCCCTAACACAATGGACAGCTATGTTGCTAATAGCCGTTAGCTGTACTGAGGGCACCATACTTTAGGTGCTGAGATGCTTCACTTCCAATGGTGCACTTGCAGCACAGCATATTACAAGAACCCCCACTCTTGACAAAACTGGCCACATCAGAGGTTGCCAGCTATAAAAATACCAACACAAATATATATATCATCAGCTATTACAGATGTTCACACAGCTTTCACCCCGCCTAAGCCTGCAAGGCAGTTCAAAATCTCTAAACAGGCAACTCAGAGTGCACTTAGTGATGGCCAGCTGCTTCTTGGGTTAGTCCAATGTTTAGGGGATCCCTTACGGTGGAGAGAGATATTGGAAATATCACCCCCTAGAAAAAGTGCACGGTTATGGGCATATTCAGAGGCAGCACTTGGGTGGATGGCCAATCAGTAATGACGGCAGGGAGAGGCCTTTGGCCCACAGCAGAATAATGGTGGAGCACAAGAAAAAGGAAAACTGAAAAGTTTTCACAGAGCTTTAACAGCTGAAGGAAAAATTAATTATGCTCGAGTGCCCAAGCCCAAATGGCTGCTGCCTATCTGAGGAACTAAGTCTATCGACCGTATCATGGGTGACCTTCGGTGCTAATTGATTATTAATATTATTAAAATTATTATCATTGGTGGCAATTACATCACCAAAAACTGATGCTTGGACTTTGGCAACATGGTGCTAGACCATATTCTTCTTTGTTTTGAATTTCCTGTAAATGGTCCAACATTTTTTTCGCAATCCAAATCTATCAATACCTCCATAACGGCCAGTCAACGGCTCAGGAGACATTCTGGCTCACATCCTTTGCGACTGCTACGTTATCACTTTTCCTGCGGAAGTGGTGGCATTGACACTCGGTGAAGATTTTGAGCCTCTCCTGTGTATTTAGGCTCGGCCAAACTTATCCGCTTTCTGCTTTTCTTTTCTTACTCTCCATGGCTCTGCTGCCAAAGTGTTGCCGATTTAGTGACCTCTTAGTGTGCTGTTTCTGCCGTGGCTTTAACCATGGCACATTATGTAAATAACGGTCTCATATGAATGGTTCTGAATGCAATTTTGCTTTTCATCTTGGTGCATGTTCCGGTATCAGTGAAGAATCATGGCATGGCAAACCTGGTTCTTTCAAGAAAACTTGTGTGATCGGTGCAGGAACAGCTCATAAAATGGCAACTCAGAGAGACTCTAAACAGACGAAGAGCGGTGCAGCTGCTAGCAATGAGAACATTTCATTTCATTTATTGTACCCTCAGGGCTTTCGCATTACAGAGGGGGTGGGAGTAGTAAAACAAAACAAAATCAAGTACAAGAGGAAGCGTGACACAAAACGATTCTATTGAAAATAGCTCAAAACGAACAAAACAAATGACTTTCTCCTAAACCTGCCTAAAATGGTGTATGAACTTGACTCTCACATGAAATTCTTGTCAAAGAAGTTCAATGAACTTCAGGACCATCTTCAAAGCCTACAGAAGAGCCAAAAAAAGAGGGCAAACACATGGAGCAGTTAGAAAAGGCTGCCCAGTCCAGTGGACAGCAACAGACACAGTAAAACATAGATAACCTAGAGTGGTGCAGCGGTCGCTTCAACACTGAAATTCAGCAAGTTCCAGCAGCTTAAAATGAGAACTTGCCAGAGAAAGTCAAGTAAATAGCAAGTAAAGTTGAAATTAAACCACTGACTCAGCAAGATGTCGACGCACTTCATAGGCTTCCAGGGGTGCACTTGAGACTGCTTATGTGCAATAGTACAAAAGCACAGCTAGTTCTGTCCCATCATCTGGTGGACTCGCAAGACTCTACATTAGCGAACCTCCATCGCACTCGGCCAGGTGGTGTTTGTGTCTGCCGTTAATGGACCTTCATGAACACAATGATGTTCACTGCAGAGCGTCACAGTGCATTGCAGTTTTATACAAGGTATGATCGCCTGTCGTGATAGCATAGTGCTCTCATGCCTCTACCGGGAAAGGTTATCTGTTTCTGGCGCGGGTTTGAAACCCAGTCGCAGCAAATGGTTTTTTCTCTATTGGCAGCTTGTGCAGACATGCATTGTCCACTATCTCTGTGCCAGTCATGGGTCCAGTAACAGTTTTGCAATAAAACAAGGCAAAATACGGCGAATCATCGCTCACTTCTGGTTTTCAAGAAAGCATTTGACAGCGTGGAGCATGATACTCTATTAGGAAAACTTCCGACACTATGGTATCCAGGCTCGGGCTCTCCTTTGGAGTTGACTTCCCACACACAATATGCTGTAATCAGCTATATATGTTCTGAAACAAACATTGTGTCATACGGAGTACCACAGGGATCCATCCTACTTAACGTGCAGTTTTCTGTCAGGTATTTCTAATAATGCTTAATTGTACTTCCATAACTATGTGCTGCTAGTAAAACTTGTGTAACTGCTAGTGTTTTTTTGTGCCTGCTGAAATTTTTGCCCCGTAAAAAGGAACGGAACAACATATTTATTTAAGATTTCTCGCAAATAAGCGTCCATGTTGTACATGAGGGTTGAACATTGACCGCTGATTGCCCCTAGGTGAAGCGACTTTGTCAAATAGTCTCCTGCCTTTAGTCATCTTCCCCGAGGCAGTGGTTATGTACTACTATAGTATTCAATGAATATTAAATGAAGACTACGCTCATTATGCAGTCCCGACAGACAATTTTCTAGTCTTTTTACGTATGCACTTTCATCCTCTGGTTATGTTATGCTTGAATGGCTGCCAATGTTTTCGCTGGATTAAATGCTTTCTCAGTATCTATCGAGTTTTCTCAGTATGCATGCATAGCAAGTGGATATTTTGTGCACTCCTCTATAATCTGAATGATGGTGCGAACACAGTCCTCAGCCAAGTACCCTGGTAAGAAACGATCCTGATTCCCTGTTGAAGATGGCCATGAAGTGAAACCCAGCCATTCTCTGCTCAGCAGCTTTCTCCATTGTGGTTTGGATCTGCCATGAACTAGTGACCAAAACAGATGTGCTCCCATTTCTGGTATCCTATATTCATCAGCCTGATCATATGTACTGTAATTTTTTACATTCTTTTCTTGTATCAGCCACAACCACCCTCTCGCATCTGAAAACTCAGTGGAGAAACTTTTCTGTGGATGTGCAATAATAAAATCAATCACACAACAGTAGTTCTCAGCATGGCACCCAAAAGATATTCAGAGTGGGCTCAATGCAGTCACACATTTTATCAACCTTTTCGCCAAAAAATTTACTTCTGCAACCTCCTTTTTTTGCGAACGTTGTTGCAGTGCAAGTAGCAAAACTCACCTACAAAGCATCTCACTACAACTCGGGCAGCTTTCAAAACGGGCAGAAAAAAAAACAAGGCGGCACCAAAAACTGAAGAAAGCAAAGCCGATGCAATTTGTTGCTTCAGCTGTTGATAAGTGCTGAAAACTTCTCAGAATGTCTTCTCTAAAGCCTCAAAGAGGGACCCAGAGCACTCAAGGCTGTATGACATTTGGTTCTGCATTGAGCGTAGAAAGAAAGTTAGCGCATAAAGTGAGAACTATGCATCCCATCATCCATCAAAGGGTTCTCATCTTCATAAAGCATCAAGCAACCAGAAACTGTTTCCTGCTGCTACAACATCTGGCATGCCCGAAAGCTTGCTCAAAGGTGCGATTTCATTTACATCAATGGTCTCGTGAAGCTAATCGAAGATAATTCAGATAAACTATGTCTACTCTCTTCTAGTGTGTCATTAACATGATCAATAGGTACTAAAAAGACTTCCCTTCGTCTATTCAGCACATTGGTATGGTCCCTATCGCATGGGTATTAAAAGGTGCACAAAGAGCACTCTGCAAAAGTTGTTTTCGATCTTACTTTGTTTTCTGGGCTTACGTATATAAATAGGTTTAGTCACAGACAACATAGTCGTAAATTAAGCCTATGGGAACAAAAATATGTCCATACTCTTCCCTTTCGCAAGATTTAACCTTATCACTCTGGAGTGGCTAATTAAAAGCATCTAATCTGTGAAGCCACCCAAAGTAATTTTTATTGGTGTTCTTTGATATGATGAAAATATTTTTGTAGAACCATTACATATTGCTGGTTCAAAGAGTGTGTGATCAAAAGAAGCCCGATGCAAGCGGACTATGTTAACAAGATCACTCTGTGTATTAAGTGCTGATGGCAGTGCAGCAAGTTGTCACATGATTGCCTGAAACAAACTCTGCTCTTTGCGTGATTCCTCCTACTCTCTGCAGTAAAGAAAAAGGTGGAACCTGGCCCTTTTCTCTGATTTTAACAGCAAAATCCACCACACAAGGCAATAATAATTCAGTTTATTTGAATACTTGGACCGTGTAGATCAAGTTCCTGCAATTAAAGGTGCTCTCAAAATTCTCTTTAATGCACCTTTAAAGCTAAGAGAAAGCATCTCCTATAACCAACAAAATTTGGCAGTGGCTTAGCTTGGCTACGCCAGGATATACGTAGCAAAAGCTAAAGCTAGCTAGTCGAATCGCATTGTCTGTTCTAAGTCAAGCAATTTCTTCCTTGTCCAATGCACTGACAGCTTGACGTGCCGCCTTTCGGGCTGCATCTCTCTTACGCCTATTCTCTAGGTGAATGGCACATTTTTCTTGAGCCCGCTGAAGTGCCTTGGTCACATTCCATCGTTCTTCACGGGCCGTCTTCAGTGAAGCAAGACTCAGGTCTCTCCTCCAGCTGCTGCTGCTGCTACTAGTGGTCGAGACATCGGATGTTAAACATGCCCGTCTCGCGGCGGCATACTCAAGGTGTTTAGCCAGTCGTTTGGCATGCTGTTCCTCTGTTTCCTAGGTGATTCGTTTCCTCTTCATCTCGTTCCGATGTCAATTCCAGGCCTCCTTCTGCTTAGCACACATGTCGCATTCCAAACTGCCTCCTCAACTGTGGTCGCGGTGCGCACGAGCTCTCCTTTTCAGTCCTCCGACATGCTATCAGGCATGTGACACAGCTGGTAAGGCGAGCGAAGGTGAGCGCAACAATAAGGCAAGCGGTGTGACGGCATACCAAACGGCAGCGAGCGCAGGGCGTCCGCCAGTTCTGCCGGTTGCCAGGCAACAGCTCAATGTCTTTCTGTGCCTCCTCGGAGCACCGCCACAGCGAAATCACAAGTTCGTGGCCAATGTAGCTTACGCTAAAAAACAAAGTACTTGTTTTCGGATCATCCTAACGGGATGTACACCACCAACTGGGCCCCCTGGTGTTCCTCCAGCAGCACGGTATACCACCCTACCTCCTAATTATCCCATACAGTGACCTCTACTGTTTCTTGCCCATTGTAAGCTGCAACCATGTTATTCCAACAAGTTTCCTGGGCTTGTCACTCAATCTAACTCTTCTGTAAGCCCATTATGCCACTGTCTGTGAGCCTACAAGTCCAGTCCATGTCTCTCCTTTTTGTTCAAGTAAAATGTTTTCAACTGATATATCTATAATTCATGTTACTCCGTCCCTGCCTCCTTATCTTCTCACCTCAGTTGTGTTCTTCATATGTTGTGCTTCAACTCAATATGTGAATTAGAAAATTGAGTAGTGAAAACTAATCACTTGCAAAACATTGCCTCAACTGACCGTGAAATATAAATTCACGATTTAAAACCCCATTCCACTTGCAAGATCGTAATACAGTATCGAAGACAGCAGTCTGATTATAAGCGACGACCGACTGCCACTTGTGATCGCTTATCACTCCATTCATTAGACCAGGTGTGTTTGTTTTCCAGCAGATTTTTCCTTTGGTTAATGGATTTTAATGTTCCAAAGTGACTCAGGCTATGAGGGACACTGCAGTGGAGGGCTCTGGAAATTTTGATGACCTAGATTTCTTGAATCTGCCCTGATATCACACAGCAGATGGGTGCCTTGCTTTTCGTCCCCATCAAAAAGCAGCCACCGGGACTCGATCCCATGTCGTTGGGCTCTGCTATTGAGTGCCCTAACCACCGAGCCACTGTGGCAGGGCTCTTTCCCGTAGGTGTGTGCAAGTATTACTTTCCCAAGCTGAACCGAAATCAAATTGGACTCGCACTTTTCTTCAATTCTCGGCCTCTGTTTGTTTGTTTTCTTTTCGCGTTGACGATCATATCATTGATGTTCTGGTATGCTCAGCGCCCGCATTGCGCTGACAATGCCCAATCACAAACTCAATTACGAGTACACCTTGTTGAAATTTGCCGACTGCTAGCGTGTTTAAGGCTGACCAAAGACTTTGTGCTGCTGAGCCAGAGGATGCATGCTCGACCCTAACCACAGGAGCCTTTTTTCCTTATGGAAGTGAAAAACTAAAACAACTGCATGCTGAGATTTCGGAGCATGCGAAAGGATCTCAGGTGCACAAAATTAATTTGCAGCCATCTACTACTGCGTGCTTCACAGCCCCGATGCAGCTTAAATGCACTAAAAAAATAGCCTGATAATTTGCATTGCTGCGTGCATTTCAGTGTCACCGTAGCAGGTGATCGGCAGAGTGATGGCCTAATCATCTGCCGATGCTGCACTTTGGGTGCACAACATATATTGTGACTTCGCAAAATATTGTCACGTCTCGGTAGAAGACCAAGGAGAACCTAGCGATAGATGGTTTGAATGGTCGACCAGAACAAGTCTTGTGTTCAAGCTTCTTTCACTTCCAGTCTCGCGCTTGTCGTCATCTTTTGCGTCGTCTTCTATGCGGCATTTGCCCCCCTCCTTAGGAAGCATCGTCCCGATGAGAACAAAAGGAAGTAGGAGGTTAAGGTCAGACTGAGTGGTATGGCTTCATACGCACGACGTGGACGACGTCAGCTTGGTGCTGGCGTCGCTTTGATGTCGACACCCCGTCTGGCATCACCTCATAAGTGACGTCGGTTAAACGTCGCTGAACAACATAGGGTCCAAAGTATCGTCGCAATAGTTTTTCGGAGAGTCCACGGCGGCGAATAGGTGTCCAGACCCACACTTTGTCGCCAGGTTCGTACATTACATGCCGGTGTCTCTGATTGTAGCGTTGTGCATCGTGCTCCTGCTGATTTTGAATCCGCACACGAGCTAGTTGGCGAGCTTCCTCTGCACGCTGAGCGAATTCCTCGGCGTCCTGGTCGAGATCATCGGTGTCGGCATTCGGGAGCAACATTGCATCCAGCATAGTTGTTACTGGTCGCCCGTGAAGGAGGCTGAATGGTGTCATGCGAGTGGTGTCTTGGCGGGCCGTATTGTAGGCGAACGTAACGTAGGGAAGTATTTCGTCCCAATTCTTGTGGTTTACGTCGACGTACATGCAAAGCATGTCTGCGAGGGTCTTATTGAGGCGTTCCGTCAACCCATTGGTTTGAGGGTGATAGGCAGTAGTTTTACGGTGACTGGTACCACTGAGGCGAAGAACGATTTCCAAAAGTTCGGCCGTAAATGTAGTTCCTCGGTCAGTTATAATAAGTGCCGGAGCGCCATGCCTCAGGACAATGTTCTCAACGAAGAACCTAGCTGCTTCGGCGGCGGTACCCCTTGGCAGAGCCTTGGTCTCCGCGTAGCGGGTCAGATAATCAGTGGCGACAATTATCCATTTATTCCCGGCTGTAGACGTCGGAAATGGTCCCAGGAGGTCCATGCCAATTTGCTTAAAAGGTGTCGCTGGCACTTGAAGAGGGTGGAGTAGGCCAGCTGGTTTTACAGGGGGTGATTTACGGCGCTGGCAGTCAATGCACGTACGTACATAGCGTTTCACTGTCGCCGGCAGTTTTGGCCAGTAGTATCCGTGCTGTACTCTAGCCAACGTGCGGGTGTAGCCTAGGTGACCGGCGGTTGGCTCGTCGTGGCACGCTTGCAAAACTTCAGTGCGGAGAACCGATGGGACGACGAGCAGAAAACTGTTTCCCCCAGGACGGAAGTTCTTCTTGTAAAGGACGTTGTTGCGAATAAAAAATGAAGAGATTACTCGGGCGAAAATCTTCGGCACAACCGTAGTTCGCTTCTCCAAGAAATCAATAAGAGGGAGCAATTCCTGATCCTCTCGCTGCTGTTGGGAAAGCGTTGCGTCATCTATGACACCTAAAAACGCAGTGTCTTCATCGGTCATAGTGGAAGGTTCGACCGGCGCTCGCGAAAGGCAATCTGCATCTGTGTGCTTCTTTCCAGATTTGTAAATGACTGCCATGTCAAATTCTTGCAATCGAAGGCTCCAACGCGCGAGTCTCCCTGAAGGGTCCTTTAAGTTCGTCAGCCAACAGAGAGAGTGATGGTCGCTGACGACTTGAAAGGGGCGAGCGTACAAATAAGGGCGGAATTTCATAACCGCCCATACCACTGCAAGACATTCTTTTTCGGTTGCCGAGTAGTTCGCTTCTGCTTTAGATAGGGTCCTGCTGGCGTAAGCAATTACCTTTTCCACACCATCCTGGCGCTGTACTAACACAGCACCTAAGCCCACGTTGCTGGCATCCGTATGAAGCAGTGTAGGGGCGTCGTCATCAAAGTGCGCCAGGACAGGTGGTGTCTGTAGACGCCTCCTCAGCTCATTGAAAGCTTGTTGCTGTTCTTCACCCCAGCGAAAGACTGCGTTGTCACGAGTCAGTGAAGTTAATGGCCAGGCTATTCGTGAAAAGCCAGCAATAAACCGACGGTAATAGGCGCAAAGACCCAAGAAGCGCCGCAATGTCTTTTTGTCCGTAGGTGTTGGGAACTTGGCGACTGCGGAGAGCTTTTCAGGATCCGGCCGAACACCTTCTTGGCTGACGACGTGGCCTAAGAACTGCAGCTCCTCGTAACCGAAGTGGCACTTCTCGGGTTTTAATGTGAGGCCCGCAGATTGTATGGCCTGAAACACAGCTAGCAAACGGAGTAGATGCTCTTCAAATGTAGCCGAAAACACTATCACGTCGTCAAGATACACCAAGCATGTTTGCCACTTAAGTCCCGAAAGCACAGTGTCCATCAGTCTCTGAAATGTTGCTGGCGCCGAGCATAAACCGAACGGAAGGACTTTAAACTCATACAATCCGTCGGGAGTGATGAATGCTGTCTTCTCCCGATCCCTCTCATCCACTTCGATTTGCCAATATCCACTTTTCAAGTCCATCGACGAGAAGTAACGTGCATTTCGTAGGCGATCTAAGGAGTCGTCGATGCGAGGGAGAGGGTACACGTCTTTTTTGGTCACTTGGTTGAGCTTGCGATAGTCTATGCAAAATCGTAAGCTGCCGTCTTTCTTTTTAACAAGTACCACGGGGGAAGCCCAGGGACTCTGTGACGGCTGGATAACGTCGTCTCTAAGCATTTCGGCCACCTGGCGCTGAATGGCTTCACGTTCTTTCGGAGCCACACGGTAAGGATTTTGTCGAATCGGGCGAATCGAGTCATCCGTGATAATTCGATGTTTTGTCAAAGGCGTTTGGCCGATCCGCGATTCTGAAGCAAAACAGTCTCGAAATTGATCTATGAGATCCAAAAGGCGGTCCCGCTCTGAAGAAGACAGATTTGGGCTCACATCAACGATGGTTACGGGTGTCTTGCACACTGATCCTCTCTGTTGCAGTAAGCAACAGTGCTGCGCATTTGGGAGGCTGTCGAAAAAGGCCACAGTTGTGCCTTTCGGAATTTGCTGACGCTCGTCGCTGAAGTTTGTCAGCAGCAGTTCGGTATGCCCATTGGTCAAGTTGACCAGCCCTCGAGCTATAGAAACACCTCGGCTGAGTACCAGGGTAACTGCCCGTTCGGCGACGCCATCGCCTGTATGCGCCACGTCGCATTTCACTTCAACAAGAGAACATGATCTCGGAGGTAATGTCACCGTCTCATTGGCGACGCGTAAGGGCAATAGTGGTACTTGCGCATAACCAAGGTCTTCATGGTTATTGGTGAAGGCAACGATGCTGTCACGGATGCTGATTACAGCCCCATGAAGACGCAGAAAGTCCATGCCCAAGATGAGGTCTTTGCAGCAGTCAGGGAGAATAACGAAGCTGCCAACAAACACCGCGTTTCCTATTCCTATCCGGGCAGTGCATTTCCCTGTCGGTGCCAGTAGCTGACCCCCAGCACTTCTTATTACTGGCCCAGTCCATTCAGTTTTTACTTTGCGCAGGGTGTCGGCCAGTTTCTGGCTAATAATTGAAAAATCTGCCCCGGTATCCACCAGAGCATGTACCGCCAGCCCATCAATGGAAACGGCGAGGTCAGCGCTAACAAAATTATCTGGGTTGATCGTCCCTTTCGGCATTTGCGGCGGAAGCGCGGCAAGGTCGGCGCTGTCAGCTTCGTCGTCATGGCTGATCATCTGGTACGGCATTTTCGGCGGTAGTGCGGAAATGTCAATGTTAGCGGCGGCGTCAGAAGCCCGGGTTGTCGGCAATTGCGGCGGTGGTGAGGGTTTCGACACTTTTAGACTGGTTGCAACCTCCCCTCGCGAGGTTGCAGCTCTTAGTTTCCCCGGTGAGGGCTAGGAGACCGCCGTCCGCTAACGCCAGTAGTGTTGCGACGTGTCGGCGAATAACGCTGTGGCGATGGGGAGGAGCGGCGGCGGAAACCCGGGGTTTCGGTTTCCCTGCTGACCGGAGGGTCGTCGTCGATTTGGGCAGAATTAGTGTCGAAGCGGCGGCGAGCAGAAGCAAGCGGAAAGGACTGCCCCTCTTCGCGGTGGCGGCAGTACCGATACACATGGCCAGGTTGTCCGCAGTAGAAACAAAGTGGTCGGCTGTCATAACTGCGCCACCTGTCAGTTCGGCGCAGTTGAGAGCGCCTGGGAGGCGCCCACTGAGGCCCCTGGAGGAACCGAATCTCCTGACGGTTCGGTGAGCTCGGTGGGGCGTGGTCTGGAGGTGCGCGACGAAGGACCGCAGCATAGCTCTCGGGCTGCGGCTCGAGGTAAGCTGCAGGAATGTTGGCGGTGCAGCTGATCGGTTTTGGAGCGTGGTATGGTTCGGAAAGGGGTGCCGCGTTGTAGACTGGATGAGACTCGTTGCATGGTGTAGACGGTGATAGGGCGTATCGAATTTCATTCCTCACTGTTTCCATGAGGGCCCCTGACGACTGAGCCTTCGTAGTCGTAATTCGCTGCAGCTCCTCAAGGACAATGCCTCTAATGATGTCTCGAAGAGTGGTCGTATCTGTTGCAGTCAGCGCCGCCGCAGTCGTCGGGGCGCAGTTGACCGGTCGGTTGTACTGGCGGCACCGGTCTTGGAGGGCTCGTTCGATAGCCGTAGCGTCCTTAACGAACTCACTCACGGTTTTAGGGGGGTTGCGGACCAAGCCGGCAAACACCTGTTCTTTGACGCCATGCATGAGATGCCGTAGCTTCTTTGGTTCACTCATATCAGGGTCGGCACGGCGAAAAAGGCGAGCCATGTCTTCCGCAAACATAGCCACGCTCTCATTTGGCTTCTGGATGCGCACTTCAAGCAGGCGCAGCGCATTGTCCCGTCGGTCAGTTCTCGCGAAAGTGTCGACCAGCTGGCAGCGGAAGTCATCCCATGTGGATAAGCTGGCCTCATGGTTTTCAAACCACGTTCTAGCATTATCCTGAAGGGCAAAATAAACATTACAAAGCTTCTGGTCCGCGCTCCACTGGTTGATCTTTGACACTCGCTCAAACTGGTCGAGCCAGTCTTCCACATCTTCAAACGCTTCCCCGCGAAAGCACTCTGGCACCTTGGTGTTCTGTAGAGTCACCGGTGTAGGATTGGTATGTGCCATGGCTTGAGAGGTCTTAGGAACTTGGGCGTTTGAGGAGTCGTTCGGCAGATGACTGTACTCCGGCGCTAGGCCTAGAAGGCGGCGGCTAGCACGATGGACAGGCGTGTCGATGTTTGGGATCCGCTGTGGACTGCCGGAAGGAGTCCTATGCATACCCCAGCGCGCTCCACCAGTGTCACGTCTCGGTAGAAGACCAAGGAGAACCTAGCGATAGATGGTTTGAATGGTCGACCAGAACAAGTCTTGTGTTCAAGCTTCTTTCACTTCCAGTCTCGCGCTTGTCGTCATCTTTTGCGTCGTCTTCTATGCGGCAATATGTGAAGACTGAAAGCCAACCGT
Organism: Amblyomma maculatum; assembly: GCF_055883805.1. Classification (NCBI taxonomy): domain Eukaryota; kingdom Metazoa; phylum Arthropoda; class Arachnida; order Ixodida; family Ixodidae; genus Amblyomma; species Amblyomma maculatum. The sequence continues at coordinate 24,579,204 of NC_139346.1, forward strand.
GAGCAGTGAAAGCTGGATTTACGCGGCTTACTGCATGAGCCGGGCTAGCTGTAGGTCTGCTCCGCATCTGTTCACCTGTGACACTTCGCAAACAGAAGAATGTATAAGACTTGCATAAAAGCAAACTGAGCGTGAAGAAGTGAACATCTGGTAGCAGCTTCCCACTAGCCTCATATTGTGATCCCAGCAGGAAAAAACTTCCAGGGCACTTACATGTTTTTTTAACAGAGTTAGATAAACGTTGGCTCGGTTAACACATGGTTTTATCAGTTTGAAATGTTTCTTTTACTAGGTTTAGCATTCAATTTTTTATTCTACTCGTCAGTGCCTTTTCAGCGATACTTAGCTCCATGTTTCACTAAGAACTACTATTAGTGTAGTGCAGTCGTACTCAATATACGCCATCCAGCGATATATGGCTTTATGTTGTAAGGTGAAGATAAATTTTTAATAACTAGCTAATTAACAGTCATTAATAAGATATACAATCAATTCAGTGCAATTGTACCCAACATAAGCCATGCAATAATATATGATTTATTGATGTAGTGTAAATTTCAACTTAATACCAATGAACTAATTAACGGCAGTCGATTGAGACCTAAAATTAGTAAAGTGCAATTATACTCAAAAGAAGCTACTCAAATAATTCAACGCTTTTGACTATTATACTCAACATAAGCTACACAGCTACTGCAGATACTTTCTGTACACACATTCTATATATATGGCGCACATGAGCCAAGTAATGGTGCGCATTAAAAAAACTGTATGAAGCTGGCACCCACACTTTGTTTCCCTGATTACCTTCTCCTTTTTGGAAACATCAAGCTACACAGCAATATTTTGGGACCTTAGAGGACAATAAAAGCCAACTTGTGTATTGGTAATCCTGTGCTGCCATATAGTGTGATGGTATACAGAATCCTCCAACATGATAGAAACGTATGTAGTCAGCGCCAGGGTAGTTTAACAAAACTTGAAGTTGGGCTAGATGGTGCATTGTAACATAAGGAAAATAAAACCGCAGCAGACACAGGACGGAGGCTGTGTCTGCTGCGGTTTTATTTTCCTTATGTCTCACCAACTGGCCTACACATCTACCCTGCTAAGTTTTGTGCATTGTAAATTGACTGAAGATAAAGCGCACGGGAAGACACACACAAGAGAAGAAGACACAGGACACGCGCTATCTTCAGTCAATTCAGCGCCAGGGGGTGCCAATTTTTGCATAATGTCTATACAAGCTATAATTTATGGTGTTAAAAAAAGACCTGTTAAAAGCATCATAAACCTTTTCTAAGTGGTTCAGAAAGAAGTCAGTGTATCAACTCTGTTACCCTGCATTAAAAAATGGCCTTGTGCGACTGATGACAAAAGAAAATAAAGGACATCCACCTCTCCAGACAATGAGATGAGCAACAACTATACGCATGGGCCATGGACCACAAGGCAGGGTTCACTGAACCCGCCTTAGCCCTGCTCTGCGTGATTAAGCCTTACAGGCCCTTTACGGGCATACCAATGATGTCATGGAACCCTTCATCACATGCACATAATCATCGCAGCACATGGCGTTGATGTGGGCCCTGTTTTTGGAAGAGCAGTCAAAGAAAAAAGTGGCAGGCCTTATTCAAACCGTGCGGCAGTGATTTGAAAAATGTTTGAAAAGTTGCGAGCATATTCAATCTTTTATAACATACACTACATCATTTGTCTGAATAATCAAATAGGAGCATATCTGATCCTCTATTCAAAATTTTGAAACACTCACACACTCCAACTTTCGAGCATCTGAAAATCCTGTGGAACTCATATTCCGACAAGACAGCTACACATGTAACACGTTAAAAGCTACACATACATGTAAACTAGTAAATTATACCTTATGTAATATCAAATCATAAGACAGTGTTGTGCATGCTTTCAGGGCAGTAGTTCAGAGCCTTTTAAGATGTCTACAGCAGCTGATATTTCACCATTATTTCTAATTTATTGTTTGTAACCTTTCCTTACTATACATTAAGACACAAGAATATTGACTTAGTGAAAAATTTTTTAGTTATTTTGTACAGTTTGTTTCCATTACTAACGGCACTTGCATCTCGTCATTTGATGCCCCAGCAAGAGTCTGTGAATTGCGGACCAGCAATCGAGTTTTTTGCCATACAAAGTTGACTTGTAGTGCAATATAAACATATTGCAGTCTGAATATTTTGAATCAAGTACAAACATTAATTATGCAGCAGGTGTATTAATATATAGCTGCACATACAAAAGAAGTCGCATGGATAGCTCCTCTTCGGCTAGAAGAAAAGTGCTTGGCAGCAGCAGAAACATATGCTTGATGCCCAAAAAAGACTGCCCTGATCCCAGAAAGGCAGACACATCCACAGAAGTGCAGGTATTCTCGATATCACTGTGCACAAAGAAGACTGCCTATCATAGTGATAAGTAATCTTTAGTACCAGCATTGAGAACCACTGAGGATGATGCTATGTATTTACATAGCACATGAGTGCTCTTGTGGCAGCATATAGATAACCTGACCATTATCGGCACTATCTTGCCTTGGCTATTTTAGCATTTCGCGATACACAAAGTAAGCAGCTATGAAAGCTGCGCATAAGGTAGACATTAAAACGCTGGTGAAGGTGCCAGGTGTCCTTAAACTACCCCGAAACAGCAACACACGCATCATACTTTTTCCATGGCTATTGAATTAGCTGTCCTGCAGCATGTACGATCAAACAACACGCAAAGACACCAGGAGCTACCATCTTTTCATGCATCAGGAAAGGACACATCAAGCATTATAATAATCACCTCAGGTAAAACGTGGGCGCAAAATTTTAGATATGGCGCTACCAAACGGACACGCGCGCGGTTTAATCAAAATGCAAAAAGCTTGAGAAAAAAGTTTAGGTGAGCAGCCAGCTACAAGACAACGCTTATAGATCCCACAAGACTGGCAGCGGTAGAAAAAGAAAAAAAAATGAGTTCTCTTATCTGTGAGCGCGTATGCGTACCGACATCTCGTTAGCACGCAAGCACTGACGTTGACATTGGTGCGCGCCGTTTCCTCGAGGGACGGGTAGGGTTCCGCGACCGAACGACCGAACCAGCAGCACTGCCGTGCTTTGTTATCAAGCTCGTAGCGAATAACCACGCCGCGGGAGCAGTTGTCAGCACGGATCGTTGCCGAACAGCAACGAAAAGCGAAAGGTTTGGCGCCCGGGCGTCTCGCCCACGTCCCCAAGTAGTATTTAGGTCGCTGACCAAAGCGCCGGCCGATGACTCACCGCTGTCGATCGACCAGCGCCACACCGACCTCGCGGCTCGGAGCCTGTCAAGAAAGCGGTCAAGCGGCCGGACTTACCTCTCTACGCCTCGGGATGGCTGTCATCGCACGACACGTAGCAACGATTCGTCTGCTGCCATGCCAATGCGCCCGCAAAGCCCGTTCTTCGGTCAGCCGGCTGTCAACACCGCCGCTGGCTTCGCCCATGTGCGGTTAACGCAGCGATTGAATAGGGCACAGCACCACACCGCCACAAGGCTACACTCGTCGGAAACTTTTACCTCCTTTCTCCATGCTTTTGCCAGAACAACATGCAAAGTGGTGGCAACTAAACCTGAGCAGAGCAGTGACAACTCTTGTAGCGTGCGGTGTTTCCACTTTTTTTTTTTCTCTTTCTCTTCCTTTGATTTATTGGTGGCGCCACCTGCATTGAGGCATTTTAGCAGACGACAGTTGTCGCTACTGGCGGCATATGTTGGAGTTTCGCTCTTGCGCGTAATGCATAACGGTTAGCTTGTCTGCAGAATTTCGTCTTTGAGGGCTAGTTTGCCTTACGGAGGCCTTTTTGCCACATTCATTACCAAGAACTTCTCTCGCGGGTACGGTACGAACAAAAACGTCTTTTACACGCACTACAGAATGTAAAAGGGACCGGACAGCTGTACGGGTGGCGCCGCTTCTCGGCCCATCGCTCAAACGTCGGAATGCGCCGGCCGGTGCCGGCGCATTGGAGCGTACTGTTTGTCGTTGGTTTTTGTGGAAATTGAAAATCCTAAGGTTTAGATGTTGTGCGTGAATATACTATCCTCAAGAGAACAGAAAGTTGGGCTAGCTGTGTGAATATTTCCAGTGAAATGAAGTCTGGCCAAACAAGGCTGGCGAAACGTGGTGCGTTGTTGGATCCACAGGCAGCTACGCAAACTCGTCGGGCGTTTTTAAATCGATTCATTTCTACGGGTTTCCGCAGAAGCATGAGTGGCGGGTGACCTAAGCATGGATCTTTAAAAGCCAAAGGCATGAATCTACGTATCTGGTTACTGTGTGGTCATGGAAAGTGCCGAATTTTTTAAATTCCGCTTGCTACCGGATGCTCTGTGCCTTCTGTTCCCCAGGAGTGACGGCACGAGAGTCACGGAGTCGAAGCCGCACTCCTTCATCTGTAGTCAATTTATCGACAATTGGAAATCGAAGTAACCCAAAAACGTAAGTTACGACGCTAGCATTTCCCCGCCTGGGTACAAGAAATCCCCAGCACGGAAAAAGAAAAGGCAGCTCCACCATCGTCGTTCAGGCTGCGTTACGATCTTCAGTGATGGGCAGGGACAATGTTTGTGCAGATACTTTCACTGTCATAGTCAAAGATAATTTACTTTTTTCTTTTAACAGAAAAAGCAGATAGGAGACATGAACAATTCCTATTACCATGATCTTGTCATTTTTCCTCTTTTCGTTTGTCAAGCAATGAAAATGCGTTGAGAGCTCTGCGTTGATACTCTTAGAATTTGTTAACATTTGCTTGTGGCATGTCCATTTTGCCTAATAAAATCACTCATTTCACAGCTCAATCAATACCGCATGGTCACGAAATCTGCTATCGGCTTCATATAAAAGTCGATCAAGAAAAAAAAATACAATTTCATGTATGGAAACGAGCATAATGATAGCATTTATTTTTTTAATTCGTAGGCCGTGTAGCAGTTTTTTTTTTTTTCGCATTCAGGTTGCACCTGACACGGCTTTACGTATTTTCTCAGCAGCGCCCATTTCCTGGCCCGCCTAAATACATGTGTTTCTCATCGGCGTTTTAGTGAACGTGAGATTTCCTGATTGTGGCGTAGTATGACAAGACCGTTTTACCTCTCTCAGAAATTGCTTCTACGGCCAATGTAAACAGATTTATCAGCAATCCGGCAAGCTGCAGTGACAAAGTTGTAAAAGCTAGGAATGGCTTTCAGTTATCCGGATTCCTTTACGTGCAAATAGAAAACTACATACATGGTCATGTGCCCTCACACTCATCAGGTATCGAGGTCAGCTAGGTATCGGCCCCGCAAGTTCGTGGTACCCTGAGATAAGTAGGCCACCTTAGCGAACGAGCCATCAGAGAGATTCATTTAACAATAGAACGCTCTCTTAGTTGTCGGTGGCTTATCTTACAACATATCACACTGTTTGTGTGTTTTTTTCTCGATTGTGTTTAACAGTTTGACAGTATTGGACTATTGCCTTCAGATATGTTCAAGGCAGGTGCGGTCAATCGCATTTATAACTTCCTGCGCTGAGAGAACGCTATCAGGAAATTTTTTTTTTCTTTTCACAACCTCCGCAGCATGTCGGGAGAAAGGCATGTATAATATTTTCTAAGTCAATTATATGTAGGCGCTCCGACGTGTTCAACAAGAGCATTGTCGTATATGTAAAAATGATGCTGAGGTGGTATTACTCCTTTGGCTTATATTATAATTAAGTTTGATAGTCTCAAGGCCGGGTTCAGTGAGCTATTGTAGCGTAATTGTGCAGGAAGTCCTGGAAGTATATGTGTGTTTACTATTCCATCCATTAAGGATCCTACATTTTGTCTTGCTTGCTTATTTTTCTCCTTTTACAGCTCTCGTTGCAAGATTGAAACTGGAATGTCATTTGCTATTATTCTACTCTGAATCGCTTGAGCCTGGCTATTACCGAAAAAGACAGGTGCAGCATCTTTTTCATTTTACATGAACGCTGACCATTACAACTACCACTACTACGGCGCCACGGCTACACGGCTCGGCGGTATTTGATCTTCAGGCAGGTTTCGACTAGACCTAGATGGACGCGCAGTGCAGGCTACCATGGTGCAGGCGCAATTCCCGTCTTCGAAGTCGCCTTAACAAGTGCCTAACGAAGGTGCTCCCAGCGCATGGTGAAATCACGCGCGCGACATTTTCGAGGATATAATAGAAATACATGCATGCGTCGGGCGGTTTCAAAAAAAAAAAATAATAATAACACGCACGCCCTGCTGAGAACGGCCCTTTTCTTTCTCAAGATTTCCCGGTCAAAAAATACTCCTTGCGATTACTCAACGCAACTCAAAGCTCTCAAAGCCACACCATGGTAGAAGAACAAATGGTAGCGTAACTCCCATAGAAGCCTGCGTGTCGACTCTGAGCGAGGCTTTTAGGGAAGGCTTTAGTTTCCCAGCGCCCCCTGCGAACTGTGAGGCACAACAAACACGTGACGTTGCTTGTGACATCACCGTGACGTACTTTTTGGCGGGGAATTTGATTGTCTTTTTACTTATGAACGAAAAACAAGGCCAACAACGACGGAGGCAGAATGATGCTCGGATAAGGCAGAAAAATGGACACCGTAACTGTTCAGCCAACTTTACTTGACATGGATTTCTACTGTCAAGTTTTACGTTAACTGAAATGTTACGGAATCTTTAACCACCTTATCATAGCATCGTTCTGCCTCCGTCGTCGTTAGCCTAGTCTTTCGTCGCGCGTCATGTAAACGCATTCTGGGGCTTATTTCTTCGGGCACGTTTGTGAACAAGGGCCTTCAAGTGAATTCGGCAAGCACATGGATAGAACCACATGGCTTGAGGCTTTTCACTAAGGGCATAAATGAGTGAAGCTGCGCTGCACAGAAAGCCAGGCTTTATTAATTCACGATTACTTACATAGACGCTTCACGACAATGAAATCTAAGTGTAGGAGAGCGACCACCGCTCATTCGTCACGGTCTTCATGAAATCCTCGTGATAACAAAATGACCTGAGCGTAGGTCTCCAAACGAGACGCGGTGAGATTATAAAAGGGTAAAAGATCTTGCTAACAAACGAAGTATACATATCAGCGTCAAAGAACAACAAAAACGAACGGAATAACTAACGCTAGCGCTAGAACGCCAACCTATAAGAGCTTAGGTAAGCAATTCAAATTGGGATTGCTAGTATTTAGAAGTTAATGCGTCTGAGAAGTGAAAATATCTACGATATAGCTTCGCTCCAATAAATCTTGCCCTGTTCATGATTCCCATATTTTACTCGCGCTTCGTTTGCCACTGAAAGGAGTCAATGTGAGGTTACAAATTTACAACTTAAGCATTTAACATGTTCATGAGAAAGATCCCATTGACAATAGGAACATCACTGTAATAACAATAGGAACATCACTGTAATAACAGCTAAAGCACGTTCAGCGAACGTTGGTGCGGTAATACGACGCAGTAAGCGAAACACGCAGCAAGGGGAGCGGAACGGAAGGCTTTGAGCAATGCGACACGCTTCCTGCAGGGGCAATAAAATCTTACCTTCACCGCTCAATTAAAACATGCAGCGATACGCCGCTCATGCAGACGTGTATCCGTAAAACAAGCCACCACTTTTGCGACGTGCCTGGGAGGCCGAGCCGAGCCGCCGAGCTGTGACGCAGCATTGTCCCATCGTCCGGAAATGCGCACATGCAGCGGCAATCAGTTTCTCATCGAGCACAGACAGTCTTCGCCTTGCAGTAAAGCTCTACCAAAACCAGCATAATAAAATACTGACTGTTTGTTACAGATAACCCACTCTGTACGCAGCGCGCAACGATGAACGTTGAACCGGGGCCGATGACGCACCCATCCCGCGCATGAAAAAAGCTTTGGTCTGAGCCATATCTGAGCTTTGGGCAACTACGCAGCGGATAATAAGTGGCCGAGAGAGGCCGTTAGAAACAAGTTAAAATATTATTAAAAACGTGACACGTTTTTTCTTACGCAAGAAACAAAAACTGCATTCATTCCTGAGCGCGAATATTATGTTTACTTTCTAGTTCTTTGGAGTTCTGGCAGATCTTATTTTCTGTGCGTTAGTAATTTGCCTCGCAGTTCGCAGGAGCCCTCATTGCCCTCATCATCGAGTTGATGCCGCTGGCAGTAGGCAGCTGCACGCGTTTTCTTCCGAGTTGCGCGACCAGTTGTACATTGACCTTGGCCACACCGCAAAACGACGGGTAGGAACAGGCTCAAAAATGCCTCGCAGAACGGAAACGACTGCGCCCCTCAGCTATACTCCATTCCGCTGTTTCGGCACTCCGCCGCGGGCGGCGCTGTTCCACCGAGGCGACGGTGGCGCCATACAACGGGCGCCCGGTCCCTTAGCGAGCACTAATCTGTAGCAGGGCGTCCTGTGCCGATAGATGGGTTCGAAATCCTACTTTATACTATGGGGACACAGTCCATGGGATTCCACGTGCTGCGTAAGACGAGTGAGGATGACATGCTCAAACAGTTTGCCCAGACATGAAGGCAGGGAGACGGGACGCATGTTTTGGGCATTAATGGGCTTATTGGATGAATAATATTTTACCGTGCTTCCATTAAGCAGGTAGCTGCCTCGCCTAATTCCCAGCACTCTTTAAAGTATTCAGTCAGCAGGGAAATAGAACGATCATCTAGGTTTCTGCAGCTGATCGTTCAGCGGTGCAGAAACGCATTTGATTCACTTTTACGCAGTATTGAAAATATTCCCAACCCAATTTCTGGCGTCTTACTTGCAGCGTGTGCATGTCATTGCCAGGTTGAGAATACACTTGAGGCGAGGATTTTCTTTATTGTAGGATGCAAGGAATGGAACAGCTGCGGAATTCTGTAAGTCAGCTCGGCAACCCTGTAAAAAAACAAAAACAATTCACCCCAACTGACATTGCCAATAGAAATCAAACGGAATCAGTTGGAACCAGTCGGAAAAATTTTCATTCCATTTGGTTACGATTGAGTGAAAGGAGAAACCAGTCGATTCCGATGTGAATGAACTGGACCAGAATTGGGAGATTACTTATTACAATTGATTACGCTTGAGTCACGATTGATATCACTTGTGTCCAACTGGACTTAGAAAGTGAGACTCTTTGGAAAGAGCAGTTGGCTTTGCCAATAGGTCCAATTGGTCTGCCTAACTGTGCCCATTATCCATGGCAACATTTGCACATTTGACAAGCATGGCAGGCAGGATATTTATGGTTTTTAACATCAGGAGCTTTCAAGGCCTTAATCTGCGGAATTGTATGCATCTGCACTCTTCTGCACTTGAAATTAAATTAAATAACTGCGCTGAACTGACTGGTATAGCTGTAGTCCCAGCATGAGAGTCAAATATATGGGATATTTAATGCTCGAGGAGCAAGGTGCGGTACTCAAACATTGTACTCTTCCGATCCATCTCCTTGAGTATTCTGGCGACATTCCTAGGTTTACGCAGAAAGGAAAAATGCCCCACACGATGGTACAGTACGTGGTTCAGATGCTCGACTACTGTGCCGGAGTTACCGGGTTCGATCCCGACCACCGGCGGCTGCGTTTCGATGGAGGCGAAGCGGAGTAGCGTCCTTGTGCTGTGTGATATGTCTGTGCACGTGTTCGAAAATTCCGGAGTCATTCACTACGGCGTCTCATACCCTGAGTCGCTCTGGGACATTAAGCCCTACAAACCAGATCAAACTAAGGAGAAGTGGGGTCAGCGACCGAGACCTTTTTGTTCAGAGTTCCCCAAGAGTCCAACGTGCGGAGAGCCGTTCTGATCGTAGTGTACTAGTTCTCACCAAGTTCTGACTGCGCTAGGCAGCACGGATGCAATGGCGCGAGGCTAGGATGGATGGATGCATGGAATATGGTTTGGTTTAGTTTGGGCGGGTTTAACGCCCCAAAGCGGTTCAGGCTATGAGAGACGCCGTAGTGGAGGACTGCGGAAATTTCGACCACCTGGGGTTCTTTAACGTGCACTGACATCGCACAGCACACGGGCGCCTTGCTTTTCGCCTCCATCGAAAAGCGGCCGGTGAGGCTGGGATTCGATCCCGCGCCCTTGGGAACAGTAGTCGAGCGCCGTAACCACTGCGCTACCCCGGCGAGGTTAAAGGATGTATGATATATATATATATATAGGCAAGCGTCATGTTTGTAAACAAAGGTGGCGCTGCGATCGGCAGCGACAAGGGTGTAGGCAAAAACGCAGCGTGCCTACACAGCGCCAAGCGACACCGCCTTCAAAAGCAGTTCGCGCGTGCGAATATTCTAAAGCGTAAGCTTTGCTTGTACGTAGAAATAGTTTGGTCTATGCCTGGACAGTAGTTCGGCTTTACTAGCCGATTACTGCTGGAATTACCTGGCGATGAGTGCTGCATGCATTGGCATCCGTGGCCTCGACAGCGCGCGGTTACGGTGGGCGACTGTAGCAATTTTTGACTGTATAGTGATTGATTATATAGTGAACACTGTCCAACTTCCGGGCCGATTGTTAGCGCATGCAAGGACGATAATATGAATGATTGGAAGTGCGTTTTTCATAGGACGACTATTTTGATGGTCCTGCTGCTCCAAGCACCTTCACTCTAAAGAACAATATTACCGGCAACTATACTCAACTAGAAATCAAATTTTTAGCTCACTGTACTAGCAACTTAAGTGACAAAATTTCACTGAATAAGAACTCAATCTTCTAGTTCTTTGTAGTGTGCACGCTGCCAACTTGTTTTATCCTGCTCGATAAAAAACAAAAACGTTCGACGTCTGTTTAACCGCACAGACGTAGTCAGGGTCATTCGCGGGTTAATATATAAATGAAAGCTCGTATTTTTCTGTTTTTTTTTTTCTTTTTTTCTTCTTTTTTGCTATGAGCGCAAATGCAATGTTCTCCACGATGTCCATGATCACTTGCAGCGGAATTTGCGTGATCTGCTGAGCATTTTTAATGTATCGGGAAATTTTTATTCAAATGCGCGTATATTATTCTGTTTATTTATCATCCCTCATAGACTCAGAGCGTGGTTGTATAGTTAATTCGTTCACTATAATCTTAATGAACTTCAAAAATAAAATTTAATACTTTGAGAAATAGTGCTGCTTAATTTTGTCCGGATCCTAACGATATGTTCACTTGATTTCCAGGAACGTTGATGACGAGTGCGTCACTCGTTAAAATTCTGGAAAGTGAAAACAGAGAAAAGCTACTTTACAATTCTCTTAGCCTGTTTAGGCAATGATCGCGCTGGAGTGACCGCTCAAGGTAACTGCAGTTGCCTTCGCAGCAGCTTTTGTGTCCTTTTCTGTACGAAAATGTTCACGGGTAGTACAGCAGATGAATGAGACTCACCGCGCGGTTTCCTAGCTGCGTTCGATTAAGATCATACGCGCATGGAATATATAACGTCTCAACTTCTTATGGCCTGGTTAACCAAAACGTTAACGAGCTGCAGGGATTTGTTATTGCGCTATTCGTCGTGTGCCCGAAAAACAATCATGGCAATTAAGAGTTGCAAAAGAACTGATCAAGTTTCAGAGCAGCAGTGCAACGCACGCTAGCTGCCAAGGCAATCCGTTGCCGAAAGCTCTACAATTGTCGCGCTCAATGTCTCTGTCATTCGCTCTCATCTTCATCCAACCACAAGGAACAAGTGAAAACAGGTACCACTTTCTTTTTTGTGCCTCGTGGCGCAACCAACCACACCACACATTGCAAGGATATCAGGAATAATGCTCAAAAACGCAGCAAGCGCCGCACATCCAATGCAGACGGCCGATGCTTTTGCCTACATATGGCCTCCGAGATCACCCTCGCGCGCGTTTCTCTCGCGCGGAGGTGATCACGGAGGCCATGGCCTACACCACGAAAGTCACTGCTGTCGCCAGCGCCGCCGCATCTCCACTGACGTCACAGGTTGACGCTTGTCTAGATGTATATATATATATATAATATATATATATATATATATATATATATATATATATATATATATATATATATATATATATATATATATATATATAGGAGCGTCCCCTTTGAAACGGGGTGATAGCAGTGATCGCAGTTGCCCAGTAGCGTCGCGAGGGGGTGCGGCCCGCATTGGGTGCAGCGCTCACGGGGTTGCAACTGGGCAGTGAGAGGTAGGGAGGGGCGGGGGGCGAAATGAATTAGTATTGTGAAAAGACGCGAAAAAGCGTGCATTGGTACCGCTGAGGCACTGACTGTCAAGTGCGTTCACGTACAACGAATTATTCTGTTGTGAGGGGAGTGCTTGAAAACACATGCCTGCCAGAGGCTTCACGCCATTTTAACGTTGGTCCGGGGCTGTGTATGCGCGTGTACTCTGGAAACACCCAATTAACCCAATGCGCATTGGACACCTCTGCGCGGGAGCGTGTTAAATGACGCCCGTCGGCGGCCGCGCCGCCACATCGCCTCTTTTTGTATGTGGAGTTCACTCTCCTTTCCCATGCGGGGACCGCTGGCACACTGGCAGTCTCTCTGGCAGTCTTTTCCCTTTTGTCTTGTTCATTTATGTCCTATGCATTTCTCGCTCCTCGGCCGACATCCACCTCACTCTTCCAAAACGCCGAAAGGCACGGAATGCCTGTTGCTCAGTGGAATGGCAAGTCTGATCCTTACGCGCTTACTAGAAAAAAAAAGGAATAATGAGAAGAGGCACCTTTAGCAAGGTCAGGTGCTTTAAAAGGGGAATTGAGAGTGAATGTACCCGGGGGTGCTCACGTAGTATGCGGTTCTTACCTTTTCTCTGAAAAAAGCAAAGTCACAGTTAAAATGAGAAACGCAACTGAAAGCGTAAAAATAAAATGAGCCACGCCCACCCTCTCCCAGCTCCAAAAGACCGTTTTACGCTGAATATATCCTGTTGATATGGAATCAATGTGCGTTGATAACTTTGCAGTCTGGATGCGGAAGCCAACTTGCACTTTTTGGAGGAAATGACAAGAGAAAATTTAAATGTAGAGAATGCAAAGTAAAAGGCTTTCACCTTTATCCATGTGGCATGTGAAAGGCTCCTGCTTGGGACCTAACTATTACGCGTGGCCTCATACTGTTGTTGTTGTTGTTATGTTGATTGATGTCGGAGAGACTGACGACACGGACCAGCCCAGTTGTGAACAGAAAAGGAACTAAGGTTTATTCAGGATTTGAACTTGGGTCGCGGTTACGTAGGTGGCGCTGTCTGGAGCCTTGTTAGGATTGAGGCGGCCACGAAGAGATGGCGCTACAGGATGAGAAGCAGAGTTGCAGTTGTGCGCATACATAACACGCCCTTCTTTAACAAAAATTGAGAAGGTTGCACACGGAATATCCTGGTTATCTGAAGTCACTGATCGGGCTCGGATAACGTACAAGAGGCTTGATCCTTCTTCCTGATCGAGTAGTGTGAGGTGGGCGAGAAGGTACTTGAAGTGGTTGGGTAGGAAGGACCGGATATTCTGGGTTCTGTTGAGGAGTGCTTGAGTCGATTACCTCGTAGTCTTCCGGCGAAGTTTGGGCAGTAGGACGTTCCGCCGTTCGAGGTCGCAGGTGGATTCGATTTCTTACAAAAATGCCTCCGGTGTCTGTTTTCACGGCGTACCTTCTAGGCTCTGGGCCCACATTTACCACGGTGGCTTTTGTCCAGTTGCGGCTATTTCGGAGCCATACGGGTTGGCCAGGAACAAGCGGAGGAAGGTTTCTTGTGTGCAGGTCAGCATGCTTATGTTGCTGTTTCTGCCTTTCTTGCAGAAGATTCTGGTGAGCCTCAGTTGGAAAGCTTGGTTTCAAGGCACTTGGTAGTGTTGGTAGGAATGTGCGAAGCTTTCTACCCATCAGGAGCTCAGCCGGTGATTTTGCTCCTGGTATTGGTGTGGAGCGGTAGTTGAGGAGCACTACTGCCAGGTCGTTGCCTTCCTCGGCTGCTTTAGTCATCATAGCCTTGATGGTCTGTATTGTTCTTTCCGCTTGACCATTGCTACGGGGGTACAAGGGAGAAGACGGCTGGTGTGTCACGTCCCACTCACGGAAGAACTTTCTAAGCTCGTCGCTGTCGAAGGGTGGTCCCTGATCAGATACGATTGTCACAGGAATGCCAAACCTGGCAAATGTTTCCTTCAGTACCTGTATCAGCGAACTTGCTGTGGTTGTTCTCATCTGCCGAACCTCTACATACTTGGAAAAATAATCGACAATCAGCAGGTATGTCTTTCCCTGCAGATGGAAGAAGTCCATGGCGAGTTGTTGCCAAGGTCGATCAGGAAGAGCTCGGTCCAATAGAGGCTGGTGTGGATTGCCAATTTGATGTGATTGACATATGTAACAGCTCTTGACCAAAGTCTCGAAGTCCTGGTTTAGAGTTGGCCAATACACACTCTGGCTTGCCAAACCCTTGCACGCAACGATTCCGCGGTGTGCTTGGTGGAGCGTGCGAAGTACATTTGCCTGGCATGCGGCTGGTATAACCAAGCGTTGGCCGTAGCACACGAAGCCTTCCGTTGTGTAGAGCTTGCTTCTCACATGGTAGAATGGTTTGACTTTGTTGTCTACCTGTGCGAGTTTTTGAGGCCATCCTTCTTTGATGTATTTGGCTACTGTTTGAAGAGTCGAATCTCGTGATGTCTCCTCAGCGATCTCGCGAAGTCTGCTAGGAGTTGCTTGAACCAAACTTGAAACGTCAAGTCCGGAATCGTGATCTGCTGTTTCCATTCTTGTTGACCCATCGGGAGCTCTTGATAAGGCATCTGCAACTGCTAGTTGTTTTCCCGGAACGTAAGTCAGAGTCACGGTGTACCGCTGGAGGCGCAGTAGTAGCCTTTGAAGTCGGGGTGACGTTTTGTTCAGGTCCTTATTCTGCAGGCCAATCAGAGGTTTGTGATCCGACTGTATGGTCACTTCTCGTGCGAACGTGTAGTAATGAAATCTTTCACACGCAAACACGACGGCTAGCAGTTCTTTCTCGATTTGCGCATACTGCTGCTGGGTGGCTGTGAGAGCTGCTGAAGCGTAGGCCACGGGTCTGCCTTCTTGCAGTAAGACTGATCCCATTCCGTAGGAGCTGGCGTCCGTAGAAATTATCACGGGCTTTGATGGATCAAAATAGCGAAGAACGGGTGCCGTAATCAACCTTGACTTCACGAGCTTGACGATGTCGGTATGTTGTTGCGTCCAGTGCCAGTGAACATCCGTCTTCAGTAGTTCACGAAGAGGGCTTGTGAGTTCCGAAAAGTTGGCAATGAATTTCGTCAAGTAGGTAACCATTCCAAGAAATCTCTGCAGTTCTTGCTTGTTTGTTGGCAGTGGCATAGACTCGATGGCTGTCACCTTTGCTGGGTCTGGAGCAATCCCATGGGATGATAGTTGGTGTCCAAGGTATGTAATGGACGTCAAAGCCAGCTGGAGCTTTTCCTTGTTAAGTTTCAGGTTGTTGGCTCTGGCGATGGTCAGCACCTGTCTCAGGTCGCCCGCATGTTCTTCAAGGTTTCTTGATGCCACAAGGATGTCGTCAAAATAGGGCTTGACAATTGGTTGCTGCTCAAACACCCTGTCTATGGCTTGTTGGAAAAAATCAGGAGCTGTTGCAAGGCCAAATGGAGCCCGAAGGAAACGATAGCGTCTCCAGGGCGTCGTGAAAGTGCACAAGCGCGAGCTTGGCTCGTCTAGGACCAGCTGGTAGAATGCACTTTTAGCATCGAGAACAGAGAAAATCTTAGCACCATTCAGCGTTGCAAATAACTCTTCAGGGACTGGAACCTGATAGTGCTGTCTTTTCACAGCTGCGTTAAGGTTGCGAGGGTCCAAACACAGCCTTACGTTGCCATCTTTTTTGTGAATAATGACAACTGGGTGAACCCACTCGGAAGGCTCTGTCACCCTCATTATGATGCCGTTCTCTTCCATCCGTTGCAGTTCGGCCTTCACTTTGTGCTCTATTGCGCAGGGTACTCGGCGTGGAGCTGACACCGTAGGAATCACTCCTTCTTTCAGTTGTATAGAGCACACCCCAGGCAATTTCCCAATGCCTTCAAATACATCAGAAAAGTCGTCGAGCACGTTCCTTATGGTCTGGGTTGCTGTGCATGCAGCTACAGTTGCTCGCTGCGGCTGTACTCTTTTGATGAGCTGCAATGCCTTGCATGCGTCGGCGCCTAAGATTGGCTTTAGCGGCTATTTGACGACGAGGAAATTCAAGATGCAGGAGTTTTCGCCCGCTGAGCATTTCAGTTGGCATTCAGCATATATAGGAAGTTTCTGCCCGCTGTACGTCGTCACTCGTGCATGCGTCGGCTTCATGTCTGGTTGCATACGGCAGTTTCTGATTTGATGCATGGGCATGATGTTCACGTCGGAGCCGGTGTCCAACTTGAACCCGATGCTGTGACCATTCACGCAGACTGTTTCGAACCATTCTGAGGCATTGTTTACGTTGAGGAGATCGAGGCTCTCCAGGAAGAATTCTTGTTGCTGATCCTGCTGCTGAGGACCTTCAAGGAGCCCGATTCGCTGACTTGAGTTGCTGCCTCGTTGGCGTTGTTTACACATGCTCGAAAAATGCCCGAATTTGCCGCAGGCGTAACAGTTGTGACCGTAAGCGGGGCAGGCGCGCGGCTTGTGCGTTGTTCCACAGCGCGAGCATTTGCGTTGCTGCTTCTGCTGCGGGATCGAATGCGGGGTCCTCGAAACTGGTTGTTTTGACGAGTTCCATCTTTTCTGATTGTTTATGGCTTGCACTTCAAGCTTGGGCTCTTGCAGGTCTTTTACGTGCTTCTTAGAAATCTCTGCTGCTTTGCACGTTGTAATAATTTTGTCAAGCGTGAGGTCCCGTTCACGGAAAAGTCGCTCCCTCAATGCTGCGTCTCTAATTCCGACAACGATGCGGTCCCCTATGAGCCTCTCTGCTTTTTCTCCAAAGTCGCATTTTTCTGCTTGCCTCTGGAGGTCAGTTACAAAGTCGTCGAACGGTTGGTTTGCTTTTTGTTGCATGCTGTTGAAGACAGCCGACGCCTGTATTACGTTTTTGTATGGCTTGTACAGAGCGTCGAACTGCTCGAGGAGGTAGGTAACTTGATCCGGCGTCTGCGCGCCGTCGGCTCTCGGAGGTTGAGGGGGGAATGTCTGGGCGACGCGGCGGCCGCGGGGCCCGAGAACATGGAGGAGTAGGGCCTTGCGAGTAGCGGGAGGCTTGCTGGCGTACTCACATGCGAGTTCGTAGATGTTGTAGGCGTCTTTCCAGTCTTCCCATGCCTGATGCGGGTTGTCGCCGGGCTCGAAGTGAGGTGGTGGTTGCAGAAACACACTGGCCATATTTACGGGGTTCTAGGTTATTCTGACACCATGTTATGTTGGTTAATGTCGGAGAGACTGACGACACGGACCAGCCCAGTTGTGAACAGAAAATGAACTAAGGTTTATTCAGGATTTGAACTTGGGTCGCGGTTACGTAGGTGGCGCTGTCTGGAGCCTTGTTAGGATTGAGGCGGCCACGTACAGATGGCGCTACAGGATGAGAAGCAGAGTTGCAGTTGTGCGCATACATAACAGTTGTTTTTGTGGCTGTAGGGAGAAGGAAAAGAAAATGCACGGCCTGCGACTGGCTCTGTAGTTGAGCCACCTCCGCTGCCTGATTGATTAATTAAAAAAAAACTGATTGATTTATAGGAAGGGAAAAGGCGCGATAACTGTCTCACTTGTTTTCTGTGGGCACTCCAACCACGCCGTAAGGGAAGGGGGAAGGTGGGAGTGAAAGTGGAAAGAGAGAAAGAGGAGCCGTAGTGGAGGGCTACGGAGTAATTTCGACCACCTGGGGATCTTTAACGTGCGCTGACATCACACAGCACACGGACGCCTCTTCGTTTCGCCTCCATCGAAATGCAGCCGCCGTGGTCAGGTTCGAACCCGGCTACTCCGGCACAGTAGTCGAGCGTCTTACCACTGCACCACCCCGGCGGTGCCCTCCGCTGTAATTGTAATTGGTTCACAGGAACGGAAAGACGCAGTATCTGTCACCCTTGTGTCTGTGGACACCTGAACTGCGCCGTAAGGGAAGGGAGGAAGGTGGGAGTGAAAGTGGAAAGAGAGAAAGAGGAACCGTAGTGGAGGACTACGCAGTAATTTCGACCACCTGGGGATCTTTAACGTGCGCTTACATCGCACAGCACACGGACGCCACTTCGTTTCGCAACTGCGTAGAAGAGGTAAACTGATGATTTATTTATAGGAAGGGAAAGGCGCAGTAACTGTCTCACTTGTTTTCTGTGGACACCTGAACTGCGCCGTAAGGGAAGGGAGGAAGGTGCGAGTGAAAGTGGAAAGAGAGAAAGGGGGACCGTAGTGGAGGACTACGCAGTAATTTCGACCACCTGGGGATCTTTAACGTGCGCTGACAACGCACAGCACACGGACGCCTCTTCGTTTCGCCTCCATCGAAACGCAGCCGCCGAGGTCGGGTTCGAACCCGGGTACTCCGGCACAGTGGTCGGGCAAATATTGGGGGCGAAGCCCCCTGCATGGCACTTGGGTGCTCCCTTACTACATGGGAAACACCCTCATAAGGCAAAACAAAGTCCTTGAAGAGCAATCCTCCTCATAGCACTGGAAATGATCTTCCGCTGCTCTTGACTTGAGGTGCTCTTCATGAGAGACTCCCAGTAGGAATTTGCTAAGTTCGGTGATGGGGGATGAGGAAAGGTGGGGCACGTAAGACGGTACAGAGCAAGGAACTGCACATCTTCTCAGATGCATGAACCAAGGCTGTGGCTACAGTGGCTTACCTCAGAGTGATATGTCCACATGGCACGTGCTACGTCGGGTTCGTCATCAGAAAAGCTAAGCTAGCGCCACATCCGGAACACACTATCTCAAGGCTTTACGCGTATCGGCTGTCACAGTCGATAGAACATAACACGGGTGCAAGAAAAAAGGGCATTCGTGCTTTATTGCGCGCTAGTTTTATAGTGTGGGGATTCACAATTAACACGCGTAATTACGCGCGCTGGCAGAGAGGTTGGCGGAGGAGAGGGCATGCTGGCCACCCCCCGCCGCCTCCCGGGCCTGCGTAACCGGGAGACCTCCTTTCCCGTTCCGTGTCGAAGAGCGCGACTGTAGCAACTCGCTCGGGGTTCTTCGGTTCCGCCGAGGAGACCACCGCCGTCACCGAGAATCGCCCACACACCGTAGGCACTTACCGCAACGGGATGTGAGCGCGAAGCCGTGTTAGGTGAGAAGACTTTTCCTCTCATCTCCTTGACGCGCTTCCCTATTAGGTGGTTCGATTTCACCCCCGTACGCGCCGTTCGCTCGCTACACGGTGGTTGTTCTTGAGTGTATTTTCCTTGCCGTTACTCGAGCACAATAAACTCTGTTCAAGTACGTAACTCATGCTTGTCCCCTCTGGCCCGAACCCGCCGCAGTGGCGATTTCTCGCACCGCGGGTTGGGGGTCACAGCTCTGTCTGCTAGGGCTGGCACGTCGGGGCTATAGAAGGCGACTGTAGCGTCTAGACCCCCGTGGCGCATTCTTTCGAGAATAACACCCAAATCATGGCGCCCAACGTGGGGCCAGAGGTGCGACAAATCGAGTGTCTGTGTGTGTACGACGCGACACATACCTTGCGCAATCCTTTCCCCACGCGAAGGATACACGTGAATCCTTCGAGGTTGGTCACGCCACGCTGAGACGAGCTATATCGCACATGTGCATCGCTGAGCATGCGAGCGGCCCTAAGACTTTTCTTCAAGTTGGGTCATTTCGCTGCCTAGTGATGTGCATGGTGACGTTGTCGAATGGGTAGAACTTGCTCTATAAGTTCGCAACAACGCCACGGTTGCTGCGTTGGGCACACACCGACGCGTGACAGAGCTGCAAGTGAAGATGGCGGAGCTAGATTTTACACAAAGTGCACCGCAATTCGAGCCCCGTTGCGTGGCCCGAGGAGGACGTGTCAGGTGAGAAGACTCTTCCTCTCGCCTCCTTGGCGCGCTTCCCTATTAGGTGGTTTTTATTTCACCCCCGTACGCGGCGTTCGCTCGCTACACAGTGGCTGTTCTTGATTCCTATTCCCTTGCCGTGTACTCGAGCACAATAAACTCTCTTCGAGTACGTAACTCGTGTTTGTCCCCCCTCTGGCCCGAACCCGCCGCAGTGGCGATTTCTCGCACCGCGGGTTGGGGGTCACAGCTCTGTCTGCTAGGGCTGGCACATCGGGGCTAGAAGGCGACTGTGGCGTCTAGCCCCCGTGGCGCATTCTTTCGAGAATTAACCCCCATAATAGTCACCACTGGAAAGAAGGGCGACCTCCTCTCCCCCAGAAGTCGACTGTGTGCGCATGTACCGTGGCTTCCGGGACGATGTCTTAGCTACCGATGCATCCTCCTTCGTTTGGAAAAAAAGAAAGAAAAGGAAGAAAAGAAAAGAAAAGGAAACTCGGTTACAAACACATCTGAATGGTGTATGGCCCTCGCACAGATGCCTTGTTGACTTCACTTGCATTGGAAATCTGAGGCACCTGTACAAAGTCCTTGTTGTATGTATACGTGAGCCGCCAAGGTGGTGCTATTTGTCTTGTTCTCCTTAGTGCTGGTGCTGGCGAGGCAGTGCGCGGGGGATCCTGCGTTGGAGGCGCTGTGCCGAGCTGTGGCATGATAGTACTCGACTGCGGTGGACCAGTGCGGGCCGAGGTTGCCGAATTCTCCCAGCTGTTTGCGTCGTCGACGAAGTCCGGCAGCTCGATCCCTCTCAAAGGGTTCGCTGGTCGGTAGCAGGTGCCGCCGGTTGCGTCGCAGAACTCTTCCACCTTCGGTGAGTACGTCATACGACCTGGGAAACCTAGACTGACGCAAGATCCGAGCTTTCGGTGACCACGTGTTCTCTCTCACCCGAACAACGTCACCTTTCTGCAGTGGAGCCAACGGCCGCTTGATGCTTTCGGTCTGGCGATGCTTGTACACCTGGTAGTTGGCACTACAGTGCAACTTCCGGCATTGTGGTGCGAAGTTCGCGGCCTTGAAGGATCTCTGCAGGGGTTCGACCGCACTCTAGAGGTGTGGTCCTGTAAGCAAGAAGTGCCAACCAAAGATCTTGTTTATGTTCGGTGGTTTTCTTTAGGATGCGCCTTACAATTTGCACTCCTCCGCGAGACCATTTGATTGAGGGAATCGTGGACTCGAGGTAGTGTGTTTGAAATCATATCGCTTTACAAAGGCAGCGAAGTCATTACATACGAACTGCGGACCATTGTCTGTGCATACCTCCATTGGTATGCCGTATCGCGCAAAAATGGAGCTAGTTGACTTTATGACGTTCCTCGCTGACAACTCGTTGAGCAGTTCTACTTCGGGGAAGTTTGACAACGCATCGTATAAACACAAGTAGGACTTCCGGTCATACTGGAAGATGTCGATGCCCACTCGGTACCAGGGCTTTTCAGGCACAGGACGCATTTTCATGGCTCTCTTGGTTGACTGTAGGCGTACTGCATACATACGCTACACTTCTTGACAAACGCCTCAATGTCCGAGTTCATTCCAGGCCAGAAAACTAGACGCCGTGCCCTGAGTTTGTTCTTATTAATGCCCATGTGGTCGTGGTGCATTTTTTCTAACATTTCCCGTTGTAAGGTAGTTGGTATTATAACCTTGTATCCTTTTAGCAGGACGCCTCTAACTTCGGACAGTTCGCCCTCGCTTGACTTCAGCGGCTCTTCGATAGGAATACCATTACTTAGGCATTTTAGAACGGAGCTCAGATAAGGATCATTCCTCGTCTCTACGGCCAGTCGCTTCCACTTGTCGTCGCTGACAAGTGAGCCAACCACACTTACGGCATGAACTTCCACGTCATCACTCTGGATGCTCTTATCGTCCTCGGCGGAGGCCCTTGATATCATGTCGACGAGCAGAAGTGCAGAAGTTTTTTTTTCTGGAAGGAAGAACATTTTGATGTCATAACGCATCAGCCTATGAAAGAACCGCTGCAGCCTTGGCGGCATATCGCCAACTGCTTTTTTGTGGATGGCAACTAATGGGCGGTGGTCTGTTTCCACAATAACCTGCCGGCCGTAGACGAAGTGGTGAAACTTTTCGCACCCGTATGCGATAGCCAGTGCTTCCTTCTCTATTTGAGAGTACCGCTGCTGCGCGTCAGTGAGAACTTTGGAAGCATAAGCCACGGATTTCCAGGAATTGCTATGACACCGCATTAAAGCTGCAGCAATCCCATTCTGTGATGCATCACAGGACACTTTTGTTGGTTTTTTTGGGATCAAACGTTGACAGGAGCGATTGTTTGCTCATGCTATGGCATAGCAGTTTCCATTTACTCGCATGATTATCTGTCCATTCAAAAACTGCATCTTGCCTGATTAGGCTCCTGAGAAGAGTCGTTCTTTGCGCCAGCGTGGGTAAAAATTTTTCAAAGTAGTTTGCGACCCCCAGCATTCGCAGAACTCTCAATTTGTCAGAAGGGGCGGGCATTTCCAACATACTTTTCACTGGTGAAGGGCTCGGTTATATACCTTCTGCACTGATAACATCGCCAAGAACGCAATTCTTGAACGCCAACTGTGCATTTTCACGAATAAATGTGAGACCGGCCTGCTCAGCTGCTTGCAGAGCTGACCGAAGGCGTACGTCGTGCTCCTGCCGGGAAGTGCCCCAGACTAGTATGTCGTCGACGCTTTCACGCCGGGAAGAGATTCAAAAATTTCATTTAGTGTTTTCTGAAACACTTCAGATACTGACGAAATACCTACAGGCATCCGAAAAAAACGATATCGACCGAACGGTGTTGCAAGTACAAATCCTGGAGGTTTCTTCGTGCAATATGGGATCTGATGGAACCCCGAGTTTGCGTCAAGTCTGGAGAAGACTGTTGCGACCGCTAGCTCGGATTCTATATCTTCTCGCCTTGGAATTTCGTAGTGTTCTCGCTTAATGCATTCGTTTATCTTTTTAGGGTCCATGCACACTCGGATATTGCCGTCTTTTTTGCGAACGATAACGAGAGGACTCACCCATTCTGTGGCTTTTGTGACTTTTGTGATGATTCCAGTCCTTTCCATGCGTTCAAGTTATAGCTGAAGCGGTTCTCGCAGAGCCAGAGGTACCCGTCTCGCTGTTTGGACAACCGGTGTGGCGCCTTCGCTCAGGGCCATGCGGTATTGGCGTCGAACACAGCCTGTGCCACTGAACAGGTGTTGGTAATCGTGAATCACTTTATCAGAACTGTTCACTGTTACGTTGTGAACTTGCCGCGGCAGAAGCCCCAGTTCTTCGCTTGCTTCAAGACCAAGGATTGCTTGATTTCCTTTGCGCACTACGAAAAAGTTGCAAACGCTCTTTCGGCTATTCAGCTCCACTTGAGTTCCGAGGACACCCATACGTTTGATAATGCCGCCGCCATACGACCTCAGGATCACACTACTCGGCCTTAATGATGGCTTGGTATTCATCTTCCTGTAAAGACCGAAGGGCAACAGGTTAATTTGGGATCCCGTGTCCACTTTCAACTTCACCAGCAAACTGTCCATGCATACTTCAACGGTCCATTCACGTCGACTGCTGACGCTGCTAACCGACACGTCGAGGTACGTTAAAGTCTTCTTAGGATTCTTGCAGTGCGTCCACCTGGTTATTTGCCTTACAGCAGACCGAGAAATGGTTCCTCTTGGCACTTTCTGCATGTACAGTACTCACGGATTGAAATAGGACACTCGGAGCGCGTGGCCGTCGCTGCATGCAGCGCCGCCCGGGTATGCTCATGGAACAAAGGTGCTGCATTGTGGTATAGCGCGAGGGGGAGAACATCTAAGAAGCAGAACTGCTCCTTCCAGTCGCCAATAAGCCGGCCTGTTTACCACACTGCCTTGCATTCAGCGACGGCCACGCGCTCCGAATGTCCTATTTCAATCCGTGAGTACTACGTCCGAACGCTGGGCAGCTTCGTGGCGCATGAGTTCGGCCGTATTTTCTGCACTTGAATTGCTTGAATTGCTTTGACTGCGCTTTACCCAAAACAAGACTTTCCTTTCGCACCAAGTCCACCGTTTGCTGCCGGCGCTCATTCCATATCTTTTGGTGTTCAGCTGCGCTCTCAGCGGCCTTGCAGATTCCTTCTGCTTTTTTTTCTGGGCTGCGAGCAACTTCTCTTGTACTTTGCTATCACTGGGGCCAAAAACTATTTGGTCTCTCATTATTGAGTTCGTCAATGTGCCGAAATTGCATGAATGGGCCCCTAGTTCAAATCACGCAAAAATGCTCAAAGGGCTCACCGGAATCTCGTACTCGTTTCCTGAAGATATACCGCTCGTGGACTTCGTTCCGTTGGGCAGCACAGTATTCTTCAAACTTTTTGACCACCGTCGCATAGTCGAGCTTGTTCTCGCCATCCGCAAAGGTAAACGTGTTGTAAATTGTGATGCCTTCCTCACCTGCGATGCTCAAGAGCAGCGCAGACTCTGGCCGAGGTTTTTCGGTTGACTCCGATGCAGTCAAGAAGAGCTCAAACTTCTGTTTAAAGAGCTCCCAGTGCTTGCTGATGTCCCCTGTCACACGCAGCGGCTCCGGTGGCTTTAGGAATTCCATCTTGTTGGTCGGTGGAATTCCACTTCTGACACCATGTATCGGCTGTCACAGTCGATAGAACATGACAACACGGGTGCAGGGAAAAGGAGCCTTCGTGCTTTATTGCGCGCTGGTTTTATAGCCACCACTGGAAAGAAGGGTGACCTCTTCTCCCCCAGAAGCCGACTGTGTGCGCATGTCCCGTGGCTTCCGGGACGATGACTTAGCTACCGATACATTACGGTGCAGTGTTGGCAGTGGAGCTAGCAGAGCTCATCAATCGTGAAATGGACATGGGACTTGATGCTGTAAACTTCTATACCGACAGCAAAGCGGTCCTAAGCTAAATACATAATGAGACCCGAAGGTTTTACGTGTATGTCAGTAACAGGGGGGAACGCATCAGAAGCTCGACACGTCCAAAACAGTGACATTACGTTCCTTCTGACATGAACCGTAGAGATCTCGGAACAAGGTTTATGCCTGCAGCCCAAATGGCAGGATCAACCTGGCTGACGGGCCCGGAGTTCTTGTATCATCAAGAACACTGTTCGCGGGTCAGTACTCAAGAGCAAGTTCGACATGGTTGATACTGATTCTGACACGGAGGTGCGGCCGCAGGCAAATGTTCTCGCAACCTGCGTAAATGCGAGAGAACTCGGCAGTTTTCGCTTCGAGCGCTTTTCAAGCTGGGTTAGGTTGACTCGTGCAATCGCAGTGCTCATATGTCTGGCGAGCAGATTTAGGCGCACTTCGCACGATGTGTCGGCGGCCTGTCCGCGTAACAACTCATCAGACCTTCGGCAGAAGACCTGACTCAAGCGAAAGCAATCATTATCATGTCTGTGCAGAAAGAAGTCTATTCAGCCGAGTTGAAGATCTTGCAACAAGGAAAGCGACTTTCGAAGTCAAGCTCTTTGTGGAGACTGGATCCATGGATTGATTACGACGGGCTTTTGAGAATTGCATGGTGGCCGCCTCGACAGGGCCAACCACTTCGACCAGCAGAAGCCAATCATCGTGCCGGGGCGGCACAACGTCACCACCCTGATAGTGCGGTATTGCCACGAGAAAGTCAGGCATCAAGGACACGTACTTCACTGAGGGAACAGTCAGAGCAGCTAGGTTCTGGATCGCCGGAGCTAAGCGTAACATTGCTTCCTATATACACAATTGTGTTACATGTTGCAAACTCCGAGAGAGACAGCTACAGCAGAAGATGGCAGACCTGCCATCAAAACACTAAGCACCGAGCCACCATTCACTTATGTCGGACTGGATGTATTTGGCCCGTGGCAAATCACGTCCCGTCGGACCAGAGGCGCCGAGGCCAACAGAAACGTTGGGCCGTGCTGTTGCATGAGCATCCGCGCTGTTGATATTGAAGTGACGAGACCATGAATACTTCAAGTTTTATTAATGCTCTCCGGAGATTCTTTATCATAAGAGGCCCAGCAAAGCAACTGAGGTCTGATAGCGGGACAAATTTTGTAGGAGCATGTTTCGAACTAAAACTGAAGACCAGTGGCCCAGACCACGAGAAGCTGGGAACATTCTTGTCGGATCATGGGTGCACATGGGTATTCAACCCCCTTCACGCTTCGCACATGGGAGGAGCATGGGAAGGGATGATCGGAGTCGCACGTCGAATTTTGGATTCCATGCTACTTGAGAACGCCCCTGGTCGCCTTACTCACGAGGTCTTGGTCACCTTCTTGGAAGAAGTCTCAGAAATAATAAATGCGAGACCACTCGTTCTTGTTTCAACAGATCCCGACTGCTGGGAAGTGCTCAATCCTGCAATACTTCTGACCCAAAAGGTCGGCGGCCACACGTGCCACCAGTCATCAATGAAAAGGATATATATATACCGACGACAGTGGCGGAAAGTTCAGTGGTTGGCAGACTCGTTTTGGTGCCATTGGCGACGCGAGTTCCTTGCCACCCTACAGTGTCGTCGCAAGTGGCAGTACCCAACTCGTAACTTCAAGTCCTGGAGCATCAAGGGACAAGAAGTGGAAGCTGTGACAGATTTTCGCTTCTTGGGCTCCAAGATTACTCCGGAAGGAGACTGCAGCCGTGAAATTAGGAGACGCCTGCTTCTGGGAAAGAGAGAAATGATTAGCCTTGACCGCCTAGTAAAGAGCAGAGACATTAGTCTGCCAACCAAGATCCATATAACTCGTGCTATGGTCTTTCCAGTTGTGATGTATGGATGCGAGAGTTGGACTGTGAAAAAGGCTGACCGCCGAAGAATTGACGCGTTTGAATTGTGGTGCTGGCGAAGACTCTTGAGACTTCCTTGGACTGCCAGAAGATCAAATCAGTCGATATTGTCGACCATAAACCCTGACTTCTCATTGGAGGGTCAAATTCTAAAGTTAAAGCTCAGCTACTTTGTTCATCTGATGAGAAGAGAGGAGTCGCTGGAGAAAGATTTGATGTTTGGAAAGGTTGAGGGTCGCCGGAGAAGGGGTAGGCAGCGAACGCGATGGTTAGATGGCATCCTCGAGGCACTGCAGATGAAGTTATGTGATGTTAGGAAGATAGTGAGAGACCTGAAAGCGTGGCGTGACATAGTCCATAGGGTCACGAAGAGTCGGACACGACTGAACGACTGAACTGAACTTCAAGGCAGGCGACATCGTGCTCCTGAGGGACAGCCAGGTTCATCGCAGCGAGTGGCCCATGGCACTCATTGTGAACGCTATCGAAAGTGTAGACGGCAACGTGCGAAAGGTCGAGATCGAGACGGCAACCCGGGGAGTGTTAAAGAAATTTCTCCGTCCTGTGACTGAAACGGTCCTGCTTATTCCGCGCGAGGGCTGAAACATCATATAGTAGTATATAACCAGTCTGCTGCTACATGAGTTCAATTTTCCCGCCGCGCAACCTTTATCTGGAAACACTGGACGCCTCTCCACGCGATTTCTCTTCCTTCTCCCCACATGCCTTCTCTCTTGCCCTCGTGCTTTCTCTCTCTGTCTCAAACCCCCCTCTCAAACGCGAGAAACTTCGTTTTCAAACCGCGCTGAGCGACTGCGGCAGCACTGCGTTTTACAAGTTGTAAAATGCATGGATAAAGATTATTTACCTTGTATTACTGCGACCCGTCATCTATTTGAGGCGTGGCAGCACCCCAAAAGCGTGACATGGAATCAGAATAGGCACAAACATTTTAAGTGGTTTGCGTTAATATCCCGCGAACAGTTAGCCGTCATTCGCTATTGCTTATTGTCGAGTGAAGATGAAAAATCCTGTCTGTAGCTCAGTAAGACATTAGCCTATACAAACTAGTGGGATAAAAAGAATAATTATGAATGCTTTATATTGCTTCAACTGTTTAGTTCGCTATCAGTTTACTTTCCAGTGTACAGTAAACGGCCGTATACATTTTGGTGATACTTGATGCATTTTTAGTCTGCAAAAGCGATTACTTTGAAACTCTAGCTTGCAATTTGTTTACTGAAAGAGAAAAGGAAGTGACCGCCCCTGAAACAGATGATAATTTCCTTGACTGTGACGGCTTCGGCAACCACGTCTTCAACTTGCGTTAGAAGATAGCGGAACCGGAAAAGAAAATCATGATGCACCACGTGATGAATGAAAATAGGCAGGAGTTTAAGCATAGTTAAACTTAGAGGATCGATATCGATCAGTTTTGCATGGCTTTGCGTGGTCTAGCGATTGTTTTTTTTTTAATTATTATTATTGTCATCGAGATGTTTTGTAGGAAGTATGACGACGATGTTGTAGCGTAAAATTAAGTTCTACTTTTACTCACAATATTGAAATATTTATTAATTAACTAAGACCTGCATAGCCCAATGCAATTATACTCGACAGAAGCTTTCCAACGATATATGACGATGTTGTAGCGCAGATTTAATATTTTAATCCCAGTTAAATTGACTGCGAGTAATTGCGACGCCCCCTTCATGGATCACTGCCTTGTCGTGGCGGAGGGGCTTGCGAAACTCGATGAAGTCGTGAGCTCTGCTGTGTAGGGCCACCCAAGATAGACAGGTCACGGCAGAGAGTTCTGACAAAATGTGATACACTGGAGAAGGTAATGGCAACCCACTCCAGTATTTCCTGCCAAGAAAACCCTATGGCCAGTCACAATACCATTAATGATATGGCGCCGGAAGATGAGCCCCCCAGGTTGGAAGGCGTCCCATATGTTACTGGGGATGAACAAAGGGCGATTCCTAGTAGCTCCAGGACGAGCGAAGCGGCTGGGCTAAAGCCAAAAGGACGCTCAGTTGTGGATGTGTCGGGAAGCGACCGGAAAGTCCGATGTTGCAAGGAGATGTATCACATAGCAACATGGAATGTAAGATCTATGACGCAAGGTAAACTGGATATCGTCAAGCGAGAAATGGACAGATTGAACATTGATATCTTGGGTATCAGCGAGCTCAAGTGGACCGGAATGGGAGAATTTAACTCCGGCGACCATTATGTCTTTTATTGTGGGCACGAATCCAAGAGAAGGAATGGGGTCGCTCTCATAGTAAACAGAAGAATGGGCAAAGCAGTGCTAGGGAGCAACCCCCAAAACGACCGAATGATTTCACTTCGGATCCAAGGTCACCCTTTCAACATAACAGTTATCCAAGTCTATGCACCGACCACTACTGCTGAAGAAGCTGACGTTGAGAGATTTTATGCGGACCTACAATGCCTTTTAGACCGCACCCCATCATCAGACGTCGTGTTTCTCATAGGAGACTGGAATGCTGAGGTAGGGAGTGAAGAAATATCCGGAATTACAGGCAAGTTCGGTCTTGGTGAGCCAAATGAAGCTGGGCAGAGGCTAGTAGAGTTTTGTCAAGAAAACAACCTGACCATAGCGAATACTCATTTTCAACAGCACAAGAGGCGCCTGTACACATGGACTTCGCCGGACGGTCTGTACAGGAATCAGATCGATTATATTATTTGCCGACAGAGATGGAGAAGCGCTATACAAGCAGTAAAAACAAAGCCTGGGGCCGATTGTGGCACCGATCATCAGCTTCTTGTTGCCAAGATTAAGCTTCGATTGAGGAAAACGCAGAAAACTAGAAGGCCTTTCAGGTATAATCTGGATCAAGTTCCATTAGAATATGCTGTGGAAGTGAGGAATCGATTTCAAGAATTAGATCTAGAAGACAAAGAGCCCGAAGAGATGTGGACTCATGTTCGTGATATAATACAAGAAGTTGCTACTAAGGTAGTTCCAAAGCAAAAGAAATGCAAGAAAGCAAACTGGTTATCTGAAGAGGCTTTGCAAATAGCTGAGGAAAGGAGGGTGGCAAAAGTTATGGGGGAAAGAGAAAGATACAAAGTTCTCAATGCGGATTTTCAGAAAATAGCAAGGAGAGATAAGAATGCCTTCCTGAACCTACAGTGCCAAGCAGTTGAGGACAACAGCCAATTAAGGAACACAAGAACTCTATATAAGACAATCAAAGATATCAAAGGAAGTTTCTGTGCTAAGATGGGCGTGATAAAGGACAAACGAGGCAAGCACCTCACTGAAGCCGCAGAGATAAAGAAGAGGTGGCAGGAATACACAGAAGAACTGTACAAGAAGGACCCGAATGTGCAAACCCAACATAAGACGGTTGTGATCACTGATCTCGAGCCGGGCATCCTGAAGAGTGAAGTTGAATGGGCCTTAGCCAGCCTTGCTAAGAACAAAGCTAGCGGAATTGATAGCATTCTAGCTGAGTTGCTTCATAACCTCAACCATGACGCTGTTAACATTCTGCATACATTATGTCAGAAGATTTGGACAACCCTGCAGTGGCCACAGGATTGGAGGAGGTCAGTTTATACCCCCATTCCACAGAAAGGCAGTGCCAAAGATTGTTCCAACTACCGCACGATCGCGCTTATTTCGCATGCTAGCAAGGTGATGTTGAAAATCCTCCAAGGTAGGCTGCAGCAGTATGTGGATCGGGAGCTTCCGGACGTGCAAGCTGGGTTTCGCAAGGGCAGAGGAACTAGAGACCAAGTTTCCAACCTTCGCTGGATCATGGAAAAAGCAAGAGAGTTCCAGAAACCCATCTACTTCTGCTTTATTGATTATGCGGTAGCGTTTGACTGCGTAGATCACAGCAGATTGTGGCAAGCTCTCCAAGAGATGGGAGTTCCAATTCACCTCATCTGTCTCCTCAGGAACCTGTAGGAAGGGCAAGAGGCCACAGTCAGAACTGGGCATGGTCTTACTGATTGGTTTCCAATTGAGAAAGAAGTGAGGCAAGGCTGCATACTGTCGCCCTGCCTATTTAACCTATATGCAGAGTGCATCATGAGGAAGGCTGGTCTGGACGAGTCTTCAGCTGGAGTGAAGATTGCTGGAAAACGTATCAACAACCTTAGATATGCGGATGATACCACTTTAATGGCAGAAAGTGAAGCGGAACTCAAGAGACTTCTGATGCGCGTACAAGAAGAGAGTGAGAAGTTTGGGCTTAAACTGAACATTAAAAAGACAAAGATCATGGCGTCTTGCCCTATCAAGTCCTGGAGCATCAAGGGACAAGAAGTGGAAGCTGTGACAGATTTTCTCTTCTTGGGCTCCAAGATTACCTCGGAAGGAGACTGCAGCCATGAAATTAGGAGACGCCTGCTTCTGGGAAAGAGAGCAATGGTTAGCCTTGACCGCCTAGTAAAGAGCAGAGACATTAGTCTGCCAACCAAGATCCGTATAACTCGTGCTATGGTCTTTCCAGTTGTGATGTATGGATGCGAGAGTTGGACTGTGAAAAAGGCTGACCGCCGAAGAATTGACGCGTTTGAATTGTGGTGCTGGCGAAGACTTTTGAGAGTTCCTTGGACTGCCGGAAGATCAAATCAGTCAATATTGTCGACCATAAACCCTGACTGCTCATTGGAGGGTCAAATTCTAAAGTTAAAGCTCAGCTACTTTGGTCATCTGATGAGAAGAGAGGAGTCGCTGGAGAAAGATTTGATGTTGGGAAAGGTTGAGGGTCGCCGGAGAAGGGGTAGGCAGCGAACGCGATGGTTAGATGGCATCCTCGAGGCACTGCAGATGAAGTTATGTGATGTTAGGAAGATAGTGAGAGACCGGAAAGCGTGGCGTGACATGGTCAATAGGGTCACGAAGAGTCGGACACGACTGAACGACTGAACTGAATTGCGACGCGTAGTTAGTAAAGGTCTATCATAACGTAGGCTATCCAACGATATAACATTTGTGTTGCTAAAGCCTGACTTCGGTACTAGATTGCCACAACAGAAACTCACCAATAATAATAATAATAATAATAATAATAATAATAATAATAATAATAATAATAATAATAATAATAATAATAATAATAATAATAATAATAATAATAATAATAATAATTAGTTAATGGGAAAGGAAAGGCAGTCTCTGTCACACTTGTTGTGTGGACCCCTGAACCGCCCTAAGAGAAGGGAGGAAGGTGGCAAAAAAGGAAGGTGGCAAAAAAAAATTATCAAAGACATGAAATAGAGGAAGGTGGGATTGAAAGTGGAAAGAGAGGAGGAGGAGCCGTAGTGGAGGGAGAAGCTCACTAACAAAGGTGGAATTGGTGAAAAGCTGAAATAAACTACATTTTCATGTAAACCTAAAGGCTTGTTGGCTTAGGTTAAAACCAATGTGCAAAATAAATTTAGGAAGAAGTACAGCGCTAGTGCGCGTCCACCTCTTTTCCGTCTTCACGCTTTTTATTTTTTTAATTGGTTCACAGGCAGGGAAAGGCGCAGCAACTGTGACACTTGCTCTGTGAGCACCTGAATAATTTATAGGAAGGGAAAGGCGCGGTAACTGTCTCACTTGTTTTATGTGGACACCTCAACCGCGCCGTAAGGGAAGGGATGAAGGTGGGAGTGAAAGTGGAAAGAAAGAAAGAGAAGCCGTAGTGGAGGGCTACGGAGTAGTTTCGACCACCTGGGGATCTTTAACGTGCGCTGACATCGCACAACACACGACACGGACGCCTCTTCGTTTCGACTCCATTGAAGCTGCGAGAGGCACCGGAGCCGACGGAAAACACGTCAGCACTCGGTGCGCGCTCGACCCGCCGAATCAAGCGGGGCTGAAATTCGCCGAAAAGCGTCTGGCCCAGGCCGCGCTGCCGCGGCTGCCTCCTCCGCCCGGCGGCTGACGCCGTCTCCGAGCCGAGGAGCCCTTCCGGAGAATATGGCCGCTCTGCAAGCTCAGCGAGGCTACGATCCCGAGACTATGGCCTGGTCCACGGTCCCGGTTGCTCCAAACGAAGAGCTTCCGCCGGGATCTACTCTCCGGCATAAAAATCTGTTCAAGCTCGTGGAACGCCGCTCCCAGCGACGAGCCAAGATAGCGTCCTCCGCTGCGTCAGCGAAGTCAGCGCTCTCAAATCAGCAAAATGGCGTCCAGTGCGCGGAGGCGTCCCAAGGCGGTTCAGCTCATAAGCCGACACCGAAGTGAAAACCCAGACCACTTCCAAGATTCCATCCGGATGACTATCAAGTCGTCCTCAAACCCAGCTCACCGGTGGCCCTCCGGGATTTGTATTAATGCGGTCAGTTGGGAGAAGCTTTCAAGGCCCTACTGGGTGCGTCGGCAGCAGCTACTCTCACTCTTCTTCCTTCATGGGAGCAAAATCTCGTTGTCACGGGCACCCCGGTTGCCGACGTGGTAGATCGCCTCATTGGCGAATTTCAACTTGCCTTTTCGAAAGGCTCCATTGCCATGCAGGGCCATCTTAAGCAAACCGACAATGTTTCTAAAGGTGTAATCACTGTAGCGAGCTGCGAGACCACTGCGTCCCTGCAACAAAAAATTCAATGGCGGGCCGGAGAGATCATCGACGTCCGAAAATACGGCACCTCCAACGCGGCCCTCCAAGAAGACTGTGCCTCGGTATGCGCATTACAACTCAGAAATTGCCCTGGTCCGGACATACAAAAGAACAATTCCGGCATGTGTGAAGTGCGGCACAGTTGGACACCGGGCGGACACATGTCCCGACCCGAATGGTGAAAACTGCGGCCTGTGTGGCCAAAAAGTGCCGGCAGTGGAGGGGGTGCGGGCTCCTCACGACTGTCAGCCGAAATGTGCAACATGTGGGTTCGGGCACCCAACAAACTGTCCTGAGTGCGCGGGGAAATTCCGCTCGCCCTCTACGGCCAAGAGCTCGGGGCCTCCAGCAACACGGCATTCTGACGGGAAGCCAAAACACTCCGGCGCCACGACCAAAGACATCGCAAAACGTCAGACCAACGTCACATCGAAAAAGCAGCTAGAGTCCCCTGCCGGAGGTGGCGCCAAGGGGCAGACGCCTCCGCCACCACCGATTGGGGGAAAAGGTCACAAAGCCCATATTAACAAGACGAATGGCACAGCTGACGCTTGGGCCCATGCCGTGAAAAATGACAAACAGGTCAGTGGCATGGGTGGGGTTGCCTCCTCTCCTCCCCCTCCCTCCCATTCTCACGTTGATATCGAGCTGCAAAAACAGATGGCAGCCATTCGGGCCTAAAATGAGGTGCTGCTTACCAAAATTCAAGCTTTAGAAAGCAGATTGGCTTCTAATCCTCCCAGCCCCCCTAGCCCGGAGAACATGGAGAGCGAGCCGGTGGCATCATCACCAGCCTTCGCGGCGGTCCTCGCTGAGATGGAGGCCCGCCTGACTATGAAACTGACCTCAATGATCAGTGCAGTAATGGAGCATGTCCTGACCAAGGTCATGTAGACTGTTCCGGCTATGATTTCAAAACATGTCGGTGAAAATGCCCGCCTTCTGCGACGATCGGGACCCCTTCGGGTTGTGTCCTCTCGACTTCCCAAAACAAGCCGTCGAGTCATAGACTCGGACACCGAGGAAGCTGCCCCTCACCCGGGGACCGAGATCCATGCCCAGCCTTTGGGTGCTGGCTCTGAGGTAGTCGCTCCCTCCAAATTTATATTTAATCCTAATGATGGCGGGGCGCCCTAAAAGTAGGCGCTTTCCACCTTCAAACTCGGCTTCCCCATTTACAATAACCCAGTGGAACTGCAGAGGTTTCCGTGCTCGCTGTAAGCGGGCCAACTTCCGTCTTTACCTCACCACTTTTGAATGCTTACCAGCCGTGGTAGCCCTTCAAGAGCCATGGATGGGCGCCGCACTCACAAGCTATACGACATTCCAACAAGACCCCTCGACTTGTCTTTGCGTCCACAAAAATTATACAGCTAATCTTGTCGACCTCGACCTCCAAATTGTATATTCCTACGTGATGGTGACTCTCCCTCTCCGCAAGCAGGACCCACCACTTTACATTCTCCATGTATACTGTCCTCCTAAACTGCAACACATTTCTTTTGCAGACCTCTTCAGCCGAGCGCTGGGAGTCGCGGGTCGAGACCCCCTCCTGATTGTAGGCGACTTTAACGCCCCCAGTCGGCTTTGGGGCTACCACCGTGAAGAAAAGCGAGGGCGCAGGCTGGCGGAGCTTGCGTCCACGCTGGGCCTCACTCTTCACACTGACCCTGTCCACCCAACCCGACTTGGTAACTCCGTGACAAGGGACACCTGTCCGGACCTCACCTTTACTTATAACATCCAACATGGAGACTGTGTCAACACCGAGGAAACCCTCGGCAGCGACCACTGCATTATCAATACCACGATCAGAACTCGTCCACTCTCTAAACCCACAACACAAGCCCGTCTCCCAGATTGGACGAAATTCAGGCAAAATTTCGACAACACAACATCCATTACAGAGCAAGGGTACACCTCATGGTCCCAGCATTTGGTTTCACACCTTCGCTCCACCGAAACTCAGATTCAGCTTTCAGAGGTGGTATCGGATGTGTACAACCACCTACTCCACCTCTGTGAAGCTCGGCACTGCCTCGTCCGCCGATGGCGCCGGCAGAAACATAACAGAAACCTTAAAGCTCGAATTGCCGAGCTCACCCAGCGAGCGGCTGAGTACGCGGCCCAGCTCACCGACTCTAACTGGGTGGATAGGTGCAACATGGCAGTGTGTCAAATGTCCAGCCGAAACACATGGCGCCTCTTTCGCGCCCTCATTGATCCAACTCAGACCCGTAGAGAAACACAAAATTATCTTCAGCGTGTAATCCACACCTTCTCTGGTAATACTACACAACTCGCGCACAAACGCAGGGACCGATATTTGTGCAACATACAGGACACCCGTGGGCAGGCGTACTCTTATGCAGGCTCTGAGAACGCTGAGCTTGATCAGCCGTTTAAGCTCCACGACTTACGGGCAGCCCTGGCAAAATTAAACGTGGTACTGCTCCTGGCTGGGACAAAATCACTGTTAAGTTGCTAGCTAACCTTCCCGACTCAGCTTATACAACTTTATTGGACTACATCGATGCAATATGGCGAGGAGATACGCCACTCCCCATTGATTGGAAAACCGCTGTGGTCACATTCATACCAAAGGCTGGCAAAGCAATAAACACGGACAACCTTCGCCCCAGCTCTCTTACCTCTTGTGTGGGCAAACTTATGGAGACGATGGTGCGGGACCGGTTGTCTGAGTACCTTGAGACACAACATGTCTTCGCGGACACCATGTACGGATTTCGCCCACACAGATCCGCACAGGATGTCTTGCTTCAACTACATCAGGAAGTCCTTGACCCCCTCGAGTGCCCTCATAATGACAGGGTCGTACTCGCCCTGGATCTTAAGGGGGCTTTCGACAATGTAACGCATGATATTATTCTCACTCATTTAAGTCAAACCAACTGTGGCCATCGTGCCTTCCAATATATCCGCCAATTCCTCACAGACCGCCACTCTTGCATCCGCATTCAGGATAACGAACACGGCCCCTTCCCCCTAGGTACCAGGGGAACGCCGCAAGGCGCAATGCTTTCTCCCCTTCTATTCAATTTGGCCATGATGCGCCTGCCGGCCCAGCTGGGTGCTGTCGAGGGCGTGCAGCATGCTCTGTACGCCGACGACATCACCCTGTGGGCCACACAGGGCTCGCTTGGAGGCATTGAGGCCAGCCTGCAGCAAGCGGCGACTATAGTAGACAGCTATGCTAGCCGCTGCGGCCTTCAATGCTCCCCACAGAAATCAGAATTTGTGCACATCCGCCCCTCTCCCAAATGCACTACTAAAATTCAACTTACTCTTCAATCAGGTCCAATTCCAGAAACACAAGAAGTCCGAGTACTGGGACTCTTCATTCACCAACACCGCAAGCCAAACACCACATTGGCTAAACTCCGCAAGGTGGGGGACCAGGTGGGCCGCATGGTCCGCCGGGTTTCCAATAAACGCCGGGGGTTACGAAGCAAGGATGCCTTGCGGTTGGCAAACGCCTTCGTAACCAGTCGAATCCTGAATTCGACTCCATATCTCCACCTGCGGAACCAAGATGAGGATGCCCTCGAGGTCATTCTTCGCAAAATCATTAAGCGGGCCCTCGATATTCCGGTGAATACCTCAAACCAGCGCCTCATGGCGCTGGGAATGGTGAACACCTTCAGGGAATTGAGGAAAGCGCACCTCACAAATCAATATGCGCGTTTGTCGCAGACGCAGTCGGGCCGTCGCCTTCTTGCCCGGCTCCACATCAAACATACGACACTTATGGAAGAACGGGCACGCATTCCAGCGCCGTGGAGATGCGCCCTCCGCGTACGCCCTCTTCCCGCCAAAATGGCACGCGAAGACCATGATGGCAGACGCCTGGCGCGGGCGGAAGCCCTGGCACGCCATTATGGTTCTAAACCCGGCGTTTTTTATGTGGACGCCTCTGGCCCGCACCATGGGGGGTGGTACATGGCCGCAGTCGTCCACCAGGCGAAAACAGTCAATGGTCTTAGCTTCAGGGCCCGCAACATAACTCATGCGAAGGAGGTCGCCATAGCATTGGCTGCTTCCCACTCTGACTCGAAATATATAATTTCCGACTCGCGAGGGCCTGTCGGAACGTCGAACAGGGCTGGACCCCTTATCTAGCCTACCGAATACTTCAACATAGCTCCTACATTAGGGACCCCGCTACCCGATATATTATTTGGGCTCCTGCTCATCAGGGGCTGGCTGGAAACGAGGCTGCCGACGCCGCCGCCCGCGCGCACTCTCTCCGGGAAGTTTCCTCCTCCTCCCCCTCCGACCAGGACGCTGATCCTAATTCGGCTTATACATTCAAAGATATCATAAATTACTACCAATCTAGCCACAGTCTTTACCCCCGCCCATGCAAAGGCCTTTCAAAGGCGGATGAGCGGCTCTTACTCCGCCTCTATACCAACACACTGCTGTGCCCGGCAGCTCTAAAACACTTCGACCCTGCTTTCTCTGGCAGCTGCCCGCACTGTGGGGTGGTGTCTTCGAACATCTACCACATGGTGTGGGCCTGCCCCTCAAATCCGGCTATCCCCCCTCACCCCAACCCAACCCGGGAGGACTGGGAGGCGACCCTGCTCGGCTGCTCCGACCTGAAGGCCCAACGGGCCTTAGTCGGGCGAGCCCGAGCGGCGGCAAACGCCTCTGTGGTCCCGAACTAGGGACCTCCACCTAGTGTTTGTGAGGGTTGGCCCCTTCAGGGTCAGCTCATGCATAACCTCCTGTATTTGTATCCTATATAAATGTTTTCCACCACCACCACCATCGAAGCGCAGCCGCCGAGGTCGGGTTCGAACCCGGGTACTCCGGCACGGCACTGTGGGCACCTGAACCGCGCCGTAAGGGAAGGGATGAAGGTGGGAGTGAAAGTGGAAAGATAGAAAGGGGAGCAGTAGTCTAGGGCTGCGGAGTACTTTCGACCACCTGGGGATCTTAACGTGCGCTGACATCGCACGGCACACGGACGCCACTCCGTTTCTCCTCCATCGAAACGCAGCCGCCGCGGTCGGGTTCGAGCCCGGGAACTCCGGCACAGTAGTCGGAAGTCTTACCACTGCACCGCACCGGCGGGGCGCCTTCTCTGAGCTATAATTATGTTGTTTAATTTCTCAATACTTTTCTCTTTCGGCTCTAAGGTCGCCCATCTCTTTTAGTTTAATCACGGTTGTAAATGTACGGCAGTGGCCTATTTAGAAATAGAGCCACCGCCCCTCACAGCAAAACAGCGTTGAAAACCGCCAAAAACGCAACTCAATTTTAAAAACTGTTGAAAAAAAAAATTGGTTCACAGGAAGGGAAAGGCGCGATATCTCACACTTGCTCTGTGGGCATCTGAACAGCGCCGTAAGGGAAGGGATGAAGGTGGAAGTGAAAGTGGAAAGAGAGAAAGGGGAGCAAAAGGGGAGGGCTGCGGAGTATATTTCGACCACCTGGAGATCTTTACGTGCGCTGACATAGGAACGTTGCGCGACGAACAGTAGCAGCGACTGACTGATGCCGCCAGCAAGTAAAGCGAGTGAGAACGGGATGCACGCACGGCAAAAGCGGAAGCTACAGCAGCGCGAGCAGAAGCCGCCGCCCTTCGTCAACACATCGCCAGACTGGAAGCCCAGATAAGTGCCATTGCCACTGGATGTAAACTTTCTTCTCCCTCAACTACCGCATCTCAGTCTTCCCCACCTAACGTATCCACCGCCGATACCTTGTTTAACACCTCAAACGCTAGTTCCCCTCCCGATTCACTACCAATGAAACACTACTCCTTGTATTACGATCCCTCCCTCTACCCCCAACTCACTAGATT
Source organism: Amblyomma maculatum (assembly GCF_055883805.1). NCBI lineage: Eukaryota > Metazoa > Arthropoda > Arachnida > Ixodida > Ixodidae > Amblyomma > Amblyomma maculatum. Next base: position 24,618,493 of record NC_139346.1, read on the forward strand.
GCTTGCCAACCATACTTGAGTTATTTGCTGCTCGATCTGAGGCGAAATTGCAGGAAGCTATAACACACATCAATCAGGAATGTGTTACACTCAAAGATGTGGTAATCCGCATAACGTAATACAACGCTATTTTTAATCACAGATTAGATGCCCTAACGCAAGAATTTTCTAACCGCTATATAGAGATTGAGACTCGGCTCAATACTAGCGCAACGCGTCTTCCAAAGCGCAAGAAACTCAAAGCTGCCGGAGGACAGGAAAATCCTCTCCCTGCTATAGCTCATGAATCCCACCCCTCTGTTTCGACTACCCCTCCGATATGTTCTCATCATTGCATATCGAAATCGTAATCTTACTGTTTGGCAGTGTAACTGCCGGGGCTTTGCCCAGAAGCGTCATGTAGTCCACCAACTGCTGTCTTGTGCTACGGGACCCGACATCCTTGCTCTACAGGAACCCTCCAACCCACTCACTCTCCCCGGCTATACACCTATTTTGCCCACATCTTTCGCTCCCTCTCGAGTGGCATTTTTAGTTAGCCGCTCTGTCACCACCATCACACATCCCTTGGCGATTCCAGACATTGATAATCTTTTAATTGAACTTTTGCCACAACACACTCGATCGAAAAGTGTTTTTATCTTAAATGTATACAGTCATCCTCAGTGCCATAAAAACAACTATGAATGGCTATTTACGCTTGCGAAGCGCGTAGCTAACAGGTGCCCGTTACTTATTCTTGGAGATTTTAACGCTCCACATACAGCCTGGGGTTACCCGCATGACACACCGAAAGGACGTCGCGTGTTGTTAGCCGCGCAACAAACCGGTCTCTCCCTTCTCACTGACCCTACCTTTCTTACCCGCACGGGAAGCAGTGTCTGTAGAGACACTACACCAGACCTTACTTTTGCACATCGTCTTCCCCACGCGTCTTGGTACAATACACAAGAGAATCTAGGAAGTGATCACTTCATCATAGAAATTATTCTAAACATTCAGCTGCCCTGTAGGCCGCCCAGAGGTTCAACCTTCACGAAGTGGGATTCTTTCCGAATGTGTAGAGAAGTCCGCGCCTACGCACCCATAAATGACATCACCGAATGTACCAAACAACTACAAATTTATGTCCAATCAGTATCTTGTCCCCTACCAGATGACTGCTCAAGTGACACGGTTGACTCCCGCCTTCTACATTTACGGGAGGCTAAAGGCGGCCTAGAACGATGCTGGAAACGGTAGCGTTGGAACCGGACACTCGCCACCTAGCCCGTTTTAACAAAGAGATAGAGATGCATGCAGCGACTCTTTCACGACAGAATTGGGAATCGCTATGCAACAAGTTAGATGGAAATATGAGTGTATCTCAGACTTGGAACCTTTTTAGGCACTTAATAGACTCTAGTAAGACTAGGACTACCCAACGAGACAACCTCACTAGACTAATACATACTTGCGATACACCTCCACCGGAACTTCTCCAAGAACTACGAGATCACTACTTCCTCAAGTACCCTTCTATAACACACCCCGTCTATTCAGGCCCCATAATGACTTCCTTGACCAGCCCATCACGGTATCAGAGGTGCAGGCTGAGCTTCAGAGGCTAAACACATCTTCAGCCCCCGGTCCAGACGGAGTAAATAATAAGGCACTCCGGAATCTCGATTTCCTATCTATTGCCGCCCTTACCGAATATTTTAACGAGTGCTGGCAATGGTGAACCCTCCCGCCGCAATGGAAAGAGGCCAAAGTTGTGTTTTTACCGAAACCTGGGAGACCTCTGCTAATTTGAAACCTTAGGCCCATTTCTCTCACCTCTTCTGTCGGGAAACTAATGGAGCATGTACTCCAGACCAGAATTTGTCAATATCTAGAAGGCAAAAATCTCATGCCCGCCTGCATGTTTGGATTTCGTCCTGGCCTTTCTACACAGGATGTCTTCTTACAGCTTAAGCATCACATTCTGGACAGTAAAACCTATGATACCAATGCCATCCTAGGCGTAGATCTGACCAAAGCATTTCATAATGTTACACATTCAGCAATCCTTCAGAATCTTACACCCCTGGGAGTCGGCGCCAGGTTGTATAATTACGTCCGAGACTTCCACAGACAGCGCACAGCCACACTTACCTTTGGAGGCCACTGCCTTCCGGATATCATGCTAGGTGCACGTTGTACGCCCCAGGGCGCCGTCCTCTCCCCTATACTATTCAACATAGCACTTCTTCACCTACTCGAAAAATTAGCACAAATCTCCGACATTCATTTCAGCATCTACGCCGACGACATCACTGTCTCAGCTAACCGCGGCAGTGATGCCGAAATAGAGGAATACCTACAATCGGCCCTAAACACCATCGACACCATTGTAAGGGAATGTTGCCTAACTTGTTACCCTTCAAAATCAGAACTCTTTCTCTACCGCCCCAAGCAATACGATTCAGGCAGTCCGCCTATTTCCCTCAAGCTAGACACCCATTCGATCCCACTAGTATCCAAAATCCGTGTACTCGGTATAGTTCTTCACTCCCATGGTGCACACGGAGAAGTCATAAAGACTCTCCATACACAATGTCAACAGACCACCCGACTGATTCGCCGCATAGCCAACCGCCGGGCAGGCTTACGCGAGCGAAACACAATTCGCCTCACCCAGGCTTACATTATAAGCCACGCCACATATGCCCTCCCATATCTCCCCCTCAAACAAAAGGAGAGAGACCAAGTGAACGCGCTCCTACGAAGTTGCACGAAAATGGCTCTACGACTTCCCCCCAGCACATCTAACGCCCGATTCTTTAAACTCGGTGTGCACAACACTTTCGAAGAACTTAGAGAGGCTACATTAACGGCACAAATATCACGCCTATCCAACGCGGCGGCTGGGCGCACTTTATTAACTCACTTAAACCTTAGCCCAGTTACACACCCCATTGACGGTGTCCCCCTTTCTCCTAACCTCCGTGCTAACCTCATCATACCTCCCATTCCTAAAAACATGCACCCTGAGCGAGACCAGGGCCGCAAAATAGCCAAGGCTCACGCCCTTCACAGACAATATAGCGACGACCAAGAGGTGGTCTATGTGGACGCAGCGGAATATACGTCAGGCTCCCGTATGGTCCTGGCTGTAGCCGACAATCACGCAAAGCTGATTACTTCCAGCTCCATAATCACCAATTCCACCACAGAGGCACCTCATAACCCTCATCTGGACGCAAGCACATGCTGGCCTCCCTGGCAACGAGGAGGTTTATTCTCTAGCCCGAGGTCTTACTTTCCGGGCTATAGGAATGGAGCCCCCTATAGGCCGAGGAGCGCCTGCTCTCCTTCCGCGATATGCTCTTGTACTACAGGGACAAACTAAAGGAATATACACCCCCAGCACCCTTTCTCACCATAGCGCAGGCCGTAAACTGGCGAAGCTTGCAGACTCTGACTGCTCCATACCCTACACTACTACATGCCACACACCCAGACCTGTTTTCCTCATCATGCAGACTCTGTGGCAAACCAGGACAATTCCTACACATCCTTCATGTACGGGCATAAGTGTGAGGTATGGCCAGCTGCTCGAGTACTTGTAAGGAGGCTTTCCAAAGGTGTCTTCGATTTGGCTGCACCAGCTGCACTAGTTCATGTAGTGCAGCATAGCCGTCCTCGTTTTTCCGGTACCGCGCGCGTTGTCTGCACTTCTCTCCTTGTTTTGTCAAGGTGCAGGGCTAGTTCTGCATGAGTTCTTGCCCATTCTGCACTCGCTCCAGAGGAAGTGCCGAAAAAGTGCAGCATGGCGTGCGCGCCGCTCGGCCAAGACCAGAGGACGCTGCGCATCGTTCTGCAGAGCTTTGTAAAGTCTGTCTCCTTCAGAACCCTGCTGCACTTTCTTTTTGCACTTTTTTCCTTATTCTTACAGCCACAACAACCACCACAACCTTCAGAACCCGGACGGTTCGTTCCTAACGGATCCGCGAATGGTTGCGTATACAGGGTAGTTGGGCTACATGCTGGTGATTAACATTTTGTTGGTGGAGATTGTTGTGGCCACATATGTAGTAGGATGGATGGAAACAACTTTATTTTAAAAAAAAGTCTTCCACACATATGTAGTAGTACGTGGCCGCGATACATCACCTTCGCGCGCGTTGTCCTATTTAGTATTTTTTTTATAGTTGCGAACATAAATCAGTTGCGACAGATTGTGTTTCTGTCGTGACAAGTGAGTGTGCCACGCGATAGCGTGCGCAGCGACTATTCGACTTCAAACTTCTCACCCACGGAGTAGAGTCGTCTGAGAGCGCGCACTGAGGTACGTGCATCTTTTCAGCAACTAGCGCTTTTGGACAGAAGTCCGCGGAAATGAATCAAGTGTCTCATTAGGCAGTCTTACTTAAACTTATACTCTCGGCAACTGCTTACACCGTTAATTCTCGTAACCAGGCGCATGAATGGCATCTTCGCAGACCGCCCAATATAACGATCGTGTAGTCGCGCGTACTTTGGTCAGCTGGTCGCCGTCGACGTCACTGTTAGTCGTCGGCACTTTCCAATCGAGTGCTGTAGGCCTATGGCAGCTAGCTTCGAAATTGGACGTGATCATGTTACAGCACTCGATTAATGATGCGCGCACGCGTCTGCTAGGTTGCAAAGTCCTACACTTGCGTACTCATTTTGGCAGCTGCCGCCGCACGCCAATGTCGGAACTGGCACTGCACGCACACGGGACCGCCTGGTACCGCTGCAGCCCTTTTCAGAACTAGTGCAGCCAGTGCAAGCCAAATCGAAGAGACTTCAAGTCTCCTATGTGGCTCTCTTGTTAACAGGAAGTGGACAGTCCCAGTCGCATGTCCCGGCGACTAGCTCTCGGAGGAGAGACCAATTGGGTCATACAGACTGTTCACCACTGTCAAGACACCGCGCCGAGTGAATGGTTTTTTTTTTATTGGAGTCGTGAAGGTGAAGATGTCCTTCGTCAGGTCCCAAGAAATTCCCAGACTGCGTTGGGTCGGCGGTGCACCATTATGCAGATCAAGATCCATCAAATCCTTAGCGCAGTATGCCTCTAACATGGTTGGTCTGTTAGAGGCTATTTTGTAGAGCCTAAGGTTTGATACTACCAACATTTGTTGTGTGCGGCGTATCAGGCTGATGGCTTCTTTGTGTGTAGAGAGAGACTTCAAACCATCATCGACATAGAAATCTCTCTCGGCGAACTACCTGACGTCGCTGCCAAATTCTTCCTCTCCTTCTCATGCGGTTCTTCGAAGCTTATAGGTTGCAACTGCTGGTGAAAGGTTATTTTCAAACACATGTACCTTCACTCGGTACTCCACTATGTCATCCTGGATGTCGTTGTGGAACCACAGAAATCTTAGATAATTCCGATGGTCGTATCGCACCAGGAAGCAGTAGAATGTCCACGGTTACGGACACAGGTTTTTTACGGAACCGGATTAGCCCTCCAAGCAGGCTTTTCATCAGGTCTGGTCCAGTAAGCAGCTAACTGTTCAGTGAAACGCACTTAAACTGTGGACTGGAATCGAACACGACTCGCGTTTCACTGGGCTTTCGCGGGTGGCAAACACCAAAGATGGGGAGGTACCAGCATTCTTCTCCATCTCGAAGCGGTGGGGCTTCCTCGGCATGGCCGTTCTTGAACATCTTGTCCATGAAGGCCGTGAATTGTTCCTTCAGTTTTGGTTTCTTCTTCAAGGTCTGTTGGAGAGAAGCGAGACGTGTCTGGGTCAGGTTCTTGTTATTCGGAAACTTAGGTCTTTATGAACAGAAGGGAAGAGACGCTACCCAACTGATTCATCCTGTGAGAACTTGCCATCCATTGTCTTCAAGAACTTCCTGTCTTCCAGAGAAAGGGAAGGTCTGTTGTCATCCTTCGTAGTCTGGAATAGCGTTTCTGCGACTCCATTATCATAGCTGTCGTTCCCAGCAGCGTGCTGAGCAGGTTGGAAGCAGTGCATCAACTCAGGAGCGCTTGCGATCTTCTCCTTGACCAGGAAGTGATTCTGGCATGGCTCAAAAAGGGAGGACTTCCATTTTCGAGGACGTTTGTCTTGAAGTTGTTGACACAGTCTGGCGTGCGGCTTCGACTTACGCAGACATTCCCTACGATAATCCATTCGTGGTCCAGTCTCTGAGCAAATGGTGCAACAGCTGGCCCATTGCGCTGTTGTTGAACCTTGTGTACTCTGAGGATGTCTCACCCGAGGAGAAGTAGAATTTTGGCCTCCGAGTCCAAACAAGGAATGAATCTAGCTACAGATTTGAGATGAGGGTGATGAAATGCCGCTTCCGGTGTAGGAATCTCGTTCCTGTTGTTAGGCATGTCGTTGCACTCAATGAGTGTTGGTAAGGGTAGCTTCAAGGAGCTGTGAATGTCTTCAATGACAAATCCGGATGCCCTTCTTCCAACTGATTCCGTAATTTCAGCACACGTCCTTATGCATAGGCAGAATTTTGTCCATTAAGACCGAAAATGTCGAAGAATACCGTTCTTGCAAGGGACCTGTTGCTCTGGTCGTCTAGGATGGCATACATTTTTGCAGTCTTGTGAGGCTGGCTTAGATGACTGGCTTTAACTAAACAGATATATGAGCACTGCTTGTCCCTGTAGCCTTGTCAGCACACTTCTGTACACTTGGACGATACTACAAATGAGGAATTCTGGTCTCCTCTGGTGTCTTCAGTACTGTGCTCAAGGACAGGAGGCCCATGGGTGACGTTTCCTGCATGGAGTGGTGTGGCATGCCTATCGCTACCACATTCGGCACACTTGAGAACTATTTTGCTGTCTCTTGCAAAGTGGTCTGCAGAAGCGCAGCATCTGAAGCAGATCCCATATTTTTTCAGCAGGGACTTCCGTTCATCCAGTGGCTTTTCTCTGAAGGCGCGACACTTCCGGAGAGGGTGAGGTTTCTTGTGCAGAGGACAATGCTTGGTTGCATCCTGCAGTTTCGGCACGTTTGGGGGTGGATGTTCAATGCCTGCTTCCCCGTCAGTCAGTTGGACTGAGATGGGTGCTTTTCTCTCATGCCCTCATTAATTGCCCATCTGTATGACTTTGGGAGACTTGAAGAGGTGCTACTTGCCGAGCTCAATTTGAAGCTGGGGTCGTTTTTCCTTTTCGCCTGGTCCCTGACAAAGCTGGAGAAGATCAAGAAGGGGGGAAAGGCGGCCTGATCACTGCCTTGTCGTGGCGGAGGGGCTTGCGAAACTCGATGAAGTCGTGAGCTCTGCTGTGTAGGGTCACCCATGATAGACAGGTCACGGCAGAGAGTTCTGACAAAATGTGATTCACTGGAGAAGGTAATGGCAACCCACTCCAGTATTTCCTGGTAAGAAAACCCTATGGCCAGTCACAATACCATTTATGATATGGCGCCGGACGATGAGTCCCCCAGGTTGGAAGGCGTCCCACATGTTACTGGGGATGAACAATGGGCGATTCCTAGTAGCTCCAGGACGAATGAAGCGGCTGGGCTAAAGCCAAAAGGACGCTCAGTTGTGGATGTGTCGGGAAGCGACCGGAAAGTCCGATGTTGCAAGGAGATATATCACATAGCAACATGGAATGTAAGATCTATGACGCAAGGTAAACTGGATGTCGTCAAGCGAGAAATGGACAGATTGAACATTGATATCTTGGGTATCAGCGAGCTCAAGTGGACCGGAATGGGAGAAGTTAACTCCGGCGACCATTATGTCTTTTATTGTGGGCACGAATCCAAGAGAAGGAATGGGGTCGCTCTCATAGTAAACAGAAGAATGGGCAAAGCAGTGCTAGGGTAAAACCCCGAAAACGACCGAATGATTTCACTTAATTCGGATCCAAGGTCACCCTTTCAACATAACAGTTATCCAAGTCTATGCACCGACCTCTACTGCTGAAGAAGCTGACGTTGAGAGATTTTATGCGGACCTACAATGCCTTTTAGACCGCAATCCATCATCAGACGTCGTTTTTCTCATAGGAGACTGGAATGCTAAGGTCGGGAGTGAAGAAATATCCGGAATTGTCGGCAAGTTCGGTCTTGGCGAGCCAAATGAAGCTGGGCAGAGGCTAGTAGAGTTTTGTCAAGAAAACAACCTGACCATAGCGAATACTCATTTTCAGCAGCACAAGAGGCGCCTGTACACATGGACTTCACCGGACGGTCTGTACAGGAATCAGATCGATTATTTTCTTTGCCGGCAGAGATGGAGAAGCGCTATACAAGCAGTAAAAACAAGGCCTGGGGCCGATTGTGGCACCGATCATCAGCTTCTCGTTGCCAAAATTAAGCTTCGATTGAGGAAAACGCAGAAAACTAGAAGGCCTTTCAGGTATTATCTGGATCAAATTCTATTAGAATATGCTGTGGAAGTGAGGAATCGATTTCAAGAATTAGATCTAGAAGACAGAGAGCCCGAAGAGATGTGGACTGATGTTCGTGACATAATACAAGAAGTTGCTACTAAGGTAGTTCCAAAGCAAAAGAAATGCAAGAAAGCAAACTGGTTATCTGAAGAGGCTTTGCAAATAGCTGAGGAAAGGAGGATGGCAAAAGTTATGGGGGAAAGAGAAATATACAAGGTTCTCAATGCGGATTTTCAGAAAATAGCAAGGAGAGATAAGAATGCCTTCCTGAACATACAGTGCCAAGCAGTTGAGGACAACAGCCAATTAAGGAACACAAGAGCTCTGTATAAGACAATCAAAGATATCAAAGGAAGCTTCTGTGCTAAGCTGGGCGTGATAAAGGACGAACAAGGCAAGGACCTCACTGAAGCCTCAGAGATAAAGAAGAGGTGGCAGGAATACACAGAAGATCTGTACAAGAAGGACCAGAATGTGCAAACCCAACATAAGACGGTTGTGATTACTGATCTCGAGCCGGGCATCCTGAAGAGTGAAGTTGAATGGGCCTTAGCCAGCCTTGCTAAGAACAAAGCTAGCGGAATTGATGGCATTCCAGCTGAGTTGCTTCAAAACCTCAACCATGACGCTGTTAACATTCTGCATACATTATGTCAGAAGATTTGGACAACCTTGCAGTGGCCACAGGATTGGAGGAGGTCAGTTTACATCCCCATTCCAAAGAAAGGCAGTGCCAAAGATTGTTCCAACTACCGCACGATCGCGCTTATTTCGCATGCCAGCAAGGTGATGTTGAAAATCCTCCAAGGTAGGCTGCAGCAGTATGTGGATCGGGAGCTTCCGGACGTGCAAGCTGGGTTTCGCAAGGGCAGAGGAACTAGAGACCAAATTGCCAACCTTCGCTGGATCATGGAAAAAGCAAGAGAGTTCCAGAAACCCATCTACTTCTGCTTTATTGATTATGCGAAAGCGTTTGACTGCGTAGATCACAGCAGATTGTGGCAAGCTCTCAAAGAGATGGGAGTTCCAATTCACCTCATCTGTCTCCTCAGGAAACTGTAGGAAGGGCAAGAGACCACAGTCAGAACTGGGCATGGTCTTAGTGATTGGTTTCCGATTGAGGGAGTGAGGCAAGGCTGCATACTGTTGTCCTGCCTATTTAACCTATATGCAGAGTGCATCATGAGGAAGGCCGGTCTGGACGAGTCTTCAGCTGGAGTGAAGATTGCTGGAAAACGTATCAACAACCTTAGATATGCGGATGATACCACTTTAATGGCAGAAAGTGAAGTGGAACTCAAGAGACTTCTGATGCGCGTACAAGAAGAGAGCGAGAAGTTTGGGCCTAAACTGGACATTAAAAAGACAAAGATCATGGCGTCTTGCCCTATCAAGTCCTGGAGCATCAATGGACAAGAAGTGGAAGCTGTGACAGATTTTCTCTTCTTGGGCTCCAAAATTACCTCGGAAGGAGACTGCAGCCATGAAATTAGGAGATGCCTGCTTCTGGGAAAGAGAGCAATGGTTAGCCTTGACCGCCTAGTAAAGAGCAGAGACATTAGTCTGCCAGCCAAGATCCGTATAACTCGTGCTATGGTCTTTCCAGTTGTGATGTATGGATGCGAGAGTTGGACTGTGAAAAAGGCTGACCGCCGAAGAATTGACGCGTTTGAATTGTGGTGCTGGCGAAGACTCTTGAGAGTTCCTTGGACTGCCAGAAGATTGTCGACCATAAACCCTGACTGCCCATTGGAGGGTCAAATTCTAAAGTTAAAGCTCATCTACTTTGGTCATCTGATGAGAAGAGAGGATTCGCTGGAGAAAGATTTGATGTTGGGAAAGGTTGAGGGTCGCCGGAGAAGGGGTAGGCAGCGAACGCGATGGCTAGATGGCATCCTCGAGGCTCTGCAGATGAAGTTATGTGTTGTTAGGAAGATAGTGAGAGACCGGAAAGCGTGGCGTGACATGGTCCATAGGGTCACGAAGAGTCGGACACGACTGAACGACTGAACTGAACTGCCGCTTGTTGAGTCAGTCAGCCAGTCAGCCAGTCAGTGGTTGCGGGGTGTTCGCCAGTGCTTCGGCTGCACTCCCGGGGATCACCCGCTGCTGGCAAGCCCACGGGCCTGCAAGGGAGCGATGGCGGCCACATCGTGACTCTTGAGGCGTCGGACTGCAACAGTGCCCGGTGAACAATTTGGTGTTTGTTTATTTAACTCTCTCGTGTTTCATCTGTGTTTTAAAGCCTCTATGTTATTGAATACCTCTGTAGTTGCATGCTTAGTGTTTGTTATTCTGTGAACCTCTAGTCTGTGCAATTTTAGTGTTTGTGTATTCCTCTGTATCGTCTCTTGCTGTATATAAAGTTTGTTTTGTTTGTTACTGCTGACTCCAATCCTTACTCTGACTTGAACCGGCGACAGCTGGGCACCAAACCGCCACCCCCTTCTGTCACTACAAGGTAGTTGAATTCCGGCTGAGCTTGCCACGCAGGTCGAGGGCATCTCCTTTGCGACCGGACCGGAACAGCTACCCCCACTCACTCTAAGGGTGTCTGGGAGTGTGCGCTCCGTTAAGGGCGCATCGTTAATAATGCCCTCTAATTATTAACGGGTGACACCAGGTCTTCAGTTGCTCTAGGCCTCGCGGGGAAGGGTCCGCCGGGCAGAGGGAGAGGATTTGGATTAAAGAGGCAAAGGGTACAAGCAGGAGTGTGGAAGGAGGGATGGTAGTGGGAAAGGGTAAGGGGTGAAGGAAGAATGTGTGTTTGCAGTCTGCGCCATATATTGTTGCGTGTTTATTGTCTAGGGAGGGGTGGGGGGGGGGGGTAGAGCTGGCGCGAGGCTCTGTAGGCCTGCGTCAGCTCGCTGAACGAGTGCATGCGGTTTTTCGTAAATCCCGGATTAGAGGTCACCTGAGCTCGGTTTAAAGAACCTCGAGTTAAAAGGTTGGAAGCCTCGTTTCCGGGATTCCCGGAGTGCGCAGGCACCCATATCAGCTCCACATGGCGGGGAGGGGGTGCATCGAGCGAGTCCAGTATGCTAAAAGCAGGGACATGGACTCGACCACGTGCAAAATTTAGAATTGCTGTTTTTGAATCTGTTAAAATGTACTGGGCTTCCGTGCGGTTTATGGCTAATGCAATGGCAGCTTCCTCTGCTGCTTCTGGGGAAGTGTCTGGGGGAGAGGTAATGTGATGAGAGGGAATGAGGAGGAATTCACCACGGCTGCGGTCGCTTCATCACCCGTGCATGCAGCATCCACCCATACGGCGTCCCACTCACCGCCATAATATCGGTGGAGCACCTTTGCACGGACTCTGCGACGTTGATCATGGTAGGATGCCTGCATATTTTTCGGGAGTGGATTGATAAGTAGTCCTTGGTGGATATGTCGAGGTTTGGAGAGAAGGGTTTGGTTGTTAGCCGGTATCCTGATTCCAAGGGAGTCTAGGATATACCGTCCAGTGGATGTTTGCATGAGTCTGATGTATTGAGCCTGTCGGTGGGCCCCCACGAGCTCCCCAATCATGTTGTGCAGACCCAGGCCTAGCAATCTGTCTGTGGGTGTGTTGAGGGGAAGGTGAAGTGCGACCTTGTATGCCTTGCGGATCAAGGCATCCAAAGCTTTTTTGTCATGTTTGGACAGTTTTAGGTAAGGACTAGTGTAAAGTACACAACTGAGGACGAAGGCATGGATGAGGCGACAAAGGTCGCGCTCCTTCATGCCCCTATGGTGGCCCGAAACTGCGGATGAGGTGCAATATCGCACCTGCAACCTGCTTGAGTTTCTTTAGGGTGGTGGTGTTTTTACCGGTGCTCTGGATGTGTAGGCCCTATACGCGGGGGGTTTCAACCTCCCATTCAGTTCAATAGTAATAGGGGAGTGGGGGAATGGCGGTTCTTGGCGCGGATGAGCAGCAGTTCGGACTTATCTGGGGAGCAAGACAGTCCGATGCTCCTTGCGTAATTTTCGGTCTGTGTGGCTGCTTCCTATAAGGTGTCTTCTATACTACCATCACTGCCGTGAGGGGTCCACAGCGTGATGTCGTCGGCATAGATGGTGTGTTTCAGATGCGGGATGTCTGGCAGTTTTCGGGCTAGGAGGATTAGGATGACGTTAAATAGGAAAGGGGAGAGGACGGACCCTTGCGGGGGGCCGACACTTTGAAGCGTGTTAGAGGAAGAAGAAAGAGGGCCGAAGTGTACCTCAGCCTTGCGGTCAGTGAGGAATGCATGAATATAAGTGTACGTTCATGCACCTACATTCAATGTGGATAGGGCAGTAATGATCGCCTGATGTTCGATGCGATCAAAAGCTTTGGAAAGATTCAAAGCTAAGACAGCCTTGGTGTGACAAGGAAGAAGTGGGCCAAAAATGTCGTGGGTGAGTTGCAGCATGGCGTCCTGTGCGGACAGATGGAGTCGGAATCCCACCATGCTGTGCGGATAAAGATTGTCTGCCATATGCGCTGTAAGTCTCGCTAACACATGTTCGAAGAGCATCCCGAGGCAAGAGGTTAGCGAAATAGGGCGAAGGTTTTTGAGTGTAAGTGGTTTGTTAGGTTTGGGTATAAATATAACCTTCGCATGACGCCAGGACTGCGGGAGGACACCATCCACCCAGCACTGGTTAAAGTATACCGTAATTTTGGTGGTCTTCCAGATTACGAAACATGGTGTTTGTGATCTGGTCCAGACCAGGTGCGGAGTTTGTTCGGAGACTAAGAAGGGCTGTTCTGACTTCCGTCTCCTTGAACTCTGTGTCCAGTGTCGAATTAGGCTGTCTTGTATACAGGGGTAGAGGTGTGGGGGCTCCCGGAGAGGTGTATGTGTTTTGAAGTGTGTCTAGGAGGGCGTCGGGATCTTCAATATGCTCGTGTATGAGGCGTGTCACGTGATGTGTTGTTGACGTGGTGCGTGTAGAGTCAATGAGATGTCGGAGAAGTTGTCATGCTTGTTTGGTAGAGTTTTCCGGCGATGCTATCACATACTTGTCCCCAATTGGATCTGCACAGCTCCTCAGAATATTGTTCTATTTGTGTCTGAAGCGCGGCCCGCCGCTTCTTAAGTCGTCTGTTGTGTTTATTGTTTTTCCAGCGTCCTAGGATGCCATGACAAGCCTCCCAGAGGTGGGCTAGGCGTGATTTAAGGGTAGGTGTTTCGGTTGTAGTTTCTATGCGTCGCGTGTTGTAGTGAACGTCATCCATAAGTGATTGCACCCAAGCGTCGATGTCTTTGATGGGAGCGTCTGAATGGGCGGTTAAAGAGTTTGTGTGCTGTGTACGTGTGACGGGGAGGTTTGTACGGGACAGTGATCTGTATAATGCAGTGATCACTGCCTAGTATATGCTGTGTTCTGTTCCAGGTAACACTGGGTAGATAGCGGCTCAGCGTCAGATTTGTCTAGTGTCCATGCTGACACTGTTGCCAATCCCCGTGGGAGTATGGAATGTGTTGGGCACAGTGAGTTGGTTTTGCAGGAGTAGCCAGAGCCTGCGACCTCGATGTGTGGTTTTTGTGTATCCCCAGTCAGTATGCTGACTGTTGAAATCTCCGCCTATCAGCAGCGGGTGTTTCCCTGTTAGCTGATGCAGCTCTCGAAGAAGTGTTTCTAATGAGGCCATCGGCTTGGATGGTGGGTGGTATATGTTTGCTATGAAGATTGATGGGAGAGTATGTGTGTGATGTATAAGTTCTGTGATCACGCATGGCACCTCCGACGTAATGTGATGATTGTTGTACGTGATATTGCGATGAATGATTGTGAACGCCCTGGGTGTGTTGGTGCGGTCAGAGTGTGTCGATGTATAGCCAGGGAGTGTTGCCTGTTGTGCAGTCTCTTGTAGAAGAAGTATGTTATTGGTGGGGGAGAGGGTGGGGAGGAGTAGTTGCAGAGGTGCGCGTTTTTTCCGGAAGCCACGGCTTCCGGTGAAAGCTGAAAGACAACAGATGCGCAGAAAGAATTTGGTTGTTCTGCCATACAAACACCAAATTTCCCACAACCTGAGAAAAATTGGAAAAAAAGTTGGTGTAGAAGTAGTTTTCAGTGCCCCAGGGCGTTTAGCAAGTCTCTGCAATCGCGTAAATAAACCTAAAAAAGTAAGGAACATTTGCACCACTCACCACCAGCAGCCCTCTGTTCAGTGTTCTAAGTCGGTTATTTATTCCATTCCTCCGTCTTGCGGGAAAAAGTACATTGGTCAGACGGGTCGTTGCTTAAACGAGAGACTGAAAGAACACAAATGCAGTGTAACCGGTCAAAAGTCGCGCCATCTAGGCATTCACTGTAGGGATTGTGAACGTGCGGAATCAAGATGCTTACCAGAATTCGAAAAAACCTCAGTGATAGGGAGACACGTTGATAAGCTAACACGTGAGATTATGGAAGCTGCCAGCACTCAAAGGATGAATAATCAGTGCGTAAGCATGCCTTCAATTCTACTGTCAGAAAAAGAAGTAGCCTTTCTCTCAAGATAGTATAGATTTTAACAGAGTTCGAAAACTTTCACCTCTTTTTGGTTGTGTTTTTTAGTCGTTTATCATTGGTGATCCTCTTTGGCCGTGTTCTTTGTTGCGCTTTTATCCTGTTATCTTCATATTCACAGTCCTGTCAATGTTATTATTTCTAGCATTCAAACCTTTGTACCTCTTTTCATCGCGGTTAGTGCCATGTTCACGTTCTTGTTTGTACAAACATTGTTGTTTATTTTTTTGCTTTTTTTGTTATCGGCAATGGAGATAACCTTCATGCAGCAGAAATTATTTATCAGAGCTTACCTCTCATAACGTTTTTGTTGTCTTTGGCGAATTCTTTCTCTCAAGAAAAGTTTTTTCAGCAGTTGTTTGCGCCCTGCCTTGATCACGTGTTCTGATAGGCACCACTTAAATACTGGTCACCTTCTTTCGAAAACAAAAGTTGTCAGTTCAGCGCTCCGTCCTGTCTACCTTCGTTCTCTTGTGTTGCGTCCTGTTCCTCGCTGTGTTCCCAAATATGGATTTGAACCAACTAGCCCAACAGCAAGTGATGAGGTCTTGCAGGAGCGCTTCTGGGGTCTCATTCCAATACGCATTGGAGATAACTCCGGGCACTGATCCGTCCGGTGGGGCGAGTGATCAGTGACCTAAGACATTTGCAGGTGGGCCTCAAGCAAACTACTGTATACTGTACCATAGTGTATATATTTCTTTTTTTACCTACCCTTTTCTTTCTCCCTATCGCTCACCTCTTTGATTTCCTCGCTATCTCTTTATTTCCGCCGCCCCGGTTCAGGTGGTGGTGGTACAAACTTTATTCAGTGAAGGCCAAAAAAAAAATAAAATAAAGTTATGTTGCCGCCGTTCCGTGAGTGGTCTTCCGGCTGCTGGTCGTGGCCTCCAGGTTGCACCTGGCGGTGACTTCCGCTGCCCAGGTCGTAAGCCGCTGCTGAATATGCGGCTCCGAGCTGGCCAAAGCAGCCTCCACAGCTGCGGGCTGTTTATTTGCCAGGAGACGGGGGGAAAGTGCGCCGGACAAGAGTAAAGAATGTGAACATAGTCTGCTCGGGAAGAGCTGCAAAGTGTGCATTGGGGCGAGAAGGCACCGGGGTGAGTAAAGGCAAAGCGTGCAGGGGAGAGGAAAGTGTGGGCCTGTAAATGGCGCCACGTATTCTGTTCGATTTTAGATAGGGACTTGTGAGGGGGAGGGAGGGATAATCGGGAGTTGCGGTAGTGGAGGGTGATGTCCTGGAAGGTGAGGAGGGAGTCACGCGTGTCCACCCCGGGGTGGAGGAGGCCAGTTCAGTCGGTCATCTGGCAAGCGATAGAATTTGCTGCCTCATTTCCAGGGTGCCCCGCGTGAGCCGGAACCCAAAAGAGTTTGATAGATGATCGGGAAGGGGGGGGGGGAGGAGTGCTTAAGGATATTGAGCGCAGAGGAAGAGATTCTACCCTTTGCAAAGTTGCGAACTGCGGTCTTAGAGTCGCTAAATATAAAAAGGGCTAATGTGCTGGCAATGGCGAGGGCGATGGCTGCTTCCTCTGCGGCAGTGGAAGTGAGAGCATGGATAGTGGCGACGGAGAGGGGGGTTCGTGTATTAGAAACAGTGGCCAGGGCATAGGCGGGATGCGAGAGGTAGGGTGGCGCATCAACATACATGGCGTCAGACCGTGTACGGAACTGGCACCAGAGGGTGGAGGCGCGGGCAGATCGGCGAGCGGCATGATGCTAAGGGTGTATGTTCTTGAGAAGGGGCTTGACAGTGAGCATGAAGAAGAGGGAGCTGGGCAAGGGTTGGGTGACACAGATAGGGGAGACAGGGGTCAAGCAAAGGGAAGTAAGAAGGGCTCTGCCAGGGATGGTGCGAGATAAACGATCGAGTTGTGCCACGCGATGGGCCTCCACAAGTTCTGAAAGAGTAATGTGGACGCTCATCGCCAGTAGACGAGAAGTGGGGGCGGAAGTGGGAAGCCAGAGAGCCGACTTATAGGTTTGGCGGATGAGACAGTTGACCTTGGCTTCCTCGGCACGAGACAGAAAGAGGTAGGGGAGGGAGTAGACAAGGCGGCTTAGCACGAAGGCCTGAACAATACGAAGGAGGTCGTGCTCGCGTATGCCGTAGTGTCGGTTAGCGACCCGTCGGATCAGCCGTACTGTCTGCTGGACGGTTTTAGTAAGGCGGGAAAGGACAGTAGTGTGTTTGCCATTGGATTGGAGAAAGAGACCGAGAATACGGTTGCAAGAGACAGAAGGGATGGGATGTCCGTCTATAGTGACGTTAAGGTTAGGAAATGAGGTTGGAACTATGCCTCGAGCCAGGAGGAACAGGAGCTCCGACCTAGACGGGAAACAAGCTAGCCCGACCGTGCGAGCATAATCGGCGACAGTTTTAGCGCCCGCCTGGAGAGCGACTTCCATCTCTCCAAGATTGCCAGTAGTCACCCAGAGGGTGATATCATCAGCGTAGAAAGCATGGGAGAGGTTTGGAATGGTAGCTATAGGGAAAAGGGTGATGTTGAAGAGAAGGGGAGAGAGAACAGAACCCTGGGGGTACTCCGATTTCCAAGAGGGAAAGCGGGAGAGGAGAGGGTGCCGAATGAGATCTCAGCCGTGCGATGGGCAAGAAAAGCCTTGATGTAACCATGGATCTGGAAACCCACGTTAAGGGTAGAAAGGGCGTCTAGGATGGCGGTAAGGAAGACATTGTCAAATGCTTTCATCAAGTCCAGTGCCATGATCGCGCGAGTGCGCTTGGCGTGAAGAGGGTGAAGGACCTCTTCGGAGAGCTGGAGCATGACATCCTGTGTAGAGAGGGATGGGCGAAAGCCGAACCTCGAATCGGGGAAAAGATGGTCGTCCTCGAGGAAGCTCTGCAAGCGGTCTAGAACGACGTGCTCAAAGAGCTTACCGAGACAAGAGGTGAGGGAAATGGGACGGAGATTTTGAATGTTTATGGGTTTGCCGGGCTTGGGGATGAAGGTTACCTCAGCGTGGGTACACTCAGAAGGCAAAGTGCCTTCGTACCAATGTTTGTTAAAGAGCTCCGTAATAGCCTCTAGGGATGATGTGTCAAGGTTACGGAGGGCCTTGTTAGAAGTTTGGTATGCTCCTGGCGCGGAAGTGGTGCGGAGCTTATGTAGCGCCGCACAAACCTCTCCCAAAGCGATATCTGCGTCAAGCGCAGAATTAATAGTGCCGATGTAGGAAGGGAGGGGGGACGGAGGGGATGTGCAGAGATAACGAGCTCGGAGTGCAAGAAGGAAATCGGAATCGAATAGCGGTGAGGATTCTAGGAAGCGCGTCACATCCCTGCGTTGCGTGGCCTTGGCATGCGACGGGTCAAGGAGGACACGTAGGAGCGCCCACGTATCCCTCTGCCTGAGGTTACCGGCCATGCGGTCACAGGTCTGGCCCCACTGCTGCCTGGTGAGGTATGAGCAGTGCTCCTCAATGTCCATACCCAGGCGGGCGTAGTGAGCGGTTGTGTTTTTGTGAAAGCCAGCGGCGGTACAGGGAATGATGCGCCTCCCATAGGTGAAGGAGGCGGCTGTCAGCCGTGGAGGAGTGAGGAGGGGTAGGGACGGTAGAGGTAGCGAATGAAACATCTTTGAGCAAGGTGGCAGTCCATTGAGAAAGGTCTGAGATGGAGGTGGGGGCATGTTGCCGTGAGTGGCGGAACCGATCCCAGTCGACTACCTGGCTCAGATGCTGGCGGGAGGATATGCTAGGAAGAGAGAAAGAGATGGACAGGATATAGTGGTCGCTGCCGAGAAAGACGCAGGTGTTCGTCCACGCTGCGTCCAAGACGTTTTTGCAGATGGAAAGGTCCGGATTAGTGTTGCTTTGGACGCTGGAGCCGATGCGGGTTGGGTCAGAAAAATCATTAAGGATGGATAACTGTTCGTTCTGTACGAATGTCCACAGCGCGAGACCTTTCCTACAGTTCCCAGGATAACCCCAGCTGACGTGATGTGCATTGAAATCCCCAAGAATGAGGAGCGCGTTGCGATGTGCGCGAGAAAGGGCTTTGCGTAGAAGGAGGAGGAGAGGAGCTGAAGGTGTGCGAGGAGGGCTGTAGACATTAAGAACAAAGAGACTGGCATCCGGTCGCCGCTGGGGGAGGGTTCTAGTTAAAGGTGCGTGCACTCTGGAACGTCGAGAGGATGCTCTATCGCCGTGTAGTTGCGGTGAACCAGAGTGGCAATGTTCGGGGGGGGGGGGGGCATTCGGAAGGAGGATGAAAAGCAGTGATGTCGCGCAGCTTAACTGGGGAGAAAGTTTCTTGGAGGGCGATTCAAGCGGGGAGGTCGGAGGGAGGGATGTTCTGGAGGTGGCGCTGCAGCGCATTCCGCTTTCCGCGGAAACCACGGCAGTTCCACTGCCAGAAATTAAGGCGTGAGGGGTGTCTGGCCATCACAAGGCCTGGGTGCCCCTGCTGGTGCAGGGTGATTGGGAGATGAGGAGGAGGGGAGGAGGGATGACACCATTAGGGTCGTCTGGGCAAGTTCGGATTCGTGGGCACTCTGGCGGGCCTCAATTCTGGCTACGCGTTCGTTAATTTGTTCCATTCATTTCTTCGTGTCGGTACGCAGGGCAGAAATTGCGGCCATGAGGCGTTGTTCATGGGCATCAAGAAAAAAGGCTGTGGCGAATGACGGCCTCCACCTCCGGGGTGGATGTGGGCTGGTTGGTGGATCGCCTCTTTTGTGGAGGGTTGCGGGAAGGGCAGGTGGCGCCAGAGGAAGCATTGGAGGAGATGGACATGGGGGTGGAAAGGGGCGGCGGGGGCTTTTGAATGACAGGTGGTGGGGGGGCATTGGGGAGAAGGGGTGGGGAGTTGGGGGTGCCCTAACAGCGCCTGCACCTGTTGTTTTTGCAGGGTAATCTCCCTGTTTTGGGCAGCGACTTAAGCTTTGAGCTCTTCTTTTTCGGGGTCGGGGGTGGGAGGCTGCACAGGCCGGCTCACCTGGGAAGAAGTCGATGGGGTGTCTTGGCTCGGCAGTGGCGGAAAAGAGACGAAGCAGCGGCGGGGGCTGCGTTCTTGGCGGGGTCCAGATGGGCGCGGTAGTCTTCGGTAGAGGGTTTTGATTGCGGTGGGGCGGATGACGTTGACTTAAGGCTGGAGTTGGTTGGAGAGGAACCGGTCCGCGCGTAGCGAAGTCCACACGGGCGGGATCCCGTGACATGTGTGCCTTGGCACAAGATGCATTTAGGTGTGTAGTCGGGGGGCTCCCAAATCTTGTGCACGGCTCCGCAGCGAGTGCAGCGTCCGGATCTGGGCTGGGTGCATAAGTCGGAGCGATGGCCGTAGCTCCAACAATTGGTGCAGGCTTCGGCCTTGCGGTGGAAAGGGTGGCAGATAAAAAGGCCGCAGTTGAATACCACGGTGCAGGGTAGTTCTTTTGTGCCGACGCATGTGATCAGGATGTACCACCACTCTGTCTTGCATCGGCAATGGCGTAGGTGTTGCTGGGGTTCATAGCTTGAAGGTCTGCTATGATCTCCTCTTGGCTCTGTTTGTCCACACCGTTGTATATTACGCCGCGGAGAGCGTTGTCAGGAGCGGCAACATAAGCGCGCAGGGGGTACGAATTGGTTGCGAGACGCAACTCAGAGGTTCGGACATATAACCAGGTGCGTTGGTCTGAGGGTGAACTGACAGTGAATGAGTTGTTGTATGGGTTGATACGTACGCGATCCTTGGCACGGGCGGTGGCATAGTCAACTTGGGCGATGGCACAAAGTGAGGTCAGGAGAGCCCCATTGGTAGTGGCACGGAGGTCGAGGCAGCCGCCGGGACGGAACACGATCTTGTAGTCTTCTTGTGGAAGTCGAGGTAGGGGGACATGGTGACGTAGTCTGGGAGTCTTCAGTGATGGCGGGGGCGCTAGGGCGGACTTGAGGGGGTCGCTTTGAGGAGTAGCGTCTCCTCTAGGGTAGGCCGAACGCTGGGCCTTAACAATTCGGGTCCAGCGGGGGTCGTCGTCAAATTCTTCTGGAGTGATGGGCGTACCGTCGACTTGGTTCTCCATGTCGACGTCTTCGAGGCTACAGCAGCTGCGGCGATGGCTCAGCGGCCGTAGGGGCGTCGTGAGACGCAGCTCTGCGCTGCGGACGAAGCGGTGCCACGCCGAGCGTTAGGCATAGCTCGGTTGCTTCGTGGCGGGTCAAAGATGAGGTCCTAGTCAACCGGCGCTCGGTGGGATAAAGGCAAATAAGGTGTGAGGTGAATCCTTACACCTTCACGGGCTTGCTCACAAAAATGGGTGAGTATCCGAGGCGAAATATGAAATCCAGGCGCTGTAAAATACGGATCCTATGCGAGGTACGTTCGCACGCGTTCCGAGCTGTCACGTGGTCCTCCAGTTCAGGTGCTTCAGATATCAGATAGCAGATACTGGGGCTGGCAAACATCTTTTCTTTCCTTTTGTATATGCAATAAATAACCACTACCACCACCACCACCAC
Source organism: Amblyomma maculatum (assembly GCF_055883805.1). Lineage (NCBI taxonomy): Eukaryota > Metazoa > Arthropoda > Arachnida > Ixodida > Ixodidae > Amblyomma > Amblyomma maculatum. Next base: position 24,639,812 of record NC_139346.1, read on the forward strand.
CATATTTATAACTTGCTTAAGCCAGTCAAAAGCATCGAAAGCTTGCAGCTGTGTGAAGGGTAGAGCACGCAACGAAATTTAGGATAGAGATGTACGCGTATTACACGCAACGCCCAACATCAGTGAAATGCACTGCAATATTCATCACTACTTAAAAATATGCTGCAACTTACGTCGAAACGAAATGATCGTCGGCACAACGTTTCCTTTAAGCAGCTTTCGTTCATCCGCGCCGTGGTTGGTTTCGAGGCAGCTGCGCTCACAATGGTCTTGAACACAAATTAAACAGTAATATGGTTATGTGGTATAATGTCTAAAAGCGACTCTGGCTATGCGAGACGCTGTAAAAGTGGGCTCTGGAAATTTCTACCACCTGGGGCTTTTTAACGAGCGCTTACACTACACAGCACACGGTCGCCTTGCTTTTCGTCTCCGTCGAAAAGTCGCCACCATGGCCAGGGCTTGATCCCGCATCCTAGGGTAGAGAAGTCGAGCGCCCTAATCCCTGCACCACCAGGGCGGGTATTAGAAGCCAAGTAATCACTGTTCGCTACCCTGAAATTACACAATACACCCGGGCGATTTTGAAGCGTTTAACTTTTATGACTTTCCACTCTGTCGGCTTTTATAGGAAAGACACCAAGAAATCAGTCTAAGGAAGTGAGTAGCAAAGACAAATGAACCTAGCTGATCGATAGTATATATAGTCCTTGCATATGAAACCGTTAAAAACGCAGAATGGGCAAAATAAATCTTTAGGGGAAATTTATTTGACGGAAGTGCGAAAGCATACACCTCTGCGCTTAACTACGAAGGATTACCTCATTGATGGCCTAATTTTCCTGGCTAAGTTCATTTTTCTGGCTCATTCGAGTGACCGCTTGTTCCGCGAAGTCATCTTAAGTGATACGTTGCTGAGTAACTATTTTGATTTGTTATTTTCGGTGCGCGTTAGTTTTGCTTCGTTTTTTTTAAACCAATCTAATTTTTCTATACGTCAATAAAAATCAATTTTTATTTTGTTGAATAGTTTTATTCAACATTAATTTCTCCAAGTAAATATTAAGCATTAGTAAATGCCATAGTCCTCATTCGCAGTCTCATACCTTCTATCAGTTCACTTTAATTAGAGTCATCTCTTTGTTGCCCTACCAGCTATACCTTATTTATCTCAAACCTGACTAATTTGTCAAGATGCCTGGGCATTTACTTGTTTTCTTCGGGAGTTCGACTGAAAGCTGCCGAGTAACCATCTCTGATGGGTTCGCTTTAATATGCGTTTTAATCAGGAACAGAGGCATTTTCAGCTTTAGGCGCAAATTACGAGTGGCAGAACGCTAGAGCATAAAGTCTCTGCGCCTGCTACTGAAACAGGCTTGTATTTCATGTTTTCTGTTCAGATCAAGGTGGGTTATTCCTTGCAAATTATTCGCTGTACACTAAATATGCGATTTATGTCCACAGCTGCCCGTCCTGAAAGGTACGTACGTTGGCTAACCATTTTAAAGGGGTCATGCCACGGTCATCTAATATATTACAGTTTTGTAGTCTGGCAGATAATATTGAACCTTATTATTATATTTCCAAAATTTGAGCGCCGTAGACGCATTTCTTATTTCGAAATAAATGGTTGAAGTTTACACCGCGATGCTCCTTCCACATACAACGACCACAATATTGAAACGCTTGGTGACGTCACAGAGCGACGCCGGCCACCGCATTGCCTGCTTCTGTGCCGGCGCCGATAAGCTGCCGATACACTGTACTGTGTTCGCGCTTGCTAACATGACTCTCAGCAAGTGTACTCAGCTTATTTCTGAAAACAGAACAGACTGTAGTGAAGCGCGATTTAGTTCTTGTCCAGGCATCCCCCGCCGCCATCGATGGATGGATGTTACGACTGCCTCCTTTGAAAGGGGTGGTGATAGTCATCACTATGCTTAACCTTTATTTTTTTGTTTTGAACTTAGATAATCCATCAATATTAAACGACTTTCCTTTTATTCCCGGGTTTTATATGTCTAAATACCCGTGCTTAATTTCGATCTAGCTTCCATGCGTTCCCTTCCTGCTATTAACGCGAAAGCGTTACTTTGCTGTGTTCACATATTTCTGTCCGCAGACCGTGTCCGTAGGCCGCGTCCGCAAAATCATGTCCGCAGCAGTTGCGAGTAATTGAGAATTGGTAGAGGTTAATGAGTGGTGCCAATCAATAGAGGCTGACGTAAAGTCGCTTCAAAAATAATTAGGGCAATAAGTTAATTAGGTAATTAATTACAGGCAAAATTATAAAAGCTGTCTGCAGCAGTTGTGAGTAATTGAGAAGTGATATAAGTTAATGAGTGGTGTCAATCGATAGAGGGTGACGTAATGTTGTGTCCGAAATAATAATTAGGTCAATAAACTAATTAGGTAAATAATTGCATGCATGCCATTATTGAACGGCATGCATCACTTACACTGATCGAGATGTGGAACTAAGTGTTTTAATTAAAACTGTCATCGATGTCAAAAATTGCTTAGCTTTCTGAGTGCCTGTTACTGTTTTTTTTTTCATTTTTTAATTTGTTCAGCTTTTTGAGTGCTTCTTACTGTTGTATTTTTCTATTGTTAATTTGCATCTTTGAGTGGAAAAAAACAATTTCATCTGTACCGCGCTGTTTCCCCTGTGTACAAATTGTATGGGGCTCTGAACCTGGTCAGGGGCAAGTACGCATCTTTTGCTTGGGGTCCTTTAGTTTCTGTATAAGGAAACTAAGAATAAACTTCAAACTTCAATTAGAGGCAAAGCACGCAAAATCTTGTCCGCAGCAGTTGTGATTAATTGAAAAGTAGTAGAGGTTAATGAGTGGTGTCGATAGAGGCTGACATAATGTGTGCGAAAGAATAATTAGGCCAATAACTTAATTATGTAATTATTAGAGGCAAAAAATAAAAAAGGCGAAAATGGTCTGATTAGCGAATGTCTCAGCGCCACATTTAAATGTATCAAATACTTCAATAGTTAATTACATCAGTCAATTAGGCTGACGTCAAAGGCCTGACATCCCGCAACCTGAAATCGAGCGAAAAAGGGCATAGGAAGGGATTGGCGCGCAATTTGAAAGTACCAAAGACTAAAGAAGTTAAGGCAGTCAATTAGGGTGATGTAAAGGGAGGTTACATCATGCAACCAGAAGTGGAGCCGAAAAAGGGCATAGAAAGGGATTGGTGCGCAATTTTAAAGTACTAAAATTTAAACGAATAAACAAGAAGTGAATTAATGTGACGCAGGGGATGTGATGTCACGCAACCGGAAGTGGAGACGAAAAGGGCATGGGAAGGGATTGGCACGCAGTTTGAAAGTGACATTTGACAAAATGACATTTTTTCAAATTCAGCTGCGGTCCGGCATCAGATAGGCAGGTCAAAACGTGCTTCAGACGGTAGGGTGTGTATCAAAGTCAGGAGAAAAGACGGCAATGTCGTCGAGGTAGCAGAGGCACGTCTTCCACTTTAGGCCACGCAAAATAGTTGGTTGGTTGGTTTGTGGGGTTTAACGTCCCAAAGCAAATCAGGCTATGAGAGACGCCGTAGTGGAGGACTCCGGAAATTTCGACCACCTGGGGTTCTTTAACGTGCACTGACATCGCACAGCACACGGGCGCTTTTGCTTTTCGCCTCCATCGAAAAGCGGCCGCCGAGGCCGGGAGCGTCCATCATCCGCTCAAATGTTGCCGGAGCATTACAAAGGTCAAATGGCATTACTGTAAATTTGTACAAGCCGTCGGGAGTTACAAAGGCAGTTTTGGGGCGATCAGCCGCTTCCAGGGGAACTTGCCAGTAGCCGGAACGTGAATCTAGGGAAGAAAAGAGCTCGGCGCCTCGCAAACAATCGAGAGCGTCGTCGATGCGTGGGAGAGGGTTGACGTCCTTTCGCGTAATCTTATTCAGGCGGCGATAATCGACACAGAGGCGGATAGAACCATCTTTCTTTTCTACGAAGACAACAGGTGGCGCCCAAGGGCTACTTGAGGGCTGAATCACGCCATTCTGAATCATTAGGTCGACTTGGTCTTCGATAGCTTGGCGTTCGGTTGCAGACACACGATAGGGGCGTTGTCGCAGTGGTGCGTGGGTGCCGGTGTCGATGCGATGAGTGACTGTAGCAGTTTGACCCAAACAACTTTGATGAGAGTCGAAGGAGGAGCAAATTGATGTAGTAGGTTCAAAAGCTGAGTGCGCAGCGCTGGAGGAAGGTCGGCGTCGATGGAGCGGAGGAACAAGTCTGTAGAGGGAGGAGCGGGCGCAGGTGAAGGGGGGCTGAGCGCAGTCACAGCAGAGTGCGACGCGTCGTCAGGTTTCTCAGAGATCAGAAGAGATGCGATTGGCTGGATACTGCCGAGGCATTCACCATGGCGCAAAGCAGTAGGGGAGTTAAATAGGTTAGAGACCCATAACATGGAAAGGCCAGCGGAAATAGCGAACACAGCGTAGGGCAATGGAAGGCACTTGCGGCGCAGGAAAATATGGGCTGGTGTGAAGAGAACGGTCTCATCGCTAACAGAGGTACAAGCGACACGAACAAGCACAGAAGAGCAGGGAGGAAGGTCAATATCTTCGGCGAGGAGGCCTTTAGCACAGGAATTTCGTGGATCAGCGTCTGGTAAGGCATCGGGCAAAGTCGAGAACCCCACTTCAGCTCGAGCACAATCGATAATAGCAGCGTGACGCAGCAGGAAATCCCAGCTAAAATAACAGCGTGTGAACAACTTGGCAGCACGACGAACTCAATGGTATAAAGGCAGTTCTGGATAACTACTCGAGCGGTGCACGCTGCTAAGGGCTTGATATGCTGAGCGCTGGCCGTTCGCAACGAAAGTCCCGCAATTGGCGTCTTCACTTTCTTTAAAGAGCTACATAGTTTTGCGTTCATAACCGAAATCGCAGCACCAGTGTCAATTAGAGCCATGACAGCAACGCCCTCGGCGAAAACTTCAATAAGGTTGGCCGGCGACAGATGAGGACTTTGAAAGTTCGACGGGGTCGCAGTACTCGCCTCAGGAACTGCGGCCTCTAGTTTTCCTCACATGAAGCGTTCTGTCGACGTCGCATCGGAAAGATAGAGCGGCGTCGCGGCGACGGTGAACGGCGGTCGGTCATGGCTGAGCGGTCTGGGGAGAAATGACGGCTGGCTGGAGACTCAGTAGGCGCGGAATACTGAGGCGTCGAAGACCAGTACCCAGAACCATGAGTAGGTGGTGCCGACACTGGGAGACGGTTTCGACAATAACAAGAAATATGTCCAACCAGTCCGCAAGTATAACAAATTGGGCGGTTATTTGACGTGCGCCAGGGATTGCGCGGTCTTGGTGCCGGTCGAATAAACTGCGCAGGTCCTCGAGCAGGACCAGGAGGCGGCTGAACGTAGGCAGGTTGCGGCGGAGCATACGTAGGTGGTGGTCGGGCAGCAACAGCCAGATATGTCAAGGGGGCTGCGACAGGCATAGATTGAGGGGCTGGAGGAAGATAGTCAGCTGCTTGTTCCTGAATAACCTGGCGCAAACTGGGAGCTAGGTGTGAGGAAGGCTCTTCATGGCAGGACATAAGGGAGAGCTGTCGAGCAACTTCTTCCCAAATGAAGCTCTTGATCTGTGGCAGCAGCGCAGAATGTTCAGCTGCATCTGTCAGGCCAGCAAGCGACTCAGAATGCATGGTGTTCGCGCGAGTTATGGCCCTTTGTTTGCGCAGTTCATCATAACTTTGACACAGTGTGACCACTTCTGCGACGGTGCGGATATCCCGAGCATTCAGCATCTGGAAGGCGTCGTCATCAATGCCTTGCAAAATGTACTTAATCTTGTCGGCCTCTGACATCTGTGCGTTCACGCGCTTGCACAAGTCGATGACGTCTTCGATATAACTTGTGAAATTCTCACCAACCTGCTGAGACCACGTACGCAAGCGCTGTTCAGCGCGGAGTTTCCTCACGGCTGGACGGCCGAAAACTTCAGAGAAGCTGGCTTTGAACACGGACCATGATGGAATGTCCGCTTCATGGTTGCGAAACCATTGATTTGCTACGCCGGTAAGATAGGCTATCACGTTGTTTAACTTCTTTTCCGCGTCCCAATTGTTATAAGCACTCACTCGCTCATAGGATGTGAGCCAGTCCTCGACGTCATGGTCGTCAGTGCCGCTGAAGATGGCGGGGTCTCGCTGGCGGAGGGAGGCGGGGCAGATAATGGCCGAGTTAACTTGTACGTTAAGTAATGCCGAAAGTTGGGCGAGTTGGTTAACATTCATGATGGAAAATAGCGCGAAGGTACACGAACAACGGAAGGAAGTAAGACACGGATAAGCGCTAACTCGCAACTGCAGGGTTTATTGCTGAAGCACGCAATAAATACAGGTCACTTGAAAAAAATAACAGAAAAAAAAAGAAAAGGAGAGAGAAGAGAGAGAGAGAGAGAAGCAGCCTCCTAAATGGGAAGCTAGGTCATAAAATAGGCAATGACACACAGTAACACGTGCCACTCACTGCTGGGGAAAAAAAAAAGCCAGAGCTTGATGCGAGGGCATCGACCGCGTCAACATTCCATGACCATAAACAGTAAGAAAGACTCAACAGAAACCTTTGGGGCTGCAGTGGCTGAGCCAGCAGTTCCTACAGGGTCTTCAGAAATGCATAGAAAAATTGTGGAAGGTTGGGAAAAGTGCAGTTGAATTCTTTATCATTGTCATGACGAGGATGTTCTATCCGAAATGAATTATTTTTTTACTATGCTTTCAGAAGGCTAGCCAGTTCTGTGCCAGAGAGCTCTGGCTTGCATGTTCAAAGTTGACCAGTAAAGGAATGTTCATCTCTGAAGCCTCTACCTAAACGAAGGCACCTGCACGACAAATGACACCACTACAATCATTGGGTTAGAAAGGCACAGTTTTGCCCTATCTCTCATTTCACCAAATAATTCAGCAGTTTTTTTTTTAATATATATACTGCAGGATATAGGACGATCCCTCAGTTACCTGTGATTCATTTATAATGGTGCCTTGCAAAGTAACTCAGGGGATGAATTTATACAGGCTAGGTATAATAGGACTAAAATTTTATATGGAGAAAAATAAAGTAACACTTAACAGGCTAGGACAGCAAATAGGCGTTTACGATAGGGAGCAAAGATCTGGAAGTGGTTAGAAAACATGTATTATAAGTACAGGTATAGCAACCGCATGTCTCTTCGATGGCAGTCAAATAACTAGAAAAATAAAATTGACTTGAAGTACATTTGGCAGGTACTAGCTCTCAGATCATGAATGGCAGCTGCCCAGTAGTATACCTCAAAAAGTAAATAGTATATGTGACAGCTGTATCTTTTTGGTACTGCCTATTGGGCAGCAATGAGAAGGCTAATAAAAAGGTTTCAACATCACTATTGGACAATGCAGACAGTTTTGATATGTAAAACGATAGGTTTAACACTAACGTGAGTTATAATTATTCTAGTTGAAACAAAGAAGAATGGTCATGGCACGGCATTTAATATTCAGGCAAGCTAGCCGATGGTTGCTATAGGGTAACTGACTGCATTTCAAGAGAAGGCAAACGTCGCAGAGGGAGGCAGAACGGGGGGCGGATGAGATCAGGAAGTTTGTGAGGACTAGGCGGGTGCAGCTGGCACAAGACACGGTTAATTAGCTGATGTATATGGCAGAGGCCTTTGCCCGGCCGTGGGTGCGGTCAACCTAATGGCAATGATGTGCATTGAAAAGCACTCATAATACTTCAAAAAAAAAAGAGTGTTTACCATGTTATGTCATTATTTCTATTCATACACCTGAGTCACACGCACTGTATGCCATGTGCGGATTATCCTTTCTTTAGCTGATTTTTATAGACAGTGCAGACTATATATCTGGAAATTAGAGTATGTTTCTCATGTATTTTATTGCATGCATAGTTCATCTCTGTTTGTCTTTTAATTCCTGCACATGGCTTCATTTTTTTTTCTTATTTGTAATGAAATTGCGTTCATTCCAATGTAAATAATGTACATAATAAATAAACTAGACTTTTCAATGACTTCGAAGTCTTCCCTGCATATCATATGCCTTCTTTGAGAAAATGAATGTATTGATTGCTTTTACTTGCATAGAAAAGTTGGTGCATGGTGTGAAAGCTACAGGTACTGTATGTTCAGCTACATTTATGAAGGGCATGGGGCTATGCTTTCAGTTCTGAGATTTTTTTAACTATATCAAGCAGAAATCTTCCCCATTTAGGGCATAGTTTATGGAAAAATCCTCAGTTGGTTCCAGTATAGAGCCAGTTAGGTCCAGAATAGCCCCACGAGCTTAACTAGCTGGTAAAGAGTTTTGTCCAGTTAAAAAAAATGAATTGTTTAAATTAGAACGGTAAAATCCACGGAGAGCAGGCATAATAAAAATGCAGCTTTGATGAATGCTGCTGTGAGAGACATGGTAAACATTACTGTTATAATTAGCTTATTTTCTTTATTTCCTTTTTTTAACGGTTTAAATAATATTGTTAATTAAGTGGAAGCCAAACATTTGTTTCTCCCCAGGATATGGTATTGAAAACTGCATGAAACACCTGAGCTGCAGCTAGAAGAAAATATGATGAGCACAGCATAAGAACGGACAGGGGGTATTAGTTATAGGACCGTATACATATGTATAAAATGAAATAAATTAAGATCCCGAGAGTAAAATGGATATATATATATATATATATATATATATATATATATATATATATATATATATATATATGTGCTAGCTGGTGAATTCAATGACGACCCCATCATGAAGGTTTTATGCATGATCGAGGTAAGTGCTGACGAAACGCCACTTGGATTAAATTCAAGCTAAAAATGTGCCATTTTATTAGCTGCATAGAATTAAGTTGCGCAGTATGCGGGTATATAAGCCTATAATTTTGATGATCGACGTAGCTCCGCAAATGCGCGGTTCGAATGATCACAATTAAAGGTATCGTTCAAGAACAATATCTCTAAGCTCACATCGAGTGCGCATAGTAAGTTTGTACAATCATCACTCACATTTCTGTTGCCGCAGCTATATTATAGTGTGAAACTGAACGAGATTCGGCGCTCTTTCGGCAAAGTATTACAAAAAAAAGTTAATAAATAGCTGGAAAGACTGCTTATGCTAGCGTAAGGAATTTCCCGCTGCTGGCTTGCCACAACGAGTGCAGGGTATAGAAGCGGCCGTTATGGCTCAAAAGTTGAAGCAGGCGACATTACCTCGGCGACGCTCTCCACGCAGCCGCCGCGCCGGTGCAAAGCTTTTTTTATGTTTTTTTGCCGACGCCATGACGTCATTGGTCACGTGAAAAGCGGAGGTCCCGCCCCTAGACCGATTTGGTGTGAATGTATCATCACCCTATGTACTATGGTAGCGAAGGCTCCAATACGTGCAACAACATGGCGGCTCATGGCTCCGGCGACCAATGAAAATTGAGGGGCCATGACGTCAAATGACGTCACGCATACGTTCACTTTGCCGCGAATTATAAACAAGGTTTTGTTTTTTAAACCGCCGCGTTGCATTGAAGAGCCTGCACCTTTTGAGGGTTGTTGCCTTTCAGCGCGTGCCAACCTTGCCATCTAAAAAAACTCATGTTTCTGTTGTCTACGCTCTTGTTTATAAGCAGTTGCTCCAGCATAATGAAAGCGGTTGGCAAAGGTGGCGGCATAGAAAGGCAGCAAAAGTTCCAAACATAGACCAAGCATGCAAATTCATGATGGAAATAGTGCTTCAAGTCATGCAAGTACTTTGGCCATCTACTTTGTCCCTAAACACTGATGCAACCAGGCAGTCGTGCCCAGTTCGCAACAGTGTATACCAAGTGAAAAATTATGGTTGTCATATTCATGGTTTATTGCATCAACCAAGCAAATACAGCAATAAAGCACAACAATAAAAAATGCTTGACGCATAGAGCACAAACAATAGCGCTGTTTAAGCAGGCTAACCATCTCAATGATCACAGCAGAGGCATGGAAAAGGCTTGAAGTGCCTGCCACAAAACGTCATCAGATAAGAAACATTCATGTACAGAAAACAAAGCTATGACAGCTGCAATTGAAATAAAAAGGTCAAGGAAGTAGGTACATCAAGATACACGTGGAGCATAGAGCACTGCGATTACTCTTCACGTTTAAATTCTTCGGCAGAAAGAATACAGCAGTTTTCAAAGCAATTTCAAAGTTGCACCAGTCCAGACAGCTTTGGCGTCAGCAAACAAGAAAGGAAATCAAGCAAGCAGCCTTTTATATAGAGATCATTATAGGACACCACAGATAAAAGCTTGGATACCATGGACAGGAGAGCACTAGCAAACAAAAATCCCTCAAAATTGACAAAAATTTGAATAAGGTTTTTGAACTTTATCCCACTTCAAAAGTTGGCACAGAGGTGAGCCTTCAAAACCTGAAGTTCTACTAATTTTCTGTTCAAAGAAAACAAACAATATTGTAGCTGTTTAGTTAATTTTGTGGTTTAGAGCTCATGTGTTATTCAGCCTAAATAGCCGGAGTAATCTGCTGTGGACTGTAAATAATGTTTAAACACTCAGGGTACTTGTTGATTGCTGCTTTCCTGTGCTTTTTATATTTTGATTTGTTGGACTTTCGAGGAATATTCAATTGTAACACTTTTTAAAGTTTTCACCTTTTCAGAACCCAGTCATTTCATAAGGATGTTTATACTGACGTTGAATGACAGAGACAATCATGGAACTTTCGAACAGCTCGAAAAGGTGGCCCAGTGTGAGGATTAGCAGGGTTCCCCAAATAGGAATCATCTGACATTTTCACAACGCAATTTGACTTCCAAGTGAGAGTCATTTTGCTGTAAAAATGGGCGTCCTGCTGAACCCCTGAAAAGTTGCCAGCTGACTGCCTTGAAGGAGGCAACGCGGAGATATTCTAGAGTCAATGTGACTTCCAGAGGAAGGTCTTTTTACTCTAGCAATGGGCGCCATGCTGAACCCCTGAATGGTTGCCATCTCACCACCCTGAAGGAGGCAACTCGGCAATTTTCTACGGAGTCGCACTGAAGCGTTTCCTGTCAATGGAGGGTAGTTATGGTTTTTGCTCGAAGGGAGTCACTGGATACGCCGAAAGGAGTCGCATATGTGGCAAATTTTTACCTCCCAAAAGCCGTTTTCTGGTACCCTCTTTTTTTCGTAGAGTGTACACGCGGGTATTAAAGCACGTATACGGCGTCGGAGGTGTTTCTTGTTAAAAGGAAGGTAGTATTATCAAATTTCAGGAGCTTTGGCGATGACGAGGTTGGGGTGTAAAGGCGGGTTAGAATCCGCATGGAGTTGGCAACTCAGAAGGTCACGCGGAATCCATTCAATACAAACTGGCTCCGGAATGCGTGCCGCTAGACACTGTACATTTTAGCAGATTTCTGTGCTGCTACTGACACATCTAAGCAAGTTTTTCACCAGAAGGGCACCGGTGCCTATTATAGTAAGGGCCGTGAGAAGCATGGGAATGGCGGTCACGGAGCGAAGCTCCTCTTGACAGTAAGCAGCTTCGCAAAAAAAGATGGAGGTTCCGGTAATTGAAACCTAAATGTCTTATTCAGTGCAGACTTGCAAAGGCTCTAAACTGCAGTTGTCAATTCGCAGGTCTGGATGCTTGCATCAACGTAAATTACGATGAACCCAATTGTGGCAAGCGGGCGTCTTGTTCCGTAATACGGTCGCGAAGTGACGACGCCGAATCCTGTGTTGTTAGTCGTCGTACATCCGTTGCATTGATATCACTTAGCTGTACAAAACGCCAAGGAGAAATAGTTGGAAGTGGTGGTAGTAGAATTGTATGCGACGCAGCATAGGCCCTGAGAGCGCACGTTGCGTGAGAGAGGATGGCCTTAAGCCTGCGAACACCACGTCATCGCGGCACCAGTTCATCTATTGTGTTCAGCTGTGCGTGTTCGTGGGGCGCCACGATTGGTGTGATAGGGAGGCAGGTGATGACCCTCAATGCCTCTCGATTTATAGTATCAAGGCGATTCCATTGTGCCCTTGTCAACGAAATTGGACTTGATAAACAAGGCACGGTTGCACAACTGCCCGCACCAACTCTTGCCACATCTGAGCGAGTGCCAAAAGTTTTGGAGCAATGCGTCTGATCAGAACTTGAGTCTGTAACGCCTGCGCCTGCTCTTTAGCGCGAGACAGCCATGAAGTTCCAGTTCATGACTCATGAATTGTTAAGCCCAATATTTTTGCTCTTGAACTTTCCTGAACTAGGGTTCCGGACAGATGTAGACGAATAGGTATTGCAGCTCGTTGACGGCCTCGCCAGTGGTTGGCGACTGAGATGAAGGTAGTTTTACTGGCGCAAGTTCAAGCGCAATGGAGGAAGCATATATAGACGTAATATCTAAAGCTGTTTGCAGAGGAGCGGATTGAGTCAGTAGGTTCTTGTGCTCCATACCATGATTGAAAATTGTCTGATTGCAAATTGTCTGCCTTCACGGAAAGAGTTTACAAAATTGCATACTCAAAGAGGTAAATGGAGCATTTCAACTGAGTCCAGAATGGCAGAATGACGGGTATTATTATAAACCTTTTCGACGTCCATGGCGAGGACGGTGTAATGCCGCAGTGAAAAGCAACTCGCACGTGGAGTCAAGCTGGCGGTCGAACCCCCCACGCGCCGAGGCCAAGGAGCGAGCGCTGTTGTTGTTTTTTTCTCCTTTTCTCCCCTTTTCTTGGGCGCGGGCGCGCGGGCGCGCGGGAGGCTTGGTTTGTTTCGCCCCTTCGCCCCGAGGCGTCGCCAAGAAGCGAACGGCAGACGCATCCTTATCAGCCGGGAACAACAGCCGCGCGCTTCTGCGAACCACTTTACGGCCAGCTCGTCCAGCGATGTCCCGCCGTGGCGCCAAGCATGAGTGCAGGGAGACGCCGTTAATGAAGCTTTTTGCACTGCCACAAGCGCTCACTAAACGTCCTGCAGAAGGCGACAATAGGCGCGACCCTTGGCCCTCCCAAGTAGGCAATCAGCCCAGCGGCCTCCCGCTGTGTCGCGAGACATTGGGTCCGAGCAACGGCGACTGTACACTGCTGTGGGACAGTGCCCCCCCCCCCTTTTCCTCCTTGGTGGCCTAGTCTCCAGATCCCCCGCGGCGTTTCTTTCACAAAGGCGTCAGCTGCAAGGTCGCGTCGCAAACACGCCGGGGAGAGGAGGAAAAGACAGGCGCCGTGTGAGAGGGTTTGGGGACCAGCGAGTGGAGAGAGTGTGTGTTTTGGATGTTGTATTTTTATTTGGCGTAATTAGGGACCTGGGTCCAAGATTATTCCCAACCCACGGGGGTTGTGGCATGTTTTTAAATAATTTGATTGGCTGCTTCATTTTCGGGGCGGATCACCTAAGGTGACCGCCCTTGGGTCTTTGTTGATGTCTGGTATCAAAAAGCGGTCCTCGGACCATGTTCGACAGTCAAGATTGAGGCTCCGTGCTTAGCACGTATTTACACCCCCTAGGCTTTAACCGAAACGCTCGGTAGGAAAGTAAGGGCCTGTAAAGTGACTTCTCTGTGTGAGAGTCTTCATTTTCTTTTAAGTTACGGTTGTCTGTGTGACTTGTTGCTGTAACTTTGCCTATGTATACTATTTTGCTTCTGTAAATATATATCTCCTCTTGACCATCATCAGATCATTGTCTTCTGCTTCTTCACTGCCGAATGACCACGTTTGGAGAGGCTTCAGCCCCTCCGAAGATTGGCAACGAATGAGCTAAACATCACTGATGGTGCGTACGTTGTGGCTGCGGGTCGATAAAAATACTGGAGATGCCAAGGCAGTCAACCAGTCTTCCATGCCTATGGATGGTCGAAAATCAATGTGGGCCGGGTTGTAAAAACCCTGATGTTCAAGCCCCCACGAGATTTGTGTGACGAGTATTTTCTCAGCAAGCTTGCAAATTGTTGGCGTTAAGGGTATAGGTTGAAGGTTGCTAAGGTCTGTTGACGTTTTCACCGGCTCAGGAATATTGATGAAGATAGCCTTTTTCCAGCTCTCTAGTACATCGTCGTCTTGCCATACCTTGTTTATGGTGTCAAGGAGTTGAGAAAGTGAATTACAATTGGCGTTCTTGTAAACCTCGTATGTAATGGAGTCCAGCCTGGACACAGTCTTTCGCTTTGCATCATTTATAGCTGCAAGCAATTCAGGCATGGACAACAGGCTCGCTATTCCCCCGATGTTGGCAGCAGATGGCAGCTTGTCGACATGGACTGGCATGTCTACCAAATAAGTTCTTGTAACTGCTGCACGCAGCGCATCGTACTTGGGAAAAGCTTGCGTGCTGCTTTTCTTGCGAAATCATTCGGAAACAGTTTGCTTCAAAGCATGCTGTGGCCGCTGCACCAGGACAACCATGCTCCATAGCATGGCAAGTTCGCCAGAGAAAAGCCTTTGATGAGTTTGTGGAGAACTGCTCGCACCACAGATGCCATTGCCATCGTGAGAGATGACGTTCATATCTTCGAGCCTTAGCAGTAATGCAATTCAGTCTTATGTGTGCGTGCACAGAAGTTGCGTCTCTAGTAGCAGTTAATTCCGCTTGTTGGCGAGCAGCCCACAATTTGAGCAGAGGGACATGGTGCTGGCCGACCGACATCCACTCAGGTGACGATTGTAGCCTCATTTAGCGTGCTTTTTATGCGGTCTAGGCGCAGTGATGTTGACTCCACAAGTGACTTTGAAGAATGGTGCGGAAATTGTCCCAGTGGACCACTGAAAACTTGTCGGGCCTGTGATGGATAGAGGCCGATGATGATATAATGATGGTCACCCCTCAAGCAGTCCGGCTCCAAGTGCCACGAGTGCCGTGACTTGATCACCACGTAAGATCTGGAACGTATGTTCCGCTTCGAGTATAAATTAGGCGCAGCGATTGTTGGTTTATCGGGATGCTTCAGGAGAACAAAGAACGCATTCGCAAAGACGTCCGGCACTCGCCTACCGCGAGGACTTAAAATGGAGTACCCCAGCCCGGGTGAGGTGCATTGAAGTCACCACCAACTGAAGCTGGACATCGCGGGTATTGCTGCCGAACATTCAATAACCATTCCAGATTTATGCGCGAGGGAGAGCCAAAGCCAGGTCTAACATAGACTGACACAACCACAACAGTCGTCTCGCTAAACTTGGATGCCACTGCAACTACCTTCTGAAATTGGGTACACCAGTTTTCCAGAGCAAGGCGGACCTGGGGAAACCGTGTATCAGCATACACCGGCACCTTTCCCGGGGTGGGGTATCTGTGTGAGCACGCCGGTCACTTATGGAAATAGACACGTATCCCCTGAAACCTGGAATGGCTGGCAACGCATTGGTGTCCTGCAGTAACAGGGCCCGTACCTGGAGCTTGTTCATGAGAAGATACAAATACAAATAATTTTATTTAGCATAAACACTGATTATACAGTACTTGTGATGCTGTAGGGTGCTAGCAAAAAGCCTGCGATGGCTTGACAAAGGCTAGCACCCCGCTTACAGTGCAATACAGTAGCGGACAAAAACGCAACAAAACAAGAAAAAGCCATTATAAACATAACGACGGCTTTATATTGCTACGAAGATGACGAAGCGGGCAGTGGCGCGGGGCGGAGCTCTCGCGCCAGGTCCGCTAGCCATTAAAGCATATTTCATCGTCATGTCATCACAACGTTCTGTTTCTGTTGTGTCGCCGTGTTCCATCGCTTGTCATGCCACCACGTAACATTTGATTGGAGGTGCGGTTCATCCCCATCCTCGCCTTGCACTGTCGAAGCCAACCGTACGCCGGGTCCGTCGGCCGAGAGCACGTGGAGATCGCCGCCCAGCTCTGCCCCAGCCCTTTTTGCTCAGACCCGAGGAGCCGCTGTCCCCAACCTCGTCCCCAGCCCTGACCACAACACACAACGACCAGGAATAGCCCAAAGCCGACCTTGCCGACCCGACCGACCCCACGACGAAGCGACCTCACGACCACTAGAGCGAAGACAGCACCCCCGCCCAAGCCATTCGGCGTGTCCATGAGCCTTGGCCTTCGGCAAACGGTGACGATTGGACCTGATGCTCCCGGGCAAGCATTCATTCCATCTCTGCCTTCATTGTGCTGTCCAGCGTTTCATGTCCTAATCCTGTGTCTGTGTTCATCGTCACTTCATGCAATGGATTTCTAGCAATCGATCGGGACGATCGCTCGGTGGCCCCAGGTAGTGCTACGAAGATGACGAAGTGGGCAGTGGCGTGGGGCGGAGTGCTAGCGCTAGGCCCGCTGGCCATTAAAGCATATTTCATCGTCATGTCATCACGTCGTTCTGTTTTTGTTGTGTCACCGTGTTCTATCGCTTGTCATGCCAACACGTAACAATATATTACAAAGTACATTTAGGTGATAGGACTAATATTGGGTGGTACAGAACTGCACGTGTTAACAATATTTTTATTTCAGGACATATACAGTTGTATAGATTAGCTGGAATTGTTAACAGAGGAATTAAGAGCTTGTGGTAGCATGTACATCAACATTTGGCGGCCATAGTTGGTACGGGTATGGGGAATCTTCCAAACCTGACAGCTTCGTGTGCCATACGCTTTTTCAACTGGTGTCAGCGTCGCAAGTGTTTCAAGGAAAGAGTCACTATTTATGAGATAAGTATGATAACGCTTTAACAGAATTGCGTTGAACAGGTTAGGTAATGGTTTTAATCTAAGGTTATGAATCATAGGTTCTGTGCGTGCGTCATTGGGTTCATTAGAAATGATTCTTACAGCTTTTTTCTGTCGTTGACAGATTTTGGACAGGTTTGTGTAGGTCGTTGTTCCTGATACTAAATAGCCATACTATAGCGTGAACATGAAAAGGGAGTTGTATAAGAGCAATTTAATGTGCTTTGGCAAAAACTAACGAAAGCGTGCAAGAATGCCTACTATTCGCGAAAGTTAGCAGTGAACAAGGTCAGCATGCACGCTCCACTGCATATTCTCTTGAAAAAGAATACCTAACGTTTTATAACTGGTACCAAATCTATGACCGCAAGACCTAGTCGAAGGACAATATTGTAATTAACTGGCTTATTTTTAGGGCGAAAAGAACTGATTTTGTCTTCGAGACGTTTATAGTTAAAGAATTAATTTGACTCCAAGTGTTCAGTACATCAAGCACTTCATTCGCTCTTTTAACAAGCAGGGGTAAACTGTGATGTGAGAAAAATAAGCTTGTATCGTCGGCATAAATAACAATTGAAGTGTTTAAATCTATGTTAACAAGGTCGTTAATATATAGGTTAAAAAACAGTGGCCCGAGAATACTTCCCTGCGGAACGCCGTGTAGTAATGGTTTGAAACTGGAGCAAGAGTTATTTATGTGTACCCTTTGTTGGCGGTGTTGTAGGTAGGACTTAATGACAGATAAAAAACAGCCCCTGAAACCATAATATTACAATTTTTTTAATAGCGTGGTGTGATTTATTTTGTCAAATGATTTTGAGTAGTCTACAAATATTCCAAGTGTATAAAATGTACGCTCAAAAGCATTCAGAATGATTTCTTTTTGCGCAAGAAAGGCGATTTCTGTGGATCGTTTTTTTTGTAAACCCAAACTGATATTGGGGCATGATGTGATGCTTGGTTAGGAATGAGCTCATTTGAACCTGCATTAGTTTTTCAACGACTTTGGAGGAAACAGGGAATATTTAAATAGGCCTGTAGTTGAACATGTCGCATTTCTCACCACCTTTAAAAATGGTAGTAACTTTAGCCACTTGAAGCCGGCTTGGGGATTTGAGCTCTCCGAACTTTGTGGAGAGCCCTCCACAGTTCCACTGAAGCACACCGCGATAAGTTGTAGTCGCCATCTTGATTATGAGTCCAGGTGTCGCAAAAGCGCAGCTGTCAGGTTAGGTAGCTGATTGACAAAAAACCTCACTAAGGATGTCGAACAGTTATCAGGCAGGGCAGCAGAAGACTTGTGGGAATCAGTGAACGACACAGGAGTATGGGACATAATCTATGTTGAGGAAGCAATGATATATTGCCGGTCTATGATTCCGCTGCTCGCCTACGACAGTTCACAGTGTTGACGGAGCTTATAGATCTCCGCTAAAAGACGTACAACTGCCATCACGCTATCATGCGGATGTTCCGGCATGTTCTTCATGTTTATACTTTGTTTGTGAGGACGTTGTGCATTCACTTTAGCATGGTAAGCCTGTGGCGTAGAGAATGTCGGTGGCTCGGTCTCGGATAGCATCGTCGTCTAACTGGAGAGCCTCAAATCTGTTGAATGTCCGAACTGGTGGTAAATTAATACCTTAAGATCGTTGCCTCAGCATCCCACGTAGGACCTTTTGAGTTGCTTTCTGTTTAGTAGGGCAAGCTGGAGAGGTGATCTCATGGTCATTAGCCTTGCAAGTCCGCACCGGTAAAATACTGTTTCTTCTGGCATAGCTTCATCTGGTGTTGTAAAAGAGTAGGACCTATGCGTATAGCCAGGTCAGAAACACCTGTAGCAATAGACAACACTCTGTTTATATTGTTACGTGGCGACAAACAAGAATACAGCATAACATGGCGACAAGGTAAGATGATTTAAGGGCTGGCCTAGCGCGAGGGCTTCTGCCTGCGCCACTGCCCGCTTATTCCTCGTCCGTAACAATATGGTCGAAAGCATAGAATGCGGCCATTATAAAATAGACGAACTGGGGAAGTCAGTGGGCCTTGCAAGGTGACGATGCAAGAACTCCCTTTCCCCATGCAACGGACTTGGATTACACGATGAGTAGGACCGTAGAGCTCACGCTGAAAGGCAGTCTGTTCCTTGCCAACGTCTGCGTTGTAGGCAACAGAGCGTTGTAGGTCGGAACCTCTACTAGATAAACCTGGAACGGAACCGCGACTTCGCTCGTTACTGAAATACACGTCAGTGTTTGCAGACACTGAACAGCAGCCAAACTCGAGAGCCCCGCAGCAATGGTATCCGACTTATTACCGGTCGTGAGGCCATGGAAACCCTTGTTTCCAGAACATGTATCCAGGTTCGCCTGAATAACTCTATTCAGTATCTCCGTAAGGTACTTGGTTGTCAGAGCCTTAATGGCCGCTTTGTAGCATGCCGATCCCGGTGCAGCCAACCTGAGTGATCAGTCGTTGTACAGGAAGGCTTGCCTTGTGAACTGTTGTTGGCGGGAGAGGACCGCGGCGCACTGTCTTCTAAAGGACGCTTCTGAGCACCGCGCTGAGCTGCCCACCCAGATGGCAGCGCTGAAGACATGTCCATTGGCGTGCTCGGCTCCTCAGGCACACTGGTGGGAGCTCCATAACCAAGCTGAGGCTGGTTAGTCATTCTCGGCCTCCGCTCAGAGGACATATCACTCACGGCTTGAGGTGGATTTTGAGAAGGCAAGATGTGGGCTGTAGCCGATGGACTAGGAGCAGGAACTTGTAGGTGGGACACAGGCTCAGATATCATAATGCGCAGTTGTGACAGGCGCGCCGACGAAGCACCTCCACCAGCGTGCCACCGAAGGCAGTAGGCCTAGTCCCGGCACGCAGTTCCGCAGCAGGTAATATGCGAAGAATTCAACGTATTCAGACGATACATCAGCGGTCGGTACTCTTTCGGACTCTGAGATGACAGAATAGCAACTTGTGGCGCGAGTTAATTGGTGCATAATACCCAAAACTGCGGCACAACGTAGACGAACACGTGTTTCTACTTGCGTGTTTGTGTGCGTTGCGCCACAGTTTTCGGTATTTTGAGAAGCCAGTCCTCTTGATCGTAAGGATCGTATTTACGCGAAAGGTAGATTGTTTTGTTGTTCTCCCCCAGCTTGATGGCACAGACACACACAGGATGAATGGCCAAGAATTGGGGTGCAGAGATGACTTCAGACAGAATGGCAGATACCCACGACGGGGGATTGGCCAGATTGTACTCAAGGACACTTTCTCTTCCCTCTCAGAATTAGTAATTTGCTTTATTTTAAGCGGTCGCAAATGAGTGAACTACAGTGGTGTGGCCTCTCTATTAAGAGTACAGGTTTCACATTACTTAATTGCTTCTTTTACACTGCAAAAATATTTGGTTGTAAAAAGCCCATATTTTGACAAACCAAGAGGACAAGCAACGGGAAGAAAGCATTCGTCGTTCAGAATGCTGTACCAGCAGCCGTAGCACAAGCTGTCTGTCGTGTTGGCCGGCGCACGACCGCGGGAATAGATCACTCAGCTCATGCCACACGAGACTGTTTTTATTCAAGTGTGCAGCAGTTTATATATAAAGTTTTAGCGCCATCTGTTGATGGGTATTGACAACGCTTAACTAAGGGCACCTAGTGTTGCCCATGAACACTACATCTATCCCTCCCTAAAAACAAACAGATATATATATATATATATATATATATATATATATATATATATACAAGTATTAAAGGAGGTGCCAAGCATATACAGATATGTACAAGCAGTAAATGTCACTGCATATAGTCTTGAAATCTTGCGGGTGGCCTCCGATTCCTTGAAGACCGACGGAGTGTTGGTAGCTCGGCATCAGGTTCATTACAAGCACTGTCACTACCAGCACTATCGACACTCTCACCATCAGCACCATCACCATCACCACCAGCACTATCACCATCACCACCAGCACTATCACCACCATCACCATCACTTGAAGCATGTCGCGTGTGTTGTGCACTCTGTTGTAGTTGACCTGGTGATGACTGACATGGCTCAAACGGCAATGATGTTTCGACAGATGTCTGTGCAGTTCGGTCACTGTGGGCCTCGTCTAGCACCTCATGCTGTGGCGATGCCTCCATTGGTACTGCGGTCAACTGCGAGGCGTTCCAGGTGTGTCCATCCTCCAGGACGAAGGACCAACGTCCTATTCGCTTGAGGATTTTCAGCGGTGGTCCAAAACTTGATCCTTTTGGGCCGGGGACCGGTTTCTTAACTCTCACATACTTTCCGACTTGGAACTTTGGTACTCGGGCCCCTCTTCGTCGGTCAGCATACACCTTATTTTTGCGCTGGTACTCCTTTACCCTCTTCCGAAGCGAACACATTTCCTGAGCGGGGTCTGCGAAGAAAGTCGGAGTGGGATGTCCAATCACGTCCACGGATGTCCTCATGTGCCGGCCATGCAGAAGCGCAGCAGGAGAAACTCCAGTGGCACTATGAGGGGTGGCTCTATAGATGCCCAAGTACTGTGTGACAGTTGTTTTTACTGGTTGCTGTTCCAATATGGCAACCTGGGCATATGATTTGAGCACACGGTTAAACCTTTCCACCTGGCCATTTGCATGAGGGTGATACACAGCAGAAAATATGTGCTTGATTCCTCTGTCTTGAAGAAATGACTCAAATTCTCGGGATGTAAACTGTGGTCCATGATCTGAGACCAACTCATCAGGGTATTCTTCCCGGGCAAATATCGATAGGAGAAAATCCATTACTGTACGGGAGGTCACATCCCTGCAGAAAGCAACTTCTGGCCATTTAGAAAAGTAATCAACTAAAGATATTACAAATCGACAGTCTGCTGATGCAAGCTCAAATGGGCCAACAATGTCAATTGCTATCTTGCTCCATGGTCTGTCTGGAGGGGCACTGGTTGCAGTGGAGCAGAATACGTTTTGACACTTTTGTCTGCGGCTTGGCAGATCATGCAGCTGCGGATAGCAGTCTCAACCTGTTTGTCTAGGCCTGGCCACCAGTACTTCTCCCGAAGACGTTGTTTTGTCTTCACTATTCCCGGGTGCGATTCATGGGCCAGCTGAACAAGCGTAGCTCTGAGCTTCGCTGGAACTACAATGCGTTCCGAGCGCATGAGGAGGCCGTCGGCGATGGAGAGTTCCTCACGAACCTCATAATAAGGAGACAACTTTGTTGTCAATCTTTTCTTGGGTGGCCATGATGTCTGGACAAAATGAGCAACTTCTTGCAGCTCGCAATCCTCGGTTGTAGCAAGTTGAAGGTCATTTTTGTGAATCAAGGATGTTACGAGGGACACGATTTCCTCTTCAATTTGAACGCCATTTTCTGTGTCTGCAACAGGTAACCGGGACAAGGCATCCGCTATCATGTTGTGTTGCCCACGTTTGTACTGAACAGTGAGGTTGTAACGTAGCAAACGAGCGGTCCACCTTGTGATGCGAAGTGGTCGCTGTCCTGTGCTTTGTGTCGAAAGCAAAGACACTAGTGCTTGATGATCCGTTACTAAAGTGAATGGTCGTCCCCACAAATAAATATGCCATTTCTCACACGCCCACAGACAGGCCAAGGCCTCCCGCTCTCCTGCCGAGTACTTTCGCTCTGTCTCTGTGAGCGTTCGGGATGCGAAAGCAACAGTCCGAACATGTGGGCCGTCAACTTGCTGTAGTACTGCCCCCAAGCCATACGCAGACGCATCTGTAGCCACAATAACTGGGAGCGTCGGGTCGAACATTCGCAGAACTTTGTGTGAAGCAAGAAGCTTCTTTATTTTCTTAAAACTCTTTTCGGCAGCGTCATCCCATTCAAAACGAATGTTCTAGCGAAGTAGCCTACGCATAGGTTCTACCTCTTCAGCCAGGTGAGGGATAAATTTGGCATAGTACTCTATCAGACCAAAGAACGAAGGCAGCATGCCTGCATCTGTGGGGGTGGCGGCGTGTACGATTGCGTCTACTTTATCTTGTAGGGGTGTTATTCCCTCCGCACTGATTCGATGCCCAAGGAACGGTAGCTCAGATGCATTAAAGATGCACTTTTCATTAAGTTTCATTCCAGCTTCGGATATACACTGGAGAACTTGTTCCAGGTTCCTCAAGTGTTCTGCCTCAGTTCTGCCAAAAACGATGATATCGTCTAGATAGCAGAAGACACCTTTGCATCCTTGCAGGACCATCGTCATGAGTTTCTGAAACGCAGCTGGAGCCGATGCTAGTCCGAAGCACACCCTTTTAAAACGAAAAAGGCCATCGTGCGTTATAAATGCAGTGAGGTCTCTGCTGTTGGGGTGAAGTAAGACTTGATGATAGGCAGAGGCCAAATCGAGCTTCGAGAAGTAGCGTGCTCCAGTCAGCGAGTGTAATAGCTCTTCCATATGAGGCAGCGGATAGCTGTCGACAACAATAGCTTTGTTTGCCTCCCTTAAGTCAACGCAAAGGCGGATGCTGCCGTCTTTCTTGCGGACTACAACGATAGGAGAGACCCACTCAGAGGCATTAACCCTTTCGATGACATCGTCAGAAAGAAGGCGCTCAAGCTTGTCGCTAACAGGTTTGCGCAGAGAAAGTGGCAAACGTCTCAGCTTCTGCACAACTGGAGGGACAGAAGACTTCATTTTGACTTCGTGTTGAACGCCCTTGGCCAGTCCGAGGCCTGGTGAGAACAAATGATAAAACTTTGACCATAACAGAGCTGGCATACCGAATTTTGGAGGGCCTGCCATCTCATTGCTGATAGGTTCTGAACCTTCTTCGGCAGCCATGTGCAGGCAACGTAGCTGCGTGCCCAGAATACAAAGTCCTAAAGCTTGTTCAGCGTCCAGACCAAGAAGGGAAGTCCGCCCGGGTGTGACATGAATTGTTATCACAGCTGTTTTTTTTCTTGAAAGACACGCTAGCCCTAAACTGGCCCAGTACAGGAATCTTCCTGCGTTGGAAGTCCAGCAACGTAAGTTTTGAGCTAGTCAAGGGTATTTTGTCTTCGAACATGCTTTGAAATTCTTCCTCTCCCATAATTGACACAGCTGATCCAGTGTCGACTAAAAAATTCACAGCGCGCGGTTGCGAACTGGAAGTGATTGGCGCGACTGTCACGTCAATGTAAACACCAATGCTCTTGTTTCCGTGAACAGTGAGAATGCTTACGAGTCCTGGTGCATCTTGTTCAGGTACCACTTCGCGGACCTGAGCTGGGCGTCGTCCTTGTGCGCTGCGGGGATTACGGCAGACTTGCATGAAGTGGCCACGGCGGCCGCATGCGAAGCAGGTTTTACCGTGAGCGGGACAAACTGACGGATCACAACCAGTAGTACCGCAATTACCGCATTTCTTCCGGCTTCCGCTGAACGTAACAAAGGCGGCGTCCGTGTCTGAAGTATGCTGGTCAGAAGAACGAACGCGTGATAAACTGGGCCTGTTCTGGTTACCGGAGCGTCCGTCGTTATTGCTGAAACGCCGGTTATCTTGCGCGTTCCATCCGACTGCTTTATGCCGGCGTGGCTGCTGCTGTACGATGCGTTGAACGGGGTTAACGAAAGCTTCAGATTCGAGTTGAGCTCGCTCACGAAGTAGCGCGATTTCAACGGCACGGTCTAACGTTAGCGCGTCGCCTTCTAAGAGCAGGCGTTCTCTTAACTGTAGAGATGCGACTCCAGTAATGAACTGCTCGCACATGTTTTCGTTGGCTTGATTTCCGAAATTGCAAGACGCTGCCAGTTCTCGAAGTGCGAGTACAAAGTCGGATATGGACTCACCGTGTAACTGACGGCGTTCGCGGAATTGGTGGCGTTCTAGTCGAACGTTGTGCGTCTCGGCGAAATGTCGTGCCAGAACGTGTCGCGGGCCACGTCGTATTCGTCCGGGAGACGCGTCGCTACGGCGTGTTCGGCGGTTGCAGTTGTTCCGGAGGTCACTTGCTTGGATGGCCGCAACTGGGGCGTCACTGGCGGTGGAAGCGCATCGAAAATGCGTTGTCCTTCTGGTCCCAAGCAGTGCAGCAACAGGGCTCGACGGCGGGTTGCAGGCAGCTCGGCAGCTTCGGACGCGAGAAGAAAATTTTCGAATAGGCGTATCCAGCGGTGCCATGGTATGGCAGGAGTGCCCGGGGTGGCGAGAAAAGGCGGCGGCGGCGAAAGCGCGGCTGAAGCCATCCTTGCGTGGTATTCAATTACCTCGTCGCCAGGTTGTCGTGTTGGCCGGCGCACGACCGCGGGAATAGATCACTCAGCTCATGCCACACGAGGCTGTCTTTATTCAAGTGTGCAGCAGTTTATATATAAAGTTTTAGCGCCATCTGTTGATGGGTATTGACAACGCTTAACTAAGGGCACCTAGTGTTGCCCATGAACACTACACTGTCCACGGCGCACATTTTGTAGTAGGGACGAGAAAACAATTAAATTCTCTCTAGGCATTGCACGTTTCGAAGCCCTTCAGCAATACACAGAGGGACGCTTTCTCAATATTACGTCTGAAAGATGAGTTCTATTTCTTGGCGTTTATTTACCATCTCGAGACGTGGCCTGGGTTGTTCCTGAAAAAAAAAAAAAGAAGAATGAGTGGCGTGCTTGGCTTCCATGAAGCACGAGCCCGCGGCCACGAAAAGCGCTTGCTCTGCAGCTCTGTGGGTTGTCCATGCTTTTCAAGGCGCAATCCCCCGCTATGGAGCGATCTCAGCAGGGAACGTCTGCCGATGAAGAGCAGTTGAAGCCTGCCGCGGAGTTACCGCTGAAGCATTCCCGTCCCGGGATCTTGAAGTCGATGCAAAGTGCGTTCGAGCCCCTGAAGAAGTCGTCGACGAAGATACTGAGGTTTCAGTTGGACGAACCCGCGCAGGCCTTGCCTCCGGGACCTTTAACACCGAAAGCGCCGACGCCGCAGAAACCAGCCTCTAAAGCGTTCTCCCATGCCGTTCCGCCGGCCCAGGACATGCCTAAGGGAAGCGAGAAAGTGCTCAGTAAAATCAATATATCGCCGCCTCTGTCCCTAAGCATCGAGGAAAGCCCGAGCGAGAGCCGCAGTTCGAGCACTTCGTCTTCGTTCTCGCAAGGCAGCGGTGACTCGGACAGCCCAGAGCTGTCCGACTCCGGGGAGGGCAGAGGTGCTTCCACGGTCGCGGCGGATCTGGGAGCCACAACAGCATCGCTGTTCAGGCTGCTGGGAGGCCGCAGACTCAGCCTGCCGTCTTGGCTCCCCGCCTTGCACTATTTCGCAGCCCCGAACCATGTCGAGGGCGACAAAGACCGAGATAGCGAGGTACGTCTTCCGCCTGCTGATAGCGGGGAAGAGGAGGACGACTCGTCAACGTCGCCGCTTTTAGAAAACATGCCCTGGCGCCCGTCGCTTCCCCAGCAGACGCTGATGGCGCTTCTCGGCGTTCTTGCGCTCGGTTTTCTTATCTCAGCTATGGTTCGTGATAGCCGGAGAAGCGGTGACGTGAAGCGGCAGCCTGAACAAGACGTGACCGTAAGTACTGTAAATATCGACGAAAACGGGGAGTCCATGCCTTTGCCGCAAATACCACTAAACGACATCGAGGAGCCCCCGCAAGTCACGGCTGGTCCTGACAAGACCGCAGCGTCAGCAAAAGGAGACGCGGACTCGTTAGCCGAGCACAGCGATAACCCGGCCGAAGCTACACCGCTCACAGATGCCAGCGAGTTTGCAAATGGCCCAAAGCTGCAAGTGATCCTCAGACACGTTCGCCAAATCAGGAGTGACACTTTGCGTCCATTGAGGTTATCGAAAGTGAGCATGATTTTTGAGAGCAGCTCGATAGTTTTATAAGGGGCTTTCGTTTCAGACTGCTTATATTCGATGTCCGCTGTGCTACACAGTTTTGCCCTGTAACTGGAATTTTTTATTTCACTGCTGGGACTGAAACCTGGGTAGAAAAACGCTGCAGATGAATCGCTAAAGCACTGCTAAACCTTCCCTTTTCTAAATGCTTCCCTTTTCGCTCTTCATAGATGGTAGGTAATTATAGCGGAAGCTGTGATGACTGCCATAGAGATAATTATTGTCGTACTGTGTTTATTGCCTAGGAAATGCCGACTTCAAGACAAAATCTCAGACTAACGATTTTAATGCCTTTCCTAACTGGATTGCCCTTACATGGACAAAACGTGAAAGCAAGGTGCACACCCTGAGCGACATGCAGTACTGTTTTACATTGCAGTGGTGGACACTGACAGGACCTAAAAGCGTGTTGCAAAATATCGTAAAACAGAACGCTCTATGAGCTCAGTATTATGACATCAGTATTATGACACACCCAGTTGAAAATACAAAACCGTATCAAAAATACGACAAAATATTCCGTAGTTCTGTCATAAACGTCAGATTTTTCTGCAGTTTTGTAATACTTTTCTGTAGCTCTGTAGTTATTTCTGTAGTAATTTTTGTTCCACAGAAAATTTTAATGTTACTACAGAAAGTTCTGTTGGCGCAACAGGGTTCCGGTAAAAAATCGCACAGAAAAGTTTCTGTACTTTTTTTCGACTGGACACATTCTTCAAGGCAGCGTTTTTCCTTTCAGAGCAAAGGTATGTGCGGCCCTCCTGTCTTCACGTACTGCCGCGCTGCGCAGCCAGAGTTTTACTATGACAATTCAACAAGGCGCTGCTTGGCGGCACCAAAACGGCACCAGCTTTGCGTCCATGGTCCCAAAAGTTTTCCGTCGGAACAAAGCTGTCGCCTTAAGTGCGTGGAGACCGAGCGGCCAGGGAAGCACTGCTTCCGTCCTGTCAACTTTATTAATTGTCTCAGGTAAGGTAGCAAGGCAGATAATGTGGTCATGCGCTTTGCACACTAAAAGTTGTCAACCGCATGGAACCAATGCTTAGTTGAGTGCAGTCTTTGGCAAAAAAGAAGCAAAAATTGCTTGTTTTTAAATAAGCATAGTTGTAAATATCGCTTGCACATTAGACCCATGGGTTCCCTATACGTAATTAGTAGTTCCTTTCACTACTAATAAAGCTGTGATAAATGCAGGGGAGGCGTTCGAATGCTGCCAAATCTAGTGGCAGTATGAAATGGACATACGGGCATATGAGAAAGCGTGCTTTAAAGTGTACATTCGCGAGATGATATATCAAATAATCTTAACGTACACTCACGTTAGGCACGCTGTTTCCGGATTTCAGAGCACGAGACTCCCGTACGCCAAAATAGCATTCTTAACATGACAGCACGCTTCTAAGTACGTCTCGCTTTGCAGTGGAGTCGACGTTTTTGGTGTCGTTTTCAGCATTTTAAGTGTCATCAATTAAATGGCGCATCGGGCTGTCGTTTAGCATCATCTTGCCTGCATGAAATGGTCATTAGCGATAAATGTTCTTTTCAGCGTTTTATCTGCTGACCTAGGTGGCTGTCAAGACATTATTATTATTTCCAAATACTGCAGGCAGCAGCACTGCCCAAGCAGGAGAGGGGTTACATGTTCTGCAATAGCAGTTCATCAATCATATTTTCATTGGTGCATTCAACAATAAATTGAGGCAAACGGTTCCACTGATGTGTTGAGGGGAAAGTATGAATTATGGTAAAGTTTGGTCCTGACGAAATATGGGCTTACTACTTTGGAGTGGTTCAGTCTACTAGATCTCTGGGTGCAGCAAAAATATAGGTATCACGTGACAAACCAGACTTGTTGTTATACAGCATGTGAAAGAATTTCAGCCTAGAGACCTGACGGCGTACTTTAGGGGGTTCTAGCTTAAGCTGACTCAGCATGTTAGAGACTGAAGATGTTGAACGGTAATCAGAAAAAAAAAGTAACTCTGGCTGAAAGACGCTGGATGCGCTCTAGTTTGATAATATCCTTATTATAGCACGGGTCCCAATCTACCGAGGCATACTGGAGAACTGGTCTGACTAGAGAGCGATGTGCTTCACGTTTGACGCCAAGAGTAGCGCCTTTCAATTTTCGGCGAAGAAAATAAAGCTTATTAAATGCCTTCGTGGTAACGCTGTCAATGTGGGTGTCCCATTTGAGGCTGTCTGTAATCGTTAACCCTAGATATTCAACAGCTGAAACAGAATGAATAAACTGCATGGTCCTGCATGGGATAGTTGTATCCAAGGGACTTCTTTCTTGTTATTGACATAGATGCAGTCTTTGCAAAATTAATCTTCACACCGCTCTCTACACACCAGTCCGCAAGTTTAGAAAGGCTTTCAGTCAACACAGTTTGTTTTCAAGCACTGTCTATAACACTGTGCAAAACACAATCGTCGGCAAACAATTTCCCGCTTACACTTTCATCAACGTTTTCGGCAATGTTATTGATATAAATTTTAAAAAATAACAAAGGACATAGCACATATCCCTGAGGCACTCCGGTCAATCCATCAGTATAAGCAGATCTATATCCTGAACATTCCACAAATTGGGTCCCAGTGCTTTAATGTGCCTGTAACCATCTAGTCAAATTGTCTGGAACCCCTGATTGTTTTGCTCTATCAATAAACAAAAGGTGCAACACGCGGTCGAAAGCCTTTGATAGGTCAAGAAATATGGCGTCAACCTGTTTGCCACCGTCAACGGCCAAAGCAAAGTCATGAATGACCGATAAAAGTTGCATGACGGTTGACGCCCTTTTTGGAAAGCCATGTTGATAGGCGACGAAAAAGCTTTGATAAGATATGCGATGGGCTATTACGTGTTCTAGTATCTTACAGTAAGAACCCAGTAAAGAGACTGGTCTATAATTATCAGCATTAAATTTATTGCCCGATTTCAATATCGGAATTACTCTAGCTGTTAGCCAGTCGGTTTGTAAAGAACATTGCTGAAGAGATGCACTAAATATAACAAAAGGATAATGAGATATTATTTCAGAATATTTTTTAAGAAATGCGTTAGGTATGCCGCCGGTTCCGTGTGACGACTTTACTTTCATATTTAGCAAGAGTGAAAATATCCCCTCACGACTAAGCTCTATGTCGGCTCTGTGTATTATCTTGCGTGCAGACTTCGTGACATTGAAAATTCATCTATATATTGCCTGTCTTTATTTCTAGAGATAATTCTGTTCGTCCCAAGCCTGAAGAAAAATGTCAGTTTGTTGACAAAAATTGCTCATCTTCTAAACGAGATGTTGCTATTCGGATGAAGGTTTGATTACATCTTCGTCTGCATACACTACTTCATAACAATGTACAACGTGCTATTCTAAAACTTAGTAACGTTATTTCATTGTTCGGCAAGTAGCTGCCAACAATGAATTCGCCCAGCAATGTGTGCAATTTCTTGTGACTGTCTGAGGAGGTCTCTCGCTTCAATGATGCTCCAAGCAATGTACGAGATAGAGCATTTGTATAGTGATATGGATCTGATTAAGGGTGAGCTTCTGGAACACAGCACGTGACCTTCAGGGTTGCTGAGTAAGTGGGCCTTGCCTCTCTGGATATACT
Source organism: Amblyomma maculatum (assembly GCF_055883805.1). Taxonomy (NCBI): domain Eukaryota; kingdom Metazoa; phylum Arthropoda; class Arachnida; order Ixodida; family Ixodidae; genus Amblyomma; species Amblyomma maculatum. Next base: position 24,669,977 of record NC_139346.1, read on the forward strand.
GTGGAGCATAGTAGTGCACGTGCGTTACCATTACCATTAAAATCGAAGCTCTCACGCTGTATTTCGAAAGCATAAAGCCAGGACATGAAGACGTGAAAAGAGGACACTCTTCCTCGTCTTCGCGGCCGCTTGTATGACATTCCTCGCTAAGTTGCGTAGCAGATTCCATGTCAGCACGGATGACAAACCAATTCCACTCATTTATGCTTCTCATTGTCGCTTCAATGTGCCGCGCGATATATGAGTGTTTGCGAATGGGGCTCGTGCTAGTATATGCGAGATTAGCGCCACTACTGTGTTCGTTCAGTCTGTGCTCGTCTCGTTTTAATTAGGAGGAATGAACTAGCCCTTGCTGGTCGTGTGAGGCCCTCGCGATATTTTTTCTCAGTTGGGATGGTTGCACTATCGCGTGTTAGGTGCGACATTTAGAGACAGGAATACAGCAGTGAGGGTCAGGGAACAAAGGGGGCCCAGTGGCGGAAGACAGAATTTGAAATGGGCCGAGTATGAATGAAAAGAGATGATAACCGTTGGTACCTGAGTGAATCCACGAGAAGGTAAGTGCAACAGGAGAAGGGAGATCGTGAAAATGGCGCATGAATCGAGGCGTTTGCTGAGATAAGGTGGCCGCAGATGGCGCACGTGAGGGTTATGAGAAGTAGATATACTGAATAATAATGACGGTATCGCGGCAGGTTCAGTGTTCATGGTTCTTATTGCCATGCAGGCTTTCTATTAAGCACATATGACTATCGTTAATGGAAGAAAATGTGTTCTGACTGTGGAGGGTACTACGGATAAATGGGGACATGCCTGCTTTAGTGCTGCAGTACTATACTATCCGCATTCTCGCAAAAAACCATTTGTGTGAAGCTGATTTGACCTTTCACCTTTCCGAAACTTCAGGTGTCCACAGAAACAAGTGTGACAGATACGCCGCCTTTCCTTTCCTGCAAACCAATTCTAGAACGCCGGTGAACTTTGATGCGTTCAACTATGTTCTACAATGGGCATGCGTTGTACCGTTTGCAGCAGCAACGCTCAGGCTTCCGCATTTCTCCACTGAAGGTTCTGCAATACCTTCGGAGCTTTTATTGCTGCAGCACACATTCAGTGTGTGGTGTGAAAGCATGGCCGCCTGGTTAACGCAGCAAAATACGTTTAATATTTGAGACAGAGTTACGCTAGCTGAGGTTCTTTTGTTTTGTTATACTTCTTCACCTCCCGATTTAACCGGACTATGCATACCACAACTCGCTATGTACAAGCAGCGTTTATATTACATTATTTACAAGCTAAGAAAGGCTGGACGTCTTCAGGGTGCGGCCTCTCTGCACGTCACCCGACTCGCATTTCTCGCATCTTGTTTCCTCCAAGTCGCGTGTCTTCGTCCTTCTTCCTCTCCGGGTCCTCCTCGCAGCTGCCCGCGACGGCTGGGTCTGCCTGCGCTCCAAGTCTCGCTCACTTCTCGGAAGACGTGCGGCAGTCCCGAAGCCCCTCCGCAGGCGTGGACCGCGGCCAGCGATCCCCCCCCCCCCCCCCCATTCTACGGGGCCGCGCGTTCGCCTCCCTCTCTTCGCCGTCCTCGAGACGCCGGCCTCCCTCTGCGCTGGGTTGGAGTTCGACCCTGGTAATAAAACTGGGCGCACGGCGCACATACACGAGTCGTTCCCGGCATCCGTTTACAAAGCCCGGTTCGAGAAATGGGACCACGAAATCTCCCTTCCAAGTGGGCTGCATACCATCTTGTCATGCAGCACACAACACAAACACATATACCGACGCACGCACACCGCCGCACAAGTCAACGCGTCGCGGGCCCAGAGCCGAAGCAGCACCCTCTGCTCCTGCCTCGGTACACGTGCTGTAAAATCCTGAGGGCATCCACATTCAGGCAAACATTGCTACAGCCCTCCGAACAATAACGACCCCCGTCCCCCCGGAGCTTCTAGTTGGCAGCTACTAGTCGTGACATGGCGTCGGCATTGGAATTTTGGACCCCCTTTTTGTGCTCTATCCTGATGTCGAACCTCTGCAGAGCGAGTGCCCAGCGAGTGAGCTTGGCACTGTGCGGACTGCTGAGGGTCAGGTATTTGAGCAGATTATGGTCCGTTATGACCCGAACCTGTGCGCCGTGCAGCCAGACTTCAAGTCGCCCTCGGGCCCAAATGATGGCATACGCTTCCTTTTCAATCGTCGCCCAGCGAATCTGAGCAGCACTCAGTTTTTGCTCAGGAAAGCGATGGGTTGCTCGCGCCTTTCGCCATCACACTGGGCAAGACAGGGTCCCACTGCGTAGTCCGAAGCATCGGTCGCGAGTACGAATTCCCGACTGGGATCAGGTGCATACAGCGAGGAAGCTCTTCTCAGGCAATTTTTGACAGCCTCGAACGCCGCCTGCGCCTCGTCATCACATGGGAGCTGCTGCGCTGTGCGTCTGTTGGTTAGGTTTGTTAATGGCAGCACTACTCCTCGAACGCCGCCTGCGCCTCGTCATCACATGGGAGCTGCTGCGCTGTGCGTCTGTTGGTTAGGTTTGTTAATGGCAGCACTACTCGAGAATAGTCAGGGACGTACTGTCGGTAATAGTTGGCCCAGCCGAGAAAGCTCCTAACTGCTTCTTTGTCTGGGGCCTCGGCATCTCATCTATTGCCCCGACCTTTTCCGGGTTCGCGCTATGCTTCCCAGATACAACAACATGCCCTAAAAATTCAACTTCTCGCCTTGCAAAACGGCATTTGTCTGCGTTCACGGTGATTCCGGCAGCTAAAATTGATGCAAGCACCGCCTGAACGTGAACCAAGTGCTCCTCCCAGGTCTCTGAATTACTACCAAGTCATCTATGTAGGCACATGCGTAATCGCGGTGCGGCGCCAGTTAATGACCCTCTGAAACGTAGAACTCGCATTTCGGAGACCGAAGGACATGACGCTCCATGCGTACTGCCCCACTGGTGTGACTAACACCGTGAGTGCCTGTGCTTGCTCGTCCAGAGGTATCTGCCAGTAGCCTCAGAACATGTCTATTAGGCTGATCTTATTAGCCCTTGCCACACCGAACAGCAGCTCGGAAGGAATGCTCATCGGAAACGCGTCCTGATCTGTTATCGCGTTCAGTTTGCGATAATCGCAGCACAGGCGCAGCCCTCCATCCTTTTTCGCGACGAAAACCACTAGGTGCGCGTGTGGGCTCTGTCGGGATATATCAATCCCCACTCCAGGAGCTCATCCACCTGCCGCTCGAGTTCCTTGCAATATGCCATCGGTACCTTATACGCATGACCTGCTCGTGGCTCAGCACCTTCCTTCAGCGTGATTTTATGCGCTCCTAGGGTGCATTTGCCGGGCTAGTTTCTCTTGCTAGTTTCTCTCAATAAGAGCCTCTAGCTCCCGGCGTTGCAGTCCATTCAGATGTTAGAGAGTACCGGGGGAGGGCGCATCTCCCGGTGCTGTGCAGCTGGGGAACGTTGGCACGTCGCCAAACTCTGCGTCGACCTCAAAAATCATCCCCACTACACTCACCCGCGCGTGATATGCCCTGAGCTTGTTTGCATGTACAATCCGACGCGTACCGTTATCGAGCTCAATCAAGTAACTGTACGGGTGTGTCCTCCGCACCACCGTCACGGGCCCCATTCATTTAGACATCAGCTTTCCCTCGCCATCCCTTTTTAGCCACAGTACCTGCTGCCCGTCAGTGAACTGTTTGTCACTGGTACGCAAGTTATAACGCCCGACGTACCTGCGCTGCGCTGCCGAGGTGTTATACCCTGCCTTCGCGTTTACTTCAGCTATAGCTTTTCGCGCAAACCGACAGGTACTCTACGGAAGGTGCTGCTAGGGAATCCGGCACCGCCCAATCTCCGGTCTACGTTTTTTGAAGAATGGATAGGGGTCCAGTCGCTATTCTGCCATTCATTAGCTCAAAAGGTGGCCGCCCTTTCGTCTCATTGGGACTTCTCTGTACGCCTATAGCAAGAATGGCACAAGCTTGTCCCAATCCCGTCCGTGCTCCTGAACGATGTGGAAGTGCATGGACAAGTCGCATTCCATCGCTCAACCAGCCAATTGCTTTGAGGATGGTCGGGCATAGAAAATTTTGGACAAGCGCCTAAGTTCTTGAAGAGCTCTTGCGTAAGGCTTGTAGTAATGTTCGTGCCCTGGTCACAACACACAGTTTCGGGAACTCCTAGGCGCGAAGATATTTGCAAAAGAGCGTCGCATGTGGCCTTGGCAGTCAGTGCTTTTAAACACTCCCTCTCGGGCCAACGCGTGTTTGCATCTACCACATAAAGCGCATAGCAATGCCCTCGTGCTGACGGAGGATCTATAGGACATACGCAGTCAATATTTATCACTTGGAATGCGGCCTCAGGTCTAGCGATCGCCGCTATCGGCACTCGTGTCACGAGTGGCACGAACGACAGTATTCCTTCACGTCGCGCGCCACTCCAGGCCAGTAAAAGGAAGTATTTATACGCTGCAGCGTCTTGCGTTCGCCGAGATGTCCTGCCCACGCTGAATCATGTGCCATTTTCAGCACCTCTGAGCGCCGTTCCGTAGGGAGAACAAGCTGGCTACACAGCGGCTCGGCGACAGGCTCCTGGTGGAAAAGAAGCTCGTCCCGCACTGTCATACCATGCGCTCCCTCTCTAACGTGAGCCAAAGCTTCACTGATTGATTGGTCTGCAATTAGCGCCTCACGAAACAGCTGCCGCTTTGCCGGCACTACAATGGGTTGCCCCTCACTGTTATCTGCTTTCACTGCACATGCTAAAGTCTCCTCAAACCGCTCCTCACTCTCATCACTTTCTACTTCTGAAGTTGCAGATTCTTCCTTTGTAGCCTACATAAGATCTTCGAGAAGCTCGTCAGTGACTGCGCACAAAATGCCCCGCTCCGAGGGGCAGAATGACACGAGTGGTGCACCTTGAGCTACCAGAAGTGAAACGTACGCTAGCTCAGCGACGACCGGTCTCCCAAAAGTGCCCGTGAGCTTAGTCGTGGACCCAGCGCATTCGTATCGCGGCAAGAGTGACCTACGGATAACTGTTATGTCGGCCCCTGAATCAATGCGCGCACTGATGGGATTGCCGCTACTGTCCTGAGCTAGCTTTCTCGCTGGCGGGCTGTACTTCTGCTGATCTCTGCGGAACATTCTTTTCTTGGAAGAGGACACTACTCGGGCGACTACCGATTTCTCATCTGTGCGCCCACCCTTTACCTCTGGCTTTCCCGCGGTGTGATTTTTGGGCAAAATTTAGCCAGGCGTCCGTGGTCATGACAGTTAAAACACAGGAGGAGGATAAACATTTATTTGACGAGGAAGAAGTCACGCAGCAGGGGCTACCGTTCTAGGTGGCCAGGAGTCCTTGGGCTCTGGTGACCGGGGTTGCACGCTCGGTGGCCCGGAGTTGGATTTGCGGGTCAGAGCTGAGCATAGCGGCCTCCCACTGATCGCATGTGGAGAGCTGCAGATCCCGCGGAGGGCTATCTCGTGGACAGGCCTACAGTATGTGGTCTAGGCTGGCCCTCTGTTAGCATAATTTACAATATGGGGTGTATAATGCAGGATATGCATGGGCGTAGGTGACAGGATTTCGGAAGGAATGTGTCTGCAATTTTCGCCAGGTGAGCTCCTGCGCCTTCGAGAGCGATTTGTGTCCCGGAGGGTGTAAGCTACGTATTTGTCGAAAGTATTGGGTAATTTCTTGATATGAAGCCATACGGTCTCTCGCCGACCTCATGAGGGGTTGTCCCACTGCCCGGCTGACGAGTCATCGGGCTTAATTGTGGGCAGCCTCGTTTCCCGGAAAGCAGGAATGTGCTGGTGTCCAGATCAGCTGAATGGGACGGTTTGTCGTCTGAGAGGCAAGCAGCAATTTTAGTGATAGAGGGGATATTCTGCCTTTGCTGTAGTTCCTTATTGCGGTTTTCGAGTCGCTAATAATATGTAGGGCTGAAGTCGAGCTTACCGCAAGGGCGATTGCCGCTTCCTCCACTTCCTCCGGGTCATTTGTAACGACGAGCTGGCCGTGAGCAGTTGACCTTGGAAATTTACAGCCACAATCGTGAAGGCACTGCGGTCCGCATGTTCGGTTGCATCGACATAGAGAGTGTCTTGTTTGGAGTGGTATTGCTTGTATAGGTTTTTGGCTCTCTGTACTCGCCTGTCTGAATGAAATTCAGGGTGCATATTCTTCGGGAGAGGTGGAATCTTCAATTGAGTTCGCAGGTTCTTGGGCAGGGATATTTTGTCCTGCCTTGCTGCAGGGTAGCCAGTTGAGAGGGTGTTAAGAATAAAGCGTCCTGATGGTGTGTGGGTTAGCCATTCGAACTGAGAAGTGAGGTGGGCCTCTACTAGCTCACTGAGAGTGTTGTGTACTCCCAGCGCGTTGAAGCGCTCCGTTGAGGTATTGATGGGGAGGCCGAGTGCGGACTTGTCATCATCATCATCATCAGCCTTATTATACCCACTGCAGGGCGAAGGCCTCTCCCATATTTCTCCACTTAACCCGGTTCTGTGCTAGCTGCATCCACTTGACCCCAGCGAACTTCTTAATCTCATCCGCCCACCTAACTTTGTGCTGCCCCCTGCTACGTTTTCCTTCCCTTGGAATCCAGTTTGTTACCCTCAGCGACCATCGGTTATCCTCTCTTCGCACTACATGTCCTGCCTATGTCCATTTCTTCTTCTTATTTCTACTATAATGTCGGTAACTTGAGTTATTTCTCTGACCCACTCTGCACGCTTTCTATCTCTTAATGTTACCCCTACCATTTTTCGTTCCATAGCCCTCTGGGTTGTCCTCAACTTAAGTAGAACTCTCTTGGTTAGCCTCCACGTTTCAGCCCCATAGGTGAGTACAGGCAAGATGCAACTGTTGTATACTTTCCTCTTGAGCGATACCGGTAAGCTGCTAGTCATAATCTGCGAGTGCTTGCCAAATGCGCTCCATCCCAATCGTATTCTTCTTGTTATTTCCTTTTCGTGGTCCGGATCTGCGGTTACTACCTGTCTTAAGTAGACATATTCGCCTACTACTTCCAGTATTTCGCTACCTAATGTAAACTGCTGTTCCTTCCCGAGGCTGTTGAACATTACCTTAGTCTTCTGCATATTGATTTTCAAGCCTACCTTTCTACTTTTCCTGTCTAGGTCATCAATCATTATTTGCAGTTCATCCCCCGAGTTGCTTAGCAAGGCAATGTCATCAGCAAATCGCAGATTACTGAGGTATTCTCCATCTACCCTTATCCCTAACTGCTCCCATTCCAAGTTTCTGAATACTTCCTCTAAACAAGCTGTGAATAGTACTGGGGAGATTGTGTCTCCTTGCCTAACACCTTTCTTTATGGGAATTTTGTTACTTTCTTTATGCAGAACTATGATTGCTGTGCAGCCACTCTATATATCTTCCAGCACTTTCACGTACGGCTCGTCTACCGCCTTATTTCGCAATGCCTGCATCACCGCCGAGGTTTCAACTGAGTCAAGTGCTTTTTCGTAATCAATGAATGCTATGTATAAGGGCTGGTTATATTCCGAGCATTTTTCTATCACCTGATTGATGGTATGGATATGATCGATAGTAGAGTACCGTTTTCGAAACCCTGCTTGATCCTTTGCTTGATTGCAGTCTAAGGTTGTCCTGATTCTATTAGCGATTACCTTAGTAAATACCTTATACGTAACAGACAGTAAGCTGATTGGTCTAATTTTTAATGTCCTAGAGTCCCCTTTGTTGTGAATAAGGATAATGTTTGCATTCTTCCATGATTCCGGTACCGTCGATGACACCAGGCACTGCGTATACAGGGTGGCCAGTTTTTCTAGCACGATATCCCCCCAGTCCTTCAGCAAATCTGTAGTTATCTGATCCTCTCCAGCTGATTTCCCCCTTTTCATAGTTTCTAGTGCTTTCTTGACCTCGTCCTTCGTCACTGGTGGAACTTCTGACTGGCTTTCCCTACCGCCAATCTCATTACGGTCCTGACTACTTTGGCTACTGTAGAGATCTGTATAGAACTCCTCAGCTATTTTGACTATCTTTTCCATATTAGTGATGACGTTGCCCGCCTTGTCCCTTATCGCATACATCTGGTTTTTGCCTATGCCCAATTTCTTCTTTAACGCTTTAAGGCTTCCCCCGTTCTTTACAGCATGCTCAATTTTCTGCATGTTATACTTCCTTATATCGGCCACCTTGCGCTTATTGATTAGATTTCATATCTCGGCCAATTGAATCTGGTCTGTTGAATTGGAAGCTTTCATACTCTGGCGTTTCTTAATCAAATCTTTCGTCTCCTTAGACAGCTTGCCGGTATCCTCTCTAACTATCCTACCGCCTACTTCTACCGCGCACTCAGTGAGGACTTGTACGCCTGTCTGATTAGGGAATCGACACGTTGTGTTTCTGCTGCGCTAAGTTTAAGGTAGGGTAGTGTGTAAGTAATTCTGCTAATGACGAATGCCTGGACAAAACGGAGGAGATCTGTTTCTTTCTTGCCCGAGTATCGGTTGGCGATTCGGCGTTAAGGCGCACTGTCTGAGAGACAGTGCCCTTGAGGCGATTGAGGGACTCTGTGTTTCGGCCGTTGTTCTGGATGTTAATTCCAAGAACTCGTATAGAATATACCTCTGGTATAGGTTGTCCCTTAGCGTACACCCAGATTTGGGGATAACTCCCAGCGCCTGGTTTGCCACGCTTGATAAGAAGTTCAGATTTTGTGGGGGAGCAGGAGAGGCCCGCACTCTCTGCGCATTTCGTATCAGTGTCCACAGCTAGTTGTAAAGTTTCTTCAATTTCTCCGTCATTACCGGATGACACCCAGAGTGTTATATGATCGGCGTATAACGTATGGGACAGATTTGGTATATGGTTGAGTGTCTGGGAGTGGTAAGAGTGACAAGTTAAAGAGAAAGGGAGACAGCACGGACCCCTGTGGGGTGGCGCGGCTGCCAAGTGTTATAGTGTGAGATTTGATGGCTCCAAAATTTAGTTCGGCCGTTCGGCCCGTAAGAAAATCCCGAATGTAGTTGAAGGTCCCAGGACCGGGATTTATTGAGTGGAGGTTGGTAAGTAGAGCCTCATGTGCTACATTGTCAAACGCCTTGGCTAAGTCTAGACCTAGAATATAGCCTTTGTACCTGAGCCAATTGGGGGTTGTATAACATGATGGGAAAGTTTCAGCATCGTATCTGCGCTGAGAGTCGAGAACGGAAGCCAAGCATAGTGGGTGGCATGATGTGGTTATCCTCGACATAGGTGTGGAGTCGGCTGAGGACAACATGCTCCATTAATTTTCCCAAAGAAATGGGCCTTAGATTTTCAATGGATAAGCGTTTACCCGGTTTAGGTATGAATGTGACCTTCGCATGCTTCCATGCTTCCGGGATTCGGCCTTCCGCCCAACATTCATTCATAAAAGCTGTCAGTGCTGTGATGGATATATCGTCTAATTTTCGGAGAGATTTGTTGGTGACACCATCTGCTCCAGGGGCGGAGTTTACGCGAAGCTGCGTCATGGATATTCGTACTTCGGCTTCCGTGATGTTGGCATCAAGTTCGGGATTCGCAGGCCCAGCATACGTCGGAAGGGTGGTCGAGGGACGGGAGCTGATATATAACGTTTGTAAATCTCGTAGGAGGTCTGGGTCGGTTCGCGGGTATTTGTGTATTACCTTTGCCATACTATCAAATTGGGTAGCTTTGCAGTTGGCTGTGTCTAGGAGGTACCGCAGGAAGTTCCAAGTGCGGGAAAGACCTAATTGTCCTTGCATGTTTTCGCACACCTGTCCCCATTGCTGGTGAGCTAGTTTTAGGGTGTAATCCTCAATGCGTTGATCAAGCTGCGCAATTTTCAGTTTCAGCGCGCGGTTATGCCTTTGCGATTTCCAACGTGTTTGGATTGACTTTCGGGCCTGCCACAGATGCAGGAGGTGTTTGTCTGGCGTTGTGTGGTTTATTTCTTCTGGGGTCTCCTCAGTGTGGTGGCCAATATCCTCACGAAGGGTGGAAACCCACTCATCGAGATTTTCGATTTTGGATGGGGCTGTTTGACCACGGAAAGTGCGGAATTTATCCCAGTCAGTCAGAAGAGTTCGTTTACCTTTCCTTCGATAAAATCCAGAGGTGAAGATAGTAGATATGAGGAAGTGATCACTACCCAGGTTTTCCCCTGTATTGCTCCATTGCTGTACGTCTACATGCCTGCAGAAAGTTAAGTCTGGGGTTGTATCTACTGAGACACTGTTACCTAGTCGAGTCAGGGTATGGGGGTCAGTAACAAGTGTGAGGTCTAGTTGTTGCGAATGTAGCCATAAATCTCTTCCTTTGGGGCTGTCTTTGTAATAGCCCCAGGCTGTGCGGGGCGCGTTAAAATCTCCTACTATAATTAGGCCGTTGTGATAGTTGTGCTGTGCAGGTTTAAGAGTTCTCGAAAAGAGGATGCCAAATCTGCGTTGTCGTTCTCGTGGGGGGCTCTATAAGTGTAGGATAAAAATGCTTTGGTGGTCACGTTTTTGTGGTAATAGCTCTATGAGAACATGGTCTATGTCGATGCCTTCGATTGTATGTTGGATCGCCGTAAGATTACGTTGAATTAGGAGGGTAGTGCTGAAATTTATAGCGCCCGATGGTGCATAGGCCTTGTACCCGGGAAGGTTTGTTGCGCCATGCGTCTCCTGTAGGGCTATTATATCCGGAGGAGCGGAGAATGCTTGAACGAACTGCTGGAGGTTCCCCCGTTTCCGGCGATATCCCCTGCAGTTCCATTGCCAGATTTTATACGTTTGGCGGGGAGCCATAGTGTAGCAGGGTTCAACAGCGGTTTCGCTGGTGTTGAGGCCGGCGGTCGGTCGTATGGCTTCGCTCTAGTCTCCTGCACGAGAGCAAGTGTTGAACCTCTTTTCTCGAGAGTAGTGACATTAGTTTCTAGGCCATCTAACCGCGAGCACAGTTGTTGTATTTGCTGTGCAATTGGCTGTACTAATTGCTGCAACTGCTGTAGGAACTGCTGGGTTTGTTGCTGTGTTTCCTGCTGTATTTGCTGCATCTGAAGTTGTGTTTGTTGTGCCAGTTTCGCGAATGCGGTTTTGAGGGTTCCCACTTCGGTGGGAGTAGGCGTAGTACTAGAGGTCGGCAGCGCTTACGTTTCGGGGGTGAGGGATCATCCGGTACTTCATCCTTTGTGGAGGGGGAGGGTGCATGTGGGGTCTCCGTTGGGGAGGATTTAGTTTGTGATTTTAGGGTAGCGATTTTCTGTTGTTGTTGCTGAGTGAGTTGTTTAAGGCGATGTATTTCCTCCCTTAGAGCCTGCATCTCTGCACTCTGCATGCTAGTTAGTGCGTTGTCACTCTGCGTGTTGCGGGAGGCCTTCTGTGCCCAGCTCACCTGTTTCTCCCCCGGTGAAAGGATGGCTTTTGAATCCGGATGGCTCTCCAGGGGCGGGAAGGACTGAGACAGGGAGCGGTTTCGGTTCCCTGTATTCTGGCGTCCTCGGGAGACCGAGCGGCTTTCAGACCGGCTGCCAAGGTTGAATCTAGTCCGGGAGCGGCCTCTGTGGTCACCGCCGTTGGCGTCTTGTGTCGTTTGTGGCTTCTGCTTTTGGCGTTGTTGACGGGACGCTGGCGTCTGGAATCGCTGCCTGAATTCAGTAGATGACGTAACGTGCTGGCCGGAGCATATTGCGCAAATGGGATCACATTTGTGGTCGTCGGTAGGGTCGTCAATACCGCAGCTCGAGCATTTGAGAACTTGAGGGTTTGGGCAGACGTCTGCACGGTGGCCGCGTGTACGGCAAATCGTGCATGCTTCGATTTTTTTTTCTGAAAACGCGGCACCGGTACAGGGTGCCCCTGTAGCTAACCCAATATGGGACTTTGCTACCGTCGAAGACGATAAGTACCGAGTTGGTTTGACCAAGTCGGCGAGCTTGGAGAACAGGCGGGGTGGTATTGAATTTGGTTAGGCTTCTGGCGATGTCTTCGGGGGTATCCTAATCTGGACTATTGTAGATTATCCCTTTAGCTGAATGGTCTGGTGCCGTGAGGTAGGTAGCAACTTGGTGTTGTACGTTTTCAAATTTGAGGGCCTGGATCGCTTGATACTGTTCAGCATGCTTCTCAGAGGGAGTACTCACAGAGATGGAGTTCTGGGTGTAATTTAACCGGACCTGATCGGCTTGGGCAGCAGAGGGTGAAAGTCCAGCTTCATTCTTCAGGGCGTCTGTGATCTGTGCTACACTCCAGACGCGAAGGTTGAGTCCCCCACGAGGCCGGAGGACGATTTTGTAGTCATCATGCGGTAGCGGTGGCTGCGGTGGCGTCCGTGGACGCGGTGGATTCGGAGCCGTGGCCGACTCCTCGCGTTCCGTAGTTGACGTGGCGTTTGTGTCAAAAAGTAACCGTGGAAGGGGAGGAGTGCACCCCTGAAGACCTCACCAAAGGCGGCTGGTGAGGTCTTCAAGGTTCAAGGTGGTGAGGTCGCAAGCGATTGCGACCGGCTCAACAGAAAGCAGAATTCCATGGGATCGAGGTGGCGCACGCTCGCCGAGCGGCTTGCCCGCCGTTAGGCCTAGCGCGACGACTCACCTCTTCGAGTTGGAAACTGCCTTTCTAGGCTAGAAGGGAAGCTCCCTTGATTTGTTGAAACACAGTCTTCTCACACAATGTTCCACGCTCTCCTGCTTAGACTGAGCTGTGCTACCCTGCTTTAGCTCACTGGCTCCTTCTCCTTCGTCGACGCGCTCGTTGCTGACTTAAAATTTCAGCTCTCGTCAAAGCTTTCCGCCAGATTTACGACCTCCCTAGGTTTTAAGAAGCTGGACTTGTCATTGAAGGCGATATGAGCTCTCGCATCTGCACTCGGGGCTTCTTTCAATCGGTCCGAGATGGTTAGTTGTTTGAATGCCTCGAGAGAAGTTACCTGGCAGCTGTCAAGGTAATACTCAAGGTAGTTTTCTAGACGCACCACAAACTACTCCCATATCTCCTTTGTGCCTTTGCACGCGGATGAGAGTAGACGCTTGTATTCAGCAGCTGTTAGCCTCAAGCCGTCTAAAATTTTGTTTTTCAGGAGCGCGTACTCGCTCCGCTCCTCGTCAGACAAACGCGTGAGCAGCCCGCGTGCCCTGCTGCTCAGTCGGGGCAAAACTAGCCCAGCCGACTACTGGATCGGAACTTCGTACGACCCCACTGTGGCCTCTAAGTGTTCGAACCACCCTGGCACTAGGGCTTCTTGAAGCGGCATCGGTGTGAGGACCCCATTCAAAAGGTTTGCGAATTTTAACCTTCTGTCCTCATCCGTTCTCCCGTTTGCTTTCGCGCTAGCGCCAAGCCGTGCTCTGTTGCACTCTGCTTGGAGCGCATTGTTGCGTTCTCCAGTGCCAATCGTTACTTTTCAACCTGCAATTCCGCCATTCGTAATTGCATCTGCAGCTCTGTCATTTGCTGCCCCGACGCCATAACTGTAGGAGGACAGTGGGACTTTGACTCGCGGCTGCCAACTTTATGCTTCGCGCCCCGTTCTCCCTCTCTCCCTGTTTATTCTTGTCGCTCCACAAAACCCAAGGCTTTTGCATAAGCACGAGCCGTACAGAAACAGAAAGGTACTCGCCTGGCTATTGTAGCTCCGCTTTACGAGGCTGTCAGTGCCCCAGCATGGGCGAACTAGCAGGGAAGTTTGTCGCTGCGCCGCCTGGTCCCGGTCAGGAACTCACCCCCTTCACTAGCGTTGCCTTTGCCGAATCCCGCTTCTTTCTCACTGGGAGATGGCTTGGCATGCTGGTCAGCGTCCGAGATGCATGCGTCTTGACAGCCTTCTTTCTTGTCTCCGTAGCATGGCCGGTCTACTTCAATCGTGATTCTTGTCAATTGCGCCAGTTAGGCTAGATGAGGTTCTTCTGTTTTCTTATACTTCTTCACCTCCCGATTTAACCGGACTACGCATACCACAACTTGCTATGTACAAAGTTTATATTACATTATTTACAAGCTAAGAAAGGCTGGACGTCTTCAGGGTGCGGCCTCTCTGCACAGCACGCGACTCGCATCTCTCGCGTGGTGGTTTTGATGACTATGATAAGGGGGATGAATTACTGGACACGGCTTATGCCGGCCTGAACGGGCGGCGGCACTCTTGGTATCCAGGGGAATGGGTCAGGGACGGGTGGGAGGGGGAGGGGGGGAAGACGCACGAGCAAAAGTCCGCCGGAGTCCAAGGGGCCGAAGCACGGAAGCACCGCGACGAGGTCTACAAAACACAGAGGGCTATCAGGGGTTCCCGCGGATAACACATCACGAGCGCAACCACTTCCGGAAAGTCCGAGCCCAGTGCAGGGTCGGCTTAGATGCGAGCAGCATGCTGCTCGATAAGCGTCCTGGTCCGGTGAAAGAGCCAGAACGCCTGGAGGACTGCGGGGGAACCGCAGTATGCTGTCACGTCGGTGAGACTGGGCGGCAGCTGGGGGTGACCGCTGGGAGACCGCTGCCTTGGCAGCGGCGCGGCAAGTAGGGCTTATGGGCCATCTGGGGAGATGGCACGCCGAGGACCGTGAGCGGGGAGCCCACGGGACAGTGTCTTTTGGTTAAATCCTGGAGGCAGTGGAAGGAACCGCAGTGGTACCTCAGCCGAGGTGCGGCGGTGGACGCTGGAGGAACCACCGGGAGGGCGGCGCGTCGAGGCCCGAGAGCCCGAGTCCCACGGGACTGCTGCCGAAGCAGCAGAGAGGGCCGCAGAAGCGGCAGGTGACGCTGGATACGTCGAGGCCCACGAACCTGGATCTGCTCAATTCATTTGCGATATCAACAATAGAGGCAGCATCGTAAAGCCTCCCAATCCAGACAAGGGCCGTTCAGGCTGCACAAGAAGCAGGCGGACAATAAAGTCTCCTAAAAGTACTGTGAGAATAGATGGCCGGCAAATCATAAGCTTCCTGTCCACATGCCCAATTATAGGGTGGTACTGGGAGAACTTTCCGTTTGCCAGGAAGCTTAGCTGAAGGGCTCTGTATTGCTATTACCCGCATATTTAAGGCCAAGGACTCTGCCTCGTGAATGAAGGGCAACAGTGAGTGAAAAAGTGTTCAAATCGGGCATTACGACAGACATTAAGGCCGTAGTTGGTTGTTGTGAGCAGTGTGTCAAGGCCAGAGTACAACCATCCGAGCCTCTTACTCGTCCTCTCCCCCAGCTTGCCCATGGGGAGAGATAGGAGCTGATCTGTTTCACTATAACAGAACGGACTTATAGTCACTGTGGACTTATTACTCGAAGTTTGCTGAAGTCGTGAATCAAAACAGTGCGTCGGATTCAGCTACAATATCTGCAGTGAAATCTATCTTTGCCCGGTAAAGCCTTCTTCTCAGTGTAAGAACAGATAATGCACCTCAATTTGCGTCCAGGGAATTTGCTGTTTTCCAGCTAATATGGTTCCGAGCATACGACGAGCAGCCCTAGGTTGCCGCAGTCCAATACAGGAACCAAGTGCGCTGTGAGGATTGTTAGGGTGAAGACACAAGACCCATTTCTCGCGCTCCTGAGATACAGGGACACTCCAGATGTCTTAGGATACAGTCCAGCTCAGCTGTTGTGGGCGTCGTTTACCAACCTTCGTCCCAATAGCACGAAGCATGGAAAACCAGTCCGCCATTACTTGACCGGGTGACAGAGAGGAGCAAAGACTACAATGAATAGCAGGCCCGAGACTTCAATCGAAGGAATGCAGCTCGAGAGATACCTCCTCTGCTGCCGGGAGACAGGGTATGGGTATGGTCAGAGAGGTGTCCTATGTTGTGGAAGCTGACAATGAAGGCCCTCTTCTGCAGCGAAGCCGCAAGGAACTAGTAGTCTTCACACCTGTGGTATCTTCAGTCACACAGCAAGCCGAGGAGGACTGTCCTCGTCCATGTGGTGATACTGGTGCGTACCGGATACGAAGTGGCAGTGAGGTGGTAGCGCTAAGATGGCTGAACTTATAGTTTGTGGTGCAGTGCCAAGTGTTTCAAGGAGGGAAAATGTAGGGGTCGGTAAAGGACCTCCTACCTTTGGCCTAGATGACAGTGCCTTCTATGTATGACGTATGAGATTGGCCTGACAAGTGAATAAAGGGGGACTTGTTCATAACTCGTGGGAGTAAGTCGTCTCCCTGTCGCTCCTAACCACCAACCCACAAGGTCTAAAGGGCACTCCACAATTTGACATTCCAGTGTGTTTTGACATCACACACAAGACCGTCTCCTTTAGTTTCGCCTTAGTGGAAATATGGCCATTGTGGCCGATATATATCCCGAGTCGCCCGGTTCAGTAGTCGAGCGCCCAAATACCCGAACCAATACTTTCTTTTGGTGCCTTGCTTCCACTGACGGTATTATGCACCACCTAGCCCCACAAGCTGTTATTATGACCACAGCTCTGCACGCAATGCATTTTATTGCCGTAGCCATTGTCAGGAGAGGTCGCATTGCGAGCACACAGCTGTGTCTGTCAACAAAAACAAAGCTTAAAAATTACCAGGGATATGTATGGTAAACCGTGAAAAAGCACGGGAAGCTGGAGTTTCAATTGCACATACTTAAAGAGATGGAACCAGTGAAGACAGACGCAGGACAAGAGGAGGTGCACACACAACACCACTGTGCTCCCTCCTCTTGTCCTGTCTTTATTCACCGGTTCCATCTTTGTCAGCAGTATGAAAGAACTAATTGTCCAGTAGTGTACGCTCTTGAATTATTATTTAGCTCTACATGTGACGCCGTCTGGCATCCGCTCCTTCAAATGACGGATATTTAACCGCAACCTCCATGATCGGCTCCGGTACAACGGCGCGCTTAGTAGCGGTGGGAACGAGTTTAACCCTACTTGTAGCATCATCTGCTAGCCGCCGCTTCAAATGGCTGATATTTAGCCCTACTTAAATATGCGTATAACGAGCGAACGCGCCCTCCGTCGCAGCTTAGTTTTTATTGGGAAACCAACGGCCCAAACAAACAAGCAACAACTACCGTACAAGGTTGTTGGTCCATAATGGTGAGTATATAAGTGCTTTCGCATTAATACCGGGTCTCTGTTCTCTACCCCATTGCAGAGGAGGCCGTAAAGATGTTCCCCGCTGGTACTTTGATGGGAAACGGTGTCTTCGATCTCGGCCAGACCAATGTCCTTCGCAAGAAGGGCAACTTTTCATCACTGTTGAAGAGTGTAGGAGCAGCTGCGCAACGACAAACTCCTCTGACTGCCGTGCCCCGATCTGGACACTATGTGGGCGACAGCTACAAGGCGGTTATTTTGCACACCGGGTGAGGGATACGGGACGGTTCATCTGCAGCAAAATGTCGTCCATCACAACCAGGCCAAACGGAAACGTCTGTCCCAGGGGAGCCAACCGGTTCCTTAGCCTGCAAGCTTGTATAAAATCCTGCGTTCGCGCCAGGAAATGATTAGTAGCGTTAATGAGCGTGTAAAACACAGGCTGTATACGGGCTTCGTGACTATCATTTGGTACAGGCGGAAACTATTTGCATGCACACAGCAAATTCATTTATTTCATTTCTGCCTGGCATAAACATACATAGGAGTTGCAGAAAATTCTAGGGGGCAGTTTGGACCACTAAACTGCGATAATGCGAAAGCCGCTATTGCGTAGTGGTCCGAAGCCCTCCACTACGGCGCCTCTTTCCTCTTTGTTGCGAAAGCAACACTGCGCTAGGTGGTGGTGGTGGTAGTGGTTATTTATTGTATATACAAAAGGAAAGAAAAGATGTCTGCCAGCCTCGGTATCTGCTATCTGAAGCACCTGAACTGGGGCGGCGGAAATAAAAGGTTTGGTTTGGTTTGTGGGGTTTAACGTCCCAAAGCGACTCAGGCTATGAGAGACGCCGTAGTGGAGGACTCCGGAAATTTCGACCACCTGGGGTTCTTTAACGTGCACTGACATCGCACAGCACACGGGCGCCTGACTTTTCGCCTCCATTGAAAAGCGGCCGCCGAGGCCGGGATTCGATCCCGCGTCCTTGGGAACAGTAGTCGAGCGCCCTAACCACTGCGCCACCCCGGCGGGGAATATAAAAGGATAGTGAGGAAAAGGTAGAGGGAATCAAAGAGGTGAGCGATAGGGAGAAAGAAAAGAGTAGGTAAAAATAAAAGAAATATATACACTATGGTACAGTATAAAGTAGTTTGCTTGAGGCCCACCCGCAAATGTCTTAGGTCACTGAGCACTCGGCACATTGGGCGGGCCTCCGCGATGGCTCTGCCTCCAGGCAACTGTTCAGAACGCACGCACTTGTACACTGTACAAAACACTGAGGGCTGTCGTGGGCGATCGGCCGTTATTGTGCGAAATAGCACACGCGGAGCGTTCAGTCACAGCGCGCACTATCTGGCGAAATGAAATAGGCGGGTCATGAAGCTAGGTCTGAGTGATTTTTCGGAGCCCCGGAGAGCCCCGACGGCGTATGAGCGAGGAGCGAGTGACGTCACACGGAGGACACAAGGTATATGTACTATGGTAGCGAAGGCTCCATAGACGCCCATACGTACAAAACATGGCGGCTCATGGGCTCCAGCGACCAATGAAAATTGGGGGGCCATGACGTCAAATGACGTCACCCATACGTTCACTTTGGCGCGAATTATAAATCTTTTTTTTTTTTAAACCTCCGCGTTGCATTGACGAACCTGCATTTTTTGAAGGTTGTTGCCTTTCAGCGCGCGCCAACCTTTGCCATCTAAATGAACTCGAGTTTGTTTTTTACGCCCTTGTTTATAAGCAGTTGCTCCAGCACAATGAAAGTGGTTGGCAAAGGTGGCGGCATAGAAAGGCAGCAACACTTCCAAATAGAGACCACGCATGCAAATTCATAATACAAATACTGCTGCAAGTCATGCAAGTACTTTGGCCACTTTGTCCTTCAGCACAGTAAGGTGGTGTCCAGAAATACTGGTGCAATGGGGCAGTCGTGCCCAGTTCGCCACAGAGTGTACCAAGTGAACAATTATGGTTTTCATGTTCATGGTTTATTGCATCAACCAATAAAATACAGCAACAAATCACAACGATAAAAAATGCATGTCGTTGACAGCACAAACAGTAGCGCTGTTTAAGCTCGCTAATCATCTCAATGATCACAGCTGAGGCATAGAAAAGGCTTGAAGTAACTGCCACAAAACATCACCAGATATTAAACATGCATGTACAGAAAACAAAGCTATGACAGCTGCAATTGAAATAAAAATGTCATGAATTAGTAGGTGCATCAAAACATACGTGGAGCATAGAGCACTGGGATCACTCAAGTTTAAATTCTTCGGAAGAAATTATACAGCAGTTTTCAAGGCAATTTCAAGGTCGCACCAGTCCAGACATCTTTAGAATCAACAAACGTGCTTAACACAGGAGCATTAGAGCATACATTGAGTCTATGCGCGCAACCTCCAGATCTGCTCACCGGTGAAAGTCAGCCAGGAAGCGGTAAGACACCGACGGTTGAGCCCACGCTGTCGCAACGTGCCACAGGACATCGCTTCCTCACTTTGTGCGGGCTCATCTTGCGATAAAAAGCTAAGCGCGATACACTGCTGTAAAAAGACTTCGCACTGCCCGCACGACGAAGGGGACGAAACCAAAAAACACGGCTGCAGGGAAATATTAAATCTCACCAAACGGCGACAGAGCAGCGACCAGCAAGGACGTCAAAATCTTCGCGAAAGGGACATTTCAGACTTTCAAACTAAATTACGCTTTCACGGGCGCACCAAGGCCCGCACCACGGCAGTTCGTGACGAGCAGCAAACAGCGATAAGAAACCGTTTCGCGCTTCGTCAGATTCGTTATCTCCGTTGCCTTGGTTACCTCTGGCAGCGCCTCCTGACCGATGCAACATCAAGGGGCTGGGGCGATAAGAGTGTTGCAAGATACCTTACCTCATGCACAAACGAAGTTATCAAAATGTCTATTCTTTTTATGTTGATTGATACGTTTTAATTTGTAGTAATATAATTTCCTAATCTGAGTAGTTGGCCCCCCGACCTGTGGCTATGCTGCTGTACCGCTGAACCGCTTTTGGGCCCAGCCTTCGCCACCATTCTACTTCCGCCATGAAGGACAGCTGGAGAGCCGCGTCGGAGCAAGTGGTGTTGGTCGGAGCCGCCACCGACGCCGCTGCGCGGGTGACTGAGGTGCCACCGCCGCCACGCCACCTGCGCATGCGCCATGAGGTAGTGACGTCACACGGTGTGCGATGAGGGCTGAGGCAATGCCTCCTATAACTGCTGAGGCCACCGCCGACTCCTCCAGTGTCTCTTAAGAGGAGAATGGCGAAAGCCTACTCTCCCTCCTATCATTTGCTTCTCATCGTTTGCCTCTTATCGACGTCTTTGCAGTGTTACATATAATTATAATTGGTTTACAGGAAAGGAAAGGGGCAGTCTCTGCCACTCTCCGGCAAGTGTGTTTGGAGGGATGGTGAAGTGTGGCTGTTTCTGGCCCTACGGGGCTGGTACAGGTAGGTCAACGCCGCTTGCGGTGGGCGCTAGCCTGACCACGAATGTTTATCTGTTGTAGGCCATCATTGCACCCGACACCGCTTAGGTGGTGGACGATGGCTGTTGCGGCGCGCGTCTTTCTCTCCCTCTCCTTCTTTTTTCTTCTCTCCTTACTCTCTTTTGTCCGCACGAGGCAGCGGATGTGGCTCAGCGCCCCGCCGGGGTGGTGCAGTGGTAAGACGCCCGACTACTGTGCCGGAGTACCCGGGTTCGAACCCGACCTCGGCGGCTGCGTTTCGATGGAGGCGAAACGAAGAGGCGTCCGTGTGCTGTGCGATGTCAGCGCACGTTAAAGATCCCCAGGTGGTCGAGATTACTCCGTAGCCTTCCACTACGGCTCCTCTTTCTCTCTTTCCACTTTCACTCCCATCTTCCTCCCTTCCCTTACGGTGCGGTGGCGGTGTCCACGGAAAACAAGTGAGACAGTTACCGCGCCTTTCCCTTCCTATAGACCCTTTCAACACGGGGAGCGCCATCTTCCAGACCAAAGCCTCAAATCAGGCGGCAAGGGGCCAAGAGTAACTTGCTAGCGTACTAGCGGCGAGAGTAACGTGCCGCTCAATGTTGCCCATTCCGTCTGGACTGCATGCGAAGCACGGCTACGGTTGCATTCATTGGCATGTGCGTGTGATTGTTTTCCGCTGTGATTGCTTCTAGTTCCGATGTCGGACAGCTACCAAGCTTCCTCTGGACAACACTGCTCTGTTTACGGCTGCACAAACAGCCAGAAAAAAAGAAATGCGGAAAGCGCATTGCGCAGCTCATCGCGTTGTTCAAGAAGACTGTGGGTGCAACATGTTTCAGCTACACAGTCTGTAATCCCATCAGGATGCTCGTAGTCCTGATCTGCAAAAGAAAAGTAGAAGATTACTTTGGGAAATTTATAATTACAAAGTACGCTTTTTGTATACAGTAGCTGAAAAAAAAAAGTTGAGAAAGGGGAAATGAGTATTCTGAAGAATTGATTGAAACCCATGCACTTTGCTGCGAAACGGCAGCTGATTGCAAGGTGCTAGCGATGATAAGACGCTTATGGAGTGCAGATTGCGGACAGTGGTCTCTAGTTCTGCGCAATTAATACCGCCGTTTACTATCTCTTTTTTTTTGTCTTTTTATTTGTGGGTGTACGTGAGTCAAGCATGCTCTGAACGAATATTTTCTGGTCAACGTTTTAAATTTGCCTACATAAAAAATAAAGGGCTAACAGCGGTATTTGTCGCAGAACTACAGACAGCACGACCCGCGATCTGCGCTCCATGATCGCCTTATCACAGCTAGCGGCCGGCACCTTGCAATCAGCTGCCGCTTTGCGGCAACGCTAGCAAGGCGAGAGTTTTAACAGTTAGCGGAACCGCGACGCCCTTTCTACTTTGTTTCCGACAGCGGCAACAGCGTAACGCCCCAAGTGGGTTTCGAGGGCCACGCGCTCGCGTGTTCCTGCTCATATTGCTCATGATAGTACGTTCGTGTACTCTGGAAGCACCTGCATTAACCCGATACCCATCGGAAACCCCTGCGCGGGAGCGTGTTAGACGACACCCGTCGGCAGCCGCGCCGCCGCATCGCCTCTTTTTGTTTGTGTGTAGTTCGCTTTCCTTTCCCAAGCGAGGACCGCTGGCAGCATTTATCTCCCGTCTTTCTCGCTCATCGACCCAATCGCACATCCACCTCACACTTTAAATGCGCGCCGCGGGTGACCCTAGCGACGCCACTGAACCTAAGCAAACATTTGTGTCCCACTGCACCATTAACCTTCCCACGGCTTGACGGTGGCAAGAAAAATTGCTCAAAAGCGAGGCTAGACGAATTGCGATACAGCCCACGTTATGCAGAGCTTTATTAACTTCCAACGTAGCGATTCGGTAGTTTGGGCTGTGTAAATGAAATTGCCGTCTGAGACCACAACGGGCTCCAACTAATTACAGCTGGAAGTGAAGACATAAATTGAGTACCGCTAGCTGATGCTCTCTGCTTGGCTTCAGAATGGCAAGAGCCTTATTTCCTTATTGCAGCGACATGCATGTCGAATATTATACGCTGCAGGGAGCTCATCCACTCAAGTGCACTCGCTTACATTTTTCTGAACGATAACGCGTAGGCAACAATCATCTCAAGTACTCAGTGTCACGGGCTTAATATCACAAATTCTCTTGCTCGGCTTCCGTAAAAGTAGGAGTTAAACACGCCGTATTGGAGACGCCACCGAAATGTGATCGCCGCAGCCGGGATCAAACCCGCGTCTTTAGGGGCAGCAGCTGAGTATCCGCGACATCTGTATCGGCCAAGCGAGATGCAGAAAATGGTATAGAGTGAATAGCTATCGAAACGAAATAGTATAAGCAGTAATCTTACCTCCGATATTAAGCCGGGTTGGCTGTGTCCCCGTCGAGCACGACGGACGAGTGTCAACTGAATGCACAGATGCCATGAAACAAAACAGCCCGTTTTTCATATTGTTACTTGGTGGCATGACAAGCGATGGAACATGGCGACACAACAGAAACAGAACGACGTGATGACATGACGATGAAATATGCTTTAATTTGTATTTGTATTTAATTTTTGTATGTATGAAATATTTGTATGTAATGTTTTGAAATAAATAAGAAACAGAACGACGTGATGACATGACGATGAAATATGCTTTAATTTGTATTTGTATTTAATTTTTGTATGTATGAAATATTTGTATGTAATGTTTTGAAATAAATAAGAAACAGAACGACGTGATGACATGACGATGAAATATGCTTTAATTTGTATTTGTATTTAATTTTTGTATGTATGAAATATTTGTATGTAATGTTTTGAAATAAATAAATAATTTATATATATAAAAAAATGGCCAGCGGGCCTAGCGCGAGCGTTCCGACCTGCGCCACTGCCCGCTTCGTCATCTTCGTAGCAATATATTCACAACAGCCAATCTCCTTCAAAGTCTTGCGGATCAAAAAATGCTCGTACAAGCATTGACGCGGAGATTGTTTCTCCCAAAACACGGCAAAAAGCGGCAAACCGCACGTAAGCAAGCGCAGAGAACAGCAACGCGACGAACTCCTTGCAGTCCTCGTCCTTGCTTTTCCTACCGGGGATTTAAAAATGGCAGCGCCCCTGGAGGCTTGTTGAAAAGGTCTATAAATAAATCAGTTTTTTTTTAAATCAGCTGGCTCAGCTACAGAGCCAGTAGCAGGCCCGTGCATTTTAACGCGGTAGCGTTAAGGAGCTCGTGTCGCAGAAAAGCCGGTGTCGTCGGCGTCCAGTAAGCGATAAATCCCGGCATGCACTTCATAAATAAACATGCACTTCATAAATAAAAAGCAAGAACCAATATGGGCTGGGTGGGAATCGAACCAGGGTCTCCGCAGTGTGAGACGGAGACGCTACCACTCAGCCACGAGTTCTTTTTTTTTTCTTTATTTCCTGGCTTTGGTTCATACCATTTCACAAGAACACAACACGAATAACACAAAACAAAGTACATATTGGAAGGTCATCATCAGCCAATGTCAGGCTGGCTTCGTCTCAGTACATTAAAACTCCCGCAACGACAGCAAAGGCTCTACCCTTGAGAGCCATTCGGGAGGTTCAGCAGCCACTTTCTGTATGGCAATAAACCAATTCACACTTTCTCGAAAGTATATTCTAGCGGGTCGAGCATCCCTGTCGCAGTGATAGCCCGCCATTCTGGAGCGCCATATAGAGTGGAGGCCCATGAGCATGATTAAATCATACGGAACGCCATCTTCATTATCAATGCTTAAATACCGGATGCCGTGGGAGTCTAGTGGAAATTCTTTCTTTATCGTACGTTGCAAAACATCCCAGACATAAACCCCTTCCCAACAATGCAAAAAAACATGGTCTATTGTTTCCGGCTGCTTGCAGATTAAACAGTGCGCCCCCCACGGTAAAAAAAAATCCCTTTCCTCCAAAAACTTCTTTACTGATAATGTTCCGGTGTGTAATTTAAAGAACAATGTCTTAGCTCCTGGCGACACCTGCATTTTCTTTACTCTCTTCAAGACATCTCTGCCCGGACCTCCACTGTATAAGGTTCTGTACAAGGGTTGTGGCAAAACAATGTCACATAAATCGCGATACAGCTTTTTTCGTTTTACAGTGGACAAATATTCATTAGAAAAACGCACTGAAAGAAATCTTACACTAGCGACGACCTCCCTGTAATAACCAAAAATCCCACCCGTAGCTTCTTCGGTGGAGACAACAAACTCCGGCCTACCTTGGCAGACGGTGCGTAAGAAAGGGTCCGAAGCATCCCGAAAAAACAAAAACCGGTTGACCACCTGCCGTAAAAACAGATGGCCGAGTCCCAAACCGCCACGTAAAAGTCAGCCACGAGTTCGATGCTTGAAAGCGGTACAAAAGCGTTCTAGTGAATGCGGTGTTGTCTTAGAAACATGCCGTAGAACGTTATACTGCAGTGTATATCGGTAATTATGAGCATGTTACTTACAGAAGTCGCAGTTACACGAGTAGCGAAGTACGTTTCCGCTACATTTCTTCTGCGCTCTGCGCACATGCAGAGCCATCTTGCGGCAAACACAGAAGAACCCCTCCTCGCAATGTGCGGCGCTGCCCCGACACGTGGCGCGCCCCTCGCCCCTGACGTTTCGCCGTGCACCCTCACAGGTTGTAGAATCAAGCGTCTTTCCTTTCTTTAGATCACTATCTTCGCTCACCCGCTTCTCCCCTTCGGGCCGCGCGGGTACCGGTGCGAGGATGCCCCAATACCCTTGCGTTTAGTAAGTTTTCTCGACGAGGTGCAATAACGCTATCGCGTTCCACTCTTGAAGGCGAAGCTTAAGCGTCCTCCAAATTTTTCGTTACTTTCTTCCTACAGCCACAACACCACCGCTCTTGTCGCGTGGCGTTCCATGGACGCGTTCAAGTCTCCTCCAGAATGCTGACGTCGTCCCAGACTGCAGCGCTCCATTTGGCCTCAGCAGCTGTCACGCTCGAAGGGTCACCGCCTCTCTATGTAAAGCGCGCCGCCTTCATTATGGTCAACAACATGTATACTACGTGGACATTACCGGTCCCTACCGTGGGAGGTGGTTCACCACGGCAGTGGTCCACAACACCAACACAGTGGCAGGAGTCATGTTCCACGCCCACAGCACATGCGGAGGAAATCGCGATCGCGCTCACACTCATCCTCCCCCAAGGGGCTGGGGCAGGTATAGGACACCGCCGCTTGCGGCGGGGGCTAGCCTGCCACCGAATTTTTATCTGTTGTAGGCCGTCATTGCACCCGCAACCGCTTCGGTGGTGGACGACGGCTGTTATTGCGGCGCGCTTCTTTCCTTCCCTCTTCCTTTTCTTCTCTAATTTCTCTCCTGTCTGCACGAAGCAGCGGAGTGGCTCAGCTACAGAGCCAGTAGCAGGCCCGTGCATTTTCTTTTCTTTCTTCCTACAGCCACAACAACAACAACCCAAGTGAAACACATCGTTACTGACTCCAAGGGGGCCTGTTGGATCCAAGCTGGGTTGGATACCTCCTCTTGCAAAGCGCATCCTACAAAATTGCTGTCGGTCCAGCTACCCTCCAACTCAGCTCATCTGGGTTCCCGGTCATGAGGGACACCTGGGCAATGAGTTAGCCGATCTGGTGGCCCGCGTGCTCTCTCCCCGGGCACTCAAACGTGCTCGGGAATTCTACTCCGAGCAATACTCTATCACCTTCAAAGAAATTACTACATATTATAAGGACAGCTACCGCCGCTTTCCGGAACCTTGCAAAGGTCTCCGGAGAGAGGACGAAAGGCTCCTCCTCAAAAGTTTCACAAACACAATGCTCTGCCCAGCTGTTTTGAAGTATTTCAATGCATATTTTGATGGGAGCTGAAGCCTGTGTAGAGCGACCTTCTCTGACATTCTCCGCATGGTTTGGGCCTGTCCATCCAATCCCCACCGTTCCGAATCCTTCATTACCCACCCTTCTAGAGAAGGCGGCGCTGCTCAGCTGCCATAACGCCCAGTGGACCTTGGTTTCCAGGGCGCGAGCGGTGTTAGACGCCATTGAGGCTTCGGAAGGGACCTCCACCTAGATTTGTGAGGGCTTGGGCTAATAGGGCCTCGGTCCAAATAACTCCTTTTACAAAGGAATAAATGAATGTTTGTCACCACCGATCACCACCACCATCACAATTCTTCTAGCCACCCTAACATAATGGAATGCTAAGGCGTAATCTCGACCACCTGGGGATCTTTAACGTGCAGAGACATCGCACAGCACACGGACGCCTCTCCATTTTGCCTCCATCGAAACGCAGCCGGCGGTGGTCGGGGGAGCCCGGGTACTCTGCCTAGAACGCCGGTGAACTTTGATGCGTTCAACGGAACGCTGGTTGAGTCCGATGCAACGCTCGGTCGCCTGCAGCCGAAGGTTTCGCTCCACATTCGGTTCAGCAGCTTTGAAACCCTAAAATTTCACTCCCACCTTCCTCCTTTTCCTTAGGGCTCGGTTAAGGTGTCCACGGATAACTGTGACAGTTACTGCGCCTTGTCGTTTCTGTGAACTAATTTGAAATGCCGCTGATGCCTGCTGCACTGTGACAGCTTCTGCATTCTGGGTGGTGCGGCGCTCGACTAAGCGCCAAGTAAAAGGCGCCGCACAGACGCTTGACGGGCGCAGTTCGAGACCACAGCAGTTGTGCGTACTGGCTACTAGTCGGTTGCTGGCTAAAGTTTGTGACAGATACTGCGTCTATTCTTTCCTGTTGTTACTGTTGTGGCTATTTTATTATGTATACAAAAGGAAAGAAAAGATGTTTGGCAGCCCCGGTATATGCTATCTGAAGCACCTGAACTGGTCTAAAAGCACTTGCTGCTGGGCTAGCTTGTTTCAGTTCATAATTAAATAGTTTAAGGCGCGAAAACCGGACAAGACACAAAATTAGGTGTTGGGACGAAGCGCCAACTTCCAACTGATTTATTGCATGCCAGAAACGTACTTGTATAGTTTGTCGTCGCATGCGTAGGTAGGTCACCTAAAGCTTAGGAACGAACTGATAAGGCGTGCTCCAGGAATATCTTTTCACAGTTATACAATAAAATTGATGTGTCGCTTACGCACAAGTTGCCTTTCTTTTTGATAAAAAACGCTTCTATAAACTCCCTAGCATTAGTATACTTTTGCCCAGAATGCGCACATCAGTGAAGAATGGCTCACACAATTACAGGACGGGCATTCATTAATGTGCTTAGTTAAATGTGTGCCTTCCTTGTTCTGCTTTACGTTTGTCTCGTGTTCCCGCGTTCGCTCATTCAGGCACCTGCCAGTCTGACCTATGTAGGAGTGCACGCAAGACAGGGGGATTTTATAGACAACCCCTTCAGCACATTTCACGAATGGTCTCCTGTGCTTCGTTCCGCAGCCTCGTTCCTTGGTTTCTTTATCGGTACGGGAGCAAAGGCCACCTAGATTTCTCGGTGCAGAAAAGGCTAGCCGTACGCCCTGGCGGCTGGCAACATTTTTAAATTATGGGCCACACGATGCACGTATGGCACCATCACTGGTCTTACCTCTTCTCGAGGCACCTCTGGCCTAGCACTACTAGTATCCTTCTTTGTTGTGTTTAGGAGACATTCAACCACCGCGGTCACGAGCGAACGGGGGAACCCGGCTGCAAAACGCCTAGCCAATTGGTGATTAAAACTGTCCCGCGTTTTGTGAGGGCATGACTTTTTGAGTGCCGATTCTAGGCAAAGTGAACTAATACCGCGTTTCACAAATTTAGAATGGCAGGAGTAAAAAGGTAGCTGCTTCTTTGCACGCAGAGAATATGACCAACAGACCCGATCACCACAGTACTCAGACTTCAAGGCTAAAAACTGTAATGAGTTTCGTGAAATCGAGGCCGCTCTTCAAGCAGCTGCAGACGCATCGATGAAGAGGCCAGGAGAGCGGGCCTAGCATGCTGCCCTGAAAAATCGGAGCTTATAGTGTTTCATAAAGGCAAATTAAATGCGCCCTTGACGACAGTCATTATACAGAGTGTGGAAGTAACAGAGGTTCAAGAGATCAAGATCCTGGGGCTCAGGCTACAAACAAACTCTGGAAACGCGCCAGCAATCAACAAACTGAAATGGGCAGTTCACCAAATAGCCAGACTAATACAAAGAATCACTAATAGAAAACGAGGCATGAAAGAACACGACCTCTTCAAACTCATAGACGCCTTCATCATAAGCAGGATTATATACTCCCTCCCGTACTCCAAAGAAACAAAGTTGAGAGAATCGACGCCATCATTAGAATGGCTTACAAAACAGCAATGGGCCTGGTTCGCTCGACTCCCAACGAAGAGCTCCTCAAACTCCCAACGAAGAGCTTCTCAAACTGGGGTCCACAATACCTACGAGGAACTCAAAGAAGCATAACGAACTGCCCAAATAAGGCGCCTATCCAGCACGCCCGCCGGTAGGACAATGCTTGAAAGATTAAGTATTGAGAGCGAACCCCTACAAGACCTCCTTCAAACTATTCCACGCGATATCCGAAAGAGGATCGCCATCAAACCTCTTCCTCGGAGCATGAACCCCCACGCCCATCAAGGCCGAAGAAAAGCCCGAGCTAAGAGAGTGCACAAAGCCCTGAGCCGGCTACAGGATGTCATCTACGTCGACGCCACAGAAGAAGCGGAACACCCTAACAAATATTCGATATGTGGAGTCACACAGCCCAACACTTAGCCAGTGAGACTCGTTATGGCAGAGCCTGTTGTGCTAATGTGTGCACATCCAGACCCCTAGTGGCGGAGGAGGCCGCCATCGCCGTCGCCATCGCTTTTACTAATGCAACAACCATAGTAAGCGACTCCAAACTGGCAATCAGTAACTTTGCTAGAGGTAGAGCCTCCAAACTCGCCTCACAAATACTCAGTGAAATGAGAGAATCTCCTCTCGAGAGAGATATCGAATTAATATGGACCGCAGCTCATGCGGAGAATCCGGGAAATGAGGCTGCCCACGAATACGCTCGAGAATTAGCTGGCCGAGCGGTGGCGCAAAATCAGGAATCGGAACCCTTCGGTGAGCCAGCCATATCATACCACGAACTCACTGCACATTACATAGCAATAAGAAGAACACTCCCACCACCCCATAAAACACTGACCAGACAACAAGTAATATGGAGACAGCTACAGACGGGGACCCTCCCCAATCCAAACTACATATCAAAATTCAAAAATAAGGATATAAATCCCTTCTGCCGGTTTTGCGGGGAGGAAGACAACTCCGAGCATATGATCTGGGCGTGCAAAGCCCATAAGCCTTCTTCAGAACTCTTGCCTGATCCCTCTAAACAAGCTTGGGACAAGCTAAGGTCCAGCGATGACCCTGGCATTCAGTTCAAGGCCGTCGAATGGGCCGGCGTTGCCGAAAGTCTCCACGGCCTGCGGTACGCTAGCTGACTGACGTCCCCTATTCCTCCCACTTATTGTGAATGAAGTTTTATCAGCCTCAGCCCCCTCTCGGTACCGCGGGAAGCCCCTCATTCACCCCTTAATTTGTTCCTGTCTCCGCTTCCGCATTGACCACCACAGAATTGAAGGGGAGATGCTTTAGAATCGCACTGACAAGCGGTAGTAAAGGTTGGTTGGTTGGTTTGTGGGGTTTAAAGTCCCAAAGCAACTCAGGCTATGAGAGACGCCGTAGTGGAGGACTCCGGAAATTTCGACCACCTGGGGTTCTTTAACGTGCACTGACATCGCACAGCACACGGGCGCCTTGCTTTTCGCCTCCATCGAAAAGCTGCCGCCGAGGCCGGGATTCGATCCCGCGTCCTTGGGAACAGTAGTCGAGCGCCGTAACCACTGCGCCACCCCGGCGGGGCGGTAGTAAAGGGTGTAGATAGCACGCTTTCCTGATGGCGGTTTACGCCTGTCGGGTGCAATGTGTCATCTCCCAGCAGTGACGAAATCACGGGAAGTAAGAACCACGCATGCATTTTCCCATGTACAGGCTCACCCTGCTCACAGTACACTCACACCCCACCCTTCTTTTCAGCAGTGGCAAGAGCTTTGGCAGGGGTTAGCGTCCTATATCCCCAACCCCACGGCGTCTTGACGACGAGCATGTAGTCGTTTTTTTTTTTCGCTGCTGGAAGTGGAGGGCGCGTGAGAGCGAGAGGAGTACGGGTTCTGGACCGAGGCGACAGCCAAAACGGGGAAAATATCTTTTCTTACACATTCATATCCTTATTTCTTACACATTCTGTGTGTTTAGGGCACCAAAAAAGTTGATAAGCCTCTGTAACGCAGTAAATGAGCATCACAAGCGTGGCAAGAGGAAGGAATGTGAAATTGCACATCAAAAAAGGTTCATACCTTGTCAGGATGAAATCATTTACAAGATCCCGATTTCGTGCGGAAAACAATACATCGGACAAACGGGAAGATGTGTTAATAAGAGGCTCCTGGAACATCATAATGACTGTGGGAAAATCAGCCACCCTGGAAATCTTGCGCAACATTGCTTGCGATGCGAAACTGGCTGCAAACCTTTATTCCACTGGACTGAAATTGTAGGCAAACAAAAGGAAAGAATTGAAAGAGAAATCGTAAAAGCCTTCTTAATTGAGTCAGCAGAAAAAGATACGTGCGTTAGTACATCATCTGTGGCTCTCACAAAAGAGGAGCTAGATATGATAGCTGTGCAGATGCGGAGTTGTGGTCGAAGTGATAACGTGCGTGATCACACGCATGAATGATGTGTTTGTGAGTTGACAAGAATGCTATATGTATATACGTACGTGTTTTATCGATAAAAATAAATAGTTGTAAGTTTGCGCTTCATTCGTGTGTCATCCTCCACTTGTCTCTGTCTATCAAGTAGCGCAGTATTCCACAGTATGATCAACCAACTGGCCCCCGTGTTTGCATTGTTGTTACACATTCTTTCTGCGAGCGTTGGCGTCAGGACGCAGTAAATGATTGTGTAGGAATATTTGTCGCACACATATTACGCAGCGTGTTCACACATTGGCGGCTAAGACCACGAGTGCCCGGTTTTCGGTACTCGATGTCGTAAGTTGCGACGCCGAACCTTGTTTCTGCGCAGCCTTGTGTACAGGTGAGTCGTTTTAACAGCCGACAAGTATTCATTCAAACTGGCCAGCCTGCTAGTGTGTAAGAGCACAATAAACGCATGCGTCGAAGGCGATAGGGATTTTTAAGTACTGAAAGCGTCCCTCGACGAATGTGAAATAAGTCGTATTTGAACAGCGATGAGAAATAACACTGTTCGGGATGAAAGAGCATTTTTCTTTCATTTAAACGTCGCGATAAGACGAGAAAGGGTAATGAAGGCTGGCCCCATATATTCCAGAGGGTGGCTGGTCAAGTTATTAAATTTACTCCATAGTTCATGTGCTGTTATCAGAATAAAGTGATGTAATTACTCCCTCCGTATTTAACGGTATGCGTAGTAGCAATATACACCACATTTTTTTAGTGTATAACTATAGACTCCTTCTTTACTCCGCACCTCATTATTTTTGTCTGTTTCAAAATTTGTTTTCAGTTTTGTAATGTCAGTAAATCTTCAGTAGATCTACTTCTACCGGCGCAATTGTTTTCTCTCAAAACCGCTCCCGGCGCACCTTATCTCCCAACGTCACTATAAATATCTCCCAATGTTACAATAGTCAAGTTGGAGCCTAGACTAGGCGGGGGATTCACGCGGGTGACCCAGTAATGGGTGTGCACGAAACATGTGGCGTCTAGACTAGTGTAAATAAATAGTTTTCTCGTGTCCGAAAAACGGCTGTTGCAAAGTCAACGGCTGATATAACAGTGGTGACAAGGAAGCAGATCCCTATTCAGCGTTAAAAGTATACTGACTAAAAAAGATTGCCGCCGAGATTTCCAGCGCAGATAGTAGCTATCGCATTGGGAGTGAACAAAACAATTCACTTTATGAACAGAAGCAAACCGAAAGTAAGTATTTTATTGAATATTTCTCAAATCGCCGCACCTTGCGGACTCCCATGAAAGCTCTGATAAAACCGGATAACAGGTCACATTTACCTGCCTCCCTCATGCCTCCCTAGCCAACCTCATCTTGCGTGGTCGCACCTGTTATTTTTCCTTTCCCTCATGGCACTCACAAAACGCACTGACGGACGTTGTTTTTTTTTCTTCTTTTTTTGGTGCTCATGTTCCTACGCACAATCCATCGTTCCCTCCCAGCGCGCAAACAATTGTAGCGTCCCCCTCGACCTCCGTCGTATGCAGCATTACACACTTCGCCGCATTGTGCATGGCGCGACTCCAGGGAACCGACACTGCTTGTAGCCGGTCAACCAACTTCAGGTGCGAGGCCGGCGGCGACGGGATCGCGGGGCCATGACGTTGCTGAGGTTAAAGGTGACGTCACACCCGCCGGCTCGCAGTCGGGAGCGCGCTGCCTCTGACCCGGCGGCCGCTCAGAAAACTTCAAAATACAGCCATCCACTCAAAACTAACCCGAATTATGTGTCTGTACTACTGTAATCGTGTCTTAAGAATGTAGTTGTGGTGTTTTCTCAATAGTTTTGGATATTTGTCAAGTATACTTTTAAGCTATGCCCTTGCAACACCTTGGCTACGCTCGCTTTTCCCGTACGGATACCGAAATTCAACGGCTTTACTTCGGCTTCGGTGTCATGGAGAGCGCCCAGAAAAGAACCTGCACTTGCTCAAGCTGTTCGGGGAGGTGACAAACGACGCTGTCTGTGCCGTGGTCCAGCCAAGCATGCCAGCTGCCGTGGTCTGCTAGAGAACTACACCATCGTAGGTGTACTGAAGAAGCATTTAAACCCGCAGCCATTTGAAGTCAGCAGCCGGCTCGCTTCCAATGACGAGACTAGTTGGAGGGAGAACTGGCTGTCCACTGCAACTTTGGAACAATGCCTATACGAACACAGCAGCCACTGAACAGTCAGCCAAAGCAGTGTCGTCGCTATCGCTTGTTTCCCTTACTATGTTTCCATTGGGGGTCATGCTTAGTGACAAAGCCTTACAAGAGCGCCGCTTCGCTGGAAATGACCTCGCGTTCTAGAAAGCATGTGGCGACCCATCGAGACAGTGCACCCGATAAGCCGTTCGCACAACCAGAGCCACAAAACGAAGCTAAGTTTGGAAAAACTTGGAAAAGTTCGCCGCTGTTGGCGATAGCTGTGACGAACAAAATACACAGACATGACGGTTTCAAGAAAGTACGTGCAACGTTGCTACCGGCGTGGACACCTATAAAAGGCCTGCATCACTATAAAGAAGCAAGATAAAGCAGCTATTTTGCGTAGCCACAGCGCAGATGCTTCAATTACACAATTTGGGACGTAACAAAGTGTCAGCTTCGTCAATGCTGTATGACCTTGACACTGTTTCTAACCTCTGCACATGGTCTAAGTAATAGCGTGCTTGATCATGAACCACCATTAGATGTACTTCGAAATGGACTCCGAACCGGAGCGGTGCATGCACCCTCATCAGCGAGGACACCTTTCACACAACGTGGCCGGAACAACCACGACGGCACCTACCTTCTAGGTCGTGGTCAGGACAGATCGATCCTCTCACCAATGGGTAGCGCCGGCATTGATGTTCCCAGAAATAAGGGGGTGAACTGGAAGCTGCCACTTTTAGCTGTTATATAGGCAGCGAATCAAGAATGATGGGAAGAAGGTGGTTTGGCGCACTCGTGACAGCGACAAAACGACTGCGGAATATCTCAAAGAAAAATATAAAACCTTCTTGGACAACGTTCCAGGACACAACATTCTTGTCTACCTGGGCTTGCTAAGCGTTGGTATAAGCAGTTCTTCACAACAAGGTCATTACTTTTTGCCCTGGTATGTTCAATGGAGGTGAAAATTGACAGATTGCAAGAATAGGGCACCCTTGAGCCAACATAACAATTTCTTCTCTTAAAGAATCTGAAGGCAAGTTGTTGGCACCCTTAAACAACATTTTATTGATTCCCTGAAGTTCTGTATTCTCTTAAACCAGCTTTTCGATTGCTTGAACTTGAATCATGTTGGTAATCTTGAGTGAGCGTAGTAACGAGTATTTTGAAAGTGTGAAGTGCAATAGTGTTTTAGAAGGGCTGTATTTGCGAACAATTCATGGCCGCATTCTCCTTTAGGGGTAAAACATGCTTTCAAATTGCGTAAAACATAATTTACAAAGTGTAAATTTGGGGCTAAATTTACATTAAATATTTTGATAAAATAAGCAGAAAACAAAATAAAAAATAAAATTACCTGAAAAATAACAATTAGGACCTAACAAAAGTTCCCCCCCCCCATTCCTCCACTTAAAAAAATGTTCCGGAGTCTCTGCCAAATAGCACTCGGGTAAACTTGTAGGAGTTTAAACGGGACGGTCTTTTGCCTCGCTCTTACTCCGCAGGTGCAACGTTCTCGCTAGCGATCTGCGGAGGGAACAAAGGGGACAAAGGACGGGGACGACACATGGTTAATACTCGAATGCTATTTACTGCACTTGCAAATAATATAGAGCATGCCGGCTAGCTATACAAGGTTTTCCTTGGAAGGGCAAGGCTACGTAAGAAGGACTTTTGACTCACCGGCTGGGGAATGGGGGTGCGACTTGGGCGGCGGACATTTGCACGCGCCGTGAATATGGCGGCCAGGATCTCCCGTGCGCGCACATTCTTAAGACAAAGCCATACCAAGGCGTTTGCCGCGGAAGGCGGCGAGGGCGTGCGGTATTTACTGCTTGCTTCGCCATTGAGAACCAGAAGATGGGCGGTCATGCACGACGGGTCCTCCCGTGTGCGCTGCGTACTCCGGGCCCGCTATCCCCCAGCATTTGCCGGGAGAGGCGGCGGGAGACGACCGCTCGCGTTGCTGGCTGGATCCAGAAGCTCTCTCTCGTCTTCTCACGGGAACCCGCGTAGGCGTCTTGGTGGCGCATCCATCGTTGATTCTCCTTCCCCCAAGGGGAGGTATTTACCTCCTCTCCCAGCTGGCGCTGCCACGGGGCGAAGGGGGAGACAACTGGTTTTTCACATCCCTCCCTCTTTAAATGTGCACCTATGTTTGTTAAGAGCTGCTCCTTGGATGCCGTCCGCGGGGTACACACGAGGCTTGCAATGACGACCGCAGGGCAGCTCGCACAGGCAAGACACTAGTGCAATCCAAACGTTGGTGTCATCCGACGAGCAGCAAGGTGAAGAGGCCCCCGCTGTCCATCGGCAGGTCCCAGAACCCAGCGTGACGGGAGGGTGTTGCTCCCGCTGACGCACCTTTGTTGGCAGGCAGGGGGTTGGCCTCCCCTCCCGTTAAGCCGGACTGGCTCCGTGGCACTCCACAGCTTCGGTGATTCACGGCCGCAGGGCAGCAGGCAGGAACGTAGACAATGGCAGCAGGCCCAGGCGGCTTCACTTGACCTCTGCACAATCCTCCGGATCTCCAAAAGGTTGAATAAATTGCGCAAAATGACCATTTGGTAAAATGCGGGCCAATGCGAGTGCTAAACAATTTTATCCGGCACCGCACTGCGTTTCGTTAATCCGAACGAAGCACGGGCATCCGCGGTTCGTTCGCCAGCATAAAAATCTGGTTCCACGAAATTTCCGATTTGCCTTCTCAGCTCAAAAATACCAAGTTCATTTGAACGAAATTAGCTTTCTCTAATTCAGCGAGATGTTTGGCTACAACGAGGTCAATATAAAACAAGCAAAACGCATTTGCGCATACTGTATACCACAGTTAGACTGTCCTCCGATGTGCGACAGGCAGCTCCCAAAAATAGCCTTAAGCCTACTCGCTCTAGCACTAAGGACAATAGCTAGGACGCAACGCCGCGAGGATGTGCATCTCCGCCAAGGAACCCAGGGTGGCCCTAATCGCTCGCTGCCATCCAAAGGCAACTTCTGAGCGAACGGCGACCACCGCGTCCAGCGGTGTCGGAGCGCCCCGGTGCTTACCGGCAATCACAGCTGCAATGCCAGTCAGCCGATTGAGGCACCTGGCTCCCAGAACCAGAGACAAAAGGGGAAATATTTACAATTACAACTATATACAAGAAAAGTAGGGCCACCGTCCCGGCTGAGGCACTCGCTTCCGGCGTGCCGTTCTCCGTGGACGGCTCGGTCTCGCGCTCCATGTACGGACCTCGTGGCTGCACCTCTCAAAGGTCTCGGCACTCACATAAACACACGCACACACAAATACATGCACGACCATTTGTTCTCGCTACAACTCCTCCCACCTCGGCGTCAAGAAAGCATATTAGCCTTGCTAGCATAGCGATGTCGGGTCAGGCCTAATGTTAAAAGTCCGGGCAGGCACTCCACGCCCGCGAACTGACTATCGTCCTTTGTCCCAAGGGAGGGGTAACTAGCTGAAATGCTTCTGCACGAGAGAACCACGTTGAGGCGCCATTGTGGCGGTATGAGGGGTATGGTATTCCACCCCGCTCATACTCCGCAGGTGCAACGTTCTCGCTAGCGATCTGCGGAGGGAACAAAGGGGACAAAGGACGGGGACGACACATGGTTAATACTCGAATGCTATTTATTGCACTTGCAAATAATTCAGAGCATGCCGGCTAGCTATACATCAACAAGGTTTTCCTTGGAAGTGCAAGGCTACGTAAGAATGACTTTTGACTCACCGGCTGGGGAATGGGAGTACGACTTGGGCGGCGGACATTTGCACGCGCCGTGAATATGGCGGCCGGGATCTCCTGTGCGCGCCACACTCGTAGGACAGAGCCATACCACGGCGTTTGCCGCGGAAGGCGGCGAGAGCGTGCGGTATTTACTGCTCGCTTCGCCATTGGGAACCAGAAGATGAGCGGTCGTGCACGACGGGTCCTCCCGTGTGCGCAGCGTACTCCGTGCCCGCTATCCCCCGGCATTTGCCGGGAGAGGCGGCGGGAGACGACCGCTCGCGTTGCCGGCTGGATTCCGAAGCTCTCTCTCGTCTTCTCGCAGGAACCCGCGTAGACGTCTTGGTGGCGCATCTATCGTTGACTCTTCTTCCCCCAAGGGGAGGTATTTACCTCCTCTCCCAGCCGGCGCTGCCACGGGGCGAAGGGGGAGACAACTGGTTTTCCACAAATTGGAAAAGACCCCTGTAACAGGTGAATGCGGTCTTCTTTCTGTCACTGGGATCCATCTTCACCTGAAACTATCCTCTGCTGGCGTCGAGCGTAGTAAAATACTTCACTCCGGCAACATTAGACACGATCGAGAGAATGCTCAGAAGTGGACAGGCATCCTTCCGCGTCATCTCGTTCAGGCGGCGATGGTTCACACAAAGGTGGGTAGTTCCGTTCTTTTAGGCACCAGCACCACTGGAAAACCCTAGGGGCTGTTTGAACCTTCCACGACGCCTGTATCGACGAGTTCATCCAGAGCATCATCAAACGCTTTCCTCTTTGCCAAGCTGACTGGCCGGGGATTGCACTTCCACGGAACGGCGTCGCCTGTCTCAATTTTGTGCCTTAGTAGCGTAGTGCAGTCAGGCCACTCAGTGAACATAGCGTCGTGCTCGTTCAAGAGCTGAGACAAACGCGCTTTTTTCTCTCTTGACAAACTGCTCGAGTTTCTCAGCAGAGGGTGGGCAGGCCGGCCTTCCCCCGCGGCGCAGAGTGCAACCGCAAAAGGGGCAGGGGTCGCGCGGGAGGGGAGTCAGTCCCCTCCGCGCCTTTTCTCGCAGCGCGGTCGGCCGGCGAATTTGTCTGCAAGCCGAAGGTGTTTCGAGGAGCTTTTCCGGGCACTTGCTGCGTACGTCTGCGCGCGTAGCATCGGATAGCAAGGGTACTTCTGATGCTTTTTGAGGTTGAACGAAAGGTTTCAGGGTGCCACATGCTCGCTCCCTGTATCCTTCGTTGCAGACGTCAGTAACAATGCCCCGTCTTAGCGAGGAATTCTCTACTAAGAATGACTGCGACCGACAGGCCGGGGAGGTGAGCGAGGCGCTGGCGCCTGACTCGTTTCTCCCATCGCACCACAAGCCACGCGGCACCGCTCGCGTACGCCGTGCCGCTGGCTAGTCGGAAGGAGAGGTTGCTTTCTCGCAATCGGATCTCACTCTGACGGAGATGCTCACATACCTCGTCGCCAAACAAGGAAGGGCACGCTCCTGCGTCTAGCAAAGCCATGAACTTACGCCGGACGGCAGTAAGCTCAATGAGTGGCACTGGCGTGTCGCTGGGGTTTCCAAAACGACAAGCCAACGGGGCTAGGAGCTCGTGTGACTCACTGAGCACCGCTGCTGACGCTGCCGGCTGTGCAGTCGTGCTCAGGGGCGGCTCCGCTCGTTTTCTCGAAAAAGCGCGCTTTCGGGCAGCGGGGCGCCTGCATTCCCTGGCGTAGTGCTCCGGTTGATTGCTCCGGTAGCAGATGGCCGTTGGCGGTCGCCGGGCGGGGCAGCTGTCGCCGCGCGCCGATTGACCGTACCTCCCTGCCGGGTTTACCGTTGCAGAAGCGCTTTGCACTTGCGTCCTGATGTCGGTATGTCAATCACAATTCTGCGTCTCTTGGCCAGGCGTAGCGTGTGCTGTACGCATGACGGGTTGAGTTCGGTTAGACAAGTCCCAACCGTTTCTCGTTAGCCCGTCACTGAATGCAACCGTTCTGGCTCCCCGGGAACGAGGGGGGAGAGTGCCTCCGTTTCAGGCGCATCGCGGCTCAAATGCGTGCGACGCTGGCGGAGGTGGCCGATAGGTGCGCGAAGCGAGTATGTCCGCCTGTATACGCTTGACTGCCGAGGCGAGCTCGTTCAAATCTCTGAACTCCTCGTAGGTAAGCTGCGAAGGTGAGCTTGTCGCGTTACACGCTCTACCGTCTCACCGTTCGGAGCCGAGCGGTCTGCGAGACGATATAACTCGTCCATCGCCCTCACGTACTCGAGCAAGGATCGTCCGGATGCTGAGTACGGAGCTTCAGCTCGCGCCGCAGACGCCGTTCGTAATCTGCGGGTAAAAATTCCTCGTGAAACCGCGTTCGGAACTCACCCAGCGTACTTGACCGGTGGCCAGTGAGGTGGAACCAGCGAGCAGCCTGATCGGTCAGTGAGACTGGCACGACCCGTGTCAGACTCTCGCCATCGGTAAGCCCTGTCGCCTGCTGGTAAGTCAGCATGCGGTCCAGGTACTCGTTGGCACTGATACGATCATCATAGCCGCAATAACTGGGCAAATCCACCTCTAACCTCGGTCTCGCAGCTGGCGCGGATGTATGTAGAGTCGTCTGCACGACAACCGTGAGCTCGGCTCAAACAGTATGAGATCACGGGGGCTAGCGTCAACCTTTGTGAATGAACCGGCTGTAGCAGAGACAGCCTTGCCAATAGGTTGCCATTGGGAAGCCATATCGGAAAGAATTAGAGCATTAGCAGGAACTGGAAATCAGACCTGCTCGCTTTCTTGGCCTGTCTGCGTTGAAAGCCCGATACACAGACACTCGGTTTGTCGCACCTCTGACCCCACGTTGGGCGTCAAGAATATGGGGGTTATTCTCGCTAGAATGCGCCACGGGAGGGGGGGGGGGTAGGGGCTAGACGCTAAAGTCGCCTTTTAGCTCCGACGTGCAACCCTAACAGACAGAGCTGTGACATCCAACCCGCGGTGCGAGAAGTCGCTACTGCGGCAGGTTCGAGCCAGAGGGGACAGACACCGAGGTACGTACTCGAACAGTTTATTATGCTCGAGTAAACGGCAAAAGCAGTGTCTGCCTATTTTCCTGTAGCGCGCCAAAGAACAATAAAAAAGAACTGCCGTAGCGAGGGAGCGCCGCGTACGGGGGTGAAATCAGTTCAGTTAAGTCGTTCAGTCGTGTCCGACTCTTCGTGACCCTATGGACTATATCACACCACGCTTTCCGGTCTCTCACTATCTTCCTAACATCACATAACTTCATCTGCAGCGCCTCGAGGATGCCATCTAACCATCGTGTTCGCTGCCTACCCCCTCTCCGGTGACCCTCAACCTTTCCCAACATCAGATCTTTCTCCAGCGACTCCTCTCTTCTCATCAGGTGACCAAAGTAGCTGAGCTTTAAATTTAGAATTTGACCCTCCAATGAGCAGTCAGGGTTTATGTTCGACAATATCGACTGATTTGATCTTCTGGCCGTCCAAGGAACTCTCAAGATTCTGCGCCAGCACCACAATTCAAACGCGTCAATTCTTCGGCGGTCAGCCTTCTTCACAGTCCAACTCTCGCATCCATACACCACAACTGGAAATACCATAGCACGAGTTATACGGATCTTGGTTGGCAGACTAATGTCTCTGCTCTTTACTAGGTGGTCAAGGCTAGCCATGGCTAGCCATAGCATGAAATAAAACCACCTAAAGGGAAGCACGAGCAAGGAGGTGAGAGGTAGTTTCTCACCTGGCGCGGCTTCGTGCTCATTGCCCTCAGCGGTAAGTGCGTGCGGAACCGGGAGCAGAGGGTGAAGGCAGCGGTCTCCCGGACGGAAAATTCTAACCGTGCACGTGCACGCTCAACCGTCAAAACACGCCCTGGGAGCTTTGACAGACGCGCTTCTCACCTCGGGCCCGGGGAGAAGAGGTTTCCCGAGTAGGCCGATGTAGCAGATCTGAGTAAGGCTGACGTCTCTCGCTCTAGCCTAATCTGCGCATGACCTAATACGTCAGCACACTATATATGCGCCTTCTTATCGGGAATAAAAGCTGTTCATCACCCGACACGGGGCCGTGCACATGGTGGCAGCGGCGCCCATTCACTATGTCCGCCCCGTCGACGCTGCTCGCGGCCCCGAAACCATTAGATACCTCGGAAGACGAATGGACTGCATGGAAAACATGAAAATGTGAGTTCATGCTATTTTCTACGGCCACCCAGTTAAGTAAACAGCCTAACGAGAAGACGGTAGGAAACCTTATAGCCCTTTGAAATTCAACAACGAAGAGGACAAGAACGGCGTCGACATTTTGCTTAACAAGTTCGAAGTATTCTACAAACCATCGACGAATTTCACATTTCATGAGTTCCGCTTCGGATCGAGAGACCAAAAGCAAGGGGAACCTTTGAACGACTGGCTGACAGACCTAAGGCTGCTAGCAAAGAACTGCGAGTTCGGAGACTTGGAAGACCGCTTGCTCCGCAGCCGCATTATCCTGGGAGTGCAGGACAAATGTTTACAGCAAAAGCTTATAGCCGAAAACCCGTGGTAAGAGAAGACAGTCGCAATATGCCGAGCCCACGAGCAAGGAAACGTGCAATTTAAGGAAATTAGTGAAGGCACTGAAACAGCAGGCGACGCAGTAGTCCATTCAGTCGGCCCGCGAAAGCGGCCTTGTAGTCGTCGTGGTTATTTCACTCTCCGTGGCCTAACATTCCCGGCCCAAGGGAAGGTCTGCACAAAGTGGGTGGGCGTAATCACTTCGCCCAAGCATACAAAGCATCTGCGCCCCGTCATAACACAAGTTCGAAAAAGGAACTGCGCGAACTGCAAGGCGAGGATGACGGTGATTTCATTTTACGAATTTTGACCGTCGGCACTTTAGCCTCGGACCAGTGGTGCGCGACAGTGGACATTGAAGGACGCCCATTCTTATGCAAGCTGGACACAGGAGCGGACTGCTGTGTAATCTCGAGTAAGGATGTCGGCAAGCTGCCGAACAAGCCTTACCAAGAATGTCGCGTAACGTTAACTGCGTTCTTCGGCCATAAAACTCTGGCCAAAACAAAAATTCCGCTGCATTTGCGCGTAAACAACAAAGTTCACGAAGAGACGTTTTTCGTGGTTAGACCAAAATGTGCCCGTGACTCAATGGTTCAGTAGCTGAACGCCTTGGGTTTATTTGTCGCGTAGAAACTGTTCATGTCGACCAGTTGTATCCAGCAGAGCAATCGTTTGCAAATGTTTTCAGTTGACTAGGACAGTTAAAAGGCGTCGGGTACACGATGAAGTCAAAGCTCGAAGCCGTGGGAGTGGTCGTACCGGCGAGGAGAGTTCCAGTGGCCCTTCAAGAAAAAGTCAAGGAGGAGCTCCAGCGCATGGAAGAACAAGGCGTCATATCCAAGGTAAATGAGCCTAGAGAATGGTCCAGTCACATGGTCACTGAAGTTAAGAAAGAAAAAGTACGCATCTGCCTAGATCCCACAGCACTAAACAAAGCTTTGCTACTGGAGCATTACCCCATGCCGACTCTTGATGATGTAGTGCCGAAGCTTGCCGGAGCAACTCTAGATGCAGCATCAGATCAGGATTCTGGCAAATAAAACTAGCTGACGCAAGCTCCAAGCTCTGAACAATGAGCACACCTTACGGACGCTATAGCTTTCTGCGAATGCCTTTTGGAATTGCCTCAGCCCCGGAAGTGTTTCAAGCAGCAATGCATCGCGTGCTAGAGGGTTTGCCAAATGTCGCAGTAGTAATGGAGGACATCCTTTTATGGGGCAAGACTAAAAAAGAACACGACTACAACTTGCAGCATCTTTCAACACGCTGTCTCGAACATAACCTGAAACTGAACTTGAAGAAATGATCATTTTTCCAGCCCCAGGTACGCTACCTGGGACATGCGCTCACTGCAGAAGGCCTGCGAGTTGACCCACAGCGCGCATAAAATATTTTGGAAATGCCAGTCCCAAAGAATAGTAAGGACCTGCAAGTTTTTCTGGGCACGATAAACTTTGTGCAATGTTTCATTCCTAACATGTCTGTGGTGACCGCCTCTCTTCGATCTTTGCTACGCAAAGAAATCGCATGGGTATGGACAGAAAAGCAGAAGGAAAGCTTCGAAAAGTTGCGCGAGGCTCTGATAATAGCCCCGATTCTCTGTTATTTCGACCCCAAGAAAGCAGTTACCTTATCAGTTGACTCAAGTCAGTTCGGGATAAGCACCGTTCTGATGTAGGATGCGCACCCCGTTGCGTTTTCATCGCGATCACTCACAGATGGGCAGCAAAGATATGCTCAGATAGAAAAGGCAACCCTCGCGACCGTGCGCGGCTACACCAAATGGCATGACTATATACTTGGACCGCATGCAGTAACAGTGGGGACACATCATCGTCCATTGGAGGCCATTTTCAATAAACCACTTCACCAATGTCCGCTACGCTTGAAACGCATGCGGCTGACGTTGCAACGTTATCCCATCATCGTTACGTATAAACATGGCAAATAACTGTTCTTCGCAGATGCTTTATCTTGCTTTCCCAGTAAGGCATACATGGAAGAACACCAGGAATTTCAAGTCAATGTTCTTGATTGCATTTCAGCCTCGGAGCACTGCCTGAAAGACCTGCTTGCAGCAACCAGAACGACAGCAACCTGACAAAGCTGCGCGAATGCGCCAATGCAGCGTGGCCTCTTCACAAGTACGAACTC
The DNA here is from genome assembly GCF_055883805.1 of Amblyomma maculatum. Taxonomy (NCBI): domain Eukaryota; kingdom Metazoa; phylum Arthropoda; class Arachnida; order Ixodida; family Ixodidae; genus Amblyomma; species Amblyomma maculatum. The sequence continues at coordinate 24,713,870 of NC_139346.1, forward strand.
CCAGGGCAACTTCGGACCTACTGGGGGTAGCGAGACGAGATACACGTGCAGGATGACCTCGTATTTCGCAGCAACAAGATAATTATACCAAATTCGAAAAGATACGAAATTATCCGCCTCGTTCACGCGGCGCACGCTGGCGCGGATAAAATGAAGGCGAGGGCTAGGAACGTGATGTACTGGCCGAACATGGCGAGCGACATTGAGCAGTTCTGCAAAGAGTGCAAGGTTTGTATGAAGAATTAGCCGCGAAACGCCAAAATGCCCCTTTTAAGTCACGATGTTCCAACCCTACCCTGGCAAGTTGTTAGCATTGACTTGCTTTTTTTACGAAGGTCGTGAATTTGCCGTCATCACGAACTTTTACTCATTTTTTTCGAGATTCGGGAACTTCGAACCGCCACAGCAACCTCGCTGAAAACCTGGTGTTCTGAACTCTTTTCTGCCCATGGCTTGCCTTTGAATCTGTGCATTGATAATGAACCGCCTTTTAACAGCCGGGAATTTAAGGACTTTCTGAACATCCTATGTATCGCCCTCGTCACGTCAAGCCCCTACCATCCGCGGTCTAACGGCATGACAGAAAGAGCAGTGCAGGAAGCAAAGAAGATTCTAAAAAAATGCTCCTTTAAAATGCCTGCATTTCAAATGGCTTTGCTTGAATGGCGCAATACTCCGCGTGATAATGTACTACAGATGGGCAGCAAAGATATGCTCAGATAGAAAAGGAAACCCTCACGATAGTGAAGAGGCTGATGGGACGCCAAACTCGTACACTTCTCCTGGTGCCTACAAGCCACTTGGAACCACAGGCAATACCCAGCAACGTGGTCCGCAGCCGGCTTCGTGAGATACGCCAACGCTAAAGGACTTACTACAACCGTGGCAGCAGGTACCTGCCACGTGCGACACCAGGACAGCAGGTCACCGTTTATGACACAATCCAGCGAAGCTGGTCTCCAGCGGTCTTGCTCAGGTTAGCTGTCTTGCTTAGCGCTCGTCCTGTCTTCTCCTATGTCTGTGTCTGTGTTATTTGCGCTAGTCTTTTTATTTATAATGACACACCAACTAGCCCAGCTTTCTGCTTTGACAGCTAACACACCTCGCTCAGCGATCGTTAAAACTGAGTACGGCAGCAAATTTCGAAGCACACGAGAACATCTACGACTGATAGGACCGCAACCTGAAAGAAGTCCCGCCCCTCAAGAAGGCCCTCGCCCAGAGCCCGCCCAGAAGCTACGCCGAAGCACAAGGCAGCGACGCGAACCATGTCGGTACCTTCTACCCGAGCGACGCTAAGCCTTGTTTTTCCGTAGAAAGGGAGATGTAGCAGATGTGAGTAAGGCTGACGTCACTCGCTGTAGCCTATTCGGTGTATGACCCAATACGTCAGCACACTGTATATATACGCCTTCTTATCGGGAATGAAAGTTCATCACTCGACGCGGGGCCGTGCACAGCCGGGAGGAGAGAAGGAAACCCACGCGGTGTCTCCGTGGGAGCATGGGAGGTTGGGAGGGCGGCCACTGTGCCCTCTCCTCGCGGTTCGCCCCAACAGCGCGTGTAATCACGTGTATCAATTACGTGCGGTCGTTATATGAATCCCTACAACTGTATATACATTTAATCATATCCGTCTTGCCAGCATCGCAAGCGTTCAACATCCCCTCCTGCTGGCCTACTGCAACCTCTACATTGCCCATCTGTGCCTTTTGACACGGTCGCCATTGACTTGTTTGGTCCTCTCCCTTTGACGTCAGACGGTAACCGTTTTGTTGTCACTCCCATCGACCATCTAACGTGGTACGCTGAAACCGCACCTCTTCGCTCCGGTGCTCCTCGTGTTCTCATTAGCGACCGTGGAAAGACATTTCCTTCTCAAGTCCTTGAGGAAGTACTGCGCGCAGCCAACACCGACCATAAGACTTCTTCTAGCTACCACCCTCAGACCAACGGACTCATCGAGCGGTTGCATCGCACTTTGTCCGACATAATATCCATGTATATCGCTCCTGATCACCGGAACTGGGACAACGTTTTACCTTTCGTCACCTACGCCACAATTCCGCTGTTCAGCGCACTACTGGTTATAGCCCTTTCTTTTTAGTTTATGGCCGTCAACCATCGACAGTATTCGACACTACTTTCTTCTCTGCTCCCTCTACGTCTGAATCTCTGGGCGAAGATATTGCCACTCGTATGACCCAGTGTCGCCAACTTGCCCATTTGAGCACTGAAGATATGCTCAACAAGAACGCAAAGCCCTGTATGATCAACGCCATCGAACTCCCTCCTTTGACCCCAGTGATGAAGTTCTCCTGTGGACACCAATCCGCATTCCTGGCCTGTGTGAGAAGTTCCTCCATCGTTACATTGGCCCTTATACAGTACTTCAACAAACGTCTCCGGTGAACTATCGCGTTATTCCCTCGCACACTGTCGCAGATCGACGTCGTCGCTCCGAAGAGATCGCCCACGTCTCGCGCATGAAGCCTTATGCCCGTCGTCCATCGATCCCTGTAATCAGCGACCAGGGTGGCCGCTCTCTTGCCCAGGAGATTTGTGTGAGCGCAGCGCGTGAACTTTCACTTCTTTCATCTGTATAGATCCATCATCATCATCGCTGACTGCTGCTCGGAGCGTCGCGCGCTGTGTGCCAGCTGGTTCTGGAAAAAGACCAGACGTTTGTGCAAGTTCTGTCCCACAATATGTATGTATGTATATAGCGGTGCCTTCCAGTGTGAGCAACGACACATGCCGCTTAATTTAAGCAAATGTCAATCTATGTCTTTCTCTCGTAAGCGCAGATCTGATAACAGTACATACCGTATCAGTTCCACTCCCATTGCTGGGACGTCATCTTATAAATACCTTGGCGTCCACCTGACATGAACTTTATCATGGGTTACTCACATTGAAACAATATGCTCGCAGGCTTCACGTACTCTTGGTGGAGGAGGAGGAGGAAACAACTTTATTCAACGCACTATTCATCGTCGAGAATGTCTTGGGCCAGAGTCACCGAGGCCAACTGGTCTTTCAGCTGGTCAGAGGCTAACCAAGCCCGTCAGGTTGGGGGAGGAGGCTGTGGAAAGTGAGGTGACTGTATTGCAACAGGGCAGGAAAAGATGCATTGTTTTAAGTTTGCATGATCTTCAGAACAATTTGGGCATGTGGGGGAATGTCTGATTCGGTATAGAAATGATCGCGCAGGAGTAAGGATTGCATTTAGTTGTTATGCGTCTAACTATACGCATTTGTGTTGTAGTGAGGGATTTATCAGGAGGGGGAAGTGTACGAAGAGTTTCCCTAATGTTGTCATAGTGAGTGTTGATTTCTTTTTTGTGGTGAAGAGTAGTGGTCCCACGTGGGTGGATATGGCCAGGGAATCCCAGGCGCCGGGTGCTGAAGTTCACGGGCGAGGCATGGACTACCTCATTGCCTGGGATTCCGGCGTGACCAGGAATCCACCTCAGTGTCAGTGTTGGGACGCAGTTTGGTGAGAGCTCTGTGTAGATCATCTTGCAGTCCTTCAGGAATGCGACCCGTGTGAATAGCGCGTATAACCTGTATTGAATCAGTGTATATTGTATATCTTGAATAGTTAGGGGGTGCTTGTGCGAGGTCTTGAATACTGGCGACTAGTGGTCTCCATGAAATTAGGAGACGCCTGCTTCTTGGAAAGAGAGCAATGGTTAGCTTTGACCGCCTAGTAAAGAGCAGAGAAATTAATCTGCCTACCAAGATCCGTATAACTCGTGCTATGGTCTTTCCAATTGTGATGTATGGATGCGAGAGTTGGACTGTGAAAAAGGCTGACCGCCGAAGAATTGACGCGTTTGAATTGTGGTGCTGGCGAAGACTCTTGAGAGTTCCTTGGACTGCCAGAAGATCAAAATCAGTCGATATTGTCGACCGTAAACCCTGACTGCTCATTTTAGGGTCAAATTCTAAAGTTAAAGCTCAGCTACTTTGGTCATTTGATGAGAAGAGAGGACTTGCTGGAGAAAGATCTGATGTTGGGAAAGGTTGAGGGTCGCCGGAGAAGGGGCAGGCAGCGAACGCGATGGTTAGATGGCATCCTCGAGGCACTGCAGATGAAATTATGTGATGTTAGGAAGATAGTGAGAGACCGGAAAGAGTGGCGTGACATGGTCCATAGGGTCAGGAAGAGTCGGACACGACTGAACGACTGAACTGAACTGATTGATAGGGTATCGAGAGTCGCTGTAGGAGGAGGATCTACGTAAGGACCGAGGGTATGCGTCACTACCTCGCCGAAGCTCTCAATTGAGTAAGCAGCTGCTCCGACGTCAGTTCGTGATTCATCTGTGTGGATGGTCGTGGAATCAGTAGGATGAACATGATTGGAAACGCGAGCGGAACGGATCGTCTGCCTGGGTTAGTATTGTACCCAGACAAACTCTCCGGCGTCAAATAAGGCACTGCGGTAGGTGGGTCGTAGAGTTCCTTGCGGTTTCTTTGGGCTTCCTAGGGAGCTACTTGCAGCCACTGGCAAGCTCATAAGTCTATCACGATTGTCGGCAGCTTGCACTGAGCGGACTTTCTGATAAGGAATCTTTAGCAGAAATTCAAGCAGAAGCCCAAGTGGAAAAAAATATTGTGCTTGTGTGGCGGGTTACATTGACAGCGATAGCTGCTTCATCGAGCTTGGTGATCCACAGTGCTTGGTTATTGTTGCACAGTTTTTGGAGGACAGTCACGAGTGCGGCATTAGCACGTTCCACCAGTCCGTTGATAGCTGCTCTAGAAGTGACTGAGGAGTGTATGTTCACACTATGCGTATGCATGAAGTTGTATAATTACTGTGATTCAAATTATTTGGCGTGGTCGCACAATCATCAGGTGCACTGAACCGGTAAAATACTGAGTGCAGATGTTTCAATGCGTCTTTTACAAAGGTTGTGGGCACAGCAGCGGGAACAATATATTTCGCCGAGAATTCAATGACATTAAGTATATATTTATCCTCAGCTTGGATCATTGTAATGTGATCCAAGGCATATGCACTGAATGGAATTTTTGTTGGCATAAAACACATGGGACCAACTGACCTTGAGGTAGGGCAGTTGTAATCTTGACATAGCTGGCAGGCCTGAACGTAATCCCGTGTTGTGGCTGCCATGCGCGTCCACCAATAACGGTCTTGCAGCTTTGCCAACGTCCGTGGGGCATCAATGTGACCGCTGGCGTCGTGTACGAGCTTGAGAACCTGCTGTTGTATCTTGGCGGGAACGGCGATAGTTTGTAGTTCGTACAGAATGTCGTCAATAATGATGAAGTCTTGGGTGTCTTCACCTGAAGCAAGCCTGGCACGGATCACTTTCCAAGTTTCATCGTCTGCTTGCATGGCAGCAAGAGTAGTTGTGTGGAGGCCCATGTCGCAAGAGCACCACGTTGGCATATCGGCCAGAGTTCTGGCGTCGAATTCTGTGTTGAACCAAAAAGTCAAACTAAAACAGGTCAAGCAGCATCCTAGTGAACCGCCGTGAAGGATTGAAGTTTGTCGTCAGGCATGCTACCCACCACTTATCAGTCAATAAATTAAACCTCAGTATTGACTCAGTAGAAACCTCGGCGGTCATACAGGCATTGAACAATCAGGGGGTAGACGAGCCGTACGTGAAAGTGATGGGCGATAAATATAGAGGGTGCGCAGCAACCATAGTTCTGCATAAAGAAATTAACAAAATTCCTATAAAGAAAAGTGTTAGGCAAGGAGACACGATCTCCCCAGTGCTATTCACAGCTTGCTTAGAAGTATTCAGAGACTTGGAATGGGAGCAGTTAGGGATAAGAGTAGATGGAGAATACCTCAGTAATCTGCGATTTGCTGATGACATTGCCTTGCTAAGTAACTCAGGGGATGAATTTCAAACAATGATTGATGACCTAGACAAGAAAAGTAAAAAGGGAGGCTTGAAAATCAATATGCAGAAGACTAAGGTAATGTTCAATAGCCTAGGGAAGGAACAGCAGTTTACGTTAGGTAGTTAGGTAGCGAAGCACTGGAAGTAGTGGCGAATATGTCTACTTGGGACAAGTAGTAACCGCCGATCCGGACCATGAAAAGGAAGAAGTATCTAGTTGACGCATAACCTCATTTTGTCTTTCTGCGTCACGGTAATGGCAGGGAACCCCCAAGGTCCAGATGAAGGACGGATGATGTCATTCTGCAGAAGAGATGCTGTTTGAGCTTATATTTTCGATCACTGGCTGCGTAGCGGTAGGGTTGCCGTCGATAAGGCTTTGAGTCCGGCAATAACTTGATCTTATGCTCGATGCCTTCATACAGATTTCATCAGGGCTGGTAGCGAAGAAACGCGAGTGGCGATCCACTATTTGCTTTTCTGCTTGCTGTCCTTTAGGCTTATGTTGGATCCCGATGGCGATGTCAGGAAGACCATTGTTGAGCATGGATGAATTTGGCTCGAAAGGGAATAGGTTGCATTAGGCTGGCTGGGCTGGTGTGGGTCGAAGCGAGACAAAGCTGATGCTGTATCTGCATTCGACATTCGTGGTAAAAGTTTCTCTTTGCACATCACAACAGTGTTTGTAGAAGATTGGCAAATAACAGGAAGATGTGGAGGCTTGAAATCAAGTTCCACTTGAGTAGCATAGAACCAATCTTCACCTAGTATATGGCGAAGGGCATTCCACTGAAAGACAGGTGCTTCCCCAATCGCAGAGAAGGACCGATGCTGATTTGAAAAACTCTGATCCCTGAGGCATGACGGAGCCTTCTCTGAAAAAAAGGAGGGTTGCTTATCCGAAGCTCCACCTTGAGATTTTGAACCAGACTGGCAACGAGGACAGTGACGTTCGAACCACTGTCTGGAAAGGCACTGATCTCTCCAAGCCCCTTGACGTGAACAATAACTACCGCACATCTGAGCTTGAATCAGAGCAAAGGGTCCTCATTGCGGCCGACACATGCGGTTGGCGCTTTTGGGATTGTTTGCGTCTTGTCTCAGGAGAGCTGTCCATTCTCAGAGGATTCGCTATCCAGATGGCCCTTTTTCTTGTAGCCATAGCATGCCGCTTCGCTTAGGTCTTGCCCTCATCTGAAGACAGGTGCACCATACTTGGAGGAGAGTGTCTCGTACCGATATTCTTGACCAGCGGGCGACAAGCTGGAGATTCTCGGAGGTGGTAGCTTAGTACGGTTTGTTGTTGGTAGGTCCTATGTATAGGCCGGAAGACTGGCAGATGTCTGCAGTGCTCTCGGCTATGGCTTAGCACTGGAGGTCATAGGACGCGGCTGTCGACTAGAAATTGGCTCAGATGGTTTTGTCAGTAGTAATGCTGACAAAACCAACTAGCTCAACTTTCCGTATTACTGTCAGTAGTCATGCGAGAGTGGTCCACGGCGTGATCAACTTCTGAAGCGATGATGACGAAATCTGGACTAGCTTCAGTCATCGAATAACTGTCACTGTAGCCACTTGCTCGTCGCGGATGCCAGGAATTAAATAATATATGCGTTCTCCGTCTGTCAATGATAGCGGACACTTTTAAATGATCTTCAGCTTGGCGAGAGTATAGGTGACAAGGGTCGCACTTTGGATTTGCTCCCGAGCAGCGACAAGCTCCTGCCACTGTATAAGGGACAGTCGTTCGCCGAATTGCGCTATAAGCGCTTGCTTTCACTTGGCTCAAGTTTTTAGCTGGTGGCCAGTGGTTTCCTTCCAGTCGGCGACTGAGCCACGAAGTTTAGAAAGGGCGATGGCCAGCATGGTAGAGGGCTCCCACGAGGCAAGCTGTTGGGTGCGCTCGAGATCGTCTATCCATCGGGTCACGGATAATCCTCCACCGCCACTGAACGTCGGAAGTGTTGATAAGTCCTGCAAAGTTGTCACGTGCACTGCTCTCGAAGAGGCTTGGGAAAGTGTCAGAGCCAGTTGATTTTGAAGATAGGCGGTCAAAATTTGCATATTCTGTACGGAGTTGGCGCTGAACACTGGCATAGATTGGAAGAACTGGTCACCTTGCGTAGGCGCGTGCTCTGTATCGATGGATGATGCAGCTGTTTCCGGTGGCGGGAATCGTTTTGCAGTGGTGTAGGCAAGGATGCGTGAAATAATTTCGTCTTTGAAACCGGTGTTGTCCAGATTGCGTTACGATAAAATCCAGCGAGGTCTGAGGCGGTGGCTTCCTCCCAATTGATGAGTGGCCTGGCGGTGGCGGCGGCGGAGACAGGCGGTTGACGTTAGCTGCTTGGGCTCGACACTTTGACTATGGCTTACAGTGAAATGGCTGGCTGGTACGAACAGGCAGGCTGCACCGAGGTTCGGGACGTCGACTGCGCCACATGTGAGCATGGGTGCCTTTTATTTTAGATGCGCAACAACAATGTCAGAAAACAAAGTTCTCGAAACGCGGCTCACTGAGTCTCATGGCATCGCCGAAGCTTTCTTCCTGCCCTGCGCTCCCGCTCAAAGACCCGCGGAACCAGGCAAGGTTGCCGGACTGCTTCTAAGCTTGACTGCTCCTGGCGCCGAGAGGCTGACATCTCACAAAAGGGGAGCGCGCCTTGGGTCTGCTCAGCCACATAAGCCACAAGATATATGGAATTAGAAGACCTGCCCTTGCTATGCCCGACCACAGACACCACGAAGAACCGACTGACTCGAGACAACACTCATGCGGCCACAAGACACCACAAGAGAGCCGAACACCATATGACCCAACTGGCCCAGTGTGCTGGCCAATGACCACAATGACCAAACACGACGCCCAAAGACTCCATGACCCAAGACGCCGCTACACATGAAGACATCACCCCCAGCCCATGCGATGTGTGCCTCGACCATCGGGTCTTGGCGACCTGTGCCCCGAAAGTGTCCTGGACCAGGCTTCGTCTGAGAATCATCTAGGTAGCAAGCCGTTCTCTTCTTCTTTCTCTTCTTCAGCTATCCAGACACGCCCATGTCATGCCATGTACTCACTAACATCGACAACCTTCCTCACCCACGATCGTGACGATCGGTCGGTGGCCCTGGGTAAATGTTACGGAACAGGAAGAAGCGGGCAGTGGCGCTGGCAGGAGCGCTCGCGCTGGGCACCTGGCGAGTCATTAAAAATTTTCTTACAATCATCGAACATCAGCTCTCTGTTCTCGTGTTTTATAATGAGAGCATTTAATGGCTCATGCTGTCGTGGACAAAATGTGTCCCGCTTTTGCGGCGGCTCTGATTGGCCCAAGGCGGGATGGCGTCATAGAGGTATCGACCAATCACAGAGCACCACCACAGTATGTGCGAATGCGTGCCTTATGTGGCTATATGCCCTCAATGATCAATTACTAATTAAATATTAATTACTATTTCACAGCCAATTAAGTACTTCATTAATAACTAATTCACGATAAATGATAAATAATTAATTGTCTACTTAAGGGCTAATTAAATAATAATTTGTGCCAGTTGCGTAGCAGAATGCGGCGCTCAACTTCCGTCTTTCACTACTTTATTCGCTAAAGTCCCTCGTAATTTTTCATCGGCTTGCCCTCCCGGACCAATATATCAAACTATATGCGCCCTACTCTGCTATTCGGCTGCTTGATATTTTTACAGGCGGCGCTGTTCGTCTTCAACTTCGACTAGAGTCACTGACAAATTTTCAGAGTACCGCAAAGGTGACCGCGGACGCCATCTTCCTTCCAGACCACCGAACACAGCCGCAGTCTGAACGGCGAGAGACCCCATTCGTAGACGTCTAACATGTTTTGAAGGTAGCAAAACTAAAAGCTTTTGGTATGTTTATTCAGAAGAGTACCACCAGTGATTATGTGGTCACTAACTTTATCACTTTAGTCCACAATCGATGGGAAAAGATGAGTGCGAGTGAACCGGCGAACAGTTCAGGGTGCCTGCTCTTGCAAATCGCCGGCCATTTGGATCAACTCGCGTTCTACGCACAGTGCACTGGTGTTGGAACATTATAAAGTGACCATTTGTGAAATAGCATGTCTGCGAACATCGCAGGAACGTGTCCGTATATTGTTAAGTCGTTGAGAATGCCGTCCGCTGGTGCCGCTGTTCTAGACGCAGTAAAGACACGGAGGGCGAGGTGCAGAGTTTATTACTGTCTGACACGATGAATGAGTTTGTATAAGCAACACAAAGTCAAGCAGCAGGTTCGCCGAGACAGCGTGAACAAACTAACATACAATTTAGTATTGCCGTCGCTGCGCCAAGAGCGCCAAGCAGGCTTTGTTGAAGCCTATTGTTTTGCGCGAACCTAATTCTTTTGCGGTGCCATCATTACGTGAAGGACAACTATAATGCGCTGGTCGCGTCCATAAAAAAAACATGGCCTACTATATTGTTACGTGGCGGCAAGCGATGACAACAGGAGAACAGTGGACAAAGATGCTCGACGGTCGTGAGATGACTTTTAAAGAATCTGTGAGCGGGCCTAGCGCGCGCGCTCCTGCCCGCGCCACTGCCCTCTTCTTCCTCATTCGTCCGTAACATGGCCCGGGGCCACCGAGCGATCGTCCCGATCGTAGACGAGGAAGTTTACCGATGATGATTCCATGGCATAATGATGGGCGTGTCTGAATGCTTGAAGAAGAGGAAGAAGTAAGAATAGGGCGGCTTGCCGGCACGATGTCTGATGCGTAGGTGATCCGCCTCCCCTGGAGCTGTCAGCCATCCGTCACCAGAGTCCATGGGACCGATGGCTCGAGGTCACGTCAGGCGGCTTGGGCGGGGGTTGCATGTTCGTTTCCATTGGTTTATTCGGGTTATTTGGGTCACTCGAGTCTTTCGGGTTCTTCTTCTCGGTTCTAGTTGGTTTGTTCTTGTCTTCAGATCCGGGCTGGGGACTGGTCGGTGGTAGTTGGTCAGGTCTGGGCTTGAAGAGCTGGGGCGAAGCTGCTCGGCGATGTCCCTGTGCTCTCGGTCGATGGCAGATGGCGTCGATGCTCCAAGGCGAGGATGGGGATGACGTACGCCGCACCTCCAACCAAATGTTACGTGGCGGAAAGCGATGACAACAGAACAGAGGACAGAAAGAAGATGCTCGATGATCGTGAGATGACGTTTAATGAATCTCTGAGCGGGCCTAGCGCGCGCGCTCCTGCCCGCGCCACTTCCTTCTTCTTCCTCCTTCGTCCGTAACAATATTGTCGCTATCACCGCGCGGTTGTGAATATTGCACTTTTCATTGTATCTCATTAAGTTTTTTCAGCGCCATACGCCTCGTGCTGCCAATTTACTATAACGTCGCTCATTTACGTGAAAAAATTAAAATAACATCGCACATTGATAGCATCTCTGGTTGACACACATTTGCCAAACGTTTCCAGCTGCGAACATACAACTATGGTTGGTTAGTTTAGTTATGGGGTTTAACATTCCGAAGCGGCTCATACAATGAGACACCGTAGTGGAGAGCTCCGGAAATTTCCAACACCTGGGTTTCTTTAACGTGCAACTAGAAATATATAACTAAAGAATATGTGCATAGTCATCAACAACGAAAATACAAAAAAAAGGAAGAGTTGTGGGTAGTCATCGATCCGCACACGAACACGCGCCCGTATGCATGCATGTACGAGCAGAATGTGTGTGATTTCGCAAAATTGAATTTAGATGTATCTTATTCCAACTGGCTGGATGTTTAAGTGAATGTGAGGGTAGGTTTTCCAAAATTCCGCAAGTAAAATGGACGCTGCATATTGCTGCGCACGTGTGGCACACGGCGTTGGAAGGTTAACACATGTTGCCATTAGGCGAACCATGTTCATGTTGAATATTTCATGCGCTTCTTTCGAGGCTAAACGAACAAAATTTCAAACCAATGAGCCAGCGTATTTCGCACATGGTGTTCCTTGATGGCATGAATTTTCCCCGGTCGGTTCTGTGGAAATACGCTGACCGCGGATGCAGATCCCTCTTTTCGTTCAAACACGGAGGAAATGCACTTCCAGACTCAGGCCTGGTGCCACACCAGAGACACAGCAGAATTTCTCACGTGTACATTGCGAGAAACAATCGGAAAAAGAGAAACTCTCGCGTAAGAAACTTATTCCGCGCACGCACTTGGAAGGGATAAGGCAACGCTAAATCACGTAACGCACATCACCCAGTAGGCGCGCGCCGGTGGCGCGGGGAAACGAATGTGGTACTCTGAAAATTTTCCAGTGATTCTGGCTTCGACCACTTCTCTTGATTGAACGCAAGCGTTGCGGCCTTGCCTGCGCCTTCCTAGGTTTGTACTCCGAGGCTCGGTTACTTCCTTTGGATTCCCGTTTCTAGCAATTTACGGTATACAATCCAACTTAAAATACGATTTTTTCCAATAGTCTTCACAAACAATTTTATTAGTTGACCTCATTTATATTTTTGTACTTATCGGCTTCGCTATCAAAGCCGCTGGTCGTAGATGTGCAGTCGCTTTTTCTTCATTGTCAGTTGATATGTGCTCCCTTTCACAAGCCAGTTCTCGTCGTTCTCAGTTTAATATGGTCTATGATGACATTTATCCCCATCATGCCATTTCTTTGCCAGTGTGAACCTTGGTTTCCGTTTTAGATGACCGCTTGCAAAAATTTCCCTTCATATGTTTTAATTGCCACTCATGCTGCACAGATGTGAGAAAAAAGCGAGAGTTAGGATTCTTTCTTCTCAACTTGACTGGACTTTTTAACTCCATTACACCGCCATATTTATTGCAGAATGTTTAATAATTTTATCCGTCTGGAGAGTTTGTTTACATCACCGCAGCGTTACTGTGGGGACGAATGCTTTTTCGGCTCGTACTGCCTTGCCTTCTCCGACTGTATCGTCTTTGCGTCCGCAGTTTTATGAGCTCGCATCGTCTCATATCCGTGAAACCAGACTTGTGTGGGCGCCCGGCCTTGTGGAATTTCAATGAACTAATCCGCGGACTTTCTTGCGTCGGCTTCCTTGAATGACCCTATCCTTTCATCACTTCCCTATTTCGTTTATGGGTGGCGGCCTGATTCAAACAATGTCTTCGGATGAAGTCCTCAAATTCGTCCTTTCTATCTTTTGACGACTTCCGGCATTTGAAGTATAAGGGAATCCTGGTAGTGCCTTTCCCGTCAGTGCGAGGTGTGTCTGACAAATTTCAGTTGTAGGATTCCTCCCTTTAACTTTAACCTTCATAGATCTTGCTGTTCTCATTCAGCCATATGTGCATATTGTATGCAACGAACCTGAGACGTTGGATCATTTTTTCCTTTCCTGTCCGGTCGCCATTTCGCCTCCTTCCGAAAACTCTTCCTTGAAATTCCTTGCAAGAATATATATATATATATATATATATATATATATATATATATATATATATATATATATATATATATATATATATATATATATATATATATATGTATATATATATATATATATATCTCCTTGACAGTTGCAAATTTACTTTCGTTTGGCGCTACTCGGTAGGGCTTCAGCAGCGGGACAGCTCGCTCCGCGGTACACAAATTTGTTAACGCCTTTCGTAGGATTCCTGCTAGGTGTCCAATTCCGCTGTTTCTTCTCTTCAGATTCTTTTTTAGTTGAAATTACACTTTTTTTTTCTGATTAGTAGGTGAAGTGTTCTCACGTCGGAGTCTGCGGCAAAACTGTTTATTCCAGCGAAAGCATACAAGCAGGGTAGACAGTCCAGACAGAGAGAGAGAGGGGGCAAAGAGAGTTCAGTGTCCTCGCGTAGCTTCGTACATGCTAGGACCGAAGAGCCGCGGGGACGCGGGGATGAGGTGTTGAGCGAAATAAGATGCTCAGGCCAGACAAAGTACCGCACGGGAAGCGGCGCTTGGAGCGGCAGCATGTGCGATACACAGTTGGAGCATCAGTACCACGATATACAACACTCCCCCCTTACTAGACGTAGTAGTCTCGCAGGTGAAAAGGAAACCTCCTTTCACGGGCGGAGCGTCGAAGAACGGTGCCGGTTGCCGGAGGAATTCCTTCGGAGGCATCTGCGCTCTCTCATTCGGAGCGACTGTGCTCGGGTTCTGGTGAGTCGACGTCTGGCTCGGGCAGGGAAGTGCGAGAAGGTTGTTCCTTCTGCTCTTTTGACTCGGAGTGTGGCTCAGGCATTTCGAGTTCAGGTGCACGGCGAGGAAGATCGGGTAGGTTGTAGTCCCTCTTCCTAAGGTGATCGACGTGCCTGCGCCATAACGTACCGCAGAGGAGTCTGACTTCATAGGACACAGGCCCTTTGCAGGAGCAGATGATAGCGGGAAGCCACCGAGACCCATATGGCGAAAAATTCCTAGCGAAAACTGAGTCACCGGGCACAAGCTTGCGGGTCGATGTAGCGCGGAACTTCTGTGACAGCTGGTCACGTCGCGGGTCGCCCTCCTGGGAATCAGGGTGCAAGTAGTCTAGAGCAGACTTTAGCTGACGTGAGAACAGTAGCTCCGCAGGGCTTTTTCCTGTAGTCGTGCAGGGCAGCAAGTCTGCTGGAACAGGAAACGACTCAGCTGAAGTTCGATGTCGCCTCCTTTCAGTCGTTTAAGGGCTTTCTTTGTTTCCTGAACGAAGCGCTCGGCCTGTCCGTTAGAAGATGGATGATATGGCACGACTAAAGCTTGACGAACATTGTTCCTGGCGAGGAACTGTCGGAATTCAGCTGAGGTGAATGCAGAACCGTTGTCGGACACGACGACGTCAGATAGTCCGTGTGTGGCGAACAGCCTTCTGAGTGCTCGGATAACGACTGCAGCTGAAGTAGTGTTCACCACAACGACCTCTAGCCATTTCGAGAACGAGTCCACGACAATAAGAAATATCTTGCCCTGGACTGGTCCAGCGAAGTCCACGTGCAGCCTAGACCATGGTCTCGTAGTCTGCTCCCAGGGATGGACTGCAGCGCGTGGTGTAGCGTTCCTGGATTCTTGGTAGTTCTCACACGCACGTACGGTGCTCTCCACATCGCTGTCGAGTTTCGGCCACCACACGTAACCTCGCGCGAGTCCCTTCATGCGAACGATTCCTGGGTGTGATGAGTGAAGTAGCTGAAGCACTTCCATGCGGAGTTGCGGTGGAATCACGACCCGGGAGCCCCACAGAATGCAATCACGATAAGCGGAGAGTTCGTCGCGGCGCACGAAGTAAGGTTCGAACTGGTCCTCTACTTTTGTTGGCCATCCAGTACGAATCCACTTGAGTACTCGCAACAACACACGATCCTTTTTGTCAGCTGAGCAATCTTGGATGCATCCGCGAAGGCTTCTGGTGGGTTTTCGAGCAGCAGAACGTCTGCCATAGTGGGACTTTCAGCATTTGTCGAGGGCAGCGGAAGACGGCTGAGTGAATCAGCGTTGCCCATTTGACGCCCTGGTCGATAGATCAGCTCATAGTCGTACTGCTCAAGGAGCAAATTCCATCGAAGCATCCTCGGTGAAAGCACGCTAGGTATTGTACGACTGTGATGCAGCAGACCCAGCAGATGCTTGTGGTCCGTGTAGACCTTGAAATGCCTTCCATAAAGGTATTGATGGAACTTCTTGACGCCGGAAACGACAGCCAGAGCTTCTCGGTCTGTCTGAGAATAGTTCCTTTCGGTCGAGCTGAGAGTACGGGAACCGAAGGCAATAGGAGTTTCGTGTCCGGTAGTGTCCTCGTGACTAAGGACAAATCCTATGCCGTAGGCAGATGCGTCGCAGGCAAGCGTGAGCGGCTTGTGCACGTCGTAATGGACTAAGACATCGGATGTCTGTATGAGCTCTTTGGCGCGCTTGAAAGCATCGGCTTCTTCTTGGCGCCATCTCCACGACTGATCCTTTGCAAGCAGGCGGTATGGAGGCTCGAGGGTGTGAGCTGCACCGCAGAATCTGTTATAGAAGTTTAGCAGTCCGAGAAAAGACTGATTTTGCTGCTTGTTCTTTGGACTGGGAGCTTCTTTAAGTGCTTCGACCTTTTCTTCGGTCGGATGAATACCGGCGGCGTCAATGCGGTATCCAAGGAAGGTGACTTCCGGCGTGCCGAAGGTGCATTTCTCTCAGCTCAGACGGATGTTGTCGTCTCTTATGCGTTTCAGCACAGCTCGCAGGCGATTGTTATGCTCGTAGGCATCTTGACCTCCCTCTATAATATCGTCCAAGTACACCCCACTGAGCACAGAATATCTTGTAGCTGTCTTGATATGTCTATATTGGTCACATATATCTTGAGCTATCAAAGACATCTACAAGACGTCGCTTGGTGCTAGTCTAGAAGACATCATCGGCAAGATGTCTGGAATCTGTCTAGGGAAGAATTTTTATGTCTTCAGCTACGCAAGACAGTTATTAGCCGGCTAACGCCAGATGTCTTCTAGAGTTCTGCTTCAGAAGTCTACCATACTTCCTAACAAGACGTTTCAGGGTCACATATGCGCCTATAGTGCAATATGTACACAATTTAACTGGACGACACTGTTCTGCATACTCGAAGTATAAATTGTCGAAGGTTTGTTCTAGCAATTTTTCAGCTTGCAAAATACTGTATCCAAAGTGCCTGCGCTTTTGAATTAAGCATGCAATTTGGGCTGTTTCCAGCATGCAGGACCAATATGGCACCAAGAAATGCTGTTTAGGCGATGGGTATCTGAACATAATGTACAAAAGCCGCTGACACCTTCATTTCTGCAGCCGATAGCCACACGCGTACTGTGTTCGACCTCACTCGGCGCAGTCCAGTCCGCCGGAAGACTCCAAACTCCGAGTGTTCACAACGACAAAGTAAGCTAGAGATGTATCCGTGTGTGATAAAAGCCAGTAGTTCGCACAGAGGAAAGATTTGCTGCGCCGATGTTAATACGGAACGCCAGCTATGCACGATCCGCCATTCCCAAACTTCGCGCGCCGTGGCCTTTCGCACCCCTCCTCTTTACAGCGAGATAGAAAATAGTGCGCCAAAATAATTACGCAAGACGCAGGTTGTATTTACCGTTTTGAAACAAATACGTCATAAGCAACAGTTACATTTTACTTGTATAGCTTGTTTTATGAAATATATTTCAGATTTCTATTGTTTTTAAAGTTATTGTATCAATGCGCTGCTCGGAGCTGGCCATTTCAAATTTTCGTCGTGTCTAGTCGTGTCTGCACGTTAGGCCGTTGGTTTGTGACTGCGTTGAAAATGTATCCCGCACAGCGGCTGCTACTTCTGGCTGCAAGGCAAGCTTCGTTGGGTGAGTAAGAAATTGTTTCTTCTAAATGAGTCACTTAATGGAGCAGTAAAGTGACTGAGTGTTTTCTTTTTACGATAAAAATGCTGCAAGGACCGTTGTTTGCATCCGCCGGCGCAGGCTGTATGGGCGAGCAAGATAGCGCGCGCGGACCGTTTAGTCAGTACGAAAGGCGGTGTTTTATGACGCATCTATAGTTTTGTGCATGCAGGAAGGTTTTTCGCTTGTAATTCCACTCGCCGCGTTTCGTGAACTGCCATTGGCGGCGGAACCTCGCGATGTAATTCTTCAAAATGAGCTTGGCGATCCGACGTCTTTCGTTGATTGCCGCTGGTTCTAACACTTTCCCAGGAAACACAACTGAGCACGAAAGTCTGCATGCTTAGTGTGGCCTTCACTGTGCAGCAAGATACAGAAAATACGCACCGTCGAGTGGAAGCCGTGCATTGTTTCTCAGCCTGCAGAGCTTACGCGCTAAGTTATGCCGCGGTTGCGAAAAAGAAAGAGAACGATCTCAATAAGCCGCCTTAGAGAGGAGGGTAAGGTGCATTCTGGCCACAGCGACTCTCCCAACTGCTAGCAAAATACTCTCGGCCTGTTCACAGGCACAAGTTGAAACACATAGCGAGATAGGAACGGCGTACGAACATTCTGCAGTGATTTAATTTTAATAGTTCATAAAATGTTTACAGTCAGCCATTACATTGCCGTGATTAAGTGGTTTTACATTTTCATATAGTCAGAAAGCACAATTTAGTTCTTTTTAAGTTCCTGAACTGCATGCTGTGTGATGTGCTGGTGCTCTATTTGCTTTGGTCCTCAGTTTTTTTTTTTTTTTATTCACGGAAATGTTTTAAGAAATTAAGCTTCAGTTGAATTGGTACAGAAAGAAATCGAAAGCAAATCTTTCAGACGGACCTCATATAACGAAAAGCCTATTATAATACACAAAAACATATCAATTTCATTTGTTTTCTTGCTTCAGGGCCAATAGACTCTTCCTATCCAGAACTGGGAAAAGAAAAGAGAGTACTGAATCATAACTTACTTTTAAGGCGTATAGAATGTAGCCATGTTATAAATGGGTTCAGTGTATGCCTTCTGGCTGTCCTCAACAACAAAGCTGTGACTCCACGCAAACCTTTTGATAGCATATGGACTCCTCCCGAAGTGAAGGTGTTTGGCATCAAAGGTGAAATACCTTCATTTAATTTCAGTTCAGTTCAGTCATGTCCGACTCTTCGTGACCCTATGGACCATGTCACGCCACGCTTTCCGGTCTCTCACTATCTTCCTAGCATCACATAACTTCCTCTGCAGTGCCTCGAGGATGCCATCTAACCATCGCGTTCGCTGCCTACCCCTTCTCCGGCGACCCTCAACCTTTTCCAGCATCAAATCTTTCTCCAGCGACTCCTCTCTTCTCATCAAATGACCAAAGTAGCTGAGCTTTAACTTTAGAATTAATTAATTTAGAATTTAATGCTCTTTTTCACATTGTGCTGTTGTGTCTGTGTTTGGTGCTCTTGTTATTTTGTGCCTGCGGGAATTTTCATGTAAACAAAACACTTACCCAACAGCTCAAGCAAGTGAGCTATGCATTCTTCTTTTTTTTTTTTTTTTTTGCTCTGGGTGCATGCTCACTGTTTAAAATATTGCTTTCATTTGTTCTAGGAAAACCTGGTGATGCATACATACGTAGGTACCTACATATATACATGCATAGATACATACATAGGTAATGCATCCATACATAGCTACATGATACATAGATTTATTTCTTCTCTACATATGTCGAATGAAACACTTAGTAAACTCAGAGGCAGGAACCTTACCACGCATAGAAAGTGACTCTCAATAAAAAAAGAAATGTATAAATCAGGAAAATGGTGGTTCTCTTCAGGTGTGTCTGTTGGTGAAGACAAGAAAATGTTTTAGCCTTCGAGGTCATCAAGGAGTTATTAATATACATATATTATACTCAGCACTATTTTGTGCTGCTAGTGCGTGTCTTGGTTAAACATATTTCTATTGTGTACTCAGTACTCTCAACCTTATGTGACATATTTTGAGGTTAAATTCTTATCCTATGTTTTGTAGTCAGTGATTTGCTTTATTAAACTTCACAAGAAATCTTTAAAGCATTGCAACACCTTGCAGGTTGCCACCACCTCCACGGCTGCCTAGCAACTATCCTTTTCCTGTCTGTGCTGCAAACACAACTTAGCAATGAGGGCCACAGGACTGACATCTCACTGGGCAGTCGCGGGCTACTGACTGAATACACAGGTATGGTTTGACTGTGCCAAAAACTTAGAGTTGCCAACAGTGGGACTTTTTCCTTCTGTTTGGGAGCTCATATATCTAAATCGTGCTTTTGATTTTAATCCTGGCAGGTGTGACATGGAAAGCCTTCAACACCAATGAAACTTAGTTTTGCCGACGTCACAAAAGAGTGGTTGGTGTTTGCCTTGTGACAAAGACCAAGTCCACATCTAAAGGCGCTGCACAGCCACCATGAACAGTGCCACAATAGCAAGCAGCTGGGATCAAGGCACCTTCTGTGCTCATTTACAACTCAAGTTTGAAGCTTTGTAATTTTGCAAAGGTAGGCCTCCAACAATTGACAGAGAGGAGCCTCCCAATCAATTGAGCCACAAAGGAATTCCCCCTTTCATGGCAGTAGGTGACAAAAAGAGGCAGTGCAGCTGGTGTTCAGTACCGATAAAGAAAAAGCTGCCCAGCCTAGTTAGCTGTGGACAAGGGCTGAAGTGGTACCAGTGTTGAGAACGATCTGATTGGCAGAAAAGCCTCCTTTGAGGGATATTCGCCCCTTCATTCTTAATTTGTAACTGACTGCAGTGGATCTGATAGCCCCGGAAGTTTTCTTTTTTTTTTTTTTTTCAATTTTCTCTGCCCTCTAGGGTTGTACAGAATAACAGATGCACAACCCATGCCAGCTCCCTCATTTTACGATGCTTTCATGCCAGAATGTTGGCAGTGGTATTCAGACCTTGTTTTTTTTTTTCAATGCCTTTTCTCCATGCATAATAACAGGCTATTTAGCGTAACACAGTCGCACACAAGACAGAGGACACCATCAGCACTTACAACTGTTCAGCGGAAAGCAGCCGATATACATAGCCTACTCAGGTGATGCGCACGGGTACAAGGCAACATGGAAACAGCACCATTTTGTCAAACTATGCGTGAGAAATTTTTCTTCAGTCTCATAAGAAAAACCAATTTGCTGCTGACACAGCTGTAACCTGCTTTTTTATATGAAGGGCTTCTAGTGTTTCATGAGCCGTTACCCACAGTTTTCACAATTGGTGCAAACCCTACGGTGCAAGAGAAGTCGCTCACCTTCATTGTTAATGTCTTTTGCATGTTCCCTAAGTTGGCCATTGACGCAGAATCCTGCTTGTGCAAAATAAGATTTTTCTACATGACAGTAGAACTTTATAGACGGTGGTGCACTTTACGAAATGCTGGCCATGTCTCTTCTGACAGCCGACCTGTTTGCTTTCGTAGCTTATGTGATGGCTTAGCTGAGCAAGCTTTCAGGGAGCAGAGGATACCATCTATACATTAAACAGGTTTGAGCTGTGTCAGTGACACTTCAGCTTTTCTTTGAGGCTGAACAGATATTTCTCATACCTGCTTTGATAAGATTGGTGCTGTTTTCCTGTTGCCTTGTACATGTGCACATCAGCAGTGAAAGCTATGCATCGACTGCTTTCCCCTAAATAAACAGTTGTAGTAAGTACACGTGGTGTCTTTTTTCTTGTGTGTGTCTGTGTTATGCTAAATACCTTTTTTATTTCTGAAAACCAACTATCTCAGCAGTTAACTTCCTTCTTTTTATACCAGCAGAATGTGAAGAGCAGCACCGTGTGCAACACTGAATTTTATTCTCTTTTTTTTTTTTTTTTTTTTTTTGCTGTGCCTTCTGTACTCCTCGCAAGCTGTTTGCTGCACTACAAAAGGTAAGGGCAGTTGGTGCCATCATGGCTGGTTCATGCTGCCCTTATCTTTTGTAGTGCTGCAAACAGCTTTTGATATGGAATATAGTGGTTGGTATGTACAATGACAGGGATGCGAAACTTTTGCTCCTTCCTTTTTCTTTCCTTATGGTGCCTTCTAGTGTTTCTTGTAGAGTGATGTATGACCCTTACCTTCTACCTTTTCCTTAGTACTTTTTAGTTATGATAGTAGAATGTAACTATGACAGGCATGCAGCCATTGCATTTTTTTTTTCAGTGCATTCTAGTCATGCTAACAGGAACAGCAGCAGTGAAGCAGTCTTGGCTTCTTTTTTTTTGCAGTGTAGATTTTTTAATGGAATTGATGTCGTGCCTATTGCTCAAGTGTTTGTGCAGTTTCTACAAGATGTATGTATGACCAGCATTCAGTTGGTGACATGCATGCACATATAGTATGAAATGCAACACGTGATGGTGGTCCTTTGTGAAAGCGCCTTTTTCTGTATACTGAAGCTTTTTCATTCGAATTTGTTGCTTTGTTTTATTTTGTACAAACATTATGCAGATAGTTCGTTCGACCACTCAACCAGTTTTGTACACTTTTGCATACCTATCCCTGTTTATTTCTAGTCATTTCCTGTTCTTGTTTGGAGTATGGATGTTGTCATTCTTTTGTAAAAAGATCATTTTAAGCTTGGAGAGAACTGCATTATTATTTTGTCATTTTCGTACCACTTGTAGTGTCTAGTTTCTGTGCTTGTAACTTCGTAGCGCACTGTTGAAAAAAAAATCAAATATATGATTTACACATTTTGTTTCCTAGCACCTTTTGTAGTTATTGCCGAATCTCCCAAAGAGCACCCAACCATGGCTGTCCACCGTACAGTGTGGCATGTTTTGTAACAAAGAATGTGTACAGTTCTCACTTACTGTTTGCAGTTTTAATGTCTGTGAGAATGAATGGCAATGTGCATCATTCTTTACATGTCATGTGTTCATGAGTTGGCTCTTTCTGGTGTTTTCTTCCTTGGTACAATATTAGGCTTCAGAGAACCACATTTTTTCATTTGCATACTGTTGCTTGTGGCTTTCCTTGCTTTTAACATGCATGAGATTAAGTTGCCTATTTGCAATGTATAATGTTGAGGAAATTAAAGAGTTCTGTAGTTTACTCATCTCATTTTCTAGCATTGGGTGCAGTTACTACCAAACTTTCTAAAGAGCACCTGATGGCCATTAACAGTGAAATGTGGCACGCTTTGTAATAAAAACATACAGTTCTCATTACTAGACAACAGTTGTAGTGCGTGAGTATTAATGATTTACAATTGTACATCAGTTTAGCTTGCATCATAACTGAATGTGTGAAAGAGCACTGTGGGTGTGTGACGGCAATGCAGCTTTAGTTGTAGCATCTGGTGAGACTATTTTTTGTCTGGCAGTGGTGTTGAAAACCTCTACAAATACATAAGCATTTCAGACAGTTTTGCGAGAAATAGCAGGGAATAAATAATTTAGAGCATTGCAGGAGATTCTAGAGCTCATTTTAGACATTCAGAATCTATTTTAATGATCTCTAGATGATGACTTGCAAGACGTCTTGCAGCTTAAAAAAGTGGGTGCATTAGTTGAGCTAGAAGGCAGCTACAAGAAGTACCAAGACATATAAAAACATCTTTCATATCTTGTCAAAGCATCTTTTAAATGTCTATCAGCTGTCTTGGGTGCCACTTCAGATGTCTATAAGGTGACTTGTTTATCTTGGGCAAGATGCCTTATAGCTATCTGCTAGACTGACTTACGTTTAGTAAGTTATTTGTCTTCCAGATTTCTAGGAGATATCTTGCAAGACGTCTTGTAGCCTAAAAAAGTGGGTGCATTAGCTGAGCTACAAGATCACTACAAGAAATATCAAGACATCTGGCAATGTCTTGCATATCTTGTCGAGACATATTATATACGTTTAGTAGCCATCTCAGAGGTCTACTGAGACATCTATCGGGCATCTTGCTTGTCTTGGCAAGACAGTTTATAGCCGTCTCATAGATGGGTTGGTGTTTACTGGGACCCCACTGAGCACAGAATATCTTGTAGCTGTCTTGATATGTCTATATTGGTCACATATATCTTGAGCTATCAAATACATCTACAAGACGTCGCTTGGTGCTAGTCTAGAAGACATCATCGGCAAGATGTCTGGAATCTGTCTTGTGAAGAATTTTTATGTCTTCAGCTACGCAAGACAGTTATTAGCCGGCTTACGCCAGATGTCTTCTAGAGTTCTGCTTCAGAAGTCTACCATACTTCCTCACAAGACGTTTCAGGGTCACATATGCGCCTATAGTGAAATATGTACACAATTTAACTGGACGACACTGTTCTGCATACTCTAAGTATAAATTGTCGAAGGTTTGTTCTAGCAATTTTTCAGCTTGCAAAATGCTGTATCCAAAGTGCCTGCGCTTTTTAAATAAGCATGCAATCTGGGCTGTTTCCAGCATGCAGGACCAATATGGCACCAAGAAATGCTGTTTAGGCGATGGGTGTCTGAACAAATGTACAAAAGCCGCTGACACCTTCATTTTTGCATCGTTTAATTGGTGCAGCCCATAGCCACACGCGTACTGTGTTCGACCTCGCTGGGCGCAGTCCAGTTCGCCGGAAGACTCCAAACTCCGAGTGTTCACTACGACAAAGTAAGCTAGCGATGTATCCGTGTGTGGTAAAAGCCAGTAGTTCGCACAGAGGAACGATTTTAATACCCGCCGATGTTAATACGGAACGCCAGCTATGCACGATCCGCCATTCGCAAACTTCGCGCGCCGTGGCCTTTTTGCACCCCTCCTCTTTACAGCGAGATAGAAAATAGGGCGCCAAAATAATTACGCAAGACGCAGGTTGTATTTACCGTTTTGAAACAAATACGTCATAAGCAACAGTTACATTTTACTTGTATAGCTTGTTTTATAAAATATATTTCAGATTTCTATTGTTTTTAAAGTTATTGTATCAATGCGCTGCTCGGCCACTGGCCATTTCGTCGTGTCTAGTCGCGTCTGCACGTTAGGCCGTTGGTTTGTGACCGTGTTGAAAATGTATCCCGCACAGCGGCTGCTACTTCTGGCTGCAAGGCAAGCTTCGCTGGGTGAGTAAGAAATTGGTTCTTCTAAATGAGTCACTTAATGGAGCAGTAAAGTGACTGAGTGTTTTCTTTTTCCGATAAAAATGCTGCAAGGGCCGTTTGCATCCGCCGGCGCAGGCTGTATGGGCGAGCAAGATAGCGCGCGCGGACCGTTTAGTCAGTACGAAAAGCGGTGCTTTATGGCGCATCTATAGTTTTGTGCACGCAGGAAGGTATTGCGCTTGTAATTCCACTCGCCACGTTTCGTGAACTGCCATTGGCGGCGGAACCTCGCGATGTAATTCTTCAAAATGAGCTTGGCGATCCGACGTCTTTCGTTGATTGCCGCTGGTTCTAACACTTTCCCAGAAAACACAACTGAGCACGAAGGTCTGCATGCTTAGTGTGGCCTTTACTCTGCAGCAAGATACAGAAAATACGCACCGTCGAGTGGAAGCCGTGCATTGTTTATGGCAGCCTGCAGAGCTCGATACGCGCTAAGTTATGCCGCGGTTGCAAAAAAGAAAAAGAACGATCTCAATAAGCCGCCTTAGAGGGGAGGGTAAGGTGCATTCTGGCCACAGCGACTCTCCCAACTGCTAGCAAAATACTCTCTGCCTGTTCACAGGCACAAGTTGAAACACATGGCGAGATAGGAACGGCGTACAAACATTCTGCAGTGATTTAATTTTAATAGTTCATAATGTTTACAGTCAGCCATTACATTGCCACAACAATACTATAGTCCGTATATATTCAGTGATTAAGTGATTTTACATTTTCATATAGTCAGAAAGCACAATTTAGTTCTTTTTAAGTTCCTGAACTGCATGCTGTGCGATGTGCTGGTGCTCTATTTGCTTTGGTCCTCAGGTTTGTTTGTTTTTATTGGCGGAAATGTTTTAAGAAATTAAGCTTCAGTTCAATTGGTAGAGAAAGAAGTCGAAAGCAAATCTTTCGGAGGGACCTCGTATAACGAAAAGCCTATTATTAATACACAAAAACATATCAATTTCATTTGTTTTCTTGCTTCAGGGCCAATAGACTCTTCCTATCCAGAACTGGGAAAAGAAAAGAGAGTACTGAATCCTAACTTACTTTTAAGGTGTATAGAATGTAGCCATGTTATAATATGGGTTCAGTGTATGCCTTCCGGCTGTCCTCAACAACAAACCTGTGACTCCACGCAAACCTTTTGATAGCATATGGACGCCTCCCGAAGTGAAGGTGTTTGGTATCAGAGGTGAAATGCCTTCATTTAATTTAATGCTCTTTTTCACATTCTGCTGTTGTGTCTGTGTTTGGTGCTCTTGTTATTTTGTGTCTGCGCGAATTTTCATGTAAACAAAACGCTTACCCAACAGCTCAAGCAAGTGAGCTATGCATTCTTTTTTTTTTTTTTGCTCTGGGTGCATGCTCACTGTTTAAAATATTGCTTTCATTTGTTCTAGGAAAAACTGGTGATGCATACATACGTAGGTACCTACATATATACATGCATAGATACATACATAGGTAATGCATCCATACATAGATACATGATACATAGATTTATTTCTTCTCTACATATGTCGAATGAAACACTTGTCAAACTCAGAGGCAGAAACCTTACCCAGCATAGAAAGTGACTCCCAATAAAGAAAAAAAGGAATGTATAAATCAGGAAAATGGTGGTTCTCTTCAGGTGTGTCTGTTGGTAAAGACAAGGAAATGTTTTAGCCTTCGAGGTCATCAAGGAGTTATTAACATACATATATTATACTCAGCACTATTTTGTGCTGCTAGTGCGTGTCTTGGTTAAACATATTTCTATTGTGTACTCAGTACTCTCAACCTTATGTGACATATTTTGAGGGTAAATTCTTATCCTATAGTGGAATTTGTGCCAGTGTTTTGTAGTCAGTGATTTGCTTTATTAAACTTCACAAGAAATCTTTAAAGCATTGGAACACCTTGCAGGTTGCCACCACCTCCACGGCTACCTAGCAACTATCCTTTTCCTGTCTGTGCTGCAAACACAACTTAGCGATGAGGGCCACAGGACTCACATCTCACTGGGCAGTCGCGGGCTACTGACTGAATACACAGGTATGGTTTGACTGTGCCAAAAACTTAGAGTTGCCAACAGTGGGACTTCTTCCTTCTGTTTGGGAGCTCATATATCTAAATCATGCTTTTGATCTTAATCCTGGCAGGTGTGACATGGAAAGCCTTCAACACCAATGAAACTTAGTTTTGCCGACGTCACAAAATAGTGGTTGGTGTTTGCCTTGTGACAAAGACCAAGTCCACATCTAAAGGCGCTGCACAGCCACCATGAACAGTGCCACAATAGCAAGCAGCTGGGATTGAGAACGATCTGATTGGCAGAAAAGCCTCCTTTGAGGGATATTCGCCCCTTCATTCTTAATTTGTAACTGACAGCAGTGAATCTGATATGCCTGGAAGTTTTTTGTTTTTTTTTTTCAATTTTCTCTGCCCTCTAGGGGTTGTACAGAATAACAGATGCACAACCCATGCCAGAGCTCCCTCATTTTACAATGCTTTCATGCCAGAATGTTGGAAGTGGTATTCAGACCTTGTTTGGTTTTTTTTCAATGCCTTTTCTCCATGCATAATAACAGGCTATTTAGCATAACACAGTCGCACACAAGACAGAGGACACCATCAGCACTTACAACTGTTCAGCGGAAAGCAGCCGATATACATAGCCTACTCAGGTGATGCACACGGGTACAAGGCAACATGGAAACAGCACCAATTTTGTCAAACTATGCGTGAGAAATTTTTGTTCAGTCTCATAAGAAAAACCAATTTGCTGCTGACACAGCTGTAACCTGCTTTTTTATATGAAGGGCTTCTAGTGTTTCATGAGCCGTTACCCACAGTTTTCACAATTGGTGCGAACCCTATGGTGCAAGACAAGTTGCTCACCTTCATTGTTAATGTCTTTTACATGTTCCCTAAGTTGGCCATTGACGCAGAATCCTGCCTGTTGGTTGGTTCGTTCACAGGAATCGAAAGGCGCAGTATCTGTCACACTTGCTCTGTGGACACCTGAACCGCGCCGTAAGGGAAGGGAGGAAGGTGGGAGTGAAAGTGGAAAGAAAGGGGAGCCGTAGTGGAGGGCTACGGAGTAATTTCGACCACCTGGGGATCTTTAACGTGCGCTGACATCGCACAGCACACGGACGCCACTTCGTTTCGCCTCCATCGAAACGCAGCCGCCGAGGTCGGGTTCGAACCCGGGAACTCCGGCACAGTAGTCGGGCGTCTTACCACTGCGCCACCCCGGCGGGGTGCCTGCCTGTGCAAAATAAGATTTTTCTACATGACAGTAGAATTTTATAGACGGTGATGCACTTTTCGAAATGCTGGCCATGTCTCTTCTGACAGCCGACCTGCTTGCTTTCGTAGCTTATGTGATGGCTTAGCTGAGCAAGCTTTCAGGGAGCAGAGGATACCATCTATACATTAAACAGGTTTGAGCTGTGTCAGTGACACTTCAGCTTTTCTTTGAGGCTGAACAGATATTTCTCATACCTGCTTTGATAAGATTGGTGCTGTTTTCCTGTTGCCTTCTACATGTGCACATCAGCAGTGAAAGCTATGCATCGACTGCTTTCCCCTAAATAAACAGTTGTAGTAAGTACACGTGGTGTCTTCTTTCTTGTGTGTGTCTGTGTTATGCTAAATACCTTTTTTATTTCTGAAAACCAACTATCTCAGCAGTTAACTTCCTTCTTTTTATACCAGCAGAATGTGAAGAGCAGCACCGTGTGCAACACTGAATTTTATTTTCTCTTTTTTTTTTTGCTGTGCCTTCTGTACTCCTCGCAAGCTGTTTGCTGCACTACAAAAGGTAAGGGCAGTTTGTGCCATCATGGCTGGTTCATGCTGCCCTTATCTTTTGTAGTCCTGCAAACAGCTTTTGAGATGAAATATAGTGGTTGGTATGTACAATGACAGGGATGCAAACCTTTTCCTTTTTTTTCCTTATGGTGCCTTCTAGTGTTTCTTGTAGAGTGATGTATGACCCTTACCTGTTACCTTTAATAATAATAATAATAAATTGGTTCACAGGAAGGGAAAGGCGCAGTAACTGTCACACTTGCTCTGTGGACACCCGAACCGCGCCGTAAGGGAAGGGAGGAAGGTGGGAATGAAAGTGGAAAGAGAGAAAGAGGAGCCGTAGTGGAGGGCTACGGAGTAATTTCGACCACCTGGGGATCTTTAACGTGCGCTGACATCGCACAGCACACGACGCCTCTTCGTTTCGCCTCCATCGAAACGCAGCCGCCGAGGTCGGGTTCGAACCCGGGAACTCCGGCACAGTAGTCGGGCGTCTTACCACTGCACCACCCCGGCGGGGCACCTGTTACCTTTTCCTTAGTGCTTTTTAGTTATGATAGTAGAATGTAACTATAACAGGCATGCAGCCATTGCATTTTTTTTTTCAGTGCATTCTAGTCATGCTTACAGGAACAGCAGCAGTGAAGCAGTCTTGGCTTCTTTTTTTGCAGTGTAGATTTTTAATGGATTTGATGTCGTGCCTAATGCTATATGTGTTTATGCAGTTTCTACAAGATGTATGTATGACCAGCATTCAGTTGGTGACATGCATGCACATATAGTATTATGAAATGCAACACTGGTGATGATGGTCCTTTGTGAAAGCACCTTTTTCTGTATACTGAAGCTTTTTCATTCGAATTTGTTGCTTTGTTTTATTTTGTACAAACATTATGCAGATAGGTCGTTTAACCACTCAACCAGTTTTGTACACTTTTGCATACCTATCCCTGTTTATTTCTAGTCATTTCCTGTTCTTGTTTGGAGTATGGATGTTTTAATTGTTTTTGTAAAGAGATCATTTTAAGCTTGGAGAGAACTGCATTATTATTTTCTCATTTTCATACCACTTGTAGTGTCTAGTTTCCGTGCTTTTAACTATGTAGTGCATTGTTGAAAAAAATCAAATATATGATTTACACATTGTTTCCTAGCACCTTTTGCAGTTATTGCCGAATCACCCAAAGAGCACCCAACCATGGCTGTGCACCGTGCAGTGTGGCATGTTTTGTAACAAAGAATGTGTACAGATCTCACTTACTGTTCGCAGTTTTAATGTATGTGAGAATGAATGACAATGTGCATCATTCTTTACATGTCATGTGTTCATGAGTTGGCTCTTTCTGGTGTTTTCTTCCTTGGTACAATATTAGGCTTCAGAGAACCACATTTTTTCATTTGCATACTGTTGCTTGTGGCTTTCCTTGCTTTTAACATGCGTGAGATTGTTTAAGCTGCCTATTTGCAATGCATACTGTTGAGGAAATTAAAGAGTTCTGTAGTTTACTCATGTCATTTTTTAGCATTGGGTGCAGTTACTACCAACTTTCCAAAGAGCACCTGATGGCCATTAACAGTGAAATGTGGCACGCTTTGTAATAAAAAAACATACAGTTCTCATTACTAGACAACAATTGTAGTGCGTGAGAATTGATGATTTACAATTGTACATCAGTTTAGCTTGCATCATAACTGAATGTGTGAAAGAGCACTGTGAGTGTGTGACGGCAATGCAGCTTTAGTTGTAGTAGCATCTGGTGAGACTATATGTCTGGCAGTGGTGTTGAAAACCTCTGCAAATACATCAGCATTTCAGACACTTTTGCGAGAAATAGCAGGGAATAAATAATTTAGAGCATTGAAGGAGATTCTAGAGCTCATTTTAGACATTCAGAATCTATTTTAATGACTTCTAGATGATGACTTGCAAGACGTCTTGCAGCTTAAAAAAGTGGGTGCATTAGCTGAGCTAGAAGGCAGCTACAAGATGTACCAAGACATATAAAAACGTCTTTCATATCTTGTCAAAGCATCTTCTAAATGTCTATCAGCTGTCTTGGGTGCCACTTCAGATGTCTATAAGGTGACTTGTTTATCTTGGGCAAGATGCCTT
The DNA here is from genome assembly GCF_055883805.1 of Amblyomma maculatum. Taxonomy (NCBI): domain Eukaryota; kingdom Metazoa; phylum Arthropoda; class Arachnida; order Ixodida; family Ixodidae; genus Amblyomma; species Amblyomma maculatum. The sequence continues at coordinate 24,744,129 of NC_139346.1, forward strand.
ATAGCTATCTGCTAGACTGACTTACGTTTAGTATGTTATTTGTCTTCCAGATTTCTAGGAGATATCTTGCAAGACGTCTTGTAGCCTAAAAAAGTGGCGGCATTAGCTGAGCTACAAGATCACTACAAGAAATATCAAGACATCTGGCAATGTCTTGCATATCTTGTCGAGACATATTATATACGGTTAGTAGCCATCTCAGAGGTCTACTGAGACATCTATCAGGCATCTTGCTTGTCTTGGCAAGACAGTTTATAGCCGTCTCATAGATGGGTTGGTGTTTACTGGGACGTGAACTCCAGGTAGTCCCAAGAGGAGCTCTTCCATGTAGCGCTGAAATATGGCTACGGCGGACGACACTCCGAACGGCAGGCGAGCGACTTTGAACAGTCCCCGGTGCGTATTGACTGTCAGGAGATCGGCTGTTTCATTGTCCACGGCGAGCTGCTGATAGGCTTGATTGAGGTCTAGTTGTGAAAACACAGTGCATCCAGCAAGGTTCGAAAAAAGTTGATCGGTGGTTGGAAGAGGATAAGTTTCCATCTTGATTGCTTGGTTAACGGTGCTTTTGTAATCACCACAAAGCCTGATCTTGCCGTTCTTCTTAACGACGCAGACTACCGGTGTCGCCCATCTGGAGGATCGCACGGGCTGGTAGACGCCTTCCTGTACGAGAACGTCGATGGCTTCGTCCACTCTGGGCAGTAGAGCCACCGGAACTTGACGTGCTTTCATGAAGATGGGACTGATTTCAGCCTTAAGCTCGATGCGAACGGATGCTCCCTTGCTCTTCCCTAGTCCTTCAGCGAAGACTTCTGGGTATTCAGAGACAGCGTTCAATAAGGTTAGCGGAACTTCGATTTGAGACGCGTGGTTTATCCCGTAGAGTGAAATGCCCAATGCCGAAAACCAGTCTCTCCCTAACAGGCTGGTGCCATTTCCTCGGACAACGAGAAGGTGTAGGCGAGCGTTCTTCGTTCTGTATGAGACAGTGACTTCCAATGATCCCGCAATCTCTAAGAATTCCCTTGTATAAGAGCGCAGCTGTAGAGAAGATGGCTTTAGGTCTTGCCTTGACAGCCGAAGTTTCTGCATGGTGTTCTCGCTGATGATGCTGCAGGCGGCCCCGGAATCAACTTCCATAGTCAGAGGCCTACTGTTTATCAAGACGTCCACTCAGACTGCCGGAGAAGTGACGTTGTTGGCACTACCCGTAGACCTGTGGTCTTGAATTTCGCGATGAAAATTGACCGAAGTCGTAGAATTTACGCCTTGAGCCGGATCAGCGGGTTGCAAGATTTGGTGGTTGCGTCCACGAGAGTGCTTGTTTTTGCGGGAAAACTCCTTTCGATGCTGAACAGGCTTGGAAGTTTTTTCTTTTGCTGCCTTTTTCCTGCAGGCCTTCTCGAGGTGTCCTTTGTTTCCGCAGTAGTGACAGATGGCGGAAGGGTAGGAGCAAGTACGAGCGTCATGCTCGCCGGTGCAACGCCAACATTGCTGACTCGGAGGATGGTTGGCTGGCTTGACGTCCGGGCGCTTGGGGTTCCTTTGCAAATGATGCGTTTTCGAGGGGACCCTCGAGCGGCGAACCTCTTCTGTCTTGGCGGCCGCTTCCTCTGCAGCACGTGCCAGTAGGATGGCCTTAGAGAGCTTTAGATCTGGTTCAGCCAGGAGACGTCTTTGAATAGGCTCTTCACGCAGGCCACAGACTAGGCGGTCGCAAAGAAGTCGATCCAGCCAATCCCCGAAATCACAGTGGCGGGCCAAGAGTCGAAGAGCGGCGAGATAATCCGGTACCGATTCGCCAGGGTGCTGGTCTCGCTTGTTGAAGCGGAAGCGTTCCATAGTGACGGAAGGTTTCCCGATGAAGTGGTTGTCGAGCTTGGAAACAATTTCTGAGAAGGGAACCTCTGAAGGTGCCTTGGATGCGCAGAGCGAGCGAAGCAGGGTATACGCGTCGACACCGCATACGCTGCAGAGGAAAGCCCGTTTCTTCTCATCGGACTGGATGTCGTGGGCTTGAAAGTAGAACTCGAGGCGTTCTAAGTAAACTGGCCAGGAGGAAAGCTCGGCGGGCGAGAATTCTCCGATCGTGGCCGAAGGCAGAAGCGCTGCCATGTCGACGGCTGTGCAGGGCTGGAGCGGATCCAGGAGCTTTGCCTGAGGCGGTCAGTATTGACTGAGCTTGCGCACTCGGGATCGCGGCGATCCCATCCTCGTCGCTAGTGAAGTGTTCTCACCTCGGAGTCTGAGGCAAAACTTTATTCCAGCGAAAGCGTACAAGCAGGGTAGACAGTCCAGACAGAGAGAGAGAGGGAGCAAAGAGAGTTCAGTGTCCTCGCGTAGCTTCGTACATGCTAGGACCGAAGAGCCGCGGGGACGCGGTGATGAGGTGTTGAGCGAAATACGATGCTCAGGCCAGACAAAGTACAGCACGGGAAGCGGCGCTTGGAGCGGCAGCATGTGCGATACACAGTTGGAGCGGCAGTACCACGATACACAACAGTAGGGCCTTTATTTTTCTATCAAATTGCATATTTATATGTATTAGTATTTTTAAATCTCATATCAAACAGCATATTACCCATTTCTACTGAATTCATGTGTGGCCAATCCCCCTCGTGGGTGTGTGCCCTTATCTAAGGGCACTGCAACAACAGTATGGCAGAGATTTTGTACAAGGATAAGGACCGTCGTATACGCGAGGTGTACGAGGCGTATGTTGTTAAGAAAAAGACACGTGTGTTTATTAGCAAGCCTTTGATTGTGATTGATGATTGTGAGTTGCAGTTTTGGACGCGAGGCTATGACGGAGGCGAATTGGTAGCCTTGAGCATGTGGTTTCTGTTCATTGTATATATGTCATCTTTCATGTAGTAAATTCAGTTGTGAGTCTGCGCGCGTCCTGTCATTTATCTTCAATTGTCCGTGTGTTTTAGCGTGCAGTTGCCCTATTCGTGCGATGAGCATCAACCAACTAGCCCAGCTCACCGCTCCACTATTGTATGTTCCTTTTGCATCAGGCTCTGTCTTTCCCCCTGGTTTCTTCTCGAACCCAGCTTGTCTGGCGTCAATTGTTGCATTGTTGGTTTCAAGGCCAGGGTGACAGCCTAACATAGCAAGCAATGAGTCGTGGCTAGCGATACGCAAACCGCGGTTGCTCTTTTACAGCCTTCAGGTAGTCCGAGCATTATCCTCATCATCCGGTCGGAATTGTGGAGGCAGGCACGGTTCTTTCAAGACTTCCTTCAGGTGGTATGTGTGCTAAGTGGGAAAACTTTACAGTAGCAGAAGAGAAACTTCATAGAATATAAACGATGACATATGAAGCCGCAAATTCACTTTGGGCTTCTGCGTTTCCACTTACTCCCAGAATTAAGAAACTCACAACACGGCAGGACAATATAGTGACAGTGTGCGATGTTGACCTACCCAAGCATTTTAGTAGATTTCTACAACGGAGCCCGAGTTTTGTCAAGAACCGGTGCTCTCCCCCCGCCTGAAAAGCTTGTGAAGGCTAGAAACGCCTCCCGCCAGAGGACATTCGGCTGTTGTGCACGCAGGAATGCGTCCAAGTCATCAAGAGCTCTACAGAAAAGCAGCGCGACTGTAGGAGGTTTAAACCTCTTGTGGACTTTCTAGCATCGTGCAATCTTTGCCTTCTCCAGTCGGACAAAGAAGGTGGTGATCCCGGAACCTGTGTATGCGGACAAGGCACGCACTGCGCTCTGCAAAAATTTCAATTCCGCCCCAGAGAAGAGGATGAATGCAAAAGACGGCACTTTGAGATTTTTAGAGGGCCTGAACCTTTCCCGTCTAGTTACAAGTGTCAAACGTGCCACAGGACCAGAACATCAACCCTTTTTCTCCGTTGAAACGCAGAAATCAGATCTCCATTTTCGTTCTATCGTGTCGTGGCAGTATGCCGTTTCGTTGTTTCTTCAGGAGCACCTCTCAAAACTTAATCGTGAAGACCCCTACGTAATGCCTAATTCCATGGCGGTGGTGTAGCATTTACGGGATAATATTCCAGATGTGTGCCTTGCGTGCAGCAATAACACTGTGCAATACTCCAGCCAGAACTTATGGTTGCCGTGAAGGAGTTCTTTACAAAGCATAATGAAGAGCAAACTTTTAATAATTAGTGTTGTATTTCTGTGGATGCCTTTTTGAAATCGTCGTCTACCTATGTTTCTTGACGAGGGGAGTGCTACATACAGAAGTTGGGGGCCTTATTGGCTTCAGAGTATTCCCTGTATTTATTAATATTGCCAGGGGGCGCTCGGAGCGAAAAACGTTGAAGTGGCGCTCGGATCGAAAGACGAAGTGAATCGGCTCGGCGCTTGCAGCAGATACCTAGAATTCGGACCGTGGAATTTCGCCTGTACTGGCTCAGTTAAGCTAGCCTCAGTCACCAACATCGTGAAAAATCTGGTGGAGGTGGTGGGTGAAAACGCATCCGCAACAACGACGAATTGCCGGTGGAACGAACGCCGCAACAACGACGAATTGCAGGTGAAGCGTACCGCTTACACCGACGCAGAGCACTCAAACACTCAGAAGCCTGATATTCGCGAGCAGCTTTGGTTGGACACACCATAAATACTGGATGGTCCATGTCTGAGCTTTGTTGGATACTGGTGCTGATTATTCTATTTTGAGCAGCCAGTTTGCCGCAATTCTCAAGAAGGTTTTGACTCCATGGGCTGGCACACACGTTCGCACTGCGGGTGGTCATCTGGTTACTCCTCTAGGCATGTGCGCGGCCAGGGTTCAAATTCAAGTAAGCTACCTCGTACTGAAAAGCTGCTCACGTGACCTAATTCCGGGCGTAGATTTTCTTCGTGAATATGGCGCAATTATTGACCTCCGGGATTTTTAGGTATCGTTTTCTACTGAGAAAGCAGTGGCCCTCAGCAGTACACAGCGACCACTCAATGCGCTTCGAGTTTATGCGGACAGCGTCACGCTGCCACCCCGAACCAGCACCTTCGTTAATGTCAAATGCAATGCACTTCACGATGGTGACGCAATAGCCGAAACTAACGTCTCGTTACTGTTGACGCAGGGAGTCTGCGTGGCTCGCAGTTTGATCCATTTTAACTGTGGTCAGTCCAAGGTATTTGTTACCAATTTTTCGCTCGAGTATCGACACCTTTTTCGTAACACTTCCGTAGCTTTCGACCACCCACATCTCTCGACAACCTCGATATTAGCTCAGAGCTATAGGTGAGCCAGCGAGAACAGCTGTTTTCATTGTTACTCGAATTCAGAGAGTGTTTTGCATCATCGTCAAAAGTGCATCAGACTCCCATTGCCAAGCACCAGATCGTGACGTTCGATGATGTGCGCCCAATCCACCAGCACCCCTACCGCGTCTGTTCGACCGAGCCCGAAGTTATTAAGTCACAAGTTAAACAAATGCTCGAAGATGATGGTATCCAGCCTTCAAATAGCCCATGGTCCTCCCCAGTCGTTCTAGTTAAAAAGAAAGACGGCACGTTACGTTTTTGCGTCGATTACCGCAAGCTGAACGCCGTAACCAAGAAGGATGTTTACCCCTTGCCGCGGATTGACGACTCTCTCGACCGCCTTCGGCGTGCGAAGTACTTTTCGTCCATCGATCTAAAGAGTAGCTACTGGCAGATTGAGGTAGGTGAGCGAGATCGTGAGAAGACGGCCTTTGTCACACCCGACGGCCTTGACGAATTTAAAGTTCTACCTTTCAGACTTTGATCCGCGCCGGCCATATGTCAGCGGATGATGGACACTGTCGTCGCCGGACTTAAATGACAGTGTTGCCTAGTCTACCTAGATGACGTGGTGGTCTTCGCAGAATCGTTTGCACAATATCTTAAGCGCCTGCGATCAGTACTCGAAGCCTTTCGATCCGCTAACTTGACACTTAAGCCACAGAAATGTCACTTTGGCTACCGAGAGCTTAAATTCCTCGGTCATGTCGTAAGCGCTGCCGGCGTGAAGCCCTACCCTGACAAGCTTACTGCTGTTGCGGAATTTACGATTCCACGTGGAAGAAAGCTGTTTGCACATATCTCGGCTTGTTCAGTTATTACCGGCGTTTTATCGATAACTTCGCTGATCTTGCTGAACCGCTGACTCGGCTCACCCGGGGAGACACCCCTTTTGTTTGGAATCACGAGCAAGAAGCTGCTTTTGCCGAGCTGCGTCTCCGTCTCCAATCGCTGCCTGTTCTAGCCCATTTCGATGAGCACGGTGAGACAGAAATCCACACCGACACCAGGAACATTGGCCTTGGGGCGGTTCTCGTGCAACGTTAAGAGGGTGTTGAACGAGTCGTCGCCTATGCTAGCCGTAATTTATCCCGCGCCCAGATGAACTATTCAACTACTGAGAAGGAATGCCTCGCCATTATTTGGGCTGCTGCGAAATTTCGCCCCTACCTTTATGTTCGCCACCATTCCTTGTGTTGGCTGGCCAACCTGCGTGACCGATGCGGCCGCCTGGCGCGATGGAGCCTTCGCCTACAGGAGTTCAACTTCACTATAGTCTATAAGTCCGGACATAAGCATGAAGATGCTGACGCGCTCTCTCGTGCGCCCGTCGAGCTCGCTTTACTACACACGGGTGACGCTGGCAGTTTTCGCAGAGCTCTTGATGCTTCAGATATGTCTCATCAGCAGCGTGCTGATCCAAAGTTGCGAGCCCTGATCGATTATTTAGAAGGTCAGCCAGCCACCATACCTAAGTGCTTTTCTCGGAGCCCCTCAACTTTCTGCCTGAGAAGTGGTGTGCTCTATAAGCACAACTCTAGATCCGAGTTGAGAACCTACCTCCTCGTGGTACCCGCAGCTCTGCGAGAGGAAATCCTTTCCGCGTGCCTCGATGAACCAACTTCTGGCCACTTGGGCTATTTTCGCACACTTGCTAGAATACGACAGACATTCTACTGGCCCAACCTTGCCCCTGTTGTTAAGCGCTACCGTCAAGAGCTGTCGGCAATGTCAGCGTCGGAAGGTTCCGCAATAAAAGCCTGCAGGCCTCCTCGTGCCCATAATACCACAACGCGCACCGTTTGATCAAATCGGCATGAACCTTCTCGGTCCTTTCCCTCGATCATCCGGTGGCAACCGTTGGATAATCATCGTCATAGATTATCCGACTCGCTATGCCGAGACCAAAGTGTTACCTAGTGATACAGCATCGGAAGTTGCCCATTTCTTTGTACACCAGATCATGCTGCGGCACGGTGCTCCGACCAGTATTATTACTGACAGAGGGACTGCCTTTACTTCACAAATGATGGCCGAAGTTTTTCATCTCAGCGGTACGGCGCATCGAAAGCTACTGCTTGCCATCCGCAGACCAACGGGCTGACTAAATAGCTTAATAAGACCATCGCGGACATGCTGGCGATGTATGTCGACGCCCAGCACAAGACTTGGGATGCTATCCTACCATATGTGACATTCGCGCACAATACGGCAGTCCAAGAGACGACACGCTTCACGCCGTTTCGCCTCGTTTACGGCATGGAGGTTCGGACGGTGCTGGATGCAATGCTCCCTTGCGAAACAGATAGCGAGCTTTCTTCCGACGCCGAGCACTTTGCCCAAGATGCTGAGCAAGCAAGCCAACTAGCACACGTCCACATCGCCCAGCAATAGGACAAGGATTCACGCCGGTACAACCTCTGCCACAAACAAGCTTCCTACAACACCGGGGACCAGTTGTGGGTGTGGACTCCTGTTCGACGCCGTGGCCTATCAGAAAAGCTGATTTGCCGTATACTTCGGACCATATAAAATCTTGCGGCGCCTCAGCGACGTTAACTATGAGGTGCTCCCAGATGGCCCAGAGCAGAGAGGCCGTCGGCGACCTCGTCCAGAGACAGTTCATGTCTTATGCATGAAGCTGTATTTTGCGCGGTAACTGAAAAACGGCATCTGCAAACTTTTTTTTTCGTTTGCTCTTGTCCACTTGTGTGCACTTGTGCCGTGTGCGTCACGCTTAAGGAGGGAGGAATGCCAGGGGGCGCTAGGAGCGAAAGACGTTGAAGTGGCGCTCGGAGCGAAAGACGAAGTGAATCGGCTCCGCACTTGCAGGAGATACCTAGAATTAGAGGAGAACAACAACAACCTGCAGGAGATACCTAGAATTCGGACCGTGGAATTTCGCCTGCACCGGCTCAGTTAAGCTAGCCCCAGTCGCCAACATCGTGACAATATATTCCTCTAAAAAGTCGACAGGAGAATCAGTGGTAACCCAGCTAACCGGTCTGTCGCTGTATTTCGTTATGTAGAAGATTGTCTCATTTTTGTCAAAAAGGGCGATTCTAGAGTCGCATTCCTGAGGCCCAGGAGGTTTTTAGAGATTCGGGGCTTGGCCTGAACTTAACGATTGAATTGCCCAGGGAGCACGACCTACAGTTTTTTGGATATTCGCCTACGTTTTGAAGCAGCCCATACATGTTGGTTTTTAATCCCAGATCCATGAAAACGCCCTTAAATTTTTCTTCCAAACACTCGAGGACAATTAAGAATGGCATTGTTCTGCCCAACATCGGGGCTGCTCTAAGTAAATCTTGCGTTCACACAGTAGTGGGTAGTGTTCACCGTCATGTTCTTAGATTAAAATTGGCTGGCTACCCGTGCTTTGTGATAGCAACAGCTTGCGAAAAGCTGACTAACAAGGTTAAATCTGATGCGACTGCCTCTCAGCACGCCGAAGGGCAAAAAGAAAGAAATACGCTGTTATACCTTACCAACATACGATCGCACATAATTTGAAGGATGTTGCGAAACAGTACGATGAGACTGTGGTGTATTCGACCCCCTTAACAATGGCTCATCTGTGCGTCCATGTCCACATAAACGTTGATGGTACCATAACCCCTTTATATTCCATGTACACCACATGTTACGTTATGTTCCCTGTGTGATCGCTGTATTTTATGAATTCCTTTTTCCTGTTTTCCTGCAGATATTCAGACGGGATGGTGTCTAAGTTAAAAGGGCATTGCAGGGTTTATGAAAAGAAGACAAAGAAGTGTTTTCCGCCTTTAGATACGACATATTTTGTCCAGGCATAAAGTCGTCGTACACGAGATGTGTACCAGACGTATGGTATTAAGAAAGACACGTTGTGTGTGTGTGTGTGTGTGTGTGTGTGTGTGTGTGTGTGTGTGTGTGTGTGTGTGTGTGTGTGTGTGTGTGCGTGCGTGTGCGTGTGTGCGTGTGTGCGTGTGTGTGTGTGTGTGTGTGTGTGTGTGTGTGTGTGTGTGTGTGTGTGTGTGTGTGTGTGTGTGTGTGTGTGTGTGTGTGTTAGCAATTCTTCGATTGTGCTTGATGAATGTGAGGTGCAGTTTTTAGGCGCGAGGCTATGACGGAGGCGAATTGATAGCCTAGAACTCGTGGTTTTTGTTCATTTTATATATGCTTTCATGTAGTAAATACAGTTTTTAGTTTGTGCTCCCTGTTTTTCATTTTCTGTTGTCCGGGTGTTTCAGCGCAATTGCACTACTCGTACGAAGAGCCTCAACCAACGAGCCTAGCTCGTCACTACTGAGACAGGAGATCGCAGATACCTGTCAGTTGCGCCATGATAACGCTCTCAGCCGCACTTCTCTGCGCGACGAGAGCTGCTGGCCAAGAACAACGTAGCGATTCTGCTCCAGCCCCATTATAGACCTGATGTGGCTCCGGCAGACTTGTTCCTGTTCTCTAGAATCAAGATCGCCCTGAACGGAGTCAGGTTTTGGCAACACCGAAGCGATCCAGATAGCCACGACAAAGGCTGTAAAGTAGGTTTCTGCCGGCGCCTTCCAGGGTCCGTACAGTGCATGACATAATTGCCGGCAAAAATGTGTGGATGCGAAATGGGACTACTTTAAAGGATTTGAACGTTTGTAATGATGGCTTGAATAATTTTTGTGTCAAAACAGTTACAATGCTTTCCGGACACACCCTATGGAATCTTCAGCGAGTATTTTGTTAGCGTTTAACAATTTACACAAAGAAAAACTGCTGCTGGAGGTACCTAGCTGATTCTGTCTTAGGGAATTAGCAGCGGGAGTTGTTTATTCAATGCTGGACACGAAGTGAAAAAACGCATTCATGACACGACGACTGCTTGGAAACACACTTCGAGCACATGACGTGGGCGTCAATAGAGCATGTCGTGCAAGTTGGTTCATAATTCAACCCAAAAAAGGAGCTGCGCTATCGATACAAAGACGAAGAGCAAAGACGTACACAAACACAGGACACACGCGCCCAAACGCACACAAACGCGTTTGTGTGCGCCTTGCCTATTCTTCGTCCTTGTATCGATAGCGTATCTCTTTTCTTGCATCAACGTGGGCGGTGCACCTCGCGGACGTACTTATCAAGTCCGCCATCAGCGACGTGATGGTGATGATAGCCGTCCCCTTTTTAATGGGTCGCCCCCGCTTGTCGGCGTGGCGGAGCCAAGACATACTCGTTGTTTTTCACGCCGCCTATAGACTAATTGGTGCATTGGTTAACGCTGTTTCATTCTACTGTTTGACTTAACCTCCGTGAAAGCCGACCTTGCAGCACTTGGTGTAAAAATAACGCATCTATTGAGATCATTATCTCGTGTGAGAGAAGATATACCCTAGTGGTAAATAACATCAGTTCCTGCACAAAAGCACAGTCCACACAAGCATGGTCCACACAAACATGTCTGGACGCTGGAAGTTTGTGGGCATGTACAGTTCACGCTATTCGCCATATCTCCAATGTCACATTCATACACGAAGTCACAAAAGGTCACTCTCGTTGGCTGCTTAACTGGTGGGCATTCAAATCCGCTCACCCAATGCACTTCGTCACTTCCACTGTTCCGCCTAGCAGAGGCCTTTTTTTCATACCATTCGCCGCTTGCCACTGACGGAGCTCCGAGGATAGATTCCTCACTTCTCTTCGACAGCTGCGTCTCATTGGTTGCAGACGATGGAAAGCTTCGCCTAGTGGCTTTCTCAAATCGGCGCCGTTTACCAACGCTTTGCTCAGCTATCTCATGAAAGCCATCTGTGAAAACCTTCCTTGCGCACCTCACTGCTGTGGCTGGCAAAGTTCTGACGCCGACCATTGGGCCAGCCACTCGACCTCTTCGAAGTGACTTGTCTTCATCGCGGCTTGAAAGCTCTGTGTTTGTGTCGCCTTCTTTGGAAGTGTAGGTCATCGTGCCTATCGGGTAATCAGATGACTCCGGTGAAAATGTATATTCACTCTGCGCAGACATGTGGGTAATTGCGTCATAGATATCAACGCCCTCATCTCCATAAATCTTCATAAGCCGTTCCCTCCATGGTTTGCTCAGCAAGGACAAGCAATGCTTGTCCTCTAGTCGCTTTCTGATCTTATCATCAAGAGGTTCCGGAGCTGCAGCGAATTTCGCTGCAGACGAATAGGAGGTGCTAGAGCTGTGAGAAAATAGCTCGTCATGTGGCCTACGTTGGCTCCGATGGACTCGAGATGTCATGCTTCTGTCGACAACGACGCTGTCACCACGGGGGGCGAAAAAATACTGCGACACAATTAGCGCCAAAGGAAGTATCGTGGCAGACAGGACTACACCAACGGCAAAGGAAAGGGTCATCCCAAGGTGATTCTTCAAAAATTTGTCGCAGAAAATGTCCAACGCAATCTTCAAAACATTGTAAATGGCTCGGCAGTTACCTGCCGTTGCCACTCGTTGTGTTGTCCCTATTGTCAGTGGTAGCACCCGTCTTATGGGCCCACCGCGATCAGTTGTCACGGCAGGATAAAGCTCGCCTGTCGTGTTCGGAACCCTGAAGTAAGCAATGGACGCTCCTTCGCCGGTGCACTGAGTAAAAACCACTTCTGGCGTCAAGGAGGTGAACAGTAGCGAGCGATTAGAGTAAGGCCAGATCATATCTGCCAGTCTTTCAAGATACGGGAAGCTTAATTGGTGGTAAGGCGAGCACACGTAGCAGTGTCCCAGAACACCTGTAGTCGCCGTTGACATCAGGAGTGCAGTTGACAGTAAAAGATATAGCATGACGACCACAGCGATCGAGAGAAAGATTACACCCGTGTACTTGTAGGCCTGAGGCGAACGCCCACGAAAATTAACGCAATTTCGTATACCCGTGCTTATGCCGAAACCCAGAAGCGCAACGACGACACAGAGGAGAACCATGACTATTGGTGTTGCGACCAAGTCCAAGACGGTTGTACTGTACCATAATCTAGTGCGGCGTTCAAAATGCTCGAATTTTGTCTCTACATTGTTCACACTTTCGAGTGTTCGGCTGAGCTGGAGCTGCAGATTTTCGACTATGATATTGGTCGCGTTAGGGACAAACGCCCCGGGCATGAGCATCGCAGCTGAGGCATTCTTACAGAGGCGCAGCTTGTATGCGACCGAGTAGTTTGCCAGAGCAGTGAGGCAGTTAAGGGATGTGATTTGTGCCATTGTCTCGTTAGGCATGACCCCGTACACGAAGTCACGAACACTATTGGCCACCGCGTGGTCGTCATCGGAAAGTTCTAAGAGGAGTTCCCCGACTGTCTGGTTTACGTAGCGGTTCAGCTCCGACATTGTCGCTGCAAAAGCTGGTGGCACGCTACGCACTGCGTCCGTTAGTGCGACGTGTAAGGCCAGCATCGTGGCCAGGTCGCTGAACAGCAAAACGGTGAGGAACCCCAGCATCAGGCAGCAGGCGAGGCATTGATGCGGTGCCGTGGCTCTCCGCATGAACGGGACGGGACCGCCAGCGATGCACGAGGCCACTGAGACGGGACCAGCGACTGCGAGCGCGGACACAGTGACGAGTAGAATGCAGACAAGGGCGCAGCGCAGGCGTGGATGCCTCTTGTACAAGAGGTCAAGGACGCCTGCTGTTCCGAAGGGTTGCATAAGGTCGCTCAAGAAAGCACTTGCCGCCTCATCGACGCCAACCTCACCCAGAAGTTCAGCGGCCTTGCTGGCGACGCTGCCCCAGCTGGAGAGGAAACCATGGTCGGCGGAAAGGGCAGGTTTTGAGATCATTCGTGTCGGTTATATGCGTGAGGCTGGTCGTAGGAATTCAAATGATTATGATGAAGGTACCGAAAAACGAGGCGGCTTGTCTCTGCGTGGAACCCAGGAAGGGGCGCACTTCTTTCTCTTTAGCTAGAAACACAGAGGTAAGACAGGCAAGTTCTCCCTGCAAATCTTGCCAATGATACTATTCCTTACTGTTTTTAAGAAGTATGAACACAAAGTAGCCAAGAGAAAACACATTTGAACTAATTTTAGCTTCATTCTCTGGTTTCACTCCCCCATGGGGGAGCAGATTTGTAATAAGGGAGTAATAACTCATTCACATCCACCCAAGCGCATCAGGATGGCTGCGCTTTGGTGGATGTCAGTGAGCAATTACTTCCTTATTACAAATTACAGTACTGCTCTTAGGTCCATTTGAGCGGATATGGCACGCCATTAGCTTAAATTGCTTTGCAAGATAGCTCAACTTTCAAAGGTGAAACTAGTGAAGAAAAACGAAGGGCAAGAACAGGGGTGGTGGGGGAATCCCTGAGGAGAAAGAAAAAGCTTTCTCCAAAGACTACTAGCCCAATCGGAGAGGGGAGAAAAATGTTGTAGTCATCCCTTATTTCCATACGGCAACTGGGTTAAAAATCGAGAATTGCTTTGTGGCTGATGTTGTCAAAGGCACCTTTTAGGTCCACCGCGAGGAGGATACCTTAGTTTTTGGCTGATATTCTGCCCAAGATGTCGTGCTTGATTTGCAGCATCACGTCCTGTGTTGACAGATTCTTTCTGAAGCCGAACATCTAGTTTGGCAGTAGTTTTTCGTCTTCCAGGTAGTCTGTGAGTCGGCTAGCTATTGCTGATGTTTTCGAGCCATTTTTCTATGCACGATGTAAGTGAGATAGGGCGTAAGTTGTCCAGGCCTAGCTTCTTCCCAGGTTTGGGAATAGTTATAATTTCCGCATGTTTCCATTCTTTCGGTAGATTTCTGCTAGACCAGGTTTGATTGAAGAACTTCGTTATTTCCTACATTTTCTGCTCGCTAAGGTTTCTAATGACTGCGTTGCTGACTTGGTCTTCTGAGTGCAGTGTTTTTGACGAAGCATCTAGCCGCTGCGTATACTTCCGCTACTGTAATGTCCGCGTCCAGCTTTGAGTTGGGTATTCCTGCGTATTTCTGGTCGATGTTGACTGTTTCGGCTGACTCTCCAATGCCCCTATTCCAGATCTGACCCGCAATCTCGGAGTATGTCGATTGGTTCAGGTGAAGCACCCTCTCTATTGACTTGCCAATTTCGTTCCTGTTTTGATTTGGGCCAATTAGGTGTCTAATTAGTTTCCAGCTCTTATCATTGCCTAGATTTCCATTGAGTTCAATGCAGAGTTGGTTCCAGTTGTTGCTGGCCACCGTCTGCGGGGAAAGAACGTACAATTGTGTCCAGGACTTTCTCGGCATCCGGACAGCAACGATAAGTGTCGGCGGTATCAGGACCAACGAAAGAGAAATTGCCGAGAAAGGAACCCCGCACGAATCCACCATCCCGCCCCTTCTCTTTAATCTGGCCATGGTGCCGATAGCGAGGAAATTGGAAAGCATACCTGGAATTCGTCATGCACTCCACGCCGACGACATTACGGTGTGGACGACGACAGGATAAGTGGGAGAAAAGGAAGACAAATTGCAAACAGCCCTGGACGGCATTGAAGAAATTGCAAGAAAAAACGGCATGCAATGCGCCCCTGAAAAAACCGAGTTCAATAGAATCCACAAGAAAAACTTCAAAGCAGAGCCGACTCAAATCCGACTTCAAAACCAAGAAATCAGAGAAGTAAAAACCTTGAGGATACTAGGTATGTGGCTACAGATCCACGGGGAAAGAACGCACACAATAAAGCTACTAACTAGGGCAACCAGTCAGGTCTGCGGCATGATTCGAAGAATAGCAAACAGAAACGGAGGGTTAAAGGAGAAGGACGCGATCAGAATAGTAACGGCGATGATAGTCCCCCGCTGGACCTATAGCCTCCCGTACCACAACGTCACCAGAACGGAATCACACAAAATTGATGCGCAGTTTCGGAAAGCTTATAAACTAGCACTCGGATTACCAAGTCATGCATCCAATGAGGCTTTTATGCCAATGGGCATCTCGGCCACGTACGAAGAACACAAAGAAGCAATCCTGGTCTGCCAAGAACGCAGATTAGAACAAAGTCGGACTGGTAGAGACCTACTGAACATCATGGAATGACCCATAGACGAGAAAACTAACTCTCTAAGAGAAACACTCACTCCCTAAAGCAGAGCTGAATACCACTTCCTTCCTATTCCCAAAAACATGGACCCCTACACAACCGCGAAAGACGAAAAACGAGAAGTCGCCACATACAAAACAACGTCGTCAGAAACAATAGCGACATACTCTATGTAGACGCCAGTCAATATCTGGGGAAAGAAAACGGCGGTAGCCACTACAGTTGACCACACCGAAAGAGAGGTGACCAGCTCATCGATCAAGACCAATAACTACATAGAAGATGCAGAGGAAGTCGTAATTGCACTTGTAAGGTAAACACGCCAGCAGTCAAGGTAGAAAATGTGGTAGACGTAGCAGGAATAACAAGCAAAACTGTTTATTTATACATCAGGTAATGGCGCCCGTTTTCGCTCTGCTTGGCGCGGTCGCCCATGCCGGGGTCCCCCGGCTTTCCGCCTGGTTAGCTTGCCACTTGGGGCGCTGTCGTCAGTGGCGCCCACAACACCCCCCTTTCTTGAAAGGTTTGATCTCACAGGTCCAGGGGTTCTGGTCGCTTACAAACACGTCCACTTCTTGTGGTGCTCGTGTCCTGCAAAGGTTGCAGGTGTCTTGCTGTACGTCTTGCTTGTCCTCTGCCGGTTTGTCCAAGACTAGGGCATTGGTTCTGATGTTGACTGTGTTACCACGCCGTGTGCTGCAGCTCCAGCGAGGATGCGCACCGCTGTGCCTGGTGGTAAGCGCTCTCGGCTCCGTATCTTGTGCCGGGGGTCGTATGATCGTTTTGCATGAGCTTTGTAGGCTTCATTATTTTGTCTGAATTCGCTGTCGTCCCACTTTGGGGCTAGCAGCTTCGAAGTGGTTGGTATTGTGGTGTTCAGACGACAACCCATTAAGAGTTCTGCTGAAAACCCTTCCATGCTGGGTGTGGCCCTGTAAGCAAGCAGCGCTTCGTGTGTTTGAATACTCTCAAAAGCTGCTTTGCTGTCTGCACAGCCCTATAACAAGCAAAACAGTTTATTTATACCTCAGGTAATGGCGCCCGTTTTCGCTCTGCTTGGCGCGGTCGCCCATGACAAGGTCTTCCGGCGGTCCGCCTGGTTAGCTTGCCGCTTGGGGCGCTGTCGTCAGTGGCGCCCACAACACCCCCTTCCTTGAAAGGTTTGATCTCACAGGTCCAAGGGTTCTGGTCGCTTACAAACACGTCCACTTCTTGTGGTGCTCGTGTCCTGCAAAGGTTGCAGGTGTCTTGCTGTACGTCTTGCTTGTCCTCTGCTGGTTTGTCCAAGACTAGGGCTATGTTTTTGTAGCTGTCCTCGGCAGCTGTTCTAGCTCGAAAAATCGGGAGCAGTAGTCTACTACTCGAACATACTCTTTCCCCTCCAGCGTGAAGAGATCCATGCCGACTATGTCCCAAGGGTGTGCTGGAAATGGGGTTAGAAGCAGGGGTTCTGTTTCTGGCTTTCTGTGCTCTTTGCAAGTTGAGCACTTTTCCACGTAGTCTTCAATGTGCTTGCCTATGCCTGGCCACCATATGCATTCTCTTGCCCTCGCTTGGCGCCTCGTTGTGCCCAAGTGGCCTGCATGAGGTTTTCTAGAACCTCTACTCTCATGTCTGGCGGGATGATTATCCTGTCGCCTTTGAATAGCAGACCATCAACGAGCGAAATCTCACTAGCCACCTCGACGTACCTTTTCAGGTCAGGTGACAGCCTATGCAAAGTTGGCCATGATGTAGTGTAGAAGGTAGCCACCCTGGAAAGTGTTTCGTCTGACTGGATGCCCTGATTCTGTCCAGCATTTGGTTTGAAGCAGGGGCTAATTCTTCAAACTCGCGCACTGCACTCTCGAGAGTTCTTTCTTTGTCTGCTGGTTTCCCAGATGGCTTCCGGGACAGAAGGTCAGCTGTGCACAGCTTTTTGCAGGGAGTGTGGGACGTGGTGTAGTCGCACTCCAAAAGGCGCATCCTGAAACGTTGAAGGCGAGGACTCAGCTCGTCAAGTCGTTTAGTCGTCAGCAGCGGTATTAACGGCTTGTGGTCCGCTTCCACGTGAAAGGGTGCTCCCAGCAGGTATTTGCGGAAATGTTCGCAAGCCCATGTGATTGCCAATGCCTCCTTTTCGATTTGGGCGTATCTTTGTTCTGTATCCGTAAGGGAGCGTGATGCATATGCCACAGGTAGGAGCTTTTCGTGCGACTGCTGTAGAAGTACAGCCCCAAGACCGTATGAGGAAGCCTCCACAGACACTGTGTGAGGCGAATGAGCATCGTAGAGAGTGAGAATCGGCGTCCTGCCTAAAGCTTGCTTGAGTTTGTCAAAACTCTGCTGCTGAGCTGGGCCCCACTGCCAGTCGGCGTCTTGGTGGAGCAAGTCTCTGAGAGACTTCGTAAAATCAGCTAGCTCTGGAAGAAATTCCGCTAGGTGGTTTGCGGAGCCCAACTGTCACCCGTTAATAATTAGGGGGGGGGGGGGGGTATTATTAACGATACGCCCTTAATGGGCGCACACTCCCAGACACCCTTAGAGTGAGTGGGGGTAGCTGTTCCGGTCGCAAAGGAGATGCCCTCGACTTGCGTGGCAAGCTCAGTCGGAATCCAACTACCTTGTAGTGACAGAAGGGGGTGGTCGTTTGGTGCCTAGCGGTCGCCGGTTCAAACCAGAGAAAGGATCGGAGTCAGAAGTAAAAAACAAAACACAATTTATGCACAGCAAGAGACGATACAAAGGAATACACAAGGTCACTTGAAATACAACAGACGAGAGGTTCACAGAATACGAACGTTAAGCATGCAACTACAGAATGATTCAATAACACAGGCTTTACAACAGATCAAACACGAGAGAGTTACATAAACAAACACCAAATTGTTCACCGGGCACTGTTGCACGCCTCAAGAGTCACGATGTGGCCGCCATACGAGACGAGCGCCGCTCCCTTGAAAGTCCGTGGGCTTGCCAGCAGCGGGTGATCCCCGGGAGTCCAGCCGAAGCACAGGCGATCACGTCGCAAAACACTGACGAACTGACTGACTGACTGACTGACTGACTGACTGACTGACTGACTCAACAAGCGGCGCGGTCGCTTTAAATAGGGCGCGCCGCGTCTGTTTGTTAACATGCGCCAAAGCTAGCGCGCACACACACATAGCTTCGCTGGTTATAGCTCCTTCTTCTCCTCCCGTCTAGCCGCGCGTCGTCATTGGCTAGGTCCCATAGAAGATGCTAGAATTTTCTGGCCGATTCCAGTCCGATGAATCACCGTCCTCCCCGGGCAATGGGAAAGAGGGTGACGGCAATGCGTACAAAGCTACGCGCTCTCCCGCGCGGCGAAGGGGGCTTTCTCTACATGCTTTCCACGCGACGCCGCGCGGGCCTCGCGCCGTGCCGGCTTGATGAAAATGGGCGCCGATTTCGTGACACTGCCCCTCCCTTAAAGAATATTGTCCCACAATATTCACAACAACCACGAACATCGCGCGCACATGCATGCGCTCACAAATATATGGGGCAAATGTCCACATCACACACATTGCACGAATTTCACAAACTGCAATTACAAAATTCCTACATCAATGCCATGATGTTCACAAACATAGCACCACACGGTCGTCAGATACACATAGGAATCAACAACACACAGCTCTTCAAATGCGAAGCGCACAAACCTAAATTTGCGAGCGTAATTCTAACCCGCGATCAGTGCGTGACACGCTTCTGTCCGCCAGGAATTCTGCCTTCGCTCTAGGCTCTCGCATTTGAGACGCTTCTATGTTCTCCGATCGGGCTACTGAAAATTCCCTGAGGCAGGACTTATCCTCTTGCAAATCACACAGCCAATGTGTGCCGATAATTGCCCCTACAACCAGTAGCGCCGACGGATACACGGGAACCTGTGCCAATGCGCACAGACCAACAAAAAGAATCACTGTAATAGTGTTCTTTCCTGGGCACCGGTATTCCTTCCGCTGAAGGTGAAATATCCCAAGTAACGCCCCCATAAGTAGGACAAACACTTGGGCTACCTGCATCAACGACGGCCTAGGCATTGCTGACTTTATTTCCCGTGTTGTCGCTTTCTTTTCGGTTTCCTCCTGAGGTGCTTCCATTTGCTTATTCTTGTCTCGAGGCTTCTCTTCCGGCTTCTCATGGCCTTGCTTTGCTCGCCTTGCCTTTTTCTTTTTAGATTCCTTGCAGCGCACAGGCGCGGGACTTTGATCAGGATCCTCGGGAAATGTTGCGCCCTTAATATTTCCCAACACCAAATCATAGATGGGGCGTTCCATGCATAGGGCTGTCAGTTTTCCAGAATAATATGGCGTCTGCACTTCCAATTTTGCTTCAGGTAGCAGCTGAATTGAGCCGTCAATCAGCCTCACAGGGCATTTCTCTCCAGTCAGATCATTCTCCTGAATCAAACTGCGTCTAACGATTACGGCACTGCTACCTGTATCTCGTAGCACAGAAACTGATTTTCCTTTTATCTTTCCCCTCGAAACCGGCATCCGATTCACCGCAGATCCATGTTGTGCATGTACTACGGCGTTCACCACCCGGATTTTCTTGTCCTTCTTCTTCTTCTTCTTCTTCTTCTTCTTCTTCTTCTTCTTCTTCTTCTTCTTCTTCTTCTTCTTCTTCTTCTTCTTCTTCTTCTTCTCCCTCGTTGTAATGGCACATACCCACAGTGGGGGATTGGCCAGAATTCGTTGTAGGTGACATAATATTTTTGATAATGTCGATTTGACTGTATGATACAGATAACCTAATACTTAGGAGCTAGTGTTGCTGAAATAACTTGAAATTTTGAGGCAATGTAATAGAAAGCAATGATAACAAAGGAATAAAATTGTAAATTACTAAAAATAATAATAAGAAGAAAAAATACAATTAAGACAGCTCAGCGCTAACACACAAATCTTCCAGTAGCAATATTATAATTATGAAGTAATTCACACACCGGTTTTAGGGCATACCCTTTGACGGTTGCACCAAAGGAGAGGAGGACAGGAACTGTAAATGGCAATCCTAGGCGAGTAAGAGGTATTTCTAGATAATGTCTTCTCTGAGTAGCATACCTGTGACAGGAGAGGATGTAATGTTCGATTGTTTCCACGTCGTTACATGACGCACAAAGATTCGACGGCGTGAATCCAGAGCGACATAAATAAAGATTGAGGGAAGGAATTCTACAACGCATGAGCGTCATGGAAACCTCACATTGCCTCGAGGTAAGGCATCGGACATTCCAATGGAAATTTAAATGGTTAAAATCCGTAGTCGCAAGGAGTGGCTCATGGCTCAAGGAGTTTAACGTTTGAAATCGTTCAAAACGGGATATATTTAGCAAGATAATATTGGGTACAACATCGGCAACAGGCCCACTGAGAGCTGAATTTGCTAAATAATCCGCCATTGTATTAGAAGCGATGCCGCAGTGTCCCGGAACCCACTGAAAACGTACTTCCTGTAAGTGTATCGGAAGGAAAAACATCAGGGTTTGTTTCAAAAGACGCATTTTCGGACTTTCTAATGCTGCTAAGACTGACAGGCAGTCAGAGAGTATTATTACGTGAGTAACATTACCAGGAACTTTTTGAAGGGCCAAACCAATTGCAAGCAATTCAGCAGTAAATATTGGTGTGTAATCAGGGATCCGTACAGAAAAACTCCAATCAAGTGCTTTGGAGTAAATCCCTATTGCTGCTTTTTCATTTCGTTGTGAGGCATCTGTGAAAATAGCTACGTGTCCTGGATATTGTAATAGATAATCTTCAAGGTGTCCCTTTATTACCGTGGTAGTCAAGTGTTTTGCATTAGATGGCAACGACTGGTCAAAGCACAGTGTGGAAGTAGCTTGAACATTGCCAACACGTCTTACTGACCTAAGCGAAACTGCAATTTTGGGCAGCAAGGACTGAGTAAATACAAATTGTGGTTGCTTATATTGCGGCCAATGATAATCTAGAAACTGAGATTGGTGTGTAATAAAAATGGGAGAAGCCACTCCAGACAGAGATTCCAGTGCTCTTAAAAAGGTTCGCACAGTTAGCAGCTCAAATCGAGAGTTCAAGTCACGTACACGGGCCTCTAAATAGAGGACTGCATTTGAAACTGTTCTTGGCAACCCCAAACATAGTCGTAAAGCGCGCCTCTCCAGTAGCAACAAAGGTCGTAGTTTGTATTTAGGACTGCCTGAG
Organism: Amblyomma maculatum; assembly: GCF_055883805.1. Classification (NCBI taxonomy): domain Eukaryota; kingdom Metazoa; phylum Arthropoda; class Arachnida; order Ixodida; family Ixodidae; genus Amblyomma; species Amblyomma maculatum. Next base: position 24,765,581 of record NC_139346.1, read on the forward strand.
AAAAGAACACAGCCGAACTCCAGAATTGGTCTCAAATAAGTTTTATAGAGAAACAAAAGAGTATCTCTACGCATACCGAATTTCTTATGGCTAATTCGAATCAGGCGACCAAGGGCTCGCTCACCTTTCAGGCAATTACTTTTGATATGAGGCCTCCAGTCTAATTGGGAGTGGTATAATACACCCAAGTATTTTAAGGATTCAACCTGTGAGATTTGTGAACCGCAATACGCAAGGGAGATATAAAGAGGGTGTGCCGGTGGGAAAACGAGTACTGAGGATTTCTTCACGTTGAGAGTTAATTTTACTTTACTGAGCCAAACTTCAAGGGCATTCAAGTAGGCTTGCAATAGCTGATATAAGGAATGAACGTCTCGTGCAGAAGAGAAAAAGGCAATATCATCCGCGTACACGTACAATTTTATATTTGGATGAACAGGAATATCTCTCATTAATATATTAAATAGCAATGGAGACAGCACCGATCCCTGAGGCACGCCTCTAGTTTGGTAATAAGTTTCAGAAGTTATAGAACCTCTCGTGCAGAAAAATTTTCTATTGCTTAAGAATTCTTTTAACCATGCAAACATGTAAGAAGGTGACCTAATTTCGTTTATCTTATTCAACAGAATAGAGTGTTCTACACTGTCATATGCTTTGGCGATATCCAAAGTGACCAATGCCGACACTTCTTTCTTCTTCATTGCTAACCTAATTCTACTTTCCAAATCTATATGAGCCGTCCAAATGGAGCACCCTTGACGAAAACCAATTTGTGCATCATTAAATGCATTCAGGGTCATCACATGGTTAGTGAGGCGCCGGTGAACTATGCGTTCAATAAGTTTTACTAGATTTGAAGTTAGAGAAATTGGCCGAATATTATCCAAATCAAAGCCTTTTTTCGGATCTTTGAGGCTTAGTAAAATTTTCGCAACTTTCCAGTCTTGAGGTAACCAAGCATTTTCCAGAGAAAAATTGACAATATTCAACACCTCCGAGCTGTGGTCTTGCACTAAAGCTTTCAGCATAGCCACTGTAATACCGTCACACCCAGGAGCTGCAGGTTTCAGAGTAGCCGCTATACAATGCAATTCCGGTGGCTCCACTGCAACGAAATCAGCACGTGGTGTAGGTCGAAGTAAGGGAGCCACCGTTTGCGCTTGAAAGCGAATAGCAAGACCGTTCGCAATTTGTTCAAGTTTCGCTTTTGCTTCATTGGGTGATAACACCTCTGACTCGGTTACATGTGGTGGAGAAGAACTTTGGTTGCGTTCCATGAACCTATACAATGCCTTCCGATTAATTGGGTTAGAGAGATAAATATTCATATTAGCATTATACTCATCCTTTGCTATACGAATAGTTTTTTTAAATGAAGCCGCATAAAATTTATAATTTATCCAATTTTGGGGACACTGGTTATGGGAAAGGCTCTTCCACGCAGCTTTTCTACGACGGAATGCTTTCTCACATTCTTCGTTGCACCATCGGCATGACATTTTGTTAGGGACAGACGATTTCACAGTGAACACTGAACGCTCAGTGGCATCTAGCAGTGAAGAGAGTGCTTGTTGAGCACGTTCAGAATGCTGAGATGATGCTATTGAGGAAAAAGAGGAGTTCACAAACTTTTTAAAGAGTTTATGGTTGACAAATTTTTGTTCACAAGTAGTTACTCTAAGGGGAGTAGATTCTATATTAAACGTAACTGGAAAGTGGTCACTAGATGTACCACAATCCACCGTAGACCATGATGAGACCCTTACTCCATTTGCTGCTAACGTTAAATCAATTACTGACCTAGCAGCTGCTCGCATGAAGGTTATGCCTGGACTATTACAGCAGTGCACATCATTTACAGACATCCAGTTCCAAAGTCGCTGCCCACATATATCTGAACGGTAACCCCAAATAACATGGTGTGAATTAAAATCGCCGGCAATAATCAGTCCGTTGGTTGAACTCAAAAGATCACTTAAATCATCTGTTGTACGGACGCCTGTTGGGAAGTAGACATTTGCAATAGTGAGAGGAGCAGACTGTGTAATTGCGATATCAACTGCAAGCAGTTCGCAGTCTTGTCGTAGAATTTTGTGTGACACCTTCGCCCGATGAATTGTTTTTGACGAAATTAATGTTAGCAAGCCGCCACCCCGGCCGCTAGTGCGATCTGATCTAAAAGTTCTAAAATACTTTAGAGAAAATGGCCGATTTGGCAAAAGCCAAGTTTCTTGTAATAAAACTATGTCTGGGTTGAAATTTGAGATAAGATTCTGTAAATCGTGAAACGAAGATGCAATTGAACGACAATTCCACTGTAGTACTTTTAACCTCTCCATGATTACTGTAGAATCCGGGAGGCTGTAACAGCCTCCTTTAAGACATCAATGTTATTCTGAGGATTAGGGGAACCTTTTTTACTTTTAGTGTTAGAATGGGCGGATTTTGAGGGAGAGGAAGAAGCGCGACGCTTCTGGGACGAACATGTCATCTCTACATCCAATGGTTAAACGGTGGACACGTGGGTATCCACAGGACCCTGTCCCTGTACTTTCATTGACAAAAAAGGAGCAGGCGTCGTCTGAGTAGAATCTCCCTCAACAGAAGCCCTAGCAACCATAGGAGCATGGCATTCAGCTGTATCAGGGTTGCCAACTTGCAAAGCTGCAATTTCGGTCGAACTAATCTTTGTAGCTATGACCTGTGACACAGCTTCTGTAAACGTGCTTAACATACGCTCGAAGAAACCCTCAAGAGATTTCTCTACAGCTGAGACAACCGACTTTGTTATGCCTGTTTCCACATCTGAAGGTATTGTTTTTGCACAAGCTGCATACGAATTCCTCTTATGGTCTAGCTGTGCATAGGCATCTGCTCTAGAACACCTTTTATGCTGAATGATGTTAAGGACAGTTTGTTCATCTGCACGTTTTGGGCATCTACCATCATCAGCAGGGTGATCTGCGTGACATAGTGCGCAAATTACCACAGCTGAAGTGCACATGTCAGATGAATGGTTGTCTCCGCACAGTCTGCAGCGTGATGCGGATTTACACGCCTTGCTGCTGTGTCCGAATCGCCAGCAGTTTTTGCACTGCAAAGGGCGAGGCTGCAGGGGATCTACACGGTACACAATGGGCCATACTTTAATCTCTGTTGGACAGTTAGCCCCGGCAAACGTCGCTATCATTGATTCTGTCGGCACCCTAGAGCCACCAGCATCCCTGCTGCAACGGAATAGTGATACGATGCCAATGCCAGCCTCATTAAATTCCTCAATCATTTCTTGTGGAGAAGCCGACGAATCCACGCCGCGTATAATACCTTTTGCACATGCCAGCTGTTCAGGTATAAAAGGTTTAACAGGCAATGATGCAAACGATGTGCATCGAAGCAAGTCCGACACACACTGTATATTCGAGGACTTACATAGGATACCTCTCCTGCCAAACGGACGCACCTCAGAGATTTCTAGGTAGTGGGGGGTGACAGCCTTTAGCTGCTCCTGGATTATTTTTGAATTTTTCAACTTCAGGAATCCATCCCCAATTGGTACAAATGCCACCGGTATTATACTTATTCCATTTCGTCCGAAAGATTCCAAGTCCAAGCTTTGGGCTGGCAGACTGGCAAACCAGGATGCCGAACCCCCACCTGGGGAAGCTAGAGACATTATAGGCCTAATTGTACATGAATTCTAAGTTCAGTTTAAAACAAATACTGGCCAATCCCCCGACGTGAAATGGCCTCACCGGAGAGAACGGTCAGGCACCTTGTCCTTCTTCCGATTAACCACCTTCTCTGCTTCCTCCTCCTCTAGGTCGTGCACCACGCGGACTTTCCTGCCGTTCTTAAGCTCAACAAAGCCATCGGCATCTTCTTCCTCCAGGCGACATTCCGACTCTGACAGAGTACTCGCGCATGCCGCCTGCGGAGCTGCCTTGTCAGCTTCGGGACGCGACATCGCTTTGTGGCCCTTCTGTCCGCATTTCCAACACGAGGATGGATTGTTGGTTGCGAGTTTCCGGCAGTTAGGTGCGATGTGGCCTAGTTGTCCGCAGAGATAACACCTCGGGTTTGACTTCACGCTAAGTCTTGTCTGCCGAAATTCAGGCTTTTGAGGGGTTTCAGAATTTACAATTTTGCTCAAATTTTCGCCTCCCTGGGCTTCCAAATACTGGTCTGCAAGTTCCATCATTTCTTCCAGGTTATTCGCTTTTCTTTCTTTTAAATAAAGCGACAGACCAGGGTGACAGCTGCCCAGGAATTGCTCCTTAATTAGGAGTTCGCGAAGTGCGCCATACTCTAGTTTAATTTTTGAGAGTTCAGTCCAGCGGTCGAAATAATGACTCAGTCGCGCAACATACTGTGTTGCCTTTTCACCGTCCATAGGTTTTCCAGTCCTGAACTTCTCACGAAACCCATCCGTCGTAAATCTAAACCTTTTAAGTAATGCAGCTTTCACTTTGTTATAGCTGCCTGCATCCTCAGGAGGAAGTCTTCCAAACACACTTAATGCTTCGCCGCTAAGGCAAGTGCTCAAGATGGTAGCACATTCACTGTCTGTCCAATTAGCATTTATGGCGATCTTTTCGAAACGCAAGAGGAACGCGTCGAGATCGTCTCTTCTCTCATCGTATTTCGGAATCAATTTACTTGCGTCTATCCGCAGGCTGCTATGTCCTTCACTGGAGCTATGCACTTCAGTTAAACCGTTGTTGTTCCCTGAGTTTTGAAGCTGAAGTTTCATAGTCAGTAATGCCTTTTCTCGCTGAAATTCCTCTTCCCGCTCCTTTCGAGCCCTCTCTCGTTCCTTTTCTTCTCTCTCTCTTTCTTCTTTTTCCCTCTCTTTTTCCTCTTTTTCTCTCTGGCTAACCCATTTGCGCAGTTCGGCACCGGAAAACCCCAGCTGGGTGCCAGTCTCCACCAACTCTTTCAGATTCATATCTGAAGCGCGAACCGTCTGGGTGTAGCCTAAACACTGCTTAGCGAACCTCGCCTAAACGCTTCCGCGCGGCACAACCTCTCGCTATCGCTCTGCTGCTACACAGTTTACGAGCTCTTCGTAAACTCTTCTAACTCGTTCTCCGTCCTCTGAGCTTGAATACACCAAACGTCCTGTCGCGGACGCCAGAATAATTGTCACCCGTTAATAATTAGGGGGGTATTATTAACGATACGCCCTTAATGGGCGCACACTCCCAGACACCCTTAGAGTGAGTGGGGGTAGCTGTTCCGGTCGCAAAGGAGATGCCCTCGACTTGCGTGGCAAGCTCAGCCGGAATCCGACTACCTTGTAGTGACAGAAGGGGGTGGTCGTTTGGTGCCCAGCGGTCGCCGGTTCAAACCAGAGAAAGGATCGGAGTCAGAAGTAACAAACAAAACACAATTTATGCACAGCAAGAGACGATACAAAGGAATACACAAGGTCACTTGAAATACAACAGACGAGAGGTTCAGAGAATACGAACGTTAAGCATGCAACTACAGAATGATTCAATAACGTACAGGCTTTACAACAGATCAAACACGAGAGAGTTACATAAACAAACACCAAATTGTTCACCGGGCACTGTTGCAGTCCGACGCCTCAAGAGTCACGATGTGGCCGCCATACGAGACGAGCGCCGCTCCCTTGAAAGTCCGTGGGCTTGCCAGCAGCGGGTGATCCCCGGGAGTCCAGCCGAAGCACAGGCGATCACGTCGCAAAACACTGACGAACTGATTGACTGACTGGCTGACTGACTGACTCAACAAGCGGCGCGGTCGCTTTAAATAGGGCGCGCCGGGTCTGTTTGTTAACATGCGCCAAAGCTAGCGCGCACACACACATAGCTTCGCTGGTTATAGCTCCTTCTTCTCCTCCCGTCTAGCCGCGCGTCGTCATTGGCTAGGTCCCATAGAAGATGCTAGAATTTTCTGGCCGATTCCAGTCCGATGAATCACCGTCCTCCCCGGGCAATGGGAAAGAGGGTGACGGCAATGCGTACAAAGCTACGCGCTCTCCCGCGCGGCGAAGGGGGCTTTCTCTACATGCTTTCCACGCGACGCCGCGCGGGCCTCGCGCCGTGCCGGCTTGATGAAAATGGGCGCCGATTTCGTGACACCAACAAAGACCCGACTTCTTACACATCACATGGTGGGTCGAGCTGGACTATGGCCCTGACCTTTCCCGGTTCGGCGCTGACTCCTGTTGAGTTTACGACGTGTCTTAAGAATGTTACATCTGTTTGTCGAAAGGAGCACTTGTCGATGTTGAGGGTAACACCTGCATCTTCCAGCCTCCTCAGCACCAGCACGGTAGGTTGGTGTCATGTTCCTCAGTTGTCTTCCCTGAGACAATGATGTCATATTGTAGACAACTCACACCATCTAGTCCTTCGAGCACACGGAGCATTTCTCGTTGGTAGAACTCTGGCGCTGTGGAGCTTCCGGAGGGGGAAGCCTCAGGTACTGGAATCTGCAAACTGGTGTGATGAAGGTTGTGTATTCGCGAGAGACCTTGGACGGTGGCACCTGCCAATACACTGCTCGTGCATCTAGGCGGCTGAAAACTGTTGCACCTGCTGATTTTGCAAGACACTCGTCCACCGTAGGCATGAGCACACGTTCGCGTATTATTTGCTGGTTGAGTAGACCGTAGTCCACGCACATGCGCAGCTCACTGTTCTTTTTCATGCGACAACCATTAAAAAACACCACTCGGTTGCTCGCTCGATCTTCTGGATGACTCCCAAGTCTTCCATCCTTTCTAGTTCTTTCTTCACAAGTGGAAGCTGTGGAAGAGGCACGCGCCTAGGATAACTGACCGCGTATGGATCAGCATCCTTATTGACTTTGATGCGGTACTGAGTCTTCATGACTCCAAGCCCAGACGTTAGCTTTGGGTATGGCGCCAAGAAGTTGGGGACATAGTTGATTGTGCGAGGGTTTCGTCTAGCTCAAGAGGGCGCTGTAGAATCCCAAGTGATTTTATAGCTGGTCGACTGAGCAGCGGTTCTTTTAATCTTTTGATGATGAAGACTGCTTCTCGGACTTCAGTGTTGCGCCAGGTGACTGTTGCATCGATGTAGCCAACAGTGGCTATCGCTGTCTGGCCTGGGCCTATCAACAGCTGTTGCGTTGACTTGATGGGTCCCATGACGGTTCTGTCGTACTGGTCGTGTGTGCAATTGCAGTCACATCCGCGCCGGTGTAGACCTTGAAGGTAAAAGGCAAGTTGTTCACGATAGCAGTAATCCTCCACAGCGTGTTTACGTCCACTGTGCTTTCGCCTAGATATAGCTCTCCGAGATCTTTTGGTCGTTGTCGGATACTCGAGGTCTCCAGGCGGTTTGCCTGGTTAGCTTACCGCTTGGGGCGCTATCGTCAGTGGCGCCCACAACAGAAAACACATAATACTCAGCGATTCCCAAAATGCCTGTCGTGCCTTCCTCCTGGGGAGCGTATGCAAACAGGCACACTGAATAATGGATAGGAAAAAAAAACGGGCAACATGAATCCATGAACCACACGGGCGCCTTGCTTTTCGTCTCCACCGGAACCAACGCCTCAGAAAAGATGGTCATCATACGGTCAACCGCAGTATTGAGGGCTTTTTACACAGTATACACAACTGATGTTGCCAAAGGGGACTCAAGGTCTCTAACACAGCAGCGCACACGACTGGCATACGAGCCTTTTTTCCTGTCCAAAAGTGCATATACATCTGCTCTCGAGCAGCGCTCCTCACTGATGATCCTCAATAAGCTCTGTTCTTCCTACGTTTAAGGCAGTCTGTATCATGAACTGTATAGCTGCTATTGCATAAGCAACAATGAGGCTGATATGAGGCGCAGTTGTCAGGTGAATGGTTTTGTGCACACACACGGCAGCGGATAGCAGACTTCCAGGCTTTGCCACGGTGTCCAAACCATCACCAGTTTGTACATCGCAGAGGGCGGAGATGCAAAGCGTCCACGATATACAACAGGCCAAAGTTTTAATTCATTGGGACAAGAGGCACCTGCAAAGGTTTCATTACCGACTCAGTTGAAAATCGGAAGCCGCTTACGTACATCTGTACTGCAGCTATAAACAGAAAACCCGAAAGATCCGCATCCTGAACTTCTTGTAATATTTCCTGTGAGAAAGACGCTGGATCGACACCAAGCAGAACCCCTTTGACACACGCTAGCTCTTCAGGAATGAATGCCTTACCTGGCACTGAACTGATTTTTTTTTACATTCAATCAAGTCTGCCACACAAGCAATGTCTGCTGACTTGCAAACAATGTCTTTACGACTGAAAGGCCGCACTTCATAAATCTGCATGTAATGGGCCGTGAAAGATCTTAGTTCCTGTTGAATTATTTTCAATCTCTTCATTTTGATCATACCGTCACCGCTCGGGACAAGAGCCATGGGAATTACATCAATTCCATGTTTTGAAAAGTTTCAAGTGGGTCGGCAAGCTGGCAAACCAAGCTGCCAACCCTTCGCCAGGGGAGGTCAAAGACGTCACTTCACAAAAGCGCCCTCAGATTCACATGAACTGCACCTAAGCCTTAATCTAAACCTTTTTCCAAAAACCCGCCCAGAATGGTCTCACAGCTATTGCAGACGCAGGCACGCCGCAAGCAGCAGCAGCAGCGGCAGCAGCGGGAGCAGCGGGAGCAGCGGGAGCAGCGGCGGCGGCAGCGGCGGCAGCAGGAAACGATCGCCTGGTTCGGAATAGGACAATTGCGGTGTTGTGTGTGTACCTCCTCTTCCTGTCGTGCGTCTTTATTCGCTGGTTCTATCTTTGTAAGCATTTCGAGCCACTTTACAGGACTGTTTTTATTATATCATCCTGGTGTCATCGATACTTCACCATCTTCCCCATCGCTTCTATCATAATTATTATATAGAGTAAATGCATCGTCATTACCATCGCTGCTATCGTTTTGAATATCACTAACTGTCTCTTATCTAAGAACATTGCTAACTGCATCATCATTATCATCATATCGCTACTATCATCATCAACATTGCTATCATCATTGAATTTGAATTTAATTGCCTTTATTTCCATAAACATACAATTTATGGGGGATTTAAACCATTTTTCTTCCCATCGCCCTCTGCGTCGTCCTCAACTTAAGTAGAACCCTCTTTGTTATCTTCCATGTTTCCGCCCCATTGGTAAGTATAGGTAAGATGCAACTCTTGTATACTTTCCTCTTGAGCGATACCTTGCTGCTAGTCACAATCTGGGAGTGCTTGACAAATGCGCTCCATCCCAGTCTTATTCTCCTTGTTATTTCCCTTCATGGTCCCGATCTGCGGTTACTACCTGTCCTAAATAGATATATTCGCCTACTACTTGCAGTGCTTCGCTACTTAACAAAAACTGTTTTTCCTTCCCTAGGCTATTGAACAATACCTTAGTCTTCTGCATATTTATTTTCAGGGCTACGTTTTTACTTTTCCTGTCAAGGTCCTCAATCATTATTTGCAATTCATCCCCTCAGTTACTTAGCAAGGCAATGTCATCAGCAAATCGCAGATTACTTATGTATTCTCCATCTACTCTTATCCCTAACTGCTCTCATTCCACGTTTCTGAATACTTCTTCTACGCAAGCTGTGAATAGTACAGAGGAGATCGTGTCTCCTTGCCTAACACCTTCCTTTGTGGGAATTTTGTTACTTTCTCTATGCAGAACTATGATTGCTGTGCACCCTCTATTTATATCCCCCAGCATTGTCATGTACGGCTCGTCTACACCCTGATTGTGCAATGCCTGTATGACCGCCGAGGTTTCTACTGAGTCAACTGCTTTTTCGTAATCAATGAATGCTATGCATAGGGGCTGTTATATTCCGAGCATTTTTCTATCACCTGGCTGATGGTATGGATAGGACCGATATTAGAGTATCCTTTCCGAAAACCTGCTTGATCTATTGCTTAGTTGCAGTCTAAAGTTACCCTGAGTCTAATAGCGATTACTTTGGTAAATACCTCATGTTGTGGGCGCCACTGACGACAGCGCCCCAAGCGGCAAGCTAACCAGGCGGACCGCCGGGGGACCCCGGCATGGGCGACCGCGCCAAGCAGAGCGAAAACGGGCGCCATTACCTAATGTATAAATAAACAGTTTTACTTGTTATACCGGCTACGTCTACCACATGATGGCAGCGGTGGGGTAACCAACGCAGCGTGACACCCAGAAGGACATCGAGCCCAACGTAAGCGGCCGCAGCGTCATGCCAGACACTCGCGGCGCGAACGAAGAGCACGCGAGCGGCACTTCGAGAATGACGTTCAACCCGCTCGACGTGGAACTGCCGACAAAGCTCGATTTCCGCAAGCCCGAAGATTGGACACGATGACACCGCAGGTGGGAACGCTACCGACTCATCTCCGGTCTGACAGGAAAGGAGGAGACGACGCAAACAACACATTACTCTACGCCATGGGCGAAGAAGCGGAGGACGTGCTCGCTGCTTTGAAACTGACAGACGGACAGATGGCATCATACTCCGCCGTGGTGAGTGCTTTTGAAAAGCATTTCCTACCTCGAAAGAATGTCATCTATGAGAGAGCGCGATTTAACTCTCCGAAACAAGAGCAGCATGAAAACGTCGACGCATTTGCGACTGAACTGTTCAAGATGGCCGAAAGATGCGATTACGGAACTCTCAAAGACGAACTGATTCGGGACAGGCTCGTGGTCGGCTTGCGAGACGTAAAACTCAGCAAGAGCCTGAAGCTTGATGCAGAACTCACTCTCGAAAAAGCAGTCACAGCTGCCCGCAATTCAGAGAGCGTGAAACTTCAACACAAGGAAATTCGCTCCATCGGACAGCCAGCTCTCGACATGGGAAAAGTTCGCGGCACTCGAGGGAACGAAGCGAAGGTGCCTTTCAAGTCGCGTCCTCAACGTACACACAAGACGGGAGACGAACGTTGCAAGTGGTATGGTGGTGTGCGTGCACGACCACACAAAGACAGTGTCCCGCGATAGACAAGACATGCAACCAGTGGGGGAAAAAAGGCCAATACGCCCGCGTCTGCACGTCTAAGCCGAAGTACGAGACCTCGAGTATTCGACAACGACCAAAAGATCTCGGAGAGCTATATCTAGGCGAAATCAAAGTGGGAGTGAACAGAACACGCCGTGGAGGATTACTGCTATCGTGAACAACTTGCCTTTTACCTTCAAGGTCTACACCGGAGCGGATGTGACTGCAATTGCACACACGACCAGTACGACAGAACCGTCATGGGACCCATCAAGTCAACGCAACAGCTGTTGATAGGCCCAGGCCAGACAGCGATAGCCACTGTTGGCTACATCGATGCAACAGTCACCTGGCGCAACACTGAAGTCCGAGAAGCAGTCTTCATCATCAAAGGATTAAAAGAACCGCTGCTCAGTCGACCAGCTATAGAATCACTTGGGATTCTACAGCGCCCTCTTGAGCTAGACGAAACCCTCGCACAATCAACTATGTCCCCAACTTCTTGGCGCCATACTCAAAGCTAACGTCTGGGCTTGGAGTCATGAAGACTGAGTACCGCATCAAAGTCAACAAGGATGCTGATCCATACGCGGTCAGTTATCCTAGGCGCGTGCCTCTTCCACAGCTTCCACTTGTGAAGAAAGAACTAGAAAGGATGGAAGACTTGGGAGTCATCCAGAAGGTCGAGCGAGCAACCGAGTGGTGTTTTCCAATGGTTGTCGCATGAAAAAGAACAGTGAGCTGCGCATGTGCGTGGACTACGGTCTACTCAACCAGCAAATAATACGCGAACGTGTGCTCATGCCTACGGTGGACGAGTGTCTTGCAAAATCAGCAGGTGCAACAGTTTTCAGCCGCCTAGATGCACGAGCAGTGTATTGGCAGGTGCCACTGTCCAAGGACTCTCGCGAATACACAACCTTCATCACACCAGTTTGCAGGTTCCATTACCTGAGGCTTCCCTCCGGAAGCTCCACAGCGCCAGAGTTCTACCAACGAGAAATGCTCCGTGTGCTCGAAGGACTAGATGGTGTGAGTTGTCTACAAGATGACATCATTGTCTCAGGGAAGACAACTGAGGAACATGACACCAACCTACCGTGCTCGTGCTGAGGAAGCTGGAAGATGCAGGTGTTACCCTCAACATCGACAAGTGCTACTTTCGACAAACAGAAGTAACATTCTTAAGACACGTCGTAAAACCAACAGGAGTCAGCGCCGACCCGGATAAGGTCAGGGCCGTAGTCCAGCTCGACCCACCATGTGATGTGTCAGAAGTAAGGTCTTTGTTGGGCTCTGCAAACCACCTAGCGAAATTTCTTCCAGAGCTAGCAGACTTTACGAAGCCTCTCAGAGACTTGCTCTACCAAGACGCCGACTGGCAGTGGGGCCCAGCTCAGCAGCAGAGTTTTGACAAACTCAAGCAAGCTTTAAGCAGGATGCCGATTCTCGCTCACTACGATGCTCAGTCGCGTCACACAGTGCTGTGGATGCTTCCTCATACGGTCTTGGGGCTGTACTTCTACAGCAGTCGCAAGAAAAGCTCCTACCTGTGGCATATGCATCACGCTCCCTTACGGATACGGAACAAAGATATTCCCAAATCGAAAAGGAGGCACTGGCAATCACATAAGCTTGCGAACATTTCCTCAAATACCTGCTGGGAGCAACCTTTCACGTGGAAACGGACCACTAAACGACATGACGAGCTGAGTCCTCGCCTTCAACGTTTCAGGATGCGCCTTTTGGAGTACGACTGCACCATGTCCCACACTCCCGGAAAAAAGCTCTACACAGCTGACCTTCTGTCCCGGAAGCCATCTGGGAAACCAGCAGACAAAGAAAGAGCTCTCGAGAGTGCAGTGTGCGAGTTTGAAGAATTAGCACTTGAACAGCTCCCTGCTTCAAACCAAATGCTGGACAGAATCGGGGCATCCAGTCAGACAAAACAATTTCCAGGGTGGCTATTTTCTGCACTACATCATAGCCAACTGTGCATGGGCTGTCACCTGACCTGGAAAGGTACGTCGAGGTGGCTAGTGAGATTTCACTCGTTGATGGTCTGCTATTCAAAGGCGACAGAATAATCATCCCGCCAGACATCAGAGTAGAGGTTCTGGAAAAACTCCATGCAGGCCACTTGGGCACAACGAGGTGCCGAGCGAGGACAAGAGAATGCATATGGTGGCCAGGCATAGGAAAGCACATTGAAGACTACGTGGAAAAGTGTCCAACTTGCAGAGAGCACAGAAAGCCAGAAACAGAACCCCTGCTTCTAACCCCATTGCCAGCACACCCTTGGGACACAGTCGGCATTGATCTCTTCACGCTGGAGGGGAAAGAGTATGTTGTAGTAGTAAACTACTACTCCCAATTTTTTGAGCTAAACAGCTGCCGAGGATAGCTACAAAAAACATAGCCCTAGTCAATGTTTGCACGGTACGGTGTTCCACGGACAATACGCACAGACAACGGGCCGCAGTTCACTTCCACAGAGTTCAAAGAACTAGTGCCTCACACACAACCTCAAGCCCTTACTACTCGCAGAGCAACGGTATGGCTGAGAGGGCTGTGCAGACAGCAAAGCAGATTTTGAGGAAGTCTTCCAACATACACGAAGCGCTGCTTGCCTACAGGGCCACACCCAGCGTGGAAGGGTTTTCACCGGGAGAACTCTTAATGGGTCGTCGTCTGAACACCACAGTACCAACCACTTCGAAGCTGCTAGCCCCGAAGGGGGACTACAGTGAATTCAGACAAAATAATGAAGCCTACAGAGCTCGTGCAAAACGATCATACGACACCCGGCACAAGGTACGGAGCCGAGAGCGCTTACCACCAGGCACAGCGGTGCGCATCCTCGCTGGAGCTGCATCACAGGAAAGGTACGTCGAGGTGGCTAGTGAGATTTCGCTCGTTGATGGTCTGCTATTCAAAGGCGACAGAATAATCATCCCGCCAGACATCAGAGTAGAGGTTCTGGAAAAACTCCATGCAGGCCACTTGGGCACAACGAGGTGCCGAGCGAGGACAAGAGAATGCATATGGTGGCCAGGCATAGGAAAGCACATTGAAGACTACGTGGAAAAGTGTCCAACTTGCAGAGAGCACAGAAAGCCAGAAACAGAATCCCTGCTTCTAACCCCATTGCCAGCACACCCTTGGGGCACAGTCGGCATGGATCTCTTCACGCTGGAGGGGAAAGAGTATGTTGTAGTAGTAAACTACTACTCCCGATTTTTTGAGCTAAACAGCTGCCGAGGATAGCTACAAAAAACATAGCCCTAGTCAATGTTTGCACGGTACGGTGTTCCACGGACAATACGCACAGACAACGGGCCGCAGTTAACTTCCACAGAGTTCAAAGAACTAGTGCATTACTGGGGAGCCTCACACACAACCTCAAGCCCTTACTACTCGCAGAGCAACGGTATGGCTGAGAGGGCTGTGCAGACAGCAAAGCAGATTTTGAGGAAGTCTTCCAACATACACGAAGCGCTGCTTGCCTACTGGGCCACACCCAGCGTGGAAGGGTTTTCACCGGGAGAACTCTCAATGGGTCGTCGTCTGAACACCACAGTACCAACCACTTCAAAGCTGCTAGCCCCGAAGGGGGACTACAGTGAATTCAGACAAAATAATGAAGCCTACAGAGCTCGTGCAAAACGATCATACGACACCCGGCACAAGGTACGGAGCCGAGAGCGCTTACCACCAGGCACAGCGGTGCGCATCCTCGCTGGAGCTGCATCACACGGCGTGGTAACACAGCCAACATCAGAACCAAGGTCCTATGTTGTACAAACCGATAGAGGAAAAGCAAGACGTACAGCAAGACACCTGCAACCGTTGCAGGACACGAGCGCCACAAGAAGTGGACGTGTTTGTAAGCGACCAGAACGCCTGGACCTGTGAGATCAAACCTTTCAAGAAAGGGGGGTGTTGTGGGCGCCACTGACGACAGCGCCCCAAGTGGCAAGCTAACCAGGCGGACCGCCGGGGGACCCCGGCATGGGCGACCGCGACAAGCAGAGCGAAAACGGGCGCCATTACCTGATGTATAAATAAACAGTTTTGCTTGTTATAACGGCTACGTCTACCACACCTTATACCCTAGCAAGCTGTGTCGGAAATGTTATGGAACGAATGCTCCTGGCTAGACTTGAGTGGTTCCTAGAGAGTAATGATCTTTCTCCGAATATGATGACTGGATTTCGCCGGGGACGCTCTTCAATCGACAGCGTCATCGACCTTGTGGCGACAGTAGAATACGATAAGCTTCACCTTCGACTAGTAGCTGCTGTCTTTTTAGATGTAAAGGGAGCTTATGACAACGTCCTTCATGATGCTATTCTTGATGGACTTGACGACGTGAGAGTTGGTGGCCGGTTGTACTTGTGGATTAATGAGCTATCTCAGTGGCCGCTCTGTTTACATGACTATGCTTTATGGAGATACTACCCGCTATCAGGTCGGTCGTGGTGTTCCACAGGGAGAAGTCCTCAGCCCAACTTTATTTAACGTTGCGCAAATTGGCCTGGTTAGTGAATTGGCAACTAACATCCACATATCAGTACATATGCTGACGGCATCTGCATCTGGGCTTCTGGTTCGGCGCGAACACAACTACGTGCGAGATTACAACGAGATGGGTTATCGACATCAATGCACGGCGTCAAGATTTACTTTTAGCTGCAGAAAAGTGTGCAGCAATCGCATTTCCGCGAAAATGTGTCAGCCGCTACCCGATTACTCTTCATTCAGTCGTAATACCATACGTGTCTAGACACAGATTCTTGGGCGTAATTATTAACCACCGACTATCTTGGTTGGAACATATTAATATTGTCACGTGGTGGTGACAAGGCGATGGACACCAAAAGACACAGGCTTGATGGTACTGAGATTAACTCTTTATTGGGCTGACTTGCGCCCGCAGAAGCACTAAGCAACTCGGCGGCGGCCATAGCAACAAACGTGCTCGTCGATCGTCGAACAAAGAATGCTCGTCACACTTGTCAACACTCAGTTTCAAGGCTGCTGAGAACAATCTAGATAACGTCGCAAACTGCTACTAGCACAACCTGGAACATTGTAGAAACATGCGCAAGTGATTGGAATCTTCGGGACAGATCTTGGCCCATCTTTCGTGACGAAGAAAATGATAACGCGTCGTATCGCGACAACGAGCATGAACAAACATGGGATACCGAATTGATAGGCGTGCCAGGATTACAGTGATAAGCCCGCATGCCGGCGGCTGTTAAAAAAAACAACAAATACAGTTTTGAAGGTTTCGCGGCAATCTGGTGAAGAAAAGGCTAATCAAATTTTGCCATATGCTTCGTTTCATTGCTGGCATCAAATGGGGTCCAACTGAGCACTCCTTAATACGACTTTACGAGACTCTGTTGGCTACATCCGGTGCAGTCTCCCAGTACTCTCTATTATGAGCATTTCCTGCTTGCGGACTTTAGAGAGCGTGCAAGCGCAGACACAGAAAATACGCCTTGGACTGCCCAGATGCACAGCTCTAACAACTCTAACAAAGGCACAATTGAAGAGGCACATATACTCGCCCAATATCTATATACTTGTCACGAACCACTTCGTGTATATTTAAATACGAGCTAGCACTTACATGACACCGTTTTCACCCACTCAGCAACATCCTGGATGAGCGGCCGGACTGCAGTTTTACAAGTGCATTCCGCTGCCATCAGTTGTAAGTACCAACAAAATATGCCCTCCCATATCATCCCGCCCAACCACCATGGGTGATGGATAAACTTTTAGTGCACCTACGTGTTCCCAGAATACTAAAGAAATCATTGGTGCCACTTAGTGGACTCAAACAACTTACTAATCGCACATCTGGTCAGAATAACCTAATTATATTCACGTATACACCGATGGATCTGTGTCAGCACAAGCATCCGCTACAACTGTGGTCATACCAGCTCAGAAAATGACTACATGTCCGTTTGGGATATACTGCTACATCAACCGTCGCTAAACTTATAGCCATTCAGGAATCTATTCGCTACGTATTTGGGGAACCACCTCGAAAAAGGTGTATATTCATGGACTCAAAGACTGCAGTGCAAACTTAGGAAACCGTCTTACGCCACACTGCCTACCAGTCCCTGGAAATAACATTTATGGAGCTCCTCACATCTGCCCAACTGCAAGACAACAAGATAATGTTTCAATGGATCCCTTACCACTGCGGGCTCCATGAAAATGAATAGGCCGATGTTGAAGCGAAAAGCGCGCTCAGCAATGGCATCCAAACAGTTGTGCCTTTTTCAAAAGCGGATACGGCGTGCCTTCTTAAGAACTGTATGAAGAATGCTGCGGCAGCTTACGGGGCACAGCCAAACGCTCGACACATTCGTCTAAAAAAGCTCCATAAAACACTGAAATTTTATGTTCCGCGTGATATTCCGCGTCATCATGCATGCTTGGTACATAAACTTCGTTTAAACGTGGCTTTCACGTGCAGATACGTACATTTAATTGTACAGGTGGACTCCTCGAAATCTTCAACTTGTGGCATCCCAGAGACTGTGGACCATATATTATTGATGTGTCCAGTGTATGCGTGTGAAAGAACTGTGCTAACCGCTTCCTTGAAGCATTTGGGCAAGAGGCCTCTGTCGGAGCAGCTGCTCTGGGCACTTACTTGGCAGGACAAGGGGAAGAGTGTCCAGGCAGTGCGTGCTCTTTGCTGTTTTTTGTGCGCCACATGACTTGATTCACGCTTGTAAAGCAAGCTACTCTGCCTGTATATATATTTCAGATGCCTTCTCCCACATCGTCACCGATCATGCTCTTATAGCTTCTCCCCTTCCCCTTCCCAATTGCAGAGTAACCTCCGTGCATCGGCCAACCTATCTGCCTATCTATCTATCTATCTATCTATCTATCTATCTATCTATCTATCTATCTATCTATCTATCTATCTATCTATCTATCTATCTATCTATCTATCTATCTATCTATCTATCTATCTATCTATCTATCTATCTATCTATCTATCTATCTATCTATCTATCTATCTATCTATCTATCTATCTATCTATCTATCTATCTATCTATCTATCTATCTATCTATCTATCTATCTATCTATCTATCTATCTATCTATCTATCTATCTATCTATCTATCTATCTATCTATCTATCTATCTATCTATCTATCTATCTATCTATCTATCTATCTATCTATCTATCTATCTATCTATCTATCTATCTATCTATCTATCTATCTATCTATCTGTGTCTGTCTGTCTGTCTGTCTGTCTGTCTGTCTGTCTGTCTGTCTGTCTGTCTGTCTGTCTGTCTGTCTGTCCGTCCGTCCGTCCGTCCGTCCGTCCGTCCGTCCGTCCGTCCGTCCGTCTGTCTGTCTGTCTGTCTGTCTGTCTGTCTGTCTGTCTGTCTGTCTGTCTGTCTGTCTGTCTGTCTGTCTACCTGCCTTACCTTACCTTACCTTACCTTACCTACCTACCTACCTACCTACCTTACCTACCTTACCTACCTTACCTCACCTACCTTACCTTACCTACTTACCTTACCTACCTTACATACCTTACCTACCTTAAATACCTTACATACCTTACCTACCTACCTACCGACCGACCGACCGACCGACCGACCGACCGACCGACCGACCGTCCGTCCGTCCGTCCGTCCGTCTGATCTGTCTAATCTATCTGTTCTCGTCTATTTAGCGGCACGCACAAGTACCATGTAGGCCTTGAATAGATTATTGTTGTTTTATCTTTGTTGATTACGTTGCGCTAGTCGAAGCTGTTGTGTCTGCGCAGGAAGACTGGTCCCCGGACGGGAGGGTTCAAATAAACACAGTTGCAAGTAGCGTTTGCCCCGTCCACTCATGTATGTCGCCTCAGCACTTCCAAAAGTTATAATGCTATACCAGCTTGCCCAACAAACAACCTTGTTAAACTATATCTGTTTGCCTACATTACACAGCATACAACTCCCCCATTGGTTTCCTTTCTGGCCCTCATTTCACTTATGTGTGCCTTGTTTTTCATTTGAATTTGTGTTATTAGTCAGCATTATGTAGCACGTGCGTTCCTTTCTGTGTGTTTTTCGTTGGATGCCGTGGCTTCTTATAATCATTTGGTATAAATTCGCCTACGTTTAGCAAAATAAAAATCTTTTGATTGCAATTCTTGGAAGGGAGCGTAACATACACATTGCGTTACTTCTCTTTGTAGACACCTCCTCCCCTCCTCCCCCTCCCTTTTCCTGACATGCGTATTTTAGACCGCCGCATTGGCCGAACCCCGAAGTCTGGCCGCCCCTCCGAAAGCTTCTAAGTTAATTTATACTGCATTGAAAGTTGAAGAGAGGAGATGAGTTCTTATTATCCAAGCCATTTTAACTGGGCTAAGAAAACAGCCCGCATATATATGTTTTATCCCGGTCAAAGGCAACCGACCGACATCTCAGTTTTTCTATTATCGGTACAGTTCAGACCAGCGGGGAAACTCCGCTTCAAAAAGGGACTAATCCTTTGGGCACGTTTCGCGTGCCTATGAATTATCGCGTCATTTAGAAGCGGCCAATAAGGTCAATAGAAGTTTTCTGTTATTGCTGTCATTGCCTTCTTGAAACCCTTTTTTTTTTCTCTTTTTCTGCCTTAATTACCTCTATGGCTGTTATATCTTAATGTTTTGCTACTGCAACTCTTCAACTGATTTTATTTTACCGGCTATTGTGCATTTATGAACAATCTGAAAGTTTGCAACTTATAAAGACACAATTTTCTTTAATTGGCGTGGGCTGCGCAACTATTCGTAAATAGGTTTCGCAACTGGTAATATCAAATAGTTTTGATTCAGACCGCAAATAATTCCTTCCTAGCGGTTCACTACCACCGCTATAGTGCTCTAGAATATTGGGCAGTGTGACGACCGGCGCCGCAGAGCGGGCCGCTTTTGCGATGACAGCAACCGGCTTCCGCGAGAGGGCGCGACGTGCAACAGGGGTGCCAGGATCGCCGCTCGGCGCGAAGCGGCCGCGGGGATAGCGGCGGGTACAGAGGAAGGGCGCGGTTCTCTATGCAGCTATTTTCACACGCTACGCAATTAATACGATATTTAATAAAGAAGCTAGTTATTCCAGATGCTTAAATAATCACTGAAATTCCTTTACGTCCCTTGGAAACGCCGTGCACGCTTGGGTTTCTCTTCGGTGCAGCGCGCGATGTTTGAATCGCTATTTGAAACTCTTTCAACGTTTCTTCGTCCTGCGGACAGTCATAAATCGTCCAGATGAGACACTTGTACTCAATGTTTGCAACGGAGCGTGGTGTTTTTTATTCGTTCTTCCCGTGAGGGAATAAAGGCTGCTGCCGAGGAGCGCTACTAACACGCGGAGAAAAACAGCATACATGTGAATCAAAGCTTGTGCTTTGTAAGGCCGCTTTAGGAAGACCTTATCTTTTACGAACCTTATTTAAGAACACCTGCTTACATTTTGTAGCTTGTGCTTATCAATATATAACAACGTTTATCCATAAATTGTCAGTAATCTGTAATATATCTTTATAATCGGTGTTATTTCTGTACCCTAATCACCGCTCATAGAAATGACAAATACAGTGTGCGAGTAAAACACATTTATAGATAACCGTACTAATTTAAAGCACTGCGGTATTTACCGAAAAAAAAAAAGGACGTATACGCGACTCAAGCATTTATTCTTTGTTAGTGATTAACAGGTACATATATCACGGACATTCATTTTTTATGTGCCACTCACCAAGTGGTGAACCAGCTGTACAGATGGACAAAAAAAAATTGTCAAGTACAGCTGGGCAATACTTCAGATAAAATATGAAAAATTAATTCTATCACATACGAGAGAATACTTTCATAGTGGGCACTTGAGTGCGGACGCTTTACTAGCGTAAATGGTAGATATGCGGAGCGAAAAAAAAAATAAAAGCACTTATAATTGCGCATCGTCTATAATGCAGTTCTTGGCGTGCACCGAGAGAAAATGGAAAAACGCGAAAAAAAAAATAACGAGCACCTAATACGGAAGCTATTAATATAAGGCCGAATTTAAATGGGGACATTAACGCGTGCTTATTTTTCGAGTGTGTGGTACGAAATATGAGTAATCGATTAGATACACTTGCCAACTACTGCTTACAGAACTATAATCGGATTGCTTGCCGGCTACTCTTTGCAGAACTAATCAGGCTATATTTGTTCCCCCAGGAAAACTATAACAAGGTTGATATTACACGTGAAATACTTCCAAGGGAACTTAACTATTTTTCCCTTTGGGAATTCTTGTCGCAGTTCGCTGACTTTGAAAAGAGCGAAGCCTCAAAAGCACATGAAATTTCATTATTTCAAGTGTGAGCTTTCCGGTCCCGCTAAAATTTTTGAATTTCCGCACTTTACAGCAAGGTTGCAAAATCTGAAGTGTGAAGGCGTCGGAACACCCGAGTCAAATTTTTGGGTGAATTGCTACCTGTAGCTTCGAGCCTATGGCCCAGTTTTTGTTCTTGGTGAGAAACCGAGCAACCTCTCAATCGCAGAATGTTAAGAGCTGTGCATATCCCGCCATATATAGTAAACTAAACATTTTGACGTTATAAGGATGATCTAGCGGAAGCGAATTATAAGCGCACACTATAGCCTCTGCGTCCTTTAACTTTACTTCGTTCTTTCTTTTTAAAGCTATCCTTTTTTTTTTTCATTTTGTATTTGCACCAAAACAGGACTAGAGCGATTTTCTGGGGGCAATGATTGTATATTACCGGTTGCTCGAATTGAGATTAAATGTCTCTAGTATATGGCGCACATCTCTGAGTATTTAAAGCTATCTGTTACCAGAACGTTCCAACTTCTCGGGAAAAAAAAAAAAAAAGGTTTGTGTTTATATTAGTGTACATTTTCACAAAGTTGTTGGCTCTTAAATTTGACACTTATATCCTTACAATCGTTCGATTGCATGCCCCGCTTGTAGCCTGTTTGTGCACTGCTTTCCTCTTCCCAGCTAGGCCTTCATTTGGTTCTTAAGCTCGGTTGTTTCCTTTTTTTTTTTATTGCCTTTCTATCTCTATTTTCAGCGGCTTTGTTCACATTCGCGGTCGCTCTTTTTCGCCTCTTTATCCCTCCTTGGAAGGTGACACGTTTTCTTTTTTGCGTTTTTTTTTTATCGTCACCTCCCACTTCTTCCACCTTTCCCGACCCACTGTGTTCGGTTATTCAATAGCCAGCTTACCTGGTGTTTGCTATATCTCTACCTCCATGCGGGGTAGTCCACATTTAATTCATTCGAACTGAATGCCGACTTTTCTTGTGACTTCAGGTGACGAACTGAAGTCGGCATGGTTGCATGTGAAAAAACGGAATATACCGTTTTGGACTGTTTTAATTAATGGTTTACCGATGACCAGTTTTATTATACGAAGTGTCTAAAGGTACGTCCGACGGATCCATTCGATTCTCGTAAAGATACGGCGGACGTCGATATACAGGCTCATGGCTATATGCACGTCGAACGCGGCCCTATTCCGCTTGCTACGCGTGAATGGATCTCATCCTCTATGATATCAGCTAGCCGCGACTCTCGATGAGGTGCTACGAAGAGTGCATCCGTTCTAACATAGATCACGGTCTTCACTTAGGGTTGACTACGGCAAACATCGCTGTCAAGCACATAGCTGCAGGCGATATGCTACGTACTGCACCAGCTCCACCAGCTGGCATCGAGATACGCACATTCACGAGCAGCTTTCGCTTCGCACTAAACTATCACCTCGATCTGCCCGTAATGCGAGCGAGCTATTCCTAGCATTTACGCTGTCTTAGGTCCTGCATCGACCTCTGAAGATCTAGCGCCGGCACAACACACATACACCTCGTCGTGCAGCTGAACATTCGGCAGTCCAAAGTATGTATGTGAAATGGCATTATGCTCGTTCCTCACATGCAGACCGAGGAAACAGGATGTTTTTAGCTAAATTCTTCGTTTAAATTCTACCTCAGAGCCGTGGCAGAAGACATGCCGAATCTACTAGAGGCCTGCACATCGACTCGTCGAGGCGAAGACCTACTGCACCGCACCGCAAGAGTGCACAACCGGAAAGCCGGAAGCGTGAATGATCCGAATTCCCTGTGAACAGCAATGTTCTTTGGTATATAGGGGATTACTAGACTAAAGTGCTTAGGCTGCATCTTTTTCTTGTCGTTGAAGTTTGCGTACATGTAGTTTAAACCCCCGCATGCTCGAGGTTAGCGTGACCCGACTGAACGGCCGCGCAGCTTTGAAACGATCGGGATCGATATGCATGCATCGCCGGGCTTAGGTACGCGGTAGAAAATGTGCGCTGCACATTTCGTTGAAGAAGCTGACTCTTGGAATTTTGCAGAGTGTGCCATGCAAGCGATCGTTGCTACAACCACGCATCCATGTTCCCACGGCTGGCCTACCCCGAGGCGCATAAATGTTCAACCGTGGACGTATCAATGATCGAAGAGAGGACAGATTTTCACAATATTGGGCGCGAAATCGATAGCTACCAGTGCTCAGTGTTAGAGAAATTCTGCCTTGATCATGCGCAATTCAGTGTTTCAGGTGTGGTCAGTAGCTATATAAGTTTGAACAGTTCGCCTTTCAAGTCAGCGGCGCCAGCGATGGATCGGCGGAGCGATTTTCCACGCTACACCGCTGTCATGCTAGAAAGCCTATCTAGGCGGCGTTTGACATTCACCTGCTTTTTGTTGGCCCCGTAATTGAAAGCAACGCCTTCAGAAACGCGTTAAATGTTCAAAAATGTATTCTCTTCAACAGTTTCACTCCAGGCTGTCAAAGCAGGCGGACGTTGATAAAACAGTTGAGCACTCCAGTCTTTAGAAATCTGTACAATCACCTTCAGTTTGTAAAATTATTGGAATAGGTCACTTTCCGATCGCTGGGACATAGACCCTCATGACAGCGCTGTCACGTGAATAAGGACCACACCAGGCCGAAAGCTTGTCTCATATAACATAGCTAACCAAGGTATACCTTACAGCATTGTGTTGATTTTTATGGTGCCTAAGCGACTAATGCTGCCATGCACCAAGAACAAGGTTTAATGTATTTATTTTGTGTGTAATGACTAAAATGTTCTTTAGGATGTAGCTTGTTTAGGAACATTTTAGGAAAACAAAAATGCAGGAAATTTGCACGTCTCTCCTAGGATCATGCTGGGATGGAAATGGATCTGTTGGAAATTGTACAAAATGTTTCCTCTTTTCTCGACTCTGGCGCATGTGTAAGATATGGTTTATTGTTAGTTCATCTCCACACACCTTGCATATTGGTTTGTCCTCTTTCATAAGTATGAAGCTGTGTGTGAGGTTTGGGTATGTGTTTTGTGAAGATGACCTAAAATGTCCTCCATGTTGTGTTTTTGATTACTGCATGATTTCCATTCCTTAATGACAGGTTTGACAAGTATAGTTTGTAGTTTATTTCAATGTTTCAAAAATCCTGCCATTTCACTCTCACTTTTCTTTGTACAAGCTTCTTGGTATCTTCATGCAGCATATTCACCCTCTGTAATTTAGCATTGCGTCAAGGTAACCTGGTTATTTCTTTTCATCACCTTTCAAGACTACTGTCCCGATTTCATAAAGTTTCTGACGACAGGAACTCCTTGGAAGTCATAGAAATAAATGAGATCCACAATCATGAGCTATCTAGGGTATGCATATACATGTCCATCGCTCAGTGGAATGGCGTCAGTACGCTGTTAGAACAGGTCTTGAGATAACAACAACCATTGTCTGAGGTGGTCCTTTAATGGGCATTGAAATGCTATGTAACTACAGGTACTGATAGAACTCTTGATCATGTTATGTGATGATGCAATCCTTGCATGAATATAGGTATACATTTCAGAATCTGCAGTGCACCACTTGACCATTTGCCACCAGTTTGTGTGAAAATGTATTTTTCATGCATGTTAACCAGTGTTTAACAGATGACCCCTGTGCACAAGCCAAAAGTGCCACGAGCCAAATGTCACGAGGCCACACGACATGGCAGGAGCTGTTAAGCCAAGCTTACAAAGTTATATTTGAAATATTTCAGCTTCAACGTTTCAGCTCCAATTAAGAAAGGTTGAGGCTTACAGAGGTCTATGCCAGGTTGTCTATCACCTAACAGGGCAGCCTACGACCGTATGCTAATGAGTATATCTGAGATAACAGAGACATGAATTAAGGAATTAGTAGTAATGTTTGTAGCAAAGGGCATGTAAATTAACGAGAATCCACAGTGGGATCTGCAGACAAGAGCCATTAACGCTGGCACACCATACCCTTACAGGTGGAGATTAGGAGTCTCCCTAATTTTTTGTCTGCTCAAAGCTTGTCATTTCCTTCGTTCTTCCAGATGAGGAAGATGTGAAAATGATAGCATCTAAAATGCCAGAGACCATCGTTAACAAGGATGCTGATCCCAACAGCGTAAAAAGGAATTTCAGAAAAGATGGGTGACTAGTAATGCTGGCAACAGTTGAAACTAAGTGGAAAGGCATGAAATTGAAATGCAACATATGCAGAGATATGTTGCGAGACCCCCAGTCTGTGGTGTGCGACATCTGTCTCCGTTAGTTCCATCAAGTGATTGGCCAAAGCAGATGGGGCTTGTGGTTTTGTGATAAGCGCAGTGTAGTAGCATAGATGCAACCTTGCCCATTAATAATTCGAGTGGAGTAAGTGCATTGTTTTGTTTTGTTCATGGTTTCCATGAAAACATTATGAGAAATTTTTTCCTAGAGAATGTTTGCTGAAATGTGAATATAATGTGCAATAAAACTAGTGTTTTCTTGCTGTTTACTTTTCCTTGTATACATTAGTTCTGTGAAGAAAACCACAGGCTAGAAAGAAATGTAATGGCATGCATTTTGATACTTGGCCCCGTTGTGCTGGCTCAGTAGTTAGAGTGCTTGGCTGCTGAACCCAAAGATGCAGATTTGGTTCCAGCCACAGCAGGGACATTTTAATAGAGGCGAAACAATAGGCCGTCATGCACCGTGCGGTGTCAGTGCATGTAAAAGAACCCCAGATGGTCGAAATTATACCGGAGCCCTCAACTATTGTGTTCCTCATAGCCGTAGTTATTTTGGGATGCTAAACCAGATATATATCACATCATACTCTGAGTAAGATGCTATTCATGGTCAGTTAAACATACACTAAATGTCAATTTTTTTTCTGCATGGTACAGCAGCTGTTGTACAATTTTACTTTAGCCTTCATGAAGAATATCACACTGGCTCCACATGGCCTTCTGTTGACCCTTGATATGCGTCACAATCACACACCCGAGTATGTATTTGTCTAAAGGCACCTATGCATGCAAGGAGGGGACCGTTACTTTCCACTTGTCAGAACTGAAATGCATGATCCACATCATTTCTGTAATTCAACTGCTTGCTATTTGAACTGTCCAGCATTGATGCAAGTTTCAAAGAACTGCAATTAGCAAATTAATCTAAGCAGCAAACCATGCCAAGAACTGCTTCGGTTTCATCTTTAGCAACTGTTTGGGAACTAAAATTAGCCAAATGTTGCAAAACATAGATGAGAGGTTACAAAATCTAAAAAACAATGCAGCCTACCTGTGGCATGTAGGGTTTCACATCCTAAAGTGACATATGTAGCTATGAAGAATACCGTAGTGGAGAGCTCCAGACTAATTTGACTGCCTGGGCTTTGTACTTTGAATTGACATCTTGCAGAAAACAGAAGCATTTGCATTTCACCTGAACCAAAGTGCGACTGCCATCACTGGTATTAAACATCACGACCTTGGGGCAAGTAGCCTAACGTGCCACTAAGATGTCGCAGCGTGTACGTACATGCTATACATGTCAACCTTTCTAGCATTAAAGCTGTCACATGCATGGCAGATATTCATGTTCAGCTTTGGACTGACAAGTTTAAAAGTGTACTATTTGTGTTTGTCTAGCATGAAAAACAAAGGAAACTAAGGAAAAACGAAAAAAAAAAATGAAGATAATATGTTGAAAAAGCATTAGTCATTAACACATAAAGCATATTCGTTCCTTTATTAATGATAAAGTGGCCTTCAACAATAGTACAAAGCCTGAACATTTAGAAAGGTGCTGTGCCAGGCAGCTATTTTACAGAAACCTGAACCATTTCACCTGTAGTAATACGCATCCCGGCGGTGTGGGCTGGGCACTTATTTTTCGGTCCACTCCAACATGCGAAAACTGCATCGTGCATTCCCATTTTCCGAGTTTTGAGCTCTGTAGTACAGGCTAACAAATTGTCGATGACTTATTTTCGTCTGATTGTTGCACAGCGCGTGTAAATAAATTACCACTGCACCTAATAAACACTGACATGCACGTGCAACATCGCCGATCATAAACGGACACACTGATGTCCGTCCGGACATCGGCGCACTCAGCACTCTAGTAGGACGTAATCCGTAATCACAGCATCTCACGGTAAGCACAAACCACACCTCCAGTTGTACAACAAACACGAATGACGCGATGCTTGGGCTAGAGACACGCCGGCGGTGCCCAGCTTTTTCAGCGCCGCTTGTGCTACGTAGAACTTGCAGCACCAAACCTCAATGCGAGCAGAAAGCGATGCGTTACGTGACGCATCTCATCACAGATGGAAGTGAGGAAACTTTGAAGAATCAAAACTACATAATTACATAACGACCGTCGTAGACGTTAATCCACATAACAACGAGGACCAAATGAGCGGGCGTGCGGGCCGCGGGCTGGCCATCAACACCGCGATTACATGCGCTTGCGCTCTGGTCGTGCTTGCCACCCTGCCGCGGTCCAACTCACGTAAACCTATCATCATGCCATCACGTAGTATATCACCCATTCTAGGCACTATTCTTGCCACTGTACTATTCTTTGTAATTTCACATTTCACGCATGCAGTATGTAGTACATACTTCTTACACCTCGCACGTATACCTCATACCAACTTCGATTTGGCTACATATGGCTACCATGTTGTTGCTACAACCACATCTGAATCCGGCTTTCCCGACGGATCCCAAGGCCCATATCGGAGAAAAATGCGTTGGGTCCGTCGGAAGAACCCTACCGATCGGGTCCGTCCGCCGTACCTCTGAAAAATATTTCCCGGATCCGTCGGACGGATCCCGAAGAAAAACGCACCGGGTCCGTCGGACGTACCTTTAAGACCATTGATCGGGTCCGTCCGACGTACCTTTAGCCACAGCCTATTTTTATAAGGGTGTGTCAGTACACCTTGTCGAATATTCATAAATGTACGAAGTTTGAAATACAGAAAATCTTTTCATAAACAAACCCTCAGAGGCAGCGAATGTTAGATAATAATAAAAATGTATTAGGCTGTAGAAAAATAAAATTGCATTCTAAGCATCCTGTATATGCAAGAAAATTTCACGAGTAACAATTTCTTTTACAAAGAAATTATCCCTGTTAAAGCCGTACGCTTTATGTCACCTTATTTCTCCAGCCCCAGATTCCACAATGTGGAGCCAAGAGCAAGGCAATCGTGGCAGCGGCACCTTACAACGTAAGTGGCAGATTAGTTCTATAGTTGATCAATGCAAAAACATAGATCTATGTCTAGGAGCGGACATTCCTGGAGCTATAAGAAACTAAATTTTTCGGCAATGTTTGACTTAGTTATTTTTATCTACGAATGTATCATATTACATATGTCATCATTTGAGGAATGTAATGTGATGTCAGCACAGAATATAAGAATAAAAGCTCTGCAAAATTTAAACCGAGGTATTTTCTTCACAGGCTGCTGCAGGCAGATGCGCTTCTTCAAAGCAAGCATTAGCCACCCATACTTCAGGTGACCTTCGAGCAACAAGCGAGGCAAGCACTCAAACTGCAACAAGACTGCGCACAGCTGCATCGCAGGTGCAGTGCGATTTCGCCAGAGGTCTTGACATTGGTAAGAGTGTATGCTTTGTAAAACAACGAGGAGATTTATTATTGATAGTTGTTTGTATTCATATTTTATATTATGTAATTGCTGTAATGAATGCTTCGTATTCTCATAAAAGAAAGCATGTACAATGCAGCCCGAGTAGTACTTACAGAATGCAAAAATAACCAGAAGTGTACTGCTTCATCTTCATGTATGTGAAGTAAGAGAATATTGGAATCTTTGGAGTGATTTCACTTCAGTAACACATAAACGTTACGCAGGCACGCAGGCACACTTTTCTGTCAAGGTGCTGATGACAGCAACTGTTCAGACCGACAGTTTTCATGGAGCACTGCCAGTAACAGGAACACCAGAGTCATTCATCGATTCGACAGTACTGCAATGGGGTTGCCAAGCACGCTCTTCAACACCTGTACAATGGGCATCATTTTCAAATGAAGAGGCATCAGAAGATGAAGTGGATGTTGATGAGACAGCACCAGCTGAGAATGACTGCACCTACATGCCTTCAGAAGCAACCCTGAACAGCACTTTTTGAGGTATGTTATATTGAACAGTCTACTCTGTGGAATATGCTGAATGCTTCTGTCTCCTGATTTCCTTTCGGTTTTGGCGCGTTTCTTTCTGTCTCGGATACTTAGCCTCACTCTGCATCATACCATCATACTGCACTGAGCAGTTTCTTGCATAAATGAAGTCAAAAATACATTCCACTCTTATAAGGACGCAAACAGAAAGAGGTGAATCATAACTCCAGTATATAACGTATAGCTATATAACATAGTATATAAATTTATTATATTACACAGCATAACATCTTTCATTCAAGGACTTCGTGCAGACGCACTCTGCACGTGCAAGCAACAATGCGAAATGTACTGAAAGAATGAATAATCTTCTAATGTGCAAAAGAATGTAAGACTGTCAAAACAGGAGAGGGAAACAGGCCCACACATCAGGCAGAGCAAATTGTACATCTATCATGATCAAGAAGAAAAACACTGATATCCAAAACGTACTCCTCAGCAAAAAAATGAAATGAGAGGAAGAGGGATTTTAGAATTAAAAATGATGAGGTGAAGTAAAAAAACAAGGCAGCAAATGCAAATTAAGACGGCACTGTAGGTTCCAGCAGCAGTAATGAGTCTCAGAGATGAAACAAATGAAACACAAAGTATGCATCAGCTGTGTTTCAAAATTAAAATACAAACAAAAGGCATCACAAGGTTACAAGCTAAGCACTATATTTCAAGTTGTTCGAACACGATAATGCATGATTAGTTTGAAACTTCCAAACATATTTACGAGAATGTCAAACATAAACCAAGCTGCTGAACACCTTACTCTGACACGTTCATCTTCGGAATGACATCAGGATTAATCTTTAGTGTTACAGCTAAGGCAGATTTATGGGTCTTCTTGCATCATATGTGATGCTTTCATGTGCAGTGACTACGTAGTACAAGAACGGGTGCCTTCTACATCCGTACATCTGGAGAACACTGCTACACCATCCACATGCAGTATTAGTCTGAACCCAGCTGAAGCGGTACGCAACGAAAGTTGATCGTTTTTGAAAGTTGCTTGCAGCAACTGCTGCCGTCTTGCTGTCCCAAATGTCACAAGACATGGGCGACAATGCTTTCATTAACCAGTTCACTGGTCACTGCAAAAAGCACGTGTCAACAATGCCAGAATGCGGCAACGTGGCAAAGTCAGCCACTTATTGGTGCCAAACCAGCTGTAAATGTGCTGCTGGCAGCAGGTCTGCTGTTCTCTGGCTGCCCCGTGGCCGCAGCATTTCGGTGGCTACAATCCATAAACGTTCAAACAATAAACTGCAGCCGTGAGCTAGGTAAGTGTTGCGTATGCAGTGCTGTTTGCACTGAACTGTTTTCTCAGCTAACGAGTACTTTCCGAGGAAACGCAGCTCAGTGCTTTTTTTTTAATAATTTTTACTAGTCACATTGTGCAACGAAGCAATGAATGATAGCTGTAAGTATCAGGCAGTAGCATTATTTTCTTATACTTGAAGTCGGTTTATACGCGGTTTAAAACGTACCCGAAAATCGTATTATCCCAAACGGGTCACAAAAGGTCTTCAATGAAGGGAACAAAATGTAGCGCACCAAGACAAGGATGTCTTCGATCATGTACCAACAAGCCCAAGTATCTACTACCCTTCTGTCTTCAATGAAGCATACTTGGCACACAACTTAAATTTATTACCGTGCATTGAATATCCTGTCATTTTGTGCTAGACCTTTTGTTTCTTAGTGTCCAGAAGCAAGCTTTTCCGATAATAATAGTAAAAATGAGTCGGAGTTTCATCCCTAATAGTAAAAATGAGTCGGAGTTTCATCCCTTCGCTCCCGACTCGAGAAAAATCCGCGAAGAGCGTCTGAAGCTTAGCACTGTGTCAACTTCACTCTGAATATCATCCCCATAGGAGATCTGGTCAAAAGATATAGACGAAGATGTTATCGGATCTTGGCAGGCTACCATGGTCAGGGATAGGGAGAAACTGCGGGACTTCCTTCGAAAATTTGGAGAAAAGAGCTAATTCTGAAAGACAAAAGCTGGGAGGGGGGGGCGGTTCATTACGCGAGCCAATATTACTGAAACATTGGCCATGAGCGTTACCGATACCACAGCTACTATCGCCCCCAGCTAGCACTTTTTTGCTGCCTCTCAGAGAAATTTTCGAAACGACGCGAGATTTCAATGCATTTTCGCGACCGTATTATCCAAACGCATGTGAAAATTCGATCGTATTAGCCGTACAAAAATGCATTGCCTATGTAGAACATTGGCGGGAACATAAAAAAATTACGCCAGAAAACGCACCAACTTGAATTGTATCAACGAGATTTCTCTGTATTTGCCTGACATGAAGAGGGATGCGCAGGTCTCAGTTGGAAATGTACCAGGACGATTTAAAATCTAAATTAATTCAGTTGAATGGCAAAAATTAATAAAATTGTCTCTGTGATCCACATATCGGCGGCAGCGGTAGCACTAAGATAATATGTTGTCCACGTTGTTGCCAAGAGACACAAAATGCGTTGCAAGAAAAGCATAGTGCATTCTAGCTAGGACAAGGGTTAAAGGGACACTAAAGAGAGAAAGGAAGTGGGTTTGCATCGATAGAATGCCAGTTCCTGATTACAAAAAGACCACTCTTACTGAAAACAGAGCTGTTATAAGGTAGTAAAGAAGAATAACAGAAATACAGGTATCGCCACCACAGCCAAACGGCCGAGGCTCGCAACTACAAATCACGTGACGCGCTAGGGATCCCGGAGGCTGACAAATGCGAATTACGTTGCATGTTTGAATGCGGTAGTACGTTTTTTCTCAAACATGATAACACGCTTTTATCATACGTAAACGACGGCGAAAAGACAACGTAAACATTGCAAGGCAAATACAAAAATATACTTGGAGGCGCCACAGGCGCCCACTTCAGTTTTGGTTATGTTTCGGCTCAGGCATTTCGTGCGCACTCGGATAGTTTGTTTGAACCTGCAGCGCCTGAATTACGAGCTTGGAGCAGCTGATGCGCCTTGATGGTTCCCATTTTAGCATTCGGGGGCACGAGCGAGCGAAATCCGCTGCCGCCAACACGCTCCTTCGTTCACACTTCTGCGCCAACATATCGCCGCCGTCGCCGCTTCGACTGCAACCTGACCGCTCGACTGCAGCTACGTACGCCACGAAAAGCATACATATGCTAAGTACCGAAGGAAAAACGCATTGTCATTCAATTGTTCACTAAATCATGGCACATCTGACCAACATATACTGCGTCAACAAGACCTTCAACGTTATATTGCAGGCGTCGTAAACAAAAGGGGCATACTTGCCGCTCATACCAAGGAGAGCGATATATTGCGCTCGTCGCCCGGCGGAAAAAAAGGGCCTCGGGTAAAAAGTAAAAACTAAAAATAACGAAGCACCAGAAATAAATTACAAAAGATAAAAAAAAATCAATTTGTAAAAAGAAAAAAAAAAAACAGCCAGTAGGGTTGAGACTCGAACTCGCTTCTGCTTGCTCCGCAACGTTCGGCGCTAACCACTCGGCTACGCCGCGCCGTCGGAACACGCTGTCGGAATTTTTGAAATATTTCTAGTTTTTATGTCATGGCCCCATTTACAATAAAGTGTTTCTGCTGCCGGTCTAAAAGTTACAACTTCTTAATCATCGGCGCATGCTGCCTGCTCTCACGTCTTGCAACTAATGTTCTGGATGCCTATGCGCACTATATTGTGCACTGGATCCATTTTAACATGTGGAATTTCACAGCGCTGGCAAATGTTGTGGCGCCGGCACTTCGGTCATGTTCTGCTACCCTGGACGTAATTCTCGCTGAACACGGAACTGTAGCACAAACCTTGAAGGAAAAAAGTTCGACGAAGCTTCAAAACTGACGAGCGCAGCAGCGAGGACACTATTTTGCTGGTAACTAAATCTTATTTGTATGTAAACATGTCAGGAAGCGTTGCGATGACCGAGGGCTCGGTTTGTTTATACACAGTGCAAAAGGAGCGAAAAAGCTTGAGAAACATGTAAAGTATTGTGCATTACAAGCGCTCTGTTTTTTTTTCTTCCTTTATAGGCCCATCGCTCGGTAAATTACTCTCTTCATCGTTTTATTTATTTCGGCTGAGGCCGTCATTGCGAGTACGCTGTTGCCATGTTGGCCCTTGAGGGATGCGACGCCGCGGGCTGCGCCGGCTCGCTAGCTATCACGGAGTCTCCGCTTACGTCACTCAACTCCAACTACGTAGTTGGAGGGCACAGTTTGAATTCGATCGGTGGGAACAAGAAAAAACCTCAACTTCTTATCGCAGTATCTCAGCAATTATTCGATTTTTTGCTGCCGGATATGCGGCGACAGTGCTACCAAATGTAGTTTATTAGATTTTCATACCATCTTTGGCTGTCTTTAGTGTCCCTTTAAGGCATTGCAACCTTAATTACAAGAACAGTTACTAGAACTTATATCACAGCTATACTACTATCTTTTTTAGAACTCAACTCTAATAGACCAAATTATCAGCACTCAAGCTAAAATTGGACAAACCCATTTGTAGCTAATTACTACTATTGTCCAACAACAGCAGCTAGAAGTACAGGGAAATGCAGCATAATCTTCATTTGATGCCTGCTGGGGATGCCAAGGATGGCATATGATTTTGCCTTTTTTTTTTGCCCAGTTTTACCACGAGCAGCAAGATCATCTTTTGGAACAAACAGCTGCTGAGGAACTTGACTTAGCAGGGGATGGTCATTGCGGCTCTCCAGACCACAGTGCCAAGTACATGACATGCTCTGTACTTGGCACAAAGACTAACCGCATCCTGCACTGCGAACAAATAGTCAGAGAGGTAAGAAAATGAAAAACAGCTGAATGACGTCAGTTCCGCAGTTTTAATGTGACCCTTCTTATGCAGTCAGCCACTGTGCCTAACAGCAATTTCATGGAAAAAGAAGGATTCAAAAGGAGCCTGAAGAAGCTTGAAAATGCTGGCACCCGCGTTCGATCCTTCACTTCAGGTATTTGAATGTGATCGTTCAACTTCTCTAAGATAAATAATGTGTTCCCTCATTCTTGGCACACGTCTTCTCATATATACATTCATACTACAGAAAAATGATAATCCACAAAAGAAAAACAAAAGAAATGTACTAGAATGTCCGAAGAGGGCAGCGGACCTAAGCCAAAGAATACCAGGTGTGTACAAATGTTGGAGTTTTTGAATACGAAATGATGCAACTATGAAGGAAATCGACATATTGAATGCCTGTTAACGACTGCAGACATTCAGAAACAGGCGATTGCGGAAATATTGTTGCCTTGTCTTTGTTAAACACAATGTATAATAACTGCAGTAAAATAAAAACTAAATCGATCTCGCACCACAGGCGCAAAAAAAAAAAAAAGAAATAGTGGTCACATTCTGCAGAAACTGTATTGGAAGAATTAGCCTCGCCGCGACTTTGCAGTTTCTAGTTACGACATACTATTCTGCCATGTTTGGTCATCTCTTTCCTGTTTTCTAGTTACGGCATGCTATTACACCTGCTGACACGTGACAGGCAACTGAAAATAAAATGATGGATAGTAAAACCTGCCTAGGTAGGAGCTCAAAAAATTTTAGAATATATTCAAATTATTCCAATGCTAATTAGAAAGCCCCAATTCAGAAAAAAAACAATTGCTGAAAATATGACATCATAACTGAAACTGTGGTCAAGGTACTTTAGCCTAGTGAGAGGAGCCCTCCTAACGGGCTAATTTTTTTATTAACCCACAATGCAGACTGGGCAAATGGCAGATTAAGATTTTGTGTGCACCAATAAAAAGAAACAGATGCCAAAATTCTTGAATGACAATTCGCCTTCTTTCTATGACATGTTGTGTGGAAGCCGTGTCACATGAGTTATGAACCAATCGCCTGGCAAATTTACCGTAATAGCGTGATCTGCAATGTACTCCGGGCTCCTTTATATCCGGACCCTAGAGTCCGGAAAAGGGTTCTGGGCTGAAGTCAGATGTAATGCATCTTCGGCTATGCTACTGAGTAAGGTGCTTGCGTTTTTGTTAGCCATTTCTATGTATTTATTTTTTGTTGTATCTCTTTGCTATAAAATTGTTTCGGATTGCCTAACCTTGTAATTATGCAAATTTTTAGCATAAAAATTCAAATTTAATCCCTCATTCCTGGAACCGTATAAGTCGTCTTCAAGGCCATCTTTGGCAGGGCACCTCTGGTGCGAAAAGAAATCCTTCCCGTCTTCATAAACTTGGTACACATATGAAATTTACTAGGTCACTCTTCGGGACAAAAACTGCACTATGCATATTCCCTATTTGATCTCACTTTTATCCTATGCTCTTGTTTTTTACTCTTTAGATCGGCATCCTGGAATACTGGCCCACATACGAAAAAAGTGGCCAAAGCTGAGGCATTTCTTTGACGTGTGGCACATTGCTAAAGGTACGTGTTAACATAATCTCTGAAGTCACTATATCCGACTATATACACGGGGTTTCTTACAGGTCTTAGGAAAAAACTGAAAGCTGCTAGCAGAAGCCAACATTGTGGCTCCATCAATGGGTGGATACAAAGAGTGGTCAACCACATTTATTATGTGACTGCAGCCGGAAATGGAGACGCGGACCTAATAATGAGAATATGGCGCAGCTTACTCAATCACATCTGCAAGACCACTCTGGACACGAGGGTACATTACGCAATGCTTGCATGGACCTCTTGTGAACAAAGCATGGCTACAGTAAGGTAAATATTTAATTATTTTTAAAAATTTATAGTGCGATTTTTATTATGCAGCTAGTGCATCAAAGTATATAGGTTTCAGGTAATAAATATTTATTTCGTATCCATTCGTTGCAGCAATAGGGCCAAAAGGAAATCTATACAGTTTTCTCACGAGTTTTGCAATTCATGTGAAATTGTCCAGGTGGGGTCAGATTCTTACGGAGTTTCTCAGCAAGATGCTTAGCTTCCTTATGTAGCACTAAAGCTGCAATCAGGTGAATGCAGATTAATAACTAGCTGGGGCTGAACCACTGACCGATCTTCTTTATTTTATTTATTTATTTACTTTTTTTTTATTTATTTATTTTTTTTTTTTTGTGCCGCTGCGAAGTTAGGGGTTGCGAACTTTGCAAGTCACAAAAGGCGGGGTTGAAAGACGCCGGTTGCCGGCGGAGGAAGCGATGCTACTCATTGATCACAAGAAGAGAACGGCAAGGGTACAGTAATATGAGTAGCATGTGACGCTTGGTGCTTTGAGTTTCTCCTTTTTCTCGCTCAGTGAGAGAGCTCCCTGCTCAGTTTCAATCACACTGCCGAAGGTTTTCAATTTTGCGTAGCGGGTTCCACAGTTTCGCGCCATCGCTGATCATGGCAGCTTGCCAACATGCTGTGCGCTGGTAGCACCTCCGTATGCCTACATTTTGATCAGGTCTCCTGCTAGGGTGACGCGCTCGGCGCAGTTGGCGTAGTGCCAAGATTTAGACGCTCTTCAAGGCATTGTCGCGGGTGTGCAGTTAAGAGATGAAATTGCAATTCTTCTTACTAAGTCAGTGAAACGTTTGCTTCAGGACACTGAGAACCAAAAAGTCAAGCACAAATTGACAGGTTATTCAAAATGCGGTAATAAAAGTAAAGCACGCAATCTCACGAGTAGTGAGGTGTGCTGGTATGTGCAAAAGATTCAGCACCAGAAAGGCTGCACTTGGTAGTCAAGTCTGACAGTTGAAGCCTATTTTATACAACTTAGGCAATTGCAGTCTGAAGCTTATAACACTAGTAGCAACTCTTCCCATGTCAATCCCGCAATAATGCAACGAGAGACTATTTTTTGAACAGCAACCAGGATTAAAAGTAGAGGCTAGACAGCCCACGGATAAGAGAAGGTACAAAAGTTTTACTGTGAAGTGTTTTATTCACTATACAAACTCTCCAGCCTTCCACAAGATTCGAGCCATCTTGGAATGTTCACGCTTGCTGAGTGATCTGCGTCAGCTCTCCCCTAGAGTGCAAACCTTCTCCTTGGAGGCGTTCAACGGTTTGCTGATCCGGTTCGCACCAAAGTCCATAGCATATTCACCATGTGGTATAAAACAAGGTATGCTTCTTTTTCTCTTTTTCTTTTTTATTTTTTTTATTTTATTTTTTTTATTTAGGAAACTGCAACGGTTCCACAACTTCCCTTCAGGACTCGGCTTGCAGCCCTGCACTTTAATGAGAACTTTTCGAAGCATTAGGCTTGAACCCGAGCAGGAAAAGAGCGTTGGAAAGCCCGTTTAAGCAAAACAAGGAAAGGGCACTTTACCGCGCAAAAGGTCCAAACAGGACCAACATTTGGTAAGTATGTAGAAACTTCCGTTTATATGCATGCTGCTGAGAAGTGAAGTGGCTCGAATAAAATACCAGTTACAGGCGCATTATGAAGCAGTACAGTCGAACCCGGTTATATCGAACTCACGAAATATCCCCTTGAAAATCCCATGTAAAAGTATAGGAAAGCTGCGCCATATATCGAACTCAATTTCACTGGTTGTTCAATATATCGAACTCCGCACCACGCACTGGAAAGTGTGCCTTCCCCAAAGACAATCGCATCACCCTTGGCCGTTTGCTGCGTGACATTTTCAAGCCACGCGCGGAAGGAATGAGAGACGACAGCTGGTCTTTGCAGCGCCGCGCCCATTCCCCAAAGGCGCGCGCATCTGCCGTTGTCGTTTTCCACGCGCCAACACATGACGTTTGCAAGCCATGTGCGTGGGTGTTCCCATTCTTTTGCCGAGCTATCTCTCTCCTTCAGCACGCGCAACGCATGCGCCAAGCCAGCTCAGCCCGTTTTCAGCAGACGTCGGACGCTTTCTCCAGCTTTTGTTGTGAATCCTCTGCGTGCGGCAGCGCGGCGGCTGACGTGGCTATGGCGCCTGCAGATGTTGAAAAGCGGCAGCTCTGTTTTCTCTTCTTTTTTCTTTTCTTTTTTATTTTTTTTGCGAGAGTCATCCTTTCTTATCGTTGTGCTGTATGCACAGCGTATATATAGCGACTGCGGATGTTAAGAAGCGGCAGGTTTTTTTTTTTTTTGCGGGGATGTAAATAAACATATTAATTACATCCCAAATAAACAAGAGCATATTTTTTTTTTTATTGTTTATCCTTGCATCTATGAATCAGCGAAAGCACGCGGTCAGCTGCTGCGATCATGACGCCCGCCCCAAGCGCAGCGTGATAAATCGAACCAGGCTTGTGCAATCAAGCCATCACGGGCACTCTGTCAAGTTCGCTCCCCACCACCGCAGGAGCTATCAAAAGATAAATGCGCCCTGACTTTATCGCTGCACAGCATCTTGGCACGCTGCCAATGAGCTGTGGATGAGACGACCGAAACGGACTGACGCGCGCCATTGACATGCAAGCGAAAATGCTCGTGATTTCTGCCGCCGTGGCGACACAAAAACCTTGTCTTGAGCTGCCGCTGTGGCTCGAGCGGCGAGAGGGACGCAGTTCCAACAAGTTTGAAAATTTTCGCTCTGTCGCTGCCGCTCTTCGCTGAGATCGCTCAGTCGCTTGCATGTGAGCGAGCTGGCCTTAGCGCATTTTTTTTTTTTTTTCAAATTCTCGGGTGCAAAAGTGGAGGGTGGGTTCATTATGCGAGTGGGTTGATTACGCGACAAATACGGTATCGTTTTTTTGCATCGTAAGTGCCATCACAAGCCGATTTTTGTATATCGAATTATCGATATATCAAACTATTTTGCGATCCCCTTCGAGTTCGATATATCCGGGTTCGACTGTATACTCCTGGATCCTGTCACAAGGTCCATTCTAGTTTAAAAAGCACCACAGCCCACAGAATATGCATAGAAACCTTCATATTTATGCCACGAAAACTATGACAGCCTTCACATTCTTTCAGCCTGACAGGGCTTAGCTTTCTTATACAAATGCTCTTCTCAATAAAGGCAGATTAATCCTGTTCATATATGCCCTATTATCAGGAGTTGATTTTGCAGACAGCACATCTAAAAAAAGCCCCTAGAATAGTCTCATGCATACTTCAGTGAGGGTTCATGGCAGCAGTACATAAGGTCAACTCCCATAAAAAGTTTGCTATAGCAAATGGCTTCTCTTGTATAAGTGCAAGTGCTCATCTTCAACGCCATTCGTGGTTGAAGAAAGCAACACAAATGTTCTTTACAGCTATGAAAATGCACAGCAATCTTGACAGTTGCTTTGGTTCCTTGACAGGCTACGTCCGTCAGCTCCTGGGAGATGTCATTAGGCGATGCGGAAATTCATCACACAAGGAAAGCCTCCAACTCATCAGCCGAGAACCCCAGCGAGCCATGACGGATGATTTCCAGCGACCTTCAATGAAGAGCTTAATCCAAGAGCATAAATCAAGATTTACAGAGCACTGACCTCGCTATTCGTGCACAGCAGTGGCTTCATGCAAAATGCATAAGATAGTCAAAGTATGTGAGTTTACGCTGATATATGCAGTGTTCGAAGTAATCAGGATTATAATGACAGTCGAATGATAATAAGAGTAGT
Source organism: Amblyomma maculatum (assembly GCF_055883805.1). Classification (NCBI taxonomy): domain Eukaryota; kingdom Metazoa; phylum Arthropoda; class Arachnida; order Ixodida; family Ixodidae; genus Amblyomma; species Amblyomma maculatum. The sequence continues at coordinate 24,805,678 of NC_139346.1, forward strand.
GAAGAGCAATCGGACGCTCCGCCAGCAGCGAAAAATAAAGTAAAGAAGGTATTATAGAAGCATTGGAAGTGTTGAATTCAGTTGTAGAGGATCAGGTAAATGCATATTTGTTGAAGGACGCTGGAGAGATCGTAGACACAATGCCACCCTGTATACACGATGCCTTACAGCCTCAACGGAACCGTAATCTAAGAAGAATGCTGGCATTATCTAAATCCATAAGCAAGAGTATGTGAAGGACTTGAAAAAATACAGACTGATCAGCTTACTATCTGCCTGTACAAAGTATTCTTTAAGGTAATCGCTAAAAGAATCGGAGCAACCTTCGACCTCAATCAACCAAAGGCTCACGCATGTGTTAGGAGTCAAATAAATTAAACTGGGTTTATTAAACTTATTAATTATAAAATTAGGTCAGCATGGCCACAGCGATCTTGTCCTGTTCGTGTCTGACACCCTGTCTCCTTGTTTGTCTGGCGCGGTGGTGGCGCCGCTGGCGGGCGCACGTCCTCCTCACACTCTCTTTCTCCATCGTTCTCCACACTTGCAGACGGCTCGAGTTGCAGATCGCAGCCTCGCTTGTAGCGTTCCCATCGCCTGGCTCGCAGACCGGCCCTTTTGCAGGGCGTCGTCCTTTGTCAAGAGTTGGCGTTCACATTTGGCCGTCCTGTTTCACCGACCGCCCCGGTCGGAGTCGTCCTCGCATTGCGATTATTCTGAGCTTATTTTAGTTCTCCAATCACTTCCTTTGTGAGTGCCCATGCAGCGTAAGAGAGTCGGTAGGGGCGAAATTTCACTGGCTCTGGTGATGTCAGCTTAATGTTCATTTCAGTGGCATTTGTGCAGCTGATCTCTGAAACGGTACTTGCGAAGCAGTCTCGATATTTGCAAACAAACTGTTCGAGTTTTTCTCGCTCTTCAGGAGTAACACCTGGGCCTGTTTTGATGTTCTCGCTAGGCATAATTGAAAGGTAAACAACACTGGTGTCCGACTGACCCTCTCGCAGTGGCGTATCGTCCGGGTAACAAATTTCCGCTTGTGCAATCCGCTCGTTCTCTTTGATGGTCAGGTCATGATTAGAAATGTTCATGATAAGGACGCATGTTTCATTGGCCCCGTCAGCGCTGAGGACACGTGGTATGCAATGCTCTCGACCTTGACATCTTAGCTGAACACCAACGAACACATCCGAGCGTGGTGCGTTGCCTGTGGCGTGGGGCTTAACGAAATTTAACTAAACCGACGTATTGTGGGGGTATCACCGTTGTTTCCTTCGCCCAAAGGCATACGGGTCGTTCTGGGAGCTCTGGGATTTCAACTGACTGAAGCCTGTTGTTGCTATCGTCCATGTTATCATGCTCCTCAAATATCCGCATGGTGTTCTTCCGCCTCACAATCGTGACGTGTGGTTGCTCAGTAAATGGTTGACCCACAAGTAGGGGTATGGACTGTGATGCGTCGGGCACAATCGGCCTTTTGCGGGACGCGACTGCGCATGCGCCCAACCCCTAGCGGCATAGCCGCGAAGCAGACTGGTGGGTTTGTGGCCGCCGCGATCGGCTATGACGGTGGGGTAGACAAACCGGCGGCTGCCCGCGGCGCCTGCATTTCTGCGGTTGTTTTGGTGGTCGTTGTTGGATAGTACGACGCTCCTGACGATGCCGACAACTTGTGTAGCGTTTGGTTGCAATACACAATGTTTAAAGGGAAGCGGCCTCGGCTTTTTTCGCTTTCCAAGCGCTTCACGAGACCGTCTTCGACGTGAAGCTTGGATAAAAGCTATTCGTTGGCAGGGCTATCAAGGGTGCACTTGGGAGCCATCGAGCGCATCAAGACTGTGCAGGAACCACTTTGTAACACGTACAAACTAGGTACTGAAGTTAAATATTTGTGCAAGCTGTAATGAAACCTGTTATTAATGAGCAGGAAAGCCTTTCATGTCACCGCGGCACCCTGATTTCATACCGACGATATTCAACTTTTCGAGCAACGAGGCCAAGCGGGCGAATGCAATGAGCCGTTTTCAACGTGCGACAAACCGGACAGCGAAACAAAAGCAACCAGAGGAGTCGGCGACCAGCTACCACCTGCCAGAACAATGCTTGTGGGGACAAACGTGCACACGTCTAAAAGCTATGGAATGTAGTAAACATTTCACTTAAAACAAAAACATGGAAGAAACTTTTCTGTCATCAACCTGCCATTATTTGAAGCTTGTTTCTAGGTGTCGAATATTGTTTCCTTCCTCTCTCTCTCTTTTTTTATTTATGAACTTAAGTTGCTGCAAGACCGTTCTCAAAGTCAGACCCCAGATATTTTAATGGCTGTCCCCTAGCACCACCAAGTTGGTTGCCTTTGAGAGTGTTCATTGAAATTCCATGTAGCATGGACTATCCACATTAAGTTTGATTACCATTTGCTCGTGATGCATTGAAACTTGATGGGTTACTGGTGTTGCTGCATTATTTGATGGACATTTAGTGTCACATGCTGACTGGGAATAGCCAGAGAGCTGTTTTAGAAACTGCCAGATATGTTGTTGCAGCAGAGTTGCTAAATTTTCTTTTCTCACATATGTTGTCGCTGCTTCTGCATCAAGAAGTAGTCATAGCAGTGCATCTCAGGGTTATCAAGTCATTGTTTAAGACATTAGCATAATGTACTGAAGCATGGCATGGTTCAGTCACTTCAGCTTGTCATTTTTATATATTTGTACATTCTGCAGTCCCGTAGGAACTTTGCAAAAGTGGGATGAAGTACATATGAAGTGGGGTAGAATACACAACTATTACAGACTGCACAGTGTCTTTCATTTACACTGCTAATTTGAGCACTGCATGGGCCGTAATTATTAGCCTGGGAGGAGCCCAAAGAAATCCTTAACTACTAGCCCAGCCCTCAATGTGGGTGGGCCCAGCTGAAGCCCGAAAAAAAAAAATATGAGCTAAGCACATTTCACTAATGCAGATGTTCTGGTTACTTCAAATTTCAGTGAAAAAATGGCCAGAATAGTAGCATGAAACTAACTCCTGGTTCTGGTTTCATTGGTCTGTTTTTTTCTTGCCTTACATCCCATTGATACGAATGTTTCGAAACATTACGTTTCGTATGTAGCCCTCATCTTTGAAGCTGTGGCCCTTGCTCAACTGGCGATCGCATCGCATGCCGGACGACTGGAGGTACCGCTGAATTTGCTCATCAGTGGGCTTCCCTGCATTCCTCGGGTATGACACCCAGCCACCACTTATCCGTTGATACCTGCCAGGTATCAGGTGCTGCCCAGGACACGCCATCGTCACAGAACCAAAATTATATGCGCCAAGAAAACGTGCTCCGCAGCGTGGCTCAGCATGCGGAGGGGCGCTCCGTGCGGTGCAGTATCCCGCCAATTTGGTTGCGGCGTTGTGCACGAGGTGGCAGCACAGGAAAACGCAAAAGGCCGATTAGCACAGGAACGTCCGCTGTAGCTTGGTCTACCGTGAGAGTGACGCATGCTTCTTCACACGGTGTCACATGCCCTGACCCGTAACCCCCGATAGTGAACGGCTTGATCAACTTCGAGTAAGCGATTCCGATGCGGTCTGCATCCTCTTTCCGCAGAGTTACGCATTGGCTGCCAAGATCAACGTATGATCATATGTCGGAGCCGTTTGCCTTACGCCGTCATAAAATACTTTTCGTTCGCCTTTTCAGAGGCTCGCAGGTCAAATCCCATGACGTTCTGAGCTATGTGCATTCCTCTCTCTGCTTTTGCTTTGCAGTCGTTTTCTTGATGATCCACTTGCCCACACGCTGTGCGTCACGCCCTCTGTGGTGGTGCCGGGCATTTGAGGGACACGTGACCGTACTCGCTGCAGTTGAAGCAAAATGGTTTCTCCTTTCATTCCATGGCGGCTTCCTCCTCGCCCTCGGAGAAGCGTCCCTGCGGCCGCGGTTGGTCGACATTGGTTCGCTTTTGTTGCTATGGGCGTTGGAAATGGCGGGAAAATGAGCATTCGGGAGGCCACCTGATTTGAAAGTTTTGGAAGTGATGTTTCCTAACCTTTCTTCAAGGCGCTTCAGGCAGTGAAGAAGGTCCTCTGGTGACTCATATGTGCGTACGCTCACTGCTGTAATGACCTCGTCCTCATAGAGCCCCGTGATGAGGTACTCAATGCAGGCTTCATCTGTGAGGCCGCAACGGCGAGCTTTGGAGAGCTTGTCATAGTAACGGCACTCCATGGGCTCATCTCGCTTCTGTCGTCTCTCCTTCATTTCCCTGTGGAGTCGTTGCGATCCCGCTGTCATGGGAAAGGCGCGCTTGATTTCTTCTTTCCATTCCTGCCAGGTTTTGTTGACGTAGGGGAGGGAGTCATACCATGTTTTCACAGGCCCTTCCAACCTTGAGAGTGCATTTCCAGATGTCAGCCGGTCTGACCAATGGTAGACTTCTGAAAAAGTCGTCCATGCGCCGTATCCACGCGTATGCTGTTGAAGAGCTCGAAGACACCGGATCAAACAAAGGCACCAACCGAGCAGTCTCTGCCGCGCCGATGATGGGTGTAGCCGCTGCTTGCTGCGTCTGAAGCAAGGCAATTTCATTGATAGCTTCTCTCACTGCTGCCTGAACGCTCGCTTGCAGGATTTCTGCCATGTTGATCGTTGACTGGGGTATCTGAGGTAAGTTGCCACTGGTTACCATGTCGTAGAGTGCGCTTTGACCTGAGTCGTCGTTCCCGCCATTGCTGCCCGGTCGTCTGCCATTTTTGTTGGTCGTATTCATTGAAGATGCTCTGTTGCGGTGACTGGCATGGTGGGGCTGGACGGTTACTTCGGGCGTACGTTGCCTATCCCTCTTCTGAATTGTTAGGAGTCAAATAAATTAAACTGGGTTTAATAAACTTAATAATTGCAAAATTAGGTCAGCATGGCCACAGCGATCTTGTCTCGTTTGTGTCCGACAGCCCATCTCCTTCTTTGTCTGGCGCGGCGGCGCCGCTGGCGGGTACACGTCCTCCTCACTCGTTCTCCGCTCTCTCTATCCATCGTTCTCTACACCTGCAGATGGCTCGGGTTGCAGATTGCAGCCTCGCAGCGTTCCCTTTGCTTGGCTCGCAGACCGGCCCTTTTGCAGGGCGTCATCCTTTGTCAAGAGTTGGCTTTCACACATGCTTTCGTAAAGGCCTGTCTACAACAAATCATATTCACGCTATCAAATGTGTGATAGAAAAATGGTTGAAACATAACCAACCCCTTCACGTAACATTCATAGATCACGAGAAAGCATTTGACTCCATTGAAACCTCAGCAGTGATGCAGTAATTTCGAAATAGGGGAGTAGATGAACCTATGGGAAAATACTGGAAGATATCTGCACTGACTACATTACCATAGCCGTACATACAGAAAGTTAGAAAAAATTGCTGTAAAGAAAGGTGTTATTATTATTTGTGTTATTTCTGTTATGTGTGTTATTACGTGTGTGTGTTATGCCGGAAAGCAGCGTGCAGCTGGTCTCGACGCTGATGAATGCATGGCCGACAGCCGCCGTCGCTGAGCAGACAACAAAGCTCTGAAACTGAAATTGCGCGGCCAACTATGTTTTCGCCTAGCGGTAGGGCTCTCTCTGTTGTCGTAACCTTTGCCGTAACGCGTGTTGCAATTCGCGGGGGGTTACAATGCAGCATGCAATGGGCTGGGTTTTGACGAATGAGCATTCCTAGCCACGATGAGTGATTTCAACAGTCTGTTGTGTTCTTTCTGATGAGCATGCCTCTAGCAGGTGACATAAAAAATAACCTCGACTGGTCCGAATTCACACTGAAAAGTTGCTTCCAGGAAAGCAAGTATGAAACTTCTTAGCCACGATATGTGCCATGTTACTTGATAGCTAGAGGGGAACATGATCTGTGCTATCACGTAATATGAAGATGATAGAAAGGATGATTGCAATGAAAGCATAATGATGCGGTAGGAGCAAGACAATAATGGCTCAGTGGCAGTGGTTCACCAGGAGTTCCATGAATAAAGTAGTGTTTATAATGTGCGGCAAAAGATGCAGATCATAACCTGTAATTTCTTCATGGTCACTTTTTCGACTTATGCCCCTTTTGGTCATAATGACCAACACAACATAGCGGAGTTAACGCCACAGGAGTTCGAAGAGATGTGAAGGTAACAGAACGAGTTCCTTGAACATTATTTAACCCATTATGAAATGTTCAAACAAACAAAAGAATCAGCGCTTTAGCTTTGCTGTTGTTCGTAACGGGTGGTAGACAGACTCGTTCTCATCAGGTGTTATTTATGGGAAAGCCCTATTTCAGAATTGTAGAATGCCCAAGCCTATCAGCGTCTCTGTGTGGCTCGTCCTCGAGATAAACTGCAGTGAGAGATGTGGAAAAGACTATTTTCTGCTGTTTTCCTGACATTTACACTCAATCTTCTGATAACTTGCCAAAATACTGGCTCTACCACGATCTAATGAATGAAAGTAGGAGCAGTATTCAGTTGCTTAGTATTTTATTTGTAATGGCACAGAACTAAAGCACTGTAGAAATGCTTGAACATGAAGCATAAAAGAGAGCAAAAAAATAATGTTAATCATTTCCGACTTCTCAGTCGTCCAACGAAGCGTGCTGAAAGCAGACGTATGTTGCCAATGGAAACTGCTCCCGAATACGTTCCACAACACAAGCAGGCAACACAACTCCATCGGGTGAAGAGATGGTAAGCGACGTACCGGTGCTTCCTGTGGACAGCAAAACCAGAATTAGTAAGACACATAATTAGTACTCGTAAAATGATTTAGCAAAATCCCTTGAGATGGAGTGAATTTGTAATAACAGCACTAGCAAATTTGATCAAGCGCAGTAATACGGCTACAGACAAAAGCTATACAGCTCTTCCTAGAAACATAAAAATATTTTAGCTAAGCTTTTTCACAAATATTATGCATAAAAAAAAAAAAGCTTTCTTCGAGTCAGTGTTCCGAATCCGGGACTAGCGCCATTCATTCCTGGGCAGTCACTCTACCGACTGAGATAACCAGAACGATTAGCATATGACATGGCAGGGCATGGGCGAAGCCGATATAGACGAATTTTCTAGAACTGCGAGGATGAGAAAGCTGTATTCATAGCCTTATGAATGCGCTTGGTGCATACTAAAGAGCAATGCTCTCTTATTATGAATAATAGTGCTAGAGGTGCTTTACCTGTGTAGTTCTTTCCATTCGGACATCATACTCTTGTAGCACGTATTACGCCGCCTCGAGAATTCCGAGGTTCAAGCAAATGCTCGGAAAATCTGCGTGCAGTGATGCAGTCGTCATTGCCTTTGGCAATAACTTGTATCTCTCTGCAGCATACATTTTCCTCAGCGTTGGTGCTCGCCACGTACAGTCGTGAGCAGCCTTGTCTAGAGCGCGCCGACATTGTTCCGCGGAGCAAGTCAGCACCATCTAACGTTAGGCTCTGAGTTCGAGTTATGTGTCCCATGCGCATGCGCGGCCAAAATAAAGCAGTGCCTGCTCGTGGGTTCCCGGCCTCATTTCCATCCAGTGCTTGCGCGTCACGCCGCCAGGTACGCGCTTAATGATATGTAACAGCGGTCTGTAAACCAACGTGTTTCGCGCGAATCACGAAGCGGCTAGGCAACTGGAATGTGATATCGGGTTATCGCTAGGTTCAAAAGCAATTGCAAGTGATAGCGAATAATCGCGTGCTTCAAACACCAATAGCAAATAGTGCGAGAATTGGGCCTAGTTGGCTGTTAGGTGTTTGTTTTCGTCCTGTTCGTATACGGTTACAACCACGCACGTTTCAGGCGTCTCGTTTGATGGCGTGTTTTTGGGCCGAGTTATAAGCTATAAGGGACACAGCATTTTGCATCGCTATAGATATAGGAACTTGATTTCCTCTACAATGAGGTACAGCGACGATGAGTGGTGCGTATGCAGGAACGCGCATTATTCCGCTATCAGTCGCGCTTGCTTGCCTGGCCGTCTCGTTGCACTCGAGAAACACGGCGTCATCGCGACGCTCTGGGGACCGTCACAACCTCACAAATTATGGTGCCTCGATGCGGAGAGCGGGCGCGCATCGAGGCACCCTATCACAAATGCAGTCAATACGACCCTAGCGGCAAGAAAAGTGTTCGCAAGGCAGGGGTTGGATGTTGAAGTGATGAGCAGGCATCCTTCCGATTTGCCGCGCATGCGCACGGGACGCATAGCTCAAACCCAGAGCCTAACGTTAGATGTCGCTGACTTGCTCCACAGAGCCCTGTCGGCGCTCTCTAGACAAGGCTGCTCACGACTGTACAGTCCACACCAGCACCTGCGTACCCAGAGATCGCGCGTAACACACTTAGCTGTTATCACAGTGAAGAGACGACGCAAGAAGCGACATTGACTCGCATGACTGCAGTGCAGAGAAACGACATCAGTGCATCGAGCGCACAGCTTGCAAATGCCAGTGCTGTCGACGGACAGGCACAATGACTCAATGAGCACGTTAGTAAGAACATATTACGCACCACTCCATGTCGGCGCCATGATCAGGTGAAAGCGAAGTGCCCGGAGCGTCGTACTCGCTGCACATGGGCGTGTCGCCCTATGGGTCCATTTCTTGAGCCAGTCTTTCCAAACGGGCACGCACAGTCTGGCCCATTTCAACAAGAGACAAGTGTGAATTTCCGTCGTAAGGCTGAAGCTTTCACTCCGAAGAAAAAGAAAAGTCAAAGACGGGGCCATGACGTACGCGAGTGACGTTCTCCACAAAACACCCCACCTCCCGCCAATCGCAGAGGAGGAAGGGAAATATGGCTTACGGAGGCTAGACGACCGGGCAGGAGAGTGAAAAACCTCTGAGAAGGAACGGAAGGAGAGGGAAGCGCAAAATCGATTGATTGCGGTGGCTGTAACTGTTATTAATGACTCTTTTCAAAAACTTTTTGTGGCCTTGCGTTGTGGGGACGAAGCTTCACAGCCACCGCGGAAAAAAAAAATTTCGACCGGAGGGTGGACAGTGGGCCTTTATGTGATGCATTTTATACAGCTCATTCGGTAGAAAAGCCGTCGGCATAGTAGAAGTAGTAGTAGTAGTCTGAACCACGTACTGGAAATAATCGGGGACGCGTAAAAAATCTGGTAATTTGTGGTTCTAGTGATTGATGATTGATTAATGTATGATAGGCGATGACGAGTTAATAAATTGTAGTTAATGAATTAAAGAATGAAAAATGGGGTAAAGGTGTCAAAATGCTCAGAATGTAAAGCCAATACTTTATGTTAATTATGAAAATTTAGGGTGCGAAATTGATCGATTCAGTTCAGTTCAGTTCAGGCGTTCAGTCGTGTCCGACTCTTCGTGACCCTATGGACCATGTCACGCCACGCTTTCCGGTCTCTCACTATCTTCTTAACATCACATAGCTTCATCTGCAATGCCTCACTATCTTCTTAACATCACATAGCTTCATCTGCAATGCCTCGAGAATGCCATCTAACCATCGCGTTCGCTGCCTACCCCTTCTCCGGCGACCCTCAACCTTTCCCAACATCAAATCTTTCTCCAGCGACTCCTCTCTTCTCATCAGATGACCAAAGTAGCTGAGCTTTAACTTTAGAATTTGACCCTCCAATGAGCAGTCAGGGTTTATGGTCGACAATATCGACTGATTTGATCTTCTAGCAGTCCAAGGAACTCTTAAGAGTCTTCGCCAGCACCACAATTCAAACGCGTCAATTCTTCGGCGGTCAGCCTTTTTCACAGTCCAACTCTCGCATCCATACATCACAACTGGAAAGACCATAGCACGGGTTATACGGATCTTGGTTGGCAGACTAATGTCTCTGATCTTTACTAGGCGGTCAAGGCTAACCATTGCTCTCTTTCCCAGAAACAGGCGTCTCCTAATTTCATGGCTGCAGTCTCCTTCCGAGGTAATCTTGGCGCCCAAGAACAGAAAATCTGTCACAGCTTCCACTTCTTGTCCATTGATGCTCCAGGACTTGATAGGGCAAGACGCCATGATCTTCGTCTTTTTAATGTTCAGTTTAAGCCCAAGCTTCTCACTCTCTTCTTGTACGCGCATCAGAAGTCTCTTGATTTCCACTTCACTTTCTGCCATTAAAGTGGTATCATCCGCATATCTAAGGTTGTTGATACGTTTTCCAGCGATCTTCACTCCAGCTGAAGACTCGTCCAGACCGGCCTTCCTCATGATGCACTCTGCATATAGGTTAAATAGGCAGGGCGACAGTATGCAGCCTTGCCTCACCCCTTTCTCAATCGGAAACCAATCAGTAAGACCATGCCCAGTTCTGACTGTGGCCTCTTGCCCTTCATAAAGGTTCCTGAGGAGACAGATGAGGTGAATTGGAACTCCCATCTCTTGGAGAGCTTGCCACAATCTGCTGTGATCTACGCAGTCAAACGCTTTCGCATAATCAATAAAGCAGAAGTAAATGGGTTTCTGGAACTCTCTTGCTTTTTCCATGATCCAGCGAAGGTTGGCAATTTGGTCTCTAGTTCCTCTGCCCTTGCGAAACCCAGCTTGCACGTCCGGAAGCTCCCGATCCACATACTGCTGCAGCCTACCTTGCAGGATTTTTAACATCACCTTGCTAGCATGCGAAATAAGCGCGATCGTGCGGTAGTTGGAACAATCTTTGGCACTGCCTTTCTTTGGAATGGGGATGTAAACTGACCTCCTCCAATCCTGTGGCCACTGCAGGGTTGTCCAAATCTTTTGACATAATGTATGCAGTGTGTTAACAGCGTCGTGGTTGAGGTTTTGAAGCAACTCAGCTGGAATACCATCAATTCCGCTAGCTTTGTTCTTAGCAAGGCTGGCTAAGGCCCATTCAACTTCACTCTTCAGGATGCCCGGCTCGAGATCAGTAATCACAACCGTCCTATGTTGGGTTTGCACATCCGGGTCCTTCTTGTACAGTTCTTCTGTGTATTCCTGCCACCTCTTCTTTATCTCTGAGGCTTCAGTGAGGTCCTTGCCTCGTTTGTCCTTTATCACGCCCAGCTTAGCACAGAAGCTTCCTTTGATATCTTTGATTGTCTTATAATTGATCGATTACTCAATTGCAATAATTCAAAGGAAATGAAAAAGGGGGCTCAAAGGTGTCAAAATGCTCAGAATTTAAAGCCAATGCTTGATGCTGAATAAGAAAATTTAAAGCACATAATTAATGAATTAGATAATTGAATTAACAAAAAATGAGACACCGAAAACAGGGTTTCAAAAGTGTGAAAATGCTCATGTTTGCTGATGCTAAGTGTTGATGTAGAAAAGATAAAAACGAGAAATGCACTCACCGATTTTTATTAGTTACAATTCACTGTTTGGGCGGTTATAGACAAAGGCCGCCAATGAGCATACTGCAATCATACTGGATATAAGGTGCCCCGTGATGTTACTTGGTGTAGCCAAAAGTACAAATGATCACAATTAACTAATTACTGGCTAATAACTAAGACCCGAAATTAGTGTACTGGAATATACCACATCCTGTGATATATGACTTGATGTAATTTGAAGTTCAAGCATTAAACACAACTAGTTAACAGTTCTTAATTAAAGCCAGTAATTAGTGTACTGCAAACATACTATAAACTGTCCAATGATATATAACTTCATGCTATAGCCTGAAGTTCAATATTTATTCAAAGTTGGTTAAATAACAGCAATTAACAAAGACTGATAATTAGTGTATTGTGATAAATATAAGCTATCCTGTGATATAGGACTTGACGTAGCTAAATTTCAAGTGTTAATCACAATTATCTGATTAACAGTCATTAACTAAAAGTCACCATTAACTAGTTAACAGTTCTTAACTAAATCGGCAATTAGTGCAGTGAAAACATGCACTGCATAAGCTATCCAATGATATATGATTTGATGCTGTAATCTGAAGTTAAATTCATTGGATAACGGTAATTAACAAAGACCGGCAATTAGTGTATTGCAGTCGTGATGAATATAGCTATCCTGTGATATATGACGATGTATCCTAAATTTCAAGTGTTAATCACAGTTATCTAATTAATGGTGATTAACCTTGCCTAAAGTTCAAATGTTAATTACCATTAACTAGTCAGTAGTTCTTAACTAAACCAGCAATTAGTGTAGTGCAAACGTGCTCTGTATAAGCTATCCAATGATTAGCGCCTGTCCTGTGTCTTCTCTTGTGTGTGTCTTCCCGTGCACTTTATCTTCAGTCAAGTTACAATGCGCCATCTAGCCCAACTTCAAGTTTTGTTAAACTATCCAATGATATATGACTTGATTCTATTGTCTGAAGTTAAACTTTAATCATAGTTAATTAAATAACGTCTATTAAACACTGGCAATCAGTGTATTACAATCGCACTAGATATAAGCTATCCTGTGATATATGACTTGGCATTGTAGCTTAAAGTTCAAGTAGTAATCACAATTATCTAATTAATGGTGATTAACTAAAATAAGTTCAAATGTTAATCACAATTAACAAGTTAGTCTTAACAAATCTGGCAATTAGTGTAGCGCGAACGTGCTCTATCCAATGATAGCTATCGTAAGCTATCCAATGATATATGACTTGATGCTATATTGGTTTTACCGCGCTAACACTTGAACGACAGAAAAGACAAACACCACGGAGCGCGAACTAACAACTGGTCTTAATGGATGAAACGGAAGTCATTTTATACACAAAACGTGATCGTCATCAAACGAACATAAGCAACGAGGAACCATGATGAAACAATCATCGCAGGGAACAAAGGCATACAGCTAGACACACTCATCGCGATAATCTAAGCAAATCAACTTCTTTCGCAGACGACAGTGATACGTTGCTGATACACATATCGGCCCTGACGGATTTTATTTCAAACGCTTCTGTGATCTCTTTTTCGGTTTTATTATCAGAATGCAAAATAACAGCGGTTTTTTCAAATTGAGGCTTACATTTGCAGTGCTGGCAATGCGTAGCCAGCTTCCCTGGATGCGCGATTGATTTGCAATTGTTAGCATGCTTGTTTAGCCTTTTGTTTATGCACCGACCCGTTTGGCCGACATACTTCAATCCGCATGAGAGGGGGATGGAATAAACCACGCCTGTATCGCATTCGACGTGTTTCCTCTCATGGTTGGTGGTGCAACGTAGTTTGGGTGTTTCATCGAGTCTGTTTATTTTTGCGCACAACCCCGATAGCTTTTTGGGTGCCGTGAACACCACAGGGACTTCGTGCCTGCCTGCAATCTTTCTTAGACCGTGCGATACTCCGTGTACATACGGGATGACAATCGGACGCGTGATCTTCTTGGAACCTTCAGGGTAATTTTTTTTTTCCTTTTTTTTTTTTTTTGTGGTCAATGTTTTTAAGATTTTTTCTGAAATCGAGGCCAGGAGAATATCAGGGTACCCGCTATCTTTTAACCTTGCAACCTGTTGGATAATTCCTTGCTCTACCTTATGCACGCATGACTTCCTGATGCTCTGAATTATACATGTATTAGCGATGGACCGTTTGATTAATTTTGAGTGTCCGGAATCATACCTTAAAATCGCCTTCTCTCCTTTTGTCTTGTAAAGCCAACACGTGTGCTCTAGGCCCTTATGAATTTCGAGGTCCAGAAACCTAATCACCGATTGTTCCGGCAGTTCAAACGAGAATTTCAGTCCCTTGAACGCCGTTTCAAACAAATTAATAACCAAGTTGGGGTTAACAGTACTGCTTGCATCGCCAGGAAAACACCAAAAAATCAACATAACGGAAACATGCAAGCACTCCGAGGAATTCGAGCTGGTGCTTCAATGCCCTATTTCCTTTTGCCATGTACAGGTCAGACAAAATCGGCGCCAAGCAGGAGCCGATGCAGATCCCAGTGCGCTGCTCGAAGAGGTTCCCTTCGAATTCGACAAACAGAGATCCCAAGTAAAACTGAAGCAAGTCTAAAAAAGCACGAACACTAGTATCGCATTGATTCTGGAATTTTGTGGGTCCAAAGTACTCCACAGCCTCCTCGACGGCGGTCACGGCATCAGGTTTTGGGATGTTGTAGTACATGTCCTGAACATCGATGGAGAGGCAACTAACGTTGCGGCCTTCTTTTAGGTAGTCCACGACTTTTTCAGATCCCTGTATTCTGTACGGGTCATCTACTTCCAAAGTACAGAGATGCTGTTGCAGGTATCGTGCCACGCTCCTTTGCCAGGTTTCTTTGTCTTCCACAATCATCCGCAAGGGGTTGCCATCTTTATGGGTCTTAACTGTGTAGAATGGTCGAAGACAAAGGTTCCCTTTTGATTTCAGTTCCCTTGCTAAGCTCTCCAGGCCAGATTTTTCGCAAAGGCTAACCGCTTCTTTTTTCCTGCTTTTCACCTTTTTTATCCCGGATGAGATCCTTTCAAAGTTCTTTAAAATTGTCTCCTGTGCCTTGTGCACGAACTGTTGTATTGTTAAAATGACGAACTGTCCCGTCTTGTCCGAAAGGTGAAACATGAGATTATTGTCTTTGAAAAAATCATTTGTTTCCTTGAAAAGGCGCCCACCTTCGCGAGGCCGGGAGTATCGCTTGACTACCCCAACACCTTCATCAATCACGGCAGGTCTGAATTTTTCCGGTACTCTATTTGCGACAGAATGAACCATGCCCAGGAGCTGGGTTGACGTGGCACAAGGACACTCACGTACGCCTTGAAGCAAGGACTCGCATCACCAGTGCTGGAGGCGCTTCTTGGAAGAATGGCTCCCACAGAGAAGACGGCCAGACGCCTGTGTAAAATGTGTAAAATCCTTTGGGCCGAAAGTTGGCGACAGATTCGGTTCTACCGACAGAACATTCAAGTGATCTGCGAAATGACTCTGGACAAAAGGGCGTGCAAGTCCATGGCTTGGTATTTCTTCGACCTCGCCGAGTTCCTTGGCGAGAAAAACTGGAAGGATTCGTTCGCAGCGCTTCCAAGGAAGGCAATGCAGAAGAATGGGAAACAGGGCCACATCAACCTGTCCGGAATCCAGGTAAATACAAAAGTGAAGGATACTCTTGACAAGGGTCCTAAGTTTGCCGTACAGGTCCATGCCACGTCAACCCAGCTCCTGGGCATGGTTCATTCTGTCGCAAATAGAGTACCGGAAAAATTCAGACCTGCCGTGATTGATGAAGGTGTTGGGGTAGTCAAGCGATACTCCCGGCCTCGCGAAGGTGGGCGCCTTTTCAAGGAAACAGTTGATTTTTTCAAAGACAACAATCTCACGCTTCACCTTTCGGACAAGACGGGACAGTTCGTCATTTTAACAAAACAACAGTTCGTGCACAAGACACAGGAGGCAATTTTAAAGAACTTTGAAAGGATCTCATCCGGGACAAAAAAAGGTGAAAAGCAGGAAAAAAGAAGCGGTTAGCGTTTGCGAAAAATCTGGCCTGGAGAGCCTAGCAAGGGAACTGAAATCAAAAGGGAACCTTTGTCTTCGACCATTCTACACAGTTAAGACCCATAAAGATGGCAACCCCTTGCGGATGATTGTGGAAGACAAAGAAACCTGGCAAAGGAGCGTGGCACGATACCTGCAACAGCATCTCTGTACTTTGGAAGTAGATGACCCGTACAGAATACAGGGATCTGAAAAAGTCGTGGACTTCCTAAAAGAAGGCCGCAACGTTAGTTGCCTCTCCATCGATGTTCAGGACATTTACTACAACATCCCAAAACCTGATGCCGTGACCTCCGTCGAGGAGGCTGTGGAGTACTTTGGACCCACAAAATTCCAGAATCAATGCGGTACTAGTGTTCATGCTTTTTTAGACTTGCTTCAGTTGTACTTGGGATCTCTGTTTGTCGAATTCGAAGGGAACCTCTTCGAGCAGGGCACTGGGATCTGCATCGGCTCCTGCTTGGCGCCGATTTTGTCTGACCTGTACATGGCAAAAGGAAATAGGGCATTGAAGCACCAGCTCGAATCCCTCGGAGTGCTTGCATGTTTCCGTTATGTTGATGATTTTTTGGTGTGTTTTCCTGGTGATGCAAGCAGTACTGTAAACCCCAACTTGGTTATTAATTTGTTTGAAACGGCGTTCAAGGGACTGAAATTCTCGTTTGAACTGCCGGAACAATCGGTGATTAGGTTTCTGGACCTCGAAATTCATAAGGGCCTAGAGCACACGTGTTGGCTTTACAAGACAAAAGGAGAGAAGGTGATTTTAAGGTATGATTCCGGACACTCAAAATTAATCAAACGGTCCATCGCTAATACATGTATAATTCAGAGCATCAGGAAGTCACGCGTGCATAAGGTAGAGCAAGGAATTATCCAACAGGTTGCGAGGCTAAAAGATAGCGGGTACCCTGATATTCTCCTGGCCTCGATTTCAGAAAAAATCCTAAAAACATTGACCGCAAAAAAAAAAAGGGGGAAAAAAATGACCCTGAAGGTTCCAAGAAGATCACGCGTCCGATTGTCATCCCGTATGTACACGGAGTATCGCACGGTCTAAAAAAAGATTGCAGGCAGGCACGAAGTCCCTGTGGTGTTCACGGCACCCAAAAAGCTATCGGGGTTGTGCGCAAAAATAAACAGACTCGATGAAACACCCAAACTACGTTGCACCACCAACCATGAGAGGAAACACGTCGAATGCGATACAGGCGTGGTTTATTCCATCCCCCTCTCATGCGGATTGAAGTATGTCGGCCAAACGGGTCGGTGCATAAACAAAAGGCTAAACGAGCATGCTAACAATTGCAAATCAATCGCGCATCCAGGGAAGCTGGCTACGCATTGCCAGCACTGCAAATGTAAGCCTCAATTTGAAAAAACCGCTGTTATTTCGCATTCTGATAATAAAACCGAAAGAGAGATCACAGAAGCGTTTGAAATAAAATCCGTCAGGGCCGATATGTGTATCAGCAACGTATCACTGTTGTTGTCTGCGAAAGAAGTTGATTTGCTTAGATTATCGCGATGAGTGTGTCTAGCTGTATGCCTTTGTTCCCTGCGATGATTGTTTCCTCATGGTTCCTCGTTGCTTATGTTTGTTTGATGACGATCACGTTTTGTGTATAAAATGACTTCCGTTTCATCCATTAAAACCAGTTGTTAGTTCGCGCTCCGTGGTGTTTGTCTTTTCTGTCGTTCAATGTGTTAGCGCAGTAAAACCAATATGAATAACCAACTAGGCCCAATTCTCGCCATTTTGATGCTATAGTCTGAAGGTAAACTTTTAATCATAGTTAATGAAATAACAGCAATTAACAAATACTGGCAATCAGTGTAGTGCAATCGTGCTATATATAAGCAATCTTCTGATATATAACTTGGCATTGTAGCCTAAAGTTCAAGTGATAATCACAATTATCTAATTAACGATGTATAAATGAACATGTTCTTAGCCTGCAATTAGTGTAGTGCGAACATGCTCTGTATAAGCTATTCAATGATATATGACTATGCTATTGTCAGAAGTTCAATTTTTAATCAGTTAACGAATGGCAAGTAATTAATTGCAATTAGTCAATGCAAGGCATCCATTGATATATTACTTGATATTGCAGTGCAAAGTTCATTTTTATTCACAATCAACTATTGTACCTACAATAATTTTATTGCTATTATACTCGACATAAGCTTTCAATTTATATAGCAGTCATGGTATTGAAGTTAGAATAAAACAAAGTACTCAGTTGCCGTGGACACTTTATACATTAGGTACACGATGCTCATCAACCAAGTAATGATACACATTGAAACAATGCATCGGCTAACGATATTTTCTACTAAGGAATGTCATTTTGGTTTAATTACCAAGCTGTGATCCCCGCAAAACTCCACGTAATGTTCCTTATCAGTTAATTCGGCCAATTTCTCCTTTAACTCACCCTGGTTCTACATATACAAAGCGTGCAAGCTTGGGACCAAAATGGAAGCTTGACGGCCGTTAGGCTCCCTACCGTCGTAATTGCCTTACTGCTGCTACTGCCCTAACATCCCGGGCTTGAACTGCAGTGAAGCAGTTGCGCCCTGAGCCTGCTCATACACTCGAAGTGAGAAGCACATTTTCTTTCGAGTGCATAGTATTTTTTTAGAGGTAGCGCATCTGTGAGCAGTATATTCACCCGATAGCGACGGCAAATGAAAATGGAGGGCGCAGCGGTGATCATTATGGATGCGTGCACAATTTTTTTTTTTTTTTTTGTCATGTCCCTTGAAGCGATTGTCTCGCTTCAAGGCATTGCGGGCATCTATTTATGCAATATTAGATCACTTGTCGTACATATAACTTCTCTCATTGCTTGAAATCGCAGAACGGGCCCAGTCAGGCGAGGAAGAGCAACACATATATATATGTCCAAAACACACACCTTTAGTCTCTCCATCCGGCTTGTATTTGTTCTTTGGCATTCTTGGTGGCCTATCAAGAATAGGAATCTTCCGCGACGGCACGACACCAGCTTTCAGTCATGGTCGCAAAGGATTCAGATCTTTAAAATAACAAATAATAATAATAATTTTTATTCAGTATAGCATTTAAAACAACATACCACATTTTGTTACGAGTAGTCCGCTATGAATTGTGACGGCTAACTTACCTAGGTGGCTCCAAATGTAATCTTGTGTCTTGAAGTGCTCACTGCATGCGAACATGTTATCACTTACTTCTTTCATAATACACAGCTTCGCGACCCACAGTGCCCTCAGTTTATTGTTCTTAGAGAATCTATGGAGGCTCATTTCACCTGGCACTGTGCGATTTGTGCACTGTGGGACACTACATATGCGATTGCTGTTCCATTTCCCTTTCGGCATGTGCGAAGGGTTGCTACCTCGATCCTGCCGCTCCTGCACTGTCACCACTCGTTTGGTTCAAAGAAAAGCTGCACCTGCACATGAACACGAGGGAGAAAGAGACGAGACGTGATTGTGCAGGTGCGCTACTTTTTTCCCAGAATGTCGTACCAACTCGCCCATCCTTCACGCATAAGATGTGATGTTTCTAGAATTTTGACTGCTGATTAATGTCTTGTAAAATATGTACACTGGCCTGCATAAATGTGCTAGGCACACTAATTACTATCGTTTTTCAACACAAGCTGCGATTTTGGATACATACATGGGTTTCGGAGGGGGGAGGGGGCATGCATGGGCTTGGAGGGTTACTGCGACGTCCTTAATTGGGGCTTTACTTAGAGGGTGTGCTGTGGATTACCAGTGACTGCAGTAGCAGATCCACTACCCTGTATGGTTGGATAGTCAAGGAAACTGACTCAGGGGCCAAATTATGCAACAATAAACCAGTCACAAATAAATCTGTTAGCCCCTTTTCTATTAGTTTTGGCCTTGGCCAGTAGACGGGGCTTGGATCAATTTGTGAATGGCTTTGCAGTTTGATTGTTGCATAATTTTACCCTTAGACGAGGAGGCTGATGTTTTGTGCTGGCTGGATAGATAGCTTTGATATGTTTTTGGTGATCAGCAGGATAAAGCTTTTTTATTTGGTACCTTGAAGGCCTCTAGTATTGGCTATTACATGAGGGATAGCATGACAGATATTAATCAATTGCTTTCTTGAAGTAGATGGGGTTGCTATAATGCAGAGCCCATTATCAGATCATTCTTTTCCAAGATGACATATATATCTCATGACAAAAAATTATTGACAGTATACTATGGTGTTTGTAGCAGCATGGGGTAGATGGCCTTGCTGTGGCTGATTTGGCTGGAGAGGTGGTGAGCTGGTGAAATGGATTAATGCTGTAGGTTATTGATATAGAACATATGAAAGAGGCACTATCAGGAAATTTAGCATTGCTTTTCAAGCTTAGGTAAATTGGTTCTGAATTCTAAAGCAGACACACTATTGTAGCAATAAATGAGACGGATGGTATGATTTCGTATTCTAAGGTTGATTAAAAGTTAGATTAGTAAGGATTCTATTTTTTTTATTTGCATTTAAGTTCAATACAAACAAAAGTTTGATAAGCTAAAAAGTCGACGGATGGGGTTGAAAATCGCAGAGTGCAACGTATAATACCAAAGGTTCAATTAGCTTCATCAGCAATATACATATGGGATGACCAGTTAGATTATGTAGTATTACCCAAGTACTTACAGAGGAAACGGAGGTCACTTCGGAACCTAAATGAAATATTTAGAGGAAATGTGCATCTACATACAGTGGAAGAGCTAACATGTTTTAATTATTTAACGGACATTAATCATTGTTTGCACAGTTTCAATAAGGATGAAACCTTGAAAAATGTAGCACAGCTGTTATATATTGGACGGTAAGTTACACAGTCAGCAATGTTAGAGGAAACATTGTTAGAAGGTTGTTAGCCCCTTAAGGGCCAAATAAATAAAAAAATTATGTTCCCAAATTGCCAAATTTTTTTATTAGGTAAAATGCTTCAGTAACATGTTTGAAACACAAAAAAAATTGCAGAAACAATTTCTGGCGGATAATTATATTTTATTAGTCATTACCTGCCCCCTTGTGCAATACTGTATACCTTACACCTTTGAGGAGCATTGAGAAATAAAAAAATAGATTCGTGAAAGTACAGATAGTATGATGTGGCTTAGAATTACCGTGAAAAAGATGCACCATTGCTTCTAGATGCGTTCAAACTAAATGAGACCACAATCCGTGTGGTAGCGTTGGAAGCATGGCACTGCGCAGAGGGCCTTCTCGCACCACCTATTCAGCACCATTCACGGGAGCTCGCCATCGTGTCATCGCTGCTGTCTTCCGCTTCTGATTTGCTGTCGGTAAAAATGTCATCACTATCCTCTTCACTTGAAGAACAAAAAATAGCATCAATCATCACTTGCGCTATCATCCGACGCAGAATAATCTCCTGCACCAGATCCATGCACGCATGATGCCATGGTTTAGAAAATGCGGGAAATGGGATGCAGGAATTTCGCCATCTAGTGTTCAAAATCGCATTCAAGAAAAACGCCAACGATGGGACCCATGCTGCCATCTATGTTTTACGTGGTAAAGTACCGTCTCAAAAACTCGGCTCGCCAAAAGTCCCTTGAAACATTGCGGAAAAGCTATGACGACCTCAGCTTGTCATAAGCAAAAGAAGTGACGATCGCTTGTGACGAGCTGAGCTCGTCATAAGCCCTTAAGGGGAGCAGCAGGGGTCCAAGTACTATTCATTCAGAAACAGCTGAGGTAACCAAGGTTACAAAGGTAAGAATTGCTTTCTGTTAAAAAGTTGCAGAGCTATTTTATTACTAAGGCATTAACTCTTAGACGTGAAAGCTTTAGTAGTATTTTGTGCAGTAATTTATTGAAAGGTTTTTCGAAATGAAAGAGGGTATTGGTGGGAATGTCCAGACTAAGGTTTGAGCTTAAGTTGTTAATAAAGACAACTAGTTTGGAATTTCAAAATGTAACTGATACATAGAACCTAACCATGTGAGAGAATATGTTCCATTAATTTCAAACGTGCTTTTGAGAAATAGAAACTCTCACATAAAAAAGATTAATCCTTCTTTTAGGAACTGGACTGAAATAGTGTGGTAATTCTCACACAAAAGAGATTAATCCTTTTTTTAGGAACTGGACTGATCTTGCTGACTTTTCAATCTTGTGGAAGTACATGTTTCTATGGACTGCTGAAAGAGATGGCACAAAATTATTCTAACAATTTCTTTATTCTTAGCACTTTCAAACTAATGTCATCCACTCTATATGAAGATGCAAGTTTTAATGACTAAGTTTTATGATACCATAAGCACAAAAGTAATGTCTGGCAATGCAAGTTGGTTTAAAGCTGAGAATTCCTGTAATCTGCCTTCAGGTTTCTACATAAAAAGTTGCCGAGGACATGACTACATTCATCATCCGAGATAAAGTTATATAATGGTGGAACGTGTACGTTAATAGTTTAGTTTTCTCTGGTGATGATAAGAAGGCTTTTTCTGCTAATATTTTTCTGACAGGCATGTGTTTGGCTATTACGTTAAACAGCCTTTCATTTTTGTTGTTGAGATGCTTCAGCTCTTTGTTTACCCATGATGACAATGGTTTTTCAGTAATGGTTGTTGGTCCCGCTGTGGAGGGGCTCGACTATTCTATGCCCAGATACGCGGGATGAAATCCTGGCTTCAGCGGCTGCATTTCAGTGGAGGCGAAAAGCAAGGCCCATGTGCTGTGTGATGTCAGTGCATGTTAAAGAACCTCAGGTGGTCGAAATTCCCGGAGCCCTCCACTGCGGTGTCTCTCATAGCCAGAGTCGCCCCTTTGAGACGCTAAACCCCATAAACTAAACTAAGTGATGATCGTTGGAACTTGAAAATCAAGTATAGCTTTTTTTTTTTCGCAAACTTGACATAAGGCTCAATATAACGAATTGTGTAAAGCATTTTCTTCCAGAAACCGGAGACTCCTGTATAAGCCTGTAAAGGCTTAGAGTATCTATAAATAAATAAGAAGGCTCTTGCTCTTATTGTTGTCTGTTTGCCACTTGGAAAAATCATCCTCCCTCGTCACCAACAGTCGCACTTCCTAAAGAAAATCTAGTAGTTGGTGAACCTTGCTCTTGAAAACAACCAGTTGGCTGCAGTAAAATGTTTTAGGAAATTTGGAGAAACTGTGCGCATAAATCAGCGAGTTCCGCATTTATGGCTGCATAGATGCCTTTGTCATAGAGTTTTCTCTACTAGTCACAATTGGCAAGAATGTGTGGGTTGAATTCTGGAGTGATTGCCAAGCGAAGTAGTAATGAAACATTATCAGGGTGGTTAATTAAAACAAGATCCAAGTATGTTTGCCTTGTGGGGCTTGATACGAGCTGAGACAGACCAAAGGTTAGGTCTCTCAGCCGAAAACATGGGCAGGAGAGTGATCATATGAAGTGGTTACGACGCGAAGTGCTTCATGGAAGTGAGCAAGAAAAGAATTGGTTAGATCAGGCGTTTGATAGTAAATTCCAATGATTGCAAGAAGGAAACAGACTAAATTCTTAATATTTCTAGAGGAGTTGAAATATTAATTTCAGGGAACCAAGAGATGGATTCCAATTAGCGCACCTTCCTCTCACCCGTCTGTTCTATTTTGGCAGAAAATATTGCACTTAGAGAAAATGGAAAGGATTTCAGTGAATTAAAGATGAGTTTAGCCAGATTTTAGTTTGTATGATTATGCTACAATTTGCCATGCGTGGAAGGAAATCGGTATCAAGGTTGTTGAGCTTGAGTGAGAGACTTGCTTTGGCTATTATTGTAAAGTGAGGACAAGAAGCTGAGCTTTGACCTGACGAGGTAGTTATGGTATGTGATAATGACTTTACCTTTATCGTAATGGAGTTTTTAAGTTTTTTATTGGAGTCAAAAACCTGGCAAATTGTTTGTTTTTCAGTAGTCTTCTGAAATTCTGTTGTCAGCATTTTTTAGTTTCTTGGCACAAATAAATTTTTTGTTTTTAAGTGAGCAAATTCAACAATAATTGGTCTATCTTTGAAAGTTTCCAACCTGTGTACTCTTCAACATCTAAGGGGCCAGTTGTGCTGTCAAGTTTGTCCTTGTATAATTCAGAAATCAGTTTTATATTCTAAGTTTCGTAGCTTCTTTCTGGCAAGTGAATTGTCTTTATAACACCGTCTTTGGACTCTGCCAATCTTAAAGACAGTGTTTGAATATTTTCCCTCATTTTGCTCCTCAAGTAGCCAGGCATCGCTTACATCCTCCCGATTATTTCACCGACCACTTTGTCGTTCTGGATCATTTTCTCTAGGATTCTTTTCATTTGATCTAGCTAGATACATGCCTAAGACATATATTTTATTCAAGGCTTCCATTATGTGAGTGGTGCTAGGTCCGAAATATTCTTTGACATCACCTGCCAAGATTAGTAGCTGACATATGGTATGGAGGTAATCAAAACACTGTGGGCTTGGCAGTAAAAGCAACACAGCATAACTAGTACACATTAGAAATGGCAAGCGCTGGTAATTTACCTGTGTAATAAGGAGGAAATGCAGGTTAGTGGATGCGGCCATCATTGCTGCTGTTCTGCCCACAGATGCGATAGATGGTAGTGACGCTTTCATGCCTTACAGGTGTTGTTGAGTGATGTATATATGCTGATTACGAAAATGGGGGGAAGGCTAGGTGGTCGAAATTACCGGAGTCTTCCACTACGGCATTTCTCATAGCTTTAGTCACTTTGGGACATTAAGCCTTATAAACTCTTTTTCATCGTGGAACAATACTCAGTTCAGTTCAGTCATGTCCGACTCTTCGTGACCCTATGGACCATATCACACCACACTTTGCGGTCTGTCACTATCTTCCTAACATCACATAACTTACATCTGCAGCGTCTCGAGGATGCCATCTAACCATCGCGTTCGCTGCCTACCCCTTCTCCGGCAACCCTCAACCTTTCCCAACATCAAAGCTTTCTCCAGTGACTCCTCTCTTCTCATCAGATGACCAAAGTAGCTAAGCTTTAACTTTAGAATTTGACCTTCCAATGAGCAGTCAGGGTTTATGGTCTAAAATATCGACTGATTTGATCTTCTGGCAGTTCAACGAACTCTCAAGAGTCTCCGCCAGCACCACAATTCAAACGTCAATTCTTCAGCGGTCAGCCTTTTTCACAGTCCAACTCTTGCATCCATACATCACAACTGAAAGACCATAGCACGAGTTGTACGGATCTTGGTTGGCAGTCTGATGTCTCTGCTCTTAACTAGGCGGTCAATGCTAACCATGGCTCTCTTTCCCAAAAGCAGGCATCTCCTAATTTCATGGCTGCAGTCACCTTCCCGGGTAATCCTGGAGCCCAAGAAAAGAAATTCTGTCACGGCTTCCACTTCTTGTCCCTTGATGCTCCGGGACTTGATAGGGCAAGACGCCATGATCTTTGTCTCTTTAATGTTCAGTTTAAGCCCAAACTTCTTACTCTGTTCTTGTACGCGCATCAGAAGTCTCTTGAGTTCCACTTCACTTTCTGCCATTAAAGTGGTATCATCCACATATTTAAGTTGATACGTTTTCCAGCAATCTTCACTCCAGCTGAAGACTCACCCAGACCGGCCTTCCTCATGATACACTCAGCATATAGGTTAAATAGGCAGGGCGACAGTATGCAGCCTTGTCTCACTCCTTTCTCAATCAGAAACCAATCAGTAAGACCATGCTGAGTTCTGACTGTGGCCTCTTGTCTTTCGTACAGGTTCCTGAGAAGACAGATGAGGTGAATTGGAACTCCCATCTCTTGGAGAGCTTGCCACAATCTGTTGTGATCTACGCAGTCGAACGCTTTTGCATAATGAATAAAGCAGTAGATGGGCTTCTGGAACTGTGTTGCTTTTTCCGTGATCCAGTGAAGGTTGGCAATCTGGTCTCTCGTTCCTCTTCCCTTGCGAAACCCAGCTTGCACGTCCGGAAGCTCCCGATCCACATACAGTCGAACCCGGATATATCGAACTCGAAGGGGATCGCAAAATAGTTCGATATATCGATAATTCGATATACAAAAATCGGCTTGTGACGGCACTTACGATGCCAAAAAACGATACCGCATGTGTCGCGTAATCAATCCACTCGCATAATCAATCCATGAACCCACCCTCCACTTTTGCACCCGAGAATTTGAAAAAAAAAATGCGTTAAGACCAGCTCGCTCACATCTAAGCGATTGAGCGATCTCAGCGACGAGCGGCAGCGACAGAGCGAAAAATTTCAAACTTGTTGGAGCTGCGTCCCTCTTGCCGCTCGAGCCACCGCGACAGCTCAATACAACGTTTCTGTGTCGCTGCGGCAGAAATCGCGAGCGTTTTCGCTTGCATGTGGATGGCGCGCGTCACTCCGTTTCGGTCGGCGCATCCACAGCTCATTTCTTGGCAGCGTGCCAAGATGCTGCGCAGCGATAACGTCAGGGCGCGTATATCTTTTTATAGCTCCTCCTGTGGCCGGGAGCGAACTTGGCAGAGTGCCCGTGATGGCTTGATTGCACAAGCCTGGTTCGATTTATCACGCCGCGCTTGGGGCGGGCGTCATAATCGCAGCAGCAGACCGCGTGTTTCCGTTGATCCATACATGCAAAGATAAACGGCTCCCACCAAAAAAAAAAAAAAAAAAAAAAATTCAGGCCTGCCGCTGCTTAACGTCCGCTGCCGCCATGTCTTAACGCTACGTCGCGCGTACAGCTCAACGATAAGAAAGGATGACTCGAAAAAAAAAAAAAAAAGAAACAGAGAGCTGCCGCTTCTTAACGTCCGCAGGCGTCATAACCACTTCAGCCGCCGCGCGCAGAGGGTTCGCAACACACGCTGGAGGAAGCCTCCGACGTCTGTCTGAAAACGGGCTGAGCTGGCTTGGCGCATGCGTAGCGCGTGCTGAAGGAGAGAGATAGCTCGGCAAAAGAATGGGCACACCCACGCACATGGCTTGCAAACGTCATGTGTTGGCGCGCGGGAAACGATAACTGCAGATGCGCGCGCCTTTGGGGAATGGGCGCGGCGCTGTCCAGAACTGTCCCCCGTCATTCCTTCCGCGCGTGGCTTGAAAACGTCACGCGGCAGACGGCCAAGGGTGATGCGATCGTCTTTGGGGAAGGCACACTTTTCAGTGCGTGGTGCGGAGTTCGATATATCGAACGACCGGTGAAATTGAGTTCGATATATGACGCGGCTTTCCTATACTTTTACATAGGATTTTCAAGGGGATATTCTGTGAGTTCGATATAACCAAAATTCGATATATCCGGGTTCGACTGTACTACCGCAGCCTACCTTGGAGGATTGTTAACATTACCTTGCTAGCATGCGAAATAAGCACGATCGTGCGGTAGTTGGAACAATCTTTGGCACTGCCTTTTTTTGGAATGGGGATGTAAACTGACCTCCTCCAATCCTGTGGCCACAGCAGGGTTGTCCAAATTTGCTGACATAATTAAGTTAAACAGAACGTTAACAGCGTCATCGTTAAGGTTTTGAAGCAACTAAGCTGGAATGCCATCAATTCCGCTAGCTTTGTTCTTACGAAGTGTCTAAAGGTACGTCCGACGTATCCATTCGATTCTCGTAAAGATACGGCGGACGTCGATATACAGGCTCATGGCTATATGCACGTCGAACGCGGCCACATTCCGCTTGCTACGCGTGAATGATTTTATCTTCTATGATATCAGCTAGCCGGACTCTCGATGAGGTGCTACGAAGAGTGCATCCGTTCTAACATAGAATACGGTCTTCACTTAGGGTTGTGTGCGGCAAGCATCGCTGTCACGCACATAGCTGCAGGCGATGCTACGTACTGCGCCAGCTCCACCAGCTGGCATCGAGATACGCACATTCACGAGCAGCTTTCGCTTCGCACTAAACTATCACCTCGATCTGCCCGTAATGCGAGCGAGCTATTCCTAGCATTTACGCTGTCTTAGGTCGTGCATCGACCTCCGAAGATCTAGCGCTGGCACAACACACACGCACCTCGCCGTGCAGAACATTCAGCAGTCCAAAGTATGTATGTGAAATGGCATTATGCTTGTTCCTCACATGCAGACCGAGGAAACAGGATGTTTCTAGCTAAATTCTTCGTTTAAATTCTACCTCAGAGCCGTGGCAGAAGACATGCCGAATCTACTAGAGGCCTGCGCTGCTACTGCGGCGAGCTGCACATCGACTCGTCGAGGCGAAGACCTACTGCACCGCACCGCAAGAGTGCACAACCGGAAAGACGGAAGCGCGAATGATCCGATTTCCATGTGAACAGCAATGTTCTTTGTGCTTAGCCTGCATCTTTTTCTTGTCGTTGAATTTTGCGTACATGTAGTTTAAACCCCCGCATGCTCGAGGTTAGCGTGACCCGACTGAACGGCCGCGCAGCTTTGAAACGATCGGGATCGATATGCATGCATCGCCGGACTTAGGTACACGGTAGAAAATGTGCGCTGCACATTTCGTTGCAGAAGCTGACTCTTGGAATTTTGCAGAGTGTGCCATGCAAGTGATCGTTGCTACAACCACGCATCCATGTTCCAACGGCTGGCCTACCCCGAGGCGCATAAATGTTCAACCGTGGACGTATCAATGATCGAAGAGAGGACAGATTTTCACAATATTGGGCGCGAAATCGATAGCTACCAGTGCTCAGTGTTAGAGAAATTCTGCCTTGATCATGCGCAATTCAGTGTTTCAGGTGTGGTCTGTAGCTATAAGTTTGAACAGTTCGCCTGTCAAGTCAGCGGCGCCAGCGATGGACCGGCGGAGCGATGTTCCACATTACACCGCTGGCTAGCTAGAAAGCCTACCTAGGCGGCGTTTGACATTCAGCTGCTTTTTGTGGGCCCCGTAATTTAAAGCAACGCCTTCAGAAACGCGTTAAATGTTAAAAAATGTATTCTCTTCAACAGTTTCACTCCAGGCTGTCAAAGCAGGCGGACGTTGATAAAACAGTTGAGCACTCGTCTTCAGAAATCTGCAGAATCGCCTTCAGTTTGTAGAATTATTGGAATAGGTCACTTTCCGATCGCTGGGACATAGACCCGCGTGACAGCGCTGTCACGTGAATAAGGACCACACCAGACCGAAAGCTTGTCTCATATAACATAGCTAACCAAGGTATACCTTACAGCATTGTATTGATTTTTATGGTGCATAAGCAACTAATTCTGCCATGCACCAAGAACAAGGTGTAATGTATTTATTTTGTGTGTAATGACTAAAATGTTCTTTAGGATGTAGCTTGTTTAGGAACATTTTAGGAAACCAAAAATGCAGGAAATTTGCACGTCTCTCCTAGAATCATGCTGGTATGGAAAAGGATCTGTTGCAAAATTGTACAAAATGTTTCCTCTTATTTTCTCGACTCTGGTGCACGTGTAAGATATGGTTTATTGTTAGTTCATCTCCACACTCCTTGCATAATGGTTTGTCCTCTTTCATAAGTATAAAGCTGTGTGTGAGGTGTGGATATGTGTTTTGTGAAGATGACCTAAAGTGGCCTCCACGTTGTGTTTTTGATTACTGCATGATTTCCATTCCTTAATGACAGGTTTGACAAGTATAGTTTGTAGTTTATTTCATTGTTTCAAAAATCCTGCCATTTCACTCTCACTTTTCTTTGTACAAGCTTCTTGGTATCTTCATGCAGCATATTCACCCTCTGTAATTTAGCATTGCGTCAAGGTAACCTAGTTATTTCTTTTCATCACCTTTCAAGACAACTGTCCCGATTTCATAAAGTGTAGGGTTTCTGACGACAGGAACTCCTTGGAAGTCGTAGAAATAAATGAGATCCACAATCATGAGCTATCTAGGTAGATAGGTGTGCATATACATGTCCATCGCTCAGTGGAATGGTGTCAGTACGCTGTTAGAACAGGTCTTGTGGTAACAACAACCATTGTCTGAGGTGGTCCTTTAATGGGCATTGAAATGCTATGTAACTACAGGTACTGATAGAACTCTTGATCATGTAATGTGATGGTGCGATCCTTGCATGCATATTAGGTATACATTTCAGAATCTGCAGTGCACCACTTGACCATTTGCCACCAGTTTGTGTGAAAATGTATTTGTCATGCATGTTAACCAGTATTTAACAGATGACCCCTGTGCACAAGCCAAAAGTGCCATGAGCCAAATGTCACGAGGCCACACGACATGACAGGAGCTGTTAAGTCAAGCTTACAAAGTTATATTTGAAATATGTTCTGCGACGTTTCAGCTCCAATTAAGAAAGGTTGAGGCTTACAGAGGTCTATGCCAGGTTGTCTATCACCTAACAGGGCAGCCTACGACCGTATGCTAATGAGTATATCTGAGATAACAGAGACATGAATTAAGGAATTAGTAATTATGTTTGTAGCAAAGGGCATGTAAATTAACGGGAATCCACAGTGAGATCTGCAGACAAGAACCATTAATGCTGGCACACCATACCCTTAAAGGTGGAGATTAGGAGTCTCCCTAATTTTTTTTCTGCTCAACGCTTGTCATTTCCTTCGTTCTTCCAGATGAGGAAGATGTGAAAATGATAGCATCGAAAATTCCAGAGACCATCGTTAACAAGGATGCTGATCCCAACAGCGTAAAAAAGGAATTTCAGAAAAGATGGGTAACTAGTAATGCTGGCAACAGTTGAAGCTAAGTGGAAAGGCATGAAATTGAAATGTAACATATGCAGAGATATGTTGCGAGACGACCAGTCTGTGGTGTGCGACATCTGTCTCCGTTAGTTTCATCAAGTGATTGGCCAAAGCAGATGGGGCTTGTGGTTTTGTAATAAGTGCAGTGTAGTAGCATAGATGCAACCTTGCCCATTAATAATTGGAGTTGAGTAAGTGCATTGTTTTGTTTTTGTAAGATGTTCATGGTTTCCATGCAAACATTATGAGAAATTTTTTCCTAGAGAATGTTTGCTGAAATGTGAATATAATGTGCAATAAAACTAATGTTTTATTGCTATTTACTTTTTCTTGTATACATTAGTTCTGTGAAGAAAACCACAGGCTAGAAGGAAATGTAATGGCATGCATTTTGATACTTGGCCCCGTTGTGCTGGCTCAGTAGTTAGAGTGCTTGGCTGCTGAACCCAAAGATGCAGATTTGGTTCCAGCCACAGCAGAGGCATTTCAATAGAGGCGAAACAATAGGCTGTCATGCACCGTGCGGTGTCAGTGCATGTAAAAGAACCCCAGGTGGTCGAAATTATACCGGAGCCCTCAACTATTGTGTTCCTCATAGCCGTAGTTATTTTGGGATGCTAAACCAGATATATAACACATCATACTCTGAGTATCAGTTAATCATACACTAAATGATCAATTCTTTTCTGCATGGTACAGCAGCTGTTGTACAATTTTACTTTAGCCTTCATGAAGAATATCACACTGGCTCCACATGGGTTTCTGTTGACCCTTGATATGCGTCACAATCACACACCCGAGTATGTATTTGTCTAAAGGCACCTATGCATGCAAGGAGGGGACCATTACTTTCCACTTGTCAGAACTGAAATGCATGATCCACATCATTTCTGTAATTCAACTGCTTGCTATTTGAACTGTCCAGCATTGATGCAAGTTTCAAAGAACTGCAATTAGAAAATTAATCTAAGCAGCAAACCATGCCATGAACTGCTTCGGTTTCATCTTTAGCAACTGTTTGGGAACTAAAATTAGCCAAATGTTGCAAAACATAGATGAGAGGTTACAAAATCTAAAAAACAATGCAGCCTACCTGTGGCATGTAGGGTTTCACATCCTAAAGTGACATATGTAGCTATGAAGAATACCATAGTGGAGAGCTCCAGACTAATTTGACTGCCCAGGCTTTCTACTTTGCATTGACATCTTGCAGAAAACAGAAGCATTTGCATTTCACCTGCACCAAAGTGCGACTGCCATCACTGGTATTAAACATCACGACCTTGGGGCAAGTAGCCGAACGTGCCACTAAGATGTCGCAGCGTGTACATACATGCTATACATGTCAACCTTTCTAGCATTAAAGCTGTCACATGCATGGCAGATATTCATGTTCAGCTTTGGACTGACAAGTTTAAAAGTGTACTATTTGTGTTTTTCTAGCATGAAAAACAAAGGAAATTAAGGAAAAGCGAAAAAAAATGAACATAATATGTTGAAAAAACACTAGTCATTAACACATAAAGCATATTCGTTCCTTTATTAATGATAAAGTGGCCTTCAACAATAGTATAAAGCCTGAAAATTTCGAAAGGTGCTGTGCCAGGCAGCTATTTTACTGAAACCTGAACCATTTCACCT
Organism: Amblyomma maculatum; assembly: GCF_055883805.1. NCBI lineage: Eukaryota > Metazoa > Arthropoda > Arachnida > Ixodida > Ixodidae > Amblyomma > Amblyomma maculatum. The sequence continues at coordinate 24,837,422 of NC_139346.1, forward strand.
GTAGGAATGCGCATCCCGGCGGTGTGGGCTGGGCACTTATTTTTCGGTCCACTCCAACATGCGAAAACTGCATCATGTGCATTCCCATTTTCCGAGTTTTGAGCTCTGTAGTACAGGCTAACAAATTGTCGATGACTTATTTTCGTCTGATTGTTGCACAGCGCGTGTAAATAAATTACTACTGCACCTAATAAACACTGACATGCACGTGCAACATCGCCGATCATAAACGGACACACTGATGTCCGTCCGGGCATCGGCGCACTCATCACAGCACTCTTCGTAGTCTCACACAGCACTCTAGTAGGACGTAATCCGTAATCACAGCATCTCACGGTAAGCACAAACCACACCTCCAGTTGTACATCAAACACGAATGACGCGATGCTTGGGCTAGAGACACGCCGGCGGTGCCCAGCTTTTTCAGCGCCGCTTGTACTACGTAGAACTTGCAGCACCAAACCTCAATGCGAGCAGAAAGCGATGCGTTACGTGACGCATCTCATCACATATGGAAGTGAGGAAACTTTGAAGAATCAAAACTACATAATTACATAACGACCGTCGTAGACGCTAATCCACATGATAACGAGGACCAAATGAGCGGGCGTGCGGGCCGCGGGCTGGCCGTCAACACCGCGATTACATGCGCTTGCGCTCTGGTCGTGCTTGCCACCCTGCCGCGGTCCAACTCACGTAAACCTATCATCATGCCATCACGTAGTATATCACCCATTCTAGGCACTATTCTTGCCACTGTACTATTCTTTGTGATTTCACATTTCACGCATGCAGTATGTATACATACTTCTTGCACCTCGTACGTATGTACACCATGCGTACACCTCATACCAACTTCGATTTGGCTACATATGGCTACCATGTTGTTGCTACAACTACCAATCTCTTTCTCTATGCTACAACCACATCTGGGGATCTCGGACTCGGATCCGTCCGGCTTTCCCGACGGATCCCAAGGCCCATATCGGAGAAAAATGCGTTGGGTCCGTCGGAAGAACCCTACCGATCGGGTCCGTCCGCCGTACCTCTGAAAAATATTTCCCGGATCCGTCCGACGGATCCCGAAGAAAAACGCACCGGGTCCGTCGGACGTACCTTTAAGACCACTGATCGGGTCCGTCGGACGTACCTTTAGCCACAGCCTTTATTATAGTCAGCGCTCTAACGCACTTGTTGCACGTTCTGACTTCTTCATACATCCTGTCTCCACACTACCCTCTTTTCATAATGAGTACATTCCAAAATGAGAATTAGGTGCTTTAGGAACGCTAAAGAAAGCTGTATGGCGATTGAAGCGCGCTGTGCTGCCTGAATTTGTACGCCCCTCTCCAAGCTGTTTCCTTCGGATCAACTGCTGTCATGTTGCTTCCCCGAAGTGTTGCCGACGGCCAAAATGGAAAATAGATTAGATGATTGCTAACAGTACTGAGCCTCGTTAACCGGCATATTTGTAAAATCATGACGCCAGCAGACCGAGACGACGTACGTACAAGCGAACGAGAACGTACAGTGTGCGCGGTATCCGCCCCGCCGCACAGCGCGCATACGCGGGCGCCCGGGCGGCTGACACACCAGTTGCTGGTGGCGCCCTTTGCGCTGCGGCACCTTCGTCATCGCAAAACCTCGCTCCCATGCATTTCGCGGCGCGGTCGGCACACTGCCCAATGTTCTAGAGCACTATACCACCGCTATACAAATTTCTGCGCACCTAGTTAGCGCTGTTGATATTTCCTTTTATAATACACAGGACAACACTTAGTTTCCAGTTAGCGCTTTGTCCTGCTTCTCTCTCATGTCCCTTTCTTTTTGCGCTTAAGGCTTCGTCAAAGTGAGGTGTGACGAAATTACTACAAAAAAAAAAAGTGTTTTGAATAAAGCGCATGAGAAAATATTACGCTAGTAGCACCACCATGCGGGCACGCGTCAAGAGCAGAAATGCCTCAAGATGGGCGCAGTGGTGAACGCGGCGATCATGAAAACTTTTATTGTTATTTTCTGCCGGCAGAGGTCGCGGTATAACAGGTGAAAGCGAGGCAATACGTCTAGCGAGTGTTAATTTCCCGTCAAGGCCGTTGGGGAAAGACGGGGAGCATATGGGAAGCGCTCCGAGACCGGCCAGGCAGAATAGACGCAGCGGGGACAGCTGTTCTCGGGGCTTTTGTGCGATCAGTCACGTGCAGTGTGCTCATTCCAGCCTTGCGTAGTGCAGGAGATGGCCATTGCATCGGCGCCAGCCGCATTCTCCAAGACCGACTCTCCGACTCGCATCATGACCGTCTTCCGGAGCAAAAGCGACGATACGTCGGCGTCGTTGCTCGGCGAAAACGAGTACAGAGAAAAACTGCTGCGGACAGTCAAGAAGGAGGTAAACACGCCGCGTGCAACAGCGTACGCGAGGCGGTAGCCTCCTGTAAAACCTGTTTCGTTCTAGGCGGCCGTTGGGAAGAAATCGCGCGGCCCCGATTTTGCCGTTACCATATTGCGCTTGGGGAGTCTGCCAGCCGGGGGGCCTCACCCGGCAGCAGCAGCGGCGCGCTTGCCGCCTGTTGCACGGGTCGATGAACCGCGTGCTCATCGCCCAATTTGAACCAACGCTCAGATGCACGCGAAGAGCACTGCGTGCTCTAGAAGCTGCGACGGCTTCCAGATGGCCGGCTCGTTAGGTTCGGCGGTCTTCGTGAAGGAGCTTCTTGAGGAGTGCAAATAGACGCCAAGGGAGTGAAAAGGAAAACAGAAGGGCAACAGTAGCTTTCAGCTGTGGCAAGTCGATTTAATTTAACACATTACAACATGCTAATCATGCCACGCAATACTTTTTGTGCAGCATTACAGCAAGCTCGTAAAGCTTTCATTTTGCCCGAAGTACTGTGCTGAAGAAAAAAAGTGTCGTTTAGGTTATTTGCTTTTAGGAAAAATAAAAAACACACACATTACTTTCCGCACCCTAGATTGGGTTAATAAAAATCTGATGAAACTTCATATTTCTGTCCAAAAATTTGCCACACTGATAGTGTAGTTTGGCCATGAAAATTATTGAAGGCATGTTTGAAGTGTCGCCATTGGCACATAGTTTGCAGCAAAACTCTTTTCCGCATTTGTTTACAATCACAAGCTGTGGCAAATTTCTATTAAAATTAGTTTCAAATGCCTCCTATTTGAATAAAGATTGTGTCAGCTTTAAAGCTATCATAAATATCCAAACACCATTTCCTGTTCGTTCACAAGTACTTTCTCTTCAAAGTGGCTCTGCAGGTGTGGGCTCCAAAAGAATAGTGCAAAGATTAGCATCTATTATTAACAACCAGCGTGTGAAAGAAGTGCACGATACTGACTGTTTGCTGAAAGAACTATGGCACCCATTCTGAAGACATTAACATCATTATTGCACGAGTTAGCTGGATGTAAGCTGGATGTAATTAAAGCTCACCTCGTACCTTATAAATTCAGACATGCATATATTATCTGGACTACGGTCAAAATTGGGCAAATAGGACATGTTGGTAAAGGGTTGCACTACTGACCATGGCATTGTCATTCTGCAGCTATGCTTTGCATATGTGTACGTTGTGGTGTAGATGGGGTGCACGTCTGAAAAGTGCATGCACGACTCCGAGGCATTTTCTTGTGAGCAGAGGGCTACTCGAGCGATAGCCAGGTGTTTGACAACGTGGGTATACGGCATCCTCTGGAGACAGCCAAACCTGAGTGTACTGCCATGCCTTAGCAATGGTAGAGGTAGTGCACTCACATTTACTCTTTTTTCTCCTCTCCATTTTTCTGATACGGAAGGGCATGATGCTCATACGCAGTGTCCTTTTTTCCATTCCCCTCCTACCTTGACATAGCCTGGCAAGCCTTCAGACCTTACACAGATGTAATGGGGCTGCTTTTTTTATGTTTATTTGGACAATGTTCAGGGTGTTGCTGTTGAAGAAGGGTTACACTTCTCATGTGTCTTTCACAGGCTAAACCTATTTTACTCCCTTATGCTCTATGCTTGTTGCTGAGATGATGAATGGCTCTTTTTATGTACCAAAATGTGGCTGAGGTACTCAGTTGTACTTTTGGCATTTAGGGTGTTCTTAAGGTAGTGGTGTCTGCTTGTTAGAACACTGCAATATGTCTACTGTTTAGGATGGTTACTGTTTAGGATGATTACTAAAATGGATGGAAGCATTTTGAGAACCTAGGATGTAGCCGCACCTTGTTAATATGATTCCTGTCAATATGTACAACTCGAATTATGGTGAGTTTTGGGGGGGGGGGGGAATGTTTCCATTGTCACTACGCCTTGTTAACCTATTCATTTGTGCCATGTACGCAACGGTGCGAAAAGCAAATTTGCAGCGTTTTCTGAGAGTGTGCTCCGCTTTACAGGGACTCTTGTTCGAAATGAGTTTTGCATCTTTCATAGGTACATAAGGCAGACTTTGTGGCATATACTAAATGCAGTAAATCATATTTCGCAAACGAGCGAAGTAGCATGTCATCTGCTCTGTTTTTGTAGCAAAACAGACATTTGAGTAAGTTGGTGCATGTTCGAAAACTTTACCAGGGCTGCGACAGGGGGAAAATTTTGAATTGAATTTTCTTTTCTCGCCAGTTTCAGTTTTGACTTCAGCAGCCGGGAGTTGGCTGTCACGTCATATGTAATCAAGTCTAGGTCCTGCGCAACATGAAAAAACAGCGATATATTCGCTGACTCTTCACTGCTGAGGCAGGCTGGGTTTAGTGTTGTAGCAAATTCAGATGACACAGTAACGATTGTATTACAGCTTTTTTCATCCCTCATGTGGGCATGACATGATGGTGCCACAAAAGGACACACCAGCTGCTTAGTACTTGTGCAACACCAGTCCTGAATTGGTGTCTGTGCAACATAAGCTTGCACTATATATCAGTGTTTGCATGCATCTTCAAAGAGCAGCCTAAACTGAACTTTGATATGTTGCGACATAAGATAATGGCAACCCAGGGATTCACCTGGAATTGCAGAAAAACAAACACTGAAAATGACATGATCGCACAGGGCATTTTTGTGCATATCGATTTACTAGCAAGTTATAATTTAAAAGAAAAAACGAGAGTTCATGAAGATTCCTGAAAACATTAAAAATCGATTTGCAGTCAGTGTGATACTGCCCATAATCAGAGATGTATGGATGTGCACATGAAGTAGGTGCACAGTGTTTTGAAGGTATGTTCAGTGTTGTGACATCCAAGCTAGTTTATTATTATGGGTAACCTATTTCCTAGCGTTTGTCACCACAGGTCATTCTATAAGTTTCTACTTTCACAGCGTGTGTTGTGTACACTGAAGTAGCCATTTCTAAATTCCCCAATTGAATAAATATAAAACAGTTAATTATTTCCTGCTTAAATGCTTTATATAGTTCTTGTGATGCAGTACATATATTTGTAATTTATTTATTAAAAATACACTCGATGCCAGATAGAGAGAGAGGGGAATGGTAGTGCATATTAATTCAACAAACCATATCAATAAGAATGTAATTTACAAAATGTTTCTAGTGATACAATTCTAGCTAATTCATTCTTGAAATAAATGGTTGTCATTGATTAGTGCCAGTGATGCGGGAAAGTGATTCCACTCATTGGATGTACGGGGTAAAAATGAATGGTACTTGGACTTTGTGGACATGATCTAATCGTGGTAACACATACTGTGGGGGTGAAATAAATTCTTCCCACAGATGAGAATGATGAAAAATTATATGGAAAAAGTGAAAAGGAAGTATTTTATGACGAGGTGGGAGGGATGGCATACCAAGGCTGGCTTTCTTGTTGGGTATGCTTGCAGTTCTGTTATATTTGGAGTGGATGAACTGGAGGGAAATAATCGAAGTGAACCATACTTGGCTCCAATTTGAGGCCATTAATCGAAACAAACTGTTGGCAGTTTGTAAGAAAAGCTTAGGTGATGTGTATGAAAATATCTCAACATCTTTAATAATTCTTAGGAACCTTTTCTTTTTAGCACATTATTTTTTTTCTGTATTCTACCAAGTTTTAGATGCCCAAACTAAATGACAATAGCATGCCTGAAAAAACAAAACAAAAACCAGGGTGTTGTATACATAAGCATCGGACATTTCATAGAATTATTTGATGATTGCCATAAACTATATCGATGACTTGAAATAGCTTGGCTTCTGTGGCAGCGATAAGTGCAACATGAAACTTAATTTCTTGCAAGATATTGCTACGAAGATGACGAAGCGGGCAGTGGCACGGGGCGGAGTGCTCGTGCTAGGCCCGCTGGCCATTACAGCATATTTCATCATCATGTCATCACGTCGTTCTGTTTTTGTTGTGTCGCCGTGTTCCATCGCTTGTCATGCCACCACGTAACATTTGGTTAGAGGTGCGGTTCATCCTCAGCCTCACCTTGCACCATCGAAGCCAACCCTACGCTGGGTCCATCTGCCGAAAGCCCGTGGAGATCGCCGCCCAGCTCTGCCCCAGCCTTTTTTGCTCCGATCCGACCAGCCGCTCTCCCCAGCCCCGCCCCCAGCCCTGACCACAACACACGACGACCAGGAAGAGCCCAAAGCCGACCCTACCGACCCCACGACGAAGCAAACCTCACGACCACTCGAGCGAAGACAGCACCCCCACCCAAGCCGTTCGGCGTCTCCATGAGCCTTGGCCTTCGGCAAACGGTGAAGATTGGACCTGATGCTCTTGGGCAAGAATTCATCCCATCTTCGCATTCATCGTGGTGTCCAGGGTTTCATGTCCTAATCCTGTGTCTGTGTTCATCGTCACTGTATGCATTGGATTTCTAGCAATCGATCAGGATGATCGCTCGGTGGCCCCGGGTAGTGCTACGAAGATGACGAAGCGGGCAGTGGCGTGGGGCGGAGTGCTCGCGCTAGGCTGGCCATTAAAGCATATTTCATCGTCATGTCATCACGTCGTTCTGTTTTTGTTGTGTCGCCGTGTTCCATCGCTTGTCATGCCACCATGTAACAATATTATATCTAGTTCTCTAAAATTAGATGCTTCATGGACATAAGTTGAAGCAAAAAAAGTTTGTTGCGGAGTAATGTTTCTACGTTTACTTCAAAATGTCATGGCTTTTGTTTACAAGCACTTATTTTTAAACCTCTTTTTTGTGCCCAAAGATCTAGTAGCATATTGTTAGCATTGTTCACTGATTCATTAGTCATTTTCCAAGTGCACACGTGTGGCTCACACTTACATTCACTCAGTGAGCGTCAGTGAAGCAAAATGAGTGCAGTTTTGAGTAAATATCCTGACTTGCTTAAGGGAGAACAACTGCAGCATTATTTCTAGTATATAATAATGACATAAGCTTAGATGTCACACCCAAGATGGGATTATATACTGATGATTGCGTGATTTACAGATGCATTAACAATCACCTGGATGCCATTGCCTTGCAAGCAAACCTTGACCACATAGCTTCGTGTTGTCATAAATGGCATATGACAAACATTACCAAGTGCTATTACTTACGGTTCTATAGTAGGAAACGCAAGCCCATAAGAAATGCTACTTTTGAGATGAACAGCAGATGAGTGAGGAAGCAAAATACCTGGGAGTTATATTTTCATTAAACCTGACTTGGAATAGCCACGTAGAATACATAACGGTAAAAGCTAGTCGCGCACTTAATTTCTTAAGAAGAAACTTCAGTAAAGCATTACGAGAAGTCAAAGAGGTTTTATGCGTTTCTAACTTGCTCCCTATCTTGGAATATGCATCCGCAGTCTGGAACTCTGAGTCTGTAACCTTCGCCAAAAAGTTGGAAACAATCCAAATTAATTCAGCATGCTTTTGTATCAAACTCATATTACACTAGCGTCACCGCCCTGATGAACATGCTCAACTAGGACACGCTTGCTATGCGCTGTACTGTAGCTAGGTGTTTATTGTTAAACCAGATTGATCAGAATCGTATCGCCATCAACTGCCACGTCCTCCTAAAACTGCCCACATTCATATCACAAAGACATGATCACAGCAGTCAGGCTGTGGCTGTATATGTCTTTTGTAGTGCATCCTTGTTTTGTAATAAGTGTTGAAGTGCTCGTCAGTAACAACTTGTTTTATCATACTGAAGCTTTGCTCTGTATTGCTTTCGACCTGCAGAAATTTCTTCGTAGGGGTGTGCACCTGATTCTTCTAATGTTGCGTTGTTTCTATGGCCATTGTCTGCTTTTTCACTTCGTGTAATATTCCCCCTACAACAATGCCTTCCGGCGAGTTGTATCATGTGAAAAAATCAGTCAATAAAAATAAAATACTGACACCTACTGAAAGAAACGATGCAGTACAGGCACCTATCCTGCGTCGTTTATTTCTATGGCTGTCTTTGTGCTATAATTTTCTTGTCTTAGACATGTTGCACCATCTAGCCCACATCAATGCTCTTTTGAGTGTCCTGACCTGTGATTGTGGCATAAGAGCTGCCTTACTCTCCGGAGAGGCTGAATTGGTCTACACATCACCTAGTGGGGCACTGAGAAGCATTGAGTGAATGAGGCATTTGTAGCATTGTCAAGGAGCACTCATGAAGAATGTGTCGTGAACGGCATATTTAAACCTGGTGAGGATGGCAGGTCTGGACCATGAGAGACGTAAATAGTGTGAACAATAAGAATGGGGCAGTGTGCATTTGGCTGGATCTCTCGAGTCAAGCAGCAAAAGGAAAGGTGTAATAGTTGTCTCTTGCAAGTACCTACCTGTGTGGCAGAAACATGCAAACCTCAAGGCTTTACATTGAATAGCATTGAATAGAGACCTATGGGACGCAAGATAAGGGGGATAATGTCAGAAGTTGGAAACTTAGCAGGGGTGTTGTTTTAGCTGACACCAAGAAGAGGAAATGGGCATGGGGAGCAAATGCGGGTGCTCCTTTCTCGGGATAGCAGGTAGGAATCCTCGAGAAGGTGAACACAGCAGTGAGGTGAGGAAAATTGCAGAGGTGGAGTGGGTGATTTGTTTTGCCTTGTTGAAGCTATATGTGGGCCAATTTGTGCAGGTGAAGCAGATCATGGAGGAAGCCGTGACCCGCAAGTTCGTCCATGAGGAGAGCAGCAGTATCACTTCCCTGTGTGGTGAGTAGTGAGCACTTGTCCTCAAGTGCAACCAGTGTCTCGAAAAATTAGGCTGGGGTTATGAGTCGTCCGTCGGGGAGCTCAGCAGTGCTTGGAGCGGCCGAAGGTGACTTTGCATATGGTTGGACCAGTAGTGAATGTTGTGACTATTGAACAGCACTTAGATATGTGATCCTGTTTCTTTTTTTATGCGACTTGCATCGCTGTAGATGAGGCCACAGGATTGAGCCAGTCAATAGCAAGAAAAGAGCTTTTAATATTTGAACTCGGTTTTCACCTAAAATTTTGCTATCCACACAGTTCTGACAGGCGGGCAAACAGGGAAGTGGTAACCAGGTTTGGTGAGCAGCCCTGCTTCACACTGCTCCATACGGTCTCCCCATAGGCAGCAAGGTGCTCCTTAATTCTGTAGAGAAGGCCGTCATTTACGACGCACCGTGCACAGGGATGTTCTTCAACAGTTTTCTCTCCTGCCTTTTTTTTTTCAGTTAGTTGCTCATCCTCATGCACAGTTAATGCTTCAGCACGTGTCAAGTGACAATTCTCCCCTCTGCGGCAGCTTATGGCTAGGGTGCTCTACCATCGAGCCCAAGAAGATGGGTTGAATTTGGCCGTCACAGTTGTTTCGACGGAAAGGAAATGCAAAATGTCCGCTTATTATGAGACGTCAGCATGTGTCAGACAACCACTCCTGGTCTAGTCTAATTCGGAGCGCTCCACGGCAACATCTCTTGTAGCCCTTGTGCCACTTTTGGCCATAAAACCCCATAGTATATCCTACTGTAGTGTATGTGGTGAATGAATGCGTGCCACAGTGAAGACAGCAACCACGTTTCTAAAGCACTGCTATCCTCGGGGACTTCAGTAACAGTAGTGAGTGATTAATTTCCGACAACGTGTATGCACACGTATGCTGTGCACACATATCAGCACTCCTTCCGTTGTATGATGGCACTTAAAATAGGAATAGCTAGTTGGGAAAAGTGCACTGAAACAGGACTGATGGCTTCTCACAGTTTGTTTCAATTCCAGCCAAAAGTTCTTTGCCTTTCTGCTTCTTTCTACTCAGGCCATCATGGCAGTGGCATAAAATGAGGTGTGTTAAGTCAATTTGATGCTATTTTGTGCACACCTGTCTCTATTCGTCCTCTTCTCACCTTTCTCCGTTTGCTTACCTTGTGGAAGAGAATACAACAGTACACTTATCACCAGTTGAAATTTCATTAATGTACTTTAGCACTTTTAAACCTTCCACAGCATGCCAGCACAATACTGAGATCTTTTCAACCCTGTGTGTTGCATAACATAGCCTCAGTTGCTTATGTGTCATTAAACCCAGCACACCAGCTAACTGCGGTCTTAAAATTAGCATGGACTTTTGAATCATACACGATTGACTGGCCTCCACTTTTGCGTTGCTGCGAGCGCAGAGCGACTGGAAGAATGCTAGTGCACCGACCTGTCATACAGGCAACGCATTGAAAAAGTATGAGCCCATTTCACGCAATTTCTGTGTATTGGCTAAAAAAAAAAAATAGTGAGAAAAGATATATTGTCACAGTTAGAAATCTGCATCACTCTTAGGGCCAAATTTCGGAACACTCCTTAGCTCACTTGGCTTTCTTGTAGGGCAGCTGAAGCTATTTTAGAATTAAACTGAATTAAAGGAGCTGAATCTGTGAAGGCTTAGGGGAAATCATGCCAAGTAATTTTGCGTTTGCATTTAAATTGATGCCTTAATCGCTAGATAAAACTGTTTTGGCACTCAGGCTTCTCCACAGCTCACAGTGTGGAGTAGGAACACTCATGATGATGTCTGCAAAGGTGATGTATCACCAACGCATAAATGCTTGAGCTTAAAAAGAAAACCAATGTCAATGAAGGTGAACTCCATGAGGCATTGTTTGGTGGCATTGGGTGACTTGCAAAAGGGATTGGGCGAAAGCATTTGAGATTTGAAACGGGATTGTCAAGTTTCTTGGCATTGCTTTGCTGCTGTGAGGAGAAACCTTAAAATCGTGATTTTAGTAGTTAATTATGTGATATCTTTAAATGGCAGCGCGAAACCACTTTATGAGCTCAATCTAGAAGTTTTATATATTCTAATTCATGTATCTCGGGAAATTTTCGAAGAAGTGTTTCAGCCTCCCTTAACTCACACGTGGAGCCCTCCATGCTTACTCAGTTGAAGGAAGCGCTGAACAGAGCCATCTCAATTTAGAACCATCCTCAGCTGCTCCTTGGGTGAAGAGTCACTCTGAGCAGCGAGGAAGGGCCTGTACATGTCTGATGTCATGAATTTTCGCGTGAAATTTGAAATATACTGGTACAAATTGCAGAATGAAAGCAAGTAAAATTCTATAGCTTTGTATTCTTTTCAAGGCGCTTTCCTACATGCACTCGTTTTGCGTTTTGTAAGTATTGTCTTAATGCACTAGATGGCTTGGCAGGAAAACGTCCTCAGTCTGGTAGTGTGCACTTGATTACAATATAGCGGCTTTGCAAGGGCAGCTGGAAGTTTTAGCTTTGCCCACTCTGCAGCAGTGAACCTTACTGCACAGGCGCAATGCTAGGTGTTGTGCCTTGAAATATGTGTAGTTCCTCCCTTAATGAAAAGGCGCTCCAAGGGAGCCCTCATGGAGAGCTCCTTATTAAGGCGTGCTTGTAATTTGACCAAAGGAAGTCCAATAACCATCCTCACTGCATCAGGAAGCGTCTCAAAATTTGGTCCTTAGTCTCACATGATCATGCTCTGTTCTGTCACATGTGGTTCTATAACTGATGTGCCCCTTTACTGCAATCAATAATGATTCATTAAATGTGGCAGCATCACATAGTCCTCAAATCACAGATTGAAAAGATGAGGCATTTGTGGGTCAGGCACAGGTGCCTTTTTGGGAGTTTATTATTTTGCTAGTATTAACTTTTTATTGCCAAAGCAATACTGCTCACAGTTTGAGCCTTCAGCATGGAACAGCGGTGACCACCATTGACCTTAGACGACCCCCGTAGACAGCCCCAAGCTGGCAGGAGCTGCCAACTCGGGTCTCTCGTTTCACATGGAACGGTTATGTCAGAATCAGCCTGCCAGGACCTTGGCATTACGTTATCCCTTTAGGCCACTAAGGCACATTTATACGGCTTGGTTAAAGCGGGGCTTTATGTGTGGGCTGAGGAAGAAGAAGAAGAAGAAAAATTAGAAGAATGTTCGGTCACCCGCAGCTGTTGCTTTCGCTCAATATTTGGTTCAGCAGCGTTGAACTCTTCTTCTTGTTCTTCCTTTCCTAAATATTTGTACTGAATTCTTGCCCATCCTGCAAAAACCTTTTTCTGGGATTGCAGTGTGAATAAATAAAACGACTAAAGAAGCTGAACTGCCGTATTTACTCGATTTTAAGCACCCCCTTTTTTTTCACGATCGCAGTGTGCAAACTTAGGGGGGTGCTTAGAGTCGAAAAATATAAAATCAGCCCTTCCCCTTCTTTCTTTTTTTTTTTTTGTGATACTATCTCGTCTAGACGGCGCAAGAAATAACAGTTTATTTATATAATAAACTTGGCAAACATATTCGGCAAATGTGGTTACAGCTCGCCTAAACTTCAAGCTGTAGGCAGCCCTCTACAAACTCCTCCTGACCTCTGTTAATGTGTCACTGAAATCCATCACCACACCAAGCAATATGCACTCGCAATGCTTGTGAAATCTGCCTAGCATTGCCGGTATCAGGCCCACGTAACAACACATTGATAGAGCCATCGGTGTTGCTTTTGGTTGGTTTTCACCATTCTGTGCCACTGTCCCTTATGCAGAGTTGAAACACAGCAACACATCAAGCCGGAGTTTATGCTTAAATGACTTTATTCACGTTGTGGATGCCACGCTTCCTCGGGGCTCTGACAGCTCTGGCTCTATGGGAGTGAGATAGCATGCTTGGTGACCTTGGCTATGCAGCTTGATAAAAGGGGTGCTTAGATTTGCGTGCAAGCTTTTTTTTTTTTTTTTTTTTTTTTTTCGGATATATTTTTTGCAAGAATGGGGGGAGGGGGGGTGCTTAGAATCGAGGAATGCTTAAGTGCCAGGGTAAAGGGGTGTGGGGAATGGTTTTTGCAGAGGCGACGCACTGCATGGGCATTGCTGATGTAGGAGGGAGGAGGTTTTCAGCGAGGTCATGCGATACCTGGCAGATAGTTACGTGCGCGCAATGAGCAGTGGACCATCTACAAGCAAGGCTTCACGAGAAGGCTTCGTAGATGCTTCGACTCCGAAGAGGCACAGTAATGGTATTGTTACGGGGTAACATGACAAGCGATGGAACACGGCGACACAACAGAAACAGAACGACATGATGACATGACGATGAAATATGCTTTAATGGCCAGCGAGCCTAGCGCGAGCACTCCACCCTGCGCCACTGCCTGCTTCATCGTCTTCGTAGCAGTATAGAGAAGCACAAGACTGCAAGAATGCTGCCATATGTGCGAAGAGAGCAGCACTTGCTTTTAACTAAGAGGTTTCAGTGATAATTTGTGATTATTGCTGGCCGAGTATAAAATAAATATGCAGAAACACTTGATTTTTATGAAAACATTAATATATTTAATATACTTTTGCAGCTACACTGCGGAAAAAAACAGTAATGCTTTTGCGCTCTCACATATTAACAGTCCTAAGTGTGTCTACCATTTTTTTTTTTATTCTGCCATCATAATACTAATGCACAAAGAGGCAATATGTGTAGATGCAAGTATATATTTGCATTATTGAGTGGTTTGTACGACTACCACCTCATGCAGAAAAAGCAAAAGGTAGTGAACTGGGAGTTTGCAGGTTTTATGCTTCTGGCAATAGTGATAGAGGTTTGTTACCCATGTATGATCATCAAATCAGGTAGTTATCAGATAAGGTGAATATATTACTAAGCTTGCTTCAGAGGTTATTCATCCTTTTTTCTCGCATCACACATATATGTGGCATAGGTAGCTAGCGTTCATGGGCGGCTCACAAATAGCATATCAGTTTTTTGCCTAATTGTTTATTTTACCCTGCTCTCGCAGACATAGGGCAGGGAAAGCTGAAGGCAGTTCAGACACTTATGCTTTGAGGAGGCATGCCACAATATCTGACTGAAACTTTTTTCGTGGCACTTGGCAGGAGCTTGATCGTTGTTTTGTCCACTGACATCTTACTCACACAAAGCAAGGTTTTCACCGGTCCCTGCCACATGCAGCGGCCGTCGATGCGTGCCTCTCACACGGCCTCAAGCGCCGCGCCCTGGGGCTCTTCAAGACCAACTCCACCACTGCGCTGCTGCACAAGATGGCCAAGCACTTTGAACCAGCTGCAGCCATTGCCCGCGCTGTGGCCCAGATGGAAGCTGCTGCCGCGGTCACCTCAGACTCCTCTGCAACGTGAGCATCTTCACTATACGTAGAGAGGCTGAATTGAATCGCCAACAGTGCCGAGCCCATGATTGACCATACCATAGAAAGCAATCAATGATGTGTGCTGCTGATCTTATCAATTACACCCGTCATTGTTCTCCCTAGAAGCGTTATTTTTCTGAGCTGCTGTGTCGGGGTGTTTTCGTGGGCTGTAGTTAGAGTGAGAAGTATTGTCTGGAAATTTTGTGCCCTCTTCCGTGTGCACTAAAATACCGATTGCCACTCAAGTAGACACAGCTCTTTGGGGCATGATGCTGCAACAGGTTCCTCCCATGTAGGGACAGCCGCCTGCGTAGCCAGTCGAGCCGGCGGTCCCTGTGGGTGGCGAGCGGGCGTTACCTCTGGATCCGGTTGGCCCTCTTCGAGAAGCAGCTGGCTGCCATTGTCGACCATCTGGTGCACAACTGCAGGTAAGAAAGGAACTCCGCAAGGTCACCAACACTGGCCCTGTCATGCTTGCAACGCACTGGCTAACCCACATTGTTGCCCCGTTGTTAGGAAAGTGATGTAAATTCAAGGAAGGGAAAAAATAATGAGTGAAGTGCATGTGGCAAAGTCATCATGAAGGCAAAGCCGTACAAAAATGAGTAATTCTTTCTGCGTCATATCTGCCAAGTCTGTGCTGTTACAGTTGACTCCCTTTGCAGTGGTTGTCACTTGTGGAGCTGCCCTTGTTCCAGCTTTTGCGGCATTTGTTGCAATCCGCTACTCCAAGCTTTTCAGGGTTCGAGATGGGGTAATTCATAGGTGCTGTGGTGCAAGGTACTGAGCGCAGAATAGTGTACTTAGGACCCAGCTAGCTAGATGCAGGCCTCACATAGTCCAAACCCTCCACATTGTGATTAGTAGCCCCCTGTCGTCCCGATCTTGCACATTGAAGACAGCACACTGCGTAGGTTTGTCTCAAGGGAGCAAAATTATTTATGGGATTCGTTCTTCTCAGAAAACGTATTATCTGGTCTGCTTCTTACTGCAACACATTTTGTTGTCTTTTCTGTTGTTGCGGTTTTTTCTTCCTGACAGCAATCAAGATGAAATAATTGTAAACAAGATATTGCTATATAGACTGTTTTCTCGGCGATGAGGAAAATTGCCTCAAACCGGAGCACGCAGCGCCGCTTCTCCTCTCTGGTATGTGGGGATGCGGATTTAGCAGTGGGGGGTGCAAAATGTCTTGAATAGTCGAAAAGTGTCTTAAGCTGGTTAGCTGATGCGAGAGATGCATTATCTTTAGAGCCTTTTTTTTTTTACATTTTCTGCGCTTTGTACATACCCCATCCCTGTTCTTTTTGCTTTTCGCCCTTTTCCTCCCTTTTCCTCCCTTTCCCTAATCGTTTAATTTCCGCCGGATGCAGTCGAGGTGCTAAGAAGTGCCGCGGCTTGAAAAGTCATTTTATTTACTCTGTTGTTGAAATTAACTAGAAAATAACCAAGTTACCGACATTCTAGTGGAAATTAAGAAGAAGAAATGGACATGGGCAGGACATGTAGTAAAAAGAGAGGATAACCGATGGGTGCTTAGGGTAACGAACTGGATTCCAAGGGAAGGAAAGCATAGCAGGGGGCGGCAGAAAGTTAGGGGGGTGGATGAGATTAAGAAGTTTGCAGGGGTCAAGTGGATGCAGCTAGCGCAGAATTGGTTTAAGTGTAGAAATATGGGAGAGGCCTTCGCCCTGCAATGGGTATAGTCCGGCTGATGATGATGATGATGATGATGAACCAAAAGGAGATGATTAACAGAAGATGAAAGATTAACAGCAGTGGTATGCATGTGTGTCGCTCTACACGTAGTTCTAGTTGCAACTCTTTCATTTAGGTGAAGACAAGTGGCCTCTGAATTTCATGGCCCAACCGAAAGCGTTCCCCCTTAGCAGCCTTTCGTGCGAGTTCCAAACACTGTCTATAGAGAAAGGACTGGAAAAACTGAATACCAATACAACAACGGCAGCCTTTGGGCAACAAGCGGATGATGTTCCTTGCGGCAAATATTTACAAGATGTCGCCTGGGAAAGAAAAACTATTTTGATGCAGTCAACTGAGGTTTATGAAAGTAAGAAAGAACATGTTCCACTTGAAGACAATGATGCCCAATAAATTGGTTGTCAACTTATTATTTAGTGAAACAGCGCTACAATGTGTTTTTTTTTCTTTTCTTTTTTTTTTTAACACACGAGTCTCGTAAGCTTTTGCTGCCGATAATAAAGGGAATATGGTAGTGGGAACAGCGGCGAATTCTTGAAATAAGCAAATCTTGCGACGACAAATGGGCGATGTAATTTTTGATAGAAGCAACTTTCGCTGAGGTCATTATGGGCCATAATTTAATGTCACTATTCCATAAGTATCAGCTGTCCATTTTCTGTTTCATCTGGATGTCAGCATTACGGCAACATCAGACAAACGCAGCTAGCGGCCAGTCAAAGAATTTGCAGAGTAGCAGCTCCCACTGTCGACAACAGTCATCGCCACTCCCCGCACATACCGGCGAACCTGTGGTTGAGTCATGTAGGCAATGTTGAAATCTGATTGCCTGGTAGTGGGCACTTGAACGCCATGGCTTTGTCACCCAATAAAAGTAGCCTTGGGCAGAGTAAATGGATCCGAAATGGATAATTGATCCTTGAGAATAGAACCCCAGTGGAGGTGTGAGCACTCCCGCAGTAGCCGCTCAAGCAGTAAACAGTATATGAATAATCGGATGAGCTGACAAACGTAGCGATAGCATTGCTTCTAAACATTACGTGAAATGGCTAGTAGTACTAGTAGTAGTAGTATCAAAAAACACTTTATTTTAAAGCAGAAATCAACCGCTCAAAATGAGGTTCGCCTGCCACACCAGGCCGAGCTACATTCACTTGCTTTCATTGCTCAAATTTTTGCGTGGTAGCTCGTCTCTAGAAATTATTTAAGGATAAAAAGTAGAGCGAAAGCTGCCCTGCCTTGCTTGCTTCGCCGCCCTCGCAGCCAGTGGTGCGCCACTGCCTCTCTGTTCCACATAAAAAAGTTACATACTAATTGTAATCAGGCTTGTAGCATTCTGCTGACCCGATTAGGAGCATAAATTTTGGTCATTTCTGACCGAATGGCTTGGCTGCTGCTGAAAAGTCCTTTTTTTTTTTCTTTCAGCCAGGTACTTTCAGAAAGCAAAAATTTGCATGCAAAAGTTCCGAAATGCCGATAGGCTTCCAAAGCACCGTCGAGCGATGCTGCTGCTCCTGACAGGGAGCGCCATCTCTGACAGAAAAATAGAAACTGGGGATACACGCGGCAGTGCAAGTTTTCTCCTTTTGCTCTCTCACTTCCGCGCACGCGCAGACGTCTTGCGCTGCTTTGTCGCGTGGACACAAAAGCACACACTGGACGCCGCCGGCTTAGCTCGCTGCCTTCACGGCGTGTGCCGTGCGCTTTCTCTTGCACGAGTACGCGCCTTGACACGCCCCCGCAGGCCCACTGCGACATGCCACCTGCATTCCGTCTTGATTGGGCAACTTGACGCATATTTCCATAAAGGATACTTGATTATAGGCGGGAAACTTTTTATTCACGTCTGCACTGTTGAGCAGACAACAGATGGGGATGAGTAAATATTGATTGTGAATGCGTCCCACGTTATCAAAACTGTAGAAAGAGCATCTCGAGGTAAGTCCGCTATGTGGTTATATTGTCGTATATAATATTGTCACGGTGTTGGTGACTGGGGCTAGGTTAACAGAGCCGGTACAGGTAGACTTACACGGTCCAAGGTTTAGGTACGTCCTGCGAGTCCGGAGCCGATTCACTTCAACGTCGTTTTTCACTCCGAGCGCCCCATGGCATTCCTCCCTCCTTAAGCATAACGCACACAGTTACACGTGCACACAAGAGTACAAAAGCAACCTCCCACCCTCAAAAAAAAAAAAGTTTGTAGATGTAGTTTGTCAGTCACCGTGCAAAGTACTGTTTCAATCGCAAGACATGAACTGTCTCTGGACAAGGTAGCCGACGGCCTGTGTGCTCTGATCCATCCGGGAGCACCTCATAATTGATGTTACTGATGCGTCGCACGACTTTATACGGTCCGAAGTAGCGGCAAATTAGCTTGTCTGAAAGGTCGCGGCGTCGAACAGGAGTCCACATCCACACCTGGTCCCCGGTGTTGTAGGAAGCTTGTCTGTGGCGGAGGTTGTACCGGCGTGAATTCCTGTCCTTTTGCTGGGTGATGTGGACGCGTGCTAGTTGGCGTGCTTGCTCAGCATCTTGGGCAAACTGCTCGGCATCAGAACAAAGTTCGGTATCTGTTTGGTAAGGGAGCATTGTGTCCAGCATCGTCCGAACCTCCCTGCCGTAAACGAGGCGAAACGGCGTGAAACGTGTAGTCTCTTGGACTGCCGTATTGTGTGCGAACGTCACATATGGTACAATCGCATCCCAAGTCTTGTGCTGGGCATCGACATACATCACCAGCATATCCGCGATGGTCTTATTAAGCCTTTCCGTCAGCCCATTGGTCTGCGGATGGTAAGCAGTAGCTTTTTGATGCGCGGTACCGCTGAGATGAAAGACTTCGGCCATCATTTTTGAAGTAAAGGCAGTCCCTCTATCAGTAATAATACAGGTAGGAGCACCGTGCCGTAGTATGATCTGGTGTACAAAGAAATGGGCAACTTCAGACGCTGTACCACTAGGTAACGCTTTGGTCTCGGCATAGCGAGTCAGATAGTCTGTGGCGATGATTATCCAACGGTTGCCACCAGAGGACCGAGGGAAAGGACCGAGAAGGTCCATGCCGACTTGATCAAATGGTGCTCGTGGTGGTATTATGGGCATGAGGAGGCCCGCAGGCTTTGATTGCGGAACCTTCTGACGCTGACATTGCCGACAGCTCTTGACATAGCGCTTACCAACAGTGGCAAGGTTGGGCCAGTAGAATGTCTGTCGTATCCTAGCAAGTGTGCGAGAATAGCCCAAGTGGCCAGATGTTGGTTCATCGTGGCACGCGGAAAGGATTTCCTCTCTCAGAGCTGTGGGTACCACGAGGAGGTAGGTTCTTGACTCGGATCTAGAGTTCTGCTTATAAAGCACACCACCTCTCAGGCAGAAAGTTGAGAGGCTCCGAGAAAAGCACTTAGGTATGGTGGCTGGCTGACCTTCTAAATAATCAATCAGTGCTCGTAAATCTGGATCGGCACGCTGCTGATGTGACATATCTGAAGCATCAACAGCTCCGAGGAAACTGCCAGCGTCATCCGTGTCTGGTGAAGCGAGCTTGACAGGCGCGCGGGAGAGTGTGTCAGCATCTTCATGCTTATGTCCGGACTTATAAACAATAGTGAGATCGAACTCCTGTAGGCGAAGGCTCCATCGCGCCAGGCGGCCGCATGGGTCACGCAGGTTGGCCAGCCAACACAAAGAATGGTGGTCAGTGACCACTTTAAATGGGCGACCATAAAGGTAGGGACGAAATTTCGCAGCAGCCCAAATAATGGCGAGGCATTCCTTTTCAGTAGTTGAATAGTTCATTTCGGCGCGGGGTAAAGTACGGCTGGCATAGGCGATGACTCGTTCAACACCCTCTTGACGTTGCACGAGAACCGCCCCAAAGCCAATGTTACTGGCGTCGGTGTGTATTTCTGTCTCCCCCTGCTCATCGAAGTGGGCTAGAACAGGCGGCGATTGGAGACGGAGACGCAGCTCGGCAAAAGCAGCTTCTTGTTCGTGAGTCCAAACAAAAGGGGTGTCTCCCCGGGTGAGCTGAGTCAGCGGCTCAGTGAGATCAGTGAAGTTATCGATAAAACGCCGGTAGTAATTGCACAAGCCGAGAAATCGGCGAACAGCTTTCTTGTCACGTGGAATCGGAAATTCCGCAACAGCAGCAATCTTGTCAGGGTAGGGCTTCACGCCAGCGCCGCTGACAACATGGCCGAAAAATTTAAGCTCTCGGTAGCCAAAGTGGCATTTCTGTGGCTTAAGTGTCAAGTTAGCGGATCGAAGGGCTTCGAGTACTGACCGCAGGCGCTGAAGATGTTGTACAAATGATTCTGCGAAGACCACCACGTCATCTAGGTAGACTAGACAACACTGCCATTTAAGGCCGGCGAGGACAGTGTCCATCATCCGCTGAAATGTGGCCGGCGCGGAACACGGGCCGAAAGGTAGAACTTTAAATTCGTAAAGGCCGTCGGGTGTGACGAAGGCCGTCTTCTCACGATCTCGCTCATCGACCTCAATCTGCAGTAGCCACTTTTTAGATCGATGGACGAAAAATACTTAGCACGCCGAAGGCGGTCGAGAGAGTCGTCAATCCGCGGCAAGGGGTAGACATCCTTCTTGGTTACGGCGTTCAGTTTGTGGTAATCGACACAAAAACGTAACGTGCCATCTTTCTTTTTAACTAGAACGACCGGGGAGGACCACGGGCTATTGGAAGGCTGGATAACCTCATCTTCGAGCATTTCCTTAACTTGTGACTTAATAACTTTGCGCTCGGTCGAAGAGACGCGGTAGGGGTGCTGGCGGATTGGGCGCACATTATCGAAAGTCACAATCTGGTGCTTGGCGATGGGAGTTTGATTCACTTTTGACGACGATGCAAAACACTCTGAATTCGAGTAACAATGAAAACAGCTGGTCACGCTGGCTGACCGATAGCTCTGAGCTGACATCGAGATTGTCGAGGGATGTGGGCGGTGGCACGGTTTCTGTGGACAAGCACTCGGAGACATCGCAGATGCGTTCGGCGAAAGCTACGGAAGCGTCACGAAAGAGGTGCCGATACTCGTGCGAAAAATTTGTAACAAGTACCTTGGACTGACCACGGTGAAGATGTATCAAACTGCGGGCCACGCAGACTCCTTGTGTCAACAGTAACGATACATTAGTTTCGGCTATTGCTTCACCATCGTTAAGGGCATTGCATTTGACATTAACGAAGGTGCTGGTTCGGGGTGGCAGAGTGACACTGTCCTCATAAACTCGAAGCACATTGAGTGGTCGCTTTGCACCGCTGAGGGCCACTGCTTTCTCAGTAGAAAACGAGACCTTAGAATTCCGGAGGCCAATAATTGCGCCATATTCACGAAGAAAATCTACGCCCAGAATCAGGTCACGCGAACAGCTTTTCAGAACAAGGCAGCTTACCACAAATGTTAATTCTTGAATTTGAACTCTGGCCGTGCACATGCCCAGAGTAGTAATCAGATGACCACCTGCGGTGCGAACGTTTGTGCCAGCCCACGGAGTCAAAACCTTCTTGAGAACTGCGGCAAACTGGCTGCTCAAAATAGAATAATCAGCGCCAGTATTCAACAGAGCTCGAACATGGCGACCATCAGTACTATGGGTATGTCCAACGAAATCTGCTCGCGAATGTCAGGCTTCTGAGTCTGAGTACTCTGCGTCGGTGTCCGCGGTCTGCTTCACCTGCAATTCGTCGTCGTTGCAGGTGCGTTGTTGCAGCGTCCGTTCCACCGGCAGTTCGTCGTCGTTGCAGGTGCGTTGTTGCGTCATATGCCCCACCGGCAATTCGTCGTCGTTGCGGGTGCGTCGTTTCGTTGTCGGTTCCACCGACAATTCGTCGTGGTTGCAGGTGCGTCGTGGTGGCGTCGAGGTGGCGTTATGATCGGTAACCGCGGACTTTTCCAATGTCGATGCGTAGTCTTTCCGTGTCCGCATCAATGGGGGGTCTCCCGCACCGCGATGTCCAGCGAGCCTACCCCCGAAGGTCGCTGGTTTCAGTTTTCCCTCTGGGGACTGGGCGATCGACGCTGCGCTGCCCATGAGGAACTCGTAGCAGATGGCGACGGGCGAGACCTGGGTGACGTTGATCTAGATGGTCGCAGACGAGACGGAACGATCCGGCGCTGATCATTGACGAAATCTTGAACGGCTCGAGGCCGTTTGCCTTAGCTAGGCCACAGAGAATCAGCGGAAAACCCTTCGAGACCTAGTTGACGGTAGGGACAGCGCCGATAGACATGACCCGGTTCGCCGCAGTGAAAGCATAACGGCCGTCGGTCGGGGGTACGCCACTCGTCTGCTTTCCGTGTAGGCGGTCGAGAATCTGTGAATTACTGGATCATGGGGGCTGCTGTTTTCGGCCCAGCTACGTTCGGAGGAATCAGGGACCGCGACGAGGGCGGAGAGTATTGCAGCACCTGGGAGTATGTAGGGCGGTGACACTCTGGTGGTGTAAGAGGAGGAGTAGGGCGAGGTTCACTGATTAAAAATGGAGGCGGAGTGCTTGCTGCACCTCGTCGCGGACAACGCTAGCAGTGGAGGAAGGAGCTGGTTGAGGTGTGCCATACATCAGTCGGAGTTCATCGCGCACAACGGAACGTATGAGCTCCCGTAGCGCCAATGTGTCCATGCTATGCGATGGGAACTCAGCAGAGACGGAGGCGGCGTGGATGGTGTGATCCCGTGCCGAAGCTCGCTGCTGAAGCACTTTCTCTATAGTGGATGTTTCCGCAAAGAATTCTGCAACAGTTTTCGGCGGGCTGCGCACCAGGCCAGTGAAAAGCTGCTCTTTGATGCCACGCATGAGGTAGCGCAGCTTTTTGTCCTGGGACATCGTAGGATCCGCACGCTTAAACAGGTGCATCATGTCTTCGATATACGCCGCGACGGTTTCGTTAGGCATTTGGATCCGAGTGTGTAGAGCGCGTTCGGCCCGTTCGCGACGATGTGAACTTCCATAAGTTGCCGCAAGATGACGTTTGAACTCACTCCAAGACGACAGCTGCTCTTCATGGTTCTCGAACCACGTCCGAGCGCCATCCTCGAGGCTGAAATATACATTTCGAAGCCGTGCGGCGTCATCCCAGAGGTTTAATGTAGCTACCCTTTCGTAGTGCTGCAACCAGTCCTCAACGTCTTCATAGGTGTCCCCGTGAAAGGTCTTTGGGACGCGGGGGTTTTGCAACGTCACGTAGGTGGGGGTCGCGCCAGGCATTGCGACGACGTCGTGGCTACTGGTAGTCATGCCTGAGGGGGAAAACTCAGGTGGTAGGCCTCGTTGCCTGTGGCTAGTGCGGTGAACGGGCGTTTCCTCGAATATATGACCAGCACTCCTGCTTAGCGTAGGGGTACGGGACATCAGACCTGACCTCCACCAGATTTGTCACGGTGTTGGTGACTGGGGCTAGGTTAACAGAGCCGGTACAGGTAGACTTACACGGTCCAAGGTTTAGGTACGTCCTGCGAGTCCGGAGCCGATTCACTTCATCGTCGTTTTTCACTCCGAGCGCCCCCTGGCAATATATTTAAAAACTGCTAAGGTATCATGCTATGGTCTTTCCAGTTGTGATGTATGGATGCGAGAGTTGGACTGTGAAAAAGGCTGACCGCCGAAGAATTGACGCGTTTGAATTGTGGTGCTGGCGAAGACTCTTGAGAGTTTCTTGGACTGCCAGAAGATCAAATCAGTCGATATTGTCGACCATGAACCCTGACTGCTCATTGGAGGGTCAAATTCTAAAGTTAAAGCTCAGCTACTTTGGTCATCTGATGAGAAGAGAGGAGTCGCTGGAGAAAGATTTGATGTTGGGAAAGGTTGAGGGTCGCCGGAGAAGGGGTAGGCAGCGAACGCGATGGTTAGATGGCATCCTCGAGGCACTGCAGATGAAGTTATGTGATGTTAGGAAGATAGTGTGAGACCGGAAAGCGTGGCGTGACATGGTCCATAGGGTCACAAAGAGTCGGACACGACTGAACGACTGAACTGAACTGAACTGAAGGTATCATCAGTACTGTGAAATAAAGTGGCCCGCTTGTTGACCATCGTTTTGGCCTGTAGCATGCGATCTCCATACGGATTTGTGTTTTATTATTTTGACGTTACTAAAGCAAATCTTGCAGTAGAAGAATAAGTATATAGTCCGAAGAAGGTGTTTCTTCAAAGACAAGAACGCTAGCAATCTATGAGCACATGCGTGCACCGTGCGCTGCACGCGCCATAACCGGCTCGCTGGCTCGGAAGGCAGGTGAAATCTAAGCTTGTATTCCATTGTGTTTAATTTCGGTTCTTATTAAATGGTTGTGCTTCATTTATTATAATATTTGGTTTGCACTCACAAACCCTGTGACGCGAATGGCGTGCTTTGTGCGAGTAGTGTCAGTCAAGCCATAGCTAGGATCACTTTTGTACTGCACTTCCGACATATCTTCGTTATTAATGATAATAATAATAATAATTGATTCACTTATTGGCCAATTTGCGAAAATCTGTAAAAGCGTCTCAGCAAGGCATGTTTTCTAACACCGACCCCACCCTCGAAAAAAAAAAAAAAAAAAGGACTCATTCCTAGATATTTTCTTGGTCAATCTAAAAATGAAAAGGCAGCTGTGGACACTTGGCGCACATTCACACATCAGTGTCGATCGAGGACGTCACATCTGTTGATTTGGTTGATTTCAGAGCACTCGCTAAGCAGGGAGAGAGCACAGAAAATCGGCAAAACTAGACACGCGGGGAGCGAAGAACAGGATAATCTTCCATTTTCTTCACTTTTTATGCATCGTGTTAGAGCACTGTACTTTATTGATGCCTCTCCAAGCTGTCTTTGTCAACTGTCAACATTTCTGAGTTTATGAAGAAAGGAGAAATTGGTTCTTTTCGTTTCCACAAAGAACGCGGGACTTCTCAGAATGCTGTCATGCGGTTGGAAAACAGGTCTTGCAGACACGCTTCCAAAGGAATCTGCAAAGTTTCACACGTGAGCCTCATCTTTTGACACTATTGTGGCTTCCCATGGCACAATGCTACTTAGCACGGTAAAAGCTCGTTAATTCGAACTTCACGGGACCGGGGAAAAAGTTCGAATTATCCGATGTTCAAATTATCGAATGGCCTCGAAAAAACTGACCAGAATCATTTGTATTACGGTAAATGTACCGTATTCAGTCGCTAACGAACTCGCATAATGAAGCCACTCAGCCCGGATTTGTGCGAACGAATCTGAAAAAAAAAAGAAAAAAAAGAAAAAGGCGTCAGTCGTTAGCGCCCTCTGTTTCTTGCGCGCCACTGTCACAGTCCACAACACATTTCTTGGCAGTGCGCCAAGATGCTGCGCAGCGATAACAGCGTGTTTATCTTTTGACTTTAGCTCCCGCAGGGGGAAGGGAAGCAAACTTGGCAAAGTGCCAGCGCTTGTCAGGTTGTGTGTGCAAGCCTCCTTTTCAGTAGGTTCGCTTTATCATGCTATGAGCGACTGGGGCAGGCGCCGTTGATACTGGGTGGCGGAAGGATGGATGGCTATCGAAAAAAAAAAAAAAAAAAAGGTTTAACCTGTAGTGCCCGTCCGAGATCATAGCCTTTTATGGGCGTTGGCGGGGACCGCGCCGACAGTACTTATCCCTATTTCCAAATTAACAGGGCTGGAATTAACAAGTATTTAGTTGCGAGCTACGGAGGTTGCGCAGAAGAGAGAGCAGGCAGCCGCTGCCGCGTGGCCATGCACTGAACTTGCCGCGGCCGCCATCCCCTTCCTCCAACGCCGCCGGTCATGGCATCGTTTAAATTTTACCCACTCTTCCATGGTTTTACCTGGTTCCATCTTCTGTCCCCGTTTTGGACGTGCGCAGCCTCTAATTATGCCTTCCGATCGCGGAGGTGTTTCTTTACTTCTTTTTTTTTTTGCCGCGTGATGTGCGCCAAGCCGCCCAGACACGGCGGCGTGTAGTTCGAATTATCCGTAGCGGAACCGACTCGCGTTCAAATTAACGGGCTTTTTTTATACACAGATCTCTATGGAGCTTGGCCGGACCAAGTAGTGTAGTTCGAATTATCCGAAAATTCAAATTATCGAGGTTCAAATTAATGAGCTTTCACTGTACATCCGTTTCGCATCAGTGGAAGCGTTTTAGTATCGCCAAATAATTGCCAGGCGCAACGAGATTGCCGCGCGTGCACAGGAAGCTAGCGGAGCGTCTGCTCCAGTGATGCCCCATCGTTTCACATTTAGCCACCACGCCAGGAATGCGGCGCTGCCGTCGCACGGCGAAACTTGAGCTTGGGTTCCCTATGTTGTACTCGCCTGTTCCACGAATGGGACGGCACATACCAGCATGGCAGTTGTTCTGAACTTAGCCGCTAGGTGGTGCCACATGCACAAAATGGCATCACGTGGCCCATAGAGCGTGTAGATTTTCACTACCAATATTTCGAACCCTAGGGGGTCCTAAAGTTTCATTTTTCGGACTAAGTTTGGTTTGAGCAATACTGTGTAGATCACAGTATTGCTTTTGCAGTATCACAGTACTTTTTGGCTGAAGGCTTATTTTTTTCAGCATCACCTAGACGTGAGCGGGCATCGTTTTCGCAAACAACCGGTTTTGTGCGACCGTGAAAGCTATGTGAAGCGGAGTCATTCGGACGGACTAGCTTGACTCTTCATTCATCGTTGTCATTTGAGGCAGTGGCAATAGGCGAATGCTTGACCATTTCATCATGGCAGCCTACAAAGAGTACGCGATTGGACTGAAAAATAGAATGTGAACACCATCCGCCACTTCTGACCGTGGAGAAGGGGGGGGGGGGGGGGGGATGCATACATGATTCATGTGGGCTGTCGTTCCGCTCACATTTTTTCCAGCGAGTTCCATTGCGCGGCCTTCGCTACCATCGTTCACCATGGAAACTGAATGTTATTGCTTCTCGCAGTGCATTCGTTTGTGGCACGGTCGATTGCGTCACAGTACATCGTGAAGTGGCATGGACATGACAAAAGCATGACTGGCTGAGATATTCGTACTGGAGGGTTATAGTGGTTAAAGCTTGGCATGACCTGCTTCTGCGGGGGCACCATTGGGCAAGCGGTTACTGCCTTGAGAGAGTTGCGTGGTTCCCTGCGGTGCGCACACCTGCCACGTTTGCACCAGTCAGCGCGCGTGCACTAGTGGCCGCGCCCTCCATATCGAACCACGTGAGCGCGTGCACATGGGTGGCGTGCTGATGCTGGTCACAGTTGCAGATCGCGCTATATTTTTTCCGATGTTTTGTTGATATGCCAATAACAGGGAGTTATACCCTATTATCAGCATATAAACAAAACATGAGGAGCGACGAAGTTCGTGACTTGTAAAGTTGATTTTTAGCAGAAAAGTGAATATTTTGAAGTTCATGGATTTTTGGTTTGGCTTGTGGTTTGTGGGGTTTAACGTCCCAAAGCGACTCAGGCTATGAGAGACGCCGTAGTGAAGGACTCTGGAAATTTCGACCACCTGTGGTTCTTTAACGTGCACTGACATCGCATAGGACACGGGCACCTTGCTTTTCGCCTCCATCGAAAACCGGCCGCCGAGGCCGGGATTCGATCCCGCGTCCTTGGGAACAGTCTGATTATTCGGACCATTTTTCAGGTCCCACCAAGTTTGAAAAAATGGTCGGTGACTGTATAGCAGATTATGCTGATAGTGAGGGAAAATGTTATTTTCTGTTTACAGCTGTGTTTTGAAGAAAAATTTTTAACCTTATTTTTAGTTCTCTGTGCTTATTTTCGAAGGTACTGAAATTTTTATTACAGTTGAATCCCATGACAACAAAATTCACAGTGCACGAAAAAAAATTCATTATTGTAGAACTTTGTTGTCACGAAAATTTGATGTGAAATGCAAAAAGAATTGCCCAAGCAACAGCAAATGCTTTTAATGCCAAAAATCGCTAACCTTGGCTTGCTTGCGCTTCACAGTAAGCAGTGGCGTCACACAATGTTCACATTCAGTCAGAAAACCCATTGCGACGTCGTCATCGCGGGTACAAAACTTCTGATGACATCGGAAGTGTCCAATACCTGTGAGGCATTGCAGCAGCAGGCACATCCTGCAGGTCATCTTCGTCCCCGGAAGAGTCCTCCTCATTTTGGGTGGCTTTGGTGATCTGCTGATCACTCAGATCTTTGTGAACCTGCACGCAAGCATCAGCGCCGATGTACTCGTTGAGCTCGAGGTTAAGCGGCACGTTTCCCATTTTTTCCAGCGTTGTCCAGGCGGTCGTGGTGACCGGAGCCGGTGACACCTCATCACCGGCGTCGTCTGAAACGTCCGGTGCTTCCCTAGCAAAATTCAATGGTCGAGCTTCGGCAGATGCAGCGGGCCTGAAGCAGTTCCTTATTATTGAATGCCTAGTGTGCTCCAGGCAGCAGACATCACTTTCAGTGCCATGTACTACTGTATTTACTTGCATAATGATTGCACTCGTGTAATGATCGCACCCCTGAGTTTTGAGGTCAAAATTCCATTTTTAAAATTTTTTGCATAATGATCGCACCCCGAACTTGCTTCCGCCGCCATTTTTGTTTTCATGTCCAGCACTGTTATAGCGGCAGCCGCCTCTTGGTTGATTTGCAGTCGTCCCGCAGCAAATGCATTCTCACGAGTTCCCATGATTCCTTGATTAAAACGTGCTTTGCGGCATTCGACATTTTGCAATTCGGCAGCGTCGCAGCGTGCTTTGTGGTTTTGTATGAGTTTACGCCGTTTCACCATGGGGCGGTATGCCAGTTACACCGCCGTGTTTAAGCTCAAGGCTGTTGTCTATGCACTGGAGCATGGAAACCTTGTGCTGGGAAGCATTTCGGCGTCGGCGAAATCAGGATGCGCTACTGGCAGAAGCAGCGCAAGAAGCTGATGGCTGCGAACAAGACACGGCGGGCTTTCTGCGGACCCAAAACAGGCAAGTTCCCTCGTGTTGAGGAGGCGGTCCTAGAATGTGTGAGGGACCTGTGCAAGGATGGTTGTGCATTGTCAATAGAAATGATACAGATGCAGGCGCGCACAACTGCCAGGAAGCTGGGAATTGCCGCAAAGGATTTTCGCCCTAGCTCTGGTTGGACGACTCGATTTATTTATGACAGAATGGACTTTCCCTGAGGCGGCGGACGTCATTGTGCCAGTGGCTCCCATCTGCGTATGGAAGCAAACTGATGGACTTCCATCACTTCGTCACTAGGCTTCGCGAGAAGAGCAGTTACCTCATGTCGCAAATTGGAAACGCCGATCAAACTCCACTGACGTTCGACATGCCCTGGAATACAACTGTGAACGAGAAGGGTGCTCGAAGCGTCCTCGTGAAGACGTCTGGCACAGAAAAACAGCGATGCACCATTATGCTTGCTGTGACAGCCGACGGGCGGAAGCTGCCACCATATGTCATCTTCAAACGTAAGCCTATTCCGAAGGGAAACTTTCCCCGTGGCGTATATGTGCACAAATGAAAGGATGGATGACTGCAGACCTGATGGTCGACTGGATTAAGACTGTTTGGGGATGAAGGCCAGGAGAACTTCTGCTTCCCTCGCTTCTGGTTTGGACAGTTTCAGGGGTCACATTGTGGACAGCGTGCGTGCTAAGCTTAAAGAGCTGCGCACGGACATTGCAGTGATTCCTGGGGGTCTGACTTCGCTGCTGCAACCTCTCGACGTGTCGCTGAACAAACTGTTGAAGGGCAACGTTCGATATGCAGAGTAGATGGCGATGGACCAGCATGATTTGACACCGAGCGGAAAGATCAGAAGGCCATCCGTGGAGATGCTTTGCTCGTGGATCGCAGAAGCGTGGAGCAATATTCCCGACGAGGTAGTGGCCAAGAGCTTCAAGAAGACAGGCATATCGAACGCTTTGGATGGAACGGAAGATGATTTTCTATGGGATTGTGAAGATGCTCCCAATGACGACACTGCCATTTTCAATGATGAGTCGTGCAGCAATGAAAGCGAGGATGGCGAGGATTCAGACTCGGATTAGAGTACCGACAAGAAACAATAAATGGGCATTGTGCAGTTCATGTGATACTTAATGTGCGTGTTTATTGCGAAGGTAAGCCTTACTCAACTTTTATTTTTGGTTGTAATCGAAATATCTGTTCTAAGATGTCTGACCTGCAACTTGTTTGCGTTTTCAGTGCTCAAAAATTTTTTTGTGGAAAATTTACCCCGCGTAATGATTGCAACCTGAAATTTGTGTCAGTTTTTCTTTAAAAAAGTGCGATCATTATGTGAGTAAATACGGTACATATCCACCTTCGTTTCTCGTCCGGTTTCACAGTTAAAGAGCAGACACTCAATTAACCTCGTGCGGTAAGTGTGCTTCAGGCTAAGAATCACACCTTGGTCAAGAGGCTGTAGGACAGACGTGCAATTCGGAAGAAAAAAACCTGAGCTCCGTGTTACTCACAGCATACTGCGCAGGTAGGCTACGACTTCCATTGAAACAGCACGGCTTGGCACTTTTTTCAATAACTAATAAAGGATGCTTATCCGAGCCTTCCATGTTCGTGCAAAGCAGCACTGTGAGATGCTTTTTACTGTGTTTGCCACCATAACAGCGCTGCCCATTGAAGTCGAGCATCCTGGCCGGCAACATCTCGTAGAACAGCCCAGTCTCATCGGCACTGTACAGTTCAACCTCTATGTAACGAACTTCCATGTTGCAAATTCCTCGATATTACGAAGTTTTTCAATTACTCAGTGCTGCCCCTATTGAAGTGAATGTATTTGAAAACTCCATGTAACAAACATGTTGCGGTGGTTGACCTTGATATAACGAACTCGCGGCGCTTTACTGTCTCTTAGCTAGTGACAAGTTAATGGAAATTTGGCAAGTTTGGCAAGAACCCCACAAGTTTCAGCACGATAAAACACGAACACCTACTATAGCAACGAGTGACGGCAGTTGGATACAACGCGCCGTGTTTCAACGCTGACGCCGCATCTCCGTGGTAGACGCAGCAGTCTCCGCTGCTTTTGCTGTCGGAACATGGCACTACAATAGTTCTTGCTTAAAAGCTGCAAAAAATAACGGAAAAAAGACACAGGGCGGGTAGCGCGCGTCCATCGCTGCCACGCAACCATGCGAGCTCCCGCGCGTCGCTAGCGGGAACAGCGGAGTGTGCTGGCGACGCGAGGCAGAGTCGGTTTCTGTGGGCAACGGTGGTGGGCAAACGCGCACAGGGTGGCGGCGGCGCGCCAACGCGCGCACTTTCCCCCGTACTGATCTCTTCTTCACCCCCTTTCCCCACTCCCTCGTAGACACATCGCGCAAGCCGCAGAGGCGTTGGAGGCTGCTGCCGCAGTCGCGCCGTGCTATCAGCGCGATTGCGAAACATCCGCTTCTATGACTTCAAATAATTTTGATTTACTGTAAACACTTTCAAGGTGGCTTCTCTTACACCAATTCTTAATCTGGTTTTCGTTTTACATTTTCCTTTTAGGTCTTCACGCGAAAACTGCATGTAACGAAAACTTGGATGTAACGAAAAATTGCGGACATTTTACAATTTCGCTAAAACGAGGTTTAACTGTAGACATCTGCCGGCTCGTAGTCATTTAATATGCCAGTCACATTGCTCGCCTCCCAAGCAGTCACTCAGTCAACGTCTGGCGACATGGATTGGCTGCACGGCACTTCTCCGACAACGTTATGGTGGCACTTGAAACGATTCAACCAGCTAATGGTACCTTTAAAATCGTCAATGCTGAGTAAGCACGCATAGTTCACAGATTTCTGTGGACAATGCTTCCATTTAGGAGGAAGTTCCTGGCTTGTGCTTCTACGAACCACGCATTACACTGCTTTGCCCAGCTCTTCATAGAGTGCATGATGCAAAATAGTGCAAAAAGTACACAAAGGACTGATGGACGACATAGACAAGCGCTAATTCACAACTGCGAGTTAGCACTTGTCCGTGTCGTCCATCTGTCCTTCGTGTACTTTTTGCGCTATTTTTCATTATGAATTTTCACCAACTCACTCAACTTTCGGCACTACTTAACGTGACTTCATAGTGTCTTCGTAACCTTTTTGTGCTTCGAGAACGTGCCTAAAGTAGTGCATTCTTTGTGTTTCCTTTGCTTCCTAGTATCGCGGATAGCGAACTTGCATCAATTTCAAAGTCTTCAGGGATGGCCGCTTTCTGCTTGGGCAATAATTTGATCAAGCAAAAGGTTTTTGTGCTTTTTTGCTTACATTGACATCATGTCCCTCCCGCATATGAAAGCTGGTTGTTGCCGTAGACACAGGCAGTGAGCGACGCGACCACGAAACAAAGCCAGCATGGCGAAAGTGGGGAAAATACAATCACGTGATTATGTGCTGACTGTGGCTTTGGATTTGACTTGGACTTCTGTCTAGCCAGTGAAACGTGTTTTGGTTTAGATTTTTTTGTGAAAATTTCGTTGAAGCAGAAAAGCGCCGCAAAAATGGTTCGTTGTTCGGAAAAATTTAGAACATTAATTCTTATGGGATACTGATGGGGAATAAGAAATTCTTCGTTGTTGCTGAAATTTCTTTGCCGCGGTGTTCGTTGTGGCGGGATTCAGCTGTATTCATGTTCGCTTTGTACCATTACACCTCTTGCTTTTTTTTTTGCTTTTTTCTGAACTTAACAAAACGAAACATGTTGCAGGGCTAGTTGGTGAAGCATGGTTCCTTCAATAGTTATCCAGTACTACATAAGATCAATACTGTGAGCCATGACTTGAGGGTTCAAAGCTGAAGTAAGGAGAGATTGGCACGCAAATTGTCTTGAGGTGTCTTTTATCAAGGAAAGGGGTGCATCAGCACCCCATCTGTCTATCCATGAGCCAGAGAATACAGATTATCAAATATACGTTAAGAGGCAGTTTGCTCTCCCTAACCTATAAGGAACTTCCTTATACACATGCGCTCTGTCCTTCATTGTGTATAAAGGTATAATTCGTCTGCTTCTTTAAAATTAGTTGGGGTCAGTGCCCATCCTATGTATTTCTTTCTGTGTCATCATCATTTATGTAGTGCTGGATAACTTTTTTTCTTGACATGTTTTGCAAAATATTTCATCTTCAATTTGACTTGTCTGACAGTATTAAAAAAAATGTTCGATTAGATTTTCACGCAGTTTTTAATACAGTTAGACCTGTTTATAACGAAATTGTAAAATGTTCACAATATTTCATTTATATCCATGTTTTTGTTATATGTAGTTTTCGAGCGAAGACTCACCAAGGACAATGCAGAACGAAAACCTGATTAAGAATCAATTTTATGTGTTTTGAGTAAATCAGAATTATTTGAGGTTTTATAGAAGGTGAAATGTTTTGTGATTACATTGAGAGCATCATGCGACTGCAGCAGAAGGCTCCACCTTTGCCGTGGCTCACGCGACGATGCATCTACGACGCGTTGGGGAAAGGGGCTGGAGAAGGAATCAGTGTGGGAGAGAGTGTGTGCATTCGTGCCGCTACCTAGTGAGGAGGCGCGCACCACCGTTGCCCCACAAAAGTGACTCTACCTCACGACGCTGATGTGCTCCGTTGTTCCAGGAGCCCATGAGTAATCGCGTACACTGTTTGCCTGTGTCTTTTTTCTTTGTCCTGTTATATTTTTCTTCCACGTTCCAAAAGCGAAAACTTTTGAAGGGAAAAAGCAAAACGAAGGGCAAGAACTGCCCTTGTACGCTCATGCATGCTCCAAACATTCATTTTGGTGCTTTTCTCCAGAATCTTTTCCAGAGAGATAGAGAGAGAGAGAACACGTGGTACATTTTGGGAATGGATATCTTGCACTGCTGGCATTCTTTGAGCGTAGGCTTGTTCTGCAGCCTCGGTCCCTCTCTGTGTTGCAGCAAGTACTACGAGAAGGATGCCCTGGTGGCGGACCCCGTGTCTGGGCAGATTCTGGCCTCCTTGCTGGGTGAGTGGTCTCGACCTGTCCCAAATTGCTTATTGGAGTAGCAAACACTCAGTTCTTCAAAGTGGGGCCGCCTGGTGGCCCTCGCAAAGTGTTTTGACGCTCGTAGGATGGGGCTCTGTGTGCGTTGATATTTCACATCAGGGAGGCTTTGTTTGAGGCTATCTCTGAAAAATTTACATCAGACATTGCACCTAGTTAGCGGGGCTGTTAAGCGTGAAACTGGGTTGGGGTTGACTGCTTATATTGAGTATTTATTGCGGCCGAGAATTGGGGGCAAGTTGGTGGAGGAGTAAGAATGCAGTATTTGGCCGTGTTACCGAGAGCTTGTCACTTGCACTCTGGGAAGACACATGTGACTCCAAGATTAGAGGCTCATGAGAGAAAAGCTTCACAGCAGGCAAGGAGCAGTAGAGCCATATGTGGAAAAGAAAACAAAACACACCTGGTGGAAAGGGGGAGCTTCCTGTGTTAAGGAACAAGTGATTTGACCCTGCATGTTCTGTCTTGGTGCCGAGACACGCAGCTCAACATAATGAAGGACATGAGGTGCGCAGCAGCAACTCCCATCTGAAATTCTTTTCATGAAATGCATGGTACCCCTAGACACCAAGGGAGTTCTTACATGGCAGAATAAAGAAACAAAAGTGCACCAAACACTGTAGTAGCCAACAGCGCAGACAATACCCCTGGCCACCTTTGCTGTCGGTGAGCTCGCACTATGTCCGTAGACATGATGTTTGTGCAAGAGAAAGGCCTAAATGAAAAACTCAAAATTTCCGCTGTCGATGCACATCAGGGGAGAAGTAATGATTGCTAGTACTATTTTTGCTCTGCATGAGTTTAGGATGACAAAGGAAAGCTCCATAACATTTCTGCTGTATCAGATTACAAGTGTGGGACGTTTCCTGCAGACAGAAGTCAGAGGTACCAGTGTGTGCAATTTTGCACGGGCGTGCATTCACCTTTTCTAAAGGTAGGTGCCGCATTAGCTATTCTAACATTTTGGGTCAATTATGGTACTTGTTGTGCCTCCGCAAGCACCGCAAGGAACTGGGGGGTGATGTACTCTAGCAGTCAAAAGTTTATGGGTCACATGCTCATCCGTGGGATCCAATCTTGTAATGTTTACCAATGTGGGTAGAGCGTGCGTGGCCCCTTCATACCCTAGCACATTGCTGGCGACTGGATTCCTTGAGCATGCTGGAATAAACTTTTGCTCGCAATAGTACGAACTGTGTGGCTTTTTCACCTTTTCTGCAGGGGTGCAGTGTGAGTAAATGTATACACCAGTTGCAGTGCGACTAGTGTCATTGTAACTCTCTTCCTCCTGAAAGGCAGGAATAATCCCACCTGAGATTGTTGTCCTGTGGCATATACTCATTAGAGTGTGATAGCGCGGGCACAGGTGGTGGGCAACCATGTGTGATGTGTCCGTTGCTGAATGGCACTGTTTTGCATGAAACCCTGACTTTTATTTGGCATGATATGTGGGCGGCAGCTTTGCACAAAAGTCAGTCATCTTATCTTTCCCCATAACTGTTGGTTGAAACAAAACAAAATTATAAGAGAGAGTAAACTTCATGGAATATGCTATGGCTAAGCATCATGATGGGGACTAGGCTTGTGCCAGCGCAGGTTTCCATCCTCAAAAATTATGAGTAAATTGAAATTGAACACGACGCTATTGGACATTTTAACAGATGAGTCTACAAAGGAAGCGCTGTTTGTGGTTTAGTGCCTGCATGCTTTGCCCCGCAGTTGGTCCGTGTGCTCTGGACTACTCCAAGATGAAGACGCAGGACCACTTCTGGACGGACCCTCCAGCTGACGAGCTGGTGCAGCGTCACCGGCTGTCCAGCGGGCTGCCCGCCTCGACCAGTGTTGGGGGCTCCTCCTCTGCGGGCACTCCTCCGCCCACGCGCCGACTAGGCCTCCAGGTGTGGTGAGGTTTGATCTCTGGTACCGCCAAGTGCCTACCGGTTTTCCATTGAGTGCAAGATTTTCCCCAGTATTGTGCTCAGCATCCTTATGATGCTTGGGAAATGGGTCTTGCACCAAATGAGTTGTGTTTGCCTGGTTCTGCCACACACGGCTGATGGCCACATGGTAGCGCAGAATGCTTGTGCTTTGTGTGGCAGAACCACATTGGTCAGGTGCGCTAGCTGCATTTTCTGGTGCGGCTTTTGAGTGACACAGAAAAATGCTAACACTCTCTGTTTAACATTGCAGATTCATGTTGGGAAGAATAAAGAACTACCGTATTTGCACGATTGTAACGCGTACCTTTTTTCCCGAAAATAAGTGTTTAAAAATGCATGTATGTTACAATAAGACTTGAAACTGAAAAATTTCAAAACCGAAACTGAAATCTCAAAACCCGAAATCAAGCAGCTCGATAAACCATGGCCAGCCACATTGTCATCGGTATCAGCAAGCCTTGGGCTTCTGGCATGGACGCTTCCGATAAGCCGCCTCTGTTCTTGTAGCGAGAGCCACATTCGGCTACCAGTCAAGCATTTCTCTGTGGAACCGCTCTGGAATGTGTGGAATGCGCAGCGGAGAGGAGGAGTAAGTGCGAGGGGCGGGACATCAGAGCTTTGCTGCCGGGTGTGGCCGCCCCTGCCGCGCGCGACGTCACGTGAATGCCACATACTAGCTGGAGGAGGCAAGACATGGTGGCCGCAGCACAGTTTTTTTGCATGGAGAAGGAAAGTCGGGCCACCGCTCAGCGGAGTTATCGACAGGAGAGGCTCAATTCCTTGGATCCGGTAATTGTCGCCTGGCAATAGAGGATTTACGAAAGTTAGCGCCATCTAGTGAAAGAAACAGAAACTGTGCGCGGCGGCCATGTTTTGCTCAGTCCGCCCGCGCCTCCCATCGAGTACGCTGTCAACGTGCGCCTTCGTAGAACCCGTGCATGCATCAAAAGGTTCATTGGAATGCTCACAAGGGATTGTTTCATTCTTTAACATTACAGCAGTCGCTGTTAGCTCCAAGCTCTATTCGGAATGACGCCAGAATGTTGTTGCGTGCCCTTCTGCAGCCAGCGCACTGTAGTAGACGCGCACGGAATCAAGGTATACGCGTGTATGCGACCGTTCGTTTGCAGTCCTAATCGGCTTTACAAGGGTCACTTGCATCATGTAAAGCATTACTGCGCGTCCCTCTGACTGAGAGCTAGCTCACAGAATGTGCTATAACCTAAAACAGCACGGTTGTTTTGCGCGCTATGGAGCCTTGTGAACTTGAAGGATAAGCTTATGCTGCGATGGACGACACGGGAGAAGGAGCAATGCATGTGTAACGAACGCTATTGTGCAAATACGTTCTTTGAAACATTTTGTACGTAGGTTGCATTTACCATTGTGTATTGGATTTAAGACACGGGCATGATTACCGAAACTACTTTTCACAGTCGTACGAAATGGTAGTGCTTAGTGCAGAGAGCAATATGGTTGTCTAGTGCGCCCGAGGTGCGTGTTTCACGCTGCAAAAGCAAGCGGCTGCCAAACCCCTGGCATCTAGAAAAGCAGGAAAAGATGACATCCCACTAGTGTGTTGTAACATGCTCACGTGCAGCCCGTTTCGACCGGTCCATGTCCAGAGCGTGCAGCTCAGGTTTTATACCTGCCAGCGCGGCCGATAAACTAACGAAGCGTGCGCTTGACTTTTGTGTGTTTTTTTCAAGTCACCCGACGGTTCGCTAATTCACAGCTACCTGAAATTTACTGGAATTTTTAAATATGTCGATTTCTTGTTTATTCCCTCTTTCAGAAAGTAAACATTTGAAGCCGTAATCTCATATGAAAGCGCTTGCATTGGAAGCTTCGAGGAACTCGGAGGAGGAGGAACTTGGCTGAAACGAAAAGAAATTTGAAAAGTCAACTCACATTACTGCGAAGTGTTTGTGCTTTGTGCAACTGGTTGTGTTCATAAAATCAGATTTATATCATATCGTCATAGAAAAATTAGGGGGTCACTTAAGCTCTGCCGTTAAAGGTATAACGGGATAGTGTCACTCTCTCATACACACACACACGCACGATGCTTTCTTTCTTCATGTGTTATATTTTAGCTCGTTTATTTATTTATTTTATTTGCCAAATACTGCAGGCCCTAACTGGGCCCTAGCAGGAGGGGCGAAAAGAATACAATGCAGTGAAATATGAATTCATCAAAAGTATATGTTATATGTTGTTATGTATGTTATATTTCTATGTTATGCTTGTTATGTTATATTTCTATCATTTCTTTATTTTTATTTTATTTGACGTTTTATATTTTTATACACCAATACGCATGCGTCAGCAACAATCGGCTTTCCGTTCTGAGTAATTTGACACTTTTGAACCCATTCTTCAATTATTTCAATTAATCAATTACACATTCTAAAGTTTCTTCCTTAGCATCACCAAGCACTGGTTTTTCATTCCGACACCTTT
Organism: Amblyomma maculatum; assembly: GCF_055883805.1. Lineage (NCBI taxonomy): Eukaryota > Metazoa > Arthropoda > Arachnida > Ixodida > Ixodidae > Amblyomma > Amblyomma maculatum. The sequence continues at coordinate 24,876,074 of NC_139346.1, forward strand.
AAACCCTTACTTTCCAATTTTTCCTTTTTTTTCGTTTCTTTATTTCATCAATTGATCAATTAATTACAAAGATTTTGTTAACTCGTCATCGCCTATCGCACACCAATCAATATTCAATCACTGGAAGCACAAATCACCATGGCACTTTTTTTTTTTACGCAGTCCCCGATTATTTCCGAGACTAATGCCAACTACTGCGTCGACGGCATGGGAAGGAAAGTGCTAAGCGCCAGTCCAACTTACGTCAAATTACGCACGATCCTTTTGTCATAAAATAAAATGCATCCTCGCTCATTTCACCAGCCAAGTATCTTCCAGTGGGATGAGCGACGGTGATTGCGCAAACCAAGCAAACAAACTCGCGATGATCTCTCATAGCCGTTTAAAAAGGCGCACAGACAAAAAAAAAATCCACATTGCAGAACTCTGGATACTGTACCTGGATAGGGATGACGCTGCAGATTGTCGAGGGGCCCATGCACGACTCGTAGAGCAATTTATAACTGCGCTCCGCAGTGCGGCCGGTGGGCCCCGCCACGTCTCGGCTGTCAAAATACGCTTCTAGGCGTCGCTAACAGTAAACCGCCAGTGACCTAAGAGAGGCCCAAGCACAGCACACTAGGTTAAAACGTGAAAAGCGCGAACAGAATGGCGAGCGCTGACGGACGGACACGAAGCGAACGGATGGAGCGAACAAAATATGGCGGCCAGCGCGGGATCAGCGTGCCGCTCACGGTTGCCAGACGTACTTTTGTAGACCCTCTATTGGCCATTCAGCAGAGGAAGATTGAATACCGAAAGGCCAAGCAAGCAGCAGAGACGCCTGAACACAGAGGAAAGAACGTCTCAACCAGCAAGGACGCCAGGATGCAGAGCGTAACAGCTCAGATGGAGTCTTTGGAAGATCAAGGGGAACTGACGACAGTAGCAGAAGAGGATATAAAGGTTTGTTGTGTAACTGATCATACCATTCGAATGTCAGAAAGTTAATTTGCGACTCCAACATTTGAAGCAGGCTTCGTGAACAATACGTTTGAACACATGTGCAGTGTGTGTGAAAGACTGTGGCCGCGTGTTACTATACTGATCACCGGGCCGTCTTTCTTCTGTGCATGAAATAAAGAAATACGATGTGTGATGACCAGTGTCTCTTCATTGCTAATCAATATAGGCTCAACAATAGGCTCGGCAACATGTCGAAACCAGAGGAAAGTAGCTCTCGCTATGTATATCCTAGCATAGGCGAGCTAAGTCACTGCCATTTTTTTTTTTTTTTTTTTTGAGTTGTGTTCGTCCAACTGCTCGATGTGTGCATAAATCATGGTACCATGACTGAAGCCCATAAAGGATTGCGTGCGCGCAGCGTACAGCGACTGGCTCCGTGAGCAATCCCTGATGCAATCTCAAGAGAGCGATGCTTGAGGACATTGCGAGGCAGGTTCATAGCGAGTGGAAGGTCCTCCTGCTAGCAATAGTCGTGCGTGCGCAAGATGATTTTTTGTGGTTGGTGAACAGCGAGAACGAGCTGTTTTCCGACTCTGACGGCGAGAAGCCTATGACGTTCACGTCTCGTGTTGTGTTTGTGTGGGTCGATTTTGTTCCATTAAATGTTTAAGCAATTTTGAGACTCTTGTTCACTGCATTATTTCTTACGCACAATAAAATTGGCACCAAGTTTTTTTATGGTTTCTAGGCCTTAAATGTTACTGCGCGTTACAATCGGGGGCATGTTAGAATCGTGCAAATGCTGTATATACAGTAGCACATGCGTTAAGTGAGGTGTGTTAGATGACAGAGGATAATAAACAAAAGCACTGAGAAGAGGGTAATAGAAGGAAACATTGACAGCATAGCACCTTTGTCAACAGAAATCACGTCTACATACCTAAAGATCTGCTTTGTTTGGATGCCTAAATTACCTTTAATAGCCTTGTCAGCATAACTAAGAAAAATATTACTCAAAACAGGAGCCACTTTTGACCCAATACAACACATATAGGCCTGACGGGAAGCTGCATGAATACCCGCATACGGGAGCACAATACTTTGGATGGGGCCCCTTCCTCGATCTTGGCCTTGCACTACAGGGAATGCCCCCGTAAACCTCCTAATTCTAACGCAGAACCATATAGTCCACTCTATAATGGTACTAAGATCTTGTACAAGCACCGCAATAAACTAACTAGAGAAATCAGTGAAGCATTTCACATTCATAAAAACCCCGACACATGCGTTGGCACCCTATCTGTTCTCGTGTGTGACTGTGAAGTGCAGTATCTTGATCGTTAAGATTCAAGTTATCAGGTACCAGTGCTGTTAGTACTGCTCATGCGTGGTCTTGGTTGTAAATGGAGTATATATTTGTCTTCTTTCCAATAAAATCTTCAGTTGCTAGTCAGCGCTGGTTCCGTCTTCTCTCTTGTCTCCGTTGTTGCGCAGTTTTTTGTCTAATTATTCCATCGTCGTGGTTGATAAAGTCAGCTAGGCTGGCTTCGCCGCAAAACGACCAGTGTATTGAGCTCTGGGGGTGGTGGTAATAACTTTATCAAAACAGAGGAGTTTGGGACATGCATACCCCTGGGCCCCCGCACGGCCCCACAACACTCAGACGTTCATGTTCCCATGGTTCATGACGTCGGTAGCCCAGTCTGTGGCGAGCTGCTGCCGAACTGGGTCCTCAGAGTGCAGCAGGGTCTCCCAGTCCCCCCAGGTGGTAAGGTGCGTTCTTGATGCCGCCTGATGCGAGGTGGCATTACATGCGAAAGTGCATATTATTTGTGAGGCAAACTGTGAAATGTAGGGCAAATAAATATTTCTGCTGATATTTCCTCGCTCGCATTATATGCAGATGAATGCTTTTTTTCCCATTTTCGTTATCCCGATATTACACCTCGTATTATATGTGGGTCAGTACCGTGTGCTGGTTTTTAAGGTACATTCAGGTAGTGGAGGAAAATTGAACGGTCCTTTTGTGTCGGCTGCGATTGCTCATTGCAATTGTAGTCATAGACATTCTTCACATGTCACCTCATGTTTTATTGTTATGAAACTTATTGCCTGGTTCTCTTAACAGTTAACCAGCATTTTCTAATAGATTGTTGGTGCAGCAAGTTCAGTGTAACAAGATTGACTGCTGCAACACCTTTGTTTTGTGGAATTCTCAAATACATAAGTTTCAGTAGGAGTGGCATTGGGAAATCGAGAAGCTTTGTAATACTGAGGAATTCTCTACACGGAGGTTCGTTACTGCCTGGCTTAACTGCACTCTCCACCACAGAAATGTGCTGACTCACACATTGCTTGGGTAAGGGAAGGGAGTTGGCGAAGTACACTGTGCTATTACTGCCACATCCTTCCTACTGTCCAGATCTGGCCCCTTCTTACTTTTCTTGGTTGCAGACTTGCAGGGGTCGAACAGTGTTGCATGGCAGAAGTGCTAGAAATGATGTGTTTCATTGGAAGAATGCGATTTTAAGGATTTCTTATTAGGCTGTTTTGTGTACATTCGCATTAAATTTTTTATGACTATAGTGGGAATAGGGCTGACTCTGTATAGAACGTCAGAAACCCATCTACAGAACGATGGTTACTAGAATGAAAATAATGGAAATCCTCCACATTAATAGAGTGCACGATTGTAACCACAGGGTATACCTGCTCTTGTTCACTCAAAAGAAGCTGTGGGCTGGCTGGTAGAGCTATTGTCACTGTGTGCTGCCTCAGCCCACCAGCAAGCAGCCTAAACTGATGGGTCTCAGTTTCTCTGCCGCCACTTCGCACAGTGCCGTCGGGATCTGCGGGCAGCCACTGGTGGCAGCTCATCGGAGGAAGCCCCAGTAGGCCGTGGTGGGGTCCCCTCTGCGTCAGGTGGCTGCGAGCGGCTAGCCCGCGACTACGTTGAGTCCCTGCACCAGAATGCCCGGTCGACGCTGCTGTACGGCAAGAACAATGTGCGCGTACAGCCGCGCTGTCACGCAGGTGAGCCCCTGCCGGGCTATTTGTCCCTGCACCAGCTGGGGGGCACCCAGCTGGTGCTCAAGTGGACCCCCAACCAGCTGATGAACGGCACAACGAGCGGAGACAGCTCCTCGGGTGACTCACTTGGCAGCAGCCAGGACAAGAGGTGGGCTTGCTGATTTGGCATCTAGAAAGATGGGTAATGTGGAAGGCCGGTGATGTCCTAGCCAATGACCCTGAAATCTATTTCGATGTGCCTCACATGGGTAACATACTTTTTGTGCGGGTTATCTACACATGCGTAATATCTTAATGGCACATGGTGGAACCTGTATAGATGGCATTGCTCTGTAACATTTCCGCAGGAAACGCATGGGAAGGGGCCAAAATGGCGTTGCCACTGCCACGTCTTTGCATTCGTTTGGCAGGGACCCACATGTGGGCATCAATGATTGCTTTGTGAAGAGCTGAGCGGCAGCAAAAGCTGTCAAGCACGTCTCTTTGCTGCAATTACTCGAGCAGCAACATAAGTTTAGGGAGCAGACGAAAAGTTGTCATGCTGGCCTGCACTGTGTAGCTAGCCAGTGTACACCGTAAATTCTTTCTGCTCTTTTTTTTTAACCTCCTCATGCTAAATATAAAATGTCATGTTGTGTGATTAAGCTAGCTGTCTTTTATTTAATATCAGCGGCTGCAGTGGTCAACATTGATGCCGTGCAGTTTGCATGCCTCAGTTTTCTTCTTTAGGTGCACCTCTGGATTTCATAGTGCAGAGGAGAGTATATTTTTATTTATTGAGATCCTCTGAGTGTATTAAGCAGTTGGGTTGACAACTCCATTGTGGTGGCTGAATTTTCCTTTTGTCATGCTCTGTTTGTAGGCAACGGGCAATGAGGCTGCTGGGTGTTTTGCTGTGGCAGTTGGAGCGCAGGGCTGCCCACAGTCACAAACTGACATTGGCTTCCGGCGTTTCTACCACATCACTTGGATGTATCAAAACGATGGTTTAGAAAAACAGCAAAGGAACTCTAAATATTGGCCCAAGTGAACACGAGACCAGTTCTCTCACAAGATTGGTCCCATTAGTTGGGAACCATCATTGATGGCATTTGCATTGAGCCAGCTTGAATGCAGGTTCAGTCAGGACCAGGGAAACAGAATCCCACTACAGTTGCTTATCAAGCCAAGGTCCAGCTTATGGACAAGCTCGGCTATTTTCCATCCAGCAGGTTGCGGCACAGCAGGTCGACAGACTTGAAGAAAGGGCAGCAGGCTATGAGAAGGAAAAATCTTGGGTGTTAAGACATGATAAGATATCTGCCAGTTAATGACGATGTCAAACAGTCATGTGTAAGTGGCTGAGGTTAGGAAGCAAAACAGGATTCAATAGAGGGGTATGTGACAGCTCTTTGCTCTGTGGGGACATACTCTGCCTTTCTGTTGCCAAGGCTCCCATCTTAAAAATAAATATCCCCTCTTTTTATCCGCTCACTAAATTGAGGGGAAGTACTCTCCTGATCTTAGTGACAGTGATTATATTGTTCAAACAATTCTTTTATCAAAGCTCAGTGCACAATTCTATAGAACACATTTAACTGTACTGCTAGTTATTATCAGCAGTATCATTAAATGCTACTTTAAAAGGCATCATCTTCAGATACATCCATAATATTGCTAATGGGGTTTCTCTTAGGCTCCATGTTGGCTGGAATCGCCTTCCATGCAGCTATGATCCATTGCAGATTGTGTCTGACTAGTATTGGGTGCATCCAGTAAGTACGCTGGCACTATGTTTAGCAAAGTGCGCTTTGTTGGCTGCTTGTTGGGTTCGGTGTGCATTATGACCAACTTTGGCGATAGGGGACACTGTCTCGGCCCCTTTCTATATGTGCATAAAACGTGTACATCTTGGTCCTGCTTCTTTTTTTTTTTCCTATAAGGGACGGTGTGTTTGGGCTGGTGTTGATGACTATATTCCACCAGCGGGTGAGGTCCTACACGGGGCTCATTGAGCATGTGGGCTCCCCCCCCCACTTTGCCTCAAAGGGAGAATAGAAGAAATGTGGGCTGCTGGGCCTAGTGGTGCACATTTTCCAGAGCAAAAACTGGCAGGAAAGGCAGTGCACACGTCAAGTTTGAGCTGATTTCATCACTTTGAAATAAAAGCTTAACAAATATCTGCGTTAATAAATAACACAGAGATCGCTGCAAACAGAAGCAGTGGGATATTGGTGTGTGGGGATCTGCCCCCCGGCATGCAGTTGTGCAACTGAAATGGAAGGAATTGTTATGGCATGATCTGGCACGGTTTCTATACCCATAGAACATTAGGCTCTTGGGGAACTTTGGATGGCTCCTACCATTTGTATCCCAGGTTTCTCACCGTTAGGTTGCGTGCCTCATTCTGTTCTTTATACACGCATTCTAAGTGTGTTGTGGGGTCCTTGTGCTGCTTAACCCTTTTCCCTGCACAACATAGCATTCTTGTCAGCACTGGCTCTCTTGCTCTCTGTCTTGGTGACAGCTTACAAGTGTGCTAATTATCCTGGTCAGGTGGAGCAAGGCAGCTGCGAGTGCAGGCTCCATCAGCCTGGCATATTCCATGCAGAAAGAGGCAATTGTTACAGTTTTGGTTCGTGTTTGTTCGTGGTGCCACCCTGTGCCGGCGCGATAGAACTTGCGAGGCAGCAAGGCAATAAAAATGACACGGCTCGGGGAGTCGTTCGTTACGCAGTGGAGCGCGGTGCATCATTGTCCGTTTCTTGGAGCCTAGCCGTTGACGGCGACCGCCGAGCCGGTCCGCCTCTCGGCATTGCTCGGTCTACCAACTCGTAACAAGTGGCGACGAGGAAAAAATTCAAGTTCAAGTTCGTCTTTCATCCGCCCCCTTCTATGCACGTGAGTTCGTTGTTCTGACGAGTCAACGCGCAAGAATTCTGTCATGCCAATGTTCGGCACCCTCGAAGCGTTCGATGGAGGAGGGGGGAGAGATGCGTGGCCTTGCTACGTTGATCGCCTTGAAGCTTTTTTCATTGCGAATGACATCGCAGAAGAGAAAAAGAAGTCAGTCTTCTTTAGTTGCTGTGAACAGAAAACGTATGCTCTCTTGTGGGATCTCGTGAAGCCCACCCAACCGCAAGACAAAACCTTGCAAGAAGTTCTTTCTGTTCTTGGTGACCATCACTGTCCGAAGCCATCTGCTGTCACGCAGCGTTTTAGGTTCAACACACGTGTTCGCGTGGAGGGCGAGTCAGTCAGTAACTTTGTGGCGTCGCTCAAAAGCCTTTCGGAACATTGCAGCTTCGGAGCTGAGCTTAGCAACATGTTGAGGGACCGCATTGTCTGCGACATCAACGACACAGCCGTGCAGATGAGGCTGCTCGAGAAAGCAGACCTTACGTATGAAGACGCTGAAAAAACTGCACTTGCCATGGAAGCTGCGAAGAAAGATGCCAGCGAGATAGCGAGCTCAAGCCAAAGTGCGCTGCCCACTTATCAAGTCGCGGCATCAAAGGGGTGTGTCACATGCTACCGCTACGGGGACAAACACCTCGCGTCCGTGTGCAAGCACATCAGTAGTTCGTGCAATTACTGCAGGAAGCAGGGACACATTGTTCGAGTGTGCAACTCGAAGAAAAAGCACGCTTCATCATGGAAGGGAAAATTCACAAAGCCTCATGCGTCCGCACCTGGAACGCATCCAGTCAACACTGTTGACAACGATGTTTCTGCCGATGTGTTCGACATGTGGCCAGTCAACACCGTCGCGCCGTCACCACCCTTCACTGTGACAGTTAGCGTTTGCGGTAAGCCGCTCTGTATGGAGCTGGATACCGGTGCGAGCGTTTCTGTCATGGGAAAAAATCAGAAGCTGCTACCGTCAGTACCTGTCATGCCGTCTGATGTACTCCTGCGAAGCTACTCGGGTGAGGTCACACAAGTTCAAGGTAGAGTGAATGTCACAGTGCAATTTCGTGACAGAAAAGCAGTACTACCTTTATTCCTGACTGGGGAACATTCACCTACACTTCTGGGCCGGAACTGGATTCTAGAACTGGGCATTGACATTGCTCGCGTGGAAGCAGACGTTCATGCTGTTTCTGATGTTGAGGACATTCTTCAAGCGTTTCCTGAGGTGTTTGAACAGAGCCTGGGAACTTTCAAGGGTCCAGAAACCACAATCCATGTTCCACAAGATGCTGTACGCAAGTTTTTCAAGCCACGCCCACTGCCCTTTGCCTTGAAGGACGGGGTGTCACAAGAGCTTCAGCGCCTACTGAGGGAAGGCATCCTGGAGCCAGTCACTTCTTCAGCTTGGGCTGCACCAATTGTTCCAGTGGCCAAGAAGGATGGACGCGTCAGGATTTGCGGAGATTTCAAGGTTACCGTTAATCCAGTGGCTACGGTAGAAAAGTCCTCAATTACCTGTGGGCCATGCTGTCAGGAGGTGAGAAGTTCACGAAGCTGGATTTGAGGGACACCTACCAGCAAATAGTTCTTAACAAAGAATCTAGAAAGTATGTCACAATCTCCACACACATGGGATTATTCCAGTATACACGTCTCCCTTTTGGCGTGTCATCGGCACCAGCCTTGTTCCAAAGGGAGATGAAGAACCTTTTCCAAGGGCTGCCACATGTTGCAGTATATTTCGATGACATCCTTGTCACTGGCTCGAATAACTCAGAGCATCTTCGCAACCTCAGTGCGGTCCTATCTAGACTCCATGATGTAGGACTTAAGTTAAAGTTCGACCGGTGTCATTTTTTCGTCCGACAAGTTGAATACCTCGGGCACGTCATGAGCAAACAAGGCCTGTCTCCAAGTTTGAGCAAGGTATCTGCCATCCTTCATGCACCTGCACCCCGGGACGTCAAGGAGCTTCAAAGTTTTTTGGGACTTGTGAACTTCTACAGGCGGTTTCTACCGAACCTTTCCGCACGCCTCCGCCCTTTGCATTTGCTTCTCATGAACGAGAAGAAATGGGTGTGCATTCAATGCAGTGAAGCAGTTAATAATATCCGCCCCAGTCCTAGTACATTTCGACCCAGGGAAGCCACTGTGTCTCAGCTCCGATGCCTCTCCATATGGGATCGGCGCAGTTTTGGCACACCGAGAATCTGTTGGTCGAGAACTGCCCATTGCTTTTGCCTCCAGATGTTTGTCTTGTGCAGATCAAAACTACAGCCAACTTGACAAAGAGGCATTAGCCTTTGTATTTGGTGTTGAAAAGTTCCATCAGTACTTGTGGGGCACTCCTTTCACTGCTTATACGGATCACAAGCCGCTACTAGGATTACTAAATGATGACAAACCCATTCCAGTGCAAGCATCACCACGACTAGTCAGATGGGCATTAAAACTTTCTGCATACAAGTACAACCTTGTGTACAAGCCTGGTCTGGACTTAGGTCATGCGGATGCTCTCAGTAGGTTGCCGTTGCCTGCAAACAACGTGGATCTACCTGCACCTGCTGAACATGCTGAACAAGCATGAACATTGGTTCATGCTTGAACAAGCATATCCAGGATTGTCGTCACCTGCCATTGTGGCACAAGCTACAAAAAATGATCCATTCCTGAGCCATGTAGCTCTTGCTGTCCTGAGAGGGGAACAACTTCCAGCAGAACCAGAAGGAAATCCATTCACAGCAAGGAGCAGCGAACTCAGCCTCCACGAAGGTTGCTTGCTGTGGGGTTCCTGAGTTGTTATCCCAAAATCTTTGCAAGCCCAAGTCCTAATGATACTTCATGCTGGGCATCCTGGCATTGAGAAAAGCAAGACAATTGCCAGAAGCCACATCTGGTCGCCGGGAATTGATGGAGACATCGCTAAGAGTGTAAACAGCCGTGAAACCTGCCAAGCTTACCTGCGTGCACCGCAACGCAATCAGCACACGCCATGGCCGTTTCCACAGAGGCCCTGGTCAAAGCTTCACGTTGACTTCGGGGGCCCATTCGTGGGTCATACAGTCCTGGTCATTGTTGACGCCTATTTGAAGTGGGTCGAAGTTTTTCCAGAGGCGTTAACGTCAGCGGATGCTGTTGTCAGTGCTTTGTGAACAGCATTTGCGCAGCATGGGCTGCCGGATCTCATCGTGTCCGACAATGGGCCTGCCTTTGCAAGTGAACAGTACTTGGAATTCTTGACACGTAATGGAATACGTCGCATGCTTATGCCTCCCTACCATCCAGCTTCGAATGGTGCGGCAGAGCGCGTCGTACAGACTGTCAAGAACAAGATGAAGAGTGGATCCGGATCTTTACAAACTCAGATTTCGCGGTTTTTATTTCATTACAGAACCATGCCACATGAAGTCACAGGCAGAGCACTGTGTGAAATGCTCATGGGAAGGATTTTCAAGACACCTTTGGATGTTCTTCGCCCAAATCTACACACTTCAGTGCTGCTGAGACAGTTGAAGCAGAAACTACAGGCCGATAAAGGGTGCCGTTCTTCTCTATTGCCGAATGTGGGTGACAACGTACTCGCAAGGAACTTTCGTCGGGGGCCACCGTGGGTACCCGCACGTGTCACAAGCACCACAGGTCAGTCAGCAGCTACAGTCTGTCTCAGTAGGGAGTTTTAGAATAGGGGAACCTGAGGCTTGGGGCCCCCAAGGAAATAGAGCGCGGCAGAGCAACGTGCTAGCCGAGCGGCGAGTTTTAGAATAGGGGTTTTCTGGACGCAGCGGAGCCGGGCTTGCGTTCGTCGATTGCAGCGCCACGACGGTAGCCAAGGAGAAGCATTTTAATATATAAAAGCCAACAACGCTATCTTATTCGTCAAAAAGTACTATTATTGTACAAACACTATCTTAAGACTACCGGTTATATAAACCATTTTCGTCAGACAAGGCGAAATCGGCCAATTGTCAATCCAGGCCGAGACCGGAAAACATGCCGGGAAACCTCATTTGAACCATGATTTGAACCTTCCGCGCTTTTCGCTGTCTGGTCCCCATGGCAACCAAAGGAGGTGAACTCGCTAAGCCTAGCAGCTTGGTAAATCCGGAAGCAATCTGAAAATATAGTGCGTTTTATCGCTAAAATTTGGTTGTGCGGGCATCATGGGACATAGCATAAGCTTCGTTGGCCTTTCGTTTTCCTTGAACGCGTGACACCATGGAGCGGTGACGGCGAATGTGTGCCGAGGCGAGCGGCCGCCGCTTGGCCGAACGCCGCCATGTTGCCGTAACCCAAGCGACCCAATGGCGGCTTGGGGCGAACGCTATTTCTGAAAAATAGGGGCCGCCCCTAGCGTTAATCCAAGACCCCAAGCGCGCCTTATGTTCTGCGCATGCGCATTTCGACGCCCCAAGCTCCTTGGGGCCCCCTATTCTAAGACTCTCTAGTAACGGTACTCTCTGGCATAGGCATGGCGACCACCTACGTCCTCAAGTCGAAGAAATCGCTGAGCCAACCACTGGACTACGGAGGCCTGGACCTACTGGAACACAGGGCGTTTCCAGCCACCCATCAACTGAGCGTGACACCAGCTTGGCTGTTTCTGTGGACTCTGACCCCACCGTGAGTGCTACTAGTGGCACAGAAGAGACAACTGTGAACATGACTGGTGGTACAGAAGAGACTGCTATGAACTCTCCCAAGTCAGCGTGCAGCACGCCTCAGTTGCGAAGAAGCACGAGAAGCTGCAAGCCAGTACAGCGCTACTCTCCATAACGCTCTTCTTGAACAAGCTAATGGGGGAGGACTGCTACAGTTTCGGTTCGTGTTTGTTCGTGGCGCCACCCTGTGCCGGCGCGATAGAATTTGCGAGGCAGCAAGGCAATAAAAAGGACACGGCTCGGGGAGTCGTTGTTCGTTGCGCAGTGGAGCGCAGTGCATCATTGTTCACTGAAGGCACCCAATTTTGTCCCATCTTCGCTGCAGAGGTAAAATCAAATAGCAGCATACACTGCTACGCACATGCAATGAACAAAGATATGGCACCTTTATCTGACATCATGTATGTGCAGCATAAAGACTGATGCCAAGAAACATCTTTCTTGCGCATTTTAAAACTTCAACAAGCACATACTTCTACAGCATAATGTGCGTAAAAAAAAAAAACGAGCTTAAACTTACTTCTCGCGACGAACAAGCCGAATGCAACACGGCTGCTGTGCCGTCTCCCAATGCCACTTTGGGAAGCCAGAAATTTGTTTTAGCATGCAAATTCATGTAAGTATTGCTGCAGCCTACAACGCAGTAGTGTGTCTGGCTCACTTTATGAGCCATTTGTGATTGGGAAAGAGGCACAGAGCTCATTCGCAACGACACGCACAGCACGGCACAGCTGTGCAGGCGCCGTCATCTGCTTCAACCTTCATGACAGGGACGCGCTTGCCGCTACAAGTGGTGCGCATGTCGCACCGGAGTTAGATGCGCAATGTGCCTATTGCCATCATCATCAGCTGGACTATACCCACTGCTGGGTGAAGGCCTCTCTCATATCTCTCCAGTTAACCCGACTCTCTGCCAACTGCATCCACTCGACCCCTGCGAACTTCTTGACCACACCCACCCACCTAATTTTCTGCCACCCCCTACTACGCTTTCCTTCCCTTGGAGTCGGGTTTGTTACCCTCTCAGACCACCGGTTGTCTTGCCTTTGCATTACATGACCTGCTGATGCCCATTTCTTCTTGATCTCTAATATAAAATCATTGCCTTCCATTTATTTTCTGACCCATTTCGAACGCTTCCTGTCTCTGTACGTTACACTTACAAATTTTCATCGTTCCATAGCTCTCTACGTGGTCCTCAATTTAAATTGAACTCTTTTGGTTAAAGTGGTACTGTAGCCAGTTGTAATTTAAAAAAAGAATGTTAGAAGGGTGCACTTAAGTCTCTTTATTGATCTAATATTTAGGGGAATCCCCAAGGTGGAGTAGATTTGTAATAGAGGAGTAATTACTCATTGACATCCACCCAAGCACAGCCATACGGCTACAAAGGAAAGCTAGCTTTCTCCGAAACTTCGTAGTTAAAGAAAAATTCGTCCTGGTCGGGGGATTGAACCCAGGACCCCCGCCTTTCCGGGGCTGTTGCTCTACCAACTGAGCTAACCAGGATACATTGTTGGGCGAGTTGGTACTTATTCATTATTAATTCAAACAGCGTGAATATGAAGACAAAGGACAAGATAAAAGAAAGCCACAGTACAAGCGCTGACTCACAACTATGCCTAAGCCCTTTACTCCAAGGCCCAGAAAAAACAAACATGAAGAAAACGAAACAATCACGTGAAACAACCCCTGGGTACACCTGCTGCATAAAAAGTCACTTAAAAAAGACACCTCTTTGCTTGAAAGTGGAAGAGAAGTCTTGCTGACACACTTATTGTCCGTTGAAATAAAATATTATTCCACTATTTCTCTCGTTATCTTCTCTTTGTGGTGATACAAAATCCTAACCTTGCCAAACTTAGGAGTGCACTTCTTCTTCTCCTTCTTCATTACTTCACATGTATGGCAATGTGACACCAGAAACGCTTTGTCCTTTCCACTTTCCAAGTTATTCAGGTGTTCCTGTAGTCTCTTATTAATACATCGTCCTGTTTGTCCTATATAACAGGCTCCACAAGAGAGTGGAAGCCTGTACACAACACCTGTCTTGCATCCAACAAATGGGTTTCTATGTTTCACCCCACATTTTTGCCACTTCGCTTCTCTTTCCCTTTGAATAGCCGGGCAAATCCTCTTCATCTTGAGCGGGGCAGTCAATGCGACGTCAACACCGTACATCTTGCCTACATTCTTGAGGCCATGTGCAATTCTGTGCACATACGGTACCACCGCAACTTTCCTCTTCCTCTCACCCATGCTGGGCAGGGATTTCAGTCTGTGCGTTCTTTTAAGGCTCTTCAGTACCCGGCAACTGGCCTGATTAATAACCGACTCCCGATAACCGGCCTTTGCAATTCTTGTCACTTGTCTTTCAAAACTCTTGCCCATGCTGTGGTAACAAGATTTTTTCAACGCATTTAAAAAGCATGTGTTGATCATCCCATTCTTCACTAATTTGGAATGCCCCGAATTGGAGCTTAGCAAGGGCTTCATCGATCTCGGGTTGTATTCCCAACAAACGTGATCATCACCGAATTGAATCAATAAATCTAAATACTGTAACCGATCTTCCACTGGTTCTTCAACAGTAAATTCCAGCCCGGATCCACACTCAGTAAAAACATCCATAATGTCCCTCATTCGTTGATTGAATCCTTCACGGTCTGTGAATACTAAAAAGTCATCCACATACCTGAAGGTGGAATGATGTAGGCCCTCCAAGTTATCCTTCAGGTGTCTGTCCACATACATTAAGAAGATGTCACTCAAGACCGGTGCAACGCTTGACCCAATGCATACTCCAGCCTATGAAGGTGGACTCCAGGTAAAACCTCAAAAGTTCAAGGAAACTTCGAACACTTACACCTGAGGCATCAATGAAGTCACATTCATTATTGTCTTCAGTAATGCACATTTGAACACGCTTAAGGAGGCAGTCATGGGGGAGGCTATAATACAAATCCTTGACATCCATGCTGAAGCCAACACATTTTCTTGGGTTGTGTTCTTTGAGGAATTTTTTGCTGAGAGTCAGTTTCAAGAAAAAGCGGAGACTGCTGTTGAGAAGAATTTCAAGAGGTTTCCTATGAAGGCGACCATGATAAAAGAGAGGGCTATGGCTCTACTAGGTGATCTTGGGCTTGAACGGATACGTGAATAGGTGAAACAATGCAAGCAATTACATTTGGAAGTATTCTTTTCGGCAAAACCCCATAAACAAGATGTTCCGTTCAAAGCCATCGTATCTGAGAAGAGCACGTGGCAGCACCTCTTCTCCAAATATTTGCAGAAACACCTTTCCTCGTTGACTTTATCAGACCCCCTAAGGCTACCTAACTCTGAAGCCCTTGTTGAATTCCTCAAAGAACACAACCCAAGAAAATGTGTTGACTTCAGCATGGATGTCAAGGATTTGTATTATAGCCTCCCCCATGACTGCCTCCTTAATCGTGTTCAAATGTGCATTACTGAAGACAATAATGAATGTGACTTCATTGACGCCGCAGGTGTAAGTGTTGGAAGTTTCCTTGAACTTTTGAGGTTTTACCTGGAGTCCACCTTCATAGGCTGGAAGAACAAGCTGTATACGCAGAAGGCTGGAGTATGCATTGGGTCAAGTGTTGCACCGGTCTTGAGTGACATCTTCTTAATGTACGTGGACAGACACCTGAAGGATAACTTGGAGGGCCTACATCATTCCACCTTCAGGTATGTGGATGACTTTTTAGTATTCAGAGACCATGAAGAATTCAATCAACGAATGAGGGACATTATGGATGTTTTTACTGAGTGTGGATCCGGGCTAGAATTTACTGTTGAAGAACCAGTGGAAGATCGGTTACAGTATTTAGATTTATTGATTCAATTCGGTGATGATCATGTTTGTTGGGAATACAACCCGAGATCGATGAAGCCCTTGCTAAGCTCCAATTCGGGGCATTCCAAATTAGTGAAGAATGGGATGATCAACACATGCTTATTAAATGCGTTGAAAAAATCTTGTTACCACGGCATGGGCAAGAGTTTTGAAAGACAAGTGACAAGAATTGCAAAGGCCGGTTATCGGGAGTCTGTTATTAATCAGGCCAGTTGCCGGGTACTGAAGAGCCTTAAAAGAACGCACAGACTGAAATCCCTGCCCAACATGGGTGAGAGGAAGAGGAAGGTTTTCGTTGGTGCCGTATGTGCACAGAATTTCACATGGCCTCAAAAATGTAGGCAAGAGGTATGGTGTTGACGTCGCATTGACCGCCCCGCTCAAGATGAAGAGAATATGCCCGGCTATTCAAAGGGAAAGAGAAGCGAAGAAGCAAGAATGTGGGGTGAAACATAGAAACCAATTTGTTGGATGCAAGACAGGTGTTGTGTACAGGCTTCCACTCTTTTGTGGAGCCTGTTATATAGGACAAACCGGACGATGTATTAATAAGAGACTACAGGAACACCTGAACAACTTGGAAAGTGGAAAGGACAAAACGTTTCTGGTGTCACATTGCCATAGATGTGAAGTAATGAAGAAGGAGAAGAAGAAGTGCACCCCTAAGTTTAACAAAGTTAGGATTTTGTATCGCCACAAAGAGAAGATAACGAGAGAAATAGTGGAATCATATTTTATTTCAACGGACAATAAGTGTGTCAGCAAGACTTCTCTTGCTCTTTCAAGCAAAGAGGTGTCTTTTTTAAGTGACTTTTTGTGCAGCAGGTGAACCCAGGGGTTGTTTCATGTGATTGTTTCGTTTTCTTCATGTTTGTTTTTTCTGGGCCTTGGAGTAAAGGGCTTAGGCATCGCTGTGAGTCAGCGTTTGTACTGTGGCTTTCTTTTATCTTGTCCTTTGTCTTCGTATTCGTGCTGTTTGAATTAATAATGAGCTAACCAGGACTCTCAGCAGTACAGATGGCTTTCAGCAGATCAGATGGCAGATAGTTTTCCTTTGTAGTCGTGAGACTGCGCTTGTGTGGATGTTAGTGAGTAATTACTCCCTTATTATATAAGTCTTATTATCTACAGAAGTGCAAAAGCATTGCTATTTCCATGCTGTGCCTAGTTCCGTTATGAAATCGTTCTGCATTTTATTGCTTTTCTGACTTCTACAACTGCAGTTTTACTTTGCTTTAGTTACCTACTTTACTTTTTATTAGTGGTTCTTTACTTTGATATTTTTTTATTTTTGTACAAGTGTGCTGTGTGCGTTCGGCCTCCGTTTACACTTCCCTTCTCCTAGTACTTCTGAAGTAATAGTTTAGTATTGCGTTTGGTTGGGGCAAGGAAGGATGATGGTTTGAGTCCTTTTTTGGACATTATTCACTTATTTTTTAAAATTTTCTTCTTCATGGGGACACTTTGTGGTGACAACTCGTGAGGCAAGAAATGGTTTCCCATTAAAAAGTGTCCCTCAAAGGCCCCTCTTGGATTGCAAGCGGGGCACTGCAGGATGTGGCCAGTGAAAGGAGGGTCACCACACCTTAATCAGGTTAGCTCGGGTCAAAACACTATAGACACCAAATTTTGGTCACAATTTTCTTTTTGTTAATGATGCGTAAGTCATTCCTGTATATCAATCCGCACGCAGTTTTTGCTTATGACTACTAAATAGTTTATAATTGAATTTTATTTTCTCACTAGTTCCGGTTTTGATATCTGAGAGATGGCTGGGGCGTCACAATCATGTCTTGATGCGCGGCATGAAAACACAGTTATATAATCCCTCATTCTTCAGTTGTAATGTTTCCTGCTCTTGAGGCAGGCTGGCTTTACCATTCTAGTGAATTCAAATGACACAGCAATGATTATATCACTGTATTTTCATCCCTCACGTAACCCAGACTTGCCTGTGACGTCACAGCCATTGCTCGGCTCTTGGAACCGAAACCAAAACAGGTGAAAAAAAAAAAATTCGATTATAAATTATTCAGCAGTCGTAGGCAAATATGACGTGGTGATCCATGTACAGTAATGTCCTAGGCATCATTACGAATGATAATACACAAACCCAAAAACGAGGTGTCTATACTCCTTTAATGACATTCTAGTCGAGAACAAGAATAAATGGGCATGGGCAGGGAATGTAGTGTGAAGAAATGACAACCAATGAACCCTAAGGGTAATACATTAGATTCCAAGGGAAAGCAAGCATAGCAGGGCGTGGCAGAAAGTTAGGTGGGCAGGTGAGGTTAGGAAGTTTTCTGCGGTTAAGTGGTGTGGGGTTGTAATACCGGGGAATAATTATGTTCTCCTTGCTTATTTATGGCTGATTGCCCAAACCGGCAGTCAGCCATGAATAAGTCTGCAGTCGGCAGTCGACCCACCCTGTAATCATACGCGCTACCGAGCATGGGCCATGCTCTTGGGAACAAAAGAGCCACATGTGTTGACAACGCAGGCATATATTGCTGCAATAACAATAGCGCCCTATATCAGTAAAACATGGTAATGAATTTAGGTCGTCCGACTCACCATTGAAGTTACGGGGGAACGTTCACGCACACTAGGGCAGGGGATATGCTCCAAGGCCAGAGCGGAGCTCACGGTGATGTGTGATAGATTACCTACTACGGGAAGCCGACCTCAAAGGGGATAATGTGAGGTTGGTCCCTACAGAATGTAGACAGTGCAAAAAAAAAAAGAGACGAGGATGTATAAAGAGCACAAACGAGTGCTGACTTTCAACTGATGCTTTATTGCTTGTCCCGTGAAAATATATACACTGGGAACAACCAACCAACCAACAATACACAGATTCATGTATTGCACCTGTGCTAAGTGATCTTCTTTTAGCGCAAAAAGACAAGAAGCTGAGAAATCGCTTGGAAGGGTTGAAGGTTGTGCAGTGCTTCCGTTTCGTTGATGATTTTCTTGTCCTGATTGACACTAACGCTATTTACTTTGAAAGAATTATGCCCGACATTAAAGCTATTTTTGAAGAGTGCCTTCATCTGCTGAATTTAACCTGTGAACTTTGTAAAGATAACGCGATCAGGTTTCTTGACCTCAAGCTGTCGTTTTTGCCTAGCCATACATGCTGGATGCAGGAACAACGAAACAGTAAACCGTTGCTTCCATTTGCATCATCTCATTCTAAACTAGTGAAAAGAGCCGTTGTCAAGACTTGTTATATTAATGCACTTAAGAAGTCGTGCTTTCATTCCATAAAAGACAGCTTCGGTTATCAAACCCAATGCCTAGTGAGTGCCGGGTATCCCAAGCAGCTGCTTGTTACAACAGCAGAATCAATTCTTTCAAGATTAAAGTCAAAGAAAAGGAACGAGGACGAGGCGCCACCTGCAACCGTTCAGAAAAAGAAGTAACAGTTCATACTTTCACGGCCTCTCACACAAAGAAATTAAGAAGTTGAGTAAATGTCAGAGTCGCCCTTTCAGCACCTAACAAGCTGGGGATGATATGCAAGAAGGTAAACAGTGCTCTGTTCGTAGCGCAGTGTTGCACAGTAAGGCACAAAAATCAATTTGTGCCCTGTCAGGAAAGCGTTGTGTATTTCGTTCTGCTTTCTTGTGGGGAACAGTATATCAGGCAGAAGGGACGATGCCTCAGTGAGCGCCTCAAAGAGCATCACAACAGTGTGTACGAAGCAGTGAAAGGGCACCTGGGCATTCACTGCTGGGACTGTGATAATTGCACGCCACACTTTGCTTAAACGAGAGTGATAAAGAAACACCGTAATCAGCTAAACCGAGAAATTCTGGAAGCCGTTATAATCGCGAGGTTAGATGATGCTTGTGTTAGTGCTGCTTTGGTGGCACTAACAGCGAAAGAATTGAGGTTTTTGAATGCAAGGCAATGACGTCGCTGTTGTCATTCGCAGCTGAAGATATTATGTATCTATTTATGTGATTGTCATTACAGTAAAACTTCGTTACAAGAGACACTCAAGGGAACCCAAAAAGGTGTCTCTTGTAACCAAGGTCTCTTGTAACCAAAAATTCTTATCAACTCGTATGTGCGACAGTTTAGATTCCCTTAATTAAATTCTGTTCCATATCAGTGTCCTATTTTGTTGCAATATGTCAGGAACCAAGAAAGAGTGCCTCCTTTTGACTGGGAAGTCAAAATGTCCTTACTGTTTCAGCCACTGTCATCACATTTCTGTGTGACTGAAACAACAGGGACATTTTGACTTCTCAGTAAAGAAGAGACATTCCTTCTTTGTTCCTGACGCATTGCAACAAAACAGGACACTGATATGGAACAGAATTTAATTAAGGGAATCTAAACTGTCACACATACGAGTTGGTACGAGTCTGCTGCATTGCATGAGTGTGCCTGGGTTAATTGCGTCTCTTATAAATAGTGATGAAATTACTTTAGGGACCTGCAAAGGTTATCCTTAGTAACAGAGTGTCTCTTGTAACCATGTCTCTTGTATGCAATGTTGTTAACATGGCAAACATAGGAAAACCAACCAAACCATTTTCAAGTGCCTCTTGTAACCGAGTGTCTCTTGTAACCATGTCTCTTGTAACGAGATTTTACGTACGTTGTCTTATTTTGGTTGTTCCCAGTTTATATATTTTCACGGGATAAGCAATAAAGCATCATTTGAAAGTCAGCACTCGTTTCTGCTCTTCATACGTCCTCGTCTTTTTTGCACTGTCTATACTCAATGGATTACCAACTTGCCCAAGCATCTGTTTTAGCTGGTCCTCCCAGTCCCCACATACAGTTAGCACAGGAGTGGAAGAGTATAGGAGAGGCCTTTAGTTTACAGTGGGTATAGCCTGGCTGCTGGTGCTGAATCAGATTAACTCTGAGGATCGATCGATGCTGTGGCTGAAGGGTCTCCTTTGAGGGGCACCTGCCACTTTTATTTGAGTTTTGTCTGACCATAGGTTGATGTGCACCTAAGTATCGGTATAGTATGGGTGTAATGAGTAACCAGAAGAAGCTGGTTACTCATTAAACTGGGTTGCATATGTGTCATTGTTTTGCACCTAACAGATTTTTTTCTTTGCTCACTGCTGTGATTCATTTTGCACTTGCCCTGTTGTGCTGCCTCAAGGTATTCAGCCACCATGGTGGTCTTGACACAAACCCTGTTTTGCTGCAGTGTGTATTGGGACTATGCCCTGAGCGTCAACATGGAGGACATTGTCTACCTGCACTGCCACCAGCAAGGTGAGGCACTGGGTCACCCCATTTCTTCCCTTGGAGTTTCTCTAGGAAGAGTGGCTGAGAGGCGTACCATTGTGGAGCTGCGTGATGGCATTTTTCATGTGCCCGTGACAGATTTGACCCAGGCCACCGTGAGCTTCAATGCCACAGTGTTCTTGCAAGTGACTACAGTCAATTTGCATTAATTCGGGTTTTAAGAGACCAGGAATATTGTTTAAGTTAACTGAAAGTTCAGATTATCAGATGTTCCTAAAATTAAAAAAACTGTCAAAAACCGTTTGCATCACAGTAGTTTTATTTGATGAATACCTGTATGATGGTTATCTGCATTTGAGAGGAAACAAAAATGATGGTGGTTTTTCCCACTTTTATTGAGTGTTTTGTTTTGTGCGCACTGTCAGGGACATTGAACAAAAAGAGCTTCAAAATCGTAAACGCCTCCGCCACCCTTTTCGCACTGCAATGCATCAGCAGTGGGGCCTCTTTGCAAAACAGCCCTGTCGTGTTTTGAGGATGCTTCACTACACAGTCCACGCAGTGAAGCATCGCATGTCCAGCGTGCAGTTTCTGCGTACCGGAAACAGTGTGTGGATGCACGCGAAGGATATGCGCAGACATTAAAGCAGCATGACGCTTTTCCAAAATATAAATAAAAAAACAGGATGCAGCAAGTAGTGTCCGGAACTGTATTACTTTATGATGCGCATGCCTCGTTGCAGCCACGGGATGGCATGAAATTAAGAAGAGGGAAACTGAAACTCTGTGACTGAGCTATATATATATAGTATCAGAGCAACCTCCGATCATAGTTGTTCCTGCCGTAGTGCGCAACATGAAGTTGGCAGGCACCATTGTTTCATGTGATTGAGGTTTGGAGAGGCCTATTTCAGTGATCGATAGCTGCATGCATCATACCATGATGCAATTGCTTGTTCGAATTAACCGGAGAAATGCCCGCTCGTGCCCAAATTAATAAGCATCCGATGCCATTAACTTAGGTACGTGGGTAATGACTTCTAGTTTCAGTTATCTGCTTTTAGCTCGAATTATCCGAATTTCTCAATGAATGGGCAAGGTGGCTAGATATCTGTGTTACGCACACTGCCTGTGGTGGGAGTGCCTGCTTGTGGGGAGGGTAACAAATGCGCTGCAGGAAGAGCAAGATAAAAGATACAATGGTCACCCCGTTGGGTGCCACAGGTGAAGGCTAACAGGGACGTTCTTGTGCTGCAGTGGGCATAGCTTGCTCTCCAGACACATCTTTAGTGCTAACCCTTAACTTCAACCTTTAACAAATGATCACTAGTTCCACCAGAGGACACATCTTAGACCTTTAGCTCGCAACTCGCCTGGACAATTTATAAACTATAACTGCCCTTCTTGGATTAAGCGATCATAACCTCGTCCACATCTTCATTGCCCTTCAGTTAGAAAAGCAATCACCAGCAAGCAAACTAATAAAAGACTGCAATAGGGCTGATAGTGCTGCGATTAACAGTGATCTTACACAATTTTTCGACAACTTTCATTACTCTCGTTTGTACCGCACATCGAACAAAACCTGGAAGCTGTTCAGAAGCACCCTGCTGACACTGGAAAGAAAGCACATTCCAACGATATTTATAAAATCAGATTGCCAAAATCAATGGTTCAATATGCGCCTAAAGTCTCTCCTCGGCAAGAAGAAGCACCTGTTTCGCACAGCAAAACAGAACAGTAATGACCCAGGTTGAAAAAGTATCGCTTATGCGCCCAACAGTAGCCGCCAAACTTAAAAATGCCAAAGATAAGTTTTACTTTCAAGACCTACTATCAATCCTTCTCTCTAATTCCATCAAATCTGGCGCATGCTGCCTAGCAGACCACAAAATCTCATCGTACAGCTCCTGGATCCTGATGGCTACCTTTTCGAAAGCGATGAATGCCATCACCGTTCTGAACAATTACTTTACATCTGTTTTCTCCGCTGCTAATCTTCAGACTAACGAACTCAATCCTAAATTCCATGCCAAGAAATGCCCAGATTGAAATTAATCTGGAAGCTATATCTCAGCTTATTGCTTCACTTAAATTATCAACATTACTTGACAGCTATCAAATCAATAGCAAGCTACTAAAAAATACAATTGCTTCATCCAGCCAAATACTATATTTAATTTTCACGAAATGTTTAGAAACTGGAGTCATCCCCATGACTGGAAAATGGCTCAAATCACACCCATATTTAAGGCCGGTGACTGCATGTATCTCTCTGACTAGTATACTGTCTAAACTACTCGAGCATATCATTTTTTCCTATCTAATGACTTACCTAAAAACTATTAATTTCTTCATTTTGAATCAGCAAGGATTTAGGAAGCAGCCTCCATGCAAAACACAGCTCGCTGAATTCAGCCACGACATACTACAGTACTTAGATGACCTTGTCCAGATCGATGCCATCTTTATAGACTTTTTGAAAGCATTTGATCATGTCTCCCATTACCATCTTCTTTTAAAATTCTCGTAGCTTGGTATTCCAGAAAATTTGCTTCCTGACTGGAACATTTCTTAAAAGGACATAAACAGTTCGTAAACTTAAATAAAGCACAACAGAGACACCACAATCAGACAAGCTTTACATAAGTTTATGAGCATGAACCAACTAGCCCCGCAGCGCATTTTACTGGACATAAACAGTTACTGTTTGTCAATAATTGTAACTCAGTTATTAGCAACAGACATCCGGCAGACTGCAAGGCTTATCACCTCTGTTATTCTTCATCTACATCAGTGACCTGCCGATTGAAATAAAATCTACACTGCATTCATTTGCAGGTGACTGCGTTATTTATAGTCCTGTCCGCAGTGCTAATGACTTCACCTCTCTCCAATAGGACCTAACATCTATTGCAACTTGGTACGATAATTGGCACATGCCTCTCAATCGAAACAAATGTCAATTTATATCAATTTCCTGCAAACATAGCAGCATAATTGACGATGCTTACATTCTTTACTTAAACCACCTGCAAGGATGTCATCCCGCTTAAGCCACAATAACCCCTTTGAATGCATCAATTCCCGCACCTCTGCCATGAGCAGTTCATTTTTTTCTAATGCCGTGGTGTTGTGGAGCAGCCTGCCTGATAACATCATCGCATGCCCCGACCACCATCTATTCCATGAAAAACTGGATAATCATTTTTCACAAATTTAGTAACCTTCGTCACTGAGCATTGAATGTATGTTAGACTGGTTATACTGTGATGAAGCGCCAACTGTACCATATTTTCTCCTCTATTGTTCTTGGGCTTTGCTGTTGAACTCCAAATTGCTTCGTTATTTTTGTACCCTATGTATTTTCATTGTGTTCCACCACTACCAATATACACCTCCCCCCCCCCCCCCCCCCCCCCTTTATGTAATGCCTACGGGCCTTGAAGGGAAAAATAAAATGTAAAGCACCTGAGGTGTGAGATGGCCACTACTGTTCTTTGGCGGCAGCAGCAGGGGACTCTGGGGGCACCCTGGTGTTGGTGGGGCAGGATGGAGTGCAGCGGCCACCCATGCACTTCCCCCGGGGGGGCCACCTGCTGGCCTTCCTCTCCTGCCTGGAGAATGGCCTGCTTCCCAACGGACAGCTGGACCCACCCCTCTGGACACAGCAGAGCGGGACAGGTATGTATGCTGCTGCTGCCCGCTATAGAGCGCTACTGTGCGCATGTTTACCATTTTATACCTTGCGGTTACAGAAATGCTAGAGTTGAAGTAGAACCCTGCTTTAGTAAATTCAGATATAGTAAGGCCAAACTGAAGCCCCAATTCATCTTCCATAGATGACTGTACATTTTTCCTCTTTATAATAAAGGCATTTTGATAAAAATCGGTTATAGTAAAGTGCGTTTGACCGCGGCGACGTAATTCTTACGAAATGAAATTTCTGCTTGCGTGCTATCTTAGACTCTAAAACAAATTTTTCTTTTCGAGAAAAAAAAAAAAAGCATTTTAAGTGGCTTTACCACTAGGCTCATAAGCTCTGAGGAGAAGCCAACTTTACGTTGGAGCCTTGAGAAAAAGCATGCAGTGCATAGGAAAAAAAAAAAAAAAGCTGGCTAAGAACGTGGAAGGAAGGCAGCGTGGTCTGCTCAGAAAGTAAAAGAGAATAAAAGTGCTGCGAGAAATAAGGAAAGGAAGAAACAGCCGAACATTCGCAGCACTGTGCAGCACAAAGCACGAGGCAGAGGTGGCAGTGGAGGCATGCTAGTGCGGCTTTGCCACGTTTGACTGTCACCCGCAATGCTCATCTGTTGCCTCTTAAATGACACAAGCAGTGGAAGACATTGCTGTGTTCATGCAAGGCTTTGGTTTTCACGTGAAATCACACTCAGTTGTACTTGTAGCCACATTGCATTCATACTAAAGAGGTGCTTTCATGACATGTAAAGAAAAAGAAAAAAGAAAAGCTGCACACAGATGATGAAAAAGGGATGGAAGGCATTTTAGAGAGTTTCTTTTTTATAAAGTAATTAGGCTTGTTTGGTAAGTAGCCATTTAATACCAGACAGCATCCTCAGGGCCATATCATCACCAACAACTGATATAGCAAAGACCTTTATATACTAAAGATCTTTGCCGGTCCGAATGACTTTACTATAAAGGGGTTCTACTAGTATCAAATGTCTGGTTGTGAAGAAAATATGAATATAGTAAAAAATGAGTGTAGATCGAATGGAATATTTTCAAACAGTTTTGAATGTCATTGCATTGCAGATTATTTTCAAATTGTTTGGGACTTAAATATATAAATAGTTTAGACTGATGGCAGATGCTTTTCTACGAACTAGGAGTGTGGGAGTATTAAAGGTTTGAAATACGAGCTGAATACGAATATAGGAAAATAATGCCTTTGAATATCGAATCGAATAACGAATATCTGATCAGTGAAAAATATGGGAAATTCAAAGATAACAATTACTGTTCATCTTGCTTATATCAGAATCCATGCAGTATTTTTAACTCTTTCGCTGTCACGAACGTATCGGTACATTTTCGCGCTTCCCCCCCTCAGTGACAACGACGTACCGGTATGTTGTCTATCGTCTGGTGCGCTTGGATAGGCTGCGCCACCTGTCAAACCTTTCTACAAGTTCAAATTTTCGGCCCGCGTTGTACTGATACATATATGCAGAAGAGTATGGACGACCGCGCCCACCCCCGCCACCTTCTTAGCCGGGAGGTGCGGTCGCTCTGCGTGCGCTACTCTGTCGCGCTGAGTGATGATGTGCTGTGCGCGTTTCGCTGTTTGTGCATGCGGTTACGAGTTCAAGTGTTGTTCTGCCATCTGCTGCAGGTTTGCAGGGTTTTATTTTTATTCTATTGGCGTGTTTGATACGACACGTCATGTTCAGGGGCTCGCGCCGTTGCCTCTCCAATAGGTCCACACATGACTCAATCGCTGCTTTCGCTCTCTCTTGCCGCGCCCTTGGCTAGCAGCAGCAAAGGAGGTTGTTTTAGCCTCTTTCTATCTCCCTCTGTCATCTTGATTTCACAACGTGCCATTTATCTCTGTTGTGCGCCACTGAAAGTGCGCCCTCCATGCGCACGGTTACTTTCGGATGGCTGACCGCGCGGGACCTTTGACTGTGGACTTGAGTGATGGCTCTTTTGATTATAAATATGAGTCGAGCTTGGATTCGATCTCTCAAAAAGTATCCAGCAGTTTTTTTCTTACGTTATCCTCTTTTATCTAATTTATAATCGGCTGATAATGGTGATGATGTTAATTAAAAACATCTGCAGAACACTTAAATGTGCATATTCTGTTGACAATGCTATTTGTAGAGCAATCATAATACAAAATAAATCGCTATGCTCGTTTCCTGATATGCTCGTTCCCTGAAATCAAGCTGACACTGGAGATGCGTCACGGCCAGAAACGCCCCTCAGCGAACGGGTTAAATAAAATTAAACTAGGGTTGCAGAGAGATGTATACATATATATTAAAAAAAAATCCAGTGACAATTTTGTGCAGGATTTTGTACACTTTTTTTTTTCTTTCTATACAGGAGGGACCTCCAGAAAACTTCGCAGAGCTGTCATATCTCAGCTGAATACAGTAAACTGTTGTTAATTCAGCCTTCAAGGAACCCCAAAAAGATGTCGGAATTAGCCAAATGCCCGAATTATTGAATGGATTTGAAAAAATTGCTGAAAAGCATTTGCATCCGAGTAATTTTATTTAATGAAGGTCTGCAGGATGCATATGAGATGAAACCAAACTGAGAATTTCATTTTTTTTTCGTTTCGTGAAGTGCTCCGTTTTGTACACACTGTGGGAAGGCCTTCTCCACAAAAGCAAGCATTGTGGCAATGTGTGCAATATGGTAAAATTCTGCCAAATTTTAAAAATTTTATTGTATATTTTGTATTTCTCGAATCTTTGGAAATTTTCTAACACCAGTTTTTTGGATATGAATATGAATCTAATGATGAACATTGTTTCTGCCCCTTATAATCTTGATTCGGCATACCTTTGGAGAACTTATAAGGCATCAAGTAATAAAGAAAAAATCATGTAGTAGTAATCTTGTTGCATGCTAGCTGACATCATGTTTACAATTCCTTGAGTGCGGTTTTGTTCAGTGAAAAAAGTCTAACAGAGAGATGTCTGCTTTAATGGTTACATGCCAAAGAGCCCACTGAATGCTGTCATGTTGGGTTCTGTGTGGCCAGACACCCCTTCACTGTTAAAGAAGTGGTATGGCAGCTGTCAGTTGTGTGACTAGAAGCCGTTGGGTAGTGCTGGTAAAAGGTAACGAGGCGACTCCTGAAACGGACACATAAGCGGCCACTTGAGCTGCAGCATGAGTGGGACCATTTCTCACTTATGCTCCACCGGCATGCATGTGCAGGCTATGCAGTGCTGCTTCAAACACAGTGGCACACAAAAGGGCTTGTGCTAGGCAGCTCTCAGGGGTGTTCTTTTTCCCATCATCCTCCTAATGGTGTGGCAGGAGGGATTGGTGCTACACTCAGAGTTGTGATCGTGGTC
Organism: Amblyomma maculatum; assembly: GCF_055883805.1. Taxonomy (NCBI): domain Eukaryota; kingdom Metazoa; phylum Arthropoda; class Arachnida; order Ixodida; family Ixodidae; genus Amblyomma; species Amblyomma maculatum. The sequence goes on from NC_139346.1 coordinate 24,903,763, forward strand.
ATTCTTGTGCGTGTGCAGGCAAGGTGTTCCCTCGGCTGCGCCGCCGCAGAGCCACCCAGGGGGAAGAGGAGGAGGAGGGGAGCACCGACTTTGTCTTCCGCGTCATGGCCTCCCTGCGGCCACACTCCCTGGGTGAGGGCCTATGTGTACAGCAACTGGTTGTACTTAGTACCCCACAGTTACACCCACTTGTTGTTTTCATTGATTCCTTAGCCCTTTCTGGCTGCTTGGTGCTTTGGGTTTTGTCTGGCTGCCTAAGAGCCACTTGTATCTTCCGAGAAGACAGGATTTGAAAATCTTCCCACCATTCAGTTCGAACTTTCCTTGCAGAAAAGGACAGTCGGCCATCATTACCAATGGCTTACCAGGTGCTTACTTCTACTTCTTACTTATCAGGCGCTAAGTACTTCTCCTGATACACTTACACTAATGCAGGCTTTATAGTAGAGTCACCCGGACCGGCAAAAATCTTGACTACATCAGGGTCTTTACTGTATCAGTTGTTGATGATGACATGGCCCTGAGGATGCTCTTTGGTAATTAAATGGCTACTTACTAAACATGTCTTGTTGCTTTATAAAAAAAGAAACAGTCCATATTACCTTCCATCCCTCTCTTATCATCTCTGTGTGTCATTTTCTTTTTTTAACTACAAGATGTTTTGTTTACATCTTGTAGAAGTACCACTTTAGCATGAATGCAACATGTCTATGAATATAACGGAGTTTGATTTGACATGGAAATAAAATCCTTGCAGGAACATGGCATCCTCTTCTGCTGTTTCTGTTATTTATAGGCAATATTTAAGAATTGCGCGTGACAGTCCAGCACAGCAAAACCGCCTCCTTGCCACTGCTGCCTCATGTTTCGTGCTACACAGTGCTGCGAAAGTTTGTCCACTTCTTCCCTTTCCGTATTTCTTGCTGCCCTTTTACTCATAATTTTTAACAGACCGTGCCACTTTGTTTCGAGGTTTATATCCAGGTTGTTTTTTTTCCTACGCACTGCATGCATTTTCTTACAGTTTCAAGGAATATGTAATGTTGATTTCTCCTCAGAGCTAGTGATCCTAGTGGTGAAGTCACTTGAAAATGCACTAAGCGTTATTGTATTTTTTTTCCTAAGAAAATTTTGCCTCGCAATCCTAGGTAGCGTGCCTGCGGTGATGCCATTTCATAGGAAATACCGTATTTACTTGAATGTAACGTGAGAGGCGACTTTGCATATTGCCCAATGGGAAAACATAAAATCACAAAAGTAATGCGAGATTAGCACTTGAAAAAGCACCTTTAATAGACATTATGGCCATTGCAGTCTAATCGAAAACGGTCATTCATTGTCGTCGTCAGAGGCCGAGTTCTCGGAAACCGAGTCTTCCTTTTCACTCTCATCCTCCCAGACAATTCAGAAGTCTTTGCGGCCAAGCTCTCAATTAAAAATCACCTCCCGCTGTTTCAGCCACCCACATAAGATAGATTAGTAATGTCTAGCCGTCGAGCTGATGCAGAATTTCCAATTTCTTCTGCTATCACAATAGCATTTTTGAGGCGAGCATTGTACCGTGCATGGCGCGTTGCCATCGTGCGAAATGCAATAACAGAAATAACCGTGCTAATCCACTTTAAAAAATACAACAAGCGCGTGATCAAGGTGACAATGTGATTCTGAGCCCATGAGCAAAAAGTGTGACGTTTCGACTTTGGATGGATAGGAATTTAGCTGATTTGGCTTCACTGGTGCCCACATTGCCAACATAACATCGTAAAACTGCGGAAACCAAAACTGAGTGGTGGCAGATTCAATATAGCTGCACCCCCGGCGCTGCTTTAGCCCAGCCGAATAGCAGTATTCGACTATAACACGAGGGTGGACGTTTAGAGCCAAAAATCATAGAAAAAAAAACCTCTTGTTACATTCGAGTAAATACGGTATGTTGCCGCGGCCAAACACACTTTACTATAACTATTGATTCTTTGTACTTTCTATTGAATGTCTTGGTTTTTCTGTTTTTTCTTTCTTTTTTTTCGCTGCTACAGGCACCGTTTTGACTATTACCCGCAATTCCCGAGAGTTTATTCTTTGTCCATGTTCAGTTTTGTGTTTTGTGAGCTGATAACAAAGCTTTGTCTTACAATAATTTATTTTTCAATAGCGCTGTGTGCCATATCCCCAGATCCTGTGTATGAAAATTGTACATACTGAGGTTAAATTTACTGTATAATTATTTTGTGTGTTGTGGTTGTTTTCTTTGTTTTAGTTTTGAGAGGACAGGACTTAGATGCTGCATGTAACACCTTTTGCCTATCCTGTCCAGGTTTGTTTACTTACTGTATAGAAACCAAATTTCACTTTGCTCATTTCAGGGTGAATGGAGGTCCCTGGGATCCATAGCAAACATTGGCGTAACAGTTGCGTCTCATTCGATCATTAAATTACCCGGTTGTAGCAATGCCTGTTTTTCATTTCTTGGTCTTTCTTTGGTTCCGAGAGGTCTTTTTTCATTAGGAACGGTCTCCTTGTGTTCAGATAGAGGTACCCGATTCATTATTTTCTCTTCAAGAGCAGAAACGTCCAGGCTGGCTAAACGTGCTGATCCTTGCCATCTCCTCCTGTCAGATGGTCTGATAAGGTGATGAGTGAACTTGCTTGGGCACATAAATAGTTCAGATAGTGCAGCTTAACTTGTTTGAACAATTACATAAATCCTCGTCAGTGTGTTTTTAAAAGAATGGAGGAGAAAAAATCCAAAAACATGCTTGTTCAGACCAGCTAATTATTTAACAGTTCAGTGAGGTATACAGGCATATCTTGGCCATAATTCAGTCCAGATATGGAATGCCTTTAGTGCATAATAAACTTGGCAGTGCATCCAGCTCATAGAGAACAAAGGCGCCAGGACTTGCATGCTAGATTAGAATGCTTCATCCCCACGCTCGAATCGCTGCACAAGATCAAGGCAGATGATTTCCACATTGTTCTTGTTTGTCATGTTGCGTTCTCACCCCTTGCCAATTCTTTTTTAAGCACATCCTCATGGTCCTTGTTTGCTCAGTCTTTCTGCCACCACGCATTTTGACTCCACTGCATTTCTCCTCTTTATGTCATGTTTGCAGGTTTGCACGCAGTAGAACAGAGCCCTACTATGGAAGTGCTCGAGTTTTGAAGGCACAGTAGCATTGCTAGCGCTGCCTCGTGGCAGTCAAAAAAGCTTACTGGCTAGTACAATGCTGGCTGTGCCTATGCTGCAGCATGTATTTCGCAGACTTTCTACCTCGACTCGGGCTCTTTGCCACTCCTTCAAGAGTGTGAAAACACTCGTCATATCTCACGGACAGTGTTGTTAGCTGGCTGTAGCCTAAAAATTAAAATGAAGTGCTGCACTAGCGTTCCGGCAAAATGTTCAAAGCATGCGACATGTGTCTTGCCATGTACCACTTCATCTCGAAGCCATCACCGTCACTAGTATTGCTATTACACAACCGTCATAACTGCAAGGCACCAAAGGAACAAAATCAATGTTTAGTGTGACACAATGTAGCGCCTAGTTTTTGGGAATGATCAGTGTGGTCTGAAATATATGTAGGAATGTAGTTAGTAGCCAGTTCTTAAGGAGCAGGTTGTTATGGTAGATTTTATGAAACAGGTGTAGGTGAGAACTTCTTCTAAGGGGGGGATGTGTTGCGTCTTGCTTCTTGTTTTTTGTAACACACTGCAGTGGAGCATTGCAGTTTATTCATGCTCAAAATCCACCAGTACTCAACTTCATCACACTGCACCACGAGATGCAATCAGATCTTAAATTTATCTTGATTAATTGGTGCCATGCTCCACTGCTTCCACATTGTTGCAGATTGTTGTACAGACACCGCCTGAATGCCGCGTACAGCAACAACCAGTGCGACAGTTTTGTGCATTCATGGCCACAGTCTCAGGCATTTAGTTATGAATCATTGAGTAAAAGCCCACGTTGGCTAGTGGCCAGTGTGCCACAAAACGAAGCGACACAAATTTAAACCTGCGTTTAGATTAGGCGACAACACGAGCATGCTGGGCGAGCAACTCAAACGCAGTACAAATCCAGTGAGTGTTGTCCGCTAACATGGCCTTTGCCTTACTCTGCACTACTGTACTCGTATGTTGTGTGTAAATGAGCACACTGCACCCTTCGGCAGTGTTTCAGTGCCCCAGTATAAGCATCATAAATCATGCGGGAAAGCAGCAAGCTGTGGCTCTGCTGGCATCACCTTAAAAAATCAGGCAGTAAAGCCTTGTTGATACGGTTTTTTAAAATAATGCTGGGAAAAATGTATTGTCCAGGAGAACTTATTATCCGAGCTGAAAGAATTAATTTCTGAATGAGGTACAAAGGCATTTAGAATTGAGAATTTCACTGCAAGTGTATATATTAGCATTTATAGATGTGAAATATGCACAACTCCTCTTTTTAGCTCGCAGAATTCAGTCCATATTTCCATGTCCTAAGCATGGAAAAGACTTTCTTAGAAGGAATGAGGAGTCGGGATCGCTTTCTTGGTTTTTTTCCAGATGCTTCGCCCCCTTACACCAGTGACATGTGGAGAGGCTTACAGCCGCCGCGCTTCTGCTCATGCCCTTCTCATAAGAGCCTCCACCCAGACACACACTTTTGCCACTGAGAATTTGAAAAAAAGAAAAGAAAAAGCATTCATTTGTGCGTCCCTTCATTTCGCGTTGTTGCTGTCGCATTCACCGCAAATTTCTTGGCAGTACGCCAAAATGCTGCGCAGTGATAACATCACATCACGGCGTGTTTACCTTTTCACATTAGCTGTAGCTAGCGGGATAAAGAAAAAGGGGGGGGGGGGGGGGGTGCCAGTGCTGGTCCAGTTGTGCTGGCCTCGTTTTCACTTTGGGGCTGCCTTCATCCAATGCCACATTTCACATTAGCTGTAGCTAGCGGGATAAAGAAGAAGGGGGGGGGGGGGGGGGGGGGGGCGTGCCAGTGCTGGTCCAGTTGTGCTGGCCTCGTTTTCACTTTGGGGCTGCCTTCATCCAATGCCACATAATCACTCGAATGCGTGATAGTACAAACGCTTTTTGAACCGAACCGTGCTAAAAGCCGGCGTCAAGATTGGGACTGACCGCGAGCTTTCGTTGATGACTCATAGGTTTTGGACATGCGCAGCCTCTAACTATGCCTCCCTATCACGGAGGCCTTTATTTGGCCATATACTGGGTGCCAGGCCGCCCAGACGTGGCGGCGTGTAGTTCAAAGTATCCGTAACCAAACCCGCTCTTGTTCGAATTACCTTTATGGAGCTTGACCAGACCAAGTATTGTAGTTTGAATTATTAAGGTTCAAATTGGCGAGCTTTCACGGTACTTGTAGTCACCAAATGGTGCATCCCTATACCCCTAAGGCACCGCAAAAAAAGCCATTGCGTTTCTTCTCATGAAATCAAGTTTTCGCGGGAACGGGCACCTCAAATTTTGGATTGTTGGCTTTTTTTTGATGCTTCGCCATGTTACACCTATGCACTGCAGGTAAGCAACTATGGCGGGGGAGTGCTGCTGATCATTGTTTCATGTCACGAGTGCTGGTTACGTTGTGTCCGGTTGATCGAAAATGCATTATATGACCATAATTTGTTAAAATTTTGAACGTAGCAACCGGGAAGTTGTGTTTTTCGGGAACGTATTAACCGGGAGAAAAATAGTGCAACTCTGTGGGAGATGTTTTACTGCCCGCAATTTTGAGCATATGGAACGGGAAATCATATGAACTGGGACCGTATCGGTGTGGATATACTGTATAAGCATTAAGTGGAGTACGATTGCAGCTGTGCAGCAGATACAGGACCTTGGGTTCAATCTCACGCAAGCTAATAAAAACAGAAGATAACAGCGCGGGCGGGAAAGCAAGAATGTAGAGTGCAACTGTACTATATGTTGCTTGGGCGGTCGACTATTTACGGCCCCCCGATTAGCGGTGGTGCCCCTCATGTTCACGTTTGTCCCTGAACCAGACTTCGGCGGGAGTTTTATGACCATTATGAGTATTGAAGGACTCTGAGGAGACCTATGCTTATTGCGTTTTTATGTATTTACACCCTTCAGCTAAGTTGCATGTAAAGATTTCGTAGAGCTCTACTTGGCATGAAACTCATCTGGTTGTCAACAGGCAACACTCCGAGACCTAGCCTTCAATTTCTTCACGTTCTATGCTGCCTGTCTTTAGTTTATTTATTCTGTGTTTCATATTGTTACAACGCTCAAACCATTTTCAGCACATTCATCATCATCATCAGCCTGACTATACTCACTGCAGGGCGAAGGCCTCTCCTATATTTCTCCACTTCACCCGGTTCTGTTCTAGCTGCATCCACTTGACCCCTGCGAACTTCTTAATCTCATCCACCCACTTAGCTTTCTGCCGCCCCCTGCTACGCTTTCCTTCTCTTGGAATCCAGTTTCTTACTCTAAGCGACTATCGGTTATCCTCTCTTCGCACTACATGTCCTGCCCATGCCCATTTCTTCTTGTTAATTTCCACTAGAATGTCGGTAACTTGAGTTATTTCTCTGACCCACTTTGCACGCTTTCTATCTCTTAATGTAATGAGATTGGCAGTAGGGAAAAACAGTCAGACGTTCCACCAGTGACAAAGGACGAGGTCAAGAAAGCACTAGAAACTATGAAAAGGGGGAAATCAGCTGGAGAGGATCAGATAACTACAGATTTGCTGAAGGACGGGGGGGATGTCATGCTAGAAAAACTGGCCACCCTGTATACGCAATGCCTGGTGTCATCGAAGGTACCGGAACCATGGAAGAATGCGAACATTATCCTCATTCATAAGAAAGGCGACTCTAAGGACCTTTAAAATTACAGACCAATCAGCTTACTGTCTCTTACATATATGGTATTTACTAAGGTAGTCGCTAATAGAATCAGGCAACCTTAGACTGCAATCAAGCAAAGGATCAAGCAGGTTTTCGGAAACGGTACTCTACTATCAATCATATCCATACCATCAATCAGGTGATAGAAAATTGCTCGGAATATAACCAGCCCTTATACATAGCATTCATTGATTACGAAAAAGCGTTTGACTCAGTTGAAGCCTCGGCGGTGATGCAGGCATTGCGAAATCAGGGGGTAGACGAGCCGTACGTGAAAGTGCTGGGAGATATATATAGTGGCTGCACAGCAACCATAGTTCTGCATAAAGAAAGTAACAAAATTCCCATAAAGAAAGGTGTTAGGCAAGGAGACACAATCTCCCCAGTACTATTCACAGCTTGTTTAGAGGAAGTATTCAGAGACTTGGAATGGGAGCAGTTAGGGATAGGGGTAGATGGAGAACACCTCAGTAATCTGCGATTTGCTGATGACATTGCCTTGCTAAATAACTCGGGGGATGAACTGCAAATAAGGATTGATCACCTAGACAGGGAAAGTAGAAAGGTAGGCTTAAGAATCAATATGCAGAAGACTATGGTAATGTTCAACAGCCTCGGGAAGGAACAGCAGTTTACGTTAGGTAGCGAAGCACTCGAAGTAGTAGGCAAATATGTCTACTTAGGACAGGTCGTAACCAGCACAATAAATTCATTGTAATCCGCTGTAATAGAAATGAAAGCTGGGGGTCCATACCGTTTGCATGCATTCCGATGCAGGCCGCAGATTTGTACTACCTAGTAGACATGGGCACTTTTTAACACCATTTTAGTGGTAAGGTGCAACTGAAGTCCTAATTTGTCTCCCAGAGATGATTTTTTTGTGTATAGGCATTTTTAACAAAAATTTGTTTATTTAGTTATTTACCCACAGCAGCAAGCGGCATTGCAGTGGGGGAGGGTATACATAAAAAACAGATAAGCATGTGTGGTTGCGGTGACCTACTCCCCACAAATCCCATGAAATGACATCGCGAAAGGTGTGCGACTCAGGATCACGCGGCAAATATTTGATTTTTTGAAGAAAATAACGATAAATGGTGTTGTTTTTTCATTTTATGCTTGCGAGCTATGAGGAGAAGCTAGCTTTATGAGGGCCCTGAAGCCATGAGGCAAAGTATGTGACACATAGGGGAAAAAAAATGTAAAGCTGGCTATGAATGTAGGAAAAAAAGGGCACGGTCCCTTGAGAAAGTAAAAAAGGACAAAAGTGCTGCGAGAGGTAAGGAATAATAAAAACAGCTAGATGTTCGCAGCACTGTACAATGCAAAACACAAGGCAGCGGTGGCTAGTAGTGGAAATCTGGCATATGTGATTTTGTCACAATTGACTGTCGTGCCCATTTTTCATCTATTGCCCTTTGAATGACGGAAACAGCAGAAGATAATGCCATGTTCATGCAAGGCTTTATGTTTCACATGAATTCAAACTGGCATTGTATTTGTGGCCGCGCTGTATTCATAGTAGAGTGATACTTTCACAGTATTTAAGTATCTTCAGGGCTATCTCTAACGAGCGGCCAATATCTAAAAACCATCATACAGAAAAGATTTTTGTCTTTGGCATGCCGGGTAATGGGACACAGTCAACACAGAGCAGCGTTATGTCGTCTTGTCCCATTATCCTGTATGCTATTTTGCTAAGCTAAGAACCATGTGCCAGCTGGCCCCTACTTTCTGCGTTGAAAGGTTTTTGCGAGTCTGAGTGTCTTCAGTGTAGAGGTGCTCTACTTATTTTGTTTATGGGTGCTGAGTTGTTTCTTGGGTTTTTCCTTGTTCCTTCCATGCTGCGGACAATAAAACCGGTGATTGCTGTTTTGTGACCGAGGGTTGCCTCTGAGCTATGTCAGTCCTTCACAGGTTCTTCTTGCCAGCTGATGCAACTGCATTGATCATGGCCACCTACAGGCCAGCGGAAACCATTTTGAATTTTCCACTGATGCTGCTGATCTTGGTCTTGTGAAACCAGCAGGCCATCAATACCATCAAGCTCACCAAACACAGTGCTAGATGGTCAAACCACATGACCAAACTTGGCCAAAAAAGAAAAAGAGAAACAAAAAGAGAAAGAAAAGCACAGTGTGCTTACAGCAAGCAATGTGCAGCAAGGAGCCAGTTCTGTTTTGCTACATCCAGTGGGTGTTGAGCATCGTTGCAAAGTGATGTATGCAGTGCAAAAGGGCGCTTAGTTTATCCCTTTGTAACAAAATTTTACGATGAGTCATATGAGCACTGTGGAGGCTTGGATGGGCTATACATAGTTGTTTCAGGGGTGTAAACATCATCTGTTTTGTTACATAAAGGTGCGAGTGCACTTTGGAAGAAGCCAGCAGTCACGCAAACTGAGGAAATGAAAGGGTGGGCATGGTTGTCTGTGCTTCCACCATTAAGCTCAATCTTAACGCAACAGCATTAAGGGCTTCTGTTTGCAGCTCTCCTTGCGGACATGCCCTTTGCAACTCACCTAATCACCAATCCTTTTATTTATGCCTCGATTATCTCACACATACTGTCGTAAGCTACCAAAATCCAAAGGACCGTATGTCCTCATAGGCATATAGAGGCCCTGCTGATGTCGTGTCTGACTTAAGATCCAAGGGTGGTTCTGTTGTAATCTCACCCTCTCAACTCAATGGAACTGCCGGAGGTGGCAGCTGTTGCTAACTTGACCGTATCTCTTGGCAGCATGCAACCAATCAGTCTGTGCTCATGCGTGTCACTTGTCGGAGGTATGCCAGTGATTTTTCACTCGAACGCCAACACCGATACACTTCTCTGGCTTTTGAGCTTTCCAGGGACTCTTTACTCCTTTGATATGTGCATTTTAGTGTTTTTTGGGGTGCTCAATAAGAACAGTACCGACAGGAAGGAAAGAACGTGGACTTGCAGGCCTTAAGTTGCAGGACTCAAACTCAAGTTTTGGCATCCTAGTGGAGATTAACTGGGTGATAACAGTGGGACAAGTGGGTAGGATCTGAGATGTGCAAGTGTGCTCTGGTTAGATGCAAGGACTGGTAGGGGTGGCCTCGAGATGTATGTCTGTGTTGGCTAATGCAGAGGATCTGCTGGAAGGGGGCAGTGGCAGCGCAGGGGCCAGCGGAGGAGCCACTCCACGAACAACGAGTCGCCTGCTCGAGGCACGCTCGTCTTCCTCGCGCTCCAGCGAGTCGCCCCCGCCCGAGGAGGAGCTCACCCGGGGGCAACAAGGGTGAGGGACACAAGGGGCAACTCCTGCTTTTCTTAGTGATTGTCTCACTCTTTGTGGGTATATGAATGACAGCCCTGCAGCAAGTCGCCCAAGCATGGCCGAGAAACATAAACTTGGTACTTTCCCACCGCTTGATTCAAACTTATGCCATCCACACTGAGAAGCAGTGGTTGCTGCTATTTTCAACTTAAAGGGGATGTAGCAGAGAAAATTCACTGTTGACGCATAGACCACCTTACCTTGGTTTTGCCTGGCTCCATTTTGAGTGAGGGTGGTCTCTCTGTCATTACAAGCCAACTTAAATTTCTCCTCAATGTCCCTTACAAGTACGTGCAGGGGGACCAGGTATCATACCGTGGCTAAACTTGGTCGATTTTTGTCTACTTTCAGGCCAAAAATAAGGGGAAGGTCCGACTCAAGTTTCACAAAGAGAAAGCCACTACCCTCCGGCGCCGCCATGCCGGTCATGGCGCCATTTAGGCTATACCCACTCTTCCATGGTTCTATTTGGTTTCAGTTTCTGTCCCCGTTTTGGACGCACGCAGCCTGTAACTACGCCGCTCTTTCTCAGAGGGTTTTTTTTTTGTTGCGAGCTGTGCGCCAAGCCGCCCACACCTGACGGTACGTAGTTCGAATTAATTCGTTACATAACCGACTCGCGTTCGAATTATGTAGTGGGCTTTTTTATACACAGTTCTCTGTGAAGCTTGGCCGGACCAAGTAGTGTAGTTCGAATTATCCGAAAATTTGAATGATCGAGGTTCGAATTAACTAGCTTTCTTTGTATCCTAAAGCTATGTGCTGTTGAGCATGTGTCTGATTAGGATCACAATCCAGTGTTGCATCATACCCTTAAGGCAGAGCTGAAAGGTCCCCCGAATTTTTTTACACCCTCTCATGGTCCATTGCTGCAGTTCACAGAAGGGCGTTGCTATCAAGAAGGTTAAACAGAACTTCTGGAGTGAGGGTCCCCCATAGATGCCAGTGCAAGTGGGTGAAGTGAGTGGTGGCCATATTTGCAAGGGGCAAAAAGCATGCGGTGCTTGTGCATGTTTTGCAAATACTTGTGTGTGTGTACACTTGAAGGAATCATAACGAAATGATCTGGTGAAAATCGTTTAGTGGGAATGCAATTTTTATTTATGTTTCACATGCCTTGTTTTATGTCGCAACTAGATTCAAACCAGAGTGGGGTATAGCAATGCTGATTTCTCGGCAGTTTTACTCCCCATGACAAAAACTTTTGTAAAATCTTCAGGCACATGCCAAATAGTCTAGAGCCACATATGGAAGTTTGGTATGAAATGGCCCTTCGACAGTGCATTGTTTTTGCCCTTTGCAAGATGATGGTTTCACATTTAATGCACTGCTTCCATTCCAGAAGTCCTGTATAGCCTTCTTGGTTGCCACCATGTGAATGAACAAAGTGGGGTGGGCAGGTAGGATTCATGTATAAACAGTGCATGTTCATGGACTAGTGGAAGATGGACTTTGTGCCTTGCAGTCCCCTCCCCTCAACCATAGAAGTTGGCCACGAGAAGGCTTAAAAGGGTTTCCCTTCGTCTTCTCCTTTCCAGTTAATGCTAAAGAAGGAACAAGTCTGCACGGGACTATCGATTCACTTCTAAACTGCATGCGCGATGGCACCCTCCTCAAAAAATTTCACTTCCTTTTTCGTTAAAACAACGGTAGGCTTGCTTACACATGACTGCCTTTCCATGTGTAGCATTTGTGGTGTCTGTGTTCTTCCTTGGTCCCTGTCTAAAAGCACTAGAACTATGTCTGTTGAATCTAAACATCAACGTGCCCAACTTTCTGCGTTTAAGTTTAACTTTCTGTTTAATTACTCGTTCCTTCCGAACGCCATTGTTGAATTTAATAACCTGAACCCCCACATTTTTCATAATACCAGCTCAGCGGAGGCTTTCGAGAAAAAACTAGAATTGTATTTCTTGTAGTAATGTGCGTGCCTTTCTTCGGTATTTTCTCTTTATTTCCCACCCTGTAACAGCCCGTAAGGGCTTACAGTATTGCAAATAAATAAATAAATAAATAAATAAATAAATAAAATAAATACCTGGTGGCATATCTCTGCGCAGGCAATCGTTGCGGCTATTGTGCGACACCATGAAGAAGCAGATCATCTCGAGGGCCTTTTATGGATGTGAGTAGCACCACTGGTCTTTTTTATACTACAGTCGAACCCGGTTATATCGAACCCGGATATATCGAATTTTGGTTATCGAACTCACGGAATATCCCCTTGAAACTCCCATGTAAAAGTATAGGAAAGCCGCGTCATATATCGAACTCAATTTCACCGGTCGTTCGATATATCGAACTCCGCACCACGCACTGGAAAGTGTGCCTTCCCCAAAGACGATCGCATCACCCTTGGCCGTTTGCCACGTGACGTTTTCAAGCCACGCGCGGAAGGAATGAGAGGGGACAGTTCTGGACAGCGCCGCACCCATTCCCCAAAAGCGCGCGCATCTGCAGTTATCGTTTCCCGCGCGCCAACACATGATGTTTGCAAGCCATGTGCGTGGGTCTGCCCATTCTTTTGCCGAGCTCTCTCCTTCAGCACGTGCTACGCATGCGCCAAGCCAGCTCAGCCCGTTCTCAGACAGACGTCGGACGCTTTCTCCAGCGTGTGTTGCGAACCCTCTGCGCGCGGCGGCTGACGTGGCTATGGCGCCTGCGGACGTTAAGAAGCGACAGCTCTCTCTTTTTTTCTTTTTTCTTTCTTTTTTTTTTTTTTGCGAGAGTCATCCTTTATTATCGTTGTGCTGTACGTGCGACGTAGCGTAAGATATGGCGGCTGCGGACGTTAAGAAGCGGCAGGCTTTTTTTTTTGGTGGGAGCCGTTTATCTTTGCATGTATGAATCAACGGAAACACGCGGTCTGCTGCTGCGATTATGACGCCCGCCCCAAGCGCGGCGTAATAAATCGAACCAGGCTTGTGCAATCAAGCCATCACGGGCACTCTGCCAAGTTCGCTCCCGGTCACCGGAGGAGCTATAAAAAGATAAACGTGCCCTGACGTTATCGCTGCGCAGCATCTTGGCACGCTGCCAAGAAATGAGCTGTGGATGCGACGCCCGAAACGGAGTGACGCGCGCCATCCACATGCAAGCGAAAATGCTCGCGATTTCTGCCGCAGCGACACAGAAACCTTGTATTGAGCTGTCGCGGTGGCTCGAGCGGCAAGAGGGACGCAGCTCCAACAAGTTTGAAATTTTTCGCTGCCGCTCGTCGCTGGGATCGCTCAATCGCTTAGATGTGAGCGAGCTGGTCTTAACGCAGTTTTTTTTTTTTTTTTTCAAATTCTCGGGTGCAAAAGTGGAGGGTGCGTTCATTATGCGAGTGGGTTGATTACATGATACATGCGGTGTCGTTTTTTGGCATCGTAAGTGCCGTCACAAGCCGATTTTTGTATATCGAATTATCGATATATTGAACTATTTCGCGATCCCCTTCGAGTTCGATATATCCGGGTTCGACTGTATCACTGCAGACAAGTACTGAAGGGCAGCTGTGTGATGACCGAGACTACATTACATCATTTGCATACTAGTGAAATGTGAAACTTGATTCCAGTGCTTGAATGCTAATTCTTGGTTCATCCCATAATTGTGGTACAATCGCAGCCATTAGTAGTAGTAAGCTGTAGCTCCGTTTTAACAAGGTGTACTGGAAGGACTGCTGTATGGTGTGGAAGGAGGGGGAACTGAGAGTGTAGTGAAGGACCCTCGTGTTCTTTGTGGAGGTGCTCCTTGGGAGATTGCATCCATGGATGCCTCAGCTTTGCTTCACTTCATTTGTTTTACGAGGGATCACATTGCATTGCACATACTAGCAGCCTGTACCACTGCACAGCCAGCCATCGTTGACATTTTATTTAGGGTCTGCGCGCTTTTACGTGCACGTCAGGGACAGAAGCCAAGGCACCTTATGGCAGCCATTGGCGAAGGTTGAGAATCACTGGTGTAAGCTGTGCTCGGGACAATGGACAAGTGTCGGCCTGTGTCCGTTGAAACAAGGTCCTGTCTTACTTGGTCTCTTATGGTTGAGAGTGGTATTGTGATACCTTATTTCACCAGACAGGCAAGATGCTTTTAAAGTGTACGGAGCAGCCTTCTGGTGAAATTGAGAGGTCATTTTTCCTTCCCAAGGAAGGCCAAGTGCCTGCAGTTTTCACCAATGATGAATTGCACCTCTAAAAAAGCTGACACGGGTTGTCTTGAGAGAAGTGGTTCTTGGAATTGAACGGCGGCGCAACACGGAAATGGACACAGACAAGAAGGGGACACCACATGTGTGTCCCCTTCCGTGTTGCGCCGCCATTCAATTCCATCATGCACCAACTCGCCCCCCAGGCCGTTATTCTGAAGTGGTTCTTGTTGGGGATGACGAAAGGGGAATCGGCGCATTCAACTATCTCTTCAGGGATGAGGGATCACCGCCGTTGCGCCGAATGGGTGGATGACTGGAATAGTGGCAAGGTAGGAATGTAAAGGGCAAGAGGATCCGGTGAGCCTTGAGCGTCGGGATAAGCGTGAGGTATTGAGACGGGATCACTGAAGGTCGGCCCACTGTTGGATGGGCGGACAATAGGAGAGTGACGCCCGGAGGAGCGGAGCTGGGGGAGGGGTCCAGAGATTCGAACCGATGCAGGCACAAGGACCCGCAAAGAGAGAGTCACTCAGGGAGATGCCGGTCACTCTGGGAGGGCCACTGAGGTCACTGTCACGGTCTGGGCACAACACTCGGAGGCACAGTGGCTCGAGTGAGCACAAACACGACACAGCCACTGAGCACAGTACTGAGTCACATCATGGGCACAACGTGCGAAGGAACAGTCAGTGAAGTCACACTTTGGGCACAGCGAATGAAGACATAGTCAGGGAGGGCACTGTTTTATTTGTGTCTATATGTGAGAAAGAGCGAGGGTTGGTGGATATAAATATGCTCCCATCAGTTAAAATTTCTTTAATTGCAGTGTACACAGTCTTTCACCTTTGGATACCACCACCAAACCGAGCTCACTGCTTAATGTAACGAATTGTTATGCACACTGCATGCAGTGGCTCTGTTGGTTTACTGTGACCAGCATATATAGTTGCACATTGTAGCAGCCATGGTGGTGATCTTCACTATGGTCGGCTCTGCTTTTGCAACCTCACTTCCAGGGTTCATCAGCAGTTGCACTCCACTCATCATTGGCCTCTTTTTTGTTCATTTGTTATTGTGGAATAACGGAGATGACACGCAGAGAACAAGAGAAGGGACAATGCCTCGAGGAGGTAGAGAGACTAAAAAAGAACAGTTGCATAGTTCTTGGCAAGACTTTTCACAACAAATTATACTTAAGGAAAAGAAAAAGAATTGGCTGCAGTTTGCCATGCCCCTGTAACGCAAAGTTATTTTGCTGCAGCAATTTTGCAGTGGGGAATCTTAGCCTTTTTTTCTTCTTTCTTCATTTCTTCTATTGTGGTTGTCTCAGTGTTGCTTTGTGCAGTGTTCAATATTGCGGCTCTACTTTTAATGCGAGCAGCGTCGCTTTTATGTCAGTGCTGTGGCAGTTAATGTATTGGCCTGGTTGCAAGTAGGCACAAGCACACGATGCGCAGATGGTGCAATCTCTAGTTTGTGCCACTACAGGGTGCCAAAAATACACGAAGGAGTGCTTGGTGTCGCGCCACCCATCTCTCATCCTTGCATGCCGCTTTCATGCTACGCCTCCAATGGAAATGCCAGTGCTGCAGAACCAGGAAACGTGCCTAAATGTTTGTGTACTTGCTTAAAATTCACTAGATGTGTTCTGAGGATGCTTTGCTACCATTACCATTGATTGCCTTCCAAGCAGTGCAGACTGTTGAACCATTTGATGAGCAGGCATTTCATGGAAGACTTTGTGCAAAGCTGGACAGGGCTAAAGGCACAAGCACATGGAAGAGCACATACTTGCAAACTGCAAGTTTTTCTCACAAATGAGAGGCACACAGACAAGTTCAAACTTGCAAGTTTGTGCTTGTCTGTGTGTTTTAGTCTTGTCCTTTTTTGTGCAGTGTTTCCCATAAAAATACCTATTGGAGGCCAGCTCTAGTGCTTTCCTTTGTTACGGTTGTGAACTGAATCTGAACAGCAGTGCCGCTGCAGTGTGATGGGTGAATGTGAATGCTTCTGGCTACCTGGACCTTTTTGGGATCCCTCTGTGTGAGTGTCATGCCAAATGCTTGCAGGGCTGGCGCACTGCCGGCATCTGCGGACGGTGCGCACTCACCTGTCGGGGCTGGTGCACTCCACCATCGTATCAGGAGAAGGTGCTGAGGGGGGCTTGACGCAGGATGTCTGGCTGCACCTGTCTGCGTCGGGACACTTGGAGGACCCCCAGGAGCTGCACCGGCTTGTCTACTTTGGCGGCATTGAGCATACTGTGCGCCCACAGGTAGGGACACACGCCACTTCCGAATGGAGCTTTATTGGCCCGAATAACTAATTCACATTAAAAACATTACTTTATTCACCAAACAAATGAAAGAACTCATCAATCTGTTTCTGCATCAATCTCCTCATTCTCAGCCACTCTCCTTTCTGGTGTGGCGGCGACGCCTAGGAAAAGCGTATAACGGTCTGAGCGGTGTGATGTTCAAAGAGAAAAAGGTGCGGGACACCGGCAAACTAATTCAGGCGGAGCCTTGCTGCTGTCATGTGACTTTACGTTTGCGCATTTTTTTTTTTTTCTCCTGTGTGGAAAAAGAAAGCGGCAGTGGTGACTTCCTCCGTCGGAGCCTTGGAAGTCATTTGGTGCGTGCATTGACTTAAAAAGAAAGAGGCAAAGCTGTCTTGTGAGCTCTAAGAACCGTCTGGAGTTAGAGCGTGTTTTCATCTCAGATTCAGTAACAGTATAAACACCGCACCAAGGCAAATTGATGCGAATATAGCAAGCCAGTTTAAAGTGTAAAAGGAATGTGCACTTTATTAATATTATTCATGGCAACCAGCAACATCGAAAAAATTTAGGAACATAAAGAACTTTCTCGTCAATACAGGAATAGTTCACCGCAGTTTGCAAAATTGATTTTTATGCAGCCTTTCAAAAATCAAGCTAACAACACCAACTGAAACAATATTTCATGCAAAGCTCTTTTGGAGGTCGTGTTTAGTTGGGACACCCGGTGTCACGGCTGCTTGATGGAAGCGCACTGGGTGCGGCCTGCTGTGGTCGCACCGCCGTCAATGGGCAAGCGCGTCTTTGGGGAGTTTACAGTTATGCCCGCTATTTCTGCTGAGGGTGCCACTGTTCGGGGACAGGTTGCCGCCGGGGTCGCTGGCTCTGAGCGTACGGTTTGCTTCCTTTCTGGACACGTTCGCCTTGCGTCTGCATGGTCAACGCAAACTTTTTGTGTGTGCATGTGCAAGCACGTTAATGTTGAGACGGGACGCGTTTGTTTTTTAAGATGAAAGCCGTTCTAGACTCATGGAATGAAAATCTGTGCGCAGAAGCTGTGCCTGTGATTTGTGCTTCGCATCTGGGCACTGGTGTGTCAGTCGCAAAAAGCGGACATGCAAGGAGGAAGATAAGGAATGAAAATGATTGACGGTGATAGGTAGGCAATAAAAGCTATAAATAGACATTGACAGAGGTAATGACTAATGCTAATGACTAATAAAGATTAATAATAACTAAAATGATCTGTAATGATCAGTATGCCAAACTACAACATCTAATGGGTGCAATTGATTAGCAATGAGTAAAAATGCTTACTGATGTGTGTTGATGACTATAATAGGTAGGCATGACTGATCATTACGGCTAATGAGTACGCAATGACCAATATATCAAACGATGACTTGTAATGACCACTACAGATTCTAAATGAGTAACCTGCTTATTATGAGTGGTAAGGACTACAATGACTACGCAGGCAGACTCATCATGACTGGGAAATGACCAATGTATCAAAAGGTGACTTGAAATGGCTGCAACTGTGGCAAACGATGAGAGGCAAACGATAGGAGAAGGGTAGGCTTTCACCGTCCTCTACTTAAGAGACATCTAAGAGACCTTCTAATTTTATCTGCTGAGCTCACTTCAGGCAAAGGCAGCAGCGAGGAGTGGAAATGCACTCACTTTCTCTGGAATGAAAGCGGCTCTGAGGTTAAAAAGTCCAGATGCTGAAGCATAATCCCCTACCAGCTGCCTTTGAATCTGTTACAAGGGGCAGCAGATTGGACTTGTTGGTGATTAATTATAGGTTAACAGCGCGAACAACGGGACAGGAACACAGGAGAAGGAGACAGCACAACCACTCTAGTTATGCCGTCCTCTTTTTCTGTGTTCCTGTCACGTTACCTATTTAGTTACCAGGTAGCTGGCCAGTGAAGTAGGATTTTTAATGATGTGTTGTGAAGCAGACGAACACGATGAGGTAGCACCAGAAGCTTTTCTCGCAGGTTATGTTGCAAGGACATGTGAGAAAAAGGTACGAAGGTTTTTTTTTTATATAAGCATACAATTTGTTCTAAATTTAGCCGCTAGTCTGAGTGGCCTTGCAAGCAAAGGAGCCTGGGCATACAACATTTGTTTATACTCTTGAGACTGTTTGAGCCGATGCGATAAACTGAAATGCCCTGTTCTACAGAAAATCCGGCGCCCGCGCTGTCGGAGAAAAGTTGGAAAAATGACCCTCTGTCAAGAGGCACTTTTGTTGGTGATATGACCAGACACCTGTGGAGCAATAAGAACACATGACATGTTCAAGTTGGCAGGAGCTGCCAACTCAGAGAGAGTCAATGAGATTTAAGGGTGATATGGGAATTGAAAGAGGGACCCTTAGATCTCAAGTCAGGCACACTATACTCCTATAGGGCACGTTCGTATGGCTTCGGTAAAGAGGGGTTTTATATACCTATGTGTAGGGTGCTATTTTATATAATGCGGTGGCTTAAGGTTGTATTGTAATGATATGCGACAGAGGCAGTAATTAAGGGATACAGTGAATAAGCAGGTAGCAAAGTGCGGGTATGCTAACAAGGCTCCGCAAGGAGACTTAGAATCCCAAGTTTTGTTTATCACTACCAAGTTGTTGCTTAATTTATGTGATATTTGGCAATGGTTTTTAGGTGACATGTCAGTCGTGCAAGAGCCTGTTGCAGGGAATATGAGTCAACTGGACCAGTTAGAGGTTAATGAAAACCAAGGTTAATGGAGGCTTGATGTACCCCGCAGAGGAAGAAATCAAGCTTTGTCAGCTTACGAGCACCTTCAATAACAGGATAAGGAAGTCTCAAGAGGTCCAGCAAAGTAGCAAGCTGTGTAAACTTTTGATTTCAGCATTGTTTTCTCTCTTTACACAGTGCCTGCAGCTAATCTATGAAAACAATGATCGTGCCTATGCTGAGGAGCTATGCAAGATATCGTTAAGTTGCTGCACCCACTGATAGCGAGCTGGGCTGGAAATGTCAACTGGAGTGACGTTTATGGCTATGGCATAAACCTCTCTCAAGGAAGGTTTTCTGTCTGCGAATGGTAATTTTCTTCTTTTTTTTCTTTTGTGTGTTCATTTAATTAGCACATTCGGCTGCTCGCTAAATCTCGGCTGTAGTTGTACTCTTAAGCGTGAACATTCTTGTGATCGCAGGAAAGAATTAGTTTAACAACAGAAACACTCGATGCGCATTCTTCCATTGAAAATTACAAACCAGCAAAATTATATGGGTTTGCGAGCACCAATAAAAATAGGAACAAAAATCTTTCGCGCATATACGTAGCACCTTGAGGTAGACCGGCACTATGAAGCGCGCTTACTTTGACCGGTCATGCAAAATGCGGGAAGCCGTGACGGATAGCATTCTGGTGTACAAAGTTTAAGGTCTCCAACTAAGTTGAAAATCCCAGATTATCATCTAGATTTTACCTAATAAATGAGATAGAAAGGTTGGTTACATGTCACATTTTCACAGAGGTTGCTCACAGTAAGACATTTTTTTATATTGGATAGCACTGGCAGCTTAGAACAGGTTGACATCAATTTGTGTATAAAAGCTGTATGCAGGAATGAGTAAATGGTATGAAAATGACACATAGAATTTGCGACATAGTGATTTAAGTTGTTATGCATTAGGCTACCATGGCAGCTGAGCAGCTTCGAATTGTTCACAGCCGGGTGACATTTTCATCTGACAAAACAACTTGATCCGAATGCATCATCACGGTAATGCGAGCACTCCAATCGAGTGGCCTTGAACCACTATGTAAGTTTTTCGGGTTACACTCCAGCATAAATCCTTGCCGAGCAAGCGCTAAGTGCTGACTTGCTCACACTATACATGGCAGTACTATATACTAATTCGTGTTGCCAAATTATGTGAAGCGGAGCTCTTATATCCTTAAAATAACAAGCTCCTACCACGCCGACGCCTTACTCAAAGCGCAGCCAAGCGCGGCTCTCCCCGAACGATGGCGACGGGAAGTAGGCACCTCCCTCCGGTTTCGGGCAACGCAGCAAGCCGCACCAAGTGGGCTTCCATCGATCGGCCGTGCCAGTGTATTCCAAAATGAATTAAAACCGGTGTCTGGGGTCAATTGGCAGCAGACGCTTTTCAGAGCACTAGACAGGCGCTTAATTTTTTCTTTTTTTTTTTTCCTCTGTGCTCGCACATCACTGTGGTCTGCAAGTGGACTTGTGCCGTCGCAGTGACTCGCACCGCTGGCTCTCTCGCTTGCAGCCACATGGAAGCCATGGCTTATGGTCACGTGATTGAAGCACGCTTGCGCCTATCGGTTCGTCCTCTGTGGGGCAGAGCTTTGTTACTGCCAGTTGACAGAACTGTGGAGCAGCACACGGCGTAGGCTGCGCAATTCTTGGGGAGTAATCGATCTGTGAATTTCCCACAGCTGGCAGGGCCTGCTATTGAGAATGTAGTAGGTATGCGGGATGTATGCAACATAATTTCGAGGTTTCAGAAAAAGAAAATGGCAGTGATGTGGCAATTTTTCGCAGCTTTTGACCTGCAGTCAAGAGAAAAAGTTAGGAATATCGAAGGAAAAAGGTTTCAGATGTCAAAAAATTTTGGTTGGTACATCGACTCTATGGAGCATGTGACGAGCCATGGCCAAGTCCGAATAATCAGGCAGGTCCGGAAAATCGGGCATCCAAAAAAATCGGTTGGCAACTAGAATATCTTGAAGACAAACTTGGGTTAAGATGAATTTTGGGATTAGACGGACAACATGGGAACATTTGGTTGATTTTCCTTAATCCTTTAAGGGCTTATGACGAGCTGAGCTCGTCATGGGAATTTGGCAACGATCTAAGCGGCTTTTGACGAGACCAACTCGTCAAATGGTGCTTTCCTATTTAAAACATAGATGGCAGCACGTGTTCTGTGTTTGCACATTTACTGAATTATATTTTGCGCACGAGATGGGGCAAGGTGTGTCCTGTGTTTCCTAACATTTCCCGTGCTTTCAAACAAACATGAGATCATCCGTGCAGCATTCCAGTGTGAGAGAACATTATCCATCAGATGATGACAGTGCAACTTATAAGGATGTAGATTTTTTGTTTTATATTTCAAGCGAAGAAGATACTGATGATGTTTATACCAACAGCGAGTCTGAAGCGGAAGAGTGCAGCGAGGAGACGTTGGCCAGCTCCCGCGTTGGTGCCATGCTTTGAGCGCTATCACACAGATGGCTATCTAAGCTAGTTTGATGTGAACTTTGAGGAAATGGACAAGTGTGCACGGCTTTTCAAGGCATATCTTTTTTCTACACTTTCTCTGAAATTTATTTACTTCTTTTTATACCACACCTAAATGGAGCCACGTATGGTGTATTACTGTAGATTGCAAGGAATGGTAAATAAAACATTAGTTGCTGTTGTATGTTTTTGCGACACAATATTCCTATTTTAAACATGTTATCAAAGCATTTCGCGGTATAAAAAAAAATTGTCAATTTTGAAAAAGAATTTTTTTTTGTATTAAAGCCCCTAAGAGAGCATAAAAAAAGACCTTTCAAAGACGAACTACGTATTTTGCTTGTCCTTTGATTAAGACAAACTTTGGCACTTGTAGTACTTGCGAAGAGCCTGCAAGGTACTCTCAAGATTAGGTAGAGAACAAAAAATCTTTAAAAATGCTTACTCACTAGATAACATACCCTCGAAGGGAGTGCTTTCTCTCATTTCTGGTTAACCCGACACTCTGTCTTCATCATGCCGTCTTGGGAAGGTGCATGGAAGCATTCTTGCTGCAAGCAGCGCGGGGCTTCCTTGTGCTGGCCCACTCTTGGTGCAGTGATCCAGCATGGCCAGACCTCAAAAATATTGTTATTGTGCAAGGCACTTATATTGCCGCATGAAGGCTTGTGCCACATGTATGAGGCAACAGCCATGTATCTGGTGCAAAAAACATGAGATGCTGCCGGGTGTAAATGTTGCTATGTCTTTCCACAGTCGAATACAACTAAAGAAAAGAGTAGTGGATGCGTCTCAACGGATGCACCGCAGCCAATGGTGACTGGTTTTCATGACACTGTGGTTAATCTGATTAATCCATGGTGAACCCTTTTCATCCACCACACCCTGTATTGTCATGCTAGCAGGTCCTTTGAGGTGTCCTTTGAGAGGCAAAAGCTACTTTTTTCTCGAGTTGTGTTGGGCTACAGAAGACTAGATGAACAGGAAACCCGTAGTTCTGAATCATATCTTCTCTTTGTTGTACATGAAGTGCAAAGTAAGTTAGTTTTTCCTTTTGTTGGCATTGAAATGTGGATTTAATAGTTCGTTTGAACGTCTAGCGCTGCCAGTAATTCGGGCACAGCAGGGTCGAATTGTCAGCCGCAGGGCACAGCTTCAAGCACGAGAGATGGGCGCCGGAGCCAAGCGATGGTGATGGCGATGCCGCAGCGTTTTCCGTTCCTTGTCTTCTTTACATTTCCCCCACGTGAAGAAGTCGCCATCCTGGCGACTCAGGGAGAAGAGGCGACCAGAGGGTTGTAATATGGCTTGAGGCGGCTAACGTGGACAATCTCGCGGCCGCGACGGCGGTGGTCGGAAGAAGGGGTGACTGGCTCGATGACGTAGTTCACAGGGGATGTGCGTTCCAAGACGCGATAAGGTCCGTGGTATTTGGTGTCTAGTTTGTTGGTGGCAGGAACGCATAGCCAAACGAAGCTGTCGGCCTGGAACGTGGGAGCAGGGGTATCGGTATCATGCTGATCTTTGCGATATCCTTGAGTGTTGGAGATAAATGTGCGAGCTAGCTGACGGCATTCCTCGGCCTTCTGTACAATGTCTGACAAAGCACTGTACTCAGAGGCATCTGGATGGTATGGCAAAATTGTGTCCAGAGTACAAGATGGTTCACGGCCGTATAAGAGAAAGAAGGGCGAAAAACCAGTTGTTGCTTGGGTGGCAGTGTTGTACGCGAACGTTACGAATGGCAGTACTTGGTCCCAGTTGGAGCTTCCAGATTCAGATGTAACATACATTGCGAGCATGTCCCCAAGCGTACGGTTGAAGCGCTCCGTGAGGCCGTTTGTTTGCGGGTGGTACGCAGTTGTAGCTCGATGTATCGATTTACAAGACGACAGGAGCTCTTGGACTACTTCGGAAAGAAAGACACGACCTCTATCACTCAGTAGCTCGCGGGGGGCGCCGTGTCGAAGAATGAAGTGGTGCAGAAGAAAATGGGCTACTTCTCGGGCTGTCGCCGCGGGAAGTGCAGCAGTCTCGGCGTAAGGGGTCAGGTAGTCGACGGCGACGATGACCCATCGATTACCAGCGGCACTGCATGGTAGCGGACCATAAAGGTCGATTCCCACGCGATCAAACGGGCGAGCTGGACATGGTAAAGGCTGAAGAGGGCCAGCAGGGTGGCGAGAAATCTTGCGTTGTTGACAGGCGGTACAAGAGCGAATGTAGCGACGTACGAAATTGTACATTCCCCGCCAGTAGTACCTTTGACGAATTCGATCATAGGTTTTGAGGACGCCGGCATGAGCGCTTTGCAGGTCACTGTGATGGTGGGCACAAACCTCGGAGCGGAGGTGGCGCGGAATGACAAGAAGCCACGTTCTGTCGTCTGAGTTGTAGTTCCTTCGGTAGAGAAGGCCGTTCCGAATGGCGAAATGGGAGGCCTGTCGGCGGAGTGCCCGAGGATGCGTAGCCGCGGAAGTAGTGCCAAGGATATCTAGCAGGCTAGAAACCCAAGGATCTTGTCGTTGCTCGAAAGGCATATCCTCAATGGTGAGTGCTGACAAGGATGCTTGAGGAGGGGACGATGAGTTAGGCGAGCACACCGGTGACCGAGAAAGAGGGTCGGCGTCAGAGTGCTTGCGGTCAGCACGGTACACTACACGGATGTCGTATTCCTGAAGCCTGAGAGCCCAGCGCCCGAGACGGCCAGACGGATCCTTGAGAGACGCGAGCCAGCAGAGAGCGTGATGATCTGTAACTACCTCGAAGGAGTGGCCGTATAAGTAAGGGCGGAACTTCGTTACAGCCCACACGATTGCTAAGCACTCCTTTTCGGTAACGGAGTAGTTGGACTCGGCTTTGGTGAGAGCACGGCTGGCATAGGTGACAACGTATTCGGAGAAGCCAGGCTTGCGCTGGGCGAGGACGGCGCCGAGGCCGACACCACTGGCATCGGTGTGAAGTTCTGTAGGTGCAGTAGGGTCGTAATGGCGAAGGATTGGCGGTGACGTCAGAACATTGCGCAGTGTCGCGAATGTATCATCGCAGGCTGGCGACCAAGAGAAGAGGTTAGGGGTGCCTTTCAAGAGCTGTGTAAGGGGGGCTATGATGGTTGCGAAATTCCGAACAAAACGACGAAAGTACGAGCAGAGGCCCACGAAGCTTCGCAGTTGTTTCAAAGTGGTCGGTTTCGGAAAGTCAGCGACGGCGCGCAGCTTCTCAGGATCAGGCAGAACTCCATCTTTACACACATGTCCGAGTATTGTGAGCTGGCGGGCACCAAAGCGGCACTTTTTGAGGTTCAGTTGAAGACCGGCGCGGGTTAGGCAGGTGAAGACCTGGCGAAGTCGAGTCAGATTGTTTGGGAAGTCGGTTGAAAAGACGACGATATCATCAAGGTAGCATAAACAGATGTTCCATTTCAGGCCGCGCAGTACAGTGTCCATCATTCTTTCAAATGTGGCTGGGGCGTTACAGAGTCCGAATGGCATAACATTAAATTCGTATAGTCCGTCTGGAGTAATAAAGGCGGTCTTAGGACGATCCGCCTCTGCCATGGGCACCTGCCAATACCCGGAGCGTAAATCGAGTGAGGAAAAGAATTCTGCGCCTTGCAAACAGTCTAGGGCATCGTCGATTCGTGGGAGGGGGTACACATCACGACGAGTGATTTTGTTGAGGCGGCGATAATCAACACAAAATCGTATGGAGCCATCCTTCATTTTAACTAGGACCACAGGAGACGACCATGGGCTACAGGATTCTCTAATTACTCCGCGTTGCAGCATGTCATCGACTTGTTGGGCAATAACACGGCGCTCAGTCGGGGACACCCGATACGGCCGCTGATGGAGAGGTGGGTGAGCGCCAGTGTCGATGAGGTGGGAAATGGTCGTCGTGCGGCCCAAGGAAGATTGCGGAATGTCGAAGGAGGCGGGGAATTGGTGTAGAAGGTCAAGAAGTTGCTCGCGGTGGCGCGGTTTTAGAGCGCTGTCCACAGAATGGTCAAAAAGGTCCCGCTGTAGCGGATCTGAAGCCACACGAGTTGGAGTCAAGGCGTCAACTTGGCAAACAGGGAATGACTCATCATCAAAGGCGAACAGAAGGCCCACGGGCTCGATGCGGCCAAGGCACTCCCCTTCGATCAACATAGTGGGAGACGCAAAAGGATTGGCTACCAGAAGTGTGCTAGCGCCGTTGTTCATGTCAGTGACGGCAAACGGCAGCGGTAAGTGGCGGCGGCGGCAGACAACGTTAGAGGGCACAAAGAGGACTGTCGCGGCGGTGGTAAAAGAGGCAGTGAGGGGAACCAGAACAGCGCTAACGGGTGGGATGGTTGTGTCATGAGCTACGAGGAGTTTGGTCACAAAAGGACACGGCTCGTGGAGTAGGGCATCAGACGGTGCATCACTCGATTCAATGAGCTCTACTTGAGGACTGGCGCAGTCAATGATAGCATGATGCTGGGACAGGAAATCCTAGCCGAGAATGACGTCATGCGAACATGTGGGGAGAACGACGACCCAGCACCTCCACCAAGTGAAATGTGGATTTAATAGTTCGTTTGAACGTCTAGCACTGCCAGTAATTCGGGCACAGCAGGGTCGAATTGTCAGCCGCAGGGCACAGCTTCAAGCACGAGAGATGGGCGCCGGAGCCAAGCGATGGTGATGGCGATGCCGCAACGTTTTCCGTTCCTTGTCTTCTTTACAGCATGTACAATTTTCAGGCCACGTTTTGAACCTTTGTTGTTTTCTGTTGTTGCAGGTATTGGGAAATTTTTTGGTTAGCTCTCTCTGCCATCTGCACGGTATGCAGGCCTTCTCAAGCTCTTGTTGGGGTTTTCGCTTGGGCCCCGTCAGCATCAAATCTGTCCAGCACACTCGAGACACTGAAAATAAGTTTGGCTTGACTTGATAACAGGGAAAGTGTGGTGCAAATTGAATGGTAGATGTTACTGTTTGCAAAATATTTTCAAGTTTTGAATATTCACACACCTTTTATACACTTATTTGCTTACTTTTTTTTTTCAAATACTGCAGGCCTAATGGCCCAAGCAGGAGGAGCAAATGCAAATGACCAATTCTTTTGGGCTCCATAATTTTCACTTGAGCTGCTTCTGACTTTACCGAGGAACGGTCACACACCTCATAGGAGCATGTACATGTTGGTGACCGATATCCAAAACTTTGGAATCCAAAAATTTAATTTTTTGGACTGATGCCAACAATAATATAGAAATTGTTTTCTTATTTTCTTTTTTTTTTTCTTATAGAGTTCGTTTTTTCCACCCACCGTAGGTGCAAACAGGTTTCGCTGTCATCAACTGGCCCTTTGCTGCTGTGGAAGACATCACCTTAAATTTAATCAGAGTCAATCGGACAGGCTTGCTTGGTTTGGCTACTTGTTCTCTAATGTTGCCACTCGAATGAATGGCATTCAAAGCCTTTACAGCGAAGTGTATCCGAGTGATCCGGCGCATGATCATGTTGAAAATGAGCACCGGCAGGATCCGGTGACAATGCTCAATATGCGTAGATATGAGGCAGAGGGGGGAAGGGGTAGAAAGAGCAGCTGGGACTCAGAGGCGCTTGCTTCCGTAATGCATCTAGTTGGTTTCCAGTCCTGGCTTTCATGACCATCTTTGCTCTTTTATAGCCAGCGTCATGTCTGGTGCACACAGAGGGTTGCAGCCCTTTCTTGGTGGCTCAGACGCCAGACCAATCATTGTCTATCAACTCGGAGACCCTTGACAACCCTGCATTGCTAAAGCAGGGAATCAGTCGACTCGTTGCTTTTTGGAAAGCTCATCTCTAGAGCACAGCCAGTAATTAGCGGCAGGGCATATTTGAGGGGAAAAAGAAAGCGACCACATCCTTTGCGACTTTTGACTTTGCAGAGGGCACAGTATATTTCCACTATACTATAAAGCATGTTCAGATGCAGATCTCAAGCTGAGATGCAAAATCGTAGCATTTGCTCCTTTGTCTGCTCAATCCGTTGCCTGGTAGAACTGCCAAGGCAGCTCCTGCAGACCTCCAACTCCACCTTTGCACGCACCTCATGTGTGGTGTGCCTAATGATCTAATGCTTCTGAACTGCTTTATGCGTGTGGCTTAATGTATCTGCAAAGACCTCCGCTTTGAGGCTACTTTGTGTGCAAAGTTCATTGTCTGTGCATATGCTTAGTTCATTTTCTTGTCACATTTTTCTCTTCCAAGTTTCAATCTGGGCATTTCTCTGTGTACTGGAAAGCTCGGACTTCCTCGGCTTGTACCACCTTTCAGTGTGGTTTATTGTTTCTCTTGTGATGTGAATTGACCAGAGGTGTGCGAATTCCTGACATTTCAGATACGCATCAATTATGTTTGGTATTAAGGCAAAAGCCTAGTAGGCTCATGGAACGAACTCCCGTGTGCGAAATCTGTGCACAAGATCTGTCATATTCTGTGAGATGTGTTCTTGCCTAGCGTTCCTACCATCGGCAATCCCACGTTTGAACACGCGCCAAGGAACGCCACGCGACAGGAGCGATGGTGTACCATTGAAACTCACACTTGCCGGAGAAAGTGTGACAGATACTGCGCCTTTCCTTTCGTGTGAACCAGTTATAATTGTATGGAGCACTGCAATAAACGGCAATAAGAGGCAAATGATAGGAGAGCAATGTAGGCTTTCACCATTTTCCTCTTAGAAGACCTTTAAGAAACCCTCTAATTTTTTCAATTCTCATTCCTGTTCAAGAAAACTGATCTCTTGAGTTTTCAAATGCACCGGAAATTTTCGAATTCACCACTTTTTCACCGCAATGCTTGATTGCATGGACTGGGCAGTGAAGCATCCTCAAAACTCTACAGGGTGTTCTGTAAAGAGAGCCTTCCCAACAGTGTGTATGCTAAGTGATGTGCTTGACAAAACCAGGAAAAACTATTGTTCTCACTTGGGTTTCATCTCAAATGCAGATAACCATCGTGCAGTGTTCTCCAGATAAAATTACTGCGATGCACACAGTTTTCGGCTGTTTTTTTTCAGTGCCATTCGGTAATTCAACCTACCGGTTAATTCGAACATTTTTTTCTGGTCTCATGACGGCCAAATTAACAAGAGTTTACTATGCTCAGCAGCGATATCACAGCTCCACACAGTTTTATGCCGGTCCTTCCTGTACAAAACTAGTATACACAATCCTGTAAAACATTTATGCTGGATTTTTCACTAGTGTTATAAGGCTTCTGTGCTGTTGTAGTTTAATTTTATTTGCAAATACCACATAAGTTTTGAAATAAACAGGGCAAACAGTATTTTCTATTCTTATTTTTTAATTTCTTTTTCACTGATCAAATATTTGATATTCGAAGACCATTTCTTTTTTTTCATACTCATATTCGATTTGTATTAAAAAAATTGGCTGTGGTTTGACCACTGGCCATCCCGAGTAGAATTGCGGAAGCAACATCTGCAGTGAACGCGGCAGCAGCGGCACCTCTGTGTATGTGGCGGCCCCGGTGCGCCAGCTGTGCACCGTGTGACGTCACTCGCTCCTCGCGCATGTGCAGATTGGCTCATCGGGGGCTCCGCGAAATGGCTCAGTGACTAGCATAGTGTTGCTTCCGCAGCAAAATTGAAATATTCACGCACCTCTAGAATTGGCTTGTCAAGGTGGGCGAATCGGCAGGCCAGCGGATGTGAAGCGAGTTGTTGGGCACCCAGGTGTGGCCGTACCTGCTGGGACACTACCCGCTCTCCAGTGCCCCTGAGGAACGGCGCGAGCGGGACGCCAGTACCCAGGCCCAGTACGAGGCCACTTTGTCCGAGTGGCTGGCCGCCGAGGCCATGGTGCGCCACCGTGAGGGGGCCAAGCTCTCTTCCGAGAGCACCACCTCCGAGATACCGCTCATTGGTGAGTCACCAGTTGCCAGATGTGCAGTGCCCTGCCCACCACGAGGCAGGTTGCCTTGAACCAGTTCCTCCCCTGGTGCAGGCCCCAAGGATGCTCACCTGAGCAATGAGGTGTTTGAGGATGGCAGCAGTGACGGGGGCGGTTCCATGGAGGCAGCCACCCACGAAGGTGCAGCGGAGGAGGAGGAGATTGCCTGGGAGGTGGATAGTAGCCACAGCCCAGCCCACACTGGTACGCCTCCCATTCACACAGTGCAGACGGGGTTAACCAACCATGCTGGGTGAAAAAACAGCCTGTCTGTGCTTAGCGACAGGTGGGGTGGGACAAAAATTGCACCATTTTGATACAAAAAAATGTGATTTCATGCACCTTGCTATGGCAGATGCATTAGCTCAATTTGTGCACAGTTGCACCAATTGCCAGATATATACTGCATAGTTTTTTTGCCAGGCACACTTTGCAACTTTTTTGTCCTTGCCATGAAAGAGCACTGCTGTGTCATGCACTGCCACAACTGATTCCACCACAAAGAATTTCAAAGAAAGCGCAGTTGATCCCAGTGTGGTCTCTGCAGCCTCACCCTCCAGTTTCTGTCACCTGCATCCTGTCACTATGGGGCCTTGGCAGAAGAGTCAGGGAACACCCTTGGCTTGAACCATAAGTGTGGCCTTCATTGTACATATTAACTTTGTATCCAAAAGTTTGTCACAGTCAAACTCACTGATAACAATATTGAAGTGGCATGGAAATATCATTGTTAAAACCGGATTAGGCCTAAAGAAACAAAGGAAATATTATAAACTACACATTTAATGAGGACGAGGCAGCTTACACTTTTTATTTCGTAGCGGGAATGAACCCATAATCCGTAAGCTTTATTTGTTTCACGGCAATCTGGCCGACATCTCTCTGCAGGGCATCCATGGATGCCCTGCAGAGAGATGTTCTGCAGTTGCAACTGCTGAACATAGTGCAGTGGAAGGCCCTTAGCAACAACAAAGTCCCGCAGGGAGTCTATCATTCTCAAAGCCTCCTGGTGAGACACAACCTGCACAGATTCTGGTTCATCGCTGTCATCGCTACTGTCACTGTCCTCTGCTCCAGTGACTGCTGCGACGTAGCCTCATCTGTCAGCTCTTCATCTGTTGTGACTGTATCATCGGCATGTAAACATTTCTCAAGTCCCAACGCGTCGCTATCACTACAGCTCACTGTGGACCAAAGTTCAGACATCGCTGGGAAATCGGTGTTGCGCAGGAGGTATGCGAAGTGCTTCACCTTCTTTGTTAAAATTGGGCCACTAATTGGTAGATTTGCTACATGGGCGTTCAAGAACCACTGGTAGAGCACTTGTTCTACGTAGTCATACCCGGATATATTGAACTCGAAGGGGATCACGAAATAGTTCGATATATCGATAATTCGATATACAGAAATTGGCTTGAGAAGCCGCTTGCGATCGTGAAAAATGATATGGTATTTGCTGTGCAGTCAACCCACTCGCATAATGAACCCACTCCCCATGTTCGCCCCTGAGAATTTGAAAAAAAAGCGTTTGGTGGCGCGTTCCTCCGTTTCGACCGTTGCATCCACAGCTCATTTATTGGCAGCATGCCAGATGCTGCACAGCGATAACGGCACAACGTGTTCATCTTTTAACTACACTTTTCGTAGATCCTGTGGTGGCAGGGAGCGAACTTGGCAGAGTGCCCGCGTGATGGCTTGATTGCACAAGCCATGGTTCGATTTATCGTGCCGCGCTTGGGGTGGGGCGGGCGTAGTCCACTGCTACAAAATCATTGCCAAGCGTGACAGCTGCAAATGCCGTTCGAAGCGAACAATGCTAAAAGCTGGTGGCATGACCGCAGCCGACCGCGTGCTTTCGTTGATTCATAGATGCAAGAATAAACGACTCTCGCAAAAAAAAAAAAAAAAATCTGACGCTTCTTAACGTCTGCAGCCGCCATAGCTTATGCTGCGCCGCACGTTTAGCCCGACAAGAACAACTCTCGCAAAAGAAAAAAAATTGCTGCTTCTTAACCTCCGCAGCCGCCATAGCATACGTTCAGCCCAACGGCAAGAATAAACGACTCTCGCAAAAAAAAAAAGAAAGATCTGCCGTTTTTTAGCGTCCGCAGCTTACGCGCATTCAGCACGATGACACGAGACGCTCATCGCACGCCAGCCGCCGCGCGCAGAGCGTTCACAACAGACACTGGAGAAGCGTCTGCCACGGGCTGAGCTGGCTTGTCCGCGCATGCGTAGTGCGTGCTGCTGGAAACGAGACCAGGAAAGAGAGAGGAAGGGGAGAGATAAACGCTCAGCAGAAGAGTGGGCACACCCTTGCGCTTCGCTCTATCGCATTTTTCCCCTCTCCCGAACACCATGGCTGCATTGGCTCCCTCTCGTTCCTTCGCACACGACTTGCAAACGTCACGTGCTAGCGCGGCAGCGATCACCGCAGATGCGCGTGCCTTTGGGGGAAGGGCGCGGCGCTGCCCCAGACCAGCCGTCGCTGAGCTGTCTCCTCTCATTCCCTCTGCGCGTGGCTTGAAGACGTCACGCGGCAAACGGCCGATGTGATGTGATCGTCTTTGGGGGAGGTGCACCGTCCAATGCTTGGTGCGCAGTTCGATATATCGAACGACCGGTGAAATTGAGTTCGATATACGACGCAGCTTTCCTATACTTTTACATGGGATTTTCAAAGGGATATTTCGCGAGTTCGATATAACCAAAATTCGAAATATCCGGGTTCGATATATCCGGGTTCGACTGTATATGTAGGCCACGTGCTGAACCCTTTTCCAGCCATCGTTCATTGCATGGGCAGCACTGGCATCGCTTTCATTCTTAATCTTGAGCGGATGATTGTCAATACTGTCGGCTGTGTCAGGCCATACTTGCACACCAAGTTTCACACTTTTACGCCGTCCTTCTGCTCACGGTCAATGTTCCGCTTAACTTTTAGCAGTACTGCCGTTTGCTTCCCCTTCTGCGCTGGTTGTGTCGCGCTTCCTGAAGGAGGATCCTTCATTGCTGTTCACAGAAAATCCAGAGCCAACAAGATCATGGCAACGA
This sequence comes from Amblyomma maculatum, assembly GCF_055883805.1. Lineage (NCBI taxonomy): Eukaryota > Metazoa > Arthropoda > Arachnida > Ixodida > Ixodidae > Amblyomma > Amblyomma maculatum. Next base: position 24,936,602 of record NC_139346.1, read on the forward strand.
TGATGGCACACTAGGAGGACCACATTAGAAGGACACGTGCACGAACGCTGCTGCACGCCTGCCACAAAACGTGCAATTGCGAAGCAGGGGCCTGGACAAAGCAAGTAGGGGAGGATAGTGCAGCGCACACCACGTCAGTGCACCCTCAGAATGGACTACTCCACTGTGCAGAGCCAGAGAGGATGCGTTCTCTAAGCCACGGGAGGTCTCGAGGGGGAACGCTCAAAGCTCTCTCTGAGAACAACTGTGCCTAGCAGCACCTGACATGTTCCCTCCTCCTCCGTGTGAGGAAGCACTCCGTCCTCCCCCGTGTCTCCGCGACATGCAAGCTTCCCCGGCGCACCCTTTTATTGTCGCTCCACGTCTCCGGGCATGCTTTTGTGGTCGCCACTTTTCCGCGTTTTTGTTGACTTACAGTGACTACATTTGATTGTTATAACCAATAATATAATATGACACCATTGTAATAGGCAGTTTATTTTACCAGAGAACACATGGCCAAGCTGACGTTGCAGTGGCTGCCCATTGTTATATCCGACATATTGTTAAAACGTTATTGTTATAAGTGGGTTGTATATGCATGCTTCTAGAGGGCATTGTTTGCAGAAAATTTCATTTATAGTTATTCAACTTGCTTATGTCAGAAGTACATGCGATTAGATTTTCACTCAGTTTGTAATATTCGAGTTTACTTTGGACCAAAAATTTTTGTACTCTCACTGCTCCACCAAAATCCAAAATTGGAAGTGGCCATTATATCAACTTTTTGATGGCTTGCATATAGTCGGAGAGATTTGCCCGTCGCTGCAACATAAGCTGCGATGGTGTCACAACTGAACAGTCGGAGCTGTAGGGAGTTTGTCAGGAGTACAAGCTTTTTGCTTTCAAAATTGCTGCTATTTTCTTCAGCTTGCTGTCTTCATAAAGCTGTATACACCCCCCACCCGCTTCATTGCTGCTGTTTTGCATATTTGGGACCAAAACCTTTGCACTGACGTTTTTGATTGACGTGAACTTTGGGGAATGAGATTCTAAACCATTAAAAGGTTTTTATTTTACTTCCCCTTTCAAGAATTACATGCCTATGCTCATCCCTTGAGACTGTATTTTTTATTGTGCTCTAATCATATTTGCTTGTGAATTATATAAAAGCAGCAAATTTAATGCAGCTCCAACCACACATAACAATTCAGATATAACCAACTACTCTTCCGAATCTCACTGGAGGTATATTCAGTGATGCCACCTTTGCACCAAATATGTGAAACAGCTTTGGATAGGCAATTGGAATTATCTGCATAATGTGCTTGCAAGTATGTCAGCAAAGAAACTTTATGGACTTTATGGACTCTTAAGTATGCTTAAGAGTTGATGTGATAACATTGCTGTACATATTGTTGCTAACTACTGAATGTAATCAGTTGGTAATTAGTTGTTAGTTAGCTATCCTAATTAGTAGGACTAACTGATAAGGCTAAATCATTGCACTACTTATATTTGCAAAGTAGTATCACTAATCCGCACACGGAGGGCACACTTTCGGTGGCCTGCACAATGCAGAGAAATGGCACGTTGTGAAATCAAGATGACAGAGGGACATGGAAGAGGCTAAAACAGCCTCCTTTGCTGCTGCTAGCTACAAGCAAGGGCGCGGTGAGAGAGAGCGAAAGCAGCAGTCGAGTCATGTGCAGACCTATTGGACAGGAAATGGCGTGCGCCCCTGAACTTGGCGCATCATAGCAAACACACCAACAGAATAAAAATAAAAATTTGCAAACCTGCGGGAGATGGCAGAACAACCCTTGAACCCATAACTGCAGCGCGCGTGGCATGACTGCTTAGCGGGAGAGAGTAGCGCGCAGAGCGACCACAACCCCATGAAAAGAATGTGGCAGGGGTGGGCGCGGTCACTCCATACTTTTGAATATTGCTACGAAGATGACGAAGCGGGCAGTGGCGTGGGGCGGAGCACTCGCGCCAGGCCCGCTGGCCATTAAAAGCATATTTCATCGTCATGTCATCACGTCGTTCTGTTTCTGTTGTGTCGCCGTGTTCCATCACTTGTCATGCCACCACGTAACAATATATACTTACCAACACAGCGCGAGGTGAAAATACAAACTTGTAGAAAGATTTGGCAGATGGCGCAGCCAGTCAAAGAGCACCAGCTTCGACCTCAGGCTCGAAGTTTTGAACACACGTTAGAGAATATACCGGTCTGTCGGTGACACTAGTGGGGAAGCACGAAAATGTACCGGTACGTTCAGGACAGCAAAAGGGCTTAGTACCAGTGCTACTTCGATATTGTCGACCATAAACCCTGACTGCTCATTGGAGGGTCAAATTCTAAAATTGAAGCTCAGATACTTTGGTCATCTGATGAGAAGAGAGGAGTCGCTGGAGAAAGATTTGATGTTGGGAAAGGTTGAGGGTCGCCGGAGAAGGGGTAGGCAGCGAACACGATAGTTAGATGGCATCCTCGAGGCGCTGCAGATGAAGTTATGTGATGTTAGGGAGATAGTGAGAGACCGGAAAGCGTGGCGTGACATGGTCTATAGGGTCACGAAGAGTCGGACACAACTGAACTGAACTGAACTGAACCGGTGCTACTTAGGAGGCTAGCTTCTTAGTAATGCTAATATGTAGCGTCGGTCTTACTAAGGGCACAGTATGAGGCAGTCACATTAGGCCCCTATACTTTCACACTGAATGACCGCTCCTCACTGGTGAGACTACCTGGCTTGCGACTCAAAAGACAGAGGTTCAGTTCCACTTTACAAGGCCACTTCTCAGTGAAAGTATTCTTTTTTCCTTCTGGGGCTCTTTGTAATGCTGTTTAGCTGAAGTTGTAACCTTGTGTCACAGCAGTGTAGAACCCTGCCATGTCCTACCAGCTTGGCCATGATTGGTTGATAGTTGGATGACTTCACAAGGTCGCGTGACCACCTAGTTGTGCACTGATCGGTCAGAAAGGTGTCTGACGCCACGAGACCACTTTACCTTTCTTTACAAATCAGGGAATATTTTGTGGCACACGGTGGGTTTATCTCGGAATGTGGACTAGAACTTATCTGTAGCAGTGAAGAGGCCAGCACTGAGCTGGCTGTTTTTGAATGGCATTGTTGGCACCACGTGTGTGGCAAGCTGTAATTGCTGACTGCCGGGAGTTCTTGGCAGTTCGCCATAGTATGGTTCACTGCCAGCCATGTCAGGTGGCGCCATGAGGAGACCACCTTGCTTTCCCCTTGGGCTGCTGCAGAGACATGGGTGGCTGGGGGTGGCCCGCCTGAAGAAGGTGCCCGTCCTGATCCCCTGCAGCAGCTCCTGCAGCCGCCAGCCATGGATGATGAATCCAGCTGTGTGTCACCAGCCTCTTCCAGTGGAGGAGTCTACTCGGTGAGCAGAGCACCAACCTCATTGAGCAGCATATCTGATGTGCTCACTGAGGGCTTGGCTGAGGAGGAAGATTAGTAACCATCGATATACTGCAGGTTATAGCATTTTTATGCCGAATGCCAGAATGAAAACTTGAGTGTTCAGTGGAGCATGTTGAATGTGTCATCTGCGGCCATTTGGTCTTAGGACAGTGCAGACACTGAGCTTCACGCATAGCCTCCTCAACAAATGCTGCGCATCTTTGCAGAGCGACCTGCTGGACCTGTTCTCGCTCAACCTGCACCGCATCGACAAGGACGTGCAGCGCTGCGACCGCAACTACTCCTACTTCACCACCACCAACCTGGAGAAGCTGCGCAACGTCATGTGCACGTCAGTATACGCACACATTGCTGCTTTCTCCAGAGCAGTATTTGCCATAGGGCCAGTTTGTGCAGGTCTGTAGCAAAAGCTGGTAGAGTAAAATCTCGTTTACTTGGCCTTCTAACAAAAATGTTTACCGAAAACCATTTGCACTGCAGTAAATTTACCTAATGAATATGGTCGTCTGTACGTTTGAGATGGAAACTAAGTGGCAGCAATGTTTTGTGCTTTCGTCAACTATTTTGCTTTGCACACACTGTCAAGCATGTTGAAAAATTTCTCGAGAATGCTTCTGCAGCCCTTTTCACAGTGGGGTGCAACAGCAATGGTGCCTTTTACAAATGGCCCCCATCACATTTTGAGCGGGCCTTACTCCTCAAAATATGTACTTGAAGAGTGGAGGAAGCATGTGAATGCAGGAAGGAGAAATATCTGCAGGCTTTAAAATAGTGTGACATCATTCCAAAATACAATTAGCTTACTGTCTGTTACGTATAAGGTATTTACCAAAATAATCTCTAATAGAATTAGGGCAACGTTAGACTGCAACCAAGCAAAAGATCAAGCAGGTTTTCGGAAATGATGCTCTACTATCGATCGTATCCATACCATCAACCAGGTGATAGAAAAATGGTCGAAATATAACCAGCCCTTATACATAGCATTCATTGATTACGAAAAAGCATTTGGCTCAGTAGAAACCTCGACGGTCATACAGGCATTGCGAAATCAGGGTGTAGACGAGCCGTACATGAAAGTGCTGGAAGACATATATAGTGGCTGCACAGCAACCATAGTTCTGCATAAAGAAAGTAATAAAATTTCCATAAAGATAGGTGTTAGGCAAGGAAACACGATCTCCCCAGTAATATTCACAGCTTGCTTAGAAGAAGTATTCAGAGACTTGGAATGGGAGCAGTTAGGGATAAAGGTGGATGGAGAATACCTCAGTAATCTGCAATTTGCTGATGACATTGCATAGGTAAGTAACTCAGGGGATGAATTGTAAAGAATGATTGATGACCTAGACAGGAAAAGTAAAAAAGTAGGCTGAAAATCAATATGCAGAAGACTAAGGTAATGTTCAATAGCCTAGGGAAGGAACAGTGGTTTATGTTAGGTTGCGAAGCACTGGAAGTAGTAGGCGAATATGTCTATTTAGATTCAGACCATGAAAGGGAAATAACAAGGAGAATAAGACTGGGATGGAGCGCATTTGGCAAGAACTCCCAGATTATGACTAGCAGCTTACTGGTATCGCTCAAGAAGAAAGTATACAACAGTTGCATCTTACCTGTACTTACCTATGGGGCTGAAACGTGGAGGCTAGCAAAGAGAGTTCTACTTAAGGGGAGGACAACGCAGAGGGCTATGGAAAGAAAAATGGTTGGGATAACGTTAAGAGATGGGAAACGTGCAGATTGAGTCAGAAAAATAACTCAAGTTACTGACATTCTAGTGGAAATTAAGAAGAAGAAATGGGCATGGGCAGGACATGTAGTGCGAAGAGATGATAACCGATGGTCGCTTAGGGTAACAAACTGGATTCCAAGGGAAGGAAAGCGTAGCAGGGGACGGCAGAAAATTAGGTGGGCAGATGAGGTTAAGAAGCTCGCAGGGGTCAAGTAGATGCAGCTCGCACAGGACCGGGTTAATTGGAGGAATATGGGAGAGGCCTTCGCCCTGCAGTGGATATAGTCAGGCTGAGAGGTTGATGATGATGATTCCAAACTAAAAGATGAGTCATGCACAAAGCAGTGTCTGAAACAATGCAGCTGGCCTGTGTCCAAGCCCAGTGGTAGTGGTCATAGGGCATGAATTATAGAGAACCAAAGCACACTATGTTGCTGGGCTTTATTTTGGCAATGCGCAACTCGTGATCATCATCATCACGCCTGCCATAGCATGCACACCTGATGTCATGTGTGCGGGCGCCACTGTTCTATGCAGTTCAGGTTCGGGGGAGGTCCGTGTGGGCAGTTGCTGGCTTGACGGGTCATACCTCGATATGGCTCCACTTATGAATTAACTGGCATAAACCTGCCCATATTCGATTGAAGGGGTGTCTGATGCCATTGAATTCCATAGGCACCAGCCGGGACCATGCTCTTAGTTCAAATTATTTAAATTTTTGCAATAATGAAACTTTACTGTACGCCAACCTCTCTCACACTCATGCGCATGCGTGAAGGTGCAGTACTTGCTGGCCAGCAAGACATATACATGAAAAAGCAGGTTCTGATCTATACTCTCTAGTTGGATAGGACGCTGCCTGACTGTCTGTTCATGTGCACACTTCGTTTTTGCACCATTTTCTGCAATGCATTTACTACAGTTACAGATCGTTGCTTCAGACTTTACTGTGCAGAAATAAGTGTTTGTAATATCAGGATGTTTGAGTTATCGAATGACCTCGAAAGAACTGCTTCCACCACAATGCATTTGTTTGGTGAAACCACAAATGCTTTAGTGTGTGCATACGGACGGAAGGGTCTGAGCAGATTTATGCCATAATCATAAAGACCTCCTTGTTATCCTTCACGGTGTTATGCAATCTTCCACAACCTCATCTCACCTCTCACTAGTGCCACTGTGGCCAGTGAGGAGGCTTCCCTGCACTAACTGCAATTGGCTCTGATGAGCAGGCATTTGGGCACCCTCGAAGAGCAAAACCATATGAACGGAAGCAAAGGAAATGCTCAGCTGTGAGGGGGGAAATGAAAAAAAAAAGAAGGAATGCGAGACAGCACCAGGGGCGTGCCACTCGACAACCGAAAGTTCGGCTCACTGGCCAATGGTGGCTGTTGTGATGCTCAGAAAAGTGAAACTGAAAGTAAGCTCCCGGTTTTTTTCTTAGAGATAGGGCCTTTGATTTGTCATCACATCTGTCGTTACACGCTGCTATGAGAGGTTCATGACCAGTGAGTGACTCGGCAAATTGCAATTCAGGTATTTAGTTCAACTTTAAGGTGTGTCCAAAAAGTAATACCTCTGTATTTTTTTTTCTTTGAACATCGTTTACTCAAAACGTGAAATTCATAATTATTACATATCGCAGCCACATATCCGCCAGACCCACTTTACCTTTAAATGCGGCCGCGGTCAGGTTGTAGAGCTTTGCACTACTGGTGAACAAAGGCATTTGTGCCTTCTTTGATCCCGCTTTTAACACAACAGTGTTAAAGGTCTCGTGGGTGAAAAAAGCAGCCTTGGCATGACTGAAGAACCCTGATTAGTCAAAATGGATTGTGATGTAGTTGTGATGCTACTGGCAGTGACATTGCGTAAAAGAAAAGAAAAAAGAATGAATGGCTACGTAGTGGAATCAAACCTCTGACCTTCAGTCGTGAGTGAGGCCCCTGCACCACCAAAGCACATCCGTTTGACTGGGTTAAAAAGAATTGCGTTAAGACAACAAACATGTCTATGTCTGTGAGTCAGTCAGGGGCCCGCAAGCAACTGTAGGGATCTCTTAACGCTGTCACGTCATACTGTTAGCCCAAGCTCTTTTTCTTTGTGATGTAGTCCTGTCCTTAGGGCATAGATGACACTCTTGCCACTCTGAAATCTGGATATAAGAAGTGCAGACATGAAATGTGATAACTGCAAGGAGGATAGGGAAGTACAGTTCAGGCAAATTTGGCTGTCGCTTCTTGTGCTTTTGGGCGGCTATGAGCAGGGGCTTTGTGGCCCGTGTTGGTGCAGGAAGAAAAAAAGCTTGTACAAAGTGGGGATGCAGCAGCTTGTGCAAGCTTGTGTAAAGTGGGGATGCAGGGGGGCTCTCCAGCAGTCTTTTGTCTTTTTCATTTATCTCCTGTGCCTTTCCCGCTCCTCGACCCAGTCACACGTCTCGCACTTTCAAAACGCCAAAAGGCACAGGATGCCTGTTGCTCAAACGGAATGGTCTGAACTTCACGCGCCGACTAGAAAAAAAAGTATTAAATAATTAGACGGACACCTTTAGCAAGGCCAGGTGCTTTAAAAGGGGAATTGAGAGTGAATGTACCCAAGGGTGCTCACGCAGTGTATTATCTGGTTGTTACCTTTTTTTTTTCTCTGAAAGAGGCAAAGTGATTGTTAAAATGAGAAAGGGTTGAAAATATGAGCCTGGAGATGCCCACCGCATTTTTCATAAATATGTGCTTTGGATGTGATGTTTTGCTGAATTTCCAGTCGTTGGGCACGATCACTGTGTCCTAGTATTAAAAAGAAAAAAAAATGCTACTTCACTGGCTCTGCATGGTTGAGTGCAGAGCGAATTTGACTTCAAAGCAAACCTTCAGGACAGAGGGGTATAAAGGAAGTTATGATTTGGTGCTTAAAATGCGGAAAGGGTGAGGGGGAGTTGTGTGTGGCTTTCGTGGTGTCAGTTGTGGTGTGCTTTTCGTTGCAGCTATGTGTGGGAGCACCTGGATGTGGGCTACGTGCAGGGCATGTGTGACCTGGTGGCCCCACTGCTGGTCATCTTTGATGACGGTGAGTGCCACTTTCTCCCCCGACTCAGAGGCAGGGCTTCTGTGCAATTTGTCGATGCAGGCACTGACCAACAACTGCTTTCATTGCCTGTAGCTTCCTTAGCTTTATATATGCACCAGGCACATGGCAACACAAATAAAACAACTTTACACATTGGGGGTGCTGTCTCCTTGCCATTGCTGCAGTCATTCGCGTTGTCATTGGCACTGAGAAACAGCAGCGTTCTCTTCCTTAGACATGAAAATGGCTGGCTGGATACATTTAATGGAGGGTTTTAAAATGGCAAGTGCTTCACCTATCACCCTTGTTGTGGTGTCGCAACATGTGGGTAGAAGAGTTCTTTTTCCTAGGGCCAGCGTTCAGCCCTTGCCCTGGTCACAGCTTAAAGGGCAACTCTGCAGGTTTTTCGACATTCGCTTATTCTGATAGAAATATTGCTGTAGGTTTTCCTCTCCGCCCTGAAGCGCTCTGCCAGATTTGGGCGATAATTTGTTCGCATGCAACTATGTGCAGTTTTCATGGCCTTAGTTGAGACGATGCGTTTGTGATGTCACAAACATCATACCTGCTTTACTGCTTGCTCCCAGCATGATCATAAAATTTTGAAGCCTGTATTAGGCTATCTCAGACATTTTATGTACTGTGTCATGATTTCCAGGCTTTATTTCCAACATCCAACGTGCGTGCGAGTGTTTTTGCAATACTGTAAGCGACGTCACCGTTTCATCAGCTGAAACGTCATTTCTGGCCATGAAACGAGTTTCAGTTTTGATTTCCTGTTCTTTCTTTTTAAAAATAGTTCCCCTCGGAATTTCTGAAAACAGTTTTTTTTGTGTCGGAGTCAGGACACAACGAGGGATGCAATGCCATCAATAACTCGAAATGATGAACAGACCACCGCAATTCTCCTGCTGGGCCTATGGGCAAGAAGCCACTCCTTCCATTTGCTCTGGCACACTCAGAGAAAGTAAAAAGAGTCACTGTAAAATCTTGCTTGGTGAAATCAAGTGAGCACTGACAGGATTATGCTTTTTAAAGAAACATGCATTGTCTTAAGAAAGCTGGTCACCCAACTCCAGGGACCTCCCACCCCTCCCTTGAAGGAGTGTACATGTCCCCTAATTTTTTCTGTAATCACCCTCTTAATTTGTAAGTTTCTTTAATTATTGTCCACAAAATATGACTACAGCCTCAAAAAAATTACACCTGTTTTGTAGAACAGTATGACACTACTAGAGGTCACTTGATGAAACACTATTTAAACACCAGATACAAAGTTCGATACCCGGTGCGGCCGGCTACCCAGTGGTTTCCAGTGGGTACAAGACTCCCTGACCTGGGGCTCGGCTCTTCTGGGGTGAAATGCTTGGGAAAAGGGGTCATGGACCAAAAATTAAAAAAATGATGGTTAAAAAAAAAGGAAAAGACCCACATAATGAGCTTCTGCCGCAAGAGGCGGATTTATGGTTGTCTGATGGCGGAGTGAATCACTAGCTCATCAGCACAACCCCCTTAGGAGGAGTGTACACACCCCTCAATTTTCTGTAAGCAACCCTTTAATTTGTAAGTTTCTTTTGTTGTTGTCTACAAAAAATGACTACAGTCTCAAAGACATTGCACCAGTTGTGTAGAACAATGTGACACCATTAGGGATCACAACTGCTTGATCAGACACTATTGGTGCCTTGGAAATTGAAAGGAAGAAAAAAGGGAAAATGGCATTAACGAGTGCAAATTTATGTTATTCACAAGGAAACACGCTGCGAATCTGCATCAGTATAGTATTGGCTCACTTTTCATTGATCCTACATTAGCCTGTAAATATCTTGGCCTCCACTTAACGCACTCACTGTCATGGGTAACCCACATTCAAAACATTTGCGTTGGAGCTTCATGCACACTCGGTTACCTGTGACGTAATTTGGTGGCCACACTTCCTGAAATGAATAAACTAGCATGTATAATTCGCCCGAAACTAGAATATGTGTGTGTCATCCATTTGCCACCCATCACAAGCTTATATTGCTGCCGATCTTGAAACCATGCAGAATTGCGCCATCTGGTTTATAACATCTTGCTGTTCAAGAGACACCAGTATCACAACATTGAAACAGTTCGTAGCCATTCCATTAATCATGCTGCGCTGCATGTTATCTCATCTCTTGTCTTCTGCATCGTTTCTTTTATCAGCCGCTCCTGAGACACACGAAGCCACAACACCCCACAGCCACCTAAATCATAATAATGGCATTGCTTGCATCAACTGTTGCATGTTAGCACTGACTTCTTCATTTTTTCCGCATGCGTTAGCACTATGGAATTCCTTGTCTTTGTATCATGCACTGATCGCAGATTGTTCTAGGAAAAACGATCATTTTTCGTGAGGGTAATGGTTTCAGTAATATATAGTATCTCATACTTTAAACAACCAATTGTTTCTGCTTTTGTCTTCTGCGATTTCTTGCCTTTTACATATTTTTTTTTACTTCTTGCATTTTGCGTAGCTTTGTATATAATTTTTTCAACATCACTTACCTGTTTTGTATTGTTATTTTTCTTATTGCTTTTGTTTGCCTGGGTATTCTTTGTTTTCTAGTGTTCTTGTTGGCACAGAATCTCCATTTGTATTAGCACTATGGAATTCCTTGTCTTTGTATCATGCACTGATCACAGATTGTTCTAGGAAAAACGATCATTTTTCGTGAGGGTAATCGTTTCAGTAATATATAGTATCTCATACTTTAAACAACCAATTGTTTCTGCTTTTGTCTTCTGCGATTTCTTGCCTTTTACATATTTTTTTTTACTTCTTGCATTTTGCGTAGCTTTGTATATAATTTTTTCAACATCACTTACCTGTTTTGTATTGTTATTTTTCTTATTGCTTTTGTTTGCCCGGGTATTCTTTGTTTTCTAGTGTTCTTGTTGGCACAGAATCTCCATTTGTAATGCCCTCGGGCCTTTGAGGGAAAAATAAATGAGATAAATAAAGGCAATGAAAGTATAGCTAGTGCAGGCTCTGGACACCTGCCTGCAAAAGAACAGTCGTTGTGTGGTTGTACTAAGGCACCACGGTGGAAGTGATAACAGAAGTTCGTGCTGTTTCACAGTTCTCAGATAAATGTGCGAGCAGGCCTTTCGCACGTTCAAACATAAAAAGAGCTGCTGTTTCTGAGTACCAATGAGAAAAGATGCAAAGGTGATTGGGCCATGGATGCTTAGAGATTTTTTTGCATGTGTGGCCACTAACCTGGCAAATTTGTAAGGCAGTAAAAGCAGTTGTTGGTCAGTGTCGCGAGCAGTAGTCAGTACTGGATGGGGGGGAGGGGGGGGGGGGGGGGGCCAGAAACTGCTTCCAGACATTGTGTGTGTTGGGTGGATTGCTTCCTTTACTGCAGGGTTTGCAAATGTTCGAAATTTCAAATATGAAGCATGAATCGAGTATGTTTTTTTATTCGATTCATATTTGCATTCGGAAAACTGATATTTGGAATTCTCTGAACATTAGAAAATTATCAGATACACCGGGAATTTTCGAATTCACCACAGTTTCACCGCAACGCTTTATTGTGTTTACTGTATGGTGAAGCATCCCCAAGACACGGCAGGGTCGTTTTATGAAGAGGGTCTTCTCGACAGTGTGCACAAAGGGAAGCACTTCACTACACCAGGAAAAAGACATCGCTCTCACTTTGGGTTCATATCACTTGTAGACAACCATTGTGCAGGCGTTCCTCAGATACAATTATGCTGTGATGAAAATGATTTTTGGCAGTTTTTTTCAGGCCCATTTCATAATTAGAGCTTTCGGTTAATTTGGACATTTTTTTCTGGTCTCCCGAAGGCCAGAATAATGAGAGTCTATTGTATTCAGTAGTGATGTGACAGCTCGACCTGGTGTAATGCACTTTCCTTCATGCAGGTCCTCCCTGTGCAAAAAACCAGTGTTTGGAATTTTCATAAAATTTATGCTGGATTTTTTATTGCTGTGCAATTCTACATTAAATTTTGTTTGGAAATACTGTGTTCATTCTAAAGTAATCAAGAAAAATGGTGTTTGCTATTTTTTCATTTTTCATTTTTCCTCGCTGGCCAGATGTTCAATACTCAATGTGTGTTTGAAAATTTCAATAGTTGCACATGCCGATTGGCACAGGAATGCACAACCTGGAACACGTGCATACCGCATCACATTGTGCGTGCTGCAGCCGAGGCTACTTTTCAGGCCATGGCAGAGCGGCACCTTGTATTTCCATTCTTCTTCCCCTTTTCGCAATCTGAGTGCAAAGGGAGTTGAGGGGTACCAAGGCCAGGCAGGCTGGGGAACAAGGCTGGGATGTTTGGGGAAGAGAGGCCTCTGTTCAGGATTGAACTAGACTTGGCCGCACGTGATAGCGGCAGCTTCCGATGTCATCTCAGAGGAGGAGAATCACAAAGGCCTGGTGGTGCTCGTTTCACTGGCTGGAGTGGCCAAGCCATGCCAGTGGGAGTCCTGGTGTGAGCCAGTTCTACGCACCAACATTGTGCTGCATAATGGGTGAGGCTGGTATCTGTGGGATGACCTCCTAATTGTGGATATGACCTCTCTGTGGAAGACTGGTTACTCAATGTTGGACCTAAGAGCAGGTGATCACAGCGCTGGAAGTGCAGTCTGAGGATCAAGGGTTGGACCTGTAAAAACAGCTAATGCTACCTGAGCTGAGCGACAGGCTTACACTCAAGAACTTGGGACTGTTTCCTGAATGCAAGCTAAAGACAGGGCTGGGCTGATTTAGTTGGTTCCCCTTTTTCACTTTGGATCTTTGCTGCAGAAGCTGGAAGCATTGTAGGTGGAACAGCATGAACAAAAGAGACAAAAGCAGGAAGAAGACACAGACAAACTCTGTGTCTTCCTGCTTTCTGCTTTTGTCTTTCGTCTAGTTCGCACTGTTCCACCTACAATGAACAGATACCAACTTGGCCAGCTTTCCATACTCCTTCAGAGGAACACTATTCTGAATATTGTGTAACACATCGCAGACTTTTCTCAGTTTCATTTATAGCCAGCTCTAACTGTTCTCTTGTACTAGGTGAAACAAGATGGCGAGTTGGGCAGATTATACATTATTCACTCGAACAAGGAAGGTTGAACCAGGTGGTTTCTTTCCTTTCTATGGTCATTTGGTCTGCGCTTCCCTTTGTTGCATGAGGTTGTTGTGTATTATTCCCTTTGTTGTATTAGGTGCTTTTGGTGGCTGTGGCGGCCTAGGGGGTGCTGCAATGTTGTGCAATGTCTGCTGCCCTTTTTCATGACCCTTAAGGCATTGCTGTAGCAGAGTACCTTGAATAAAAGAAAGAGGTCCACTGGGAGCAGAGACCCCCTTGCCACTTCAGCAAAGCTATTGGGGGCAAGTGGGGGTGCTATCCCTGTTGTCATTCCATCCTGAAGTCAGAAGTGGGGGTAGTCTTCCTTTTTTCTCCCTCTTCAACTGTTCACAACATGCAGTTTTGAAATGCCAGTTCAAAAGTTTTTGCCAAAGTGAGAGTGAACTGTACTGCTACTGCTGGCACTGCTCAGTCTCAGCCTGGAGACATTCAGGGCACCCAGAGGCCAGAAATGGGGCTGGAGTGCTTATGAAAGCAGCTGCAAGCCAGCAGTTATGCACAAGGGCTACAGATAGAGAGCCAACCTGGGTGACAGCATTTTTACCGTCGAGTGTGCACATCATCTTCCCAGAGTGGCTCACTTGAGTTGTGCATTTGTGGTGTGCAGAGATGCTGACATACAGTTGCTTCTGTGAGCTGATGAAGCGCATGGCTGCCAACTTCCCGCACGGGGGAGCCATGGACCACCACTTTGCCAACATGCGCTCCCTCATCCAGGTACAGAACCTGCATGATCAGCCAAGCTGTCAAACCAAATGGAGCATGGTGCTTTTAATCCAGCCAAGCCTGAGTGTTGTAGAAGCTTTAAAAAACTAAGGTTGCTCGAGGGAGGAGAGTCTTAAGGAGTCATTCATTTGCAAGTGTGATAAAGATAAGTGCATCAGTGACAGGGCAGTTGTTCTGCTGGAAAGAGAGTCTGTGTTTTTAAATGCTGCATAGCATTTTTGGTTTTGCTCTTAGGTAGCAGGGGTGTTTCCTCTGTTTTTTACATGCATCTTCAGCTATTTTTAGCTTGCAGTGTCATAGCTCAGTTTCCTTTGGTTAGTCTCTATGGCATTTATCCTTTTAGTTATGTTGCTGCCTTCTCAAAATTGGTTGATAGCTCGGCATGCATGTTTCCTTCCTTAAAGCATGTATGTCCGTTTTCAAGTTAGGACTTGTTGTATTTCCCTCTCTTGTCCACCCCATTGTGGTGGTTCAGTGGTTAGGGAGCTCGACTACTGTGCCCAAGGATGCGGGATCGAATTCGGGCTGTGGTGGCCGCTTTTGATGAAGGTGAAAAACAAGGCGCCTATGTACTGTGCGATGTAAGGTGGTCAAACTTTCCAGAGCCCTCAGCTACGGTGTCTCTCACAGCCTGAGTCGCTTTGGGATGTTAAACCCCACAGACAAAACCAAACTCTCTCTTGTTTGTTTTTGTTGCCCTAAAATTCAAAATGTTTCTCTTGGTAAATTTACCGTAATGCATGCAATTATCAGTTTTTTTGGGGGTCATTCGATAATGTGAACATTTTCCTGGGCCCTTTGAAGATTGAATCTAATTTTTAGTGTAGTGGTAAGGCAGATGAGCTGCATAGCTGGGGGCCTAGACTCGAAACGACTGTGGCAGCCGCTTTTCTGTGGACGTTGTTGTGTCCGGCCAAAGCCGCCCAGAAATTCAGCCGGACGGCAAACTTCTCCGGCGAACGCCTCCTTCACAAAATCCGGATACTTTTGTGCAAAGCACCGGTGCACTGGAGGCGAGCCGTGCCAAGGGGAGAGAAGCGACGTGTTTGAACATGAGATGAACATCCAGACAGCTCGGCGCCGTGGCCCTGGCGATGGACCCCTTCTCGCCCCGCAGCATCTTTGAAGCAAGGGTGCAGCAAGCTGTCCCCATTGGCTCTGCGAAAGTGCTGCCGTCCGATTGGACCATTTGAGCGTCAACGGTTTCTCGGTTACGGAGACTCAAGTGCTTCCGTTCGAGACTCCGAGTGTGAGTTCATCACTAGTGTCCATCGAGAGCAGTTCGTCCCCTGAGAGAGCGGACGCGGTGGAATCTCCCCGGCCGTCGCTGGACGAGAACAGTCGTGTATGGCTATGTTAGCTTTCAGCCCCAGAGCCGATCTCAATGTGTAAATGCCTGTATATAGTGTATAAAGCTTTTTCTTCATCTCACCAGCGCCGACTCGGATTCATCGCTACCCCGCCCAGGGAGCTGACAGCCCTCGTTCACGAAACGGGTGATGAGTGCTACGCAACCAACTCCTTAGCACAACCCTGTTCACGGTGGGGTACTCTGTGGTAACCCCACCGGCACAACATTGGTGGCAGCGGTGGGATTGGCCGACGTCAGGCACCTCGGCGCAGTGAGTACCTGAAGTTTCCCTCAAATGCCAGACTTTCTCTGACAAACAGAGTAGCTTAGAGAAAGGCTGAGGGTAGCATTGTGTTAACCTTGCGTGCTTTAAGCCTACAGGAAGTGTTTTGAAAGCCAAGGGTTGCTGAGAGGGCAATCAGTGTGAGAAAAGCTTGCGTGTCTCTTGCTAGGAGCAAGATAGCAAACCTCTAGTACACATTTCTAAAAAGGCAAACAGCAAGAGGTCGGTGTAAAAGATGGAGAGTTACAAGTTCAGAGAACCTCTCCAAATTTGTGATGAGTTTGGCATCGGTTTGGGCTCAACAAAAAGAAAGAGTAGATTCTTGAGATTATGCAGGCAGAGGAAGTGACGGCTGAGGAAGCCGCAGAGGCTTGGCATGATATTCAAGAGAGAAAAGGAAAGGAGGAAGCCAAAAGGCTAGAACTCCAAAAGTATGATGAGCGTGAAAGGCTTGAACGCCAAGAGGGCTATGAGTGTGAAAGGCTTGAACACCAAGAGTGCTATGAGCGTGAAAGGTGAGAACGGAAAAGGCGGTTTTCCCCGCTTGAAGAAGCTTATGCAGCTTGAGCTTTCAGCACATGAAATTAGTGTTGAATGGCATGAAGCTTTAATTGCCATTCAAGGTAACAGTTTGAAGCCGCAAGAATGTCTGCAGCCATTCCTCATCGCCGAGGATATGGCAGAGTATTTGGCAGATTTCGAGTGTGTCTGCAAAAGTAAGTGCTTCGAGCGAGATACTTGAGAACAACAATTGGTAGCTCTTTTCTCCGCTGAGGCGTCTGAAGAACTCAAGTGCGTGTTAGACGGTGACTTGAAAAACTACGATCACCTGAAAGAGTCTTTACTGAAAAGACATCAGATGTCACCAATGGAGCTTAGGGACAGGTATCGGCGTGAGAAAAACTGTATCAAAACATTCTTGGATTTGACATATCAATTGAAAGCTGCTATAACCGAATGGCTAGACAGTCAGGAAGTCTCAGAGCAAATTGGACTTGCACCAGAGAATGAGACACAGCTTGGGTTGCAGCCGAGCAATGCGACCGCAGCAGCGAGCCGATCAAGTCTCGAACAGAAATGTCTCAGGTTACCTTGGTCAAGCCACTGGCAGCTGAGGCGGTTGGAGCCAGTTCCATCGGCGAGAAATCCGCAGTGACAGCGTCCTGCACGCCGCCCCACATAGCTGTAAGCAATCCACGAAACGAGAGTGGGGAACTGGCAGTAAATCAACCGCCTGACAACTCAGAAGCAGAAGTTGTCAAGCGTGGCGGAGGTGTAGCCAGACTAGTAGACGACAAGTTGGCTATTTCTGAGATCGGCGTTGTCGTAGATCATCACTCGCGGAAAAACGAAGTGATGCTTATGGAAATTGCACAGCCCACGAGTGTTGAACAGCGAAGGTAGACCAATGACGCGAATGCTGTCGAGAACCACACCTGTGAAGTCGACAGCGAGGGACTAGACAGGAGCCATGGATTTTTGTGTCCTGACGTGCTCAATTCTATTGGCGAAAACAACCCTTGTGAGAACATGGACCTCACGCGATCTGAAGCACCCCAGTTGTCGGACGAACTTGATCGTGCGCCGGTTAGCGCTGAGCGATGCGACACACCAGCGGATCAAGGTAACTTGAGTGGCGAGCCTGCAGAGAATATGCCTAGTTCGGAGGCTGGCGTGAACGAGCCTTGTTCCGACTCAACTGGCAGTGAGTCATGCGCTGCTGGCCGCGATGCAGGCGCGGCGACGATGCCGGCGCCGTACTC
The DNA here is from genome assembly GCF_055883805.1 of Amblyomma maculatum. Taxonomy (NCBI): domain Eukaryota; kingdom Metazoa; phylum Arthropoda; class Arachnida; order Ixodida; family Ixodidae; genus Amblyomma; species Amblyomma maculatum. The sequence goes on from NC_139346.1 coordinate 24,954,105, forward strand.
GCTCCGGTTACCGGCAGCTTGAAAGAGCTGGCACCAAAAGAAAGAAAGCAAGCATTCAAGTGCTGCCGCCGAAAAGAGCGGAAAGGCAGGTGCATGAAAGAATGGTGCCATCGAAAGATGAGAAAACGCGAACGATCGCGAAAGGAAAACAAGCGGCGATCTCAGCGGCGCAAATGCACCCATGCGGAGAAAATGCGCGATTGGTGCGCTAAGCGTAAAGAACGAGACAGATCGTTCAATAAAGCGAGTAACTTGTCCTCATCTGTTCTTTCACGCACAAAGTGGAAAGAAAGGTCTCGTAGAGAAATGGACAGCCGAAGCTGTAGCGGAGAGAGAAGAGCCAAACCGCCCGAATACTGCTACGCATCCTGCCACTTGCGGAAGAGAACAGCACAGTGTGAACTCGGATATTTTGAGCCATGCATTCGAGAAGTGGCTACCTTCGACGAGCGTTTCATCGCTAACGGTAACTTTGTAGGCAGATTGGGGCAAAATTGAATGACCTCCTTGCTTCCTCACTTGTGGTTTACGGCCCAAATGATTTCAAGGGGACTTTTCAATTACTGATTATTAATTTTCTCTGCTATTTAGTGTATCATTAATGTGCAAAATTGTTGTTTGAACCTTTTGTACTGCATCCTACACTTGTCCCTTGTTGTAGTGGGAGCAAAAAAGGAACAACAATTTAGTTAATTGAATTTGAAATTTTGCCTCTGTCTGGTGTTTGACGGGTGACCGAGGGTACTTGCTTGTGTTGGTTGTTGCCTGCTGCCGGTCGGTTTTGCAAGCTGCAGAACAGCCTACCACTACCAGTGGCGAGAGGCAAGGGCATTGGAGCGACCCGAGCGAAGTTGATCGACGTGCCCCGGCAACAAGGCTGTCGGCAGAGATCCTGACCTGTCGAGTGGAACCCAAGGCACGTGAGGCTACCTGGCGCCCGGACACTGGACGTGAGCTTGGAGGAATCTGGCGAACGAGCGCCTGGCATCCGAGCCACATGCGAGCAGCTCGTCTTCCTGGCGCATTGTCTGACGGTGGGGGTGCGGTAGTGCCCGGCCAAAGCCGCCCAGAAATTCGGCCGGACGCCAAACTTCTCCGGCGAACGCCTCCTTCACAAAATCCAGATACAGTCGAACCCGGATATATCGAACTCGAAGGGGATAGCGAAATAGTTCGATATATCGATAATTCGATATACAAAAATCGGCTTGTGACGGCACTTACGATGCCGAAAAACGATACCGCATGTGTCGCGTAATCAATCCACTCGCATAATGAACCCACCGTCCACTTTTTCACCCGAGAATTTGAAAAGAAAAAAAAATGCGTTAAGACCAGCTCGCTCGCATGCAAGCGATTGAGCGATCTCGGCGACGAGCGGCAGCGACAGAGCGAAAAATTTCTAACTTGTTGGAACTGCGTCCCTCTGCCGCAACAGCTCAAAACAAGGTTTCTGTGTCGCCATGGCAGAAATCGCCAGCGTTTTCGCTTGCATGTCGCACTCCGTTTCGTCTCATCCACAGCTCATTTCTTGGCAGCGTGCCAAGATGCTGCGCAGCGATAACATCAGGGCGCGTTTATCTTTTTATAGCTCCTCCGGTGGCCGGGAGCGAACTTGGCAGAGTGCGCGTGATGGCTTGATTGCACAAGCCTGGTTCCATTTATCATGCGGCGCTTGGGGCGGGCGTCATGATCGCAGCGGCAGACCGCGTGCTTCTGTTGATTCATACATGCAAAGATAAACGGCTCCCGCCAAAAAAAAAAAAAAAAAAAGCCTGCCGCTTCTTAACGTCCGCAGCCGCCATATCTTACGATACGTCGCGCATACAGCACAACGATAAGAAAGGATGACTCTCGCAAAAAAGAAAGAAAGAAAAACAGAGAGAGCTGCCGCTTCTTAACGTCCGCAGGTGCCATAGCCATGTCAGCCGCCGCGCACAGAGGGTTCGCAACACATGCTGTAGAAAGCGTCCGACGTCTGTCTGAAAACGGGCTGAGCTGGCTTGGCGCATGCGTAGCGCGTGCTGAAGGAGAGAGATAGCTCCGCAAAAGAATGGGCACACCCACGCACATGGCTTGCAAACGTCATGTGTTGGCGCGCGGGAAACAATAACTGCAGATGCCCACGCCTTTGGGGAATGGGCGCGGCGCTGTTCAGAACTGTCCCCTCTCATTCCTTCCGCGCGTGGCTTGAAAACGTCACGCGGCAAACGGCCAAGCGTGATGCGATCGTCTTTGGGGAAGGCACACTTTCCAGTGTGTGGTGCGGAGTTCGATATATCGAACGACCGGTGAAATTGAGTTCGATATATGACGCGGCTTTCCTATACTTTTACATGGGATTTTCAAGGGGATATTCCGTGAGTTCGATATAACCAAAATTCGATATATCCAGGTTCGATATAACCGGGCTTGACTGTACTTTTTTGAAAAACACCGGTGCACTAGAGGTGAGCCGTGCCAAGGGGAGAGAAACGACATGTTTGAACATGAGCTGAACATCTAGACAGCTCGGCGCCGTGGCCCTGGCGGTGGACCCCTTCTCGCCCCGCGGCATATTTGAAGCAAGGGCGCAGCAAGCTCTCCCATTGGCCCTGCGAAAGTGCTGCCGTCCGATTGGACAATTTGAGCGTCAACGGTTTCTCGGTGACAGAGACTCAAGTGCTTCCGTTCGAGACTGCGAGTGTGAGTTCGTCACTAGCGTCCATCGGGAGCAGTTCGTCCCCTGAGAGAGCGGATGCGGCGGAATCTCCCTGGCCGTCGCTGCGCGAGGACGACTCGGATTCATCGCTACCACCCAGGGAGCTGACAGCCCCCGTTCACGAAACGGGTGACGAGCACTATGCAACCAACTCCTTGGCACAACCCTGTTGATGGTGGGCTACTCTGTGATAACCGCACTGGTGCAACATTGGCACGTGTTTGAACATGAACATGAACACAAGATGCCTATGCCCCTCTATATGTCAGTGCATGTTGAAGAACTACAGGCGATTGAAATTATCCGGTGTTCTTCATTACAGTGTCCCTCATATCTTGAGATCTTGAGTACTTTTGGGATATTAAACCCTACAAACGAAACCATACCAGATCAGTCTTTGGAGAATGTTGGTTTTTAAATGTTTTGACAACCTACTGTTTGCATTTCTTGAATCAACTAGGCAGTTGAAAAATAGTACAGGAAGTTGCTCTTTGCTGGAATTTTTGTCATAGCATGCTTCATCATTTATCTCAAATTTTGGAATGTCTGGGCCTCGAAGGAGAGGCCTGCTTTGTCAGCACTAAGAAAGATTTCCAGGTTTTCAGCCCTTTATTATTGATGTCGTAGATGACAGCAGTTTCACTGGTGTAGATTCTTCGGGCATCCTCCTAAAATGGCCAGTCCACCCATTTGATGCTGTGAACTTGTTGATGCCTCCTACCCTCAAGAGAGTGCATCCTGTACAGTAGAAAGAGTTGACATTCACGCCTCATGGCATTCACTATCTACCGGTCAAAAATGTGGGTGGAGTACCATACAACGTGATAATGGTTCTGAGCCTCCACAGCCTTTGGAGGACAAGAATGCAGGTCAATCGCGCCAATGAAAATGTTCGCTCTGCATGAAAATTTTATTGACAATGTGACACGTGCGGGATGTTCTCGGACCCCAGCCCAAGTCGGGAGTGTATGCAGTGGTTTCCGTGTATCCTTGCCTCCAATTAAACAACGCTGTACAAGCTCGATGCCACTCTGTACTTGGACCATGGCTAATGAGCAGCAATCATGGAGGCTGTATCACCTGGACTAGAGATGGCTGTCACTCTGAAGGCGGTGCTTGCCACGGCACTTGAAGGACCACTACATTCCTCATTAGGTGTTCGTACGCCTTTCCGCTGGCCTAATTGCAGTGTAATTTCCTTTTCCTTGACTCATTCAGCTAAGTTATTGCTTCAAGTTTGATCGTGATCTGAAAATGGCTCTTGAAGAGCTAGAAGTGCTGCTGCTTCAGCTGCTTCCCTAAATAATGGATAAGTGTGTTTTTCTTATCAAATAGCCAACTACATTCGAGCCCTGCTGCAACGAACACCGCTTCAACAAAATATTTCCAGTTCTTCATCAGCTCACCATAGATATAGTGAAGGAAGTTGGTTTGTGCAATAGGGAAATTTAGAATACAAATTGAATATCTTTGTTATTCAATTCGTGTTCGATTTGAAAGACCGACATTTGGAAATCTGAATATTTGAAAGTTACCTTAATGAATACTGCACCGAAAATTTTCAAATTCACCGCAGTTTCACTGCACTGCATGCTTCACCACAATTCTTGATTATGTGGACTGTGCAGTGAAGCATTCTCAAAATGCGATGGGGCTGCTTTATGAAAAGGGACCCTCCTTTTTGAGAAAAGCATCTTCCTGATAATGCAGGCAAAGCGAAGTATTTGTGGAACCTAGGAAAACGTCGTTCTCACTTTGCTTCATCTAAAATGGCAACATCCATCGTGCAGGTATTCAGCAGATAAAATTACTGTGATGCACACAGTTTTTGGCACTTTTTTTAGGCCCATTCAATAATTGGAGCATTCCCTTAAAGGCCAAATTAATGAGAGTTTAATGAGACATCAATGGCATTAGCACTTTCCTGTCCGCGGGAAAAGTAAGTAGTTGTTTTTGGGTGGTGTCACTAAACTTTTTTTTTCTTTTAGCCAAAAACTTGCATGGTATAGAAGAAGTGTTTGGTATCAAATTGTAGAGGAGAAAATTCTCTTTACAATGGAAGTAAGCGAAATGAATGTCTTTATTCAAGAATTACCTCCGAAAAATTAAAACAATCACAAAAAAGTGTAGTAAAATATAAAAAACGCACAAAAACATCACTTTCCTCACAAAAAAAAAAAAACAAAATATCTGAAATACAGTAAAAGCTCGTTAATTCAAATTCCACGGGGCCGCCAGGCCAGTTCGAATTAACCAAAATTCGAACTAATGAAAGTGAGCAAAAATGAAGGCGTTTGATGCCCGGAGGGCACGAAAAACATTTATTTAGCAAAAAAGTCTGTTATCATCTTCTGCTTCTTCTCTCTGAGGGCTACCGTACTCACTCGGTCTTCTAGCATGCGAATGCGACGCAGGGAGTCTTCTTCCCCCTCTTCAAAGCTGAAGAAAAGGCGCGCGACATTCAGCGCTCCCATAACTTCTGCCGCGGATGGACGCACGGGCTCTTGCTCCTCGTCGTCGTCCTCGTCTTCTGCCCCTTCTGGGACAGACTGCTCCCCAACAATTTCAGCGACAATGTGCTCATCACTTAGGGCACCGCACACTGCTGCATCGCTGTCTACTCCAACGTAATCATCAAAACTGACGTCCTGCAGCACAGCACGCACAGCCGCAGGCAGAGGCTCCGGACTCCTATCGTCGCCACTTTCTTTCATACTTCCGGCAGCAAAGCCACAGTGGTGGAAGCAGTTTGCAATTGTGGACGGCGTGACCTGCTCCCATGCACGCACCAACATGTGCATTGCTGTGAGCAATGTGATGGTGCTGGTCTTCTGGTTTCCAGTGCACAAAGTCATGCGCTCGATCATGTGGCGCCTATAGAAACATTTGATGTTTCTGATCACCCCCTGATCCATCGGCTGCAAGGCCGCAGTCGTGTTGGCGGGCAAAAAGACGAGCCTTGTGGCTTTCAGCTCGGCGTCGACTTTGTGTGCCGAGCAGTTATCCACAATGAGGAGAACTTGACGCTTCCCTAGCTCCATCCTCCGATCGAATTTCAAGAGCCATTTTTTAAACAATTCGCCCGTCATCCACGCCTTGCTGTTGGCGGAGTATTCCGTCGGCAGCGTCCTAATGTTCTTGAAACATCTAGGCCTTATGTGCCTTGCCGACAACAAAAAGAGGGACCTTCTCCGTCCCGGTCATATTAGCGGCACGGTCGCTCGATGCAAGCGCGCACTAGGTGCGGCCTGCTACATCGCCCGAAACCCGCGGGAGGCGCCTACTTCCCGTCGCCACCGCCGCGGCGCCACCGTTCAGGGACAGCCGCGCGCGGAGCGCTGCGCCTGGCTGCGCTTTGAGCGAGGCGTGTTTTAAGGATGTAAGAGCTCCGTTTCACACAATTTTGAAACATGAATTCCTATATACTGTCATGTCTAGTGTGAACATGTCAGCACTACCACGTTTTCTTCGCAAGGATGTATATACTGGCGTGTACACCAAAAACTTATTGTGACGGTAGTTCAAAGCCGCTCGATAGTTCGCGCTTTACCGTGATGTGCATTCAGGTCAAATTGGTTGTCAGATGAAAATTTCACTCGTCTGTCAGCAATTGGAAGCTGTTCAGCGGCCAAGGTAGCACAATGCATTATCCTTTACATCACAATGTCGCGAATTCCTTGCGTGTCATTTTCACACCGTTTACTCATTCTTGCATAAAATGCGTACACAAACGATTGATGTCAACCTCTTCTATGCTGCCAGCGCAATCCAATAACAAAATGTGATCCTACTGGGCGACTGTACTCTACTGTGCAACTTACAGCTAGCATTCAACAATTTCTAGTCTCAAGATTGCGCATCAAGTCTTCCAGTTTGAAACTAGCTTACCCGCGATCAGAAAAATTGCTTGATGCTTCGCTGATATTCAGCACATTTCCGTGGAACGTCAAGGTTGTAAACTGTTGTAATTTAGAAAAACAAATATATTTAGTATAGTGAAGTTGTGAATTTTTCTAAGCGCAACTGGAGCCGAGGAAACCACAAACTGCTTCAGCAAGACTAGATACATTTATTGCACAGTTACACAAAAAGAGGAAGAAGACGTTCACAAACGGAGAACCTTCCTGGAGAGAGGTTTATGGCATAGCCTTAAAAGTCGCTCCACTGTTGCGTTGAGATTCCCGGCCCAGTTCGCTATCAGTGGGCGCAGCAACTTACTTAGGAATATCTTGCAAAGCTCCTCAGTGTGGGCACGGTTGTTTTTTTCGCAGATTAGCTGCGGGTACTGTGTAAAGTGCGGAAGCAATACTGAAATGAACAGTTCACACAGCTTGCTGCTTCTCCGGACCTCTTGAGATTTCATTATCCGGTTAATGAAGACGCGCGTAAGCTGACAAAGCTTGATTGCTTCCATTTTGGGGTATACCAAGCCTCCGTTGTCCATGTTTTTCATTAGCCCGTAAACAGGGACGGTTGGCTTTGGTTCCTGCAACAGGGTCTTGCACGACTCGCACGTCACCTGAAAACCATCAGAAAATATCACATAAACCAGCAACTTGGTATAGTGGTAGACAAATTTGGGATCCTCGTTAGCATACATGCACTTGCTACCCGCTTATTAAACACATTCCTTAATTACCGCCTCTATACTTCTCATGCATACTCTTTAGCATACAGTCGGAGGCAACCACATTATGTGAATTATACCACCCGACACAGATATAAAGCCCCGCTTTAACCAAGTCATACGAACGTCCCTGTGTAGTCTCGGTGTAGCGTGCCTGACTCATGATCCAAGGATCCCGGTTTCCATTCCCATCTCACCCTCTCATCTTAATGAAGCTGCAGAGTTCACAGCTCCTGCCAACTTTATCATGTCATGTGGTCTCGTTGCACCACACATCCCGCCGAACAATCAGGGTCCGGCCACATCACCTGTAAAAAACCTCCTGCCACAGACATTCTCACGGCATTTTGCCAACAAGGCGGTCACCATTGTTTCTGCGGAATGGGGCTTTTAACGCTATCGCATTGGCTCCTACTCAGACAATCTCAAGAGTATAAACAAATATTGTATGCACAGGTTTCTTTGCTTCCAAGGCCGTTCAGACAAGAGGAAATTTTATAACAATGTGTATGCTTATGTAAAAAAAAAAAAAAAACAGTTCGTACCTTTTCCTGACATGTTCTCGCAACATAACCAGCGAGGAACGCTACTGGTGCCACCTCAAAGTGTTCTTCTGCTTCAGAACACAGCGTTAAAAATCCGAGTTCACTGGTCAGCTCCCTGGTAGCAAATTCAATGGCAGTTGGCAGGGCATATGTTTCAGCATCTGGACAATTGTTACCCTCAGCGCTGCTTTCATTTCAGAAGAAGTGGGTGCATTGCCACTTCTCGCTGCTTGTAGGATGCCAACCTGAAAAAAAAAAAAAAAAGAGAGGAATGTGACCTTGCATATTGTACCAGCGAAAGTCACGGGGACACAAGAACTGGCCCAAGTGATCACCATGTTAATGTGACTTTGATGAGCACACTTTGGAATATTTTTAAGCAGTACCTTTAGCAGTTTCTCCGCTGTCAAAAGGGCAGTCCTGGCATCCACCCGGTCGTTGCCGCCGTTGAACTGCCGAAGACAGCTAAACAGCGATTCCACAGGGTCACTGTTTAGCCCGCGTGTTAAGACATAGTGGAAGCTACAATTATGAAATTCATTTCAGTAACCTGTTGCAAACAACGTAAAACTGAGCCGAGAAAAAAAGAACCTACTTTAGGTGGTCAAGAAGATATTCAATCAGTGCCACCGTGTTGTCAGGAGTGTGGCTTCGTAGGTCTCTTTTGTGATTCGCCTCGACCGCCCAGCATTCATTTGGAGGTCTTCCAAGTAACAGATGAAATCTAGCTCCAGCCAGGAGAGTCGTTCATCATCTGTTAAAAAGAATGCTTTCTCATGCGTCCCGCTTGCCTTCACTGCACCGATATCATGTAGGGCATACCATTTCGCAACCATTCGCATGAAATATATTGTAGCCGAGCTGTCTTTGAAGTGGCATGCTTCAGGATGACATTCCGGGTTCTCTTGAAGAAATTGTAGCGTTGCTATTACTGCCGGAGAAAAGATTTGAGTGGCCCTGCAAACTTTCATTTTCTCCAGGTTGTTTGGTTCAACGTGTGCACGAGTAAGGAACCTGACTGGCTTAACCAGTAGCTGTGATTAAATTTCGAAGAGCTCTCGGTCATTCTCTGTGAAATGTAAGGAACATACCAGAGACCTGTCGCTAGGCGCCCACTTGCTACTTTTTCCCGCTTGTCCTTGGCGGGAGATATTCTTGAGCCACGCTTCCCTACGCTGGAGGTCGCATGGGAACTCATGATACCTCACGGTAGGGTCTTTTCTCGCGTTTGTATCGCAGAGCGGCACACAGCAGTTTCGCGGCATTGCGCCGCACGCGTGCGACGGACCACCGCACGTGCGCACAGCAAAAAGCACGAAGCGAGCCCAGCACATAACGCAAACGCGTCCCGTCTAGATGTAAACGAGCTCACACACGCGCACACAATAAAACTTGAGTTGATTACGCCGACCTGAGGCGAACGCGTCCAGAGTCGAACAAAACCGCGCGCCCCGAGCCCGCAATTCCGACGGTGACGTGTCCCTGAACAGTGGCGCCCTCAGCAGAAACAGCGGGCGCAACTGTAAACTCCCCAAGGACACGCTCGCCCATTGACGGCGGCGCGATGCAGCAGGCCGCACCTGCGCTTCCATCGAGCGGCCGTGTTAGCGGTGACCAGAACAGTAATCCGCTCTTTGCTTCGCTTGCCGCCAGCGCAGCTGTCCCCTTTAAATGTTACTGTTCTGTCGGGCTGGAGCTTATAAAACAAAGCCGTCTCATCAGCATTGAATATATCATGTGCCGAGTAGCTTTCTAAGTACTGCTGCAGAGCACCGCTTAGCCACGTGGCACAAGTTTCTGCATCCACTTCTTTGGCTTCTCCAGACAACACCCGGAAGACAAGATTATGTCTGTCTCTAAAGCGGTGAAACCATCCTTCGGAGGCGACAAAATCTTCTACATTCAAGCGCAGGGCGAAATCGGCCGCCTTCGCCATGATAATTGGGCCGCTCAGTGGAATGTCAGCGCTTCTCATTTCTTTCACCCACGTGATCACAGCGGTCTCAATTTCCGGATACTTGGCTAACCGAAGCCTTTTTCTGTTGCTGGCGAAATCTTCGGCTTCATAGGCATCCTCGATGGCCTTCCTATTTCAGACGTACGTCGACAACGTGCTTGGTGGAATCCCGTGCTTTTTCGCGATTTCCACTTTGCTGGCCTTCCGTTCATCCACCTCGCGTAAAATAGCCACTTTCTCCTTCACCGTCTTGGCACAGTATTTCCCACGCGAACACATCTCACGGACACAAGCTCACAACAAGCGGCGTGCAAAACGAGGGCTCACGAAATGCAACACGAAACCGTGGTCGATAACACTAAAACGTCGTTCCTCGAAGGAGTCGCGGCAGGAAAGACTGTTTAGTACTTGTTCCAGCACCCTAGCGGCGCCCCGATGGTTGTGCCATCTATCGTTCTGCCGTGAAAGCTTCCAACGATGGTTTTTAACAGCGCTGCTTGGCGGCGCGCAGTTCGAATTATGGGTGGCGGCGCCAATTTTTGAGTGAATTAACGAGCTGTTACGCGCATAGACTTCTATGCACTGCGGACCGGACCACGATGACTATTTCGAATTATCCAAAATTTCGAATTAACGAGTTGTGAATTAACGAGCTTTCACTGTATATGCTTTGTAGGTGAGGTACAGGTCTAACAACATAATAAATTTTAGCTGGCTAGATACAATAGTAATGAAGTTACGAAAGAAAATGTTGCACCTAGTGACGATCGTGCCACCGCGTGAACGGCTCTTGAGCAGCGCCGAGGTGGACCCCTGGCTCTGTCCTGGCCAAAAATATGACTCTGCACTGTCAGCGGCAAGTAGTCCCGCCCGAATGACGTTGAGACCCTGCAGATAAAAGTTATGACTTTCTGAAATGTACATTTTGTAGGCCAGGGACCGATCTAATAATGTAGTGAATTTTAACTGTCTAGATACAATAGTAATAAAGTTACGAAAGAAAATGTTACACCTAGTGACGATCGTGCCACCGTGCGAACGGCTCTTGAGTAGCACCGAGGTGGACCCCTGGCTCTCTCCTTGCCGAAAACACGACTCTCTGCACTGTCAGCAGCAAGTAGTCCCGCCCGAATGACGTTGAGACACTGCAAATAACAGTTATGACTTTCTGAAATTTACGTTTTGTAGGCCAGGGACCGGTCTAACAATGTAGTAAATTTTAACTGTCTAGATACAATAGTAATGAAGTTACTAAAGAAAATCTTACACCTAGTGACGATCGTGCCACCGTGCGCACGGCTCTTGAGTAGCGCCAAGCAGAACTCTCGCGCGCAACGCTGAGGTGGACTCCTGGCTCTCTTCTTGCCGAAAATACGACTCTCTGCACTGTCAACGGCAAGTAGTCCTGCCTGAATGACATTGAGACCCTGCAGATAACAGTTATGACTTTAAGATCATTCTGACCTCTTTCTATTAGCGCGCATCAAAAGCGGAACTTTTCGGAGGACAATCCGACACTTACTGGGGCATGGCCATTGACATTCCGTGTTAATTTGATGCTGTTTCGTCGTCGCTACTGAATTCTGAAGAGCTGGGGCCGAATCCACGAAAGAGTTCGCTTTGGAACGCGTTCGCTTTCTCTCTCGCTGCCTCGCTCCATTGGCTGCGCGTCGCCACTGCTGGCGGTGACGTCCTTTCCTGAAGGCGGGACCACGAATTTCGTTGACGTCACGAGACATGTCAATCAAATGAAAGCGAACGCGTTCGGTCGCTGTGTGTGGACCTCAGGGGCCGAATCCACGAAAGAGTTCGCTTTCTCTCTCGCCGCCTCGCTCCATTGGCTGCGCGTCGCCACCGCTGGCGGTGACGTCCTTTCCCGAAGGCGGGACCACGAATTTCGTTGACGTCACGAGACATGTCAATCAAATGAAAGCGAACGTGTTCGGTCGCTGTGTGTGGAACTCAGAAAGTGGCGTTCGCTTCAGAGCGAGAATCATGCCGTACGTGCCCCCCGTCGCTCCGCTGTTGATCGCAGTGCTCAGCGGATGTGATCGGCGTTTTCGGCGGTCGCGCGTACATGGCGATCCTTTCGACATGCCTGACGATACCTTCTGAAGGCATTTGAGACTGTCAAATGGGCTTGTACGCCGGCTATGCGAAGATTTAAAACCCCACCTTGGCCCAACGAGGAAAACCGCGCTCCAACCGTTGTGCGCTGACATGACTATACCGACTAGTAAAAATGTCAAGCTGCCAAATGTCAAATGTCTAGTCAAATGTCAAATGTCAATTGCTGCCACGTGAAAAATCTCCCGCGCAAGTTCATAACTGTTAGCGCCCTCTTGCGAACAAAAAAATAAAATGACACAATACAACACACTCGAAAGCGCCCTCTAGGTACAGTGCCTAGAACATACTGGCTAGTGTGACGAGCGCCCGCGCTTCCCTATGGGCGAGGATGGCGCTGTTTGCAATGAAAGCCAATCGTTAGCGGCAGAGGGCGCTGCTTGTAGGGAGGGTACCACCTGAGCAGACGACGCAGTTTTCTCGCTTCAGAATACGGCAATCTGTTGGTGTTGTGCGTGCGTGTTAAACCTGCTTCTGCGCGTCTTTTGCTTTCACGAAGGTGCAGCAGTTTATTTACGGTGTAGGTGTTTGCTCATGCGAGTCGTTCCGCACTTCTACCTGCTCGGCGACGATTGCATCGGTTTTTTTTTCGCGTTTTGTGCGCGCGTTCTGTGCTCGCGTTTATCCCTTCTTTTTTTACTGTGTCGCCAGTGGTGAAGCGCGGTTCCCGATTGTTGTTTCCCCAGTGCCTCTCTCTAAACGGCAGAGAAAAATGCCAAAGAGAAAGCGGTGGTGCACAGAGAAGACTTGCTTTTTTGGCAAACGGGGCTACCGCTAGAACAAGGAGTGTACGTATTACTGCGCTATCTGATGCTACGTAAGTACGCATTCTGTACAATGGGAACGAAGCATTGACAGAAATGACGGAAGGTAAACGGCAACTGCTTTTGTTGGCGAGAAACATTTTAGAGCATGCAGTTATATTCAAAAGGATGGAAACTTGGGCGAGCCGGTAACGGTGCTCCATGACAGTGTGTAGCACAGAGTGTACACAGGCGCTACAGACAGCACCTGTGTTGTGTACCTTTTCTGTGTCCCTCGATTCTCCTTTTGCGCTACACATATGTCATATGGATGCAGTTATATATTAGGCGCATGTTTCACCGTAAGCGCGGCATTACCAACGAGCTTCCTCGCGATGATCGAACCGGCCGCGTCTCGTGCATATTGTGTATCTGAGAAAGAAAAAAAAAACTTCGTCAGCTTCATTCAAAAGATGGTGACTTCGGCAAAACCTTGTGTGCAATCACAGGCCGCGATGTATACCTTAGTCGCTGTAAGTAAAGGTTCCTCGTTTGTGCTCTGCTGTTCATGCATTTCTGCCACATGTGCCTGTGTTTGTTATTACATATACATAAGAGGAGTGTTGCGTGACTTTGTTTCCTGTGTTGTTCGCATACACAATATATAAATAAAACTGCGCTTACGTGTTTACTTGTCAGCAAGTGTACAGTGCGCAGAAAGAACCATATGTCAATAAAAAAGAAGCATTTTTCTTTGTTCCAGAGATTACAAATATATTTTATATCAATAAATGCCTATCCTTTAATTGTTGTTACAATAAAAATTCTGGGTTTCCCTTTGTGAGCACGGGATGTCCGGGACTAAGATGCTCAAACTTCGCAGAAGCCTTCACAAGCAAGAAGCGTTAAATATGTGCGCCACTTCCAGTCCAAGACAAAACACCCACCCTGAAACTTGTAGTCAGCGGCTTCAGTTATAGCTGAGGTCTGTTGCGACTTAATGAGAGCTGAAATGCAGTGCAAGCAGACCTCTTGCCGAAGATGTGAGAGCGCGGTAGGCAGCAAACAGCGCGGCTGGTACCCACCCAGTTTGCAGCGCTCCTGGCGGCGGCCGCCGGCATTCATCGCTCGCGGTGCCACCCGGGAGGCCTCGGTCGGCACACTAGCCAATATATTCTAGGCACTATACTCTAGGGAACACAAAAGAAAATAAACAAATCGAGGAACATTAAAACCGTCTCACAATAAATTCTATATCTATTTTTATAAGTTCTGAGTGATAAATTCGCAGTATTGTAGTCAAATACATTCATTTAGAGCTTAAAAAAACACCGCAGTTAGCATATGGTCCCTAAAAAATGCAAGCAACCGAGATGGGACCGCCCAGTAAAGCCGATTGGCTGTTTTGTGCCCCCCAGCGTTCCTCCCACCCTTTCTCCCCCTACGTAAAATTGATGTCACGGCAAAGCGAACGCGTTCCAAAGCGAACTCTTTCGTGGATTCGGCCCCTGAAGTCATCTTCAGAATCGTCACTGCTTCTGTCAGCATCCAAAATTGAGCTTTTAGATGCGTCAATATCCGCAGAAATGCGCCGTTTCCGACGAGCGCCAGCGCGCGTTGTCGAGGCCATGATACGCACAAGGAGCAACGATCACCTGACACCGGAAACCGTCTCGACGCTTTCCGGTAAATTCAATTTCTGGTTTTTTAATGAAAACAATAAAATCAAGGGTAAAACTGAAATAAGGGTTCTTTTATTTCCCACTGGTGGCCGCCACTTGTCCAGAAGCATTTCCAAAGCAGGAAAATTCGAATCGTAAAACCGTCGTTTGCGGGCTAACGATCGGAATAGGCACAGACAGGAAAGTGGTAATTAATGAGACAGCTCCATACGGTTTCATGCAGGTTCATCCTATGCAAAAACTGGTGCACACAAACATGTTTAACATTTATACTGGATTTTTCACTAGGGTATAATGCTTCTGTGCTGTTGTAGTTTAAATTTATGTGCAAATATCACATACATTTTCAGATAAACAACATGAATGGCATTTGCTGTATATTATTTTTCTATTCTTTTTTCACTAATCGAATATTCAATTTGATATTTGAAGGCACTTTTTTTCTTATATTCATATTCAATTCGTATTCAGAAATTTCAATATTTGCACACTCCTAATAATTATACAGGGTTCATTTATTGATTTTTCACTGCTAGTTCCAAGGCCTCAGTTATATTTCTTTCCAGTCTTACTTGTCATAAAAGTAGTTATGCAAACAAGGATAGGAAATTGGACTTTTAAAACATATATGCAAACAAACCAGAGGCAAAAGTTGACACTTGGTAGAGCCATACCAGAGCTATCACAAAACATGGAGCCGTTCATATAAAAACATTGGATTTGTGGGCTCATTTAATGGGCTTGAAGGATATCATTCTACACAGGATTTTTCACAATATATCTTTTGCTCCTGCGCCTGTGGAAATCGCTTCTTGTAGAGGTGGGATTTGTTATCATTCATGTTGCTTTCTCATATGCGAACACGATGCCTGAAAGGGATTATTATATCTACAACTCTTGTGGTGCTTCGAGTCTTATGGCATGTCAGGTCAGGCTTTGCTACAGCCAACTTTTAGTGCAAATGATGGAGGGTGGGTTTCTCTCAGAGTGAGCTCTGCTTAGCCCTGCATGTCTAATCTCGCCCGTGAGTATGTCATACTTATTGCAGTTCATGACTGATTTTTCAGTCTTTGCAGGGACCACAAAAACACCCCAAGAAATCGGCAGTCCGAGAAATCAAATTTTATGGAAGAAATCACTTCACATAAACTTCCTATCGTTGCTGTGGTGATGGAAGAGGCCAGCAGCACTGTGCCCATTCTGATGCCTAACTGTCTCACCGCGCAGTGTTTACACAGAAAATGGGGGCGAAGAACATTCAATGGCTGCAGCGGTACATTCGACACTTCGTGGGCAAAATGTGGGCTTAGACGGTGTTTAGGTCTGAAATCTAACTTGGACTGCGAGTTTGCTGAACTGCTGCTTTATGAGGATGCCTCACCGCATATTTCTCGCACCTTGTGCGGTGAAGCATCTTAAAATTGCGGCACTGCCATCGATCTATAACGATGTATGTTTTTCTGCTGTTCGAAGCTCATCATGTAGACACTTCCACTTTTTCTTCGAGCCATCCGCTTCCTCTTTATTTTGTGCAAGAAAAGAAAACAATGATTGATTGAATAGTTATGAAGGAGTACCAATGCGTCTGCATTAGGCCACAGAGGCACTCTTGATTTTGGATCTTACAACATTTCGGACTGTGTGCGTAAAGCAAAGCGCTTGACGATACTGTGGAAAATCGTTGCTGTCACACATTTTTCATCTCAGATGTGTAGACAACCATACACGTCGTGTTGGATAAACTTACTGTGATGCAAATGGCTCTTGCCACTAGAGGGTGGAAAACTGGGTGAGCTGATTTTTTGTGTTAAATAGAGACACTGAGACAGCACAGTGCTTTAGTCATTCCATAATTCAGACATTTTTCTTGCCTTTAAGGGCCCAATCAATGATGATGATGTGCCCTGAAACTTCTCAGCGTTTGGTGCTTGTCAAATGATATTGTCAGCTGAGAGTCTTATGGTGGTGCTAACCCCTAGTTCAAATGGTGTAGAGTAAGTTCCTCTTGGAGCGAGCTCTGCTTAGCCCTCTGTGGTGCCCTGCAGATTCTGGACGGGGAGATGTTTGAGCTGATGCACCAGAACGGAGACTACACGCACTTCTACTTCTGCTACCGGTGGTTCCTGTTGGACTTCAAGCGAGGTGGGTTCTCTCATGTGGATCTGTGTGCCCCCACTAGCATTTGCTGCCCTTTCTGCGAGGAGGCCCACCTGCTGGTGGAAGAGATGTTAAGAGTGAACAGATAAAAAGAAAAAAATTACGGAGGTGCACTTAAGTCTTCTTATAAGTCTTCTTACATGCGGAAATGCGAAAGTGTTGCGAGTTCCGTGCCTAGTTCTGTTGTGAGGTCGTTGCATTTTGTTGTTTGTCTGACGTGTACAACTTTACCTCAACTTTACTTGTTTTTATCAGCATTTTTTTAAAATCATATTGTAGGGTTGTATGAATATTCGTATTCATGTTCGAAAAACTGATTCTTGAGATTTGTTGAATATTCGAAAATTACCGAATACAGCGAAAGCGTTGGAATTCACTGCAGTTTCACCACAATGCACACTTCACTACAATGCTTGACTGCATGGACTTGCAGTGATAAGAAGGCTCCCTTTGTGAAATGGCCGTCACGTTTTGGGGACGCTTCACTCAATGGCTAACTGCGTGGACTGTACAGTAATGCATCCTTAAAACGCAATGGGGCTGTTTTGCGATGGGAGCCTTCCCAACAGTGTACGCATAGCGAAGCACTAGACGAAATCGAAAAAAAAAAAAAAAAACTAAATGTCATTCTCACTTTGGTTTCATCTCAGATGCAGACAACCATTGTGCAAGTGTTCACCAGATAAAATTACTGTGATGCAAATATTTTTCAGCAGGTTTTCAGGCCTGTTCTATGGACATCTTTCTGATCCCTTGAAGGCTGAATTAACGATATTTTAAGACAGGAACTTATAGCACGAATAAAGATAGATGCTGGATTTTTCAGTAGAGTAAACACTTTTGTGACAGATTTTCTGTTCTTGGGCTCCAAGATTACCTCAGAAGGAGACTGCAGCCATGAAATTAGGAGACGCCTGCTTCTGGGAAAGAGAGCAATGGTTAGCCTTGACCGCCTAGTAAAGAGCAGAGACATTAGCCTGCCAACCAAGATCCGTATAACTCGTGCTATGGTCTTTCCACTTGTGATGTATGGATGCGAGAGTTGGACCGTGAAAAAGGCTGACCGCCGAAGAATTGACGCGTTTGAATTGTGGTGCTGGCGAAGACTCTTGAGAGTTCCTTGGACTGCCAGAAGATCAAATCAGTCGATATTGTCAACCATAAACCCTGACTGCTCATTGGAGGGTCAAATTCTAAAGTTAAAGCTCAGCTACTTTGGTCATTTGATGAGAAGAGAAGAGTTGCTGGAGAAAGATTTGATGTTGGGAAAAGTTGAGGGTCGCCGGAGAAGGGGTAGGCAGCGAACGCGATGGTTAGATGGCATCCTCGAGGCACTGCAGATGAAGTTATGTGATGTTAGGAAGATAGTGAGAGACCGGAAAGCGTGGCGTGACATGGTCCATAGGGTCACGAAGAGTCGGACACGACTGAACGACTGAACTGAACTGAAACACTTTTGTGCAATTCTAGTTTAATTTTAGTTGGAAAATACCTGGGAATTCTGAAATAAACAAAGGGAACAATGTTCTATGTTTAATTTTTTATTTTTTTGTCACTGATCAGATATGCAGTATTGGATTCAATATTCGAAGCCATTCATTTCCCGTATTTGTATTCTATTTGTATTTGAAAATTTCAATATTTGCTCATCTCTTTTTTTTTCTTTTTTTATTGTTTAATCTTTTGTAAGTTTCTGTTCCTTTTCTTAATTTATTTCTTGTATTACTGCTGCGGTTGTCCTTTCCCTCAGCGCCCCTCGGTGTCCTTACGATAAAGAAGGAGGATTATGGACCGATTCTCAGGAAGTCTGTGTAGAGTTAGTGTGTTTAGCATGGAAGGTTGGTGGTTCGAAGCCTGGACATGATTCACTTATTCTTTTTATTTTCTTTTTGAGGACATGCCATGGTGACAACTCGTGTCCACGCCATTCACGGAGCAAGAAATGCTTTCGCATTAAAAGTGCTTAGCCCGTACGACCAGGTGTGCTGGCAGGACAGCTGGTGTGGAGAAATCAGGTCAAAAAGTGCGGCATCAAAAATAAAGAGAAGGCCTAGAAGCCACACAGAAGTGCCTGCTTATTTATTAAATAAATGCCAACTAGTATGAACCGCTAAAGCTGATGTTGTCTCAAAGCTGAAAAAAACAAAACAAAAGTAAATAGTGAAAACATTATCAATATTTTTTTTATTTGCTGCGGAATCTTCATCAGTTTGGTCCTATAGTTCATGATGTGCCATGGTGAATGGTTTATGCATGATATGGCACTGTGGCACTCACAGGTGTTGCCAAAAATCCAGAGAGGTGTTTGCCGCTAACATCATTCTGTGCTGCTGCATGGTGCAGCCACTTTTCTTCTTTTCTGCTTGTCTCTCATCCGTATTGTAATGCCAGCGAACGCATAGAAGTGTTAAATGTGCCTTCTTGGTGGCTGTCCGAGCAAAATTTCAGGAAAAACTGAGTGTTCAGATGAGTGAAGCACAGAAATTGATGACTTACTCATTGTGCATTGTAAGTTTCAGCGATTTATTTTGCAGTGCTGAGTGCACTGCACAAACCAAGGGCTTAATTATTTAAGCAGTGTGCAGGGGTGGAAGTGCTGCATTCTGCTCCAAACTGGCTGCCTTAACGCTAGCAGAGCATGGGAACGTCACAGCATCGAGGGCAAAGATGTAACGCATCTTGCACTGGCCTTAATGGAAATAAAATTTTTGTAAGGGATGGAAGCATGGAGCATAATAAATATTTGTTCGCAAGTAAATTTAGTATGAGCTACAGGTGATTGAAGGGAACTAGTTGTGAAAAAAAATGCACTGTGTGTGTGACATAGCACCTCCTCTCAGCCATTTGAATCGCCAGGAGAGAGATGCAAGAGCAGCAAGCGAAGCAGATAGCATAAACTATTGTGAGCCGTTAGGAAACCCTCGACTGCAAAAACTGCGTGAGTTATTCTAATGGATCTGCTGTGAGAACAAGCAGGCACTCATCGAGCCTCTTTGTCAGTGACAAGCTTGCCGAGCCTATGGCAGACAAAATCATACTTGAAGCATTATGGGTTGGTATTCCAAAGCTGTCAATCACTAGGAAGCTTCTCAAGAGTGTTGGAAAGCCATACTGGGCCTATCGCCAAGATGTTAAAAACGAGCCCCAGCATTGCTCAAACAGACAATGATGAACTGTTGGCAGGAGGCAGTGAAGTTTTTAAAAATGGTGAAGGATGAAAAGGCTACCCTTAGTGCCATCTATATTTCCTGAAGGCACTACTGACCACTGCTCGAGAATTTATCAGCACAGGCATAGGATCAAAAAGGATATGCACAAGATAGCGCAAATGTCGTGCTCATTAATCTAAACTCCAAGTTAGTGGTGCTGCTTGAGCGCATCGAAGTCGTAAACTCTACATTTGAATCTATCAAGTCAGAATAGGCAGATCATTCAGGTCACACTAGGTGTTCAGTAATGAAGCGCACCAGCAAGTGTTTGGGAGAGCATGTTGCCGGGCTAGTGGTGATCCATTAAGTAAAAAATTTAGCGCAAAAAAAGAACACAAAGGACAAAGAAGAACACATAAGACGTTTCACGCTCGTCAAACGTCTTATGTGTTTTTCTTTGTCCTTTGTGTTCTTTTTTTGCGCTAAATTGTTTACTTAACAGCAAGTGTTCCTTTTGCTGCTAGTCTGTTCCAAGTTGTTGGCTGTTTGTCTAGAGATGAGTGCAAATTTGGAGAGGCACTAAACTTGCATAAAAAGGAATTAGTTTGGAGATTTTATATTTTCTGTCAGAAAGAGAAAACTACAATTATCAGAGGCATATGACCTTAGAAACATGCTCCAATACTCTTGATTCATTGCTCCAAAGCTGCTCCAAAATGAATTTATTACTGCTCCCAAGGCTGCTCCAAAATGTTTGAGCCTGCTTCCATCCTTGAGTGTGGCAGTGAAAGGGGCATGGCTGGCTAAGAAGAGCCTGTGATTATGCACCTTCATTCGGACATGGCTCAATAATGAAGCGGAAGATGCTTTAGGAGGCTCTTCAGCTAAAGGAGTCGACTCACTCTCAAGATGGCACAGTTTGATCTCGCTAAGGATTTTCATTGGCCATACCCTGCGTTGTCCGGCTGGAAAGTCCAAGAGGATTACCTGTGATGTCCTGAGAATCGGTTGTTGCTGAAAAACAGTCCTTTGAGGGGCTTCGTCCTTGGCTTGTGTGCGACTGCAGAAGGGCAGCTGTCAGTCGATGAAATAGAGGCTTATAACAAAAGAGTGCCAATACAAGCATTATAATGTATGCTTGTTTGTATCTGCAACTGTTTCTGACGTATCCACTGGGTGGCTATGCATAATTGAGCTACATGCATGGTTCCTCTTCTTGTGGGGAAAAGTAAAGCTTAGAGAGTGGCCTGCAGTGAGAATGCTATCTGTAAGGAGCCGTGAAGCAATTTCCCTCCAGCTTGGTCGTACGCAGTGGTATGAGTGAGAACTCTTGACCAGCATGGGTGTTATATTGTGCAGTACAAGGCCCTACATTCCATTTGAAGCATGCGCAATGCAGTGATGGGACGGAGAGTAAGGCCACTACTCTTTTGCATCCAATTTGGCGACACAGCAAGTGACTGTGCGCACAGCCTGCTAGTCTGGCATAATTCAAATGCTGATGTACTGGCAGCTACTACCTGTGCTTTCCATCTGCAGATGTGGATGGCCGCAGGGAATAGGCCCTGAACAACTGGGCTGAGCCACCACGAGAAATATGAAGCTTGGCACTAAGCTGCTCTAAGCCCAGTTTGCAGTGTCTCTCGTTAGTAAACGTAGGCTACAGGTCGGATGCAGGATGCAGCCAATCAGAGGTTGCATCCTGCTTGTAGGCAGTGCCGCACGAAAGTTGTCTGGGATTGTGCATTGAGGGCATCATCGAGGAGCTATAATTTACTCACCGCAGTGCATGCTGTCAATCAAGGTTCACTGCAGCCACATTCAATTTTAGTGAAGGTAGCACATTTTAAGAATGCGCAGCATGTGTTAAAAATAGTCATTTACTTTTTTATGTGCATTTTGATTATTGTGGAATACAAATTAACCCCTTAAGGGCCAAATGAATAAAAAAATTATGTTCCCAAATTGCCAAATTTTTTTATTACGTAAAATGCTTCAGTAACATGTTTGAAACACAAAAAAAAAATCACAGAAACAATTTCTGGCAGATAATTATAATTTATTAGTCATTACCTGCCCCCTTGTGCAATACTCTATACCTTACACCTTTGAGGAGCATTGAGAAATAAAAAAATTAATTCTTGAAAGTACAGATAGTACAAAGTGGCTTAGAATTGCCGTGCAAAAGATGCACCATTGCTTCTAGATGCATTCAAACTAGATGAGACCACTATCCATGTGGTAGCGTTCGAAGCATGGCACTGCGCAGAGGGCCTTCTTGCACACCACCTGCACCAGGTCTATCTGGCACCATTCACGGGAGCTCGCCATCGTGTCATCGCTGCTGTCTTCCGCTTCTGACTCGCTGTCGGTAAAAATTTCATCACTATCCTCTTCACTTGAAGAGCAAAAAACGTCATCGTCATCACTTGCGCTATCATCCGACGCAGAATAATCTCCCGCACCAGATGCACGCACGCATGATGCCATGTTTTAGAAAACACGGGAAACGGGATGCAGGAATTCCGCCATCTAGTGCTCAAAATCGCATTCAAGAAAAACGCCAAGAATGGGACTCGTGCTGCCATATATGTTTTATGTGGTAAAGTACCGTTTCAAGAGCTGGGCTCGCCAAAAGCCCCTCGAAACATTGCGGAAAAGCTGTGACGACCTCAAAAAAAGTGCCGATCGCTTGTGACGAGCTGAGCTTGTCATAAGCCCTTAAGGGGTTAAGGACCCTGAGCATTGTTCGTGCTAGTCTCTCTCCTTTCCTTGCTCTGTGTCCGGGTTTGCAGCTCAGCCTTGTCCTGGCCCAAATTCATACTGCGCAGGACCATTCAAATCTATATTTATTCTTTTTCAACAGCCACCGGCAGCGGCCTTATCACTGTGATTGTAGTGCACAGATCGATTTTGTACTCTCTCATTGTCACGAGACGCAGCTTTACGATTTTCTTTGTTGTGCAAGATGCGCTGAGATGTATCGCAAAGGATACCAGCCACGCGCGTGTTCCAGGATATGCTAGTTACCGTTTGCAGCTTTATCTAGATGTTTCTTTGCCGCCTTAAAATTGAGCATGTTTGCTGCTATCGCCGCCGCCGAGTTGTTGAGCTATTCTGAGGGTGAGCCCAAGAATGAGTTAGTTTCAGTGCTGCTACGCTTGTGTGCTCTTTTGTGATTGTGGCATTGTCACCTTGACATGACAATACGTTGGTCAGATCCTCCCTTCACCCTCTCATGTTTGGTTAGTACGACTTATAAAAGAAAGGAATGGGAAATGCAGAGAAAGAAACTCTTAAATCTAGTTGGGTGCTCTGCTGTCTCTGTCTTCTGTATTCAGCAGTGTCTCTGCACAACTCGTGGTCTACTGGAATGACAAGAAAATGGGGGGGCAGCATTGAGCCTAGCTGCAATCTGTACAACTGGGGCTGTTTGTGCAGTGCATTCAGCTGGAGGTTGCCTTGCAGAGCTGGTGTACCAGGACGTGTTCAGCGTGTGGGAGACCATTTGGGCCGCCCAGCATGTAGCCTCAGGAAACTTCGTGCTCTTCATTGCCCTGGCCATGGTCGAGTACTACCGGGACATCATCCTCGAGAACAACATGGACTTCACCGACATCATCAAGTTCTTCAACGGTACGATTTTTACATCCTGCTCCCTTGCTGCCATGTGCATTGCCAATATTAAGTTGGAATACAATGCAACAATTCAGCTGAGAGTCGAGTGTAGCAAAAACACCCGAGAAATAAGCCACTGTATGCAGATGACAAATCTTGCGTGCACCTCTTACTTAAGTCTAGGGCCACAAGTACACATTGGACGAGCAGTCCCAGTTGCTACGCTTGAGTAACAATCTTGCCTTGTGTTGATGCCTTCTTTTTTTTTCACACAGAGTGCAAGTTTTCATAGCCTTTAAAGCTCCTGTGACCATTTCCTGTTAGTGGAAGCTGAAACTTCGATGAAGGAAGTGAAAAAAACAAACAAAGATGAAGCGGCAATTATGACTGTAGCAAGCGGTCTCAAACTGGGTTCCGCAAAATACAGGGGATTGCGTAAGCTGCTTTTGTGGGTTCTGTGAGCTCCATGCTGGGTTCGCCCTTACTCCTACTTGTTGCGGTGTGGGTGGTCAAAACACAGGTGCTGGCTTGTTAAAACTTATTTTATATAGTGTTGGTCCTTATTTGGGCTCATTTCTCAGTTTCGCACCATCTGTGCCAATTGCAGCATAGATTTTGCAGCATGTGAAGATGCTGTGTGCCAGTAATGTAGAGTATATATGTTTTAAAAGGAGCATGCCCAGCTGTCATGGCAGTGTGTCAAGACTTTGCTTGTGTGCATGTTTGGAGCATGGTCTGTAGACGGGGCATGGTGTATAGGGGGACACATGTTGGAGCATATGCACTTTTAAGTATGGCAACTTTTAAGTATGGAATAAATATTGAACATATTAAGAAGGACTATTGATATAATAAATGGCTACATCATAAAGGTAACGAATATTTCTGTATCATTACAAATGCAGGCATAATAAATCAGCGTCCTTAATGAGAGCCCGAAAAAAATAGTATTTCACTAGCCGAATTCAAGGTTCTGCAGGAAATCCCCCCAAAAATGTGGGAAATTATCAATGAGGTCACGCAAAATTTGAAAAAATGTTCCACACTTCCCTCTAATATTACTGCAAAAACTGTTGATGAATTCAATACATTTTTCACAAGTGTCGGTCTGGATTTAGCTGCAAAGCTTCCTGGAGCCAGTGCAAACAATAATCTTCCTGCGTCAGTGCAAACAGTAATCTTCCTGCATCAGTTAATTTTTTCGCTCTGCACGAAGTTGAAATCAAAGAAGTGTTGTCGGTTGTCATGGAGTTGAAAACAAACAAGGCAGCAGGCTTGGATGGCATTCCTGCAAAGCTTATTAAGGAAACTTGATATTTTAGGTCCCATACTATGCCGGCTGTTCTATCATTTCCTGCTGAATTACACATACTCGTCACCCTTAAAGGTAGCCCGACTGCTGTATTCAAAGATGGTGATCCTTCTGACCCCTCTAGTTTCAGGCCTATTTCCGTACTTAGTGTTATTAATAACATATTTTAAAAAATTCTATCCAAACATATTGTCCTTTTTTTTTTTTTGAGAAATATATCTGCCCCCAGCAACATGGATTTTGCCCAAAGCACTCCACTAGCTCAGCAGTCATTACTCACCCAGGCAATTAACAGTGCATTAGACAATAATGAGCTGGCCGCTGTTATATTTGTGGACATAAAAAAGCCTTCAACACAGTGAACCGCGGCATTATGCTTAATAAATTAAGAATATATGGATTTCGCAATAGGGTGCTCGACTTTTTTTCTATAGTTACCTTACTGATCGCAAACAAGTTGTCTCAATAAATGACCTAACATCAAATGTGCGATGCGTATACACTGGTGCATGTTGGTCAACACTCGGTACTTTTCCCACTTTACCTCAATGATTTTCCTCTGATATTATCCTCAGCCAGTGCTCTCATGTATGCTAATTACACTGCCGTTATCGTTACTGCTTGTCATACTGCCGAACTAGAAAGCATCGCAAACACAGAATTGAAAAAAATTTCAGACTGTATCTCACGAACAAAGTAACATTGAACACTAAGGAATCTAAATACATACTGTTCCATTCACGGAAAAAATCACTGGACTCGAGTGATATTAGATTAACTATTAGTCAGACCCAGCTTGAACCACCCATTATCTTTACGTACCTTGGAGTGACCCTAGATAAGCACTTACATTGGCAACATCAAATTGACTCGATTTGCACGAAGATTGCATCGGGTTGCTATGCTCTGCATCAAATTCACCAGTATTTTAATGACAATATTCTGAGAGTCCTTTACTTCACATTAGTACATACTCACCTGTCATATTGCATTGAGTCGTGGGATTGGACGTATAATCCTTACCTAGAACCCATGAAGGAAAGAAGCCAACAGTCGGTGAGGCCAAGGAAGGGGTCTCGGTTCTGGCAGTCTTGAAGCCATAGGTAGCGTAAGAGGGTTCTAGCACAGCTTTCGCCCTCGCTCTTGATCACGTTCTACGTGACGCTGGCGGTAACAAAGGACGTTCCACGTCCGCCGTTATGGTTGAGGGTGGCACTGGTGAACACTCTCAAGGTTCTTATACAGACAACATAAATACCCAAGCAAGTAGCAGGGGGGACAGCGGCCGATGTAGCTCAGTTGGAAGAGCACCGGACGCGATATTCGGAGGTCGTGGGTTCATTTCCCAGCATCGGCACATTGTTTTTTCTTCTACTTTGTGTTTAATTATCGTTCCCCTAAACAGATTACATTACTAATTTCTGTGATTATCTAAGTAAACATTAAAAAAAAATACATAAAGTACCATCCCCAATGCTTTCCTTGGCCTCGCCGACTGTTGGCTTCTTTCCTTCATGTATTATAACGAGCACCCTCATTTCCCCTTAATTGATCTGCTTTTACCTAGAACCCGTTAGATGTTCACATAAGCGATCACTTAGAATAATCTCGTTTTCCGACTACTCTAGACCCTGCAAGCCACTATTTATTAAACTAAGCATGCTGCCTTTTTACCTGCTTCGTCAGAAAAACACTGCTGAATGTATTCACAAAATAGTGAATAACAACCTCCCCTTTGATATATCTACATTTAACATCCCGTCACGTGCTACGCGAAGCCACACTTGCGGAAATTTTAATTTACCCATAAAAAGAAACGTTTATGGTGAGCGTATGCTGCAGTTTACGGGCGTTAAAATCTGGAATTCTCTACCCTATGACAAAGATTGCAAAGAACTTTTCCACTGAATAAAGGTCACTACCCTACGACACAATGCTATCTTACTGGCGCCGCCATGTGGCGAGCTCAGGAGACTGGCACGCGCTCGTCTTCTTCGCTCTCGGTGCTCGCCTGCCAGTTGGTTCCGTGCCTTATCTTGCCGGTGCTTTTACTTAGGTGTAATTAAACCTGCTGAACCAGTTTCACTGGCTTTTGTGACATTTTTGGTGGAGGTGCTGGGTAGATCCTATGTACGAAGAGCCTCTGGCTGCCCCCTACACCCATCTACACACTGTGGACGCGACACCTGTGCACAAGGCGAGCCGTCGCTTGAGAGGCTTAGCTCCCGAGTGTGGTCCTCTTGTCTCCCCACCGCGAACCACGGTGACTACAGCGGCAATCCAGACCATTCAGCTTCCGGGGAGTGCCCAGCAGCTGATCCACGTATGCCCATAATCCACGTATGCCCACGCCATTCCATGGCGACAAGTTCGAAGACGTTGAGGACTGGCTGACCATCTATGACCGGGTCGCTGTGTTTAATGCATGGAATGAGGTGCGGAAATTGCAGAATGTTTATTTCGCACTAGAGGATGCCGCCAAGATGTGGTTCGAAAACCATGAGGCTACGATTTCCACCTGGCAGGATTTCCGGCTGCAGCTGCTCGGAACATTCGGCAACGATGCAAGAAAAGAGATGGCCGAACTCGCTCTACAGTCCCGAGCACAGCGGCCTAATGAAAGCGTCGCCATGTTTGTAGAAGAAATGACTCGCCTTTTCAACCGGGCGAATCCGTCCATGTCGGAGGTAAAGAAGGTGCGCCACCTTATGTAAGGCGTCAAGGAGCAGCTGTTCGTTGGCCTTGTATGTGACCCTGGCTGATTTTACGAAAGAAGCAATAAGCATCCAGCGTGCCTTGAATCAGCGATTTGTACATTTTGATCGCTGTGCGAACATCGCTGCCATAGACTTCCACTTGCCAATGGCCGGAAACGACAGGGAAGCCCTTCGCGAACTTATCCGAAGCATTGTGCGCGAAGAGCTGCAAAAGCTGTCCTTTCTCGAACAACATCCACGTGTTGAGGGCATCACGGATATTGTGCGCGAAGAGCTCCGCCAAGTAGTGCCATCAGTACCATCACCCCAGCCGCCTGCGCCACAAATCATGATGTTCAGCGACGTGTTGCGTACCCCTGCGCCTGAATCATCGGCACACTGCAACCCTGCTTCTCCCACTCGTCCTCCACCCCAATATCCAGTTTCGACTGGTGTGCCTGAAGCTCGACCACCCGTTCGCAAAGCACACGCGTGGCGCACGCCGAACAATCTGCCTTTGTGCTTTCACTGCGGCGAAGCCGGTCACATTCTGCGCCACTGCCCGTACCGTCGGATGGGCTTGAGCGGATTTTCCCCGGATGCCCCTCGGCCGCGCTATGGCGAACGACCTCGGGACATCGACCAATACCTCAGCGACCATGTCCCACCTGCGTCCCTCCAGTGACGCCAGTCCAGGTCACCACTGCCGAGACAGTTTTCCACCAGCCGCCGTTCTTACTTCAGGCAGTCCCCAAGTCCGCACCGGGAAAACTGAAGACGGCGACCCTCGGGGGTAGGGCCGCCGTCGATGGACACTACGACCAACATCCTCCGCTCACCGATTCGATCACACAGACCGACTTCCGACCCTTCGCTTCGACCAACAGTCCGACCACTTTTCGACGATCGCCGAAGCTTTCCTCCGATGCCTCCAATCGACGCACCGCACGACCGAGTCCGACGACCTCTGACCATCACAGAAGCTTACCTTCGACGCAACGAACGACCCGTCAGCCCGACGATCCCTGACATGCAGCACTTTGTTGACGGGGAGCTACATTCCGCCGAGATACCGATTGTCGTTGATAACCACAACACGACTGCCCTTGTAGATACCGGTGCTGATTTTTGCGTTATGAGTCATGGCCTTGCTACCATTCTGCGAAAAGTCCTGACTCCTTGGCACGGAGCCCCGATAAGGACAGCCGGAGGGCATGTGGTAATGCCGCTCGAAGTGTGCACCGCTCGCGTCGAGATTCACCACGTAACTTTCTCGTGTTGCTTCGTTGTACTAGCTGAGTGCTCCAAGGACCTGATTCTCGGCCTTGATTTTCTTAGAGAAAACGACGTAATCATCGACCTCCGTGACTTCATGGTGACTTTTTCCATTCACTGCGCAATTTCCGACGAGCACACACAGCACAGCGACGACTACACAGGCAGGCCAGTTTTCCGAGTGTGCGACGAGCATGTCACTCTACCTCCACGCACCAGCTTGTTTGTTACAGTGCAGTGCGACAACCCCCCCGCCTTTCAAGGCCTCGTGGAAACAAACGTGAATTTATTGTTAAGCCTACAAGTCTGCGTCGCTCGGAGGATCTTTGCCTTGAGAAACAAATGAACTGAACTGCTTTTAACGAACTTTAGTGCCGAATACCGCCATTTACCGCAAGGTACAGTTATCGCTTATTTTGACGAAGTCAGTGCGCCATCCGCCCATTGCGCTCTTTCGCTGGCCAATGAAAACCCTCCCGAGAGCACTGCACAAACTGTTCAAACTGACGTGAATCCTGCTTTGTCTCTTACCCAGAAACGCCGCCTACAAGCAATTCTGGACACTTACCGTGACTGCTTTGCCGTCACTTCCAAAGTGAAACAGACGTCAGTAGCCAAACATCGAATTATAGTAGATCCCACCGAGCGCCCTATCCGCCAACACCCCTACCGAGTATCGGCAAAAGAATGAGAAGCTATTCGGGCGCAGGTCGATGAAATGCCCCGCGATGATGTCATCCAGCCGTCCACAAGCCCATGGGCCTCACCAGTTGTGCTGGTCGCTAAAAAGGACGGAACACTCAGATTCTGCGTCGACTATAGGAGGCTTAACAAAATTACGAAAAAGGACGTCTACCCATTGCCTCGAACCGATGACTCGTTCGACCGACTCCGCTACGCCCGATACTTTTCATCGCTCGATCTACGCAGTGGGTACTGGCAGATTGAAGTCGACGAACGTGATCGAGAGAAGACCACATTCATTACTCCTGACGGACTGTACGAATTTAAGGTGCTTCCCTTCGGTTTGTGTTCCGCTCCCGCAACCTTTCAAAGAATGATGGACACTGTCCTAGCCGGCCTGAAATGTCAGGTGCCGCTGACATAAACATGTCATTGTGCCTAGAAAGCAAGACATAGCCAAGCCAAGACCAAAACAAATGACGGAAAAACAAGTGGTTGTGCTTTGGTGAAAACAAGTAAACTGCTCTGTTTGCTATTCAACCAGTTTCAGTTTCACTCATTTGGTTTTCATTTATTTTTCATCTCAGTAGCGACATTCACAGACTTGTTACTCACAGCCGCTCTTCTTACCCTTTGTCAAAAAGCATACATTTCTGAGGGATATTTCTGCTGGTGATGTTTTATAGTTTTGGTTGCTTCTAGCACCTTGGTGGTAAGCTGGTAACGTTTACAATTTCGTGGTGCTTTTTTTACTTGAATTCTTATAGTGTTACCAGACACATAACCGACTTGCGAATCGCTAGTTGTGGTGCCACGTCACATCGCGATCATACTTTTCAATCGCTGCAAACAGTTTGCCAACATGTACAGCTTTGGCACATCGGCCATGAGACTCTTGGCCTGATTTGCAAGCTGGGAGAGGCTGTGTTGAACAGCATCAATGCAGCCATGAAGCACACCAAGATTTACAACTATTTCAGCAGTAAATATAAGAAAGTTGTGAGGTGTAGTCAGTGTGGTGGTCCATGAAGCAAATGCAATATGTAAATGAAAGCTATAGTAACGCTTTTTCGACATGATGTACCCTCCTTTCCTGCATATTTTAGCTGTAAGATGCCTGCGCTGAAATAAAGTCTGGTTAGAAAATGTAAATGGGGTACCCTGCTTATAAGGGACCTCTTATATAAGAGACAAAAACTGCTCTCCAATGCATGTCCCTGATAAAGGGCTCAGTTGTACCAGGTGAATTCTGAAATAAACAAGACGATCAGTATTTGCTGTTTCTTTAAATTATCTGCTGTTTGTTTTACTGATCAGGTATATGTTATTCAATTTGATATTTGAAGGCATTTTTGTCCTATGTTTGCATTCAATTCATATTCAAAATTTCCAATACTCGCGCACCTTTACTGTGAGGACTTCCTACAGAATGCAGAAATCCTTTTGAGGTTGCAAAAATTGAGGACAGTCATTCTACTTCCGCATACTTTGAGTAGCACACGTGATTTCATATCTGCTCTCCATCTAATTATGTAAGCATCCTGTCGTAGCTGGCCATAAAATGTGGAAGCAAGGGGCAAAGTTTGTGCATGTTACTGGTGCTGTCCTAAAATGTTTGCTGCTAGCAGTGAAACTGAAACCGACAGTTTGAGCTCATACACAGATAGAATACATGATATTGACAACACTCTTCATTTCTTCCTCAAATGAAGGTGCCTCATAGAAGCGCTGCATTAATTACTACACGTGTGCTGTGTACTATATGTGACCCACTGATGACCGCGCCGCTGTGATAGTGTTAATTAGCATAGCATGACTATTCTGCCAGCAGAAAATTCCAGTCAAATGCCTCTGTTATACTAGTATGAAAAAAACATTATGCCATCTGTAAAGATCAGAGGCAGTGTGCATCTGAGATATGCATGCCTGCAAGGGCAATGGCTCCTGCTTGTTTCATTTGAATTTTCATTATATAATCAGGGTGGGAACAAGCACTGTCAAAGGCTTCTTGCAAACCCACTGGCAACAGGGCTGTTCAGGTTTTGAAAGCACGCAGGTGTGTTGGGCAGAATTGCAGCTGCTGCATTCAGTTGACTGGAAAGATGTCTGCTATGCTGTTTTTTGTGTGCAGTTAGCTCCATGTTTCCTGATAGTAGTACTTATGACTCTTTGATAGGTAACTTGTGTGTAATGCATATTGATTTTATAAAGGTTTTCGGTTTGAGAACACCTAGGGGCAATAGCTTTCAAGCATCCCCTCTTCTTCTCTGCTCAGTCTTACATTTGTTGTTGACACAGCTCTTGTTTCGACAAGGCTCGCTTAACCAGCGCGTTAAAAATGAACTTTGAAAGAGTGAACTCTCATGTGACTAAGAGGCGCCTGTTGTGGTGCAATCAGGATTGAGGAGGCTGCCACGTTACACCTTTTTACACTGTCACATGTGATGGTGCTGCTACTTTAAAGGCCTAGCAGCACCGTCACATGGCAACCCTGGAGATAGGTGCTTTCTGCCTCATACATTCCTTGCAAAGGGCAACAAAAGGGACAATGTCTGTTGGACAGACGAGGGAGAGGAAAATGAGAGGCTCATTAAATGTGTAGGCAAAGACAGCAGTCACCGAAAGCAAGGAGAGCACGGGGGATTGTTACTGTGTTGGTTTTTTATTTGTGGTGTTGATCAGGGCAAAATTAATGCCATAATCATTTTATACCTCAGAGATAATTGATAAGAAAGCAGAAACCTCAGAGATAATTCATAAGAAAGCAGAAAAAAAGAACATCAACATGCTTCCATGGTATTAAAATTTATGGCCTCTATATGTTGCGCCTGAGGTATGGTGGTGGCTGTGCACACCTATATTTTCTTGACTGTTTGTGCTGCGTGCAGTCTAACCTTGAGGCTGTTCACAAGTATCACCCTCGTGCATAGCAGGATACGTAGAAAGTCCTGTATTACCACTAATGTCATGCGAGGTGTGGTGTAACTGGTGAGAACCCTCTTATGCTACCTATGTGACTACCAGAACTAAGGGTCTCATCAAGGTTAAGTTGAAGCTCTGTACCCCCGAAAGTGGATGCCTGAACTGGTGCCGCCATAGTGCTCAGCTGGCAGAGCTCTGTGGGCAAGATGTGCAGATTGTAGGTTCAGATTTCACTGGTCCCAAGCAACCACCGACATCCATCGGACGGCCAATGGCCATCCGTTTCGGATGTTCCGGATGGCCGATGGACGTCCGCGAACAGCCAGTGGACGTCCGTCGGCCATCCGATGGGCGTCCAAATGGACATGTTTGTCTGGCCAATAGACGTCCATTTCGGACGTCCGTTCCCGGATCTTTCTCGCATATTCGCATATATGCAGCATGCATGCTTTTTTCGCTCCCACAAGGCAATAAAATAGAAAAGCAGCTTAAAGTACAACAGGCATATTTTATTGTAAAATGTCTAATTCCTCAATATGACGTAAAACTTGAAGCGCACATCCATCTTCCGTGATAAAGTGGAAGCAACCAGCTTTCTGCAAAAAGAGAAAAAAAAAACAGGTTAGTAAATAGTCTGTAGCTCATGGACAGCATAATCCTTGACTCGAGGTATTCTGGAGGATAATAACAAGAAAATTGAGTATTTCTCATATTGCACCTGCCCTACAGCACTTGTTACAAGCAGTCTCAAATATCAGCGAGGTTCTGCCCTCCTTTCCCTTAGTTCACGCCAGTTATATCACACCCGCTATCTTTCGAATATCACATAGATTCATCTGCAATGCTTCAAGGATAAAGCTAAATAAGCTAAACAGTTCATAATGCAGTATCATACAGGCCATACCTAAATTAAAATAAGCTGATAACGCGCTTCAATAATTTCAAGCACAGAAAAGGCCACTCGCTATCTGAAATAATTTTTTTTTTTTGTAGTGGTGCACAACTTTTAAGCTCGCGAGCTTGGGCGATTATCGCTTATCGCATTGTACAGGATCAGTTATGCATTTTATCACTGAATTCACTGTAATGCACTGCAGCGCAGACTGTGCCCTCGCAACCTGCAAATTGCATTGAAAAATGCAGAGCATGCCACTTGCGAAGGCAAGCATATTAAAAAAAAAATCTTTGAAGACCGACTGTTTACCCAGCGCCTTGGTTGACGAAAACAAGGAGGTTGGTTAGAAGCCTCGCAAGATTGCAAGAGTGGAACGCGATAGCACCTCCAGCAATTTCCTAGTTTGCGTAGAGGAGAGGGAGAGCCAACTCAATCAACATACACGGACGCCACCGCGCCGATTACTCCTGGTTTTCGGTGTAACTAGCTCCTTAATGCTATCGCGTTGAAATGTGTCAGTAGGTTCACTGCGCTGTTACATATTCATACAATTTTCGCTGCGCAGATTTTCACGAGTACTCGCTTTCAAACGCGGTCGCTTTCGCCGGAGTCGTCCGTCATGATGTGTTGTCGTCGTGAACCACTGTTGCTCCAAGGGGGTAATCCTTTCACACTAGGAACTGGCACAACTGCGCAATCGTTGTCCTTGCAGCGCATAAAGATGGGTGAAGGCATTCGAGCATAGTTGCGTGCACCCGCACAGAACGAAAAAAATAACTGCTGCCGCGAGCCGCGGCGGCAGGACGACAGCCGACAGCCGGCAATGGCGGCACAGAAACACGTGGTACGAAACTACGGCAGAAACATTCATGCGCAGAAATGAATTGGCCGTAATAAGTTAACACTATATTTTTACTGAATATTGTTAATTTCTTTAAATAGAAACCCTTTCTTGTAAGGATATTCAAGCGAAACCTACCATCCCCCCTCCTCCCCTCCAACACGCACACACTGCGATGGAATACGCAACCTTCAACCAAACAGCACGGCCGGCGGGACTGGCGGGGATTTCAAACAGCAAAAAAAATTTTTTGTAAAGACCCACAGTGCAAGGTAATCCGGCGCTTTCGTTCGCCAAGACGTGGTCGTGGACCATCGTGGATGGCGAAGCCGCGCAGGTGGTACATGTAGTACATACGTTCAGGCTCAGCTAGAGTAACAATTGAAGACCACGACCGCCGCTACCAACGGATACAACGAATTGCGGCATGAAAGCTGAGAAATTAATGACAATCGCCCCATACTGTGTATGTGCCAGAGTTTTTTAGGCCAACCAGCTAATCGTTTGGTATATAATACAATTCGCTATCTCAGGGTCCGAATGGAAGTTGCAAACCTAATTGGATTTCCTATTGGAATTTTGAGTACCATTTGGAAAATCCAAATGGAATTTTACACGCAATTAAAACTATTTGGAATGCCTAGTTGGTATTTGCAGAACCATTTGGCTAATCCAACTGGACTAATCCATTGGAGAGGTGGTATCCAATATTGGGTCTAGATGTGACCATTTGCAGGTCCCAATTGGCCCCAATGTTTTTTTTTTTTTTGACTAGGCAGGACACATCTCGAGCATTGAAGACAAGCGGGAATGTTGAAACAGAATTTTGTCAGCGAGGAAATATATGTCCTGGAAACATACTCGTCCGTACGTACATTGGACGTACACCTCGTCTCTCATGCGGATATACAAAAACGGACGTAGTCCGTACGTACATCGGACATACACCTCGTCTCTCATGCGGATATACAAAAACGGACGTAGTCTGTACCTCCGAAGGACGTACGAATACGGATGTCCGAAACCGGAGGTTGTACGTATGTCCGACGGACGTACAATATTGGCAAAGGACGTTCGGCTCTAGCTCGGACGTACAACGGACGTCGGTGGTTGCTTGGAGTGCTTATTCTGCTTTTGGCAGTAAAATGATTGTACTACTGATTCCTCATTATTCAACATTCTAGATAAAGAAAGACAAAGAGGAAACACCTAGGAACATTCCCCGATGCTTTCTTTGGTTTCGAGACTGTTGGGGTGTTCTTAATATGCTTCCCTAATTTCACCATTGAGACGGTGCCGCCTTCTGCTTGTTATGCCCGACTATGTGCCATCCCCCCTGCTGTTCTGTTTGCAGAGATGGCTGAGCGCCACGATGCCAAGGCTGTGCTGCAGATTGCCCGTGAGCTTGTGCTTCAGATCCAGACGCTGATTGACAACCGATAAGGAGGGCCAATGTGGGCTCCTGACCAAACTACACCCCTTCTCCTGGTTTCTTTGGTTGGGCGCTGAGCAGATGCTGACTGGGCCACGCTGCATCACTGAGAGAGCAACATGAGCTGCAGTGGTTGGCTGCCCTCTGGCGTGTTCCTGTCACTTACATGGGGGGTACAGAAAACGTGCCAAATGAAACACATGCCCTAATAGGGGGGCTCTTCTGGTCTAATGCTCAGTTTCTTCTGCTGCTGCAATGGGCATTTACAAGAGCCGCACCAAGTGAGTTTACCTGTCTTTTTAGTTCCTTATAGTTTCCCCATAGTATGGGTACAGAAATCTAGAACTGTGCCGAATCAGGCTCGAGTACTTTGTGTAGGAGGTTTTGCAGCCGGATGTCGAGGCAAAGCACTGCTAGTGTGTTGCGATCACCCACTGCTCTTGACACATTCACTTCTTTGAATTCATGTCGGCTTCTAGTCAAGGTAATTTACAATGGCATTTTTCATGATGCTCTACGAATTTGGCAGTATAAAGCTTGTGCAGTCAATTTTACAACTGCTGCAAGGTGGGTTGCAGCAGGGATTCGACTTGGCATTCATATGAGCCAGTAGAGCCAGAGGACAAATCCAAAGTCGACGTTTTCTCTAGTCAGAACTGCAGTGGCCCCTAAGGTACTTCAGTAGAAAGGGTGCAGCATGTTGGAAAATCTGAAATGACGTGGCATTTTGAAATGCAGTGAAAGCTCGCTAATTCAAGCTTGATCACACCAGCCTGCTGATTGGCGCAGTGCTTAAGGCTCTCAACTGCTGTGCTCAAAGATGCGGATCGAATTTCGGCTGCGGCAGCCGATTTTGGATGGAGGCGAAAAGCAAGACACCCGCGTGCTATGCGAGGCCAGTGCACATTAAAGAACCTGAGTTAGTCGAAATTTCCAGAGCCCTCCACTATAGCTTCTCTCATAGCCTGAGTTGCTTTGGGATGTTAAACCTGATAAACCAAACCAAACCTTGATGAGACCAGAAAAAAGTTCGAATTATTAAATGACTATGAAAAAGCTGAAAAGAACCATTGGCATTACAGGCAATTTATTTGGTGAACACCAGTTGATGCCTCCTTTCTAGACAAGAACAGCACTACAATGACTATTTTTCACATTTCTATCAGTGCTTTATTGCGTGTACAATGTCATGATCGTCAAAGCAGAACAGCTTAAAAATGTTAAGTGCTTCCCTAGCATCCATCACAGTGAGAAGCGATGACAATGGTGGTGCCCCCTCAAAAGCACACAGCCTCATTCTCTTGTGTGATGAGGCTTCACTGCACGATGCGCTGAAAGCACCAATGGCATTTGACGAGTATACATTTCCATAGCAGTGGAAAAACATGGGGCAGATACTCAGAAAACACAGACTGCCACCGCTGGGCAGCTGATGGGTGCCCATCGCGGTGCGAACCTCACAAAGGTGAAAACTATCTGCATTTTGTCATGCCTGCTTTTGAGTGCACTTCAGAGGTGTGTGGTCAACTTGGCAGCATGCAGTTCAGGTTTGATCGCTTCGTGCCATTTTTACCTCAACGCGGCCTAGCCGGAGCACTGCCCTTAGCTTCCGTCCTGCGCCCATCGCCTCACAAGGGCATTGGCAGGCACCGCGCTGAAAGTGGGGGCTTCTTCGTATATATCTGATTTAACGGGGGTTGAATTAATGAGCCTTTAGTTGCGATCCTCAGGTCATGCGGAACAAAGAGCAGGCAGCTGTCATGGCCGTTGACCCTTAACCTCTGGAACCTCTGGCTTCTGCGCCAGTGATGGCGCTGGTTTTACCCATGATTTCTTGGATTTTCCCAGTTTTATCTTCTCTCTCTATTTTGCTGGTTTTACCCATGATTCCTTGGTTTTTCCCACTTTTATCTTCTCTCCCTATTTTAGAGGCAATGTAGCCTCATGATTATACTTCTATCATGGGGGTGTGTTTTGGGCCTTCTGCACGGCAAGCATGAGTGGTTGCCATCTGATATGAAAAAGAAAACAAATCTGGAAATCAAATTTGGCCTTACTTGCTAGGAGTTCAAAGGGTCAACCTTTGAAATGCAAGTTGTGCTTTTGTGGCTCATGTTTAACACGGTTGAGAGTAATTGCTCATTATAAAGAAGCACCTTGGGGACTTTCTCATTATTTAAACAATATGAAAAGAAATGATCAGAATTGGCGAGAACATAGTCATTAAAATTGGCCACGATGTAGGAGCCTGCACAGACAACCTGTTTTTGTGAATGGGGCTTCCCTCCTAATCGAGAACATGGGTGCGAATTGTAAAAGACGGCCCTCTGGTGCACACACCTGTTGCCTTCTGGAATTGTAATGTATCCGACCTCTCAAAAGACTTCTGAACACATTGATACAGGAGGCCATGTGTTATGGAATAGTAAAAGTTCATTGAATTGACAGTTTTGTTGGAATTACTTTTAATCTGTTCTCTGCTTCACCACGGCGAATGCAAAAGAAAGGGCATGGATAGCAAGAAGCATGGCACAAATGGCAGTCTTTAACATTGTGTCCAATTTTGTCTCTCACAAGATTTAAAATGGTGTTTTGTCTGCTGTGTCGATCAGGCTTGTACACATTACAGAAAATAAGTAACCGTTCACAACTACAATTACTCCATTCAAACTGTAATTGATTACAGGCATCAATTATAGCCCCGCAAAAATAACTGAACAAATAAAGAAAAGTAATCGATTGCTTTTGCGTTACTTTTCCTCTAATTATTCATATGACACAAGGGTACAGAGACAACAGAGAAACTGCGGATTTCATGATATATCGTTAAGCATGGTTAAGTTTCAAGAGGAGCTGTTTTTCTATATTACCGTTGCTAATCCTCCTGTGTTTTCTCAAGAAGAGGTCCTCAGCTATGCTAAACACTCAATATATGCACTGGAGGAAAGAGCGGCATTATTGTGAATGAAAACCAGCTCGTGATTGCGCAAGGCTTCGAGGCTGGTGTCCTCTAAGAAGCCCCGCGCTTCGCTGCTGCTGGCGCTTTGGTTAAAAGTTGTGGGCAAAGCCAATGAAAAGCTGAAAAAATTGTCTGTAGGCGATTTTTCAGGAACATCAGATGAGGCTTCTGGCGTGGAACCATAGCATGGACAGGTCGATTCATTGGCCTTGTCTTTCTGCGCACTTAAATATAGTCCCGAGTTGCAGTAATGAGTTTTCTTATTCAACATATTATATAGCTAATATAATATAGCTAGCGAAGGAACAGCAGTTTTTGTTAGGTAGTGAGGCACTGGAAGTAGTAGGCAAATATGTCTACTTAGCACAGGTAGCAACCGCAGATCCGAACCATGAAAAGGAAAGGACAAGGAGAATAAGACTGGGATGGAGCGCATTTGGCAAGCACTCACAGATTATGACTAGCAGCTTACTGGTAACGCTAAAGAGGAAAGTATACAACAGTTTCATCTTACCTGTACTCACCTACGGGGCTGAAACGTGGAGGCTAACAAGAACGGTTCTACTTAAGTTGAGGACAACGCAGAGGGCTATGGAAAGAAAAATGGTAGGGATAACCTTGAAAGATAGGAAACATGCAGAGTGGGTCAGAGAAATAACTCAAGTCACTGACATTCTAGTGGAAATCAAGAAAAAGAAATGGGCATGGACAGGACATGTAGCGCAAAGAAAGGATAAGCGATGGTCACTTAGGGTAACAAACTGGATTCCAAGGGAAGGAAAGCATAGCAGGGGGCTTCAGAAAGTTAGGTGGGCAGATGAGGTTAAGAAGTTCGCAGGGGTCAAGTGAGGAATATGGGAGAGGCCTTCGCCCTGCAGTGGGTATAGTCAGGCTGAGGATGATGATGATAGCTGATATTGGTTATTTTTTAAGTACTATTTCAAACGCAGCCGCCAACAATGCTAGAAAGTCAAGAAAAAAAGTGTTTTTTTGTTGTTTTTTTTTTATTGAAACAAACTCGCTATGCATTATTTCAACAAAAAGCATCCAGAGATGGCGACACTGCCAAAGACTGAGATCGCGAAAGGAGCAACACGCAAGGCAGACTGGCGCATGCAGTGATACAATTTGCTGGACGACACCGACGACACCGTCACTCGCGCATCACCTCTGTTTCTTCCCTCTATGCACAAGGAAACCTTATTGATTTGGTTTGTGGGGGTTTACGTCCCAAGGCGACTTAGGCTATAAGAGACGCCGTGGTGAAGGGCTCCGGAAATTTCAACCGCCTGGGGTTCTTTAATGTGCACTGACATCGCACAGCACATGGTCGTATTGCTTTTCACCTCCATCGAAAAGTGGCCGCCGCGGCCGGGATTTGATCCCGCATCCTTGGGCATAGTAGTCGAATGCCCTAACCACTGCACCACCATGGTGGGACGAAAACCTTATTTCCAGTGCGATCACTGTATCATGCACCCCTTTAGCTTGTACAAGAGAGTGACCTGCTCAAAAGCAGCTGAGCTATTGTGGTGGGTTCACTCAGTTTTATTTGCTTTGAAGTTTAAAAAAGTAATTTATTACGAGTAATCAATTACGTAGAAAGTAATTAGAAGACCCAAAATGTTACAGTTTGAAGAAGTTATAGATTGGTTACAAAATTACATAAAAACGTAACTGACTACAAGTAATCAATTACTTCTGACGTGTTACATACAAGTCTGGTCTCGATGAAATAGCAGGCTCTGTGATGAAAAAAGCAGTGTTTGTGTGGGCTCTGTTAGCACCACAGGGTTTCTGATGGGGCCGTGCTTAGTT
The DNA here is from genome assembly GCF_055883805.1 of Amblyomma maculatum. NCBI lineage: Eukaryota > Metazoa > Arthropoda > Arachnida > Ixodida > Ixodidae > Amblyomma > Amblyomma maculatum. The sequence goes on from NC_139346.1 coordinate 24,994,245, forward strand.
TTCCAGTGCGTATTTGGGTCTAAAACTGCCTAGGCAGCTCAGGCTGCCTACAAGCTTCCCTGTTGGATCCATGTGCTTTGCTAGTTGAAACGTGGCTGGGATCAAGGAAACGAGGTCTCTCTTGGTAGACCAAGCTGGGCGGCAGTGTGGTGGCCTAGTGCACCTGTCAAGGCACCACTATACTGCTTCAGAAAAAAAAAAGTTTCCTTTCGTGTGCTGGTGCTTTGTGCTTTCTTCGTCCACAAGCAGCGTGTTTTGTTCTCTCTTTTCATTTTTTCATCGTAAATTTATTCTCACTTATTTCCGACGCATACATTTCAAATATAATGCAGTGACTGTGATGTGGTGTGATAGCTATTTATGCAGCAAATTTATTTTTGCTGCTGTGTTTCCTTTTAATGCTTGCATGCTACTTGCTCTGGTTGGGGCAGTGCTTTATGGAAGTGATTGTCATCTATCATTGTGGCCCATCACAGGGCGGAAAAAGAAACCTTATGTCAGTCTGTGCCATTTTTATTGCCTTCACCTAAATTGTGTTTTCGGTGCCATTTTGCGTGCTCCACTGCTAATAATGCTTGCAATGTGAAGATTTCAATGCGTTGTTATTTGGCCTGACTCTGATCAATGTGAAAATGCCAAGTTTGTTTGCTGATGTAGTGGCTACTCGGTGTGCCATGGTCTCCTTTCTATCCGTCTTTTCTTTTTGTCCCCTTTTTAGAGTGTTTTGTGGGCAGCAAGAAACATGCAGGATATTTCAGCAGATGCAACATGAGCTCTCAATTTCATGCAAAATGAATGGCAGTCTCTTCCAGGTGACCAGTGCTTGATGCTGCTTAACTCTTGCTTTGCAGTCTTTTGTGATTGGACCTTGTCTGAAATGCTGCTCACAGTGCTTTGCAGGCAGAAAAGCTGCACTTGCCTATTTTGAAGAAGGGAAATCATGCACATTAAAATGCAACATGGTGGTCAGACATCAGCCATTTCGCTGGGCCAAAGAGCAATGCTGCCTGAGGCAGGGACCTTGCCTCGGTTGTCACCGTGTCATATGTAGAGTGTGCGAGCTTAGCTTCGTTCCAATGCCACCTATCCTGGCCAAGAAGAAGTGTGATGCATGCATGCAGTTTTCCATAATAATGAGGACCCTCCTGGTACTCTGTTTGTAGGTGATGTGAAGTTTTGTCGCTAGTGGCAATGCAGCTTTTTGGGCCATTTTGTATGAACCTCGCATCTGTGCAGACGCGGCAGTTTGAACGAGGTAGCATTTTGAGTGCCGTAAAGAAAACTGCCTGGTACCAGTGGTGTTGACATCCTTGCCTCAGTCAAAAAGTGATTTCGGGTGCGTAGAAGTAGTGATTACAAGTAGAAATGGAATGAAAATAGAATCAGAATTCCAGTAGGTTGATGAGTGAAAGACAGTGGATACAGAATTAGAATGAAATCATGTTTGGAATTGATTGGCAAGTGGAAGAAAAATGCCATCACATTTTCTCCAGCTTAATCTTACTAATGGCCCCTAAACTTCCTTGTAACTGCTGAGCAGTGGCCTGTGGCCGCTTCATTTATTATTGCCTCACAGCATTGACTGTTGGGCCAGTTGATGTGGCATTGTGGCTATTCAAAGCTCTAGTGAAGAAAAGGGATGTCAGTGCTAGACAGGAGGACAAGTACTGCTTGCTGCTCGATTGAGTTTGTGTGGTCCTTTTGGTGAAGTTCCGCATAATGGGAGCACAAAAACAAGTAAGCAAGAAGAAAACCAAAAGAACAGGCAACTACACAGAATGAGGCGGCAATGCAAAAGATGCACACCAGGTTAGCCACTTTTATTTGGCCATTCACTGCACATCTTTATTCCTCATCAAGCTGTGCAAGACCAGTGTTTTATAACTGGTGCACTTAGTATTTGGAACCTGTACCTCAGTGGCACACCAGAGTGTTACACCTGGTAATGGTGCAAGATATATAGGTGGGGACATAGCGAGGCATGCCGGTGTCAGTCCCCTAGAGTGTAAGCCCTGCGAGATGACAGTTCGCTTAGCGGCCCGTGATGTAGTAAAATCCCGTTACAAGAGACATGGTTACAAAAGACACTGTTACTAAGGACAACTTCTGCAGGTCCCTAAAGCAACTCCTTCACTATTTATAAGAGACACAATTAACCCAGGTACACTCATGCAACACAGCCTTAATTAAATTCTGTTGCATATCAGTGTCTCGTTTTGTTGCAATATGTCAGGAACCAAAAAGGAGTGCCTCCTCTTTACTGAGAAGTCAAAATGTCCCTGCTATGTCAGTCACACCAGAATGTGCTGACAGTGCCTGAAACAATAAGGACATTTTGACTTCCCAGTCAAAAGGAGACACTCCTTCTTGGTTCCTGACATATTGCAACAAAATAAGACACTGATACGGAACAGAATTTAGATAAGGGAATCTAAACTTCCACACATACGAGCTCATAGAAATTTTTGGCTACAAGATACACCTTTTTGGGTTCCCTTGAGTGTCTCTTGTAGCGAGGTTTTACTGCACTGATCGGCAATGCTTCTTTATGGGGAATAAGTGCTTTGTGAAGGCATTTTCTCGTAAACTGCGGCCAATGATGAGAACAAAATAATTTTTCGTCATTTTTGTCTAGGCTTATTATTAGCACAGGTTTGCAAATCAGGCGTAGAAGGCGAATTTATTGTGTGTAATTTGAACTGGCTGCACAAAATAAGTGGTGGCTTGTTGACAACAAAGCCTTAACCATCGCTCATGTAGTTTGTTCTTTACCTTTGCCTCTTTGGTTCGTGCATCAATATGCCCGCTCGTCTGTTCGCCCTCTCCACGCACGCTCATTTTATTCCCATTTCGTTCATTACTTTATTACTTGCTTAAATTAGAGGTTCTCTAACTGGGTTCTGCGAGTTTCCATTGAACTGCCCCCCTCGCTTTCTCTCCACCATTATTTCTCTTTCCTGGCTTCTTTCTTTCTTCCTCCCTTTTAACCTCAGGGTATAGAGTATGGTACACAGGGAGTAAATTGCACAACAGTGAAATAAGAATACCAAGCATAATTTATACAGTCAAAATTTCGGTGATACGAATCCAGTTGATATGAATTTCGGGATGATACGAATTCACGAAATTCCCCGGCCGGAGTGCATTGTGTACAATGTGCTAAATTGCTGATGTTCTGAACACTCTCCAGAGCCACTACCGATGATACGAACACACGAACTGCTACCGAAACCTTGAGCTCTACGCACTGCCTGCACATTGTTGACTCCGCCATCGCCAGCCGCACGCTGTATGTATGCATCACGAGCACTTTGCAGTGACACGTCGTCCGCACCTCACTGGCGTAGCGACTGTCTGTCGGGCTCACACTGCGCAAAGCTTTCAGTGGCGCGTGGCCCACAAACCTCAGATGTCACAACCGCCGCAGCTGGCAGCGGCGTACATGGCAGGCACGCACGTATCGCATATCGCTGGCTCCGTGATCGCGATCCACGAGCAGTTTCCAGCTCCGCAGGGCTCGCATGTCGCCCTCTCCTGTCGTACAGTACTTGCCGCAAGAAGCACACGGAGGCGGGCGAACTGCACATCGCTGGCATCGCAATCATTTTCCACGCCGCGAAAAGTTTGCAGCGGCGTGCGGCCATGGCGGCACACGCGGCGGACACATATGGGCCACGCACGTCGTAGACTTCTCGACCACTAGTCGCGCTGTACACATCGTGAGCATGCTGTACGTGCCGCAAGAAGTCCGCGTAGGCATGCAGCTCACACGTTGCTGACGTTGCGATCGCCTGTCGCGCCATGTATGCCACGAGTGGCGAGCTGTGACCGCGCGATCGTAATAAACCTTCTCGCATGTAAACAGATCTGCCCGACTGCCTTTCCCATGCTTCTGCATACTTATTTTCTTTCGTTTCGATGATGCGAATGTTTGGATGATACGCGACCCCTTGAGATATTCGTATCACCAAGGTTCTACTGTACAAAAAAATGGAGGTAAAATTATGGCCAAAATTTTTTAAAACTACATTAGAGATTTCATAAACATTAAAGTGACCTGGTGCACTAAAGCTGTTTAACAAATCAGTTAATGAACACAAATTAATTACTCAGAGTAAGGACCTTTTTAAACTATGGGATGATCGATGCTAGTTTAAATACAGTTAAGGAATTCCATTTTTACAGATTCTTAGAAAATATAATTGTGCACGTCACCATATTGCAATGGCATACTGAGACTTTTTGTTCATGGTGTAGGAGAAGGTTTAATTTAAACGTTGAGGACAGTGTCGAGGTCGGCGAGGAAGCGGGGCGATTCAGAGCGGCACGATGATCTGCGCGACAGCAATTCCACCGACTGGTTCTTCTTCGTCAACACCCAGCGAAGCAGTCCATCTTCTTTTTCACAATGCCCCCCCAGAGAAAAAGGAGCCATCCTGGCGACTATGGGGTCGTAGAACGGCTTAAGGCGCTGCACATGTATGGTCTCGCGGCCACGGCGTCGAAAATCGGAAGATGGTATAAGCAGCTCAACAATGTAATTCACTAGTGAAGTGCGCTTGACGACGCGGTAGGGCCCATGATACTTGGAGATCAGTTTTGTTGAGAGGCCGGGGCTGCCGGATGGAATCTATAGCCACACGAGTGAGCCGGGCTCGAAGTGTTGTGCATTCTTCTGATTGATGTCATGGCGATATTTTTGACGCCACTGAGAGTCGGTCGTGAACGTCCGAGCAATCTGGCCGCATTCTTCAGCGTACTGTGCAGCTTCGGTCTCTGTAGTACATTCTGATGGGTCAGGGTTGTAGGAGTGGACAGTATCAAGGGGAGCAGATGGATGCCGACCATAAAGCAAAAAGAACGGAGAGAAACCCGTGCTGGATTGCGTAGCAGTGTTGTACGTGTAGGTGATATAAAGAAGAACAATGTCCCAATTCGTGTGATTCGATCCGACGTACTTTGCGAGCATGCCACCGAGGGTGTGGTTAAATCGTTCTGTTAGGCCGTTTGTTTGCGGGTAGTAGGCGGTGCAAGTCCGGTGAATGATTTTGCACTCGGCGAGGAGGGCTTGAACGACCTCAGATAAGAAAGCACAGCCTCTGTCGCTGAGCAATTCACGAGGAGCACCGTGACTGAGAATGAAGTTCTTTAATAAGAAACCAGCGACATCTCGGGCTGTTGCAGCTGGGAGTGCAGTGGTTTCGGCATATCGCGTCAGGTGGTCAATGGCGACAACAACCCAACGATTGCTATCAGCTGTGTATGGAAGAGGGCCACCATAGAGGTCAATTCCATTGCGGTCGAAGGGTCTAAGCGGACATGTGAGAGGCTGTAACTGACCAGCCGAATGGTGAGAGGCAGGTTTGTGGCGTTGGCAAGTCAAGCACGATCGACCGTACCTAAGAACCGAGTTGTATATACCGCGCCAATAGTAGCGAAGACGGATTCGAGTGTACGTCTTGAAAACTTCGGCATGACCACACTGCGGATCGGCGTGAAAAGCTGTACATATTTGAGTCCGTAGATGGTGTGGAATCATGAGGAGCCATTTCCGTCCACTTGAGTTGTAGTTGCGCCAGTAAAGGAGGTGATCCCGAATCTTATAGTGGGAAGCTTGACGGCGAAGGGCACGTGAAGGGGTAATCGCTGAATTGTTGGAAAGGTAGTCAGTAAGAGATGTGATCCATGGATCCTTTCGTTGTTTGTCGGGCATGTCACTGATGTTGATCGAAGACTCCGCGGAATCCAAGACGGAGAAGCTCGCAAGGTTGACTGGAAGCGGCGAGCGAGACAAAGCGCCGGCGTCTTTATGTTTATGGCCAGATCGGTAAATAACACGGATATCGTATTCTTGCAGATGAAGAGCCCATCGTGCCAAGCGACTGGAGGGGTCCTTAAGTGATGAAAGCCAGCATAGAGCATGAAGGTTTGTGACTACATCAAAAGAACGGCCGTAAAGGTAACGGTGAAACTTTGTGAGTGCCCATACAATGGCCAAGCACTCCTGTCCCGTGACAGAGTAGTTCGCTTCGGCTTTCGTGAGAGTACGGCTGGCGTAGGCGACTACATATTCACCAAAGTCAGAGGGGCACTGAGCAAGCACAGCGCCGAGACCGAGACCACTGGCATCTGCGTGCACTTCGGTGGGTGCCTGAGGGTCAAAATGGCCCAGGATGGGCGGGGCTGTGAGGGGGCAGCGCAAGGTGTTGTAAGCGTCATCACATGTTGGTGACCACAGCGAAATATTTGAATTATTGCCTTGCAGGATCAGGACGTATACCCTCCTTGGACACAATGTGGCCTAAAATGGTCAGCTCACAAGCAGCGAAATGACACTTCTTCAAATTGAGCTGTAGACCGGCGTTCGCAAGACAGGTCAAGACCTGCTTCTGTTACAACTGTAAGAAAGGAAGGTTGATAAATTGCTGCACGTACGGACCATACCCACTGCCAAGTTTGTTGAAACCTTTTTTAGAGCGTAAACTTTACCTAACCATTTCCTAACTTTCATGCCTTCGACGCGGTGCAAGAAGCTGTGCACTGATGGCATGTTATGTTGATGGGAGAACCGGCAGCGACAGCCTACCCAGTGAACTTAGCAGCGTGCCAACTAGCTTCGTCATTCATTGCCTGCATGTCTACAGCCGTCTCAAGATGTGTGAAGGGGGCATGGCGGCCGGAATGTGTTACGCGTTTCGGGGATCATGCAGTCGTTCGTGCAGTCGGTGTTCGTGCACGTCTGCAGATCTCGGTGATGCGTAGACTGCGATAATGGAGAGTTCTAATCAGGGAACCAAGTTTTGCTACAATGAGTTCGCATGGTTGATGTTATTCTACCGATAGCACTATCGATAGCGCTATCTAAATCAATAGACTTATCGAAATTACTGTCGATAGTACCATCGATAGTACTATCCATTGTTTCTTTTACCATCGATAGTACTATCGATAGTTGCTTTTACCATCCATAGTTCGATAGTGACCCAACTATCGATAGTATCGATAGTACTATCGATAGTTCATCACTATTCTTCTACTTCATCCGTGTGTTTTTTTTCTGCGCTGGAAGAATGTCTCACAGTTGTACCAGAAACCAACTAGCCCAGCTTTCTACGCTTACTGATACGGAGAGACAGCGCAGGCCACGGAGAAACGCACCATGTGATATCAGCTGGGTGCTATCGCAACGGCAGTGTTCATGTGTTTTTTTCTTTCGCCAAATATTTACCCTATATCAACGCTGACACTGCAATCAGTGGCCCAGTTTGGAGGACCATGGGTGTTACTTTATCTGGTCACTTGCGTCCAGTGTCTCGCGTGTGCCGTGTCCTCACCTATACATATCTTGCACCGTGCACCTGATTGATGAAAAAAAAAAAAAATTTATGCTCTGTGGCTTAAAGAAGCACTAGCATCTTGTGCCACAGAGACACAATTGACTGGTGTGCTTGAAGTGTCACCGCACGCACAGAGGGCTTGTGTGCGTGTAGAAAATGGCGCTGCGTGGTCTGTGTCAGTGCAACTGAGGCATCTGGCCATTCAGGAGTGCGCATGTACAGTGCAGTCCACTTATAACGATATTGAGAAAGCCTGAAAATGCGATCTTTATAACCGATTATCGTTATATCTGGACCAGCGAAAAAAACAAACAAGAAGCACACCCACATATTTTCCCATGCATGTAGCCTTGCCTACTACTAGCGATGAGTAAATCGGGTTGAACAATGCTAATCATCCTACTGAGCACTAACCACTTTATTACAGTATACATCAATAGCCATAAAATAACTTAAGCATACTTAAAGTCGGAAATTCGCGCTCATTTGAGCAGCAGCTGAAGCTTGACAATCGCTGTGAGCATCGCTTGCAGTAACGTGTACGCTGGCAGCAATCTTTTTTGCGTGCACGAAACCGATTAGCGGCTGGATGAACTGAAGGACATCCCCAGCCTTGATGATCGTTAAAATCATAGAGTATGAATGTCCATATTTTTTCACAAAGCTTGCAACCTTGAAATCCTGCCAAAATTCCGATGAATCTGCCGTTTCATCTCGTGAGCTATCGCGCCGCCCGCAATGTGGTCACCGTCATCTTTCACGGACACAGAATCGGTGATGGCAATGACGATACGGCCACAGCAACACCCTTTGGGCGGCTGCAATTGCGATGATGATAGTGCTCATCTTCTTCCTTTTTTGCCGCATATGTCGAGTTTTCACGTCATTGTCTTCTTAATGTTTTACCTTTTATTTAATATTCAGTCAAATTTTCATGGTAAACACCTATCAGGCGGCGATAAAGCTATCGTTGTATCCGATGTACTGCCGATAATTGATCGTTATATTTGGTTTATTTTTACATGGGTGCAATGGGAAAATGATAAATCTCAAGAATATGATCGTTATAAGCGATATATTGCTATATCTGGTATCGCTATAAGTGGACTGCACTGTATTGCCTTTCTTCTGGGCCTTATCATGTGATGTTGAGGGGCAGTTTCTCCACAATGTCTGTGGTGCGTTTGTTGTAGCGAGAGCTGTTGTTATGGGCATTGTTGCAGGGCATATCCGTTTCATTTGGTACTGCATGACAGGTGGTGCACCACAGTAATAGCCACTGGTGCAGCCTGATAACGCTGTAACGACAACTGTTTCACACGCTACCTCACTCAGCATTTGGAAGTAAGTGTTGCCATAAGGCATGTCCCTGTGTTAGAGCAGCAGAATATGAAGCAGGTCGCTGTTTGGACCAAAAAAAGTTGCCTCTGTCCCTGAATGTGCCAAGCTGAGCAAAAATAAATGTATCTAAGCAGCAGCAATCAGAGGGAGACATAGCCTGGCCAAATAAAACCAGGATAACCTGAGCCACAAGCTGAGGAACAGGTCACGCAGCAGCAGAGCAAAAGCAGAGCCAAGCCAACATCTATGTGACAGCCGTTTTGCTCAAATAAGACGTGTTAAGGTTTTGGCATATCTATTTGTGAATCTCTTGTGTTGGCACAGTTCTTGGCCAATGCCGCCATGCTTAAGCTGCAATGAAAGTGTTGAGGGGCCGCTCCTCTAAACCAGAATGTTGTGGTGGTACATCAGTCCAGTGTTTGCACTTTGGTAAAGACGAGCCTCCTTAGCATCACTGTTTGCGCTCACTCACTGCTGTTGTCGCTAAGGCTTATAATTGGTCTAGTTAGCATCCTCACAGGTGTAAAGAGAGGACAGGGCACGTACTAGAGTTGGAGTGAATTCTACTGAGATGGAAGTACATTCATACCATGCATATTCTTCTTTGTTTTTACAATACTGGTGTCATCACTGATTACATTCGCATTAATGATGACAATGGAAAACAAAATGGAAAAATGGCACGTAGCAGAGTTAAAGCGGTATGATGCATGAATTTATGACTGAGGACAGGACACTAGCGTGTATCCTGTTCTTACTCTTTTCTCCTAAATGCTTTTGTTGTTCACTGGGAATTCACTGCTTAACTAACAGAAATGGCTAGGTGGAGTAGTCTGGCTAATTTCTCTGGCCTCTAACGCTTCTCATGCACCAAGATCTGAAGCCCAGTTGGTGTGCGGCTGCTGCTGTTGTGGCCTTGTTGCGGTGCAACAGTGTCCAGCATTCCTTTAAAACTGCCCGTGTGCAGAAGGAATGGTGCATATGGTAAAATGTGTTGCATGCTCATGCAGTAAAAGTGACAGGGACCAAGAGTGATCGTTCAGAATGTGCTTTGCTAGTTATCCCTCTTGATTTGTCTTTTTTGGTCTAGAGCTCATATGTTGAGAGCATGTTGTGTGTGATTGTGCTATTAATGCAAATTGTTGAAAGATGAGGAAGAGTGGGCTTTCAAAATGTGCTTCTCTATTTGGGAAAGCCGAGGCATGCATCCCTTTTGGTCTTGTCAGACAGTGCTGTTGGAGTCTAGTCATAGCATGTACTCGAGAAGGCATCCTCATCCTGCGAGGGGTCATCTTAGCCCTCTGCATGTTGTGCTTTGCAGACTGGCACACAAATTTCTTGTTGAAGCTGGGTATTTTACCATCGTCAATCTGCATTCAGGTGGACACGTTGTGGTGTTTGTTGCTGCTGAGCCATAAACAGCTGCTGCTGCTACTGAAACCGGCTGTCCTTCATTCAGTGAGCTTCAAACACTCCATGAGAGCTCAGCAAATGGCTCTCTGTGTCTGTTTGTGTGTGTGTAGTGCACAAGTATTTACAAAGAGGCCGAACATTTCTGGAAGGGAGATTCCCCTGCCTTGTTAGCACTGAAATATTCCAGTACTGATATATTTTTGTTTCAGTTAACAATATTTTAATGTTTTTAATGCCCTTTTTTCTAGTACTTTAGTAATGTTAATAATAAACATTAGAATAACCTTTCTATGAACACTAAAACAGCATAAAACTAACATGTATGCAACATACTGTAACACTTTTAAACTGATAAAGCAACCCTACTCGAGCGTGCAAGCTCACGACTGATCACTGTACAGCACTGAACACTTTGCAAAGATAACATTGACGTCAAGACTTGAGCTTCACAGTAGAGGACAACATGCAGCTCCTACGTTCGCTTCTGGACAAATGCAGTAAAAGCTTGGTAATTGGACTTCATGAGACCAGAAAAATTGTCTGAAGTGTAAATTATCAAATGGCCTCGAAAAACTGAAAAGAACCACTTCCGTTCGGTAAATATATTTGATGAAAAATTGAGCTGTGGTCACCTACTTTTCAGACCACAACAGCGGCTATTTTTCACAGTCCCTTCAATGCTTTATTGCGTGCTCAGTCGGGAACGTGAAAGCAGAAATGCTTGATGGAAGCACGGAAAGCATACTGCCAAAGAGGAAGCGGGGGGCAGCCAGGAATTGTCGGTAAAGAAAAAGATTAAACACAGGGGGCTTTATGAAAAGCAGGTATGTAGAACAAATCTGCACTGGCAATGTGCTGAACATATAGCTATTGCAGAAGTACTGCAATTCTAGCCAAGCGCCAAGAGGTAGACACACTATGCAGTGTGTGTGGAGTGGACGAGGGAAATCTGAGCACTTAATTTCTTGAAAGGGCTCCGCCCAATGACATCCTTGGCTATGCCCTAACTGAAGGCAGTGGGGCAGATTTGAATGGGCAGAAATAACCAAGTGGAGGTTTACTGACTGGTGGCTAAAATTAAGGCAAGAGTAAATATAAATGCATTACTATCACGGCTATGTGTTTTGCGGCGCCGCCGGCCGATTAAGACAGTTCGGCCTTGACCATCCTTGGCCATAACCATTCATCCATGATGAAACTGAAACAATGCATACTAGCTGCTGTCTAGTGCCATTCATCTATGATAAAACTGAAACAATGCAGACTAGCTGCTGTCTAGTAGAGGCCGCGTCTATAGACACGCCCGTGGCACCAGTCGAATCCACACGTTTTTGCTGCTGCCAAGCACGAAAATGCGTCACGCTGACATGACCTATGCATGATGACGTCATTGGAATAGCCAAGTCTCCATTCCGTGCTGGAGCTAGCCAGTGAGGCCATCATTTATTAGGATGACTTTCTATTTACGGGGTTATCTGCATTTACTTCAGGCACAGTCAGCAAGTTGCCTGCAGCACCTACTCCGACCTAAGGAACAAACAGTGCACCCCTGCTAAGGTGCAGCACTGGCCAGCTCCCTGCTACCCTTCGGGTAATCAGTAATGTGCTCACTGATTTCTTCTGTGTTTGGCACAAAGGTTTCAAGGTTTGAAACAGAGAACATCTTGTCTTCTCCCATGTCCAATGGCTGAGACGTATCCATGTGAGGAAAGGTTGAGAGGAAGCTTCAAGGCTGTGTGCCTTGTACGAAATATAATTCTCTGCCCAACTTGAGGTCAGCAAGCAGCACCTGTGCTGAGGTGTCGGATGCAGCCTCACAGGTGCCACACATGAGCAGTCCTGTTGCATGCTCTCCTGCAGATAAACGTGTGGTTACCGCTATCGAGCAATTGTGTTGGTGGCTACCTGCAACAGTGAGTGGGTGGTTGTCGCCTTCAAGAAGTGGAAGGCTATGACATCAACTGTGGCTCTTGCTTCATCTTAGGCGAATAGTAAAGTTTTTCGGCGGCTTCTTCTCGACAATGCTGTAAGCTAACGGTCAAGTGAGTTACCACTGTACACAATAAGAATATGCCACTCAATCTTTAAATGGGTCATGACACCAATTTTGCAAACTCTTTATTTCATCTTATATCTGATGTGCCAAGCAACTAAACCTCAAAGTTTCAGATGCATCGGAGTCGCAAGTATTTTTAAAACCAGCATTTTCATTTCTTCGTGAACAGTTTGCTGATCTGGCAACCGTTGTAGCCAGGCCGCCGTCGCTTCGTCTGCTCCTTGTTCTGTGCATGGGAAGCGTGAACCGCGGTTACGAAAGCTGCGGTCGGCCAAGCAGCAGCCGCTTACCGAGGTTACCGCAAAAAGCTTTTCGTCGATCTCTGTTATAGGTTTTAACCTAGGGAATAGCTCAGCATGATCTGGGGGCGGGATTGAGGTGCGCGATCGGCGCCCGAGTACGAAAGGCGCACAAACTGACCGGCTCGAACAGCGTATGCATTTTACACTTAAACACATCTGAAAAGCAACACATCAAATGCGCAATGTATACAGCGCCGCCCGACAGCGCAGCAGTGTGGCGCACTACATCAAGGCACCATACCCCGAATCCCGTCTTAGCAGCATATCGTTTACGCTGCTCGTTCACGGGCCCAAGTTAGGTTCTTGCCGCATCATAAATGCAGACGATAAGCTGAAGAGGCGCTAACTGCCGTTCAGTTCAACTGACCGCCAACTGAACTGCCATTGAAAACGCCCGTGTAACAGGGGTATAATACCCCTGTTACACGGGCGTTTTCAACGGCAGTTCAGTTGGCGGTTAGTTAAACTGAACGGCAGTTAGCGATGTTACACGGCAGCGCCAACTGCAGTTGAAATCTAAACTGCGGTTCAGTTCAACTGAGGTCGGCGGTCCCAGTTCAACCAGTCAACTGACAAGGTGGCTGTCAGTGAACGCGCCACATCGACCGAGTCGGCGGCATTTCCAACTGCTGTGCGTTCTAAAATCACATGAAAGGTTGCTGCCTTAGCTAACGCAAGTCCCAGCCTGCAACTTTAAATACTCAAATGAGTGTCAAAACACAAGCGCGCGAAGCGGCACCAAAAAACGACGATTAAGCAGCAAAGCCAGACTATAGTGCTCTAGAAGATTGGGCAGTGTGACGACCGGCGCCGGAGAGCGGGCCGCTTTTGCGATGACAGGAACCGACTTCCGCGAGAGGGCGCGACCTGCAACAGGGGTGCCACTCGGCGCTCGGCGCGTAGCCGCTGCGGGGACAGCGGAGGTACAGATGAGCGGTGCGGTTCTGTTTGGAGCTATTTTCCAACGCTACGCCATTGGTGCAGTATTTAATAAAGAGGCTACTTATTCTAGGGGCTTAAACTGATCCATGCAATTCCTTTACATCTCTGTGGGGACGCCTTGCACGCTTTGGTATTCCTTCAGAGCTGCGTGCGATGTTTGAATCGCTATTTGAAACTCTTTCAACGTTTTTTATTTCTGCGGACAGCCACAAATCGTCAGATGAGATATTTGTACGCATTGTTTCCAACGAAGCGTGGACTTTTGTATTCGTTCTTCCCGTAAGGAGCAGTATTATACGCGGAGGAAAACAGTATACGTGAGAATCGATGCTTAATTGAGCTTTATGAGGGCTCTTTGCGAATCTTTTACGAACACCTGCTTATATTTTGCAGCTTGCGCTTATCAATATATGACTGAACGTTTATCTTAAATCATCAGCAATTTGTAATTTATCTCCTTAATTGGTGTTCTTTCTGCACCTTAATCACCGCTTACACAAATTACAGTGCGCGAGCAAAATATATTTATTCTTAACCATATAAATTGAAGCATTGCACTGGGTACCGGCGAAAATAAATGAACATATACGCCACTCAAGGATTTATTTTTGTTAACAAATACACATGTCACGGACAATTGTTTACGTGCCGCTCACGAAAGGGTGAAACAGTTGTACAGATGAAAAAAAAAAAAAGTCAAGTACAGCTAGGACAATGCTTCAAATAAAATACGAAAAATTAAACCAGTCACTTACGAAGGAATGCGGTTATAGTGGGTACTTGAGTGTCGACGCTTTAACACCATATCAATGGTAGATGTACAGAGCAAATATAAAAAAAAAAACTTATAATTGCGTGTCACCTTGGCAAGTACTGCGGTTCTTGTCGCGCACCGAGAGAAAACGGAAAAATGCGAAACAAATGAGGAGCACCTAACAAGCAAGTAATTAATATAAGGTTAAATTCAAATTCGGACACTAATGCGTGTTTATTTTCGAGTGTGTGGTACGAAATATGAGTAATCGAATGTACTAGTTATAAAGGACTATAATGGGGCGACTTGGCGACTACTCTTTACAGAACTAATTAGGCTATAATTGTTTCCCTAAGAAAATTATAACAGGTTGATATTACACATGAAATGCTTCCAAGTAAATTTAAATATATTTTCCTTTGGGAACTGTTGTCGCGTTTCTTTGACTTCGCAAAAAGCGAAGCCGCAAAAGCACATGAAATTTCATTACTTCAAGTGTAAGCTTTCTTTTCCAAGCAGATAAAATGTTTCAGCTTCAACACTCTACAGGAATGTTGCAAAATATGAATTGCGCAGGAGTCCAGAAAGACCACTCGAGTCAAGTTGTTGGGCAAACTGTGACCTAGCTTCGAGCTGTAGCTATTGCGCAGCTTTTGTTCATGGTGAGAAACCGAGTGCCGGTCTTACAACCCCTCTTTCGCAGCGTGTTAAAAGCTGATCGAAAATCCTGCCATAGTAAACTAAACGTTTTGACGTTATAATAATGGTCTAGCGGCAGCGAATTACGCGCATACTATCGCATCTGCGTCCTCTATGCGTCGTATTCTTTTTCTTTTTCATTTTGTATGTGCACCAAAACATCCCTAGAGCGATTTTCTGGGGGTAAGAATCACTTGCATATTGCCCGTTGCTTGAGCACGCAGAATAAAAAAAAGTACTTAGAATGAAAACATTTTCTGGGACAATTGAGTTACCATCAAGCTATAACGCATTGAGATTAAATGTCTTAAGTAAACACGCATCTCCGGGTATTTAAAGCCATCCGTTACAAGAAATTCCAGTTTATTGAAAGAAAAAAAAAAGGTTTGTCCTTAGATTAACGTACACTTTCACTAAGTTGTTGACTCCTAAGTATCGACAGTCATACCTCTACACGCGTTCGATTGCACGCCCGAATTGTAGCTTAATTGTTTGTGCACTGCTTTCGTCTTCCCATGGCTTCAATTGGTTTTTAAGCTCGGCTGTTTCCGTTTTTCTTTATTGCCTTTCATATGTCTCTATTTTTAATTGTCCGCTTTCTGAGTCGTACGTTTGCCGTGCCGAACAAAAATTTCAACCCTTTCTTCACCTTCACGGTCGCTCTATTCACGATGCCGCATGCCTCCCACACACCCCTTTCTCTCTCCCTGTTAGGCGACACTTTTTTTTTTTTTTTTTTGCAGTCTTTACCTCCTACTTCTTCCTTCTTCCACGTTTCCAGACCCACTGTGTTCTGTTATTCAATAGCCTTTTTACCTGCTAATTGTCGTTCGTTTTTCATCTCCTTGCTATCATCTACCTTCAGCGGGATACTCTATATTTAATTCAATCGATCTGCAATGCCGACTTTTCTAGTGTTTTCAGGTGACGCAATGTAGTCGGCATGGTTTGCATGTCAATCAACGAAATATACCATTTTGGACTTAATAATTGGTTACTGATGACCAGCTGTATTTATTCAGCGCTCGAACGCATGTGTTGCACGTTTTGACTTCTTCATACATCCTGGCTCCACACCGCCCTCTTTTCAAAACGAATATACATTTCAAAACGCGAATTAGGTGCTTTAGGAATGCTAACTCAAGCTGTACAGCGAATGAACCGTGCTGTGCGAGTCTGAATTCGTGCGCGCGCCCCTCTCCAAGTTGTTTTCTTCGGAGCCCAAGAGCACTATAGCCCAACTACTGTCATGTTGCTTCCCCGAGGTGTTGCCGACGGCCAAAATGGAAAATATATTAGATGAGCGCTAACAGTACTGAGCCCCGTTAGTCGGCATATTTGTAAAATGTTGACACTAGCAGATCGAGACGAGGCACAAGCGAAAAAGAACGTACTGATCCGCCCCGCCGCGCAGCGCGCATACGCGGGCGCTCGGACGGCTGACACACCAGTTGGTGGTGGCGCCCTCTGCGCTGCGGCGCCTCCGTCATCGCAAAAGCGGCCCCCCGCTCCCATGCATTTCGCGCGCGGTCGTCACACTGCCCAATATTCTAGAGCACGCTACAGACGCATCTCAAATGGATTGACTTGGCTTTGTGTCGCGTTCATTTATTCCATACTCTAAAAAGAAACGCGTACAAAATGTGCAATTTAATAATGTAAAGTGTGCAAATGTTGTACAAAGTAATTTGTATATGAAAAATAAAGCACTTTTTTAGTAAGAATTGCTTCTATGTGGAGGATCATGTGATTCTGGGGGTCAACTGAGGTTCGCGATATATTCCGTGTAACTACAGTCGACTGCCGTTCAGTTCAACGTCAGTTGGAACGCTGAACTGTGACTTAACTGAACGGCAGTTGAAATTGCCCGTGTAACACGGGTATTACAGCAACGGCACCCGCGTGCGCGAATGACGACGGCGCCCTGGCTGTCTGCTCTTCCCTAATCGTCGCTAGGCCTAAATTACCCCGCAGTGAAGCCGCAGCAGACGGCACTTCGTAATAGATCAGCGAAGTGTTTTAGTAAATGGACCACTCGATCATGAAACTTATTTACTCTCAACCTCACTGTTTCGCAGTAAAGGAAATTATTATTTTCGGCTTATCATAAGAGGTTATCGGCTTATCAAGCAAAGGATAAGCAGGTTTTCAGAAACGGTACTCTACTTTCGATCATATCCATACCATCAATCAGGTGATAGAAAAATGCTCGGAATATAACCAGCCCTTATATATAGCATTAATTGATTACGAAAAAGCATTTGACTCAGTTGAAACCTCGGCGGTGATGCAGGCATTGCGAAATCGAGGTAGACGAGCCGGACGTGAAGGTGCTGGAAGATATATATAGTGGCTGCACAGCAACCATAGTTCTGTACAAAGAAAGTAACAAAATTCCCATAAAGAAAGGTGTTAGGCAAGGAGACACATCTCCCCAGTACTATTCACAGCTTGCTTAGAGGAAGTATTCAGAGACTTGGAATGGGAGCAGTTATTAGGGATAAGGGTAGATGGAGAATACCTCTGTAATCTGCAATTTGCTGATGACATTGCCTTGCTAAGCAACTCGGGGGATGAACTGCAAATAATGATTGGTGACCTAGACAGGAAAAGTAGAAAGGGAGGCTTGAAAATCAATATGCAGAAGACTAAGCTTATGTTCAACAGCCTCGGGAAGGTACAGCAGTTTACATTAGGTAGCGAAGTACTGGAAGTAGTAGGCAATATGTCTACTTAGGACAGGTAGTAACCGCAGATCCGGACCATGAAAAGGAAATAACAAGAATAAGATTGGGATGGAGCGCATTTGGCAAGCACTCACAGATTATGACTAGCAGCGTACCGGTATCGCTAAAGAGGAAAGTATACAACAGTTGCATCTTACCTGTACTCACCTATGGGGCTGAAACCTGGAGGCTAACCAAGAGAGTTCTACTTAACTTGAGGACGGCCCAGAGGGCTATGGAACGAAAAATTTCGGGATAACATTGAAAGATAGGAAACATGCAGAGTGGGTCAGAGAAATAACTCAAGTCACTGACATTCTAGTGGAAATTAAGAAGAAAAAATGGGCAAATGGGCAGGACATGTAGTGCGAAGAGAGGATAACCGATGGTCGCTTAGGGTAACAAACTGGATTCCAAGGGAAGGAAAGCGTAGCAGGGGTCGGCAGAAAGTTAGGTGGACGGATGAGGTTAAGAAGTTCGCAGGGATCAAGTGGATGCAGCTAGCTGAGAACCGGGTTAAGTGGAGAAATATGGGAGAGGCCTTCGCCCTGCAGTGGGTATAGTCAGGCTGATGATGATGATGGTGATTATTTTCGGCGACGCCTTTTATGAGGCTGGCTTAAGGGTTCCGCTGTATATATCGCTGGCGCGGACTTGTGCGGAAGGCACGGCCGGCGCGGCTGTGTTTACAGCGGTGGGGCAGTACGAGGGCAGCGGTCGCGCCTAAGATGGATTCCTGAGCAAAAACTAAACGCACTTCACTGCAGTCTGTGTTCTGTTTTCAGAAACACGCTGAGTACACTTACTGAGATTCATGTTAGCAAGTGCGAACACAGTACAGTTTATCGGCAGCTTATCGGTGCCGGCACAGGAGGCGATGTGGGGTGGTGGCTGGCGTCGCTTTGGGACGTCACCAAGCGTTTCAATATGGCGGCCGTTGCCCGTGGGCATGGAGAAAGGAAAGAACCTAGGAGAGGCTAGAGAGGCCCTGCCGTCACTTTTTTGAAGCCGGCGCGGACGCGCCGTGACCTGACTACAGTGCTCTAGAAGGCTTTGTAGTGGCGAAACCGGTGCCCTCCGCATGAGGCTTTTTAGGCGGCTGCCGCGGCGTGGCGCTGGCGGGAACTCCTGGAGCAGATGCCGGCCCGCCGCCATACGGTACGCGTGGCTACGAGGGCCGATCACACAATCTTGGCGTTTGTTGTAGTGTTGTCATAAACATCCACCTTTTTACTCTATAACGTCAGGCACCCGTATCACAGAAAAGCCGGCGTCGTCTTTGCCTTGGCTGGCCATGGTTTTAACGCAAGTCAGCGGGAAGCAAAAAATAAAAGAAAAAAATAGTTTTGCAGACTTATTCGGAGGTAACGTACCTCCGACATCATGCTGGTGATTGTAAGTGTAGGCATCCACCGAGAACTGAGACAGATACTGCACGTTCCTTTCCCCAAAACTCAACATTAACAAAAAATATAAACTTTGTGGATTGAAGGTGATGTTGAAGGTGCTTATAAGTAAAAAAAAAAAAGAAAACGCTTCATCAAGCGTTTTCTATACTTGTTTTTTTTTTTTTTCCCCGCCTGGCTGGCAATGAAGACGCATAAAACCGAATGGGTCTTTGCTTCGTACTCTTTTTAAGTAAATCAGTTGGCTGCAGTAGGTATTTTAATTCCTTTCAAGATCGATGGCTTCGTGAAATATGTATGACTTCCCGACGCTCGTTAAAATAAACATTATAGGCCATCACAATTATTACTCCCTGTATTGGTATAATTATGTTGTGTGCAACATAAATCAACAAGCATACCGAATGACTGCGTAATAAGGGAAACAATACCGATATATAATACGGTTACATATCACAACTACATAAACAATTATCGCTGCTTTGAGAGACGACAATGAAGTAAAACTTCATTTCTTCATTTCTTCATTATTTCTTCAAACAGAAAGACCAGTTTTGTCCAGAGCGGAGCTTAGGTGAAGTTGAAACGGGTTCTGCGACACGACCGGCCGTGTTGCTGGTCTATTCAGTGGTTCAAGGGCTGATTTCCGTGCAATAGAAAGAAGTGCAAACGCACAGCTACGAATCAATTCTGACGTAATGGCACTTTGTTCAATTACCTGAGCACACACCGGAAAAAATAAAAACAGAAATCCCACTGCCAAATATATTTTCGCGGACATTTATTTACAGCAACAATAATCCAAATGTTGTTCCTTATACGCCATAAAAATGCACGCATGTAAAATATCAAGACACAGGTAGATTATACTTTTGACAGTGTGCACAAATGCGAACATACATGACAACCGAAAGTAAACATCGCACATTTTGAAAACAATTGGCACTGGTGCAAGTTTGGCCCCTTCGGAGGGATTCGAGCTTAGATGGAGAGGAAATAAAGAGGGGAATTGAGAGAAAAAGCGGCTGGTGCACAAATTTGTTTTAAGGGCGAAATTTTTAAGTGTGAGTTTTTGCTCAGTTCATGACACATACTCGAAAAAGGGAAGTGATACACACGCTCTGCCAGTGACCTCGACAGTATGTAACGTAAAACAGCTCACTATAAAATAAAGCTTTAGCACTTGCAACGTATTTAATATTTTTTGTGAGACCACTGTCATATTATTTTGTCATTGATCGAGGAGCGTCTAAACAGTCCCTACGAGCTGGAATCATAAAATATGACTAATTTCGCTGCACAAGTGAACGAAAGAAAATCTCTCTCTCTCTTTGTATATTCGAAGAACAGTATGCTTGGTCTGTTTGCTAGGCGACATACAACCAATATCGCGCGAGCTGCGAGCATATTGCTACGAAGATAACGAAGCGGGCAGTGACGCGGGGCGGAGCGCTCGCGCCAGGCCCGCTGGCCATAAAGGCATATTTCATCGTCATGTCACCACGTCGTTCTGTTTCTGTTGTGTCGCCGTGTTCCATCGCTTTTCATGTCACCTCGTAACATTTGGTGGAGGTGCTGGGTATCGCTCGTGTAACGGCATAGCGCGTAGTATAGTCCGTAGCCACCGCAATCCATTTATTCCCCGAAGCAGACAGAGGAAAAGGCTCGAGGAGATCAAGGCCAACTCGGTAAAATGGGTCTATTGGGATGTCGACCGGCTGTAGGGATCCAGCAGGGACAACCGAGGGCTTCTTCCGCCGCTGGCACCTTTCACAAGAAGCCACGTAACGACGAACAGAGCGGTAGAGGCCTGGCGAAATGAAGCGCCGGCGGACGCTGTCGTAAGTACGAGATACGCCAAGATGACCCGCAGTGGGCACGTCATGCAGGTGCTGAAGAACGGTGGCACGCAGGTGTTCAGGCACTACGAGCAGAAGCTTAGCGCCGTCTGGTCGCATATTCCGCCGAGTGCCGTTGTGGAGCACAAACAAAGCAATAGCGGCGTCAGGGTGATCAGTGCTGAGACGGTTGATAATGCTGCAAAGCTTGGGATCTAAGCGCTGCTCATGACGAATGTTTAAAAGGTCAGAGATGGACAGCACACAGGTGTCATCGTCACACTCGCTTTCAGGCGGCGGATCTACCGGGTTGCAGGACAGGCAATCAGCGTCAGTGTGTAGCCGGCCGAACGTGTGAACGACAGAAAAAGTGTATTCCTGAAGACGCAGCGCCCAACGCCGTAGACAACCAGTAGGGTCATTCAGCGTAGAAAGCCAACATAAGGCGTGATGGTTGGTGATGACTGAGAACGGGCGGCCAAACAAGAGCGAAATTTTGTATTGGCCAGTACGCGAGGGCTAAACACTCACGTTCTGTGATCGAATAATTCCGCTCAGCCGCTGAAAGGAGGCGACTGGCATAGCAATGACACGAGTGCGGCCCGTCTGCTGTTGGGCGAGAATGGCGCCAATACCGTGGCCACTGGCGTCGGTGCGTACCTCCGTTCGTGCTGAGGGGTTGAAGTGTGCCAGGACGGGTGGGTTGGTGAGGACTGCGATGAGTTCAGAAAAGGCTTGAGATTGTTCTTGGCCCCAGTAGAATGGAACGTCGTTCTTCAGAAGAAGTGTGAGTGGATGAGCCGTGTCCGCAAAGTTGGGGACAAACAGCCGAAAATACGAGCAAAGGCGAAGAAAACTACGAATGTTACTGGTACAGTGGAGTGTAGGAAATGCACTTACAGCACGAATTTTGTCGGGGTCGGGTTGAACGCCGCGGGCATCGACCAGGTGTCCGAGCACTTTGAGTTCACGTCTGCCGAAGCTACACTTTGAATTCAGCTGAAGGCCAGCTCTTCGGAAGACTCCAAGAATGGCATCAAGGCGGTGAAGATGGCTCTCGAAGGTCGAAAAAAAGACCATTCGCTCAGTCGATGCTTTAACATTGCGCGCGTGAACTGGCAAAATAGGGGATTCTTGGCGCGTGTGCAGAATCAGTTACAGCCTTTGTGTGGCGAAACCAACTTATTTTTCTCCGTCTCAGGAATCAGAAAACATATGTTAATGCTTCTTTCTAAAACATTGCGAAGCTTTTGAAACGATAGAGAAGGAATGTTAATATTCAGACCACCACTGACAACAAGATACAAAAGTATTGCCTCCTTTATATTCATGCAGTCCTTATATATAAGTTCGAGCGCGGAAGGCCTCAGACCCTTGTCAAATACTGGTGGGGGTCTCAGACCCCTGAGCCCTGGGTTAGATTTAAGCCCTGACGGGCACAGGCAAACAACCCGGAATTAACGCATTAAAGATATGTCAGGTGCGAACGACCTACGTGGAGCGACTAAACTTAAATGTACAACGGTACAACTTTATCACATAAAATGCCATCCTCGTACTCGGTGATTCCGAGGGATCAGAAAAGCCAATTTACTTGCTTTTTTTCTTGTTTTCTATCGCAGGAAGCGCTAATGTGAACGAATAAAAAAGGAAACATGCCTATGAGCCCAGTATTGCACAGAAATACACGATGTAAAGCAATCTATAGTCAGTTTTATCGTGGGAAATTAGCCCAGGACGAGCAGACACAAGGCCGTAGATCACACGTACGAGCTCTGATTTTCAACTCGCTTATTTACCAGATAGCAAAGCGCGAGAAATCGGAAAAACTAGCCTGAAAAGCCTGTGTGTTCTCCCCCCATGCATATTCCCTTTTTTTTAGCACCTCAACACGACCACCAGCCGATTTCGTCGCTTCTTTTTCCAACAGCGGCGCTCGAACTGACTGCGATGCGCCTCCCTCCTACGCCGCGCAGCGAAGCAGACAGCCAACTTTTCTCCTCCGGATGGATGGATGGGTAAGGCTGAACTCTGAATCGGGCGGCGGCGTCACAAGCCACCTAGCCATGAGTAGTAATAGAGTTTGGACCTATTCTTGCCTTGCTTTCAGCCACCTAATCTTCGTTTGGTTATTTGCACCCTTTTAAAGTCAATTTTTCCTCCATTATCCTTAAACCCCAATGCTTTGGCTAAATCTGCCCCATTGCCTTAAACTATATGACAGAGCCCTTTACAGAAAATTATTAAGTGTTCAGCCATTTCCTCATCCTCCGCACTCACCCTGCACAGCGTGTCTATCTCCTGGTACTTGACTCGGTACGTCTTAGTCCGCAATACTCCTGTCCTAGCCTCGAACAACAATGAGCTGCCCCTAGAATTATCGTAAATGTTTTCTTTGGCTATTTCCGGCTTGAAAGTTCTGTAGATTTCCAATGCTGATTTGGTCTCTATCCCTGTTTTCCACAGACCCCTCTCTGTTTCTTTAACCTTTTTCTTAATTGATTATTCCTGGCTGGTCCCCCTACTGCTGTCCAAATATTTGCTTGCCCATTTTCTTGTGCGCTTTCTCCATCTTGTGTCAACATTCCTCATGTAGAGGTAGCTGAAGACTTTTCTAGCCCACCGCTTTTCTCCCATTTTTCTCAATCGTTGCTCAGATGCTATCTTGCTGCCAGCTTCTCTGCTCTCAAAAGAAGACCATCCCAGGTCACCCTGCACACCTTGGTTTGGCGTATTCCCATGAGCTCCCAAAGCAAGCCTACCCACCCCGCGCTGCTTAATTTCCAACCGTGTTCGGACCTCTCATCTCATACACAGGACTGCATTGGCAAAAGTTTGACTAGGAGCCATCACCCCTTTCCAAATCCCTCGCACCACTTCATACCTATTGTAATTCCACAGTGCCTTGTTTTTCATGACGGCTGCGTTTCTGCTTCCCTTAGCTGCCAAATATTTTCCATGCTCCGTTAGATATTCAGCTCCATTATTTATCCACACCCCAAGATACTTGTACTTATCCACTACTTCCAGCATGTCCTCCTGTATCTTATGTTCGCCGGCCTCATTATGCATAAAAATTATGACTGCCGATTTTTCTTTGCTAAACGGCAGATCTAACTTATCTCCCTCTATACTGCAGATATCCATCAACTCCTGCAAATCTACCTTGTTGTCAGCCATCAGTACTATATCATCTGCATACATCAGTCCTGGTAATGACTTGGATAAATTCTCCTTGCTTGAGTAAGGAAAGGTTGAAGCCAAGTCCACTTCCCTCTAGTTTAGCCCCTAATCCTTGCAGGTACAGCATGAACAACATAGGGGACGGGACATGCTTGTCTAAGCCCCCGCTTTACCTCTACAGGCTTCAACACCTTTTTTTTCCATTTTATTAGCACCTGGTTATCCTTATAAATATCTTTTAAAAGACTGGTTACTCCACTTTCCACACCTAACACATCCAGAATTCTCCATAAGTCTTCTTGAAGTTCACTGTCATAGGCTCCTTTGATATCCAGAAAAGCTAGCCATAGGGGTCTGTGTTTCTTTTCTGCTGCCTCAATACACTGTGTCAATGAGAACAAATTGTCCTCTAACCTCCTTTGTTTCCGGAAACCATTCTGCTGCTCTCTACCCATGCCTGCAGTCTGTCCTTTATAATCGGCATCACCACCCTAGCTGTAGACCACTGATGTTACTGTTATGGGACGGTAGTTGCCTATGTCAGCTTTGTCTCCCTTTCCCTTATATATCATGCTCATCCTACTTAGTGTCCATTCATCAGGAACTTTGCCATCAATTAACATTTTGCTCACCACCTCTCTTAACGTTTCCTTAGACTTTGGGCCCAATGCCTTTAATAACATAATAGGGATACCATGTGGGCTTGCTGATGTGCTACTTGATACTCTCTTCTCGGCTCTTTCCCACTCTCTTTGTCCAATTGAAACAATTGCACTAACAGGTCTATCCTCCTCTACTAAGGCACCCACGACGATTCTTTGTTCTTTAAACTTTTCTGACATCATTAGTCGTGTATGTTCTATTTGCTTTCCCCTTCTGGCCGGATACCTTGATCTGATCGGATATTAGTATTCGACGGCAGCGCCGCGCGCGGCCAACCGCTCTTTTTTTTTTTTTTTGCCTCAGCGCCTCCCAGCGAAACGCGCCCCGCTCTTGCCACTACAAAGCCTTCTAGAACACTACAACCGGACTCTGCAATGTCTCTCCTCCTTTATCCTCCACATTTTCTATCTCCGCGACGCTCACGTACCTCGGGCCCTTAGCAACGCTGTTGCTAGTGGCTCGAGTTTTCATAGCAACAGCGATGCCGTTGCTAATGGCCCGACTTGGCTAACCCTAAATTTTGACGTCACTTCCGCCACACTTTCTCCAATGCATTGGGAATGGCAAGGGCCTCTCCTCAGTTGTTTTCTTCCTCCATGCCCGTGGGTGACCGTGGGAGGAGCTTCGCGGTGTCAACTTCAACCATTTATTTCGAAATAAGGAATGCGTCTAGGGCGCCCGAATTTCATAAATATAATAATAAGGTCCAGTATTATCTGCCAGACTACAATACTAATATCGTTACGCTGAAAGCCTTCGTGGAAAACGGGGCGTCGGGAACACCGTGTCAGCAGTCAGTCGTCTCGCGCGCGCCACTTCGTCCTTCTTCCCTAGCGCATCTTCATCTTTTCAGCTCGTTATATTTCCCGCCTGCGCAGCCGAAGCCCGCCTGGAGAGTTACGAGGTCTCACGAGAGTGGCAGGGCTTCAAGCGCGCAACATGTGATCAGTCTTTTTCGAACGACGGCCTGTTGTAGTGAGGCGCGTGCAAGCTCGTAGGTCACATCACTGATGCAGTTAATGATCACGTAAGGTCCACCGTAGTGAGCCAACAATTTCTGGTTAAGGCCACGCCTTCGTAGCGGTCGCCAAAGCCTGACAGCATCGCCCGGAGCGTAGGTAACGTGCCGACTGCGTTTATCGCAGCATTCCTTGGAGCGGTCCTGCGAAGCAGTGATCCGCAGGCGCGCCACTCGCCGAGCTTCTTCTGCGAGACATAGGGTTTCAGCGATTTTTATAGGGAGAACGGCAATATGATGTCCAGGGTGGTGGCCGGGCGTACAGAAGAAAGGGCTATAACCCGTAGTCTCATGAGTGGCTTTATTGAAGGCATATGTGGCAAAAGGCAGGGTGGTGTCCGCATGCTACGTATACATTGAAATCATATTTGTCAACGTCCTGTTTATGTGCTCTGTCAAACCGTTCGTTGGCGGGTGATAAGGTGTGGAGGGATGAAAATTCGTTGCATATAGACTCAGGAGCTCCTCGAGAACATCCGCCGTGAACTGACGGCCCACGTCACTTATCAGAACCCGTGGTGGTCCATGGCGTAAGATAACTGAGCGGAACAGAAACTGCGAAACTTGATGGGCTGTAGCTGATGAGATAGCCGCCGTTTCACAGAACCGAGTAAGATAATCGGCGCAAACGACAATACAGCGGTAGCCAAAGGAAGACTGGAAATGGACCCAGCATGATCGATGCCAACTTGCTCCACGCTGGGAGGTGGCGCAGGGTGCAACAGCCCAGTGGGAGCAACTGTAAGGTTTTTGTAGAATTGACAGTGTGTACAACTGGCCACATATTTGTCAATGGTCGATCGCACCTTCGGCCAATAAAAGCCGTGCACGGCGCGATGACCAGACGTCATTTCGAAACATCGAAATTTCGCGCAACAAATTTGAAACACGTGACTAATTCTGAGAACCCATCAGAGAAAAACATATGGCACCCAACGGCGGCCATGTGTGTCGAGAATAGGGCCCCTGGAACAATGTGTACGCAGAAGCGAGTGGATGCAATCATTCGAGACACGTCTCGGCGCATCATGGACGACGAGGAAAATGATAAGCCGTGCCCTGCGGCTTTGAGTATGCACGAACAGAACAAAACATTCGTGCCACTGCTTAGATTATTATTCTTGTTACAAATAAACTGATAAGGCCGCATGCCTGCCGCTGTTGGCAGCAACAAACAAAGCTTAGCGTAGTTCCCCCCCCCCCCCCCCCCCCCTATCCAATATGTTTTCATTTCATTTATTTCCTATCAGGGCTGTTCGGTGTTAGAGAGGAGTGGATTGTAAAAAAAAAGATAGAGTATGTGTACTAGGCAAGTTAATGAAGATGATGAAATACGGCAGATTTGAAGCCTTCTGGTACGGTGATGGACACGAAGGAGGCGGGAAAGTGGTTTTAGTCTGTGCTGTCATTGAAACAAAAGATTCAAAATCAAGATTAGTTTTACAGCTTGGCGCCAAATTTGAATATGCGGTAAATCCGGAATGAAAGATAAGTAGGAGTAATAAAAATTGATTGCTTCTGATTTTTATTGCTAAAATAAATGTGAAAAAGAGATAAAGAAATTTCACGGCGTAAAGAAAGATAAGGAAGGTTTAATGTTTTTTTTTTTCATAAGTGTTATGCTGGTAAAGCGAGAATAATTGGACAGAATGAAAAGAGCAGAGAAATTTCGGATGGATTCGATGGCTTGTATGAGTGATTTATGGCGGAATCCCAAGCAAAATAGGCGTACTAAGTTTCGGATGTACAAGATACTTGTATAGCAGTACTTTCAGGGTCATTGGAGCAAGGGAAGCCAAGCGTTCGGTTAGTAGTAAGATGTTCGACATGCGTTTCCCATGTGAGGTTATTATCAATCTATACGCCAAGGAGCTTATAATCAGAGACATACGTTAAAGTCCAGTCAATAAGAAAATAGGTGCATGAAGACTCCTATACTAGGCATTGCACAAAGCGAAAATGTTATCCGATTGAAGAGTGTGTAGTACATAAGAGGGGTTAGATATTTGCCGATATAATATGAAATCATCTGCGCTGTCTTATTGCGAGTCAATAGAATTACAAAGATTGTTAATCATATCATATTGTCACGTAGTGGTTACAAGGCCGTTGGCATCAAAAGAAGACACAGGCTTGATGGTATTGAAATTAACTCTTTATTGGGCTGACTCGCGCCCGCAAAAGAACTAAGCAACTCGGCGGCGGCGATAGCAACAAACGCGCTCGTCGATCGTCGAACAAAGAATGCCCGTCGCACTCGTCAACGCTCAATTCAAAGGCTGCTCAGAACAATGTAGATAACGTCGCAAACTGCTACTAGCACAACCTGGAACATTGCAGGAACATACGCAAGTGATCGGAATCTTCGAGACAGATCTCGGCGCATCTTTCGCGACAAAGAAAATGATAACGCATCGTATCGCGACAACGAGCATGAACAAACACGGGAAACAGAATTGATACGCGTGCCAGGATCACAGTGATAAGCCCGCATGCCGGCGGCTGTTAAAAAACAACAAATACAGTTTTGAAGGTTTCGCGGTATTACTCCCCCCTTAAAAAACATCGCCTCGATGTTCTAAAATAATCAAAGCAACTTAAATAGAAACATTACAAAGTTTACACACAACGGATTCTTTAACGCGCGTATTAAGGTTTCAGACGAACAACATGTACGATTTCTGGGCGCGCGCGTCGCCGTTGTGATGTTGTCGTACCGTCGGGAATGACTTCGTCAGCAATTTTTAGATCTATGTGCGTGCTTTCATTTAACTCAACTTGTCACTTCACCAACCAGACAAACAGCAGATTCGGCTAACACGCTAGATTTGATCCTAACGACCCATCCGGAACTTGTATCTCCCATTATATGTCTTCCAGGTATAAGTGATCATTCCATGCTGCACTTCGAGATAACAGTTTCATCTCCACGGGCCGTTTCGCGCCAGAAAGTCATTCGTGACTACAGTAAAGCAAACTTCAATGTTATCAACAAAAAACTAGGCAGGTATTTAGACACATATCTGGAAGGCTTCGAACTACGTAGCGTACAGGATAACTGGGAATTATTCAAGATAAAAGTGCAGGAACTCACCGAGGAACATGTGCCTGTTCGACGCATCTCATCTAATACTAATACTCCATGGTTTAACCGAACACTTAAACGTCTCTTGAATAAAAAGAAACGCCTTTTTCGTTCCGCAAAAGCAAGTAACCGAAGTGACCGCTGGGAAGCCTATTTTGCAGCAGAAGCCGATTACACGAAAGCTGTACATGGCACAAAAAATTTACTTTTTTAATACCACTTTGCCAAACATGCTATCAAGTAACCCAAAGAAATTCTGGAATGTTGTCAACCCTTCTAAGAATAATGCGATTTCACTTCAGGACGACTCTGGTGAGCCTCTCCACCCAGCAGAATGCCCCGTTGTGCTTAACAAAGTATTTTCACTCAGTTTTATCCCGTCTAATATGATTACGACATGCACTGTGCCGCGCAATAACTTTTGCTGTATGTTTCCTATTATAATTGATTCTGGTGGTATTGGGAAAATAATAGATTCATTAAAAATTTCTTCATCGTGTGGTGTCGACGGCATTAATTCAAAGTTCTTGAAACAAACTAAGATATACTCATCCCTTTATTTAGCAAAAATTTTTCAGCAGTCATTGCAGAATGAAACGCTGCCCTCGGACTGGAAAGTAGGGAAGGTGGTTCCCTTACACAAATCAGGTAACAAATATTCACCTTTGAACTACAGACCCATTTCACTAACAAGCATTCCCTGCAAACTAATGGAACATATTCTCTATTCTAACATATTCAACTTCCTGGAATCAAACTCATTTTTTACTTCGGCCCAGCATGGTTTCCGGCGAACTTATTCTTGTGAAACGCAACTCCTTCTCTTCTCACATTCCCTGCATGTAATTATCGATAAAAATTCACAGGCCGACTGCATATTTCTAGATTTTTCAAAGGCATTTGATAAGGTGAACCACAAACTACTCATGCTTAAGCTTTCTGCTCTAAACCTAGATCATAATGTTTTAGCCTGGCTTGAATGTTTTCTTGCTAATCGTTCACAATATGTAACGCTTAATGACTACGATTCCCCTTTAACTGAAGTAACATCAGGTGTCCCCCAAGGTTCTGTACTAGGCCCACTTCTTTTTTTGATATACATCAATGACTTGCCTAATTGCGTTTCTTCTAACATACACTTATACGCAGATGACTGTGTTTTATATCGTGAAATTTGCACCGAAGACGACAAACACTACCTTCAGACTGATCTCGATAACATTTCTCTTTGGTGTAAAAAATGGCAAATGCAACTAAACCCTCGCAAGTGTGCTTTAATGAGAGTTTCCAGACAAAATACTACTACCTCCGCTTACGCTTTGGATAATATTCAGATTGCACCTGTAACATCATACCGGTACTTGGGTGTTATCATCAGTTCGTCATTATCCTGGAAACCGCATATCGAACTAATTATTAGCAGCGCTAACCGCATGCTAGGGTATTTACGTCGTAACTTCATCAAAGCACCTGTCTCCTTAAAATTACTTCTTTATAAAACACTTGTTCTTCCTAAATTAGAATATGCCGCCCCCCTTTTGGACCCTCATCATGTCTCGCTTTGTACTTCACTGGAACTTGTTCAGAATAATGCAGTTCGTTTTATACTTTCTAATTTTAACCGGACCGCGAGTGTCACAGCTATGAAATCTAACTTTTCCTTACCGTCTCTCGCACAACGTAGAAAATTTTTACGCCTATGCTTTTTTCATAAAATTTATCATCACCAGTTACTGCACTCTCGTTTTATCACTACACCCCCCTATCGCTCTTCTCGTGTCGACCATCAACATAAGACTGGATCTATTTTTTGCCGTACTGACACTTTTTTGCATTCTTTCATTCCTCGCACATCGAAAGAGTGGAACCACCTTCCCGCTGCCGTGGCTTGTATACAGGATTATACTGCTTATCGTCAGTCTCTGATGACGATGCTTTTATCTGATGCGAATAGTTAGTTTCTTTGTTGCTTTGTTATTTTCTTAGTTTTTTATTACTTTTTTTTTCTGCTATGTTTGTTCAGTTTCTTGCGTTGCATTTGTTACAGTTGTTGTTTCCGTACTTTTTCGAATACTGTGTGTTGCTACATTTTAACTACGTTGTTGTGCCGCCTTTAACAAAAAATAATTTTTTTCTTGCGTTGTTTGCTTGCCCACTCCCCTCTGTAATGCCTCGGCTCTTGAGGGTGTCGAAAATAAATAAATAAATAGTCCAGTTGTCCCTCGCGGCGAAGGATTTTGTACGGCCCAAAGTATCGACGCAGCAGCTTTTCACTTAGTCCACGGCGGCGAATTGGAGTCCAAACCCTGAGTTGTACTCCTGGGTTGTACTCTGCGTGGCGTCGTCGTAAGTCGTATCGTCGGGTGTCGGTGCGCTGTTGGTCTTTAATACGCAGCCGTGCGAGTCGTCGGGCTTCCTCTGGACGCTGCAGGTTACGTGCTGCAGCATTGCGTCTAGCGTCGTCGTGGGCTCCCTGCCGTACACAAGCTTGAACGGGGCCGCTCTGGTCGTCTCCTGGACTGCCGTGAAGATCACGTACGGTAAGATGGCGTCCCAGGTCTTGTGTTCAGCGTCGACATACATGGCTATCATGTCCGCTATTGTTTTGTTCAGGCGCTCCGTAAGGCCATTGATCTGGGGATGGTACGCAGTTCGTCGATGGCTTGTATGACTGTATTCCAGGATGGCTTGCATCAACTGTGCCGTAAACGCCGTTCCCCTGTCCGTGATGAGCGCTTCCGGGGCGCCGTGTCGCAAGAGAACTTGTTCGACAAAAATTTGGCAACTTCTGCCGCGGTACCATTGGGCAGTGCTTTTGCTTCGCTGTAACGGGTAAAGTAGTCATTGGCCACGATAATCCACTTGTTACCCATAGACGAAGCTGAAAAGGGGCTGAGGAGATACATCCCAATTTTTTGGAAGGACAGGTCTGGGGGCGGAATCGGGTTCAGTAGTCCTGCTGGTCTGATCGGCGGTGTCCTGCGTCGTTGGCACTCGCGACATGTCTTCTTCGGCAGGCAGTCGCGGCCAGTAGTACTTCTCCTGGATTCGCCGCAACGTGCGCGCAAACCCGAGATGGCCTGCTGTGGGCTCGTCGTGCAACGCCTGCAGAATTTCCTGCCGGAGGTTTTTAGGCAGAACAAAAAGCTGCGCGGTCCTTTTGGGTGCGAAGTTCTTCACGACGAGGCCATTGCTTAACGCGAACAATGCTAAATGTAGCCTGAACACAGCAGAAGGGGAAGCGGTCTTTTCTTCTAAGTAATCGGCTAGCGCTTTCAGCTCAGGGTCTCATCGCTGTTGTTCAGCGAAACTGCTGGCGCCTACGGGTCCCAAAAAAGCGTCATCGTCGTCTTCTTTCGCGCCGGCGCATAAACGGGGGCTCGTGACAAGCAGTCTGCATCGGAGTGCTTGCGGCCTGACTTGTAGACGACTGTGATGTCGAAAGGCTCCATCGGGCAAGGTGGCCGGAGGGGTCTTTCAAGTTAGCCAGCCAGCAGAGCGCGTGGTGGTCGCTTATCATCTTGAATGGTCGACCGTAGAGGTATGGACAAAACCTAAAAGTTGCCCAGATGATTGCGAGGCACTCCTTCTCGGTCGTTGAGTAATTGACTTCGGCTTTTGTGAGGGACCTGCTAGTATAGGCGATTACGTTTTCCTGTCCGGCACTCTTCTGGACGAGAACGGCTCCTAGGCCCACACTGCTTGCGTCAGTATGAATTTCGGTCTGGCGTTTTCTAAGTTTCATCTAAGTGGCCAAGTACCGGAGGGGACTGCAGACGGCGCTTAAGTTCGTCGAAGGCTTCTTGCGGCGCTTCCCATTTAATAGGTACGCCAACCTTTGTGAGATGTGTCAACGGTTCGGCGATGCGCGAAAAGTCCCTGACAAATCGTCGATAATAAGCGCACAGCCCAAGGAACCTGCGCACGGCTTTCTTGTCAGCAGGCGGTGGAAATTGTGCGATTGCAGCTGTTTTCTCCGGGTCTGGCCGAACACCGTCCTTGTTAACGATGTGACCTAGGAACCGCCTTTCCTCGTAGGCGAAGTGGCACTTCTCTGGTTTTAAGGTAAAGTCACTATGATTTGATGGCTTCCAACACTGTCTGCAGCCGTTTCGGGGGGTCTTCAAAGTTTGACGAGAAGACAACATCATCCAAGTATAGCCCGCCAGCAGTGTCCATTACTCGTTGAAACATCGCTGGTGCAGAGCAGAGGCCAAATGGCATTACCTTGAACTCGAAAAGGCCGTCCGCTGTGATGAATGCGGTCTTCTAGCGATCTCTTTCGTCGACCTCAATTTGCCAATATCCGCTCTTCAGGTCCATCGATGAGAAGTACCTTGCACTGCAGAGCCGGTCCAGTGTGTCGTCGATGAGGGGAAGTGGGTAGACATCCTTCTTAATTATGCTATTCAAGCGGCGGTATCCGACGCAGAAGCGAAGTGTGCAGTCTTTCTTCTTCAACAAAACGACTGGTGCCGCCCAAGGGCTGCTCGATAGCTGGATCACGTAATCACGAAGCATTTCCTCAACTTGATCGCGTATGGCCTGGCGTTCTCGTGGCGATACACGGTAAGGGCTTTGACGTAGCGGTCGAGTGTTTTCGTCCGTGATGATGCGATGCTTTGCCAACGGAGTTTGACAACGGACCTTTGTATTTGGCCTTCCTGAACATAACCAGGGCGTACGACAACGTAAACAGGGAACTCCTGTGGAACATATTAAAAGAAGGTATAGGTTAGGAGATAAGAGTTCCTACAGGAAATATGCCGGGATATAACAAGGTAGAAAGTACATGGGAAGAGATAAGAAGTACGGACGCTGTCAAGGTATACATGCAAAGGATTAAGACAAGGTTGTCCTCTATCACCGCTGCTGTTCATGCTTTATACATAAGCCTGGAACACGGAGGTTGGTTGGTTGGTTTGGAGGGTTTAACGTCCCGAAGCAATTCAGGCTATGAGAGATGCCGTAGTGGAAGACTCCGGAAATTTCGACTACCTGGGGTTCTTTAACGTGCACTGACATCGCACAGCACATGGGTGCCTTTCTTTTCGCCTCCATCGAAAAGCAGCCGCCGAGGCCGGGATCCGATCCCGCATCCTTTGGAAACAGTAGTGGAACGCCGTAACCACTGCGCCACCCCGGCGGGATACAAGAACGTAACCTAGGTTTCAACCTGTCATATAGATTAGGTGGAAAGGCGGTAGAGCAACGTCTCCCCGGTTTAATATATGCAGACGATATTGTGCTGCTAGCTGAGAGTCAGGAAGAATTGCAAACTATAGTTAAGTATTTCGGAGACGAAGGGGATGCTCTAGGCTTGTTTTAGCGCAGTTAAGTCGGGTCTGATGATTTTCAATGGCTACGCTGATCAGGGTCTTAAAATACAAGGCCATGAAATACCCAGAGTAGCAGAATATAAACATCTCAAAGTATGAGTAAACGAAGGATTGGCATACACTGGAAAGCATGAGCAACCACTTAAGGTCAAAGGGCGCAGAAATGCCGGGATAATGAAGCATAGGGTATTGTGGGGATACAACAGGTATGAGTTACCAAGATACTTTGTTGGGCGAGTTGGTACTTATTCATTATTAATATAAACAGCGCGAACACGAAGACAAGGGACAAGAAACAAGAAAGCCACAGTACAAGCGTTTGTACTGCGGCTTTCTTGTTTCTTGTCCCTTGTCTTCGTGTTCGTGCTGTTTATATTAATAATGAACAGGTATGAGGTTTTGAGAGGTATTTGTAAAGGAATTATGGTGCCCGGGCTTCGGAAATGCGGTTTTGTGCCTAAAATCAGAGGTATAGTTGACATTAGAAACAAATCAGAGATCCGTTGGACGGTTAGCACTAGGTGCCCACAGCAAAACTACAAATGAGGCGGTACAGGGAGATATGGGCTGGGCATCTTTCGAAGTACGGGAAGCTCATAGTAAAATATTATATGAGGAACGCCTGAGGAAATTGGACAGTAACAGATGGGCGGCTAAAGTATTTAAATACCTGTACTTAAAAAGCGTTGACTCACAATGGAGGAAAAGAACTAGGAAACTAACCAGTAAGTATGCTGGTCACAAGGACGGAGAAATAAAGAGCGTTAAGCAACAGGTGAAAAACACGGAAGGTAAAAATTGGATAAATTCGATGGAAAAGAAACAGAGTGTAGAATTATACCGAAAGTGGAAAATGCAGATCAGGAAGGAAGCTTTCTTTGATAACTCAAGAGGCAGTGCCCCACTTTTTGAAGCTAGATCAGGGTGCCTCAGGACACGCAGCTACAAAATGAAATTTAACAATGAAGATGACGCATGTGCTGTATGCGGTAACTCCAGTGAAACAATTGACCATATTATATACTCCAATGTAGTGGTAACCATCCAGAAGTCGATGCAGGTGCAGTCGCTCTTCCTGAAGCTCTGGGGTTTAGAGATATCAGTGGTCGGGTGAATAAGCCGGCGGTGGAAGCTAGCAAAAAACGACTAGAAAATTGATGGCTTAAAAGCAGAAAAGTGACATAATGTTAGTAACGTCGAAACGAAATTCAATAAATAGAATGATGGTATAGTTACTAGGGCACCGTAGTATAGTTAACCAATCTAAAACAATAATTAAGATATAGGGAGAAAAATGAGCATGATAGCTACTGCTACCTCCCCGTTTCAAAGGGGCGCTCCTATATTCCATCCATCCATCGATAGACACCGGTGTCGATATAGTGGCGAACCGCTGTTGTACGTCCCAGCGAAGTTTGGTGGGAGTCGAAGGAGGCGCTTTATCGTTGGAGCAAGACGGCATGCTTGTCGCGCTGCGGTACAGGGGGCAGAGAGGTTGAAAATGTGAGATGGCGTCGAGTCCAATAGGAGGAATGAGAGCGGTAATATGAAGTGCTCTAGGGCCATCAAGAACAGAAGAGGCGTCGCCGGGATCAATGGCATCAACAGTGCTAAGCGATTCTCCTCCAAGTAAAGTCGCGGAAAAAGGAAACGGGTTGGCGACGTACAGAGCGCTAGTATCACCACAAATTGTGAGCGCGGCATGCGGAAGCAATGCCTATTTAAAGGGACAGAACACTGGAATTTAGGTCTCTATTTTTTTTTTTGCCGCAGTGGAAAGGTTGATGTCTAAAATGTTCGATTTCATAACGGTTTTGTTAGAAACGCTGTAGAAAATTTTTACCGAGAATTTTTCGATCAATGCATGCGCTCATTTTTATGTAGTCCGATGCTGGAAACCATGAGCAGCGACCGCGATGACGACTGGTGATCGACAAAAAAGACGTGCCGAAAAAAATATAAC
The DNA here is from genome assembly GCF_055883805.1 of Amblyomma maculatum. NCBI lineage: Eukaryota > Metazoa > Arthropoda > Arachnida > Ixodida > Ixodidae > Amblyomma > Amblyomma maculatum. The sequence goes on from NC_139346.1 coordinate 25,030,310, forward strand.
TTTCACTCGCCGCCAGACAGCAATCAGAGATTTTTTAGCGCAGAGTAGCGTCCTTTTCAGTTTCGCACTCAACGCTGTTGCGGCACAATAACGCACGCCCTCGTCGACGAAAGTTTTAATGGGCACTGTCATTGCTTCACTGCTGTAGCATCATCTAGTGGCAAAACTGAAAGCATACCTCTCGCGGTGCGCAAGCGGGGGTGGTTTTTATTTAAACACGCACTGGAAAGAGCGCAAAATATAATAAATTATGGCAAGCACTCCGCGAAGGAAAAAGAACAATGTGCCGTTACGAAAATCAGCGATATTTTGGTGACATGTAGTCACGTGGGGGGCTACATTGAAAGTACTGGGGTTTCTCCGCTAGATAGCGCCTCGGTTGTTTTTATGTGGTTTTCAATGGCAAATTAAAATTGTAAAGCCTCTTTTCTTTGATATTGTAGTGCTCGATCTGTACTGTATGAGGCAAGATCTTTTCATCTCCACCACAATCTCATGACATATTTTGGCCAGTGTTCTGTCCCTTTAAATAAGCACAACGATCAGAAGGTGTGTACATGACAGTAGCGTCAGCGAGGGCGGCAGACGTCACTAGGCACAATGACAGACTAGAAAGCAGGGACGCCAGTGTCAGCGGCGAGGATAGGCGCGGCGATAGAAAGAGTTGCTTCAACGATAGTGTCACAAAGTAGCAACAAATCAATGTGAGCACGGGCAAAGTCGTCATCGATGATGGTGTGAAGTTTAGACAAAAAGTCCCATCTGAAAATTACTTCATGAGAGGAGCGGACGGGAACAATGAATTCATTGGTGTGTTTAACGTCCCAAAGCAACTCGGGTTATGAGAGACGCCATATTGGAGGACTGCGGAAATTTCGACCACGCGGGGTTCTTTAACGTGCACTGACATCGTACAGCACATGGGCGCCTTGCTTCTTGCCGCGAGGGAAAAGCGGCCGCTGAGGCCAGGATTCGATCCCGCATCCTTGGGAACAGTAGTCGAGCGCCGTAACCACTGCGCCACCCCGGCGGGGCGATCCAATGGCGTAAGATATGCCTTGTATGATGAGCCGGGCGGTGCACGCATCCAGGGGTCGACTCTGTTCTGCGCTAGCTGTTCGCAGCGAAATATCTGGGAGCGTTGTCGTCACTTGCTTAAGTTTTCTGCACATATGGCGACTAATCACGGACACCACAGTACCAGTGTCAACAAAGGCATCAACAGGAACACCTTCGACGGAAACTTCAATAATATTGGCAGGGCTTCACACGGTTGCTGAGGGCGCAGTTCTTGCCTCCGGAACTTATCGTTGTGAATCTAGCGCACTAACCACTTCTGTATTATTTGTTTGTTCATGCTCGTTGTCGCAAGACGCGGCTTTATCATTTCTTTTGTTGCGGCAGATGATTTGAGATGTGTCTCGAAGGATTCCGGCCATGCGCATGTATTTCTACAATGTTCGCGGTTATGCTAGTCACTGTCCGAGGTTTTATCTAGGTGTTTCTACGCCGCTTTTAAATTGATCGATGACGAGTGAAACGGGCATTCTTAGTTCGATTAGCCCGTTTATTGCTGTCGACGCCGCCGATTGCTTAGTTCTTTTGCGTGCGCAAGTCAGCGCAATAAAGAGTTGATTCCCTTGAAGATCGTCTCCTCATATGTTGCCAACAGCATTTTCGCCACCACGTGACAATATGGTGTTCGGCTCCCTCGTCGTGCCTTGTGGTCATCTGGGTGGCGTCTCATGTCAGTCTCTCCTTCTTCGTGTCTCGTAATCGGGGCGGGGTGATAGTGCGATGGAACGGCGAGGTCACATCGGGTCCGGCAGGCTGGGGATAAGCCAAGAGATGCCTCCTAGACATTCTGCCAACAGCGCAAGAAGACGCAGGGCGCCGAAGCTTCGGGCAAGGATGAGATGAATTGCCTCGCACCTACACCAAATGTAATGTGGCGGATTAAGCATTTCACACTACAATAGATTTATTGACATGCTGCTGCTTCTAGAGCTGGCGTTTCTCAGAGCAGGCGCGAGCCTCTTCATCTTAGCCACTTTCTCGCCCTTGTCATCTTCGCGTTTTCCTCTTCTCGCAATTCCAACTATCCATCCTACAATAGATAAACATATGTTACGAAGTAGCGACGGGCAAAACTAATTTATTTACATGGTAGGGGTAGGTCTCAGAACAGTCAGCGAGCGACCTGATACTGTGAGGGCTCGTGCACGTGCACGAGGCCGCGGACGCCGGTCAGTGACTCAGGGACACTGCCAACCATGTCATGCCGGCGTCGAGTGGCCAGACTCTAGGCATATCTATATTTCGTATCATGGGACGAAAATCTCCATATATAGACAGCCACCGACTGCTCCCGACCTGTGAGAGGGCGAAATCCACGGGGAAGCTAACAAAGGCAGCCGGTGACCGCAGAAACCGGTAAACCCATGAAGATGGGGGCTTAAAAAAGGAAGCGAGCGAGAGAGCGGGGACATGATCGCCGGCAGCGGACGAGACTGTCGAACAGGAGACGAGCAGGGCAGAAGATGGGCTGCGCCACGACCTGCCAACCCGGGTTTAAGCCACCGCTCAAGTTCGGGCCCTGTCATCCTGCCTCCACGCCTTGCAGCTCATCTCCCCCTCCCGCCAGCTGGAGACAAGTAGCGGCAGCCCCAGGCATTCCACCACCAGGCTGTGACGAACATCCAGCCCTCCTTCGGGGTCCGCGCAGCACCACGCAGCCCAGTGACGACGAGCAGCAGCATTCGGCATTCCAGCCCTTCTTCGGAGCCAGTGCAGCACCACGCCAACGCAGCCCAGTGACGGCGAGCCGTAAGCGAGACTGAGCCAGCTGTTTTAATTAAATGTTTAAAATTATATCCCGGTCTGTTCCTCCATCTCCTCATACCCAGTGTGGACCCAGGACCACGTTAAGTAACTCGAGTGATCACATTTGTGTCAGAAGTGGGGTTCACACTTAATGGGGTCATGACAGCTAACATTTGAGCATAAACTGATTATTGCGTTTCATTCCACGCACGTTAAATTATAAATCTTCAACATTTGAACTCACTTCGTGCAGCAGATAGTTTTAAAATGAATTTTTACTATTAATATCGACATCAGCTTTCTGGTCTGGCAACCATTAGCCGCTGACGTGAATATCTCATCCCCACATGGAGGAAGAAAAAAACTAAGGAGAAGCCGTGACGTCACTTTTCGCGACGCCGGCCCGCAACCGGAAAATGCTCTGGCGTCACCTACACATGGGGAAGCTTTTCCCCTCATACTCCTCTGTGTGCCCTTCCCCGTCTGTGCGCTTCGCGCCATCCGACGCCGACGCCGCGAGCCATGCTGCCCCATAGCAACGCATACGCTGTTGCTATTCCCCCCATATCTAGGCTAAAAAAAGCACGTGGCTTCCGGCACGCTTTTCACAATGCATCTGGGATACATGGGGCCTCTCTTCAGTTTTTTCCTTCCTCCATGCATCCCCATGTCTTCCGATATTCGCGGTGTCGGCTGCGCTCTTGCATCGCCGTGGACGCTGGTCAGTGAGAGATTTTTTTTTTCTTCAACAAAAATATTTTATTCGCATATTCTTTTTTCTTTTACAAGCCTTCACTATAATCTGCGACCTTGGTGACGCTCGGACTTGTTTTCGACTTCGTCTAGAGATTGTCGAGGAGGCCGAAATCGATGGCCTCATGCTGTATTATTTAAAGGGACAGAACACTGGAATTTAGGTCTCGAATTTTTGATGCCTAAAATGTTCGATTCCATAACGGTTTTGTTAGAAACGCTGTAGAAAATTTTTACCGAGAATTTTTCGATCAATGCATGGGCCCGTTTTTATGCAGTCCGATGCTGGAAACCACGAGCAGCGACCGTAATGACGACTGGTGGTCGACAAAAAAGACGACCGAAAACAAATATAGCTTTCACTCGCCAGACAATAATCAGGCATTTTTTGCGTAGAGTAACGTCCTTTAGTTTCACACAATGCTGTTGCGACACAATAACACACGCCTCATTGATGAAAGTTTTAGTGGGCACAATCATCGCTTCATTCACAAAATCGCAAATACTGAAGCGCCATCTAGTGGCAACACCTGAACGCATACATCTCGCGGTGCGAGCTTCACAGATTCGCTCAGCTCCCACCAGTGGATGCACTTATTGCTACGCACCGAGCCAATCATGAAACTCGCCTGCGTCACACACCCAACGGGCATCGCCTCCTCACTCGAATCTTTGACGAAGCTAACCTACACTTGCCCATATTGTACCACCTTACAGCACCATGGACAGAAACATTGGTAACAGATTCAAAACCCCTTCCAACCAACACCAAAGGGCCAGGAAGAGATCACCGACAACCCCACATAATTGATACACAAGACCGGCACATCGGTCTCCGCATTTATACCGACGCCGCCCTATATCATGACGATGACACCGGCATCACGTTTGCAACCACCGCTTACTACCAAGAGGGTTCACAGCTGCACGCTACTAGCCACAGTGGTCGCAGGATACTGGTCCGCAACTGAACTCGAATTAACAGCCATCGACGAGGCCCTTCAACACTGCACCAAAGGAACAGATCGTTTCATCCACATCTACACCGACAGTCAAGAGGCTATAAAAACCCTGCAAGCCCGTTTTTACAAGACCTCAGTACAACACAGCATCAAAGAGCGCTGCCGATACCTGCGAGAGACCTCACAAGTCTCGGTACGAATTCATTGGACATCTGGACATCACGCACAAGGAACTGGGAACAGAATGGCCCACGAGGCCGCTGGCGCGCAGCTAGAGGAAGACCGCCGGCATAGCCTTGATGTGGGCCCGTCCAACTCGGACCACCCTTACTGTTCTCCCGTCTCCTTCATCATAGCGGACTCTGTCATAACGCGGCTTAAACATGAGCGGAGGGGTTTGTTGCGGGACCTTGTCCCCGGTATTACTCCTCCGATCCCTTCCGGCCTCTCTCGTCCAGCCCAAGTTCTAACTCACAAGGCGCGAGCCGGTGCAGCGTACACACCGGACATCCTGAGTCAATGGCGCCGAACCAAGATCAGCTGCCCCAACTGCCCTGCTGACTCCGTTGGCCTGCAGCACTTGGTCTGGACCTGTCCTGGCACGGCTGACCTCCGCGCACGCTACACATCTGCTCACCACATTCAGAGTTACGAAGACTGGACAGCCCCCAATACCAACGCCAAGCGCAAGCTTAGTGCCCTGCTAGACTTCATGTCGGAGTCTGGCGCCCTCAACCTCACCTAACCCACCCCCTTCCCCTCTAGGCCTCAGGTCATCATCATGAATAAAGGTTTATGAATGAATGAATGAATGAAGGGAGGGGTGGTTTTTATTTAGGACGCACTGGAGAGAGCGCAAAATATAACAAAATTATGACAAGCACTATTAGAAGAAAAAAGAACAGTGTGCAGTTACGAAAATCAGCGATATTTAACTGACATGTAGTCACGTGGGGTACTACACTGAATATAATAGGGTTTCTCCGCTAGATAGTGCCTCAGTCGTTTTTGTGCGCTTTTCAATTGCAAATTAAAATTGTAAAGCAGCTTTTCTTTGATGTTGTAGTGCTTAATATGTGCTATATGAGGCAACATCTTTTCATCTCCACCATAATCTCATGACAAATTTCGGCCTGTGTTCTGTCCCTTTAAGCAAACAATATTATTCTTACGGTATGAGAGTTAGCTTGTTGAGCAACGAAACGCTCCCGCATATAAAAAAGGCGCATATCCAACGTTTCCTTCCGCTGTGCGCACAGCGAAAATGGGGAGGGGTTAACGCTGTGGTGCTAATTGCTGAGCTACTGCCCGTCTCACTTTCGGTCCAAAACTAAGAGAAAGTTCCAAACAAGCATACGCTGACGCGACAACACACCTTACCACATTAGAGAAGCAGATAAAACATTTGAACGAAGCGGTATGCCTTGACATGCTGTTATATGCGCGTGTTAGTCAGCCGCAATTATATGCGGCTGCTAAAGAATTTTTTTTTGCAAGACTGGGTTCAACCTGCAGGGCTACGGCCAGCGCACGAAAGCATGCGCCGCCACCGCCGTTTCAGTCCCATCTTTGCAAAACCCACCGCGATTCGAATGCGCTTCATTGCCCGCACCGAACAAAAGCCTCCCACCTGCCGCCATCTCCGCGTCTCGCCTCCCACGCAGCTGCGCGCGCGAACGCGACTGACTCTCGATCCAAATGACGTCTCATTAGTGCTTCAACATAAACACAGTAAACATGCACCATTTAGTATTTAGTGTGTGAGCCCTAAACTCCCGCAGGATTGTGCCGATTCACGGATTACGACAGCGCCCCCAGCGCGTTTGCCCACCAGCGGCGCCGACAGCTGCCGGCTAGCGCTCGCCAGACAGTTGGGTCACATCGCCGCTTCCCGCTCAATGTGCACGCGCTTCGTGATGTAAGCAGACGTAGATTTGGGGTCACTAATGCCAGAACCACACTTCATGGACGCGTGCAACCGCTAAAGGTTGCGAATGCGCGCTCCGTACGTAATCGCCGAAACTTGAATCCCGCGTATTCGCGCTAGGCCTACACGTCGCGGAATGGGCCAGTAGTTCGACGCTAATATTACCGGCCAAGATCATTGCTGATGAGAAGGGGGAACATTTCCAGACCTTCAAATTTTTAGATTGGAACAGCAAAAAGATCCGGGCCTCACGACTCCTTACAACGCGCCTTGCAGACCCGTCGAGGTGCCAGCCGTTTTGTATACTCGATGGCGTCCTGAGGAAAAAGCTATTCTTCAGTGGGCCTACTGTGAGCCCTCCACGGATCTTCTTTCATCTGTATATACCATGATCTTCTTTCTCTTGTACATACCATCATCATCGTCCCGCGGCGCCGGCTCCGGCACGCGCTTGGGTTTTGTCCATCGGAATAAACGCCAGACACGGCATCCCTTGCCTTGCCGTCTCGACCTGGCCTTCTTCCACACTACGTTTACTACATGTTGTTCCCCAAAACTTCTGTTGGTCTGTTCTGCGCCGAGTATTGCACGACGATCCCACGTTTTGCGGTGACGTGAAAATGGCGTGAGCGTGAAAACGGATTTTTAGCAGCGGTATTCATGATGCATGGAGGGTATATATAAGTAATTGTGGAGGGAAAACAGAGGTATATGTGATAGAAAGCGAAGCACTTACGCTTGCATTACGAATGGGCTGAAATGAACCGCCCACTGTCAAGAGCCGACTCCTGAAATCTGATTGGCTGACATTGTGTGGCAGGAAATACGCCATGCATAAACATTTAATGATGACGTCAAAATGACATTTCATTCCGTGAGTGATCGGTGTTCTACCATTGCTGTAAATGACCAAAGTTGGGCGCCGCATTTTGAACCACTGATGCGGCCGCGAAATAAACATGGCGAATTCGACGTGCAGTGCAGGCAGCTGTTAGCTCACCGCAGTTTAGTAGAGAGATTGGTGGGCGGTGAAGTAAGCTGACACACCTTGTTGTAATTGCAGAAAGCACTGACACGACGTCATAACGGAACTTTTCAGCTGCGTCATCTTTTAGAGGAATAATAATGAAAACGTGGATTTACAGCCGCACGAGGGTCGTATAGCTACCCTCCCGTTGCAAATGCTTTGCTCTCATAGAGAAACCACTGATACGCGCCGTCGTTGCCAAGCGCAGCAATGTGGCCCGCTAACTCAAGCGGTTGATCTGCGCGAGACTGGGCATTTCAGAGAGCAACAGAAGGGGAAATTGGGCGAGTTGTAGGAATTGTTCATTATAATTTTGTGGGCGCTCTTTAACAAAGAGACAAAGAAAAGAAGAGAAATAAAAACGCCGGTTTCGTTTTTTCTTCTCTTTGTGTTAAACAGCGCCCACCAAACCATCATGAATTTTAGAGAGCACCACGATGCTTTCTAATTATCTGCCTGATCGGTTCTTGAGTACAACCTGAGGGGTCATATAATTCGATGGCTGTGCAGGAACTTCGCGCGACCGGCAGCGAGGGATCACCACAGACTTTCTTAAACGTCGGCCCTAAACACTGCCTTTTTTGCCTTGCACTATGCACTGTCGTGACGCTGGGGCTACGTCGACCCGGCCTTCACTTGGTAGCGTGCAGAGACTCGGGGTTGATGAAGGATTGAATCTTCGAAGTTGGTGAAATATGTACAAGCAGGTTTAATTGCACTTTGAGAAAACTTATTTACAAGATTATTTACAAGAAAAAGAAGGTTACATCAGCAAAATGGCAAGCGTTAAGAGTTCATAGCGAGAAGCGACTGGATGAGCCGTTTACCCAGGGCTCAGAGCGACATTTCGTGCTCTGCAACGTCCTTAAAACCCCCTATGTCCAGCCCCTCTCTGAAGATGCTGACCAACCAAATCCAGGGCACGCCCCTCAGATATCGGCATCCAATCGAACACATCACTGCACTGATGGTCTGAAGCACTGACTGGCCCGGCATTGTTTCGTTGGGCCTGGTCACTTGTTGGCGGGAAAAGCTTGGGAACGGCGAGGAGGTACATTTCTATTCTTCAGCCAAGAATCGATAGGCTGGTTCCGGCAAGTGGATTTACTTCTCAGAAACCCAAGTGCACGTGCGCGCCGCTTACTGCTCCCAGCATTGTCCCTTTCCGGCAATTGCAAATCTTTCCTGCATTCCCGGGAAATCCTCTAATGGCCGTAATCACCTTGCTCCTTTCTTGTCCTGTGCGTCAGCGGACGTGTCACTCTGTCGCCTCCTTTGGACAATAGGCATTCCTTACTTGACCATAGCGCTTCTGGACGGGAAGGGTGAACAATTGAACGAAAGCACTTCCGGCTATTTCCCGCAGGGGGACATTTCTTTGTGTTTTTCTAGACGTTCTCTTGACAGGGTCAATTTGGCATTTGCAGGGTGTCCACAAAGCAAAACAGGCTTACACAAAAGGATTCCTGGAAACAGGCTCACTTAGCGCCCTTGTACCAACAGCACATATCCACAGCACTTATCCATGCCCACAGGCGAACAATAGAGCGCGCAAGTGCGGATGATGCACGGTCGTAACAGCACTCACTGCAGTGTTAATGAATTGAACAGCCTTTCCACGATGGGCAAAGCAAGCAAAAATACTCACAGCTTCAATATTAATAAAGGAAAGTATGTTTCATGTACATGACACATGTTAGATTGCCACATGTGATGTGTTTCATATATAAAGTTTTAATATGCATGCGGGCTCACCATTTGCTTATTTTTTATTAAAAAAAAATAAGTACTCCGGAGCATGCACGCTATGACGATACGCTCTAATCATATGATGTAGTTGACTGGCAATTTGTTTTGATTGCTTTTTTAATACAACCTGAAAATAATCTCCCTTTATTGATTTCCATTTTACCGTTTTGATACGCGCGCGCAGCGTCGCTCTAGCTTCATACCACAATTTCCTCAGTGATCTTTCGCTTTCTTTCCTTATTCTCCGTTTATCCCCCTCTGCACGTGTGCGGTAAGCTGAGAATCGCCTAACTAACCTTCCTGCTATTCTGTTCTTCTGTTTCGCTCTCTTTCTCGAACATCTTTTGCGTTTCGCAAGAGCTTTTCGCACGCTAGCGCATGAAAATTTAACCGATTAGGTGTAAGGCCCAGCGTATGCCACTTCGTGTGTGTGTGTGTGTGTGTGTGTGTGCGTGTGTGTGTGTGTGTGTGGAAGACTTGCGAGCGTTGTCCTCACAGATGGACATCTTCGTCAGTGCTGCTACTTTGGAAATCTGTCGATTTCTTCTGCTTACGACCAAGTCCTTCAAAAATTTTAGTTCCTGCATTTAAAAGCCGCTAAGTGAATGTGAGAGGTCATAGGCGCTTATGAACAGCAATGCTGCTTTCCTATCCCATTTTGCACCGACCCACTGTGAATATTCCATTGCCGTTCTTGCTCTTCAGCTGAAACTCGCGCAGTCTTTCCGTGCGTAGCTGATGCCGAATGTTAATGACACACTAATACCGCAACGCCACAACATACTTCACTTGTCTCACTGCAACCCGAGGCTTCCGAATCACGGAATGCACCGCACTGTATCGGTTCCCGCAGGAGCACCGTCGTTTTTCATACTTGGCGCCAATATATATTAGCAGACGACAGCGCGCTTTTTTTCTGTCACTTCATTTCTCTTTTTCTTCAGAATGCGTAACCCGATTGTGTGCTTGCGTAACCAGGCACCGTCCTACAGCACACGTCACACGTACGTCACGATTTGAACAAAATGGCGAATTGTCGAGAATAGGGCCCTAGGTCTTTACCTAGATGTATCTTCGCCGACGTTAAATTGGGGGCCGACGAGTGCAACGGGCATTCGTATAGTTGGACGACCAACTATACGCTTCCTGCTATCGCAGCATTGTTGCTTCATTTAGTTTGCAGTCGCAAGTCCGCCAAATAAAAATTCTCTTCGGTTCCTGTCTACGGCCTTCTCACCACTACGCGACAGTATATGACTACGATGATACCTGCGTCAGGCAAGCAACGCTGTCTTTTGGTCCCACATGGAGTTGCACTTTTCAATAGGTTAATTAAGCCGCATATATATTACCTGTAGTTTAATAATTTAACGATTATTTGTTGCTCTGTTCACCAATAGTGCTGCCTTTCTTAATAAATCATGTGGTTGCTGTAGTCAGCACACGTGCCTGTCTTTTCTTGTCCTGCCTGCGAGCGCTGTTACGTAAAGCAAAACCCCCCATTCCTGAGCAGAACTGTAATCAGCCGCGAATCATTTTTTTTTCTAGGAAATATTTGTTTGTCTCTTCCATATTGTAGCCTCGCTTTAGCTGGATGAGGGCCGATGCGTCCACCGAGAAAAATGCCTCTGAGAAGCAAGCAAGAGAACACTTGGGGACTTCTACATACAAGAACATATCTCAACCCCCTACTCAAGAGTACCTAATGCAATACAAATAGACACGCAAAAACTGCAAAAACACAGCAAACATCGTTCACATGATCTGGGCATGCCGAAATATAACACAAACACGTCAGGAAGAAAGAGGCTCAGTTGGGACCCGAAAGCTCAGCTTGAACTGGCTGAAGCACGAGGTCCAATGGTCGGAGCAGCGGATGGATATTCCCATTTTGATCTGTTATAAAGTTACTTCAATCAATCAATCTGAGAGAGAGAGAAAAAAAGAGTGCATGCAGGCCATGTACTTGCACTTGATATATTCTGCACATTGTTCGGGGGCCTCGTCTATTGTTTCAGTACGGGCGACTTATTGAAGGCCAGCACAGATTTACATCACACTTAAGCAATACCTTTTCCGACCACTCTGATAAGCACTTTTACACTGAGCGTTTCGGCAATAAAACTAAAAAACCAAAAATGTATTTTATAGCTGGGGCAGCTTTTTACCCGGTGGCCTTGTGTGGCTGCTCCCTATGCAGGTGCCGTATATTCTGCTGCTCGATTCAAGACTTAAGGTAAGGGCAGTTCGTAGCTCGCTTCTGAAAAAAAAAAAAAACGGCCGTGCTTGCTAGGAGGATTCCAAAGAGAAAGCAGCGGTGCGTGCTTCAGGGTCCACAGCAAATAAAACTTGTTTACTCTCTCCTTGTTTGGTGCCATACTATCTGCATGAATGATGAATAGCCAAGAAAAACATTTGCTCTGGTCGCGCGTGTTGATCGCGTTCCGTTATGCTCTGACGGTATTCTTTGCGGCCATGGGAAGCTGCGCGCGACGTATGCTAAGCGACTTCTGGCGGCCGAAAGCTGTCTGCGCCTACTTTTCCGTTCGAAGGCGGAGTGGGTCGAATAGAATCGGAGTGAGGACGATAAGCGCGCCGCGTGGTTGCCTCAGCTATCAACAGCGCGCCCGGATGCTTCTCTCCAGAGCGGACGACATCCTGTTCCTGTCCCGCTTCGCCCTCAGGCGGTGTGTAAATCTTTCTCCATTGTGGCTGCCGCAGTTTAAGGGTTCGCTGTACGGGCGCCCACTGCGCATGTAGCTTCTGGTCAGAGATGTCTATCGTACTGCACCAGCTGAACGCCAGTCCGCCGTGCAGGTAAGTTCTTGTTCGCAATGTGCGCACAATCTCAGCTAGCCCGTGAAAGCAACTCAAATCTCTCCGTTTCTTGTCGAAAAAAAAAAAAAGCGTAAAAGATACGAAGAAATAACCTGTAGTTCTGTAGAAATGACAGAAATTTCTGTAGTTATGTACTAGTCCTGAAATACTGTTTGTAGTTCTGCAGTACTTTTCGGTTAATACACAAACTTCTGATGGCTTTTCTGTTTTTACAAGAGAAGGTAAAGAACTACACCCAAGTTGTGTGGCAACAGTTCTGTAGTTTTTCTCGGCTGCTTTTAATACGAACCCAGGTACCACAAACCACTGACGCAATTTTGGCAGTTCGGACCCGCATAGGAGAACGTCAACGCGCACCAATGGTTTCTGCTGCCCGCGAATGATGCAGAACATGCCTTCGGATGTTAGGTGCGCCTGCGTGGTACGGCAGCCGCTTCTTGTGGAACGCAATGAGGCTGAAGAGATGTTCGTCTGTGCGGCCGCGTTTTTACGAATAAGAGGTTACTTGCATTGGAAGTGGACCTCTTATTGCCCCGGAAAGGTGAAAGAAAGGCAACATGAGTATCACCACCACCGTTGGTTTCTAGACAACTACGACGATCACAGAACTGTTTTTGTGAACCGATTCGGTAGGCTTCCTTGCATTGCCGTCCTCTTCCAAAGGGCGATCATGAAGGTCTTGACGTCGCATGTTGGACAGGAGTAGCAGATAAATAAATAAATGTTTCCATTATTACGCCAAAATTTTTCAGCAACAGAAATGTACTTTGCTGCCAAAACAAATATCAGATTATACTGCCAGAGAGAAATCAAGGATAAATGCTCGCACAGAACAAAATTTTAGAAGGCGTCTGCAGTAGTATAGCAAGCTTCGTTCATGCATCCACTTTATTTTTACTCATCATGCATAGAACAGCAAAACGTTTCTGTTCGGTTCAAGAACCGATGCTTGCACCGAACCATTTTGTGATTAGTGATTTTTTTTAAGTCCCAAAGCGGCGCAGTAGCGAAGGGCGTCGGAAATTTCGACCACCTTGGATTCTTCGACGTGCCCTGACATCGCGCAGCTATGCGCCTAATTTTATCGAAAAGCAGCCGCCGTGGCCGCCATTTGATCACGCGTCTTTGGGCAGTCGACAGCCATAACCACTTAACCGCCGCGGCAGGGTGAGAAATTTTATTCATCATTTTTTCCAAGGGTGCAGTGGTAGTGAGGGCCTGAAATGACTTGCCTTGAATTTGTTCGCCCGAAGAAGGTGTAGGCAAACCGACCAATGATAGTTCGTTCTTCATTTCATGCTACCTGTAACTTAACAACCCTTCAGATGTTACCTGCCGCGCTGGTTTACGGCGCTCGACTTCTGTGGCCAATGATGCGGGATCGAATCCTGGCCGCTTTTCGGTAGAGGCGATAAGCAGGGCGCCCATGTGCTGTGCGATGTCAGTGTAAGCTAAAGAACCCCAAGTGGTCGAAATTTTCAGAGTTCTCCACTATGACGTCTATCATATCCACAGTTGCTTTGGGAATCCCACAAACCAAACCTTCAGATGTATTCGACTGCTGAACCCACTGACGCGGGATGAAATTCCATGAAAGCAAGCGTCAGTGTACGCTAGAAAAACCCCAGATGTTCGAAACTTCCGGAGTCTTACACTACGGCCTTCCTCATCACCTGAGTCGCTTTGGACATTAAGTCAAACAAAAGTCTGCTTTTTCTGTGCATTCAATATGTGTCTCGTTTGCATTCCTTAGGCCTAAGTTGCTGAAAGTTCGAGGGTTTCTTGCTTTGCACACCAGGTTAAGTTCACAAGTGTACGTCAGAATTTCGATGCACATCAAAAAGTTTGAGTACTCAGGGAGTTTTGGTCCGCATTTGTAGCGATGAAATTAACGTCTTCGCGGCCGTGGCTGACAATGGCCAAGCCTCAAATAAATGGCGCGCAAATAAGGGGGATTTTTAAAAGGAAAACTGCCCCTGCGTTGGCGGCCAGTGACTTGAACTCGTAGCCTTCCGAATCTTTCTTGACCAAAAAGGATAGCGCAGGTTGCTCGCTTTAAAAACTACGCACCACGCAAAACCAGTTTCTAGCCTCAGTTCCGGGATGACAAAGTTGATTCGGAATGCAGGGCTGTTCGCATCGTCGCCAGACTGGTCGGGATTGTGCTTGAGCTCAAAGATGTCAACTTGCTGGCTAAAGAACAGATGCAAGAGGCATTTCTGAAGGTGAGTACTACACGTGGTTAGTTTTAATATGTGATAATTTCGGTGACATCGCGACGTAACCCTACTACTACGAAATTGTGCGTCGTCTGACATTAAGCAGCATGCAGGAGCAGGATTGCCAGATAGAATATATAATGCAGGTAAAGATCGTAGACAACCCAACGAGGCTTGCGCTTTTCCACTCGAAACCGGCCTTATGGATCTCGACAATGCAGTGTAGAACCACTGCGTTGTGAAAACAATTTCTTAAACCAAATCTTTTATGAGGTAGTTCGAATGCAGCTGCTTAAAGGAAATCTCTAAGGAGAAAGGAGTTAGGAACCATTTGATAGTATTCATCATATGCGGGCCGCAATTCAATGCGAGAAGTATAGCCTTCAACGTTATTACCAATACCATAATGGTTGAACCGCTTATCCTGAATCTACAGGGACTTGAATATTTGAGGGCTGGGATTTAAAACATTCTTATGGAAAATCTACTACCCCCTTCGAGCTGAAATAACGTTCACAAAGTAGTAAAATATAGTCTACGTTATCTGATAAGTCAGTCAACATCGGTACTTGCCTAGATTTTCCGAAATCGAGAAAAAACTGCTCTCGGTGGCGTGCACAATTTTCGCAGAAGAGAGTCGAAAAGCTATTTTGACATGGTGCGTCATCTGTCGGGCAGCGAGGCGAGCGCGCCAACGGCCGGGATGGAGCTTGCCTCATTGCTCGACAGATGACGCACCATGTCGAAGCAGCGTTTCGACTCTCTTCTGCGAAAATTGTGCACGCCACCGAGAGCAGTTTTTTCTCGATTTCGGAAAATCTAGGCAAGTAACGATCTTGAATCACCTATCAGATAACGTAGACGATATTTTGATACTTTGTGAACATTATTTCGGCTCGAATTGGGTAGTAGATTTTGCATAGGAATTTTTTAAATCGCAGCCCCCAAATATTCAAGTCCCTGTACACGTAGTTTTCGAAGATTCCGGGGATTGATTTATTGCCTCTTCAGTTTTAGTAACGCAGTAGTCGACTAACCGCTTTTATAATGCACTTTAGAAGTATTGGCTCCTACTCATGGAACTTGTTTCTTGTTTAGCGTATATTTGCGCTTTCCCAGGACCCACAGAATAGAAATCCATTTTAGGTTTTATTACTCTTCTGCGTCTTCTCTCTTGCCGTTCATACCACCGCGAGCGCAAAAGTAAATAAAAATCCAACACTTGTGGAGTGCGCTCTCCATGCACGATATACGCGTGACACTGTGAATATTTCTTATCTTTGTGTTACTCTATGTGCAATTTTACTCTTCAATATGATGCGAAAGCGCAAGGAGCCCGGTGAGTCGGTTTGCCGCCATTGTTGGCGGGTTGCATTCGGTAGGTACTTCTTTTGTGTTTGTGGTGGCAACCATGACACGTGTGGAAAAATTAAGGCGTATGATTACACATGTCACAGGATACATGGTAGCTGTTCATAATGTAATGTCATGACAGTTAGGCTTGCGGACTTCTCCCAGAAACGTAGAGAAAGTGGTCACTGAGTCCACTATCGCGGGGGAGATTCCGGAGGAGCGGCCAGGGTCAAGGGGCAGCTTGAAGCGGACTTATTTATGGCGGCCGCCGCTCTTCAGAAGTGGCATGCAAACCCATGGGAACGGGCGATGCCGCCGGTTCGGTGCTTTCCGATTCTCGGAAAATGGCCCCAGAGTCGCGCATTGGCCGCGAGGCAGACAGACGGATCAGTTAGAAGGAACAGCGTAAGCGCAGTGGTTGTGGGATCGGCGCTAACTGCTCTGTTTCCTGCTTTGAGTGGAGAGAGTGCGCACGGCCATAAATCTCCGAAACGCGGCGAAGCACGGGCTGGGGAGAATGCGGGACAGAGGAAGCCGTTGACATGTCTTCTTGGAAAGGCGCTCGGTCGTACGTCCCTTTGAAACAGCCGCCCGCGCGCAACCGACCAAGGGCAGCGATGGAAATGTTTGGGCCTGTTTGCGTGGGTGTGTGTATTGGAAGGGCAGTCGCTGCCGTGTTTATCTTTGCCACTACTTGGCACCTCTTGCGTGAGCTGAAGGAAGATTTTGCAGAGAGCGTAAAACGGGATGTGTGCTGCTTAGTGCGTGCTTTGTGTTTTACTGAATATGCGTAAGAGAGAGGCACATATGTGGCACAGTGATTGGCCAGCCCATGTTAAAGCATTGCATGCTATTGGCCACAAACTTGCCCGTCTTTGATTGGTCTACGCACTAACTGGAAAATTTGGGAAAGTGAATTAAGAAGCATTTTGGGAAAGCGGATGAAGGAGCATTTTGGAGGCCCAAGTTCGGACGACGGGAGAGTTCAGACGGGTTGTCCGAGGAGGGAGACTAGCCTTACGTAGGTATCCAGGGACTCCGGCCTAAAATGTAGTAGAAGGCCAAGGCCTGACTGCTAGCCTCTGACCTCTGAGCGTCCACCCACATTACTTGTACGGTCTCCGAAGCGGAGGCCAACGTCTGCCGCGCTGCAACAGTCACCCATTACAGTTTAGCCTTTTATGTCATTATGTCGCCCCTGACGACATTGTAAAATATGATGTAAATAAATGTTTATGGTCCACAAGGAATGTTCTCACCTCCGCGCCGCAATGTGTCGCTGAGCCACGGACACAGCGGTGGTCACCAACACTACTCTGTGCGAAAGAAGGCAGAAGAAAAGTGGAAGAAATACTTGCCGTACAGCGAAGCCATTCGCTTCAAAAATAACTTTGACCAAGCGATAGTGTGGTCTCTAGCGATGAATATGTGTATGGCGAGACATACGACTACGCTTGGCAGGTGATTTGTTGTCACGACAAGCATTTAACGGCTCATCATATCTAACCTAGTGGTTACAGCTACTATATATAATGCAGTGCAGAAGAGTAGTATGTGTGAGTCATGTGGCAGTCATGAGCCGTAGTCATGCTGCAGGTCATGTTTGTGGGTTTAAGTCCCTAAGCGACTCAGGCTATGAGACGCCGTAGTGGAGGACTCCGGAAATTTCGACCACCTGGGGTTCTTTAACGTGCACTGAGAACGCATAGCACACGACGCCTTGCTTATCGCCTCCGTCGAAAGCGGCCACTGCGGCCGGCATTCAATCCCGCATCCTTGGGCGCAATAGTCGAGCGCCCTAACGACTGCACCGGCACGGCGGGGCCTGCAGGTCATGAGTGACTCAATAGACTTGTTTTAATCAATGAATCAATTAACACTGATTTCTCCATGCTGACGACGTATATGACGAGATAAAGAAGCGACACCTGATGACTGTATTATTTACACAGGTGGTTCAATTGCTTTTATAAGCTCAACCCACCCTCACTTGAACACCACTCCAACTTACCTTACGATACCAAATCAACTCTTGCCTTCGAACTGCAAGCTATCTTAAACGCCATAGAAGCGTTACATGCCGGCCCTACGTTTAAAAAAGTACACATAATGACTCACTCCAAAGAAGCTCAACACTATAGCCAAACGGGCGAGTTAGTGGAGCATATTGGATGGAAAAACAGCACAAAAGAAGAACACCACAGCAAAGAAACACAAGACGAGCTGTAGTATTCGTCTTTCGCGCTGTTTTCATCCAAAGAAGCCCTAAAGCATTTAAAGAAACACCATGACATTCTTAGAGTCGCACAGACTATACATGCTGCTTGTCACTGTTACCCAGTGACTACAATCATTCACTGGGTTCAAGGCAACACAAATTTGAATACCAATGCAGCAGACGTGCTTCTTCATGCAGCAGATGTGTCGCAACCTATTCATGATTCCTTGCCACCGGATTCACTTCTGACCCATTTGACATCATCAGCATCCGTCAGGAAGCGTACACGTGCTCTAATTCGCCCGCGTACATACCCCCTTCCCCCCAATCTAACAAGGGTGGAGGAGGTATCTCTGAGACGGCTGAGAGTTGGAGTGACTCTAACACCCGCCGTTCGACACCAGTGGCAAAGTCCTACAATTCCAG
Source organism: Amblyomma maculatum (assembly GCF_055883805.1). NCBI lineage: Eukaryota > Metazoa > Arthropoda > Arachnida > Ixodida > Ixodidae > Amblyomma > Amblyomma maculatum. The sequence goes on from NC_139346.1 coordinate 25,048,605, forward strand.
TTCCCGACAAATGCCTACACTATGAAGAGCCCGCTTGCGACACCACTGTCCGGCATCTGATATCAACATGCCCATGAACTTCGCATATGCGCAAGACCATTCTATAAAAAGCTGGACTTTGACCGACTAATGACTCTCATTTCCACTTATGGATAACAAACAGCATTTATGCACGCAGTTTGTGACTTCTAGCACATAGCTGCACTCCACACATTTCTGTGACTCTGCCGTGTGGCAAACTTAGCGCCATAAATAAATAAATAAAAACGGGCGGCCATAGAGATAAGGCTTAAATTTCATGGTTGCCCACACAACCGCAAGCAATTCCTATTCCGTAGTGGAACAGTTTGTCTCAGCGCGGGAGAGCGTGCGGCTGGCATACGAGATGATCTTTTCGACGCCAGCTTGGTGCTGAATGAGTACAGCGCCGAGGCCGATATTGCTGGCGTCGGTGTGTACTTCGGTGTCAGCGTCTTCATGAAAGTGCGCAAGAACAGGAGTTGTTTGCAGTCGCCTGCGCAGCTTCGCAAAAGCCTCTTGTTGCTCGGAACCCCACACGAACTGTGTATCATCGCGCGTGAGGCGAGTTAGTGGTGCGGCAACCTTGGAAAAATCTGCGATGAAGCGGCAGTAGTACGCGCCGAGACCCAGGAAGCGTTTCAGACTTCTCTTTATGGCAGGAACGGGAAATTTGGCGACAGCAGAAGTCTTGTCGGGGTCTGGCCTCACGCCAGCAGCGCTCACCAGATGACCGAGAAACTTCAACTCTTTGTAGCCAAAGTGGCACTTCTCGGGCTTGAGCCTCAGGTCAGCTGACCGGTGGGCATCTAATACTGCGCGCAGGCGTTCAAGGTATTTGCTAAAGGTTTCAGAGAACACGACAACGTCACTGAGATAAACTAAACAAACTTGCCATTTCAGGCCGGCGAGAACCGTGTCCATCATGCGCGGAAAAGTAGCCGGCGCTGAACATAGGCCGAAAGGAAGCACCTTAAACTTGTACAGTCCACGTGGGGTGACGAAGGCTGTTTTCTCGCGGTCCCGCTCATTGATCTCAATTTGCCCGTCATCATCATCATCATCAGCCTGACTATACCCACTGCAGGGCGAAGGCCTCTCCCATATTTCTCCACTTAACTCGGCTCTGTGCTAGCTGCATCCACTTGACCCCTGCGAACTTCTTAACCTCATCCGCCCACCTAACTTTCTGCCGCCCCCTGCTACGCTTTCCTTCCCTTGGAATCTAGTTTGTTACCCTAAGCGACCATCGGTTATCCTCTCTTCGCACTACATGTCTTGCCCATGTCCATTTCTTCTTAATTTCCACTAGTATGTCGGTAACCTGAGTTATTTCTCTGACCCACTCTGCACGCTTCCTATCTCTTGACGTTACCCCTACCATTTTTCGTTCCATAACCCTCTGGGTTGTCCTCAACTTAAGTAGAACTCTCTTGGTTAGCCTCCACGTTTCAGCCTCATAGGTGAGTACAGGTAAGATGCAACTGTTATATACTTTCCTCTTTAGCGATACCGGCAAGCTGCTAGTCATAATATGTGAGTGCTTGCCAAATGCGCTCAACCCCAATCTTATTCTTCTTGTTATTTCCTTTTCATGGTCCGGATCTGCGGTTACTACCTGTCCTAAGTAGACATATTCGCCTACTACTTCCAGTACTTCGCTACCTAATGTAGACTGCTGTTCCTTCCCGAGGCTGTTAAACATTACCTTAGTCTTCTGCATATTGATTTTCAAGCCTACCTTTCTACTTTTCCTGTCTAAGTCACCAATCATTATTTGCAGTTCATCCCCCGAGTAGCTTAGCAAGGCAATGTCATCAGCAAATCGCGGATTACTGAGGTATTCTCCATCTACCCTTATCCCTAACTGCTCCCATTCCAAGTCTCTGAATACTTCCTCTAAGCAAGCTGTGAATAGTACTGGGGAGATCGTGTCTCCCTGCCTAGCACCTTTCTTTATGGGAATTTTGTTACTTTATGCAGAACTATGGTTGCTGTGCAGCCACTATATATATCTTCCAGCACTTTCACGTACGGTTCGTCTACCCTCTGATTACGCAATGCCTGCATCACCGCCGAGGTTTCAACTGAGTCAAATGCTTTTTCGTAATCAATGAATGCTATGTATAAGGGCTGGTTTATTCCGAGAATTTTTCTATCACCTGGTTGATGGTATGGATATGATCGATAGTAGACAGGGGCGTAGCCAGGGGGAGGGCTTATGGGGCTTCAGCCCCCCACGAAATTTTTTCGTACTCTCATACAGCGCAGACCAAAACAACCACCAGAGCCGGAAATCAATCGTGACTTTGTCTCCAATATGTCTTTTTCCCGCTCAAAAAGAGATGTTGGCGGGAATAAAAAAGCGAAAGGTGCATTTAGTTTTCTGAAATCGTTCATCGGACCATACAAAGGAGACAAGCCATACTATCAGACAAGCTGACAAAGCACGCAGAGATGGAATGCGTGAAGAAGTAAAAACCTTAAAAAAATGCTAGGAGGGAGCGTGACGCCACATGCGCAATCTCCGCGGGCCAAACTCGCTCTTCTGATGCCGCGCTGTCTTCTCCTTCTCGGGCCTCTTGTTCGCACTGAATCTCGGCGTTTTTAGCCGCTATTTATGCTCCGGTGGAAAGTCTGTCAAAGTGGTCTGCTGATCGTAACACTTAGTTTGCTAGGGTGCAGATGCCACATTATAATCAAAGTTATAAGCACACTGGGGAGAATGCAGGCAACCATTTCATCTGCGGGTCCGTCAGGAAGACTACGTATTCAAATAATGTTAATTGTATGGCTGAAAAACTGTCTATGATGATTTTCAGTTCTGCATTTCCTAACTTAAGCAAGTAAAATTCATCTCAAACAATACACCCGTAGGATACTCGATGGAGTGAAAGCTCCGGGCGGTACTATTCTTCCGTGCAACCTATGCATCCCGGCATGCAGAATTTATGGCGCAGTTGAGCGCTGACATGTTAGTGATAGGTATCTCGATACGGAAGAGGCTGAGCAGCAGCGTCAGTCCCCTCGAAAAAAATTTCTGGCTACGCCACTGATAGTAGAGTACCGTTTCCGAAAACCTTCTTGATCCTTTGCTTGATTGTAGTCTAGGGTTGTCTTGATTCTATTAGGGATTACCTTAGCAAATACCATATACGTAACATACAGTAAGCTGATTGGTCTGTAATTTTTAAGGTCCTTAGAGTCCCCTTTCTTATGAATGAGGATAATGTTTGCATTCTTCCATGGTTCCGATACCGTCGATGACACCAGGCATTGCGTAACAGGGTGGCCAGCTTTTCTAACACGATATCGCCTCCGTCCTTCAGCAAATCTGTAGTTATCTGATCCTCTCCAGCTGATTTCCCCCTTTTCATAGTTTCTAATGTTTTCTTGACCTCGTCCTTCGTAACTGGTGGAACGTCTGTTTTTCCCTACCGTCAATCTCCTTACGGTCCTGACTACTTTGGCTACTGTAGAGATCTGTATAAAACTCCGCGGCTACTTTGACTATCTTGTCCATATTCGTGACGACCTTGCCCTCCTTGTCCCTTATCGCATACATCTGGTTTCTGCCTATGCCCAATTTCTTCTTTACCGCTTTAAGGCTTCCCCCGTTCTTTACAGCATGCTCAAGTTTCCCCATGTTATACTTCCTTATATCGGCCACCTTGCGCTTATTGATTAGCTTTGATATCCAGGCACATGCTCGCCCAATGTCCATATACTTGTCACACGAACCACTTGGTGTACATTTACGAGCACTTACAAGACACCGTTTTCATCCACTCAGCAAGATTCTGGATGAGAGGCCGGACTGCAGTTTTACAAGTGCACTCCGCTGCCATCAGTCGCATGTACCGACAGGATATGCCCTCCCATATCGTCCCACCCAACCACCATGGACGATGGATACACCTTTGGTGCACCTTCGTGTTCCCGGAATACTAAAGAAATCAATGGTACCAATTAGTGAACTCAAACAACTTACTCTGGCATATATCTGGTCAGAATATCCCAATTATATTCACGTATACACCGATGGATCTGTGTCAGCACAGGCATCCGCTGCAGCTGTGGTCATACCAGCTCAGAAAACGACTCTGCATTTCCTTTGGGGACATACCTCTACATCAACCGCTGCCGAACTTGTAGCCATTCGGGAATCTATTAGTTACATATGTGGGGAACCACCTCAAAAATGGTGTATATTCACAGACTCGAAGACTGCATTACAAATTTTGGAAAACTTCTTACGCCACACTGCCTATCAGTCCCTGGCACTAAACATTATGGAGCTCATCACATTTGCCCAGCTGCAAGGCCACATGATAATGTTTCAATGGATCCCTGCCCACTGCGGCCTCCATGGGAATGAGCAGGCCGATGTTGAAGGGAAAAGCGCACTCATCAATGGCTTCCAAACAGCTTTGCCTTTTACAAGATCGGATACGACGTGTCTTCTGAAAAGTTGTATGAATATTGCTACAGCAGCTTACTGGGCTCATCCAGACGCCCGACACATCCGTCTAAGAGGGCTCGATCGAACATTTAAATTTAATTTTCCGCGTGATATTCCGCGTCATCAGGCATGCTTGATACATAGACTTCGTTTAAACGTGGCTTTCACGCGCAAGTACTTACATTTAATTGGGCAGATGGACTCACCGGAATGTTCAACTTGTGGCATCCCAGAGACTGTGGACCATGTATAATTAGTGTGCCCAGCGTATGCGAACGAAAGAAATGTGCTAGCTGCTTCCTTGAAGCGTTTGGACAAGAGGCCTCTGTCGGAGGAACTGCTGCTGGGCGCTTGGCAGGACAAGGGGAAGGGCGTCCAGGCGGTGCGTGCTCTTTGCCGTTATTTGAGCACCAGCGGACTTGATTCGCGCTTGTTAAGCAAGCTGCTGTGTCTGTATATATATTTCATATGCCTTCTCCTACATCGTCACCCATCATGACCTTCTTTCTTCTCTCCTTCCCCTTCCCCAGTGCAGAGTAGCAGGCCAGATTTGAATTATTCGGGCCAACCTCTCTGCCTTTTCCTATCTATCTATCTATCTATCTATCTATCTATCTATCTATCTATCTATCTATCTATCTATCTATCTGTCTGTCTGTCTGTCTGTCTGTCTGTCTGTCTGTCTGTCTGTCTGTCTGTCTGTCTGTCTGTCTGTCTGTCTGTCTGTCTGTCTGTCTGTCTGTCTGTCTGTCTGTCTGTCTGTCTGTCTGTCTGTCTGTCTGTCTGTCTGTCTGTCTGTCTGTCTGTCTGTCTGTCTGTCTGTCTGTCTGTCTGTCTGTCTGTCTGTCTGTCTGTCTGTCTGTCTGTCTGTCTGTCTGTCTGTCTGTCTGTCTGTCTGTCTGTCTGTCTGTCTGTCTGTCTGTCTGTCTGTCTGTCTGTCTGTCTGTCTGTCTGTCTGTCTGTCTGTCTGTCTGTCTGTCTGTCTGTCTGTCTGTCTGTCTGTCTGTCTGTCTGTCTGTCTGTCTGTCTGTCTGTCTGTCTGTCTGTCTGTCTGTCTGTCTGTCTGTCTGTCTGTCTGTCTGTCTGTCTGTCTGTCTGTCTGTCTGTCTGTCTGTCTGTCTGTCTGTCTGTCTGTCTGTCTGTCTGTCTGTCTGTCTGTCTGTCTGTCTGTCTGTCTGTCTGTCTGTCTGTCTGTCTATCTATCTATCTATCTATCTATCTATCTATCTATCTATCTATCTATCTATCTATCTATCTATCTATCTATCTATCTATCTATCTATCTATCTATCTATCTATCTATCTATCTATCTATCTATCTATCTATCTATCTATCTATCTATCTATCTATCTATCTATCTATCTATCTATCTATCTATCTATCTATCTATCTATCTATCTATCTATCTATCTATCTATCTATCTATCTATCTATCTATCTATCTATCTATCTATCTATCTATCTATCTATCTATCTATCTATCTATCTATCTATCTATCTATCTATCTATCTATCTATCTATCTATCTATCTATCTATCTATCTATCTATCTATCTATCTATCTATCTATCTATCTATCTATCTATCTATCTATCTATCTATCTATCTATCTATCTATCTATCTATCTATCTATCTATCTATCTATCTATCTATCTATCTATCTATCTATCTATCTATCTATCTATCTATCTATCTATCTATCTATCTATCTATCTATCTATCTATCTATCTATCTATCTATCTATCTATCTATCTATCTATCTATCTATCTATCTATCTATCTATCTATCTATCTATCTATCTATCTATCTATCTATCTATCTATCTATCTATCTATCTATCTATCTATCTATCTATCTATCTATCTATCTATCTATCTATCTATCTATCTATCTATCTATCTATCTATCTATCTATCTATCTATCTATCTATCTATCTATCTATCTATCTATCTATCTATCTATCTATCTATCTATCTATCTATCTATCTATCTATCTATCTATCTATCTATCTATCTATCTATCTATCTATCTATCTATCTATCTATCTATCTATCTATCTATCTATCTATCTATCTATCTATCTATCTATCTATCTATCTATCTATCTATCTATCTATCTATCTATCTATCTATCTATCTATCTATCTATCTATCTATCTATCTATCTATCTATCTATCTATCTATCTATCTATCTATCTATCTATCTATCTATCTATCTATCTATCTATCTATCTATCTATCTATCTATCTATCTATCTATCTATCTATCTATCTATCTATCTATCTATCTATCTATCTATCTATCTATCTATCTATCTATCTATCTATCTATCTATCTATCTATCTATCTATCTATCTATCTATCTATCTATCTATCTATCTATCTATCTATCTATCTATCTATCTATCTATCTATCTATCTATCTATCTATCTATCTATCTATCTATCTATCTATCTATCTATCTATCTATCTATCTATCTATTCAATCTGGTCTGTTGGATTGGAAGCTTTCATACTCTGGCGTTTCTTAATCAAATCTTTCGTCTCCTTAAACAGCTTACCGATGTCCTCTCTAACTATCCTACCGCCTACTTCTACCGCACATTCAGTAATGATAGCTCTGAAATTATTGTTCATTGCTTCAGGGTAATGTCGCCATTCTCGTTTAGAGCTGAATATCTATTCTGTAGCGAGATCCTGAGCTCTTCTGCCCTCCCCCTCACCGCTAATTCGTTGATGGGTTTCTTTCTTACTAATTTGTTGCGTTCCTTTTTCAGAATTAGGCTAATTCGGGACCTCACCATGCTGTGGTTACTGCATCGCACTTTCCCGATTACCTCTACATCTTGCATAATGGAGGGGGTTGAACGCATTATAAAGTCTTCATTTTTCATTTTAGTCTCCCCGCTAGGATTTTTCCATGTCCATTTCCGTTTCTTCCGTTTGCTGAAGAAGGTATTCATGATTTTTAAGTTATTTCGCTCTGCAAACTCAACTAGTAACCCCCCCCCCCCCCCCTGCTATTCTTAGAAGCAATGCCATAGTCACCTACTGCCTGGCCTCCTGCCTGCTTTTTCCCTACCTTGGCAGTGAAGTCACCCATTAGTACAGTATACTGCGTCTTTACTTTTCGCATTGCCGATTCTGCATCTTCGTAGAAGCTTTCAACTGCCTGGTCATCATAACTACATGTGGGTGCGTAGGCCTGTACAACCTTCAGTTTATATCTCTTATTAAGCCTAATAATGATGCCTGCCACCCTCTCATTAATACTATAGAATTCATCTATATTACCCGCTATATACTTATTGACAAGGAAACCCGTTGTCGCCTCTACTAGTTGTAGTAGAGGAAACTAGTTGTCGCCTCTCTGGTAAACTTCGATAACACAGTACATGCCCATCCTTCAGTACAGTATATGCCTCATTCGGCCTCCTAACCTCACTAAGCCCTATGATATCACATTTCATACCCTCTAGTTCCTCTAACAGCACTGCTAAATTAGCTTCACTAGCTAGGGTTCTAGCGTTAAACGTTGCCAGGGTCAGTTTCCAATGGCGGCCTGTCCAGCAGAGCCAGGTATTCTAGCACCCCCTGCTGCGTCACAGGTCTGAGCGCCGCCATGGTCAGTTGTTCCGCAGCCGCTGGTGACTGAGGGCCGGGGTTTTATGGAGCTTATCATAGGAGGTTGCGGCCAATTACTTCACCAGGGTGGCCAACTCCTGTTCTGGTGAGGGAGTGTGTTGCCGGAGGTGTTCACCGGCATCAGGTGAACACCTGCGGCATCAGGTGAACACAGGTGAATCTGTCAGTACCCGGTCTTTAAGTCTATTGTGGAGAAGTACTGGGCACGACGAAGCCTGTCGAGCGAATCGTCGATACGGGGAAGCGGGTAGATGTCTTTTTTAGTGATGTCGTTCAACTTTCGATGATCAACACAGAAGCGAAGGGTCCCATCCTTTTTCTTTACCGGCATGACTGGGGACGACCACGGGCTGTTGGACGGTTGTATGACGCCATCACAAAGCGTCTCCTGAACCTGTGTCTGAATCGCTTCACGTTCCGTCGTTGAGATACGGTACGGCTGCTGGCGGATAGGGCGGGCGTCGGCGGGATTAATGATTCGGTGTTTAACAAGAGGCATTTGCCGTACGTTCGATGAGGTACCGAAACAAGCACCGTATTCTAGTAGGAGAGCTCGTAGGTCACGCTTCTGTGTTTCCGAGAGGTCCGGACTAATGTCAAAATGGTCAAGGGGCGGGTGCACAGTGCTAACAGCTGCAAATGTAAAACATTCAAAAACATCCGCTAAAGAGTCGGCGAATGCGATGGAAGTAGCAGAAAAAAGATTCCGGGGTTCGTTGGTGAAATTAGTCACCAGGAGCTCAGCCCGGCCGTCGCGGAGGTGAATGAGGCTGCGCGCTGTACAGATGCCGTGGGTGAGCCAAAGAGACTGGTTGCCTTCTGCGACAGCAGGCCCGTCACGCTGGTCGTCACAGGTAACAGGCACAAAAATACTGGCGCGCGGCGGAATCAAAACGCTCTCGGCGGAAATTCGAAGGGTGGCGCGGCGTTGGCGATTATCGATGTCAGTATCAGAAGCTTTCTTGGTCGAAAATGTCACTGTACGCTTCCGGAGGTCGATAATAGCTCCATACTCCCGGAGAAAATCAACACCATGGATACAGTCACGGGAGCAGTCAGGTTTAACGAGGAAGCTGACAGCGAACGTGGAGCTGTGAATTTGAACTCTTGCCGCGTACACGCCGCTCAGAGTTACGACATGTCCACAAGCGGTGAGAATCTGCGTGTCAGACAATGGAGTCATTACTTTTTAAGCAGTGCCGCTAACTTCCAACTTAAAATTGAATAATCAGCGCCAGTGTGCACCAATGCGCTAACCTTATAGCCGTCGATAACCATGGGTATGTCCAGCGAGAATCGATCTTCAAGCGTCGGAACTGTCGTCGGTGCCGTAAACTCTTGGTCGCCCAGAGGTCTCGTTGTCGGAGGGTCTTCGTTACGTCGATTGCAAGCGGCCTCACCCCCGAAGGTCGCTGTGTTTAGTTTTCCCGACGGGGACGTGGCTACCGTCGCTGCGCCATCCAAGAGGATCTGTACTGCGGCGATGGTCGGTGTGGAGACGGGGAGCGTGACTGCCGCTGGGAAGTTGACACCATGCGCTGCTGGGCTAAGTAGTCCTCAATCTCACGTGGTCGCTAGCCTAATGGAGGGCGGCGCATGTCGATGGGGAATCGTGTAGTCCCAGCTGTCGATACAGATACAGATACAGATGATCTGGTTCCCCGCAATGGCAGCACAGGCTTTGACGATTTGGGGCGCGCCACAGGTCCGCCTTCGGCTGGGGAGGTCGTCGGTTGTCGATGCACGGCTTAGTTCGTGCGGAATAGAGTGAGCCTTGATCGGGCGGCTGTAATGGCGTCGTAGTAGGCGCAGGGCGTCGCAACATATCTGCACACGTTCGACGATGGTACTACGCGTGGAAAAATGTGGCGGATCAGCAGGCGGTACCGAAGGCCTCATTTGCTTGAAGCTCTTCGCGGACACTGCCAGCTATAGAATCTACCATCGGCCGAAAAGCTTCTGGAGCTCTTCTCTTAAAACATAGCGAATGATGTCGCGTAGATTCTCGGTGGGCCCGAAGGCTGAAAGCGGCTCCGCAACCGAAGCGGTGAGTACCGGCCTGTCGTAAGTGATAGATCGCTGCTGGAGCACCCGTTTCATTGTGTCAGCTTCCGCAAGAAACCCGGCAACCGTGATCGGTGGATTACGCAAGAGACCAGCAAACAGTTGTTCTTTAACATCAGGTGGCAGACCATTCTGTCTTCAGGCATGGCCGGGTCGGATCGTCGGAAGAGCCGGGTCATGTCCTCCTCATACGCGGTTGAAGTCTCGTTCGTCATCTTCATACGAGACTCTAAAGCTCTTTCTGCGCGTTCTCACCGATCCGCACTGGTATAAGTCTCAAGGATGCGCTGGCAGAACTCACGCAGAACTCAACTTCCAGGCTGAAGAAGACGTTTCTAAGCTTGGCGGCGTCGTCCGAATGATTAAATGAGACGACCCGTTCAAACTGGATGAGCCAGTCTTGGACGTCTTCATTCTGACTGCCGTGGAAGGGCTGAGGCACTCGCGGGTTCTGCAAGGTGTAGTAACCTGGAGCTTGCATGGAAGGTCGTGGGGCGGCTGTGGTGCTGAACTCCAACGGCCCGTGCTCAGGGGGTAGGCCTTGATTCCCCTGTCTAGCACGGTGCACAGGGGTGTCGACTCGCACAGAAGTTGAGTCCTGGGCGTGCGGAGGTTTACGGGACATATACTGGGATCGATACCCAGCACCACCACCAAAATATGTCACGGAAAACAGGTATACGCTTGAACTAAAAAGACAGGCGAGGCTTTATCAACAAGCAGCGTTCCGCCGACAGCGCGTGAACCCGCTTCAATGTCCGTTTCTTTCAGGCGCCACCTGAGAACACCAGGTGGTATTATCTTCGTGATAGGACAATTTACATGTCAACTGATCAAGGTGATACACACCTACACCTCGTGGCGTTCCTCAGGGAAGAAGTTTAAGTTCAACCCTCTTCAAAATGTCTTCTTGGTTTGAACAGTTTCTTGCCACCTATTGTTGAAATCTCTCTCTACCCAGATGACATCTGTGTATGGTGTACCGGGCGAAACAGGCACATTGTGCATGCTTGATTACAGAGAGAGGTTTTCACTGTATTACTCTAAAATAAGCGAGGTCTTGTGATACCTCCAGAAAAGTGCGCATCAATTTCATTTTCACGACGTGATCTTTCCCATTACGTGCTGAAAGTTGCTAGCACCTTTCTAGCACCTACCAAACATTTCTAGGTGTGACCTTTGATAAGTCTCTTTCGTGTTCACCACACGTTCAAAAACTTAAGATCAAACGCTCCTCATACGTGTCTATATTTAGTATTATTTCAGCAAAGATTTTTCTTAGGACTTTATGGAGCACTTTGTGAAGGCCTTCTGCGCTATAGTCTCCCTGTTCTTCAAAGCCTCTCGCAAGCAAGTATAAAACTGATTGAAGCCATACAAGCAAAAGCTATGAGAGTCTGCCTCGGTCTTCCAAAGAACACCTCCACAATGGGTACTCTGGCGGAGAGAAAACGTCTATCTGTAATCATGCTGATACCAGGGGCGCTGCTTCGTGCCCAGCTGCGCTTTGTACCTGAGCCTACACATCCATTTTCAGGGCAAAGTATGACAACATTCTCCCATCTACTTCCTGCGCAACATCAACGCGCAGTCCCGTAATCTTTCCTAGGTTTCATCATCATCATCATCATCATCATCATCATCATCATCATCATCCTCAGCCTGACTATACTGACTGCAAGGCGAAGGCCTCTCCCATATTCCTCCAATTCAAGGTTTGCTTCATGGCAAATTTGAACGACTATACGTGGCATCAAAAGTAAGCTCACACCCTAGAACACGCATTTAAATACTTCACCCTTGAGCACATTTATGCATGCGACAGTCAACATTGCTAAACCTATACTGATGGCTCTTTTACAGCTGTTTCTTCATCAATTAGCGTCTGGATACCATCAATGCATGCCGCAATCTCGACAACACCCAGTCACAGCACTTAAGCTATGGCTACTGAATTAACAGCTCTTGGAGAGGCTATTATATATATTCTATAACAACCCCCTGCAGCATGGGTTATCTTCAGTGATTGTCGCGCTGTACTATAATTGCTTAAGTCATCAAGAATTCAGGAACAGCTCGTCATTGACTTAAATAACCTGCACACTGAGGCCTGCGAGCTGCGTCACCGCATTGTGCTACAGCAGTTACCTGCTCACTTCGGCATCGCTGGCGATGACTACGCCGACGCCGCTGCAAAACTAGTACCCTAAGGGTAATTAAGAATAATTCCAATTCCATTCTCACGAAGAGATGAAGCAAGACTTGTAGCCACTGAACGATGGCATTTGCGGTGCTCTCTGGGGTGTTACCTGGACAATGAACGCCGACCTGTACATCGAATAGATCCCGCTAGCTTCTTTCAAATTCGACACAATTTGAGCAGACGCCATCGTAACTGCCTGCACTGAATTCGCTTGAATGCGTCGTGCACACACTATTTCTTACATAAAATTGGTATAGCCAGCAGCCCTCTGTGCTCTACATGTTATGTGTGACGATTTCGTACATTTAGTAACTTCCAAAGGTTCATTGCACATCGCAGGACATTGCGTAATATTTTAGGCTTATAGCTAAAGGCACAGCTCTGCGCCTTAAACACGTCCTCTGTCCTTGGTGTGATTGGTCTTCGGCTGCGCGAGCCAGAGCCGTTAATAACTTTTCTTAAGGACACAGGCTTGAAAAGACCTTTTGAAACTCATCTGTGTGTGAAAGTGTGTGTCCCGATTATTTTTTTTCATTCATTTGTCCTTCCCCTCTTTGTCACCCTTATCACCTTAGGCTTAGCACCTTAGCACCTTCAGGCTTAGCACCAGACAGACATCTGCTACCATTAAAATCTCTCTCTATCATGAGCATTTCAAAATTTTATATCTGGTTCACGCCTTCAACATAGAAACAGTTTTGACGGAAGAGGAAGATGAGGAGGAAAGGCAGGGAGGTTAATCAGTAAAAGCAACCACTGGGGGAAGGGGATGAGTGGATATAAAAGTTGTGAGAGAGGAATAGTTGAAGTTAGTACAGTCACATAACAGACACGCCACATCACATCACGTCACAGTCATGTCATAGCAAACTCATAGTCATTCGATTAGGCCTGTGGTTCTCATAAAGCGGAGCAGTGCCTGGGAGGCCTTCACCGCAGACGATTGCCGTGGCCAGGGACCTAAAATCTTAATTTCACTCAATGGGCGTCCATCTAGATGCTCCAGCGTACGGCACAGACACTGCCTTTCCTCACTGTATATCCGGCACACACAAAGAATGTGGTCTATAGACTCGTCGCATCCACAGTTTGTACATGCAGGGCTGTTTGCCATGCCTATCATAAAAGAATACGAGTTTGTGAACGCTACACCAACCCACAGGCGGCACAGCAAAGTTTCTTCGCGTCGGGGTAGGCCAGGTGGAAGGCGGAGCTTCAGGTCATGGTCCAAAGATTTTAAGCGGCAGTTCGCAAACTGGGCAGAATTCCACAAGGAGAGTGTGTGTTCCCGCGCAAGTGCGCGAAGCCTGCCCGCTGCGTCTGCCCCGGAAAAGGGAATCGGCACGCAATCGTCGTCTTGGTGGGCTGTTCGTGCGACTTCGTCCGCCCGAAGATTGCCCGCTATGCCGCTGTGTCCTGGAAGCCACTGGAAGATGATGTCATGTCCTCCATTAATTGCACAGTGATGAATTTGTCGTATTTCCGCAACGAGTTGTTCATGAGCTCCACGGTGAAAAGCCGCTTTTAAGGCTTGCAGTGCTGCTTTTGAATCTGCGAAAATAGACCACCGCTGGGGGCTCTGCTGACTGATATGCCTAATTGCGACACGAAGAGCGGTTAGTTTTGCAGCTGTTGAAGAAGTCTGGTGAATTGTTCTAACTTTTATTTTTGTATTAATTGAGGGTATGACCATGGAGCCTGAAGAACACGGCATTCACTGAACCATCGGTGTAGACGTGCAAACGATTTACATGGTACTCATGGAAGTATTCAAGAGTGATTTGTTTTAGTTCTGTCGTCGATAGCTCGACCTTCTTCCTGATCCCGGGTATTGAAAGAAGCACGTGTGGTTTATGCAGGCTCCATAGTGGAGAGGACGGTCTAGATGCGGGTGTAAACTGGGACGGCAATATAGCGCGATGCGCATCGACGGTCTTTGTAAACGATGTACGCGGCCTGGTAATAGGAAGACTGGCCAAATGATGACAGGGAACCCGAGAGACGTGTCGGAAATGTGCCCTCAGGGAGTCAACTGTTAGGTAGGTAGATATGGGATGGTCCTGTGCAATTAAAATGGTAGCAGCCGTAGAGGCACATTTCGGCAATCCCAGGCAGGTTCGCAGAGCTTGAGCTTGAACGCTCTGTAGAATTCCTAAGTTGGTTTCCTTGATATTTCCAAGTGCAGGTAAGCTGTACGAAGAAATCCCATAAATATTGCACGGTACAGTTGGAGCATCGACCGCACGACGCTCCCCATGATTTTCCCCCAATAAAGGCAAGTACGTGAGCAATTGCTGTCAGCCTCTTTTTCATGCATGAAATATGGGGAGTCCACGATATCAGTCAGCAGAGCCCCCAGCGGTGGTCTATTTTCACAGATTCAAAAGCAGCCCTGCAAGCCTTAAAAGCGGCTCTTCGCCGTGGAGCTCATGCACAACTCGTTGCAGAAATACGACAAATTCGTATGGGGAGTAGTGTTGACGGTGCTACAAGTAAATGAACTTGCTGAGCTGCTCCCGAGTGTAAAATTAATGGTTCTGAAATTGTCCATTTTCTACCCTATTCAGCGGTATTATCTCGGAGAGAAAATCTTTGTTACACGAAAAGTTACAGTATAATTAAGGACTTTGAAATGCGAAGTATTCTTAGACATGTACCCAAGTATGTCGTATTTTGTTCCTAGGGACGTGGTACCCAGAGTTTGCCAGCGACTGACGCATACCTGTAAAATATGCAAACATTTACAAGGGCGGTATCATATATAGTGTTTATTTTTGATGTTGATTGCTCAGAAATAACTGAAACATGCTCTTTTTTATCAGGCCCATTTTAGCTCACTGGCTGCTTTCTTTGTTTCAGCTGAACCCAATGCACACCATACCAACTCTTCAAGACGATACTTTTGTTCTTTGGGAAAGGTAAGATGCTGATGCCAGACTCACAGCAGGTAAACATCCAAGAACACTGGTGCTACAATGAGGTATTGGCTAGTAGATACGAACTAATATTAATGCGCGTCAGGAACATAGTAACCACATTGGGTGGCAAACAGTGCACTAGAACATGATAGTGTTACGTGATAGGGATGAGGCTGTAGGTAGCAATCGAAGACGGTGGCATTTCACTTAAATAAACTTTTCATTGCGCTGACTTGCGCCCGCAAAGGACTGAGTAATTCGGCGTCAGCGATAGCAGGAAGCGTACTCGTCGGTCGTCGAAGTACACCCCTGGCACTCGCCAGTGCTCAATTTAAGGCGGGAGGCCATTTTTTCAAAAAAAAAAAAGAACAAGGAACATTGGGACAAAGTGTTAAAAAGTGCTTCACTACATGATCAGCTTCGGGCTGTCCAGGAGGCCCGCGCGGCGGCGGAGAGCTTCGGGCTCTCTGTGCTGACGTGGGAGATGCCCTCTACACCTGGCGCCTTGCCGAGTGTCCTTCAGGACCCCTACTGTGGGAAATAAAGTTTTACCAAACCAAACCAATATCAAGCACACAGAAGAACTTAGTGGTCATTATTAAAGATGCACTTTTTGTATTTAATCAGACAGTTCAAAAAAAAAAGAAAGAAAACTGCTTTACCTTTGTAGCACAAAAATGTGATAAGTACGCATACCACGTCAGCAATCACAACTCTTATACACCTTTCTACAACAAAGATTACGATTGCTGTTATATACTGTTTGCTGTTATATACGCGGCGGAGAGGGTGAAGCGCGGCCTCTACTCTACAGATCACGTGGCAGCCTCCTTCCCCCTCTTTCCCTCGATCGGCTGCTGTGGCAAGAAAGCGCGCGCTGCGTGTGTGTTGGTTGGGTGGGGTTTCGGGGAGAGTGAGTGCGTGTGTGGTGGGAGGATATTTTTGCAGGTCCTGAGTGCGAAATCACATGACACAAAAGTGACGTAGGGTCTATGTCATTTCTGCCCGCCCTACGGGCGTTCAATATATATATTTTTTTTCGTTTTACTGGAGCGAGTGAGAGGGTGGCTGCAAGCTGTTAAGTCCAATGCGCGGGAAGGATGCAAGGAGCCGCTTGGTCGTCGGAGCGGCGCTGCTGGAGGATGGGCGGCAAGCAAAGTACACAGCAGCACACATGCACGCTTTCTGAAAGGATGAAAGGAGAAGCGGGCAGGCTAGCCAACGTAGACAGCGTAGTTACAAACTTGTGACGGCTTGGAGCTGCCCTCGGCAAACCACAGAGCAGTCCTATAGTTTATGTTTTCCTAGCAGTTAGGTATGGGCTGATTTTTGGCCTGAACGGCAGCTTAGGTAGCGCTAAAGATTTGACTTTTTCTGTGTGCGCGTATAGTTCTCAATGGGATGTTTTTGCATCTTGTGTTGCGCCTCTCATGGGAAACAACTATAGAGACGAAAAATTGTCTGCCCATAAGTTAAGCAACATACTGTATAATTTCACAACTTAATTCCAAACATCAACATTTACGCGCCTTTGGAAGATGTTCTCAATCTTAACAGTTATTTCTTTTCTGCCACTACAAAAATGCATCTTTGTGGGCGCGCGTGTGTGCAGATAACCCATGCTCAGGTACTCAGTATATGTGCGGCCCCGCATACGGTCAGTGCCTTCAAGTTTTCATTACAATGAGGTAAGCAAACACACGATCCGTGCAGCGCGCTGCGAAGACGCGGACTCACGACTCCGAGTCCCTGCGTCGCCTCGAATACCAGCCACCCGGTCAAACCAACGGAAGAAAAAGAATGAAAGCAAAACATTGCGAACGCACAGAACCGGCGCTCACTGCAGTCATTGGTTTGAAACCGCGCTGTCTACGTTGCCTAGCCTGCCCGCTTCTCCTTTCATCATTTCAGAAAGCGTGCGTGTGGGCTGCTGTGTGCTTTCTTTGCTGACAGGACGTAGGCTAGGCGCTCCCCCTCTACCAGTTCGAAGCCCCGCTCCGACGGTCAAGTGCCTCCTTTCATCTTTCCCGCGCATTGGACTTAACGCCACCTAGCTTACAGCCACCATCTCGCTCCCTCCAGTAAAACGAAAAAAAAAAAAAATTAACACCCATAGGGCGCGCAACAGTGACGAAGCCCTACGTCACTTTTGTGTCACGTGATTGCGCACGCAGGATCTGCGAAAACAGCCTCCCGTGTGGTGTGTGCAACGAGCTCGAAAGTGCGGGCCGGACGGGCGAAGTGAACGGACGCGTCCAAGAAGAGACGACAGATTGCTCAGGTGAACACTGAGTTGCTTGAACGTGCCCGCGTGACCGAGGAAGCCATTAAACGGTTTACCCTTTGGTCCTCGGTGTTCGCGTTGTTCTTGGGGCCACCACTGTGGTCTGAGCTAGCGGAGAGTTGTTTGCTCTGAGAGAGGAGCCGCAGCCCCGTAGAGAAGCCCAGAATACATAGAGGTGTTTGCTGTTCAATGAACCTAAATAATTACCATAAAATCAAGTGTTGTTTATAATGACAATTACCAGAAAGGGGTTTCAGTAAGGCATGCTTTTAAATCAAATGCAACAAGAAAAAAAGTTATGGTGAATTTTATTTTTGTTGGTTCTTTGCGCAGTCCAATAGAAAGGGAATAAATGGGCAAAATGACTAGATTTTTTATTAGGGGAAGAACGTTACGAATGTTCGCGTAACACGAAATGGCAGTTTCGAGAAAAGGAAGAAAAAAATATTTCGTATAGCTCCTTAGGCCATATAGCGTTTCCCAAGGGGGTTAAAATCGGCTACAGTTTTAACTCAGATCCTCCTTAGTCTTCTCTTAACTTGTTCTTGCCCGTGCGTCTGCTCACTTTTTTTCCTTGCGTTTCTTCCGGCATCGATAGAGAGACGGGAGGATTTGCTAATGCGCTGTTGGTCACCTGTGAAGCAAGCTTTCAAACAATCTTTCACTTTTCCCACATACGTAAAGCGAGTAAATAACAAGGTGAAACCTTAGAAGTACACGAGGCTCCGAGCAGGTACTTTGCTGCTTCTTCAATTCGCGCGGGAAAGCTCCAGTGTGCACCATCTATGTAGCCTAAATGCCATGCGCCCCACTTATTAACGTGCTCTTTTCAATTCAAACGAATATAGACATACATACCTGGAAACAAGTGTGATTATAAACGTAAAAGTTACGAAGTAAAGAAGCAATATTGCTAAAACAAGTAATTTTTTTTTTGGTACAAGGAAGCAGAAACTGTTAGTTTCGCTTTGCCAGACGCGGGTTGCAAATTTGGCTATATTCAGGAAGGTTTTAGTTAAAACCATAATTTTCGCGAGTAATTTAGAAATAACTGATGAATTGGAATTTCAGAACTAAATTTGTCTGCAGGTTCGTCAATTCGTACGGAAAGGTTCTAGTGTATGCAAACTAAATAACAATTATTATGTGGTTTGAAATTAAAATATTAAGACGGCAATCAAGACCGTGAGGACAGGGCAGTATACTTCCGTATTGAAAACCGAAATTGTTAGTGTCGGTTTTGCAGAATGCAAAAGGAGTTACAAATTTGGCTGTATCTTTGGAACGGTTTAATTTAGAACCATAGTTATTTATCAAATCATTAAAGAAATGATTCATTATCGTCACATCAATTACACCCACTGCAGGGCGAAGGACATGCAAGCTGTATCAACTTGTCCCCTGTGAACTTCTTAATCTCATCCGCCTACCTAGCTTACTGCCTCCCCCTGCTACGCTTTCCTTCCCTTGGAATCCAATTTGTTACCCTTCGTGACCATCGGTTATTATCTCTTCGCACTACATGCCCACCCCATGCCTATTTCTTCTTGATTTCCACTAGAATGTCATTAACTCGGGTTATTTCTCTCACTCTGCACGCTTTATATCTCTTACCGTTACCCTTACCATTTTTCGTTCTATAGCCCTCTGCGTTGTTCTCAACTTAAGTAGAACCCTTTTGGTTAGCCTCCACGTTTGAGCCCAATAGGTGAATACAGGTGAGATGCAACTGTTGCATTGGGCGCAAGGACATACCGTGGCGCCACCTCTCGGAAGTGCCCGCATGGCGAAGTGGGATAACGCACGTTGACCTGCTGCTGTGAGATGCTTTCCTGGGCAGTTCAGTTGCGCGTCAGCATTTCGTTCATTTATTTATTTAATTTACACCTCCAACTGTGCCTGTATACGCTTATTTGAGGTATGAGACCCACTAATTCGGCAAAAAAGCACTTCACCGAATTAGAGTTATCGTAGTTGGCGAGCTTTACTGATACGACGACGCGCACCGGCTGCAGCATTTTTGCTGCTATTAAAGATTGTGCGAAAGCTTAAGAAAATAGCAATGCGTTACAAGGTGAACCTGCTTTTCTCGGCGCCATGCAAAATGTCTGGCGTATGCAGCATTTTAGGAAAGAAAAAGGAAAAGCTGGAAGAATTTACGAAAAAAACATGCGTTGAAAGCTACAGCTTTTTCAATTGGTGTGGTGTACGAGATTCCGTTGCTATGTGCCAGTTCCTATATCGGCCAGACTGGCCAATGTGTTAATGACAGAATATGAGAGCATAGGAGGTGTGTGGACAACAATGCAGGCGGTCACCTTGCCGATCACTGCAAGAAATGTAAAAAATGTGGTTGTGATTATGATTGGGGGCTTGAGTGAGATTTTAAATGTGAACCACTGTACGATGAATCAGAGATAAGGGCACGAGCAAAAGACCTGCATGAAAGGGAGGTGGTTGAAGCTTGGCTCATGTCTAGGGGTGGAGAGGGGTGCGTCAGCACTGTCAATTTGCTTGTCACGAAAAGAAATAGCCTTTTTGGACGGTTCAATTTAAATTATTTAGTTTTGTTTTTTTACCCGGTGATGTGCCTACGGTTTCAGTGATCCGTTCACTCTTTTTTTGCGAAGTTATGTGAAGTTGTACCTAAGGTGTTCATTTGTTTTTGTTTTTATGGTTTTACGGTGCTGACTCTGCTATGATGCTTCTACTCTGCTTTTGCTACGACGTTCTGACACTGCTTTTGCTATAATCTTTGTTTATTTTAACCGTTTACACCTCTCTTTGGTTAGGTTAGTGATTTCTGTTGTTTGACTCAGCTTTTGCCACGTTGTTCTGACTCTGCTTTTGCTATGATGATAACTCGGAATTGCTGGTTGTCTAATCTTTTATATTTTCCTTAGTGCCTGTTGATTGCCCCTGAGCTTCGTCGGTTGATAAGGTGACTGTCGTGCTGGCAATGAGTATGCTGTGTTTCTAAATTACTGGTCTTGTGTGATTAGAGGTATAAATTACGGCCTGTTTTTTCAATAAAAATTTACTTTGTAATCTGCGCTAGTCCGGTTTCTATGTGTTCCTTGTGTCCTTGTTTTTTGCGCTCCTGTTCTGCACGATGCTTCACCGACTCGCCCACACAAAGATATTAGTAGAATATTAACCCTTGTGGAGCGCGTCACCATTGATGGCATCTTGCACTTCATTGAGTTTGCTGTCCTATCCTCTTGTGTCCATCACCTCATCTTCTATTGGGATTTCCTCCAAAATGCCTCAGCAGTCATTACGTCTTCCCCTCCCACTATTGAGGTCACTGAATGCAACATTATTGTCGATAGAGAACCACCTTCCGCCCGCTTAGATATGCTTGCCGATCACATCCTCCATCCGGACAACGAAGATATTCTATCTGACGCCGCCACCGATGGCGACGTCCTGATTACATCCAGCCCTCGTCTCCTGTCAAGAGGTATTATCATCATCGTGTCCCTTCTTCGCTTCTCCAGCGGTGTTTCTCTTCTCGCCGCCTTCAACACCACATCAGAGCCCATTCTTCTGCGCCGCGGCTCTACTGTTGCATTAGTTGCTTCCGCCCAGCCTGTCACTCTTCTTCCCATTTCCACCGCCGATTGCTCTGATTCATCCCCTGCCTCGCTCAGTGCAGCACTTCGCCACACAATGAGCACCAACCTGACATCAGACCAGATAGACGCATTGCTCGCTGTATTGAACAAGCACGCAGACTCGTTCGACGTCAATTCTGGCACATTGGATCAAACCGCTGCAGAAACGCATCGCATCTACACCGACGGATCAGGCATAGTTAGACGCCGGCCATATCGTGTGTCCTCAACCGAGAGCAAGGTTATTCAGGGAAATGTTGCTGATAGGTTTGCACGCAACATCATACGACCATCGTCCAGTTCCTGGTCATCGCCTGTTGTGCTAGTGCAAAAGAAAAAACAAAAAAAAAACAGATGGTTCGGTTCCTTTTTGTGTAGATTACCGTGCTTCAAATAGAATCACTCGCAAGGATGTGTATCCCCTTCCTCGAATTGACGACGCCCTCGATTGTTTACAAGGTGCCCAATTTTTCTCCAGCCTTGACTTAAGATCAGGCTACTGGCAGATCCCCATGCATGAAGAGGATAAAGAGAAGACCGCCTTTGCAACACCGGACGGTATGTACGAATTCAATGTAATGCGATTTGGACTCTGCAATGCTCCTGCTACATTTGAGCGCATGATGGACACAGTTTTCGGCGGCCTCAAATGGAAAACATGTCGCTATTACTTAGATGACATCGTCATTTTTTCTTTGTCATTTTCTGATCACCTTACTCGTCTCGATAAAGTTTGACAGCACTTTCCAGCGCTGGCCCACAGCTAAACACGAAGAAATGCCGTTTTGCATCAAAATATATTAAAGTTTTCGGCCATCTCGTAAGCAGCGAAGGAATTAAGCCTGACCCTGAAAAAATCGCTGCTGTGCTGCACTTTCCCCGTCCGACTCGGGTCAAAAATCTCCGCAGTTTCCTCGGCTTGGCATCATACTTCCCAGACTGATTCGCAATTTTGCCTCTATTTCCTCACCATAACATGCGCTTCTTCACAACGACACGCCTTTCATCTGGTCTCCTGCTTGCGAAAAAGCATTTGAAACTCTGAAGCGCGCTTTGACTTCGGGTCATTTTGATGAAAAAGCTACGACTATTTTGCACACTGACGCCAGTAGCCATGGCATTGTTGCTGTCCTTCTGCAACGCCAAGACAGCTCTACACAAAATGTTGTTGCCTATGCAAGTCGATCTCTGAATACTGCGGAACAAAACTACCGAACAAGAATGTCTCGCCGTCGTCTGAGCGGTTCAGAAGTTTCGTCCTTACCTGTACGGCCGTTACTTCACGGTCGTCACTGACCACCACGCCATATGCTGGTTATCTTCTATGAAAAATTTGCACGGTTGTCTCGGGCGGTAAATCCTCCGCCTTATACGACTTCACTGTCACTTACAAATCGGGCAAGAAGCACAAGGAAGCCGACGCTCTCTCTCGGTTGCCCTTTTGCTTCGCCGTCGCAACACATGTCCTCGCATCCCTCTCCTGTCCCAACGGAGTCGCGCCATTTAAACCCTACAGTTATCCAGTCTTTGAGCGACGCCTCTATTGCTCCCACGCCAGATATAGACTGCAGTCTTGCTCACCACCAGAGTGCTGACCCTTACTGTCGAAAGCTGATTGATAGTCTCACTGGTGTTATTAGACCTTCAAATGCCCGTCTCCGTTCTTGGGCTCAACAATTTTATCTTACAGGATGGCACATTATTTTGGCACAACTACAGCCCACTGGGCCACACCTGGGTTCCCGTAATTCATTCCTCCCTGCGCCCTCAAATTCCACAAGCCTTTCACGACGACTCCCCCGCAGGTCACTTTGAATACCACGAAACCTACGACCGCATTAAAAGTCGTTTCTTCTTGCCTGGCCTTTCAACCTCAGTTTTAAAATATATGGCGTCTTGCATCCCTTGTCAACGACGCAAGCGGTCTGTTGCCTCCTGCCGGTCTCTTGCAACCCCTCACATGTCCTTTCAGGCCTTTCGAAGTCGTCCGAGTCGACTTGTATGGACCCTTGCCTTTTACTCCAGCTGGCAACCACTGGGTCGTTACTGCCGTTGACCACTTCACCCGATACGCTGAAACCGCAGCACTTCCTTCCGGCTCCCCTTCCGAAATCGCCAACCCCTTCCTCCACACCCTACTTCTTCGCCACGGCGCCTCTCGCCTCCTCCTCAGCGATCGTGGCAAGTCTTTCCTCTCTACCGTCTTCGCCGCAGGGCTTCATGCTTCAGTCATGGTGCACAAAAGTACATCTCTTTACCACCCTCAGACCAATGGCCTCACAGAACGCTTTCATCGCACCCTTTCTGATATGCTATCCACCTACATTCATCCTCTGCACAGCAACTGGAACTCCTTATTCCCCTTTGTCACCTTCGCCTACAACACTGCCGTTCAACGAACCACCACCTACTCTCCGTTTTTTCTTGTTTATGGCCGCCACCCTACCTTCTCCCTCAAAGCATTTTTCTTCTCAGCTTTCACTCCTTCTGCCGCGCCTTCCCACGAACAGTTCGTGTCTCGTATCGCCCACTGCCGTGATCGTGCCCGCCTTCAAACTGAAGCCACTCAAGCTTCCAGGAAAAGCGACCCATCGCTCAGTGTCTTTCCGCCCTGCAGACGAAGTGCTACTCTGGACTCCTACTCGCATCCCCGGCCTGTGTGAAAAGTTTTTGAGCCGTTTTATTGGCCCGTACATGGTTCTAGAACAAACTTCCCCTGTTAATTATCTCACCACACCTGCACCGCCTGTTCGCGATTGTCGGTGTCGCGGCACCGAGATTGTACACATGTCGCGTTTGAAACACTTTAACCGCCGACCTTGAGATTTATTTTGCGACCAGGATGGTGACTTTCGTTCGGGAGGGGGAATGTTGTTGTTGTTGTTGACCAAATGACATATGGCACATACTCACAGGGGGGGATCGGCCAAGAATTGGGTAGCAAAGAAACATTTTGAAGTATACTTGCATGAAAAAAAAGTGATTTGAGGGGTAGAGGAAAGGAAACAAAAAGGGAAATAAATGAAATGTAAAAAGGCGTAACACACACGGGAGATCACTGTAATTGTAGAACAAGTGATGTTTATATATTTAGCAAGGCGAACGATTTGATTCCAGAAAAAAGTTTGCATGGCGGTGAAAACAGACCTGAGACTGCCAAGGATGGTGGCGCCAAATGATAACAATATCGGCCTACTTAAACTGAGGCCAAGCTGTTGCAATGACCTTCCCATCAACTGTCTTCTCAACGTAGTGAAGCGGCGGCAAAACAATAAAACGTGATGCAATGATTCCTGCTCACCGCAAAATGCGCAGACTGCAGAAAGTGCCAAACCAGACCTGTAAAGATAGAAATTTAAAGGTGGGATACGGCATCGCAGCCTTGTTAGAGAACTCTCAAGTGGCCGTAAATGACATATTTTTCTATTCCAAGAATAATTTAGATGTAGGTAGTCATCAGATCTTAAAAGATGTCAATTTTTCATATGTAATAGAACGTTTCTCTGAAACCTCGCTGCGGTGATGTACGCTGTCGCCGGAAGGATAGATACTACGGGGTCATTGAGGGACTCTTATGCCAAACTATCACCATATTCATTTAAAGTCGCATTGCTGTGGCCTGGTACTCATACCATATGTACAATTTTCGAATGTCTAGGAATCAGGGAGATAAAGGTTTTTACTATTGCAGAATCCACCGACGAAGAGAGGGATGTACACAAGGATAGAGAGTCGGAAATTACAGCCACTTTAGAAAAAGAGGAGTCTAATTTCCGTAAAGCGAGTACCACCGCCAGAAACTCCGCTACAAAAATTGGGGTGAAGTCCGGAAGCCGGACAGAAAAAGACCAGTCTAAATGCGGGCAATATATACCCACACCCGCCTTTTCATTACATTGAGATGCGTCAGTAGCTATTACTAAACTAGCAGAAAGGCTTCTTAAATGATCTTCTGTTTGTTTGTTTGTTTGTGGGGTTTAATGTCCCAAAGCGACTCAGGCTATGAGAGACGCCATAGTGGAGGACTCTGGAAATTTCGACCACCTGTGGTTCTTTAACGTGCACAGACATAGCATAGCACACGGGCGCCACTCCGCTTCGCCTCCAACGAAACGCAGCCGCCGAGGCTGGGATTCGATCCCGCTTCCTTGGGAACTATAGTCGAGCGCCGTAACCACTGCGCCACACCGGCGGGGCAAATGATCTTCTAATAATCCGTTTAGAATAATGGATGATAAGTCTTTAGCATTATCCGGGAATATGTCGTCAAAGACAATTTCAACAGACGACTCGCTGGTTTGTATGGGTAGAATACAAGGAAGGGAAACATTTAAAGGGTCCAGCAAATTTTTGACCTTAACTACCTGCGGGGTGGGAAATTTAGGCCGATGGATACCGAAAAAGGAGGTCGGTTGACAGCAAAACATAGACATTGATCGGTAAAACTGATTCATATATCTTTAGGTACGTCTGAACAGTTATAATTTGTAATCTACATATCAAAGGAGGAATCCGGGCTTCAAGGCCGAGCACATTGTTGGCAACAAATTTTGGAAGTCCAAGACACAACCGAAGCGCTTGTCGCTCCAAGAGAACAAGCGGCCAAATTTTATAAGCTGCTGATCCAGAAAACAAAACGGAACCGAACTCTAAAATTGGACGCACATACATAACATAAACTATTTATAGCACATCTCTCCGCATTCCAGACCGGGGACGACTAATTCGGCGCAACATGCTCACGGCCCGAGCCCCTTTCGTAGCAATATGGTTAATGTGGGGCTGCCATGAAAGATTATCATCCTAAGTGACCCCTAAATACTTTAATGATTTAACCTGAGGTATTATTTGTTGCTGATACATTACAGACATACTTGGATTTTATATACTGAATACAAGGACCGCGCTTTTGTTCACATTTAATGTGAGACGCAAGCCACACAACCAATTCTCAATAGAGTTTAGGTACGTTTGCAAGCGGAGATAAAGTGGTTGAATATCCGATGCAGTTGCAAAAATCGCAATATCATCTGCATATACGTAAGTGCGAACGTCATGATTAACTGGAATTGAGCTGAGTAGTATGTTGAAAAGGACTGGGGAGAGGACTGCTCCTTGCGGCACTCCCCTGGCTTGCTAATATCTCTCAGAATGAACGCCATTTAATGCACAGTAAAACTCGGTTTTGGAAGAATTCAGATATTCAGGCTACTAAATAATGTGGAAACTGAAGAGCTTTTATTTTTGCAATAGAATGGTATGTTCAACACTATCATAGGCTTTTGCTATATCTAGCGTTATCAAGGCAGCGTACATTTTTTGGCGCCGTGCTAAAAGAACTCGACTCTCGAGGTCAGCATGCGCATTCCAGAGAACACTTTTGACGGAAACCAATTTGACAAGGACTGAGGATATTTCCTTGATTCATGAAGTCCGAAATACGTGTGACTCTTTCCATTAATTTTACAATGTTTTATGTTAATGCAATTGGTCTCATATTATCTATGGAAAAGGCACCGCCTTTGTTCCTAAGAAAGGAATTAGTTTGGCAAGTTTCCATTCTGGGTGTTCCAAGCGTGTTTGATGGAATGATTTATTAGCTCTAATAGTGTCAGGTGACTCCTCAAAAATAGTTTAACATTTTTGAAGTTGCGTTGTCAGGAACGGGAGCAGCGGCTGGTAATCTCATAACTATAGGAGAAAACTCAGAAATGGAAATTTGAAGGTCATAATTAATTGGATCCATTGGCATTACAGATATTGAGCATGAAGTAAGTTTAGACAAGAAACGCTTCTCCAGTCCTTTGGCAATTGTTTCAATTGTGTCTATTGCTTCATGGGGAGTCAAAATAAGGGAATGTAAATTTTGTGATTGCGGAATCTTTTTCCGCGAGTGTAAACAAACAAAAAGAGCAGTTCGGTTGCCAGATTTGGACAGGAAATCAAAATGCCTAACATCATACTCGTGCTTCGCTCTGCAACTGTACGCTTAAAAGTAGCTGCAATGAACTCACAATCATGCCAGTTTTTCGGGCAATGGTCGTGGATAAGCTTTTTCCATGCCGCCTTTCTACGTCTGTAATCTCGGGAACAATCAGCATTCCACCAAACAGCTGAATTATTCTCCTTTCAGCTCCGTACCAAGATCTCAGACTTCTTACGGTAATTCTTAATCACCGTGCATAAGCGTTTTGATTTTTGTTCTTCATCCGTGTTAGTCACTGACTCAAGATTAGAGCGTAACGTTAACTGAAAAATATTATAGTTAATAAATGACTGCAACTGAGACGTTGCTGGAATTACAGGGCCATTAACACCAAAAGAAATCGGTATGTGGTCACTAGAGGTGCCACAATCAAGTGTCGACCAATTATTAACAAAACGGCTGGGAGAGGTAAAAGTTAAATCTAACACAGATTGAGTTTGCTTGCTTATGAAAGTGGCCGAACCCGAATTTCTACAGGAAAAGTTGTGTTACCCAATCCCAAAGACGCTTGCCGCAACTATCCGTCTTGTAGTCCCATGCCATATTATGCGAATTAAAATCACCAGCCAGAAGAATTGAGTTCGGACAATTAACTAATAGCAGATCTAGAGGTTTTGTGTCTTGTATACCGCTAGGGAAATAAGCATTCACTAAGGAAAGTGGACAGCGCCCTGGAATTTCAAAAAGTCTAGGGCCAATAAATTACAATCTAGAAAAGATAGCTGGAAAGAAATCTTAGCCCTGTGACAGAATTTTTTAGAGACAAATATAATTAAACCTCCTCCTTTTGATGGGCGATCTTGTCGTAATGAATTATGGTTTTGTAAATAGAAATTCTTATCGGCTGTTAGCCAAGTTTCTTGCAAAATAATTATATGTGAATTATACTGAGAAAAAATGTGAAATAAATCGGTTGAAGCTGTTAGAACTGAACGACAGTTCCACTGGATAACATTTAGGGCCCCTATGATTGCGAAATCTGAGCAGCCGCAACTGCCTGCCCCAAAATATTCTCTTTTGGCTTTGATGCATGCTGATGTTTCTTTGATTTTGGTTGGGACCGCGGAGAAGAATGGTTGGACATAGGAGACCCACGCCGTTTTAGAATTCTTACATCTGATTCCACCATCTCTGCGTCATTAATGTCTCCATCCTCATCTGGAGTAGTCCTGTGAGCCGAAGCAACAGTAGTGCTTTCAAGCAGTTGAGACCTTTCCGAAGGCACGTTTTATATGACAGGGGCTGTTCCTGATTGCAGGGCTTGCGTTAGTTGAACTTCCATAACGTTAGGAAAATACTCTGTGACAGTAGCAACTATTCGGTCGACTATTTTAGTGATTGAGGCTTCCACTGCAGTCATTATCGCCTTTGAGATTGATGCATCCAGAGGCACACCTGATTGGGCTGACACACCTGCATAACCATGCAATCGCACTTTAACTTCTGTTACAGCGTCACGACGCGAACAGCGTTTTCTGTCCATTACTTCCAGAATTTCAAGCTCCTCTTTTCGAGATGAACACTCCAAGGAGTTTGCAGCATGGACTCCACCGCAAAGGCAGCATGTGTCGTTTTGTTGTGGACATGATGACGAATGATGACCATCGCCACATTTGCAACACCGCACGGAGGACTTACAACAACGAGCACTGTCACCATATCGCCAGCAATTAGTTCACTGCAATGGCTTAGATTCAAGAGAATCCACACGAAAGATCAATGGCCATGCTTTTATCTCTGACGGGCGTGAAGTTCCCGCAAATGTGGCAATCACTGACTCTGTTGGTACCCGCGTATTATTAACCTCCCGGCTTCAACGATACACCGCTACCACACCAGCCGCCGAAAGAAGATCGAGAGTCTCAGCTGGAGTTAAAGAACACTGCTCCTGGGACCAATCCTTTTGTTCATTCAAGATGACAAGGGATAAAGCTGCTTACCTGAAGCGATCCAAATGAATTGTATTTAAGTAGATCCGTAACGCAATTGAGGTCTGGAGATCGGCGCACTATTCATCCACGTCCAAACTCCCTCACTTCTGTGATCGAGTCATACAGGAATGCCTGGAGAGCAGCTCGAATAATTCCAAGATTAGTCATTTTGATAAATCCGCCATCCTTGGGTACCAGCGCTACAGGAATGTTTGGAATGCCAGATCGTTGGAGCGCTTCAAGCGGTAGATCATGAGATACAATGAAAGCCAACCAGGGGGAGCTCCCCTGGCCGTGAGACTGTGTAGACATCACTTTACAGCTACAATCTATCTGCGAGCGTTATCAACACGGTAAAAGGCGCAAATGTGCCGGGGAAAAGAGAAAAAGAGGACCAGCCGCCCAATACTTAGCCGATTCACGCTTAGACTGGCAAGTGGGATACCGGGACGACGGCTTCATCTTCTAAATGATGATTCTGGTGCTGCGTAGAGTGTACTTCATCTTCATCTGAGCGTAATCATCATCGGTCATCGTGTCATGCGAAGAAGACGAAGTGTTGATGAGCTGTGGCTAGTCGGTAGCTGCTGCTTCGGCCTATCTGAAATACAAAAGTTAATTTGCTGGTGCGTCCTTCTGCCTCACAATATTCGTCTAATACTTCCAATGCTTCACTTCGTATTGTAAACGGCTGTTCCTTTCCTAGGTTGTTGAACGTTACTTTAGTCTTCTGCATTTTATATTTAGGAGGGAAACCGTCGAGGCCGGAGCCGCATCGCTCTTTGCTGCTCCACCATCCCAGAGGAAAATGGCAGGCGACGGCATTCCAAGCCAATTACGCTGCACTGTTGACTAGAATGCCTCGATGGCCAGGGAGGCGCGAGCATCAACACACCCTATTGTTGACAGGCAGAAGTGCCCCCCCCCCCTCTCGGTTAAAAAAGAAACGAAAATACCATTGTTGCTCCACTTAGAAGATGTAGTTCTGATAGAAAAATAGCAGACGACCCCCCAATTCTTTGCCAGGGGAAACACGCGCCAGTGTTTGCCTTGCGAAGGCTGAGCCGTCCGCGGACAAGGCGGAGCCATTGACATCGGGTCACGTGGTGCTCGTTCTTTCGCGGATTCCAGTGATTCCATCGTATGAATATGTCTTTATTGAGGTTTTCTCCTTCAAGCGTTACCGTGAAGTGCTCCCATTGTAAGTCCCTGAATGCTTCCTCTCAGCAAGCTGTGAATAGCACTGGGAAGTAAAACCAATCCGCCTTTTTCGCGAAGCTGCTCTGCGTATGAGGACCTCTCTCCTGGTTGAAAACGAGCCACCAGTCTCAGCTGCGCATGAGCAGTTCTTGGACTCCGCGATCGACGCAGCCGGAACTGATCTTGGGTCCATTCACAGTTCATATTCGTGACAGTCGTATGTGACAGTAGCCGTAGCTGTCAAGTGCACACTTGGCCATTTCGCCGGCGGCTTCATCTCCTAAGCTAGTTTTGAAACAGTAGCTGACAAATTTTCAACCACTTCCCAAAGGGCACCACACCTTGTGAAAAAATCGGATTGCTGGGCTAGTTGGTGCATTTCACAGAAATGGAAAGATTCCACAGCGCTAAAAAACTCACAAATAGACACACACAGTGCAACGAGCAGCTAGTCTGGCAACGGTGGCTAGACATCCATCCATCTTCAGCCAAGCCAATTTACCAGCCTAGCAGTCGCCAGGTCACAGTTGTGGGAACAACACGTGCGTCTCCATGGATCTGCTCTGCCCGAGCATGACCGTTGTAACGGTTACATGGCGTCAGAAGCTACAGCGGCAGGGTGCTTCTACCGATAAAGTGTCAATGAAAGGAGGCCGTCGTAGAGTTCTTTCTCGTGAGATAGCAGCACGCTTTGCCCGGGCTAGTCGCAAGTGAACAATTCTGACTTATTTCGAGAAATGCGGCCATGTCAGGGAAAGACGTCGCGGGAGTCGCCGCCACTTCGGGACCGGATGCTCAAGGACTACCTACAACTCCTCAGTGGTCTCGGTTCTTTCGTGGACCCGTACAGGATTGTTCTCAAGGATGACGCCCGTGCCGTCATCTAGCCGCCACGCAGGGTGCCACACCTGTTGAAGCAACATCGGAAAGAAGAACTGCAGAGAATGTCTGTACCTGGTATCATCGCAAAAGTGGACTAGCCAACTGAATGGGTGAACCCACTTGTCTTAGTTCGCGAAAAGAATGGCCGTTTCACGATTTGCATGGGCCCTCGCAACATTAATCAGTGCCTCAAGTTTGAGTATTTTCACATGCAGAAGCGCGAAGAGATCGAGGCGGAACTGGCATGTGCAGAGGTGTTCTCAAGGTTAGATGCAAATTTGGGGTTCTACTAGATCCCGCTATATGAGGCCAGTTCTCGCATCTGCACATTCAGCACGCCCTTCGGGCGGTACCGATTCCTCCACATGCCATTTCGTTTGGCGTCAGCTTCCGAGGTATACCAAAACGTTGTCTCAGGTTTTTGAAGACTTTAAAAGTGTTAGAGTTTATGTGGATGATGTGCTTATTTGGGAATCAAACGAGAAGGAGCATGAGCAGCGGCTTCGAGAAGCTCTAAATGCAGCAACAAGGCACGGTATCACATTGAATTCCGACATGACCTCCTGTGTGACAAGATCAGTACAAGAGGCATAGAACCTTCTTCAAATCTTATCAATAGGGTCTTGCAGGTGCCAAAACCCACCTCCAAGCAAGATCTCCAGCGAATTCTCGGCCTAGTCACTTACTTTGGTAAATATCTCCCTCATTTTTCCGAGACTACATTGCTTCGCCAGCTCCTGAAAGACGACCACAGCTTCGTGTGGAGACCTGAACACGCAAAGGAATTCAACAGCATCAAGACTGCTCTCATAAATGCCCCTGTCCTCGCAATCTGTGACCCTAGCAACGAGACAAAAGTCTCAGCAGATTCTTACAGGTATGGACATAGCGCTGTATTGTTCCAATATCATGGATCTGAGTTGCGACCGGTTGCTTATAGTTCAAGGCGTTTAACAGATTGTGCCACCAGGTACTCACAAATTGAGAAGGAAGATCTGGGAACTGTCTATGGCTGGGTAAAGTTTCATGATTTTTATTACGGTAGAAAAAGAACCGATCAGACTGATCACCAACCTTTGATTATGACACCAAGGAAATCTTTAAGTGATACGCCACCAAGATTACAACGCCTCTTTCTCAGGCTTATGAAATGACTACGAATTGTGTTATGTTCTTGGCAAACTTTGTTTTGGCAGACACCCTCTCTCGAGCCCCGGGTGTCCAGGATGAGAACATTCCATCTGATGACCACGATGTCGAAGTTCATGCCATCTCTGTCTGCTCCAGCTTGATGAGTGAAAAAATAAGTAAGAAACTGGTTGAAGATACCATAAAAATACCATAAGTTATCTCCAAAGTTATGAAAGCTCTCATGTACCATCAGCCTTTTATTGGGCAGTTCAAGCCTTTTGCCCCGGAACTGTCAGTGATAGGTGGCATATTTTTTAAAGGCAGCAAAGTTGTCATACCTCAAACTCTCCGAGCAGAAATGTTAAACAGGCTACATGCAGGACATCTAGGTGTAAATAAATGTAAAACTATATTCTTTATGTGCTGGCCAGGAATGTCAGAAGACATTAGGAAGATGATTGAGCGCTCTGAGGCATGCAAGGTTCATTCGGATGCCCAACCAGAAGAGCCTCTGCTATGCGACCACCTCCAGATACACCATAGACGAGAGTGGGTGTGGACTCATGTGAGTTTGCTGGCAAAACCTATGTCGTTGTTTATGACGCCTATTCAAACTATCCTGAAGTTGTGGAGCTCAAGAGTACTGCAGCTCACTCCGTCATTGCCAAGCTTTCCAGTATCTTCTCCATACGTGGCATACCATTCGAGGTTCTGACCGACAATGGACCGTAATTTTCTTCTAATAAATTTGCTTCCTTTGCGGCTAGTTATGACTTCAGACACATCTCTTCAAGCCCGTATTTCCCACGTTCAAATGGGCTTGCTGAGAAAGGTGTGCAGATGATTAAGCAAATAATGAAAACAAAAGACTGGATATGCTGGTGAAGACCTCTACAGAGAACTG
The DNA here is from genome assembly GCF_055883805.1 of Amblyomma maculatum. Taxonomy (NCBI): domain Eukaryota; kingdom Metazoa; phylum Arthropoda; class Arachnida; order Ixodida; family Ixodidae; genus Amblyomma; species Amblyomma maculatum. Next base: position 25,081,859 of record NC_139346.1, read on the forward strand.
CTAAGCTACAGGACATTACCGTCACACTGCGGACGAACGCCAAGTGAAGTGCTGATGGGGCGTCCACTACGCTGTGGACTGCCAGACTACACCACATGTCCAGGTAGCCCTGTGTCACGAAATTGTGCTTGCCCTGTTTCTTTTTTTGTGTGTGCGGCAGCGAGGATGACGCGACCACCCTGTCTGGAATGGGGCATTCACTGCGTCCCCTTTTCTTCTCGGCCTTGAACCCTTTAGTTTGGTAGTGACGAAAGGGCCCCTGAGGGGGTGGGGGGAGGAAAACTCACTACCGGCCGCCCCGTCGCGAACGCGGACCGCGGCGACTGTAGGGCTAGCCACATGTTCGGCGAAATCGGCGAGGCTTTTGTCCCGGCCGCTTCTTGTCTTTTTGTTTATGGAGGGGCTTCTTGGAGGCGTTGAGCGGGCGCATTTCTCGCTTACTAGCCTCATGGCTCGCGTTGCAGGTGGTTTGCTTCGAGGAGGCGGCAGGGTATTGAAGAATTGGTGCGTGTGGTCGGGTGCGTGAGGTCAGCAGGGTGTGCGAGGGCAAGCCAGGGACGGCCAGCGAGTTTAGGCGGGTGTCTGTCGTGGTGAGTGCGGTGACGGCGGCCCCGAAGACGCGTGGCCCCAGACCGCCCGAGTCCACGACATCACTTCGGCTCCGCGGCGAGCATCCTCGGCCCATTGTTTGCTGCGACCGGACCTTACCAGACCACCGCAGCTAAGCCACCAGTTCCCGCCACTCACTCGAACTCTTTTCTGTATCTCTCTCGCTCTTTTTGTCTCATTTGCTTTGATATTGTAGTCATTCCCACGTGAAAAGTTGTATTGTCATCTCTGTGTTTTTGGCCAACTTATGTAAATAGTTGTTGCCTGCTTCGTCCTTCTTTCCTATGCTTATATCCCGTGATTGTTATCTTGTATTGTGCATTGTAACTGTTATCTTTATTTTGTTCTCTTTCTGTGTATATAAGTAAATTTTCTTTTAACCGAACTTGAGTACGTTGAAGCCTCCGGCCAACGACCAAATAGGTGTCGCCCCTATCGCCGGTCAGCGTCCGAATCTAATTTCGCACGCAGGGGGGAGGAGTTGGTCTCTCCACCCCTTCCAACGTAAGGAAAGTGCAACGGTGGGCAGGTTGGCCCGAATAATTATAAATTTGGCGTCGGTCAACCGACCAGCCACCCACAAATATCTTGACAAACTGGCGTCCGCGGACAGGACTTGGTGACCACGATTGGTCTTGGCCGTGAGGCATAGCGTTGAAGTAAGAGTGCGCGCGCTGTCGGAATTGTGAGCCAGGCAGCATGGCTGACTTGGAAAAAATAATCAATCTCGGGAAGCAGCTCGGATTCGAGGGAGCGACCCTCAATCTCGGGAAGCAGCTCGGATTCGAGGGAGCGACCCTTCAGGAGTTCCTTCGTGATGAACGCCCCGGGTATCGCGAGAGCATGAAGGAAGAGCAGCGCCTTCGCGATGAGGAGGAGAGGGACAGGGCGCGTTCCGCTCGTCGGATACTCGAGATGAACACAGAACTGGTACTTCTCTGAGTGAGGAGTGAGAAGTGAGGGTAGCGGGAGCGCTGGCCCAGAGTCCACTTCAATCGAAATGGAAGCGACCGCTCTTTTCACAGGGGTCAGTCTCCATTGATTGTTGGCGCCGTTCAATGATACAACAGATGACTTAGACGCCTACCTGACCCGATTTGAGCGAATCGCTGAGGCGCAGAAGTGGCCGCGGGACCAATAGGCGACAGCTCTAAATACCTGCCTCACAGGAGAAGCGTTAAGCGTTTTTGGCCGCATGCCTGCATCGGACGCGGGTGACTATGAGAAAGTCAAGCAGGCTCCCTGCAGCGGTTTCACTTGGCAGAGGAAGGATTTAGGCCGAAGTTCAGGACAGAAGGTCCCCACGAACACGAACCCCCTCGCACTTTTTCTCCCGATTGGAGAATTATTGGGAGAGGTGGGTGCAGCTTTCCTCGACTGAGAGGAACTACGAGGGCATCAAGGCCCTGCTTTTGACAGAGCAGTTTCTTGGTAACTGCACGCCTGCGATGACTACTGTTCTGAAAGAGAAAACGGCAGGCGATACCAGGGAACTGCTCCAAAGGGCGGATAGTTACGTCACCGCCAGGAGAGCCACCTACTTCGGCAGGTGCGACTGGAGAGTGACGCGCGACACGTGGAGAAAGCTCCCGATACGGGCCGCAAGGGCGACCAGGGAAAGCCGTCACCAGCGACCATGTCACCCGCACTGCGCTGCTACCCTTGCGCACGACCTGGGCATGTCGAGGCGAATTGTGGGGAGAATCGAAGACACCCCAAGCAGGGAAACCGATAGCGCCTGGCAGAGGAAGACGTGTCGGCCTGCATACAAAAGGGCTATTTAGAGCTGGAAGATGGGCAGTTCGTGCCAGTGGTGATTGGCAGCTCAGCCCAAGCTCCCGGAGTCCTATCAGTCGTCGAGGGCCTCATCGTGGGACAAAAGATCAAGGCCTTGCGAGAGACGGGTTGTAATATCGTTATTGTCAACCGAGACCTTGTCGCCGCGTCCCAACTTACGGGCAGACACTTGCCCATTTACCTCGTGGACCGATCAGTCAAAACACTACTCGAGGACACAGAGATTCAGGTGGACACAGCCTACTGTGCAGCGGTGGCGTAGTGGCAGAACATCCGCCTCGCATGCAAGAGGACCGGGGCTCAAATCCCGGTGCCGCGCAATTCTCCACCGGATAAAAAAAAAATCCGCGTGTCGATGGAATTGCATACACAGGTTTGGGGTGCGACCTGATGCCGGTGAACACCTCCGGCAACGCACTCCCTCACCGGAACAGGAGTTGTCTACCCTGGTGCGGTAATTGGCCGCAACCTCCTATGATAAGCTCCATAAAACCCCGGCCCTCAGTCACCAGCGGCTGCGGAACAACTGACCACGGCGGCGGTCAGACCTGTGATGCAGCAGGGGGTGCTAAGAAAGCCTGGCTCCGCTGGACAGGCCGCCATTGGAAACTGAACCTGGCAACGTTTAACGCTAGAACCCTAGCTAGTGAAGCTAGTGAAGCTAGTTTAGCAGTGCTGTTAGAGGAACTAGAGGGCATGAAATGGGATGTCATAGGGCTTAGTGAGGTTAGGAGGCCGAATGAGGCATATACTGTACTGAAGAATGGGCATGTACTGTGTTATCGAGGTTTACCAGAGAGGCGACAACTAGGAGTAGGTTTCCTTGTCAATAAGTATATAGCGGCTAATATAGATGAATTCTATAGTATTAATGAGAGGGTTGCAGGCATCATAATTAGGCTTAATAAGCGGTATAAACTGAAGGTTGTACAGGCCTATGCACCTACATGTAGTTATGATGACCAGGCAGTTGTGAAAGCTTCTATGAAGATGTAGAATCGGCAATGCGAAAAGTAAAGACGCAGTATACTGTACTAATGGGCGACTTCAATGCCAAGGTAGGGAAAAAATAGGCAGGAGACAAGGCAGTAGGTGACTATGGCATTGGTTCTAGGAATAGCAGGGGGGAGTTACTAGTTGAGCTTGCAGAGCGCAAGAATCACGAATACCTTCTTTAGCAAACGGAAGACCCGGAAATGGACATGGAAAAGTCCTAACGGAGAGACTAAAAATGAAATCGACTTCATAATGTGTTCAACCCCCGCCATTGTGCAGGATGTAGAGGTAATCGGGAAAGTGCGATGCAGTGACCACAGGATGGTGAGGTCCCGAATTAGCCTAAATCTGAAGAAGGAACGCAGCAGATTAGTAAGAAAGAAACCCATCAACGAATTAGCGGTGAGGGGAAGGGCAGAAGAGTTCAGGATCTCGCTACAGAATAGGTATTCAGCTCTAACTGAGGATGGCGACATTACCCTAGAGGCAAGGAACAATAATTTCAGAGATATCATTACTGAGTGCGCGGTAGAAGTAGGCGGTAGGATAGTTAGAGAGGATACCGGTAAGCTGTCTAAGGAGACGAAAAATTTGGTTAAGAAACGCCAGAGAATAAAAGCTTCCAATCCAACAGACCGGATCGAATTGGCCGAGATATCAAAGCTAATCAATAAGCGCAAGGTGGGCGATAAAAGGAAGCACAACATGGAGAAAATTGAGCATGCTGTAAAGAACGGGGGAAGCCTTAAAGCGGTAAAGAAGAAATTGGGCATAGGCAAAAACCAGATGTATGCGATAAGGGACAAGGCGGGCAACGTCATCACTAATAATGGACAAGATAGTCAAAGTAGCCGAGGAGTTCTATACAGATCTCTACAGTAGCCAAAGTAGTCAGGACCGTAATGAGATTGGCGGTAGGGAAAAACAGTCAGACGTTCCACCAGTGACGAAGGACGAGGTCAAGAAAGCACTAGAAACTATGAAAAGGGGGAAATCAGCTGGAGAGGATCAGATAACTACTGATTTGCTGAAGGACGGGGGGGATATGGTGCTAGAAAAACTGGCCACCCTGTATACGCAGTGCCTGGTGTCATCGACGGTACCGGAACCATGGAAGAATGCAAACATTATCCTCATTCACAAGAAAGGGGACTCTAAGGACCTTAAAAATTACAGACCAATCAGCTTACTGTCTGTTACGTATAAGGTATTTACTAATGTAATCGCTAATAGAATCAGGGCAACCTTAGACTGCAATCAAGCAAAGGATCAAGCACGGTTTCGGAAACGGTACTCCACTATCGATCATATCCAACCATCAATCAGGTGATAGAAAAATGCTCGGAATATAACCAGCCCTTATACATTGCATTCATTGATCACGAAAAAGCATTTGACTCAGTTGAAACCTCGGCGGTGATGCAGGCATTGCGAAATCAGGGGGTAGACGAGCCGTACGTGAAAACGCTGGAAGATATATATAGTGGCTGCACAGCAACCATAGTTCTGCATAAAGAAAGTAACAAAATTCCGATAAAGAAAGGTGTTAGGCAAGGAGACACAATCTCCCCAGTACTATTCACAGCTTGTTTAGAGGAAGTATTCAGAGACTTGGAATGGGAGCAGTTAGGGATAAGGGTAGGTGGAGAATACCTCAGTAATCTGCGATTTGCTGATGACATTGCCTTGCTAAGGAACTCGGGGGATGAACTGCAAATAATTATTGATGACCTAGACAGGAAAAGTAGAAAGGTAGGCTTGAAAATCAATATGCAGAAGACTAAGGTAATGTTCAACAGCCTCGGGAAGGAACAGCAGTTTACATTAGGTAGCGAAATACTGGAAGTAGCAGGCGAATATGTGTACTTAGGACAGGTAGTAACCGCAGATCCGGACCACGAAAAGGAAATAACAAGAAGAATACGATTGGGATGGAGCGCATTTGGCAAGCACTCGCAGATTATGACTAGCAGCTTACCGGTATCGCTCAAGAGGAAAGTATACAACAGTTGCATCTTGCCTGTACTCACCTATGGGGCTGAAACGTGGAGGCTAACCAAGAGAGTTCTACTTAAGTTGAGGACAACCCAGAGGGCTATGGAACGAAAAATGGTAGGGGTAACATTAAGAGATAGAAAGCGTGCAGAGTGGGTCAAAGAAATAACTCAAGTTACCGACATTCTAGTGGAAATTAAGAAGAAGAAATGGACATGGGCAGTACATGTAGTGCGAAGAGAGGATAACCGATGGTTGCTGAGGGTAACAAGCTGGATTCCAACGGAAGGAAAGCGTAGCAGGGGGCGGCAGAAAGTTAGGTGGGCGGATGAGATTAAGAAGTTCGCAGGGGTCGAGTGGATGCAGCTAGCACAGAACCGGGTTAAGTGGAGAAATATGGGAGAGGCCTTCGCCCTGCAGTGGGTATAATCAGGCTGATGATGATGATGATGATGATGATGATGATGACCCTACTACATGGGAGAGGTGCTGGCCGCATGCATGGGGTCTCCACTGTATGATCTCATCGTCGAGAATATCGATGGCGCAAGGCATCCTTGCGAGCCAGACGTTTCTTGGAAGGGAAGCACCTTGAGCATCGAAGGGGCTGGGATGTGTACATCGGATCCAGTGCATGAGCAGCCAAGCGCCCCGCAGGAGCCCACGTCTGCGGCGGCCGTGACCACGGAACAACAGTACAAACAGCGATCGGAGACGTTCCGCAAGTTACGCGTACCAGCCGCTATTCCGGAACCAGCAAGAGAACCAGAACCACCGCCGTTGTTTTCGCCTGCAGAGGGGAGAGGCAACTATCAGAGGGGACTCTTATACATTTCTGCTAAAGGAGGGCTCGCTCTATCGCCAGTACACGTTAGAGGCGGGCCCATGTGCTTTATAGCTGATCGTACCCTTTCCGCATCGCGACAAAGTTCTCCACCATGCGGACTGATGGCAGGTCACGTGGTACGCAAAAAGACAACTGACCTAATTATAGCTGATGTCTTCTGGGCAAGCGTACACGGTGACATTAATCGTTTTGTTGCGTCCTGCGACATTTGCAAGAAGACAGTGTCATTTCCGGGTCGAGGTCAGTAAGGGAGGAGACGTGCTATAAAAAGCTGCGCTATCGCGACAAGGACAAGTGTGCGTCCAGCTTTTACTTCGTCCTTGTCTCGATAGCGCAGCTTTTTATTTCATTGACTAGCACAACCTGGAATATTCTAGAATCAGGGGCGGGAATTGTTCGAAGATACATCTCGGCGCATCTTGCGCGACATAGAAAATGGAAAAAAAAACGCATCTTGGCGACAATGAGCTCAAGTAAAAAAGAGAACACAAGTTCTTTTCTTGCTGTGCGCGCAAAGCGATAAGGCTGCACGGCAACGGCTGCCAGCAGCAACAGATAAAGATTGCAAGGGTTCGTGGGATTGCTATCTCCTTAAACAATATCGCATTGGCTGCCAGCAGCAACAAGTGTAAAGATTACAAGGGCTTGTGTTATTACTTTCCCCATAAAAAACATCGGCTCGCCTCGATGTTTCAAAATAAAGAGAGAAGATTGTACATAAACATTAGAAGTCAAGCTCCAAGGGCCTTCAGCGCGGGTAATACGTCTTGAAGCGTGCAGCGTGCACAATTTCTGGGTGCGCGCGGCGCGCAGGGATGCTGGCATGCCATCGCGAATGACCGCAACTCTGCGACTCGGCGAAATGCTTTGTATGGGCCGAAGTACCGCTGCAAGAGCTGTTCGCTCAGTTCGCGACGACGAATCGGCGCCAATATCCAGACTTGGTCTCCCTGGTTGCACTCAGAGTCACGTCGTCGCAAGTTGTAGCATCGGGGGTCGGTTCGTTGCTGGTCCTCAATGCACAGTCGGGCAAGTCCTCAGGCTTCCTCTCGATCGCGCTGAAGGTAGGCGGCTACATCGAGGTTGTCCTGTTCTGTGAGGTGCGGAATCATTGCATCGAGCGTGGTCGTGGGCTCCCTGTCATTCACAAATTGGAACGGGGTCGCCCTGGTAGTCTTCTGTACGGCAGTGTTGTAGGCAATCAAGACATTAATGCGTAGATCATGACAATCAGTTATTTAATCGTGTTTTTCTTTTTTTCTTGTTGCCTTGCTATGGGTGTGACGGTCATGTGCAGTTCCTTCTAATCCGTGATTGTTATCTTGTTTCTGTTTGCCTGGTGCTTTTTTATGGCTGAGATATGCTCTTCCTTTAAAACATCATGATTCAAAGTTTTTTGTTGCAATGTTGTATCTCTAATGTACACTGGAGCAAAAAGGTGTCTTTCGCAACAAACTCGGTTGCTAGCAGACGCCCTTTCTGTCCCTCTTTTTTTTCCTGCTTTTGTGTCCTTTGCGCCGTCGTGATTTATATCATGTAGCTTGGCGTCAGATTAGATCAAATAGGTGTCTTAATTAAGCCGTCAAACTCATGGTGCCTGAAATGGTACATGGAGTAAACTAGCAAAAACCCATGCTTGTAACAAGGAAGCATAATGTGCAGTTTAAATGCAATGTCAGTGAGAATTCTTTAGACGATGCAAACTGTTTCAGATAATAGTGAGTGACACTAAGACATAATATTGATAGGTTTGGTTTAGTTTACAGCGTTTAACATCCCAAAGCAACTCAGGCTAGGAGAGACGCCGTAGTGGACGACTTCGGAAAATTAGACTATCTGGGGCTCTTTACCGTTCACTGATATCGCAAAGCATACGGACGCCTATAATCTTTATTGGCGGACTCATATTGAAAATTTACATTGAAAACCTTATCAGAAATTTTGTTTTGGTGCGGAGAAAGTTGCCAAATATGACTAGAGAAATATAATTCGCAAGCACAGTGTGAAGTCCACATCTAATGTGATTGAAATGGAAACTGGAAATATTACATAAGACTTCAGCGTGTTTTATATTTTTACGTTGCGTTGACAATTCCGTGATCACAAAAGAACGTACAGGCGTAGCAGCACTGAAAGGAACTCAAACGCTCAACTTAAAGGCGGCTAGGAAACGTCAAGATAAAGCCACAAACGGTGACTAGCATAACCTGGAACATTGTAGAAACTCACGCGAGTGGCCAGAGTCTTCGACATACATCTCGGCGCGTCTAGCGTGGCAAAGAAAATGATAAAGCAACATCTCGGAACCCTGGAAACAATCACTCAAGTAAACAAATCCTACTGTCAGTATTTTCAGCCCAGAAAAAAGTTTTACGAATTAAAGAAGACTAGAAACCTTTCGTATGCAATGTTGTAGATAGAGTAAACAGCGTCGCAATGTGAATTATGTGGTGCACCTAGTCTCTCTAGGAAACCGAGGAAGACGCACCTTACCGCTTTGTAAGCAGGAGAGCGTGTGAGTTAACAGTGTAAATCCCCGAAAACATCACAAGGGGATTATAGCGCTGACGATGGCATGCCCGCCTCATGCATCGACGCCGAGGTGCAAGCGAAATCCATACGAATGCGCTGCGGTAAAGTATCTTGAGGTGTTCTTAGCGATGATCGACTGAATTTATCGCAGATGAACCCGTATACCAATATTTGTAAATGTTTCAGTATTGAACTTGAGACTTGCAGTACGACGTAATAAGCTTTTTCGACGGCAACGGAAGTGGCTACATAGTGTCGAATCGTGAAGATTACCAAACCAGGTCGAAGACGCTATCCCGAAGACTCAAACTGCGGCACTAGCCAATCACATAAGGTGGAAGTGCCTGATTTCTTCTAGACACCACCATAGTAGTGCATGTGCTACCTTCTCCATCAGCTTGACCGCATAGGATGTGAGTTATACAGGACGGCTTGAGGCAAGATCCGTCACCTCTTTGGCAGGCTTCACGTTGAAACGACAGAAGCCAACTTCCATAACGGATAAACATTGTCAGTCACCCAAACGTGATTGATGTAGGTTAGGAGAGCCTTCTTTTCATCAAGAGACAGACTTTACAGCATTTGGCTAGCGATGCCATCGCTTTTACAAGGTGCTGAACACCGCGGCGTGGGCAACTCAGAGCTGTTTGCAGTTCTCTAGGTGTAAATGACACGAAGCAGGTGGAGGCCCGGGGTCACTCCTAGAATTTACCCATCGGCAAATTCTTCTGACAAGTACGCAAAGCTCATTAAAAGGCGTCCAAGGGCGCGATGCACCAATAAGACTCCTAATGACACCGAATTCCCGTCATCGATGAAAATACACTAATGCCTGCACAGAAAGAAGAAAATCGCGGTCTGCCGCCACATTACAGAATTCAGCTTCTTGAAGGCCGTCTTCAGGGCTCTGTAATCTTTCCTCATCAGTTATCGCTCCGTCCTACTGTGAGTTTCAGATCCATGTCTGAGCATCTTGGCTGGGAATCGGCTGTTATGTTTCTAGAGAGAAAAAGGTCGCATAATACCCTCTCCAGCATAGGACATTTAGCCCAGACACCCAATCTTGCATTAATTGACTACCTAGGAAGCGTTCACTGTTGTGCTGAAAAATGAAAAATATACGCGTTCTAAAAAGGGGTGTACTGCTGAAAGCATAACGTATGGCACCACCTGTGGGCGCGGACTGGATCTAATTGCTGCATTGGCGTACATTGGCCCATAAAGTCTGAGGTCTCACTTTACGGCGGGGTACATTGGACTACAAAAAATTCCGTGGGAGGCATGACCATTTCGTGTCAGGCAAAAATACTAAAATAGTGCAGCGGTGGCGTAGCGTTAGAACATCCGCCTCGCATGCAAGAGGACCGGGGTTCAAATCCCGGTGCCGCGCAATTCTTCACCGGATGAAAAAAAAAAAAAAAAAACTCCGCGTGTTGATGGAATTGCATACACAGGTTTGGGGTGCGACCTGATGCCGGTGAACACCTCCAGCAACGCACTCCCTCACCAGAACAGGAGTTGGCCACCCTGGTGCAGTAATTGGCCGCAACCCTATGATAAGCTTCATAAAACCCCGGCCCTCAGTCACCAGCGGCTGCGGAACAGCTGACCACGGCGGCGGTCAGACCTGTGACGCAGCAGGGGGTGCTAAGAAAGCCTGGCTCCGCTGGACAGGCCAAAATTGGAAACTGACCCTGGCAACGTTTAATGCTAGAACCCTAACTAGTGAAGGTCATGAAATGGGATGTCATAGGGCTTAGTGAGGTTAGGAGGCCGAATGAGGCATATACTGTACTGAAGGATGGGCATGTACTGTGTTATCGAGGCTTACCAGAGAGGCGACAACTAGGAGTAGGTTTCCTTGCCAATAAGTATATAGCGGGTAATATAGATGAATTCTATAGTATTAATGAGAGGGTTGCAGGCTTAATAAGCGGTATAAACTGAAGGTTGTACAGGCCTATGCACCCACATGTAGTTATGATGAGCAGGCAGTTGAAAGCTTCTATGAAGATGTAGAATCGGCAATGCGAAAAGTAAAGACGCAGTATACTGTACTAATGGGCGATTTCAATTCCAAGGTAGGGAAAAAGCAGGCAGGAGACAAGGCAGTAGGTGACTATGGCATTGGTTCTAGGAATAGCAGGGGGGAGTTACTAGTTGAGTTTGCAGAGCGCAATAACTTACGAATCATGAATACCTTCTTCAGCAAACGGAAGAACCGGAAATGGACATGGAAAAGTCCTAACGGAGAGACTAAAAATGAAATCGACTTTATAATGTGTTCAACCCACGCCATTATGCAAGCTGTAGAGGTAATCGGGAAAGTGCGATGCAGTGACCACAGGATGGTGAGGTCCCGAATTAGCCTAAATCTGAAGAAGGAACGCAGCAGATTAGTAAGAAAGAAACCCATCAACGAATTAGCGGTGAGGGGGAGGGCAGAAGAGTTCAGGATCTCGCTACAGAATAGGTATTCAGCTCTAACTGAGGATGGCGACATTACCCTAGAGGCAAGGAACAATAATTTCAGAGATATCATTACTGAGTGCGCGGTAGAAGTAGGCGGTAGGATAGTTAGAGAGGATACCGGTAAGCTGTCTAAGGAGACGAAAAATTTGGTTAAGAAACGCCAGAGAATAAAAGCTTCCAATCCAACAGACCGGATCGAATTGGCCGAGATATCAAAGCTAATCAATAAGCGCAAGGTGGGCGATAAAAGGAAGCACAACATGGAGAAAATTGAGCATGCTGTAAAGAACGGGGGAAGCCTTAAAGCGGTAAAGAAGAAATTGGGCATAGGCAAAAACCAGATGTATGCGATAAGGGACAAGGCGGGCAACGTCATCACTAATAATGGACAAGATAGTCAAAGTAGCCGAGGAGTTCTATACAGATCTCTACAGTAGCCAAAGTAGTCAGGACCGTAATGAGATTGGCGGTAGGGAAAAACAGTCAGACGTTCCACCAGTGACGAAGGACGAGGTCAAGAAAGCACTAGAAACTATGAAAAGGGGGAAATCAGCTGGAGAGGATCAGATAACTACTGATTTGCTGAAGGACGGGGGGGATATGGTGCTAGAAAAACTGGCTACCCTGTATACGCAGTGCCTGGTGTCATCGACGGTACCGGAACCATGGAAGAATGCAAACATTATCCTCATTCACAAGAAAGGGGACTCTAAGGACCTTAAAAATTACAGACCAATCAGCTTACTGTCTGTTACGTATAAGGTATTTACTAAGGTAATCGCTAATAGAATCAGGGCAACCTTAGACTGCAATCAAGCAAAGGATCAAGCAGGGTTTCGGAAACGGTACTCTACTATCGATCATATCCATACCATCAATCAGGTGATAGAAAAATGCTCGGAATATAACCAGCCCTTATACATAGTATTCATTGATTACGAAAAAGCATTTGACTCAGTAGAAACCTCGGCGGTGATGCAGGCATTGCGAAATCAGGGGGTAGACGAGCCGTACGTGAAAGTGCTGGAAGATATATATAGTGGCTGCACAGCAACCATAGTTCTGCATAAAGAAGGTAACAAAATTCCCACAAAGAAAGGTGTTAGACAAGGAGACACAATCTCCCCAGTACTATTCACAGCTTGTTTAGAGGAAGTATTCAGAGACTTGGAATAGGAGCAGTTAGGGATAAGGGTAGATGGAGAATACCTCAGTAATCTGCGATTTGCGGATGACATTGCCTTGCTAAGCGACTCGGGGGAAGAACTGCAAATAATGATTGATGACCTAGACAGGAAAAGTAGAAAGGTTCGCTTGAAAATCAATGTGCAGAAGACTAAGGTAATGTTCAGCAGCCTCGGGAAGGAACAGCAGTTTACATTAGGTAGCGAAATACTGGAAGTAGTAGGCGAATATGTCTACTCAGGACAGGTAGTAACCGCAGATCCGGACCACGAAAAGGAAATAACAAGAAGAATACGATTGGGATGGAGCGCATTTGGCAAGCACTCGCAGATAATGACTAGCAGCTTACCGGCATCGCTCAAGAGGAAAGTATACAACAGTTTCATCTTGCCTGTACTCACCTATGGGGCTGAAACGTGGAGGCTGACCAAGAGAGTTCTACTTAAGTTGAGGACAACCCAGAGGGCTATGGAACGAAAAATGGTAGGGGTAACATTAAGAGATAGAAAGCGTGCAAAGTGGGTCAGAGAAATAACTCAAGTTACCGACATTCTAGTGGAAATTAAGAAGAAGAAATGGACATGGGCAGGACATGTAGTGCGAAGAGAGGATAACCGATGGTCGCTGAGGGTAACAAACTGGATTCCAAGGGAAGGAAAGCGTAGCAGGGGGCGGCAGAAAGTTAGGTGGGCGGATGAGATTAAGAAGTTCGCAGGGGTCAAGTGGATGCAGCTAGCACAGAACCGGGTTAAGTGGAGAAATATGGGAGAGGCCTTCGCCCTGCAGTGGGTATAATCAGGCTGATGATGATGATGATGATGAAAAATACTAAAAAAAATAAAACTGAGATTATAGCTCGGAAGGAAAGCAGAAAGGCTCCCTAGTACTTTTTGCAGTGTTTGTTCTTGTGCTCGGGGCAATTATTAGTGACAACTAGGCCGCATCCACTTTATTGGGTGCAATAGTGTTCCTCTTGTGACACTTCTAACCGCAATGCGCAAAATGTGTGCCCTCATTGTGTGCAGCCGAGCCATCATGAGATACCTCGTGGACATGTACGCACCCGACCACTCCTTATATCCCAAGGACGTCCGCACGAGGGCTCTCATAAACCAGTTTCTCGATTACGACCTCGGCACTTTCTACCGGACTGTCACCGATTACTTTGTGAGTATATACATGAAAAAAAAAACAGCAGTAAACGTTCTATTAATTAAGCCGAACTATGTTTATTATCCTAAGCTTTGTCCTTTAAAGCCGTCTTCGACCAGATATCTTTTTGTGAAAGTAGTACGCACTTATAATATAAAGATAGGTCAATAAGGACAGCTGCAAAAGAACGACATCATAAACACGAGCTCGGCAATGTTCGTGTTTGTGGTGTCTTCTTCGGTCCTCTTTCTTGCTACGCTACCTTTTTATTCTAAGTATGTATCAAAAACTAGTCCAGCAACAAGTTTTGTGAAACTATATAGCAGTAAACACCTGTGCCACTTACATCCCCGTGCTTTTCTGCCAGCAAAAGAATAGTGGCATACACGTGTGCCCGCTTTTTTTTCCCTCTGCCATCTATCGAGTGCTGAAACAATCAGTACAGATTGTTTTCAATTTTTGTTAAATGGTATTGTTGGTGGTCTGTGTGTTTTGGCAAGTGCATTTCGGCTTGGAGCAAGTTGGAATGAAACTAACAGCGAAAAAAATAAATTTCTGAGCAGTTTCTCGCTTGTTAGTTCGTGAGTGCATATATTTACGTGCCCCTAAAACCGACCTTAATGATTCATGGGCGTAGCGTTTTATAGGCTGTGACTAAAGGTGCGTAGAACGGACACGGTAAATATATTTCTCAGCCACGTCGGACGGAGCTGACAGCTTCGTTTTGATGCTGTGGATGGATAGACCCAGTATTTTTATACCCGAGTACGTCAGTTTACAAAGTTCGACATATTCGACGTTTCAAGGGAGTCTCGCATAGGGATCAGGTGTCATGGATACGAGGACTTGTTAACGATCCACTATTGGTCCTAACAAGCAAAATCTAAGTTGGCAATTGCACAAGTGCTAGTCACGCTATGGCTAGCTCGAGCCATAGTTTTTCCTGTGCCTACACACTGCCGAAAATGAGGCGATTGGTGTCCGATGTGCGTATATCGAGGGTGACAATAAACTGGCTAAAACAGACGCTTGGGCAAGTTGTTAATCAGTTTAAAGGCAGCGCTCGTTTGTGTACTTCATACGGGCTCGTCATTTTTACGCTGTCTACCCTCAATGGACAATAAAATGTCCCAGCTTGGGCTGCTGTACGTACATGAATAACAGCGTGCCTCTTGGTTGAACACTGCTGGCACAAGTCGCTGGAAAGCAATGTTGAACTGCAAATGGGCTCCGGCTAATTTTCATGCAAGCTTATATGTTTCTGTTTTTTTTTTCACTGTGTAACGAAGTGCTGACTACATTCCACTTGTGTTGACTTCGGCTAAGCCGTTTGATTGACTCACGCTAACCTCGAACCTGCGGTGGTTTAAACCTCATGCGAGCACAGTTTTAGAAAAGGCCTTACATAAATACTTCAAGAACATCGCTGTTCGTGCGGAAACGGATCATTCGTACTTCCGGCTTTCCGGCTCTACGCATTGCAGAGCAGCGCACCATCGCCTCGACAAGGTCGCTGGTCTTCTCCGCTGTACGAACGTAGGTCTCCAGTAGATTTGGTTTGCCTTTTGCCATGACAGCGAGGTAGAATTTAAAGGAAGCTTTAATGGGAAACATCCTATTCCGTCTCTCTGCATCCAAAGAAAAAGAACTGGCATAGATCGGGTGTTCTGGACGGCGCGAGTTGCGGGTTGTTTCGGAGCTCGACCTTCGGAGGTCGGTACAGTATCAAAGACAGCGCAAATGCTGAGGATAGCTCGCCTACCTTACGAGCAGGTCGAGGTGGCGCCTTAGGGTGAAGCTGTCCGTGATTGCGTGTATACGTCTCGCCGCCACAGCTTGCATGCAACCTGTGCAGGCGATAGCGGTGCTCGCAGTACACAACTCTAAGTGAAGGAAATGATCTGTGTCATTGCTGGGATGCACTAGGAGTGGGCGAACCCTTTTTAGCACATCATCTGTATTATCATGTACTACATCACATTTATTTACTCGCGAAGGCTGAGCTTCATGTACCCGCAGCAAGCGTGATGCGGACATACGTTAGACGTGCCTCATCGACGTCCATTGTACCTTTATCGAGGGTCGAATATGTTCGTCGGATGTTTCCTTTGATAAGTCGTTTTTTATAAAATCGTTCTCAGGTTAGAGTTTGCTGTGCCACAGCAAAATCACAGCAAACAGTGTCACCTTCGGTAATGCAACGCTTAAAATAGGTGTGGAGCAAAAGTAAGAACAGAAAAGCTTATGGTCTGAAGATGGCGGATGTGATGTTCGTTCGCTTATATCCCTATACTCTGCAGAGCTCGGCAACACGACGCTTTAGGCGGCGGTACAAGCAGGTACAAAGGCAGGTCGGCACTAAGCTCTTGTGCGCGAGGTGCCAAGCTATATTCTGTGTCAAGTGGTTTAAACCATACCACCAGTGAATGTATTCCTAAGAGTTCATGAAACACGTCTTGGAAATTCTTTTACGCGTCAAGAGGACAGCGGTAAAAGTACGTATGCACCGCATATTAGGTGTCAGAAAGAGGCTCTGAAGTCAGTGGTGCTTATGCGTAGCACTTTTGTGCGGCGCCACTGTTCTACGTGGCTAGGAATAATAGCATTGGATTTATAGAGTTAGTATATCTATGCAATTCTGTCAACGTTTCTGCGTCCGACATAATAAAATTTCATGTCTTACCGAGTCATGTTCTGGCGAAATTCATTGCTTGTACAGGGGCACGTAATCTCTAAAAAGTGTTCGTTCGCTGCCGGAAACACAGGCGGGAGTGCTTTAGCGAGTCCGCGGCATCCGTTCCGCCCGTGTGTCACTACTGCAGCGACGGTTAGCGGTACACGAATTTGTGGGAAAATGCATTTATTTTTACGCGGTCTGCGAAACAGCTCAACGAGCAGCCTAGATGCGTATCGATCATGCGTGTTTTATCTGGTGGTTCGAATTCCAGCTGTATGGCTAGCGAGGCAACACAGATTACAGCTGCACATTCATGTTAGTACTCGATTTTGCCGAACTATAAAAATGTATAAAGAGCTTGGAAGTTAAATACGCTTTGTACGATGCTCCAAGTTGTTTTCAGTTTTTGTTTTTCTTTTATTCAGTTTCATTTCATATGACGGAGAAAGTTGAGATGAAAGTTGCTAAACCGCAGCTTGAGAGGCCCTCGATTCTTTTTAAATGTGTAACACGGAGAATCACACAGCACTAACATATTGGTACGGACTTGTTCTCAAACAGAGCACGGAGGAAGAAAGAAGGAAGAGGAAGAAGAAGTGTGCGCGCCCGTTCGACCTTTGTCTTGTGGCACTTGTGTCGTTCCCGCTGGCCGTGTGTACCTAGCGTACTGAACCGACTAGAATGTCTCGGTCGCGATGCTAGGGCTTAACAATATATAGTGACACTTCCACACACAGATATAAGACAGAGGTAATGGAACATCACATGTGTTAGTACCCCGCTAATAAAACGAAGCACGGGCCTGCGGAAAAAGTGCTTTCCTTTGATGCGGCGAACACCAATAGTGTCAGGCTGAACAAACGGGTGATCCACGCACACTCAAGTTATGTACACATGCGCATCCACTTGCAGGGCGCGCCGCGAAACGAAAGCTTGTTTGTTCCTGTGCTCCGTTCTATTTTGGGGGCACTAGTACACAGGTTACCTGTCCTCGAAAAACAACCAGTTGCAGCCCACTACAGCTACCCTGAAGCATCTGACCTCAAGAACGTCATAAAACCATACATATTTTTATACATTCATGACACTTTCATTACGAGCAAATTGTTCTCAAGCATTTGTTGGCTGTAGTTTGTCCTGTCTGTTTTAACCTCTCACGTTTCGTAGTGATAAATGGTAGCGTTTTGACGTTCATTAGCGATTTCAAGTTATGTAGAATTATGTTTATTTTTGTTAAAATAGAATGCGCGCAAGAGTCGATATGTGTAAATATCCAGAATTGTTTCACGCGACATCTCTAAAAAACGCGGCCACTATGTTCAATGTAGGAAGCAATGGCCATGATGCATAAAGCCCTTTTCTGCATGGTGAAAATATTAGGATTTTATTGAGTTTTCGTTCTTCTATACGCAAAAGCCATAATTAGCGTGCGATACAAACGATGCGTTATGTACTAGTGGAAGTAGAAAATATGTGTCTATTGTGATTTAACATATTGATTCTGGTGCTGAGCTTCTTCAGGACTAAATTTGTGTGGTTATCCCATTAAAAGGGTTGAGAAATTTACACCAAGAATTTGAAATGAATTCACATGTTTGACTAAACACTGGATCTTCCCGAGCAGCAGCCAAGACCTAAGGTGAATGAACTAATGTCTCAAGGCATGAAGTTTAATCTTCTGCCTGCCTCCTTACATTGTGTTACCTGGAGTCAATCTGTGGTTATCGTTGCTTGGGTGTCGATTTATGACTCGATAAAGTTATGCTTGCGTGACACATCACCAGTGCTTTTTTACATTTATTTATCATTCATTCGAATGCATTATTCGTGCAAACAAGCTGCAGAAGACGGGGTTGCAGCACATTTTTGTTACGTACCTTATGACACTACATAAACATTAATGTTATAATGTGCTTAACAATAATTTGTAATGTGATTTATTTCACTTTTTGTTGTGCCTCGAGGGGATGCAACGGCATCGTGATCAGCCGTGGCAACTTCGACTGCAGGCAAAAATTCTGCAGGATGCGGAGCCTCGTCTTGCCGCGTGGTCTGACAGAGTACACGCGTGATTTCAACAGAGCGCTGGCCCTGAAGGTTATAGCTTTGAGCAGTGAAATGCGAGCCACGGTGCCCCGTAGTGTATGACCTTGGCTGAGAAGCGGTAAATACTTGTGCATCTGCGCAACTCGTGGCAGTTTCTTTTGTTACAGCAATCCATATGCATACAATCGGTAGTTCACCAAGAATGGCTGCCTGTGCACCTTGGATTGGCGCGAAACAAATGTATGGAAAAACATCAACAATCTAGCACCAAGAGTTGCGCATTCGTGTATTGATTTATTCACTTCCACTCCAGACGTCATACCCCATTAGTTTTTGTCGTTTATGTAGCTTTATGTATTTCGCCACCTTTCAGCACCGTGCCCATTGAACATGGGACACCTTTGACACATACATTTTTTACCTATTGCAATTTTTTCAATGAACTTTCTAATGCGTTGGGCTATCAGTGTTAAGGAAGTACATTTTCAGTTTTGATTTGCAACTCTGATGCAAAGCGTTGCATTTTAGCGCGAGAGTTTGAAGTATAATGAGTACCTCTAATTATTTAGCGTGCAAACTCCATGATATCTGGACCGTCTTGCAAATCACCTAGATTAAATGTTTTCCTGAGCGTCACAGTAATTTTTTGAATATCAATAGTAGTATTGAGTCTAAGGATGACGTCAGATAGTCCTAGTTCATCTTTCACTCTCATTCTTGCACAACCATTTGATTCCTGCAGGCGAAGAAATGCCTCAGATTGTCATTGAGTTATTATTTCACCATGAATACTAAGAGAAAGCCGTCTTAAAGGGACAGAACACTGGAATTCAGGTCTCTATTTTTTTTCGCCGCAGTGGAAAGATTGATGTCTAAATTTTCGATATCATAACGGTTTTGTTATAAACGTTGTAAACAATTTTTACCCGGAATTTTTCGATGTAGTCCGATGCTGGAAACCATGATAAGCGACTGCGATGACGACTGGTGGTCGACAAAAAAGACGTACCGAAAAGAAATATAACTTTTACTCGCCAGACAGCAATCAGACAATTTTTTGCGCAGAGTAGCGTCCTTTTCAGTTTCCCACTCAATGCTGTTACAGCGCAATAACGCACGCCATCGTCGACGAAAGTTTTAATGGGCACTGTCATTGCTTCATTCACGAAATGGCAAACACTGTGGCGCCACATAGTGGCAAAACCTGAAAGCATACCTCTCGCGGTGCGAAAGTGGGGGTGATTTTTATTTAAGGATGCACTGGAAAGAGCGCAAAATATAATAAATTATGGCAAGCACTCCTCGAAGAAAAAAGAACAATGTGCAGTTACGAAAATCAGCAATATTTTGGCGACATGTATTCATGTGTGGGGGGGGGGGGGGGGGGGGCTACACAGAGATTACTGGGGTTTCTCCGCTAGATAGCGCCTCGGTTGTTTTTATGCGATTTTCAATGGCAAATTAAAATTGTAAAGCCCTTTTTCTTTGATAAGTGCTCGAAATGTACTAGAAGAGGCAAGATCTTTTTTTCTCCATCATAATCTCATGACATATTTTGGCCAGTGTTCTGTTCCTTTGAGTGGAAACTGTCCTCCACCAAGAAGCATCACTATCTATCAGGGATAAGTGCTAAATGTTTTCGCTATTTGAAGTTCTGGGCTATAACATCTATAGCCAGGGGAGGGGGGAGGAAGAGGGCTGGTGGGCTTTGTCGCGAGCGCTCATCGGTTTAAGAAAGACTCTTGACCATCGTTTAAACTTTCTGCTCTGAATTAACTAAAAGCCACTGTTGTTCGTCAGTTCGAGTTCCTCCCTGTGCGAAAAGGCAGCGAGCTCTCAGAAGTGGCCGCTGTTATGCAGGCGTTCGCAGCTGCGCTTGCAGTCTGCTGCCAGATCTGGGTACTTATTGCCGGTACCGCGTAAAATCTTAAAAAGCTCGTAGTTTACCTCTTATTCCGGCTGCGTCTGCAGTGCCACCTTTAAGTTATTGCAAAAAAAATGTCATTAGAAAAGCATTTCGATATTTTCAGACGTTTAGTCTACGGTATTAGGAAGTTCCCCGAAATAGCTTTTTTCATCACTTTGTGCAGAAGGTGTGTAAAGGCGTATTTATTTATCCCAAGCCAACTTGAGTTTTCAGTGCCGCTATTAGCAGCCGTTTGCGTTTCCTCTGACTAATAGTTTGTAAATATCGCCAGTTCGATTCGTGTGCATACTTTGTTTTAGTTGAAACATCTTCGTCTAAGTCACGAGTTTGTGAGGTAGCTTCGAGGGCGGGTCCTGGTCGATTTTGCCCTCTGCCTTTCTACGCGCCCAGGTTTGCGTGCGTAAACGATCTATTTTTAATTTTGGGTTAAACCGGTCATTTTTTCTGAAACAAGGGCATGCGGATAAGTAAGGGGACCATGCTGCGAAATAACCATCTGTATGCGTCCCAAATGTTTACTAATGTAAGCTAACATGTGACGGAGCACTAGCGCCGCCCGGCACAAAAATGTCCTTAATTTGTTGCTGCACATTATAATGTTAAGCGGTAAACTGCCGTTACAGTACGCGTATCTGCTGAAAGGTGAAGAAAAGTGCCCGAAAAAGGAGGCTGCCTTTCTTACAAGCCTGCGGTCTCTTGAGACAGTGCTCGACGGCAACGCAAAACGTTTCCTGGTCGGCCAGAAGATGACTCTGGCTGACATATCGCTCCTGGAGTCCCTCACCGTTCCCGAGGTAAGACGATCTGCTCAAACATTTCTAGGTGTCCGTCACTTGCAAAAGATGAGCAGGTAGTATTACTAGCAGCGGTCTCAGCACGAAGGTCTACCTGCGCATGCGGACTACGGTAGTCGTCTCGACTGTGAGGCTGCAGGAAGAGAGCGTTGCAGCCATAGCGTACACGAACGTTCTCACAATCTGATAATAGTGGCCTGGCAGGCACAGGTTTCAGCGCCCAGCAAGGTTTTAAAGTTTTGCCCTCACATCACCGTTCGTGCTGCAACAAAAGACGGGGGATCACTTACGTTAACTGTGCTACAGGAGGGCTATACTGCATCTCCCTCTCGTGTAGGGCTCGCATGTCTGTCTAAGCGTACACGAACGTACACGACTCTGCAAACTCGGTGACTGCACTACGACGCAGCCATCAAAACCACTTACTTTTGCGATGTAGCTCAGTAAACCGTATGTCCTCTTCACTAAAAAATCAATTAACAATATGCTTGTGCAGTTCCCGAGCCCCCTCTCCTGTATTGACATTGCTGTTGAGTGCGCTCGTGTAATTCTTTTTTTTTTTGCTAACGTTATCAGACGACATCGAAACTAACCCTGGTCCCGAAGACAACGCTGCTGTACTGGCTGCATTAGAGAAATTAACCGTTGGCCAGACACAATTGATTGCCGAGATACAGGGCTTGAAAACCCAGCTACAGACCTAAACAAAGGAATGACTGAACTAGAAACGCGCTATCAAAGACTTGAACTTTTAAGAACAGATGGATGTAATGCAAGCAAACGCAATAACCATGAATAATAAGATACACGAACTGGAAGCACACCTAGACGACGCAGAAAATAGATCTCGCTGGAATAATCTTATTTTCCATGGCATCGCCGACAAAAGCACTGAAGCATGGGCTGAGTCTGAAAAATTAGTTATTGATATCTGTCAAAATAATCTAGGTCTACGGCTAGAACCTACTGACAAAGAAAGAGCCCATCATCTTGGAAATCGCTCAGCTATTTTAACTCGTCCTGTAATCGTAGAATTCTTGTGGTACAGAACCGAAAACGCTCTTCTATCAAATGGCCGGAGATTGAAAAACACCGATTACAGTATTGGTGAAGACTTTTCCCGCCCCGTTCGACACGCACGGAAGAAACGGCTAACATTTGCCAAAGCACACTCTGACAACTACTCTTTACGTTGCAAAACAATGCATATCGGATAAAAAAGCTACATTTTAGACGCGTCGTCTGATACTGCTAAATAAGTCGCATAGCAGTTGCCTAGTCACCAACCATCAGCGAAACGTCGACCCACCACACCCCGCGATGTTATTTGGTTTTCCATAATATTCACTAACATCCGAAGCTTCCTTCCTAAACGTGAACTTGTATCAAACATCATCTAATCATCCAGGAACAACATACTCATATTAACAGAAACTTGGCTAAAAAGTGATGTAACGGATGCCGACGTCCTAACTGATTTGCCTGATTTAAATGTATATAGAAATGATCAGAAAGATTTGCGGGGGTGGGGGGGGGGGGGGTATCCTTGCTGCATTTTATAGGGATATATATCATGTTCAGTTATTGAAGCCACTTCTGACATCGAATCATTATGGCTCATTTGTTGCACTCCTCCCGTAACAGTACTGCTCGGCGTTTGATACAGACCTCCGCAGGTAACCCGGACTTCCCACGTCATCTCAATATAATACTATTCATAAACTTCTTTCTGCATATCGAAATGCTTACATCCTTCTTTTTTTATTTTTAACTACCCTGACATTGACTGGCAGATCCTAACTAGCTCCTCAATAACATACCATGCAGAAGCAAAGAACTTTATCAAAATGTGTCTAAATTTTAACTTTACCTAGTTAGTGTCACAGCCAATCCGTGTGACACGAGAACCAGCAAACACACTGGGCCTGATATTAACCGATAGCCCGGAAAAACTAACGTCTATCAGTTATCTTGCGGAAATCAGTGGTCACAAAGTCTTACATACTCTGTTTTAATTTCACTCTACTAAAGTACAGGTATCTGAAAAAACAATACGTCTATACGATAAAGGCAGCTATAGCTCAATATCTGAAAATGGTAACACCTTTTTTCCCGAATATGAATCCACATTTCACACTCGCTCAATTCATGAAAACTGGTTAATCTTCAAGAACAAAGTAAACAATCTCACTGATACGTTTGTCCCGATGATTACTTTTCACACTAACCGCAATAAATCCTGGTTTACCTGGCCCTTAAAACACCTATAAAAAAACAACTATTTTTTGCTCCGCCAAATGCATCGACACGCCTGCCGCATGGACGAAATGTTACGAAAACGAAAAATTATACTTACATTCCGTTAGTAATGCCAAACACTCATTTTATCACCACGACTTACAAAACCTACTAATAGGCAATCCAAATCAATTTTGGCAGGACTTAAATCCTGCACACTATTCCCGTATAACGTTAACTAATGACCTGCATGAACCTGTTGCTGATAACGACTGCGCAGATAATTTTAACCAGCATCTGCAGCTGGTAAGGACCTAATCAATTCAAAACTTTTGAAGAATGTGAATACTATTTGTGCAGCCTATTTATGTCCCCTTTTTTCACAATCACTCTCTTTAAGAATCATTTCAGCTGACTGGAAACAGGGCAAGGTCGTTCCAGTCTACAAATCGGGTAAAAGAGACTCACTTTTGAATTACCGCCCCATTCCCTTAACTAGCGTACCATGTAAAATAATGGAACACGTCATATACTCACAAATCGTCAATTTCCTTAATTCAATGAATTTTTCCATCCTTCACAACATGGATTT
Organism: Amblyomma maculatum; assembly: GCF_055883805.1. Classification (NCBI taxonomy): domain Eukaryota; kingdom Metazoa; phylum Arthropoda; class Arachnida; order Ixodida; family Ixodidae; genus Amblyomma; species Amblyomma maculatum. Next base: position 25,105,718 of record NC_139346.1, read on the forward strand.
CGCAAGGACCTCGCATGCGAAACCCAACTAGCACTCTTCCTTCATGGCTTACATGCTAATCTCGACCGTAACATGCAGCCCGACGTCATTTGTCTACATTTTGCAATGCCTTGACGTCATTGGTCCTAACCGGCGACTATTACTAAACTTTTCGCAGCTCTACCTACACCCTAATATTTTGAAAAGGATTGAAGAATTTCTAACTAATGTTTCACAGTCAGTCTATGTTAACGGCCACCTGTCTAAGTCTGTTCCAGTAACATCCGGCGTCCCGCAATGATCTGTCCTTGGTCCCCTTCTATTCTTAATATATATTAAAGACTTGCCATGCATGTTTCCTGCAATATTAGAATGTTCGCGGATGATTCTGTCATTTACCGTACCATTAACAATCGTGATGATAACACACCCTTCAGCCAGATTTGAATAGTGTAATAAACTGTGTAATAATTGGTTGATGTCCTTAATCCTACTAAATGCAAAATGATGTCTTTGTCTGGTCGTCGTACCTCTTATAGCTTTTATTACTGGGTTTCTCATACATCGATTGAGCTAACAGAATCGTACAAATACCCGGGAATCACCGTCTCTCCTAGTCTGTCATAGCACGCATATATTAGTAACATCATTGCAGCATCAAATAAAACACTAGCTTTTCTCACGCATCACCTCCGTCTTACCCCACCTCAGATAAAGCTGCTCGCATGCAAATCACTGGTAAGACCGAAATTAGAATATGCATCTGCCATCAGGAACCCACATCAAGCATATCTATAATCACTGCATTGGAATCTGTTCAAAACTGTCCTGCCCGGTTCATTCACTCCTCGTACTCTTACGACACCAATGCTTCAACTTTGAGAGCGCAATCCGGATTGCCTCTCCTCTCATTTCGTCGCCGCATTGCTAGCCTCGCTCTTTTTAACAAGTTTTTTAAATCTTCTCTGAATCAAGCACCGTACATCACAACCGCAGCACACATATCTCACCGCAGTCACCCAGTGCAAGTTGCACGCCCACCATCGCACACTGCTACTTTTTCTGCTTCGCTCTTTTCTCGAACAGCTTCAGACTAGAACGGCCTCCCATATGACATCGTCGTCATCGCTTGGCCTTCTGTTTTTCAGGCGCGTGTAACAGATCATCTTCAGTGTTAATCATTACTGTTTTTTTTCACATGTTCAGTTGTATTCCCAACCCTTATGTAACAACGCTTGAAAAGGAGTCCTTTAAGAAATAAAACTGAACTGAACTGAAACTGGCTGATGCAATAATGGCTGGTTATATGGGATCACGCAAAAAAATGTAGAAGATAACGTCTATAACGTGAATATCGTGCTGCAGTTTGCTTCTTGTGACAGCACGTGCAGGGAAATGTTTGAGAAGACAATAATTCTTGGCGAGAGTGGCGATAATAAAGCTGGGCTTATGTTAAAGGCTTATATATGTTATCAGAAAGTTGTCCAACCGCTGTATAAGTGATATGTCTCTACATTTGAGTTTTCTGCTGAGTGTGCTTTTAATAACCTGTTGAATGAAACCAACTAGCTCGGCAGCTTTCTCTCCTGAGCATAGTGCACCCAGCGTTGCTACTTCCATGCCTTCCGAAACATACGCGATATTCCCTGTACTCAGTGAACACGACGATGGGTGCTAGAAGAGAAGGTGAAGTCGCAGCTTTGCGCAGAGCATTTGAGATTGGAGGAGTAAATTTTACTCTCTCAGGGTCGTCATGCTATTTAGTTCGAGCAATCAGCCTTACCTCATTCGGTTATAGTCGAATGTGGCTAAACACCTCGAAGCCCCTCACCACAAGGGCGTTATAGGAAATGAGTTTACTTCGCGGTGTCCGGCGTCACTTTGTAGCCTATAAACTGTGGCCGGAAAATGCAGCAGTTGCAGTTTAGAGTGCCTGCATTTCATTCAGAAACATGCTTAGTACCGTAATATTTCACTGATTGTCTCGTGCATGATCGCCTAATTATTTTAGGCGAAACAAAACCGAGATACGAAAATCAGTCTATTTTCAGATTTATGAGGGTCCAGATCACTTGCCTTGAAACTTCGAGGGCTGCGTATGACGTTAGTGGATGCTGCGCCACCTCCTCTCCTTTCACCCACACTGGGCCGGCCAAAGGTAGAGTGTAAACGCGGCAATGCCATTTGAGTTGGCGAACTTCGGTAGACCTGTTTTTTTCCGTTAAAATAATTATTCGTGATCGTCTCATGCGCGAAGGCAGTCCCTCAGCTCTGTTTCTTCAAGTCTGTCAGGATGAACATTACAGAATAGACGGCGAGAACAAGGTTCTGTAGATGAAAAGCATCTGTTTAACTGCAAAAGAGAAGCACTGTATGACCTATGCATCGGCGAGAAGGGCACCTCTTCACTCACATATGAGTATTGAAGACTTTAATCGTACTAAACCTCATCACTAAATTAAGCTAAATGGCAATTCTGCATTGAGCAGGCTTGATAAAAGTCCTCCTCACACCTCAAGCTATGACAGTCCGGAATATTACTTTCAGCACCATCCGTGAATTTGTGAGATCATAGGGCCGTTTTTGAAGTTGTTTGGGCTCTGTGCGCGCATTTGATGACCCTTAGAACGTAAATGTTTTAGCAGCAACAGAAATTTAGAAAAGAAAAACTGAGGCGCAAGTGTTCAGCGACTGCATTCTCGCTAAAGTAGCCGCACCGGAAATGTCGACCTGGGTTTGCTTTTGTTTCATGGTGATATTGTCTTGTGCAGGCCGTGAACTACGACCTCTCACCCTTTCCGAACGTGAAAACATGGTACGAGTGGATCCAGCTGAAGCTGTCGACCGTCAACGAGATCAACACCCAAGGCATAGCACAGTTCCGTGCTTGCCTCAGAATGCAGTGACGACGCGACCTCAAATGCACAAGAGCGTTTGAGTTGGCGTTGTAGAGGTAGCTGAGTAGCATTTGTAGCGCAACCTAGAAAATGCACTGTTGTGCAACGAAAATGTAGCCTTTATTGAAGAACTTAGTTGACTGCACTGCCCAATGTCTAGAAACCTTTCTCAGTATATCATATATCCGAAAACAGATATCGAGCAGTAGCATTGAAGTGGTGCTTGTTAAAGAACTCAAAGAGTGGTCGCGCACACGTGATGGAGGATCATTTTAGTCTAACACTTCAATATGTCGCTGACTGCAAAAGTGCGGCGCACAATTTCCCCTCATTTCCCATGAGCACAAGAATGTTTAGGGGGGGGGGGGGGCTAAAGTGCAGCCCTTTTGATTTGTGGTGAGATCTACAAAAGAATATTTAGGAGTACTGCTACTCACACGCCAGTGAAGTGCGTGAGCAAGAACAAGCCAGGGACCGTCTCTTATCAAAAAATATTTATTTCTGAAAGAGATTGTTTTGGATGTGCAGCACAAGAAACAAGAGTGCCACGGTGTCACAAACCCCCGCCTTTATAGTCAACAGGAGTGCGGGATCCCCTTTACTGTTACTCGTCGTCACTCTATGAGGTTTGAAAAAACTTAAAGGTTAGGCCGGTAAACCCGAGAAGTGCGTGTCGGCGTGTGGTTGAGGAATAAGTTAAAGAAGGTCACTTTCTTTCACAAGCAATTGATGATTTATACATAGTAGTCCAAATATAGAGGAAAACCCGACAATGAACAAAGCACTGTGATAAAAGAAGACTATAAAGATAAGAAAGAAGGTATTCTAGATATAATAAGTAGGGGTTACACAGAAAACACAGCGTAGTATACTGAGCTAGATCAATGTTTAAACAGAGGTGGAAACAATATTCAGTTAACCAACAGTCTGTGGCAAAAAGGAATTCTCACGGCTTTCTTGTTAGACGAGGCGTAGACGTCGCAGAGTTGATCGGTAGCGGCGGCCGTACAGATGAGGGGAACGATCGCGCGCTCGATCAAAAACAAGACGCCTCCCAGAGCGGCCGCGAGAGAGGCCCGGAAGACTGAATGTTCCCAGAGGGCACTGTCGCGTGAGTGCTGCAGTATGCGTTTTTATACTCTTGGCTGGCGGCGCTGTGGCCGCGTCAAGGACGCGCGGTTGCTGCCTCGAACGTCATGTCGAAGCCTGCTCGAATGAGTGGGGAGATCTCCTAAGTTACGCTTTGTATGTGAGGCAGGAGATCCCGTAACTTCCGCTGTATAGGTGAGGCAGCTTGTGACGCACAGTTATTCCACAATCCTAATCCAACGGTGAGGGGGGGGGGGGGGGGGGCATCTTTTCAGCAACAGTTGTAATCTAAATGTATGGTTTATAAAATAAAACGTGCTGCATTATATTTCGTTTATATTGATTTTGCCTCACATGTGGCGTCATTCAGCGTGGATAAAGCGCGTCCACATTCTGCTCTATATCATCATTATTAAACATTCAAGATTCGAACCTCCTTGTTCCAGAGAGGCAACCACCCGGAATCTTTTCTTTATTGCCGTATCTTACATCAAAATCAAATGGTAAAAAAACCAATACAAAAGCCAACTACTGCTGACGTATTTAGGAATAAAAGTTTCTCAAAACAAATAAATCATGAAGAACAGAAATCAATTCAGGCAATTCAACAGGCGTGTCTTAAGCTCGCGTTTTCTTGACCGAACGAACTTGACCCAAGTCGTTTCCTCCATAGACTGCGGAGACCCAGAAGCATGTTTAAATCGTGTCGTACTCCTTCTTCATTTTCGATTGCCAAGAGCCTTATGCCGTAGGGATCCGGGGAAAGGTGTTTTTGACTGTTCGTTGGAGCACATCTCAGTGGAAAAGTGGATCCTAAACAGTTCCGGGACATGTTGATATTGTTTCAGGTTTTTTGTATATTGGGCAGTTATTCATGGGACAAAAATACCTTTTTCATGCAGTCACGACCTAATATGAAGTGTATTCGAATGTAATTTGAAGAAAAAAATTCGTAGATGGGTTAACAGGCATTTGTTTACTCTTGCCCTGTACCTCCACGATAAGGGGAACGGTATATTTTGGAGCCGGTAACAAGGCGTCCATAGTAATATCCCTATATAGCGTTTTGAAATTTTAAGCAAGCACGCGAAGAAAAATTGGACATGGAGTGGCCTAAATGAGAGTACAACCTCTTGCATGTAACGGCTGACAGCACCAAGCAATTCGCTGATGATGAGACCAGACGTTCTGAGAGAAGTCTCTGCTACGACACTGGGATGATAGTGATGAGAGAACTATCCCTTTGATCGAGGAGGAGGCAAAATCCAGAAAGACATTCACTCAAAAATAAATACACACGGCCAAATCCTTTTTTTTCACTGGAAATAAAGAATTAATACGGCGGTTCTCTCCCAGTCTGGTGCCCAGATAAAAACACTCTTTGCACCTCTTACCCCGCCGGGGTGGCGCAGTGGTTACGGCGCTCGACTACTGTTCCCAAGGACGCGGGATCGAATCCCGGCCTCGGTGGCAGCTTTTCGATGGAGGCGAAAAGCAAGGCGCCCGTGTGCTGTGCGTTGTCAGTGCACGTTAAAGAACCCCAGGTGGTCGAAATTTCCGGAGTCCTCCACTACGACGTCTCTCATAGCCTGAGTTGCTTTGGGACGTTAAACCCCACAAACCAAACCAAACCATCTTTGCACCTCTTGAATACTGGTGCACGCAGCACATTCATTTAATTCACGTAATTTAGGTGCGAAGAAAACATTTCGAACGGCGGTACGCGAAAAGATGAATAACTTCCTTCCTTGCATACATCTGCTTTCTTCCTGGTTCTCGAACCATCCTTATTACCGTGCTAACTCGCATCTCAATAACACCATCGCAGCCGGGAGAAATGTTCAGGCATCGTTTCCATGTCGCCATGTTGAAACGAGTTCTTGACCGAGTTTATGAGCAAATTGATTCCAAATTTTGCCAAATGTAGAGATCATTTAGTTATTTCAGATACCCTCATGACACACAGGGCATTATTGACGTCAGTGGTACGTAGTACATATACAATGAAGCCGGCAAAAAAAGAGGTGACGCATACAAATATGTACCTACAAAAATTGATAAGCCTGATGACAAAAAAAAAAAAAGCCTAGCTGCAAGAAAATACGTTCCAAAAAAGCGAAACAATACAGTAGTTGAGAAGAATACTTAAGCCAAAACGAATAAATTCACAAAAATAGCCCAACAAATAGCAAGTAAACACAAACATATTGAACCTTTTGTAGAAACACTGAAAAAGCGACTGGTACGACGACAGAGGGCTATAACTAAAACAAATACGTATGAAAAAAGGAACAGAGATAAATACGCAATATTCAAAACGAAGTGAACAAAATTAGGCTGTGGTAAACCATAATATAATGACAATTTTGTCTTAACGTAATCAGCGTCATTTGCAGGTACAATATCTGGTGGTATGTGGTTCCACTCCGACGATGTTCTTGGACTTACATAATTTATTCCAGCATTACGCCAGTAATGCTGCATCTCTCAGGGCACAACACTGCGATGTCGTCTACATAAGCAAGTATTTTGACGTGAGTGGACTGCAATAGAAAGCATGTAGTACGGTTGTTTTTGTGATGGCTAAGCACGAACAGAGACTAAATAGGCCGCAAACAGAAGAGGCGATAGCAGGCCCCTCCGTTTTACCAGCAAGCGCACTACTAACCTGTCTGTGAGGTAATCATTTATAATAATACGCGTGGTACAGATATGCTATTTTCACGCCTTTGGTGATCCTTCCGCTCCAATTAATGTGCAAAAAATCACAGAACATCATATACAGAAAATCACATCTTGGGAAACGCCTACTAAGGCGTTTTCCAGGTGTAGTTGCCTCATAGCAGTGATCCCCGAGGGCACAGTTCGTGCGACGTTTACGTTTCTACCTACGTACTTTGATTCCGAAACTTTTGTGCGGCCCAACCAATTTCTTTATTAAGCTCTGGAATGTGTTCGCTAAAACTTTCACGAATACTTTATAGTCCGCCTTGGTAAGGCTAATCGGGCAATAGGTCCCCACCAGCAGTCACTTTGTGGGTTACCTGATTTTAAAATTCACTCTATGTGATGAGAGGAGGAGGAGCAAAATATTTATTGTGCTTTTCTTCTTGAGTAGAGCCCTATGTCCAGGGCTCCATGTGTCGCTGCTATCCTGCAGGCTCGCTAGTGCAGCTACCGCTGGTCTTGTTTCAGCCAACATTGTAGCAGTAGCTTAGCCACTGTTTTAAGCCTTCTAAAATTCAGCTTCCAGACCATCAGGGCCGGGAGTTTTGCGTAAGTATGTTCTCTATTGCAGGCTCCCTTTCTGCTGAAGTTGTGGGCACCCAAAAAGGCTCATCTACTACGTCATAAAGTCTAGGCAGAAGAGACAAACATTTAGCCAGGGAAGCCTCGTCCATCCCTTGATTACGGCGCATTGAAGTGATATTTAAATAACTGCTGGATAGCATGAGCATCATTTCTAATTTCACTGCCGTTCTTTACACACCTGATTTCTTTTCGGCAGGTAACATCCTTTTCATCTGTCAAAGCTCGCTTCGGTGGCGTTTCCCTGCCCACAGTTTTTGTGTCCTTGTGGGAACAACGACTGCTTTCGAGGACGTTTTTCACATATCTTTGTTCCTTCGAATACTTCCCAGGGTCGTAGTTCTCCATGCTTATTAAAATTTAAATTGTTCTCGAGTCGCATTTTCTTCATGCTTTTGTCTGGGTCGGTTCGAATGACTCTTTTCAATGGCCCTTCTTTTTATTCACACTTTGAAATGTTCCGACTAAACCGCAACAATGTTTTGTCGTTCCTCAAGCAGCTTCTGAATTTTATCTGCAAAATTTAGGAATTCCTTGCCCGCTAAGAGTTGAATTTCATTGAATTTTCATAGATTCCTGTTTAAGTTTGCCTGTTTGACAGACGTAGTCAGAGATGGCCTGATGTCGGCACTTCTTTCTCTATACCGTATTCAAAACAAAATGTCCTGTTAAAACTGCTTGCAAAACGAACTTGGTAAGTTCTCTCCTGTTTACTTGCCCACTACCGCGACCTAACATGGCCGCTGAAGCCGCTCCTACGGAGCCCGTGATCACACGTCTTTACGCTGTGGCGGCTGAAAGTGAAAAATACTCTACCCCGACTTCATGTGAACTTGTATTCTTGTCTAGCTTAAGGACGCTAGATTGCGTTGAGGGAACTGAAGGAAGGAAGAAAAAGGTACGAAAGTAAACTTGTAAGTAGAAACAAGCAAAAGTACAAAAGCGTTAAACGGGAACAAAATAAGAAATGGGAAACATAAAACGTAAATTAATTAAAGTAAAAGTAAACTTGTTGTAAAAGCAATGAAACTTGGAACGAGCTCGTAATGAAACTTGGCCATCTTCGTGTCTTCTTACTGCAGTTGCGCAAAAATTCAGAAACGCAATTTATAGCTTCGATCAAAATGGTGAGCTTAAGCAGCCAACAATCAATCAAGGAAAAGCAAATAAACAACACGTTACCGTTATTCCGTATTGCCACACGCGCTCACGTAACTGTAAAAAGATCATGGGCCGCGCCGAAGTAAAAGGGGTCTTTTCCGCTTTCGAGAAGCTGCCTAAGGTTTGCAGTTGCTTTAATCCTCGACAAGGAAGAACGGCTATCTGTAAAAAGAATCACAGACTTATGCGTCGGCGTACCATCGGTTTTTTTATCCGACAAAGAAATAAGATTTATATCTGCCAGCAGGTGAAACGTTGTTGACGATAACCTCCTTGACGCCTAGGCCTAGAAAAATATGGGCTTCTGCGCCACGACCTGTCAGTCGTAAGCCAGCGTCTGTTTTGCTTGACTCTCCTTCAATCATCCATGTCCGTTGCGCTGTACCAAGAACTATTTGCGGTGAACTCGTAACGTTTTCGCACCTGTGAGCCTTAATCTAATTTTAAGAGCGTGAGCTTTTACTACTTACGTTTGTACATTTCATGTCCGTCCTAGATTCAAGATGGCGGCCTAGTATGGGATCAACTGCCGTAGCACTGCAGTCTAGCGTTGTCATTGCAACCATGTGACACGCTCATGTAAGCTAAAGTAGTGAGCAAGGTGTGTCCACCATAGTGGTAAAGGTGGCGCGCGGTCATAAGAATGAAATCGTTCACAAGTGACCCCCAGATCATCAGAACGCAGTGACGTCATCACCGCCACATGTATGTCAAGGTGGCTCACCACCATGTATATGACGTCATCACCCAATGGCCACCATGGCTGCGTAACACCATATGTATGACGCCATCACACCACGCGATCACCAAGTAAAACCACCAGTTGAGCTGCATGATGAGTAAGGTCTGACTTCCACACAGGTTCAATCTTCGCACCCGCCCGGGGCTAGCATTTACCCTACGCTGTTGTTCAATGTATTGCCACCCGAACGAGCTCCAAGACTGGACCACTTAGAGCCACCATTGCTGTTAAAATTGGGGTCCACCCATTTGGTCCAGACGGGGGTTCACAGTGGTAACAAAAGATACGATACAATACTGACCACAAAATTATTAGTCTAGTTGAGACCTGGAAAGTGCGAAATATTCGCACCGACGACCTTTGTTCCTCGAAACCATACTGGTGGGCTACCTTCCGAGGGCCGTGAGGGCCAGTTGTCTTAGAGGAACGCCACTTCGGTCCATTGTTACCGCTCTTCAGTAGAACACCCAAAAGGCTTGGCGGCATTTGTAAAAATTTTTTCTGAGGTAGAATTTTCGGATATACAAAATAGGAAACAAGGGTACTCCTCCTTTGTGGCAAAGCCTGAAGCACAACAAAAAGCAACACAGGGACGTGACAGACACACTGGACAAGAATACTCCTGCTCTAGGAATAGCTTTATTCCAAAGGAGATTTGAAGGCTTGCTTTTAAAGTAAAAGTTGCTGCGAATATAAATTTTATTTCATTTTAATTTTTAATGGTGCACGTCTAAAGTGCACAAAGTGAACACCGCACAAGGAGATCCTAGAGTATGAACCATCAGTAGCAGCCTTCACTTGGTAAGGCAGTCTATAAGAATTTAGAATTGAGATTGCGAAATAAAAGCGCTGGGGAGGAACAGTGACAAATTAATTTTGGAGTCATTTTTATTATTAATGTAGGCATATGAATTACGCTAAACAATGCAAAATGCCTACAGGTGTAATAATTACCCAGGCCCAGAATCACAAAAATGTATAGCCAGTTAGGAGCAAAGTGGATTTTTAAATAACAATATCCATCGTCGAAATGAGGACAGAAAATAGGAATTTTCGTCTTGGAGAAATGAAAGAACGTTCAATGGCACAAAAAATGGCTGGGTTTAGGCTTCTAAGATGAGCATGCATTTGAGTTTACAAATTGTCATTATCCTCCTCATACATCCAACAAAACTGGACGTTATTCCTAAGTCTTTGTGGGTGCAGTTGAAGAATTGCTGAATCCAATTCCTTCTCAGTAGCGACACAGCTTACGATATCGATGTGTATTCCAAGTAGCAAGATAATAGTAGAATACGACACGACCACTGACCGCGTCGCCGGCTTTGCGGGGCCCTCTCATGCCGGAGCCATTTCTGGGGGAAAGGAATCTGACCGCGCTGCCGCGTGCTGTTACAATGATGTCTTCCGGTGACGCTGAGAGCGAGCACCTGTCAGGGCACTAGCGGCGCTTTCTGACGTCGTGACCGAGGAAATACCCCATACTTTGTCAGCTGATGCGACAACAAATCATCATCATTATCATCATCAGCCCGACTATACCCATTGCAGGGCGAAGGCCTCTCCCATATTACTCCAACTAATCCGGTCCTAGGCTAACTGCATCCACTTGACCGCTGCGAACTTAACCTCAATCGCCCCGTCAGGATGGCACAGTGGTTGCGGAGCTCGAATACTGTTTCAAGGATGCGGGATCGAATCCCGGACTCAGCGGCCGCTTTTCGATAGAGTCGAAGGGGAAGGCACCCGTGTGCTGACCGATGTCAGCGCACGTTAAGAAACCCCAAATGAACGGAACTCCCGGACTGATACGCTTTAAGACGCTAAACCCTACAAGCCAAACCAACCAAACTAACCTCATTCACTCACCTAACTTTCTGCCTCTCCCTTCTAGGCTTTCCTTCTTTTGTTACTCTCATGAAAATCGGCCATCCTCTCTTCGAGCTACATGCCCTGCCCATGACCATTTCTTATTCTTGATTTCCACTAGGATGCCATTAACTAGAGTTATTTCTCTGACACACTTTGCACGCTTCCTATCTCTTTACGTTACACCTACTATTTTGTGTTCCATAGCCCTCTACGTTGTCCTCAACTTAAGTAGAACTCTCTTGGTTTGCCTCCACGTTTCAGCCCCATAGGTGAGTACAGGTGAGATGCAACGTTTGTATACTTTTCTCTTGAGCTATACTGGTAAGCTGCTAGTAATAATCTGTGAGTACAGCCCAAATTACGCTGCATCGTAATATTATCCTCCTGGTTATTGCTCTTTCATGGTCCGAGTGTGCGGTTGCTACCTGTGTTCTACACATATTCGCCTACCACTTCTAGTGTTTCGCCTCCTATTGTAAACTGGTGTTCCTCTCCTGGGCTGTGGAACATTATCTTAGTCTTCTGCGTATTAATTTTTAGACCGATTTTAATACTTTTCCTTTCTAGGTCATTAATCATTCTCCGAATCCATCCGCTGCGTTACTTTACTTAACAAGGCAATACCATCAGCGAATAGCAGGTTACCGAGGCAGGTTACTGAGGCAGGTTTCCGTTTTCTAAATTGCAGGCCCCTACAAAAGCTCTTATCCCTAACTGCTCCCATTCGAAGTCCCTGAATACTTCCTCGAAGCAAGCGGTGAATAGTACTTATGGGGATTTTATCACTGTCCTTATGCAGACCTACAAATACTAGCTTCAAAAGAAGCCTTTGTCATTGCTTTATGCGAAATCAGATACTAGCTCCAAAACAAGTCTAGCGACTCTCCCTTGCTGAACAGGCGGGCATTACCTGTGTAGCGTTACGTCCTTAGCGCAGGTTACACTAAAGGCACCCGCGATCTGCCACCTGTGGGACTTCAACGATGCTGACGGAAGCAGCGACACGAGCTTCGTCAACGCATGGCTGGAGTTAGAATAGCGGCAGACGAGCTAATGAGTTCCAACTGTACCCAGGCAGCAGGGACAATCTGTGCGCCGAAAATGTGCTCGCTCCCGGCAGCCTCCTCGACAATAGAGGAAATCTATAAAGATGTCTCCAAGCTCCCACATAAGAAAGAAATAAAGAGACGGGTTAGTTGGTGACCAGTATTAGAATGCATCTTGAAACTGCGCAAAAAGACAAGAGACGAGAAAGAAACCAACAAAGCGCGGAACTTAAACTAGTTGGTTACAATGGTGCGTCACATTTTATACATTCATCGCAATCACACTGTGACATAACAAACATCATCACTTAAAACGGATGCGCAGGTGTTTACGGGGAAATCATGCTATCCAGATATGCAAACTCCTTATCAGACAAGTTGATCGAGGTTTTGCTGGCACACCAGCCGGATTCATTCTTAGTACAGTAGGCCTCGTACACTTCTTTTCAGGACTGTTGTCTCGCGGAACCGAGGTGTGCAACTACAGCAGTGGCGGCAATGGTCGCCTACTCCTGCGTGGTGGTCCTGAAGTCTGACGTTTATGCAACGCCAAGTTTGTCCAGCGCAGCTGTTGCCATAGGACAAAGGTATTTTGTATACGACCCCGCTTTTGCACGCTACAAATCTGTCTGCGGGCTTAATACTGCATTCTTCCTTGTGCCTTCTTTGCACCTTACTGCATAGGCCGGCCAGTTTTTGGAGTGTGGTGAAGACCACCGGCACGTCGCTTTCAGAGCCACTTTTTTCAAGCAATGAGAGATGTGGTGGAAATATCGGGTGGCAACAGGTCTCTTGCGTTGTGCTTCTTCTCTGCAGCGGTGCTCGGGTACACCCCTAACTTTACTGGCAAGGACGCCTAGAACAAGTAATTGGGACAGCCTTTTTACCTGCAACCCCACGCTGTGTGACGTTTCGTGATTGAATGTTTTGTCTAGAGCAGCCCATAGGCAGTTTTTTGTAATACCCTTTTTTACGAGCTTGGAATGAGCTGACGGTTGGCTTAAAGAAGCTTCTTTTCGACCAAAGCTGATACCGCCAGCACGCTTGGGATTCGCGGACAACAATGTAGATATCCAGGAATTGCAAGGATCCTAGCGCTGGTACATCATGGGTGAAGCTAAGCCCAAAGGCGCACTCGGAGAAGGTTTCTATAACCCGATGCACTGCAGTTATAGTCCCTCTTGCATAACCTCTTTCAAGAAAATAGCATAATAATCCGAGTAGGTAGTGTCAAGACGCGCTGCAGTTCGATTACCACAGTATGATAAAAATATGTCGCTCAAGAAAGGGCTATGCAAGAAGCAATACAAACGCCACGCTTTTGATGAAGTTCTTTCCTTCAAAGTTAATAATGGTCGAAGAATGATAAAACCGAAAAATTTCTAAAAAGTTATTTACGCTTAGCTTAGGATCCCTGCAATTCCTCCGCGCAACCCAAGTGTGCTGGGGGTATTAGCCTCATTCAAGAAAGCTATTTGCCGCCACCAGTCAGCTCATTCCAAGCTCGTAAAAAGGCGTATTGCAAAAAACTGCCTGTGAGCTGATCTCGACAAGTCCTGTAATAACGAAATGTAACACAGCGTGGGTTTGCAGCTAAAAGGCTGTCCAAATTACATCTGTGCTAGGGGCCCTTTCCATTGAAGCCATTGGTGTACCCGAGCACCACCGCAGGGAAGAAGCACAACACAAGAGACCTGTTGCCTCCCGATATTAAGGCGAAAGCCTGTAATGGCTCACGTTGCCGTGGACAAAATCTGTCCCGCTTATGCGGCGTGCTAATTGGCCGAAGGGGGGTGCGTCCCTGCCATCAGCAATGCCACACTTGAACGTGCGCCAAGGAACGCCACCCGACAGGAGCGATGGTGTACTGTCCAAATTCATATTTGCCGGGGAAAGTGGGAGAAATACCGCGCCTTTCCTTTCCTGTAAACCAATTATAATTATATGTAGCACTGAGACGAGTGCCGACAAGAGGGGTGCCGACAAGAGGCTACCGATGGGAGACAAAAAAAAAAATAGGATAAGAAGAGTATGACTTCAGAGACCCTCTAATTTTAAGGCAATTGATTGATTTATAGGAAGGGAAAGGCGCGGTAACTGTCTCACTCGTTTTCTTCTGGACACCGCAACCACGCCGTAAGAGAAGGGCGGAAGGTGGGAGTGAAAGTGGAAAGAGAGAAAGAGGAGCCGTAGTGGAGGAGTAATTTCGACCACCTGGGGATCTTTAACGTGCGCTGACATCGCACAGCACACGGACGCCTCTTCGTTTCGCCTCCATCGAAACGCAGCCGCCGAGGTCGGGTTCGAACCCGGGTACACCAGCAATGTAGTCGGGCGTCTTACCACTGCACCACCCTGGCGGGGCAATTTTAAGGCGAAAGCCGTTAATGGCTCATACTGTCGTGGACAAAGTGTGTCCCGCTTTTGCGGCGGCTGTCGCGTGGCGTTCCTTGGTGCGCGTTAAAGTGTGGTATTGCAGATGGAAGGAACGCTATACAAGATGACGCTTCTCAGGCTTTCGCCATTCAAGTCGCAAAAGTCCCTCGTAATTATTTCCACCAGATCTCGCACAGCTTGAAAAAGGTGGCTCTGAAAGATGACGTGCTGGTGGTCTTCTACATCATAATCATCCTTAGCCTGATTATACCGACTGCTGGGCAAAGGCTTCTCCCATATTCCTCCAATTAACCCGGTCCTGTGCGAGCTGCATGCACTCGACCCCTGCGAACTTCTTAACCTCATCTGCCCACCTTATTTTCTGCCGCACTCTGCTACGCTTTCCTTCCCTTGGAATCCAGTTTGTTACCCTTCACGATCATCATTTATATTATCTTTGCACTACATGTCCTGCCCCTTCATGAATCACTGCCTTGTAGTGGCGGAGGGGTTTGCGAAACTCGATGAAGTCGTGAGCTCTGCTGTGTAGGGCCACCCCAGATAGACAGGTCACGGCAGAGAGTTCTGACAAAATGGGATTCACTGGAGAAGGTAATGGCAACCCACTCCAGTATTTCCTGCCAAGAAAACCCTATGGCCAGTCACAATACCATTAATGATATGGCGCCGGAAGATGAGCCTCCCAGGTTGGAAGGAGTCCCACATGTTACTGGGGTGAACAAAGGGCGATTCCTAGTAGCTCCAGGACGAATGAAGCGGCTGGGCTAAAGCCAAAAGGACGCTCAGTTGTGGATGTGTCGGGAAGCGACCGGAAAGTCCGATGTTGCAAGGAGATATATCACATAGCAACATGGAATGTAAGATCTATGACGCAAGGTAAACTGGATGTCGTCAAGCGAGAAATGGACAGATTGAACACTGACATCTTGGGTATCAGCGAGCTCAAGAGGACCGGAATGGGAGAATTTAACTCCGGCGACCATCATGTCTTTTATTGTGGGCACGAATCCAAGAGAAGGAATGGGGTCGCTCTCATAGTAAACAGAAGAATGGGCAAAGCAGTGCTAGGGTACAACCCCAAAAACGACTGTAAGGTCCGGCGCGTTGCCGTTTGTATTTTTGAGCATCCTTGACTGGGAAGGAATGTCTCGGCGGGGTGCCGTGGTGCGAACTGCGCGTCTGGTCTGTTTTCAAACACTTCCTAGAAGGAGACCATTAGTTCAAGAATCAAGAGCGCAGGCTCCTCGTTCGGACCCCGCCACACGTGTCCCTTTGTTACGGGAGACGGGAGAGACCCTCCGCTTCCCTCGAGCCGGACCTCATTAACGCGGCTCCCCGTGGTCCCGTCGCCCGAGTGAGAACGGCCGGGGGCCATAAATCCCGCGAGAGGGGTCTGGCTTTCGTCCCGCTGCATAACGTGTAGCTTGCTAGTACACGACTGTCAGTAATCGAAACGGTCAGATAGGCTGCGACGGGTGGCCCACATACGCGGGGAAGAGCTACAGTTACTGTGTTTTTATATTTTTACGTGTGGAAAGGGGCGCGCTCTCGGCTCACCTCCGGAGCGCGGGACGGGCCCCGAGTGTCTTTTGCTGGAGCTACTCCTTGCGTTAGGACGCTCGTGCAGGCGAGCGCCGGGAGTAGCTAGTGGTTGCTTTGGAGCTGGGGCAAGAGGCGCCAGCTCGACTGCGGGGACGCGGAGTCCCTTGTCGCTCTGCTTAGCGGTCGGCGCGGCCGACCACTGCTAGTTTTCCTTTGTGAATTTACTCTTGTACCTCTTATTCTTTTGTATAAAGTTCTCCGGTTGTACACCAAGTTGCTCCACCAACTTACTGGCTTGCTCCACCATCCAGTCACCCCTCAACATCTGAACCAAAAACTTTACTGGCGCAGTCGCGACAGGATTGGTGTGCTGCAGCTCAATCGAGAGACAAGGTGCGTGAAGCATCGGGCGTCGATACGCCGAAGACAACGAGCAGGTACAAGAGGGTGCGTCAAGCATCGGGCGTCAAGGCGCCGAAGACGAGGACGTCAATGAGCAGCGATACGAGCGACACAGAAGCTTGCAAGCGCAAGTGGACGCGTCTGTCGACGGACGCGAGCGGAGCCCTCGAGTAGCAACAACAGCGGACGACTTCAAGCGGCGCCACTTTGACGATCGACGCCATTCCAGTCCGAAAAGAGGACCCGGCGGGCAGCACGGAGTGAGTTCCCTGGTCCCTTTGTTTTCTTGGCGTTCACTGTTTGATGTGGCTGGTGTAGTTAATGCTGACCAGATTTAGGCATCTTAACCCCAACAAGGCACTGACAATGGATAGTGACGGTGACGGGGGAGACGGTGGCGACAAGGGCAGCACTGAGGCGCCGAGACCTCAGTGTGGCCGAAACATTGAAAAGGAGTTAGAGTTGTATGAAAAGAAGATAAGGGCTTTAGAGCTCCAGATGCAACTCATGCTGGCTAACGGGCAAAGTGCGGCGCCTTCGGAGAACGATCGTCTGAGGCAGTACGCTAAGCTACTCGCCGGCGCGTTCCCCAAATTACCAGCGGATGGTGAAGTGCCGGTCTGGTTTGAGTCGGTGGAATGCTCGCTCGAGGCTTTCAGCGTTCCGAAGGAACACTGGGCGCAGCTCGTGTTCCCGATGCTGGCCGAGCGAGTGACCTACTTGTCAACTCGGTTCACCGCCGAGCAGCACCGGGACTACGACAAGCTGAAGGCGGTGGTCCTAGAGGAGCTAAAACTTTCAGCCGCAGAGTACAAAAGGCGGTTTTCTGGGGCCACCAAGCGCCGCGAAGAAACCTGGAAGGCATTTGTCACCCGCCTCCAGAGTTATCTAAATTTTTATTTAATGTCTCGATGCGTGTCATCATTCGATGAGCTTGTAAGGCTATTGGTAGCCGATCAGCTCAAGGCGGGGCTGTCAGAGGAAGCCAACAAATATGTTAAGCTACGCGAAGGAGAGAAGTGGCTGAAGGCGGACGAGATAGCCGCGCTGCTACAAACATATGAGGAAGCCGCTGGAAAGGGCAGCGCTCAGAGGAAAGACGACAGCTTTAAAGCCCCTGACACGCGTCCAAGGGCCAGAGCCGATTCCGCACCTTTGCAGAATTCAGGGTCGGAGCGAGCAGAGAGAACTGGAGGCAGGGCAGGAGGAGAAAGGAAAAGGCCATCGCGATCGAGTGGCTGTTTCCGATGCGGGAGCTGGAGACATTTTGTTGCGAATTGTCCATACGGTGGCGAGAACCCAGCCGACAAGCGAGATGATCCGCCACGCGAGGATAAGTTAACGGCACGCGTGTCGACCCACGATGAGCAAACCACGCGTCCTGCGCTCAGGGACATTAAACTCAGCTGTCGGGAAGCTGTTATCAGCGCCATGGTAGACACTAGCGCTGACATCACTGTCTTGCGTGAGAGCATGGTGCCTGAGGAGTTTGTAACCGCACAGAGGACAATCGATCTCATTTCTGCTTTCGGAGAGAGGGTAGAGGCGAAGCTGGCCATCGTCCCGTTGAGTTTGTATCGTGGTAATTCGTTAATCGAAGCCGGGGAATATTCGACATCGGTGAAGTGCGCGCTCACCGACAAGCTCACGCATACGGATTGCCTAATCTCCGCAGATGCCTGGGAACAGCTGCAGGACTCGGGCGAAATTGGCAGCGAGAGTCGCGTGCAGGCAGTGGTAACGGTGCCGACACCGGATGAAATACCAGATGAATCTGGGCTAGATGCTAGCGCGGAGCCCGTCTTGTTGTCAGAGAATGAAATGCTGCAGGATGCGACAGTTGTCATTAATGCGGTGGAGAAATCACAAGATGACAACGTGATTACTGAGCGTAGCGGGGTGCAGAGGTTTCGGGAGGAGCAGCACGAGGATGAGACTCTGCGTCAGGCCTGGCAGAATGCTAGGCAAGAGAAGGCTGGCATGTCAATTGTAGAGGGAGTCTTGTATCATAGAGACCAGGTGTTAGGTCAGGGGGTGCAGCAGTTAGTACTGCCAAAATCACGACGCGAGGCCGCACTGAGCCTGGCAGTTGATTCCTATTGGGACGGACACATTGGCTTTCGGAAAACTAAAGCTCGCCTAAAGTTAAGTTTCTATTGGCCGGGCATGGAGGCGGACATCCGCAAACACTGCGACAGCTGCCACAGTTGTAAAGTTCGGTCCGACGGCCGGCAAACCGACAGGGTACCGATAGCGCCTCCCCCACGTAAACAGACCTGGACAGGAGATATTGGGGAACCTGGGGGGCTAGCGGAGGCCCCCTATGACTACTTGAAAAACCTTAAACCGCAGCTCGAGATCACGGCCGACATCGCGGAGCTAAGGAGCAGCAAACAGCAAGAGGCTCACGCGTTTCACTACAACAGGCACGCGATGGTGAAAACCTTTCGTGAAGGTGAGGCGGTTCTCGTCTTTGATGACAAGAGACCAAGGAAATTGTACCCGAAGTGGCTCGAGCCGGCGGTAGTGAAAAAGAGATACCGCGAGCAATCGTACTATGTACAAATGAGTGACGGTCGCCGCATGCTAGTGCATGCAAATAAGTTATGTCCCTACATCGGCAGGGTAGACTCAGTGAGAGTCATATTTCAGGATGACAGCGACTTTGGTGAAGTCGAATATACTCCGCAGGGGTATGTTCTCAATTTTGCAGATATCGCTCTGCCACTGACACGCCTAACGGGGAAAGGCTCACCGAATAAGATACCGTGGCCAGATGATGCGGACAAAGGCTTCAGCGCCGTAAAGAGGGCCCTATGCGAGGCTGTTTTGTTGACTACTCCGGACCCGCGAAAGCCGTATCTGCTTTTAGCGGAAGCGTCGGCAGTGGCTGCCGGTGCCTGTTTGGCGCAGCTTTCTGACGACGACACGGAGGCGCCCATAGCCTTCGCCAGACACACGTCAGTTCTAATGCGATGGGCTGCAATCAAAAGGGAGGTTTACGCCGTAATATGGGCGGTAAAGAAATTTGAGACGTGGGTGTTTGCTGCCACCGTAACCGTTGTCACCGATAGCATCCTCTCTCATTCCTTGCGAGTAGTATGCCCCAAAGCGCGAAGCTTACTCGCAGATGCCTTGTCTGAAACCCCCAACGCTTGTTGGAACAGGCCACCGGCTGACATCCCGCAGTGACCGCTGGGGACAGTGGGCCAGGGAATGGTGCGCGAGCAACAAACTGTAATCATTGGATTCGAAGTGTGCACGCCAAAGCCAAACTCAGTAATCCTGTGGACCATCTGTGTGTGTGTATTTTTTTTTTCGCATCATGTGTTTGTGGTTGTATGTGATGAAGGGTCGCGCAGCCATGCTCACCGGCTTCCATAGCTGGCGTGAGCTGCAGGACTCAACCGCCACTTGCCGAACCTTTTTCTTGTTGTTTTGTCTCGGCTTATCTTTCAATAGATTACCCGAGTCTTGGGGGGAAGGTGTAAGGTCCGGCGCGTTGCCGTTTTTATTTTTGAGCATCCTTGACTGGGAAGGAATGTCTCGGCGGGGTGCCGTGGTGCGAACTGCGCGTCTGGTTTGTTTTCAAACACTTCCTAGAAGGAGACCATTAGTTCAAGAATCAAGAGCGCAGGCTCCTCGTTCGGACCCCGCCACACGTGTCCCTTTGTTACGGGAGACGGGAGAGACCCTCCGCTTCCCTCGAGCCGGACCTCATTAACGCGGCTCCCCGTGGTCCCGTCGCCCGAGTGAGAACGGCCGGGGGCCATAAATCCCGCGAGAGGGGTCTGGCTTTCGTCCCGCTGCATAACGTGTAGCTTGCTAGTACACGACTGTCAGTAAGCGAAACGGTCGGATAGGCTGCGACGGGTGGCCCACATACGCGGGGAAGAGCTACAGTTACTGTGTTTTTATATTTTTACGTGTGGAAAGGGGCGCGCTCTCGGCTCACCTCCGGAGCGCGGGACGGGCCCCGAGTGTCTTTTGCTGGAGCTACTCCTTGCGTTAGGACGCTCGTGCTGGCGAGCGCCGGGAGTAGCTAGTGGTTGCTTTGGAGCTGGGGCAAGAGGCGCCAGCTCGACTGCGGGGACGCGGAGTCCCTTGTCGCTCTGCTTAGCGGTCGGCGCGGCCGACCACTGCTAGTTTTCCTTTGTGAATTTACTCTTGTACCTCTTATTCTTTTGTATAAAGTTCTCCGGTTGTACACCAAGTTGCTCCACCAACTTACTGGCATTGCTCCACCATCCAGTCACCCATCAACATCCGAACCAAAAACTTTACTACGACCGAATGATTTCACTTCGGATTCAAGGTCACCCTTTCAACATAACAGTTATCCAAGTCTATGCACCAACCACTACTGCTGAAGAAGCTGACGTTGAGAGATTTTATGCGGACCTACAATGCCTCTTAGACCGCACCCCATCATCAGAGGTCGTTTTTCTCATAGGAGACTGGAATGCTAAGGTCGGGAGTGAAGAAATATCCGGAATTATAGGCAAGTTCGGGCTTGGCGAGCCAAATGAAGCTGGGCAGAGGCTAGTAGAGTTTTGTCAAGAAAACAACCTGACCATAGCGAATACTCATTTTCAACAGCACAAGAGGCGCCTGTACACATGGACTTCACCGGACGGTCTGTACAGGAATCAGATCGATTATATTCTTTGCCGGAAGAGATGGAGAAGCGCTATACAAGCAGTAAAAACAAGGCCTGGGGCCGATTGTGGCACCGATCATCAGCTTCTTGTAGCCAAAATTAAGCTTCGATTGAGGAAAATGCAGAAAACTAGAAGGCCTTTCAGGCAGGATCTGGATCAAATTCCATTAGAATATGCTGTGGAAGTGAGGAATCGATTTCAAGAATTAGATCTGAAGACAGAGAGCCTGAAGAGATGTGGACTGATGTTAGTGATATAATACAAAACGGTGCTGCTAAGGTAGTTCCAAAGCAAAAGAAATGCAAGAAAGCAAACTGGTTATCTGAAGAGGCTTTGCAAATAGCTGAGGAAAGGAGGATGGTAAATGTTATGGGGAAAAGAGAAAGATACAGTTCTCAATGCGGAATTTCAGAAAATAGCAAGGAGAGATAAGAATGCCTTCCTGAACATACAGTGCCAAGCAGTTGAGGAAAACAGCCAATTAAGGAACACAAGAGCTCTGTATAAGACAATCAAATATATCAAAGGAAGCTTCTGTGCTAAGCTGGGCGTGATAAAGGACAAAGGAGGCAAGGACCTCACTGAAGCCTCAGAGATAAAGAGGTGGCAGGAATACACTGCAGAACTGTACAAGACGGACCCGGATGTGCAAACCCAACATAAGACGGTTGTGATTACTGATCTCGAGCCGGGCATCCTGAAGAGTGAAGTAGAATGGGCCTTAGCCAGCCTTGCTAAGAACAAAGCTAGCAGAATTGATGGCATTCCAGCTAAATTGCTTCAAAACCTCAACCATGACGATGCTGTTAACGTTCTGTATACATTATGTCAGCAAATTTGGACAACCCTGCAGTGGCCACAGGAATACAGGAAGTCACTTTACATCCCCATTCCAAAGAAAACCAGTGCCAAAGATTGTTCCAAGTACCGCACGATCGCGCTTATTACGCATGTAGCAAGGTGATGTTGAAAATCCTCCATGGTAGGCTGCAGCAGTATGTGGATCGGGAGCTTCCGGACGTGCAAGCTGGGTTTTGCAAGGGCAGAAGAACTAGAGACCAAATTGCCAACCATCGCTGGATCATGGAAAAAGCAAGAGAGTTCCAGAAACCCATCTACTTCTGCTTTATTGATTATGCGAAAGCGTTTGACTGCGTAGATCACAGCGGATTGTGGCAAGCTCTCCAAGAGATGGGAGTTCCAATTCGCCTCATCTGTCTCCTCAGGAACCTGTATGAAGGGCAAGAGGCCAGAGTCAGAACTGGGCATGGTCTTAGTGATTGGTTTCCGATTGAGAAAGGAGTGAGGCAAAGCTGCATACTGTCGCCCTGCCTCTTTAACCTATATGCAGAGTGCATCATGAGGAAGGCCGGTCTGGACGAGTCTTCAGCTGGAGTGAAGATTGCTGGAAAACGTATCAATAACCTTAGATATGCGGATGATACCACTTTAATGGCAGAAAGTGAAGTGGAACTCAAGAGACTTCTGATGCGCGTACAAGAAGAGAGTGAGAAGTTTGGGCTTAAACTGAACATTAAAAAGACAAAGATCATGGCGTCTTGCCCTATCAAGTCCTGGAGCATCAAGGTACAAGAAATGGAAGCTGTGACAGATTTTCTGTTCTTGGGCTCCAAGATTACCTCGGAAGGAGACTGCAGCCATGAAATTAGGAGACGCCTGCTTCTGGGAAAGAGAGTAATGGTTAGCCTTGACCGCCTAGTAAAGAGCAGAGACATTAGCCTGCCAACCAAGATCAGTATAACTCGTGCTATGGTCTTTCCAGTGTTGATGCATGGATGCGAGAGTTGGACTGTAAAAAAGGCAGACCGCCGAAGAATTGACGCGTTTGAATTGTGGTGCTGGCGAAGACTCTTAAGAGTTCCTTGGACTGCCAGAAGATCAAATCAGTCGATATTGTCGACCATAAACCCTGACTGCTCATTGGAGGGTCAAATTTTAAAGTTAAAGCTCAGCTACGTTGGTCATCTGATGAGAAGAGAGGAGTCGCTGGAGAAAGATTTGATGTTGGGAAAGGTTGAGGGTCGCCGGAGAAGGGGTAGGCGGCGAACGCGAAGGTTAGATGGCATCCTCGAGGCACTGCAGATGAAGTTATGTGATGTTAGGAAGTCAGTGAGAGACCGGAAAACGTGGCGTGACATGGTCCATAGGGTCACGAAGAATCGAACACGACTGAACGACTGAACTGAACTGACATGTCCTGCCCATGCCCATTTCTTCTTCTCGATTTCCACTAGAATGTCAGTGACTTGAGTTATTTCTCTGACCCACTCTACACGTTTCCTATCTCTTAACGTTATCCCTATAATTTTTCTTTCCATAGCCCTCTGTGTTGTCCTCAACTTAAGTAAAACCCTCTGTGTTATCTTCCACGTTTCAGCCCCTTAGGTAAGTATCGATAAAATGCAACTGTGGTATACTTTCATCCTGAGCGATACCGGTAAGCTCAGTTCAGTTCAGTCGTTCAGCCGTGTCCGACTCTTAGTGACCCTATGGATCATATCACGCCACGCTTCCCGGTCTCTCACTATCTTCCTAACATCACATAACTTCATATGCAGCACCTCGAGGAAGCCATCTAACCACCGCGTTCGCTGTTTACTCCTTCTCCGGTGACCATCAACCTTTCCAACATCAAATCTTTCTACAGCAACTCCTCTCTTCTCATCAGATGACCAAAGTAGCTGAGCTTTAACTTTAGAATTTGATCCTCCAATGAGAAGTCAGGGTTCACGGTCGTTAATATCGACTGATTTGATCTTCTGGCAGTCCAAGGAACTCTCAAGAGTCTCCGCCTGCACCACAATTCAAACGCGTCAATTCTTCGGCGGTCAACCTTCTTCACAGTCCAGCTCTCGCATCCATACATCACAACTGGATAGACCATAGCACGAGTGATACGGATCTTGGTTGGCAGTCTAATGTCTCTGCTCTTTAAGGCGGTCAAGGTTAGCCTTGGCTCTCTTTACCAGAAGCAGGCGTCTTCTAATTTTATGGCTGCAGTCTCCTTCCGAAGCAATCTTGGAGCCCAAGAAGAGAAATCTGTCACAGCTTCCATTTCTTGTACCTTGATGTTCCTGGACTTGATAGGTCAAGAAGCCAAGATCTTTGTGTTTTAAATGTTCAGTTGCCCTTCATTTTCTGCTATTAAAGTGCTATCATGCGCATATCTAAGGTTGTTGATACGTTTTCCAGCAATCTTCACTCCAGCTGAAGACTCGTCCACACCGGCCTTCCTCATGATGCACTCAGCACATAGGTTAAATAGGCAGGGCGACAGTATGCAGCCTTGTCTCACTCCTTTCTCAATCGGAAACCAATAAGACCATGCCCAGTTCTGAATGTGGCCTCTCGCCCTTCATACAGGTTCCCGAGGAGACATATGAGGTGAATTGGAACTCCCATCTCTTGGAGAGCTTGCCACAATCTGCTGTGATCTACGCAGTCAAACGCTTTCACATAATCAATAAAGCAGAAGATGGATTTATGGAACTCTTTTGCTTTTTCCATGCTCCAACGAAGGTTGGCGATCCGGTCTCTAGTTCCTGTGCTCATGCGAAACCCAGCTTGCACGTCCGGAAACTCTCGGTCCATATACTGCTGCAGCCTACCTTGGAGGATTTTTATTATCACCTTGCTATCATGCGAAATAAGCACGATCGTGCGGTACTTGGAACAATCTTTGGCACTGGTTTTCTTTGGAATGGGGATGTAAACTGACCTCCTGCAATCCCGTGGCCACTGCAGGGTTGTCCAAATTTGCTGACATAACGTATACAGAACGTTAACAGCATCGTCATGGTTGAGGTTTTGAAGCAATTTAGCTGGAATGACATCAATTCCGCTAGCTTTGTTCTTAGCAAGGCTGGCTAAGGCCCATTCCACTTCACTCTTCAGGATGCCCGGCTCGAGATCAGTAATCACAACCGTCTTATGTTGGGTTTGCACATCCGGGTCCGTCTTGTACAGTTCTGCAGTGTATTCCTGCCACCTCTTCTTTATCTCTGAGGCTTCAGTGAGGTCCTTGCCTCGTTTGTCCTTTATCACGCCCAGCTTAGCACAGAAGCTTCCTTTGATATATTTGATTGTCTTATACAGAGCTCTTGTGTTCCTTAATTGGCTGTTGTCCTCAACGGCTTAGCACTGTATGTTCAGGAAGGTATTCTTATCTCTGCTTGCCATTTTCAGAAAATCCGCATTGCGAACCTTGTATCTTTCTCTTTCCCCTATAACTTTTGCCGTCCTCCTTTCCTCAGCTATTTGTAAAGCCTCTTCAGATAACCAGTTTGCTTTCTTGCATTTCTTTTGTTTTGGGACTATCTTAGTACCAACTTCTTGTATTACATCACGAACATCAGTCCACATCTCTTCAGGCTCCCTGTCTTCTAGATCTAATTCTGGAGGAATTCGATCCAGATCCTGCCTGAAAGGCCTTCTAGTTTTCTGAGTTTTCCTCAATCGAAGCTTAAATTTGGAAACAAGAAGCTGGTGATGGGTGCCACAATCGGCCACAGGCCTTGTTTTTACTGCTTGTATAGCGCTTCTCCACCTCTGCGGCAAATAATATAATCAATATGATTCCTGTACAGACAGTCCGGTGAAGTCCATGTGTACAGGCGCCGGTTATGCTGCTGAAAATGAGTATTTGGTATGGTCAGGTTGTTTTCTTTAGAAAACTCTACTAGCCTCTGCCCAGAGTCATTTGGCTCACCAAGACCGAACTTGCCTTTAATTCCGGGTATTTCTTCACTCCCACCTTAGCATTCCAATCTCCTCTGAGAAAAAGGACGTCTGATAATGGAGTGCGGTTTAAAAGACATTGCAGGTCAGCATAAAATCTCTCAACGTCAGGTTCTTCAACAGTAGTGGTTGGTGCATGGAGTTGGATAACTGTCATGTAGTAAGGGTGACCTTGGATCCGAAGTGAAATCATACGGTCGTTTTGGGGGTTGTACCATAGCACTGCTTTGCCCATTCTTTTGTTTACTATGAGAGCGACCCCATTTCTTCTCCTGGATTCGCGCCCACAATAAAAGAGATAATGGTCGCCGGAATTTAATTATCCCATTCCGGTCAACTTGAGCTCGCTGGTACCCAAGATATCAATGTGCAATCTGTCCATTTCTCGCTTGACGACATCCAGTTTACCTTGCGTCATAGATCTTACATTCCATGTTGCTATGTGATATATCTCCTTGCAACATCGGACTTTCCGGTCGCTTCCCGACACATCCACAACTGAGCGTCCTTTTGGCTTTAGCCCAGCCGCTTCATTCGTCCTGGAGCTACTAGGAATGGTCCTTTGTTCATCCCCAGTAACATGTGGGACGCCTTCAAACCTGGGGGGGGGGGGGGGGGGCTCATCTTCCTGCGCCATATCATTAATGCTATTGTGACTGGCCCTAGGGTTTTGTTGGCAGGAAATACTGGAGTGGGTTGCCATCACCTTCTCTACTGAATCACATTTAGTAAGAACTCTCTGCCGTTACCTGTCTATCTTGGGTGGTCCTACACAGCAGAGCCCACGATTTCATCGAGTTTCGCAAGCCTCTCCGCCACGACAAGGCAGTGATCCACGAAGTGGACCGGTAAGCTGCGTCATAATCTGGTAGTGCTTGCCGAATGCGCTCCATCCTAGTCTTATTCTCCTTGTTATTTCCCTTTCATGGTCAGGATCTGCGGTTACTACTTTTCCAAGTAGACATATTCGCCTACTACTTCCAGTGCTTCGCTACCTAACGTAAATGGCTGTTCCTTCCCTATGCTATTGAATATTACCTTAGTCTTCTGCATATTTATTTTCAAGCCTACGTTTTTACCTTTCCTCTCTAGGTCATAAATTATTCTTTGCAATTCATCCCCTGAGTTACTTAGCAAGGCAATGTCATCAGCAAATTGCAGATTACTGAGGTATTCTCCATCTACTCTTATTCCTACCTGCTCCCATTCTAAGTCTCTGAATATTTCCTCTAAGCAAGCTGTGAATAATACTGGGGAGTTCGCGTCTCCGTGCCTAACACCTTTCTTTATAAAAATTTTGTTACTTTCTTTATGCAGAACTACGGTTGATTTCCACCCTCTATAGATATCTTACCGCCCTTTCACGTACGGCTTGTCTACACCCTGATTTCGTAATGCTGGTATGACCGCCGAGGTTTCAACTGAGTCAAATGCTTTTTCGTAATCAATGATTGCTATGTATAAGGGCTGGTTATATTCCGAGCAGTTTTCTGTCATCTGGGTGATGGTATGGGTATGATAAATAGTAGAGTATCCGTTCCGAAAACCTCCTTGATCTTTTGCTTGGCTGTTGTATAATGTTGCCCTCATTCTATTAGCGATTACTTTGGTAAATACCTTATACGTAACAGACAATAAGGTAATTGGTCTGCAATTTTTCAAGTCTTTAGCGTCCCCTTTCTTGTGAATTAAGATATTTGCGTTCTTCCATGGCTCCGGTATCATCGATAACACCAGACATTGCATATACAGGGAGGCCAGTTTTTTTCAGCAAGATATCCCCCCCCCCCCCCCGTCCTATAACAAATCTATAGTTATTTGATCCCCGCCACCTGCATTCCCCCATTTCATAGTTTCTAATGCTTTCTTAACTTTGTCCTTCGTCACTGGCGGAAATTCTGATTGCATTTCCCTACCGCCAATCTCATTATTGTCGTGAATTTGTTGGCTGCTGTAGAGATCAGTATAAAACTCCTCGGCTACTTTGAATACTTTGTCCATATTTGCGATGAAATTGCCCAATTTCTTCTTCATCGCTTTAAGGCTTCCCCCGTTCTTCACAGCATGCTCAATTTTCGCCATGTTATACTTCCTTATATCGGCTACTTTGGGCTGATTGATTAGGTTTGATATCTCTGCGAATTATATCTGGACGGTTGGATTGGAAGCTTTCATTTTTTGGCATTTCTTAATCAAATCCTTCGTCTCCTTAACCGATGATCGCTAAGGGCAACAAACCGGATTCCAAGGGAAGGAAATCGTAGCAGGGGGCGGCAGAAAATTAGGTGGCCGGAGAAGGTTAAGAAATTTGCAGGGGTCAATTGGGACCGGGTTCATTGGAGGAATATGGGAGAGGCCTGCGCCCTGCAGTGGGTATAGTCAGGCTGATGAGGATGATGATTATAATGACAAAATGTGCTCAATGAAATATATTTATGATTTAAATGGCAAGCTGCAATACTCGCAGACAGCAAAGGAAGTAAATTATTAAAATTCAAGAAGTGCTAGATACTCTGTTGAAGTTTTAAAAATGACAGTTTTTTCTTCAGAATACATTGTTCCCCAATATTCCAATGGTTTAGATGAAGCTGCAAACTTCAATGCGACATTTGTTACACAAACTTAGAATTTAGCTTCAAGCAGTGCCACTAGTCACTGTTAATGCCATGATCCTGATGCTGCATACTGAATTTTCATTGGTTCTTAAATAAGGTAAGCATTGAAAGGACGGACCTCGGTTTGTCACTTTTGGTAAACATATTCCGCTTTTTTGATAGGTGATATTATCCCGGTTTTATGTAGAGCTCCTCTATATCTTTGCGAAGCTTGTGGACATGCTTGTGTGCTTGCACACTTGCTAGTAAATGAGAAGCTGATTCAGGTGAGGAAATATTCTCTGACGACATGCTCAGCACTTCTAGCACTAGGTGGTTCTTTGTTTTACAATAAATTGCCTGAATGGCTTCAAATTCTGCTTGCGCTGACATCGCACAGCACACAGACGCCTCTTCATTTCGCCTCCATCGGAACGCAGCCGCCGAGTTCGGGATCGAACCCGGGTACTCCGGCGCAGTATTCGGGCGTCTTACCACTGCACCACCCCGGCGGGGCTGCCTCGTGCGGACAGAAGAGAATATAGAGAAGAAATGAAAAAGAAGAGGGAGAGAAAGACGCGCGCAGCAACAATAGCCGTCGTCCACTACCGAAGCAGTGGCGGGTGCAATGACGGCCTACAACAGACAGAATTCGGTGGCTGGCTAGCCCCCCCGCAAGCGGCGCTGACCTACCGTCCCAGCCCCGTAGGGCTAGGAACTGCCAACCTTCACCCCCACCCCCCACGCTACGTTGAAGAGCCGACTTGGTAGCCTATATCCATCTCCCTTATGACGTCACTCCACCTGTTAGACTACAGCACACTTAGTGGGAGAAGCGTGAAACGCGTGCTACGAGCCACACTACGCTGAAGAGCCGACTTGGTAGCTCAGCTCTCGCGCAGGTATGACATCAGTAGTCACGTGGCGTAAAGTGTAGCTACCGTACCACGCCAAGCTGAAGGCTCGAAGCCTGGCGTAGTATTGCTTTTGCAACAAAATGAACCGAACGCAAGCGGTCTCTGCTTTTTGCTTGCCAGCCCTCGCAGCTAACAGACCATTCCCAAAGTGCTGGCGCTTCGGGATCCATTGGAAACCTTGCAGAAAAAAAAGAACCTTCCGCATGTACACGCCGCTATGTAAGGAGAACGGCCAGTTCCGAATGAGTTTTAACGAGCGCTATTTGTGAAAAGTGACTCCCGGCGCCGTTTTCACAGCTTCTTACGACCGTAAGCCGCGCATGAACCAACAAGGTTTGTCTTGATTGTGTAACATGCCGCGCACTTGAACAACCTCTACTTCTCCGTGCGCTCAGTAGACACGCTTTGCGGTAGCTGGCTCACTTTTCTGCTCTTCTCAAGACAGTGTCGCGGAGACTTCCCTTTAAGGGCGCTTCTTCCACACCAGCAGATCCTTTTATAACTCCTTGCTCGACCTATACCCCTGACCTTACGCGTCAAAAAAGTGATGAACGCACCGTGCTCAATAGGGTTCACCCACACTTGAAACCGCTATCTTTCCTGACAACATGTTCGAGTTCCTGCCGCATCTCTGGACTCCATACGTACACTTGCAGCTAACAACGGAAGGGATTGATCATCCAGGCAGAACCAGACACGTACTCTGCTGACCTCACCTGCTTAATCCTTTGGTTGATTAAATTATAAGGTTATCTTTAGTTTAGCAGAGCTGATGTGTAGGAAAGTTGGTGAGAAATAAGGAAAATAAAACCGAAGCAGGCACAGGGCGGAGGAAGAAGACAACAGGGGGTGGTACCAAAATTTTTAAGCACACATTGTGAAGCCAAGCGTTGAAGAATCCCACTTGTCTCCAGCACTCTGCTTTAAGGATTTTTGACACCCTCTTCCAACCTTTAGTGTATTAGCAATTAACTTAGTAAATACCTTGTACGTTATGGATAATAAGCTGATTGGTATGTAATTTCTGAAGTCCTTACCGTCCCTTTTCTTATGAATTATGATAACGTTAGCGTTCTCTTGTCATATCCATACCATTAACCAGTTCAGTTCAGTCGTTCAGTCGTGTCCGACTCTTCGTGACCCTATTGACCATGTCACGCCACGCTTTCCGGTCTCTCACTATCTTCCTAACATCACATAACTTCATCTGCAGTGCCTCGAGGATGCCATCTAACCATCGCGTTCGCTGCCTACCCCTTCTCCGGCGACCCTCAACCTTTCCCAACATCAAATCTTTCTCCAGCGACTCCTCTCTTCTCATCAGATGACCAAAGTATACCATTAACCAGGTGATAGAAAAATGCTCGGAATATAACCAGCCCTTATACATCGCATTCTTTGATTACGAAAAAGCATTTGAGTCAGTAGAAACCTAGGCGGTGATGCAGGCATTGCGAAATCAGGGGGTAGAGCCGTACGTGAAAGTGATGGAGGATATATATAGTGGCTGCACAGCATAGTTCTGCATAGAGAAAGTAACAAACTTCCCATAAAGAAAGGTGTTAGGCAAGGAGACACGATCTCCCCAGTACTATTCACAGCTTGCTTAGAGGGAGTATTCAGAGACTTGGAATGGGAGCAGTTAGGGATAAGGGTAGATGGAGAATACCTCAGTAATCTACGATTTGCTGATGAAATTGCCTTGTTAATCAACTCGGGGGATGAGCTGCAAATAATGATTGATGACCTAGACAGGAAAAGTAGAAAGGTTGGCTTGAAAATTAATATGCAGAAGACTAAGGTAATGTTCAACAGCCTCGGGAAGGAACAGCAGTTTACGTTAGGTAGCGAAGCACTGGAAGTATAGTAGGCGAATATGTCTACTTAGGACAGGTGGTAATCGCAGATCCGGACCATGAAAAGAAAAAAACGAGAAGAATAAGATTGGGATGGAGCGAATTTGTCAAGCACTCCAAGATTATGACTAGCAGCTTACTGGTATCGCGCTCAAGAGGAAAGTATACAACAGTTGCATCTTACCTGTACTCACCTATGGGGCTGACACGTGGAGGCTAACCAAGAGGGTTCTACTTAAGTTGAGGACAACTCAGAGGGCTATGGAACGAAAAATGGTAGGGGTAACATTAAGAGATAGGAAGCGTGCAGAGTGGGTCAGAGAAATAACTCAAGTTACTGACATTCTAGTGGAAATCAAGAAGAAGAAATGGGCATGGGCAAGACATATAGTGCGAAGAGAGGATAACCGATGGTCGCTTAGGGTAACAATCTGGATACCAAGGGAAGGAAAGCTTAGTATGGGACGGCAAAAAGTGAGGTGGGCGGATGAGGTTAAGAAGTTCGCAGGGGTCAAGTGGATGCAGCTAGCACAGAACCGGGTTAATTGGAGAAATCTGGGAGAGGCCTTCGCCCGTCAGTGGGTATAGTCAGGCTGATGATGATGATGAGCGTTCTTTTAGGATTCTGGTACCCTTAGTGTCAACAGGAATTGCTCATACAACGCCGTGAGGTTTTCTAGCACAATATCCCCCCGTCCTTCAACAATCTGTGGTTACTTGATCCTCTCTAGCTGCTTTCCCCCTGTTCATGTTTACTTAGTGAAAATGCACAAAGCGCCAGTAGGCATTATTGCACAGGGGATACAGTATAAACAAATGGGCCAGGACACACACACACACACACACACACACACACACACACACACACACACACACACACACACACACACACACACACACACACACACACACACACACACACACACACACACACACACACACACACACACACACACACACACACACACACACACACACACACACACACACACACACACACACACACACACACACACACACACACACACACACACACACACACACACACACACACACACACACACACACACACACACACACACACACACACACATGTAACAAATACCAGGTCGTGTCAGGAGAGGAAGAGAGAGAATAAACTTTGTTTGTATAAAGTAATTGCGCGGGTGGTTCACCCAGGTCTGGGAAACCATTGGCGAATACGGCCCTCTAGGGCTGACTGATCAGCTGGCGCTGAAGGAGTACAGAATGAGGACCACTGCGCACTTCTAAACATCCGATAAAAAGGTGCGGAACATTGACTCAGTCCTACACTTGACGATCTGTTGAGGTAGCCGATTCCAGTCGTAATTTGTTTGAGGAAAATTGCTCTTTGAAAATGTTAGATTTGCATTTAATTTCTCTAATTTTCCCACCGTTATGAAGTCTACTTGACTGCAAATGCGGTGAAACCAAATAAGTGTTGTTGCTTATCTTTATTTTTCCGTAATAATATTTATATACCATGTCTAATCGAAAGCTTCCGCTCCGTTTAGACAAATTGGTCCATCCCAGCGTTAGTTTATTGCTCGTAACACTACTGTTGTAGTCATATTTCTGGGAAACAAATTGAGCGGCACATTTCTGTACGCGTTCCAGCATGTCGGTCAATTTAAAGTTTGTGAATTCCAAACGACACAGGCATACTCCAATACTAGCCGAACATAAGTTGAATATAGAAGCCCTCTAACATTTAAATGTGCCCTTTTAAAATTTCGTCTTACTAAATGCAACATCGCAATGCAAGCTCGGCAAGCAACGTGCTCAACGTGCTTACTAAGTGTAAGGTTAGAAAAGAAGTAAACGCCAAGGTATTTGTAGCCAGCTACTCTGAATAGAACAATTGAATCTATTTTATATTCAGCCAAAAAGCATGATGCCTGCGTATAGAGGAAATAAACTGACAATTTATTGTATTTATTGACATATTCCACTTCTGACACCATTGTTGCATAAGGTTCAAGGTACTCTGCAAATGACACGAATCTGAAGAACTATTAATTGGTGATAGATGACAAAATCGTGTGCATATAAACGCATTGTACATGTTATATCATCCACAATATTCATCATCATCATCATCATCATCATCATCAGGCGGACTGTCGTTTGCTAATTGCATCGACTTTACCCTAAGAACTTCTTACTCATCCGCCCACCTAACGTTCTACCGCCCCCTGCTACGCTTTCCTTCCGTTGTAATCTAGTTTGCCATCCTAAGCGACCATCGGTTATCCTCTCTTCGCACTACATGCCCTGCCTATGTCCATTTCTTCTTTATTTCCTGCAGAATGTTACATTAACCCGAGTTATTTCTCTGATCAAGTCTGAGCGCTTCCTATCTCTTAACACTATAAACCCACCATTTTTCGTTCCATACCCCTCTGAGTTGTGCTTAACGTAAGTAACTTTTCCGTTAGCCTCCAAGTTTCAGCCTATAGGTGAGTACAGGCACGATGTAACTGTTGTATACTTTTCTCTTGAGCAATACCGGTAAGCTGGTAGTTATAATTGGCGAATGCTTTCCAAATGCACTCCCTCCCAATCTTATTCACCTATTTATGCCCCTTTCATAATATGGATCTGCGGTTACTACCTGTCCTAAGTAGACATATTCGCCTACTACTTCCATTGTTTCGCTAATGTGAACAGCTGTTCTTTCCTGAGGCTGTTGTACATTACCTTAGACGTTTGCATATTGATTTTGAAGCCTGCCTTTCTGCTTTTTCTCTTCAAGTCATCAATCACTCTTTGCAGTTCGTCCTCTGAGTTACTTAGCAAGACAATGTCATGAGTGAATCGCAGATTGTTGCGGTATTCTCTTTCGACCCTTATCCCTAACTGCTCCCATTCCATATCTTTGATTACTTTCTCTAAGCAAGCTGTGAATAGTACTGGGGAGATCATGTCTCCTTGCCTAACACCTTTACTTATAGGATTTATTTAATGTCCTTTACGCAGAACTATGGTAGCTGCGTAGCCACTATATATTTATCTTCCAATACTTTCAAATACGGCTCGTCTACACCCTGATTTTGGAATGCCTCTATGACTGTCCAGGTTTCTACCGAGTGAAATGTATTTTTCGTAATCAATGAATGCTATGTATAAGGGCTGGTTATATTCCGAGCATTTTTCTATCACCTGGCTGATGGTATCGATACGATCGATAGTTGAGTACCCCTTTCTAAAACCAGCTTTTTCTCATGCTTAATTGAATCCTAAGATTCTGCTTATTCTCTTAGCGATTACCTCAGTAAACGGCTTATATGTGACTGATAGTAAGCTGACTGGCCTGTAATTTTTCCAGTACATAGCGTCCACTTTATGAATTAAGATAATGTTAGCATTCCTCCGTGATTCGGATACTTTCGATGTCATGAGGCATTGCCTATACAGGGTGGTCAGTTTTCCTAGCACGATATCCTCTCCGTCATTCACCAAATCTGTCGCTACCTCCTCCCCAACTGCTTTCTACCTTTTCATAGTTTCTAAAGCTTTCTTAACCTCGTCCTTCGTCAGTGGCGGAACGACTGACTGCTTTTCACTGCTCTCTCTCTCATTATTGTCTTAACTACTTCAGCTAGTATATAGATCAGTATAGAACTCCTCAGCTACTATCCTGTCCATATTCGTGGTGACATTGCCCGCCGTATCCCTTAGGACAGATATCTACTTTTTGTTTATGCTCGATTTTCTTTTCACGCTTTAAGGCTGCCCCCTTTCTTTAGAGCGTGCTCAATTTTTTTATGGTATATTTACTTATGTCGGCCACTTTAAGCTTGCTGATTTGCTTTGATATCTCTACCAGGTCTGACCTATCTGTTGGGTTGGAAGATTTCAAATTTTGGCATTTCTTCATCAAATTGTTCTTCGCCTTAGATACTTTACCGGTATTCTCACTTACTATCTTACTGCCTACTGGATCTCTGAAATTATTGTTCATTGCTTCTACGTTAGTCATCCCCCTCGGTTAAAGCTGAATATCTATTCTTTAACGAGATCATAAACTCTTCTGTCCTCCCCTTCACAGCTAATTCGTTAATGGACTTTTTTGTTACTAATGTATTCTGTTCCCGCTTCAGATCTATACTTATTCGAGACCTTATCATCTTGTGGTCGCTGCCTCCAACTTTCTCGGTGACCTCTACATCCTGCATAATGACGGTGTTAGGACACAGTATGAGGCCAATTTAAATTTTAGCCTTCACTTTGGGGGTTTTCCATGCCGATTTACGGTTATTCTAATTGTTGAAAAGGTATTCATGATCCCTAAGTTATTGCGCTCTGCAAACGTATCTAGTAACTCACCTCGCGCTAGTCATTAACTGCTTAGTCTGCAGCTGACTTCTTCCCTACCTTGGCATTGAAGTCACCTATTAGTAAATTGCGTCCTCACATTCCCCATTGCAATATCTACACCTGCTTAGAGGCTTTCGACAACCTGATCATCATGACTACATGTAGGCGCGTAGGTCTGTGCGGACCAGAGTTTATTCCGCTTACTAAGCTTAATTACGATGCCTGTCACCATCTTAATACTATACAGTTCCCCTATATTACCAGCTGTTACCAACCCTGCTCCAAGTTCTCGTCTCATCGGTAAACCATGATAACACAATGCATGTCCTCATTTCGCCTCCATGAACCCTATCACCACCCATTCCATCCCCTTGCTAACAGTACTGCTAAACTTACTAGTTAGAGTTTTAGCGTACAGGCTGTGGTTTTGTGACAACCCAACCACTGACTAGAGCATCTGCTGTTGATGTGAAATATAGATTTCGCCGTCTGCTTTGTCCCGTTACGCCGTGAACCGTCGAGCCCAGATGTGCCTTTTGAACGGCGCGGATAGCAGTCTTTTCCTGCACTAACGTACCAATTACCCTTTTCTATTGGTGTAGAACGGGCGAAGTGAGACTGAGTGGTCGAGACGTATGAGGCCTTGTCGACGAACTAACTAGACTTGCCTCACAACTTTGCCTTCTCACTGCCCACCTGTTTCATCAAATGCGCTCCTTGTTCCGGTATATTCCCTTGGAGGTTTGATTTTACGGTCAGTGAATCACGATCCTTCTACAATAACCTAGCATCATTGCAGAGAGAAAAGACAAGATGCCACCGATATAACCACAACTTAGTTTACAATGAGGGAGATCTTTGCGAGCAATACGGTAGCGCCACTGCGGCAGTGACAGCCGAAAGCCACGAATGTTGTTAGTCTCACTCAATCGACATAAACCAAATCTGACAGCGTTGGGGTTTCGAACTGTTTTTTGTTTTCATTCAGCTCCTCGCGCAGCCGCGCCACGCACCAACTTCTTCCTTGTCCGGCGCCGTGCCATGGCTCGCGATCAAGCATGGCGCGAGGAGCGCTACATGCCTCTCCCCGTACAGAGGCAGCCACGAGCTCTATCTCACTGTCTTCTGTCATGATCAAGCCTTCACGAATTATGTGTGGAGCGCTAACCTCATTTCTACTGCGGCGCTTCATAAATTTATAGAAAGCATGGTTGCACCGGATGTCAGACACCAAGCGTTCGAAGTATTCCTTCCAAGTTTGCCTCATTTCAACTTAAAAAGTGCCGTTAGTTTAATACAGGTCGTGTCGATTAGAGCACACAGAAAGATGCCTGAGTCGGAGTGAAAGTGACTGGAGGGACGACGGGCGAAGGAGAATCAATATAGGCACGTTTGAGTCTGTCAACAGTCACGACGTCTTCACGACCGTTGATATCGACCGCGAAGGTCTTCGGCGCACGCTGAAACACGCAGAATGGTCCACTATAGGGTGGTGTTAGAGAAGGGCAGAAGTGAGTCCAGATCCTGGCTGACAAATACAGACTGAGGGTGACGAGCAGCAGGGATGACCGGAGTAATATTTCCAAATGCATTGCTCTGGTCCCGGAGGCAGGGGAAGCATCATAGATGACCATTGGGGACGAAGCAGAGAATTCCCCACGGATGCGCAGGGAAACAATATAGGCTAGCTCAGCAGAGGAGCAGCCTGAACCAGCCTACTTTTTGTGCTGAACGAATTAATTAATTAATTAATTTATTTATTTATTTATTGAATCCTCAAAGGCCCCATAAGGGGTGGGCTTGGAGTACGGCGGTTACAATAAAAAATGTCTTTCGATGGCAGTCTTGAATTGATGAATGTCGGTTAGTGAGGCGATGTGGTTGGGAAGGTCGTTCCAATCCAGGGCAGTGCGGAGAAAAAATGACTTTTGAAATGTTATCGTATGGGCGCGCTGGGGGTAGACGGCATTGGAGTGGAGATGACGAGATGACCAATGGGCTGGACGGATGAACACGTTGTTAGGTGGCAAGCTGTGATAAAACGTATGATAAAGAGAAAGGCGAGCTAGTTTCCGGCGTAAAGCTAGATTGTGAAGTTCAAGTTTGGATTTTAGTACGGTAACACTGGTGCGATAGGAGTAATCTGAAAGAATGAAAAGTGAAGCTCGATTTTCAGTAGATTCCCGTAAATTGATCAGATTAGTTTGGTGAGGATCGAATATAGCTTGAGCGGACTCAAGTTTGGGTCTGACAAGCGAAGTGTAAGCGATTAGTTTGACAGAAGAGGGAGCTAATGAAATGTTGCGGCGTAAGTAGCCAAGAACGCGACAAGCGGAGTTGGTTATATGAGAAATATGACTGGACCAGGATAGGTCACTGGAGATATGAATACCTAGATATTTGATAGTGTCAGTTTGAGTTATAGGAAAATCGTAAAGATGATAGGTAGTAGGTAAGTAGTTACGCCGACGGTGTAAAGAGACATGAAACGTTTTATTAACATTTAATTTCATAAGCCAGGTGTCGCACCATTCTTGCACGTTAAGCAGATCATTCTGTAGGATAGCGATGTCAGATTGGTTATTTATGGTGCGGTATATTACACAGTCATCAGCAAACAGCCGTATGTTAGATGTAATGCAATTTGGCAGGTCATTAATATAAATTAGAAAAAGTAAGGGGCCAAGTACAGTACCTTGAGGAACGCCTGACCGGACTTGGGAAAGGGTAGATGAATGGGAGTTGGCGACAACAAACTGGAGAGGATTTGTTAGAAAATTATGGATCCAATTCAGTACACAAGGGTCTAAATTAAGGGTAGATAGTTTAAGCAGCAAATGGCGATGTGGGACTTTATCGAAGGCTTTTTCGAAATCTAAAAAAAAGGAGTCTGCGGGTATGTTAAGGTCGTGGTTCGTGTGAATATCGTGAAGGAAAAGAGCAAGCTGAGATTCACAAGAATAGCCTTGACGGAAGCCGTGTTGATTAGGATGGAAATAGCCAACAGATAGATGAAAGGAACGTTGCAACCTGGGAATAAATAACATGTTCCATAATTTTTGAACAAACACTGGTGAGGGATATTGGTCTGTAGTTGCTGGGTGACGACCGATTACTTTTCTTGAAGAGAGGAACGACCTTCCCGATCCTCCAGTCCATGGGAATGGTACCAGCGCTTAGCGACTGCTGAAAAATGAGCGATAAAACAAGGCTACTGACATGTCATGTTTAGTGTTCTTAAGCACCTTAGCATTAATGCCGTCGGTTCCCGCCGAGGATGAATTCTTTAGTTTATCAATGATATTAGAGATTCCGTTCGGGTCAATAGTTAGAGGATACATTTGTGGATGAGCATGTTCTGGTGGCGAAGGGAGGTCGACAGAAGTCTCTTTAGTGAAGACAGCACAAAAAGTGTTATTCAGCATGTCAGCGACTTCTTGATCTTGTGCATTGCTGCCGTCACTACGAAGCAAAGAAATGTTGGTTGAGACGGAAGGACTGATTGCCTTCCAAAACCTTTTGGGGTCATTACGCAACATAGATGGCAGAGTGTTAATGAAAAAAATTTCTTTAGAGAAGTGTAATTGACTTTTATACTCTTTAGCGGCGCAGAAATACTTATCCCATGCAGAGGCATTGCTTGAGCGCTTAGCAGATCGGAAAAGTCTTTTTTTCTTATTGTTCAAACGTTTTAGTGCCGAGTTGAACCATGGCGACTGCGCACTCTCTGTTATTGTGATAGTGGGGACGTACTTTGCGATTAGACGGAGCATTTCGTTTTTAAAAAGTTGCCAGTTAACCTCAACAGGCCTCTCTTGATAGGTGGCTGCAAAAGTGTCGCAAAAAGATTCTAGCTCAGAATTCATACTTGTGTAGTCACCTTTATCGTACATTGTTAGGTTTTTCTTAGTTATTTTGATCCTGACCAAGCTGCAGTGGAGCGAGCCATTGATTACAGCGTGATCGTAGGGGAGGGAAGAAAAGTAAGCGAAGAACAGATATCGGCATGTGTTGTTAAAATTAGGTCAAGAATATTAGACGAGTGCTGTGTAATACGAGTGGGCTCACTGACAAGCTGCGTTAGACCGAAAGTCATGCACGTGTTCACGAATTCACTTTCACTGTTGCACTTTGACATGGTAGAAGCGGGATTGATCCAGTTTATGGAAGGATAATTAAAGTCACCAAAAATAACGACGGGGGTATTATGATACATAGTCGTTAGCGCTTGCAGCGAGTCATGAAATAGATATAAAGGAGTCGTCATTAGATGGAGGACAGTAACAAACACCAATTAGCAGGCGCGGAAGGGTAGCATTACAACAAATCCAAACCATTTCTGGGGGGGTAGGAACACTGACCGGTGTGCAGCGCAATGATGGGTTAGCTGCGATAAGAACACCGCCACCACGTGTATTTGCAGATCTATCTTTGCGAAAAATGTCGAAATGAGGGAATGAAGGCAAAATCTCGAGGTCGCTTATTGATGAATTAAGCCATGTCTCTGTAAGAAGCAGCAAATCACAACAAGAAGATATGAGGCTGCAAATTTCATCACGTTGTGGTATAATACTGCGGATATTAGTATACAAAAAATTTATTTAACATTGGGAGATTTGCGTTGTACTTGCACTTCGCGCTATGATTTTTCAACCACTTTTTGTGCGATATGATAGTAAATGAATGTCATGCTGTTCGCGATAAGTTTGTCTTGTCGTAGTTTAATTTTATAGTCGTGTTCCTTTGCAAACTGATACAGCTTTTTCCGTGCAAGACGTGTTTCAGGGGAGAAGTCTTCACTGACACTGTAATTCGTTCCGTTAAAATTTTTGCACAAAGAAAATACCTGATCTTTGTCCTTGTAATGGACAAAGACACTGTCAGAAATGCCCATAAGGACGAGGGAAAGGTGGTTAGACGAGCGTTCTACTGGCTGATAAGTGGTAAGGGCAGCCTTCAGCTGGAATTACACCGTGTCATTTGCCGAAGCGCGGGGTAAGCGGTGTTTTGAATGTGGCGGACATCAGTACGTTGGCAAAGGCGGTGAATAGGGCTGGCTGACATTAGCAAATACGTAGTTTAGTTAGATCCGTCAGTGCATACAATAAGGGCTACAAAAGACAACGGGCGCTGGCGTGGCGACGGGGACTAGCGTGTGGGGGGGTGCTGGAGGGGGATGCACGCTGCGATCCGATGCCGGGGAAAGGGTCCTTAAGCAGCCTTGCCGATAGGCAAGTCTAACGGGTGGCTGGAAAGACGGCCGGTTAGGAAGATGCTCGTAGCTTGACTCTGCATTGTAGGCAGTGAATCCATAGCGAGGCGAGCGGTGGTGATGGAAAACTGCGAGTACCACCGGTAGTAGACCAAGGGCGCAAAAAAAAAAAAAAACTGCTCGCCTTTTTTTCGCCGCTGTCAAGACCAATATGAAAGCATCACTTGTTGCGTCCTCCTGGAACTTGAATGACCCCGGCTCATTAGCAGCCGCACGTGATTCGCGTTGCGATCGCAATGTCAAGCTGGGCACGTGTGGGACCACTGAGGCATCTGATTCCCCCTTGGTCCGCTGCGTTGAGACAGGGACTAAGGCTGAAGCAGCGGATATGAAGATGGCAGCTCACTGGGATGGCAGGTTCAATCTTGCCAACGGATTAGATCGTCGTGTACAATCTGGCGAATAGCAGCGTCAACGAGACTGGTGGAAGTGAAGGTAATGGCTGCTACCGTCGGGACAGTAGCCAAGTGACCAAACTTGGGAATAATTTGGGAATATGTCCGCATGATAATATTCTCGAACGAGCGGTAATCCTCGATCATGTTCAAGACAAATATCAGGCGCTTTTTGCTCATCAGATAGGTCTGGATGTCTTCGGCAGAGCCTGCAATCAAGTAGCCGATTTTGTGGGGAAAGATCTCCCATTGTTCCCTTTAAAGTGGGCTTTCCCCCTGTTAATAACCCTAGCTATCTCAAAATGGTGCCAGGGTGGATAGTTAACGTTAACTAACAATAGAGAGATGGCACCAGCGTCGCGCCAGCACGACCGCCAAGGAAGGCTTCGTCTCTGCGCACGCGGGGAGGCCAAGTTCTTCGGCATCGGAAACTCGTCGCGAGCGCACTCGTCTTCGTGGCACTCCGCAGTTGCTGGCGAGGCGAAGTCTCGCGGATATTTTCCCGCTTGCCCGTCCTGTCCGACCTCGGAGCCCACCCACGCCTTAGCATGGGCAAGCATTCACCCGTAACAATATTGCTGGTGGGTCGGGTGACCTAGATAGATTAGCGATTTTTATTGCTATTGCAGCAATAAATGCCTGCTTGTTGTCAGCATGTGTGGTTCCTTTGTTCCGAAGAGCACGGCCCGCAGAAGTCGGCGCATGCTGGGTAGCACACGCAATCATTGGGTGGGGTCGGCGGTTTAGACTGTCAGCCGCGACTAAGCGGGGAAAACGCATTTATCACCTTATAAAAACCCCACAACCTTTCTTTCGTCAGATATGCGAGGAAAACCGACTTTGCAAAGCTTCATG
Organism: Amblyomma maculatum; assembly: GCF_055883805.1. Lineage (NCBI taxonomy): Eukaryota > Metazoa > Arthropoda > Arachnida > Ixodida > Ixodidae > Amblyomma > Amblyomma maculatum. The sequence continues at coordinate 25,147,803 of NC_139346.1, forward strand.
AACGCCTCAATGTACTGGGTGCAGGCCTCTCCAGGAAGCTTAGCCCGGTGAACGTCTGTTTGCCATGCTTCGTTGTCACAGGGTCACCGAAGCACTTGCTCAACTAAATTACAAAACGTTTACAAGACGTGAACGAATCTTCGTGACTCTGGGACGTAAAAGCTATGTCTGTGAGCGCGAACACCAAGTTCGTAAGCTGGACGTCCCGTCGCACTTGATGTATATGCTGACGCGTTGCCAGTGCGTCAGCCATTCGCCGCTGGCTCCCGCAACTCTTGAACGCCTCGCATACCCGTAGAGCTATTGGCCGCTTTTTTTTTTTTTTGTGCACGATGGTCTTCTGTGGGAAAATTCTTCAGTGGACCCACGTTTACTGGTCGTAGTTCTTCAGTGCCTCTGTGAGTCACCTTTGCGCGTTTTGCACGACGATCTCCCTAAGGCTACGTGTCTGACGTATCTAGAGCAATAGCTGCCCTACATGCTAAAGTCTAATCATGTCAGTGAAATCCCTGAACCTCATAATTCGCTATAGCAACAAATCAAATGATGTCAAAGAAGGATTAATAGGACGGTATACAATGGCAATCACAATAAGGCCATTTCAATGGGCGGTCATGCACAGAGTTTGACCTATTCAATAAAAATGCAAACGGAAAACTAAAGAACCTAAAAACTTACAATTCAGGTCCCGAATAAGGTTTTATCTGCGGCGCGAAATTCGAGGTGTGAACGCCCTTCACGTCCGCCCATCTCACTTTGGTAACCACAATAAACGATAGTGGCCAGCTCACCGCGATGTCATGAAGTTTGATTTTGACCCTTAACATTTCACAATAAATTTTGTATGCTTGCAGTCGACGTTGACGTCCTTGGTATGACTACCATTTGACGACATTGTTGATGACACGCATTCGTATATGTTTGAAGAGCCGTGTTCCCATTGCTTCGGTAAGTGGGTATACTCTGTAAAAGAGCGAGCCAGGACCTAGCAATATATCTGAAGAGGAAATGAGAAGTTTCCAACACAGTGAATTACTTAAAGAAGTAAGACGACAGACACCGTGTCTAGCCAACCTATAGCGATTACTTTAATCGCAGGCTCTAAGAATAGTTAAACCTTGATAGTTTTTTTCTGAATTCAAATTTCCGATTTGCTGTTCATGCCTCTCTGCATTTCAGAATGTCTTTTGTTTTCTGAGAAATGCCATTGTCTGTGTTCTTTGGCGTTTGGTGATCAGGATAAGAATGATACGCTCCATAAGCATCCGGTCAACTATTGTAATCGAAGCATTGATGGGGTGCTGCACCAAAAGGAAATGAGCAATTAGCCTTCTGGCGATAGGCATAGCTCACAAAGTATTGCATAGCCACAATGTACTTATTAAGGCTTGTACTTCGGTATTTACACGTTGACGCTCACCTTGTACTCTCCTGTTCGCATCATCCCTCGCGCGAAATATGCTCACCGGGAACGCAGCGTCGCACTTTCCAACGTGACCCGTAACGCTCGGCTCCAATGCATAAAAGTTGACGTTGTAAGTTCGAGTAATTTTGCATGTTGCAAACTACGCTTCTAGAACGCCTCAATTATGGCAGCGTGAATGTCCGATTCAAGTTCACTGCATCTAACATGTACGCATGGCACGCAGCACTATGTAAGTGGTGTACTCAGGTGCGCGTGTGGTTTCTGCTGCTCCGTTTAGATTTTCTTGGGTAGTGCTGAAACCATAAACGCCTGCAGTGAGACTGGGCAAGAATTGTTGAAAAAATGGCCGTACATTGGGGACTCTGGATGATGGGAAGTGCGTTTCCACGGAAGTGCTAGGCGACGACATCAACAATGAAGCCATTACAGACTAAACTTATTTTTGCTAGTGTTATTAATCCCCTCATCAAATTCAGAAACACATAATTGCTAATTACCAGTATCCACCAAATTCCTATTTGTCGACTCAGCATGCGCTCATCGTGGCAAAATATTCAAAACCGATACGGCATCGGCGCTGCATTGAGCTCAGGACATGTTTGTGATGCCACCAAAAATTATTTGAGGCGGTTAATTTTTATTTCTTTATTTCAAACATACTACTAGCCTCTGTCGAGTCTATTGAAGGATTGGGTTACACAATGACAGCTATAATCACGGCACAAATTATTCGAGCACAATAGAAAGCATGCAAAACGAAATAACATTGAAAATAGATAATCATCATGCGCCTTTGCTTATGACATGCTATAAATAGCAACTTGAGTACAGATCACATAAAATTTCTTGACAAGTAGCACAGAAAGGGCGGATTTTAAGGTAGAGATAACTATCATGACATGTTCAAAGAGACAAGCCCTAGCATGCCCTCCTTCATTTACAGTCTCTTCTCAAGCGCCTCCTTGATGGCTCTTAGGCGAGGGAACCGCCCCTTTCCGCAGGTACCTCTGTAGTCGTCCATCTCCACATTGTACACGGCCAGACCGGTGAAATTTCTCGGCATCACCCTGAGCCTTTCCTTGGTCTGCAGAATACGAGTGCACAGAAAACCGAATTGGCGTAAAGCCAGATCAAAGCCATGTAGCATCACATAGCCAATAAACGACAGCGGCTTTGTCAAGTGCAGCGAGTGCAACGAATGCGCTGTTTTGACATTTGCATACTACGAACTAGCTAAAAAGGGCTGGGAGACAATGACACCACGTCATCACCAGTTTCATGCGGAATATTAGGCAGATGGCATCCAAAAGGCTTCTGCCAATGGGCTGCGATTAAATCTGCGTCCGGCCAACTACGACGAGAATATTGCAAAAAGACACCGCTGCGTCCAAAAGACGGTGATCGAGCCGCTGAGCGAAAGGTCACAGTACCGAATCTCACTCTAACGGGTCGTGTTTTCTCCAGACAAGCCGCTGAAGCGTTCGTGTGCTATGTGATAAGCCTTTTCACGTCCAACAAACAATGTGGTAAAAATGGCAGCGTTTATCTTTGTTGTACCAATTTTGAAAAGCATGGAAAGCTGCAAATTCAACAGTACATATAGCACCATCTTGAAGCTACCGAATTAAATGGCGGAGGTTTATCCGTGGCGTCCGAGATCATCGACGGCGCACCTCCATCTGTATGCCACCGCGCCAAATGGCTTATGTTTTATCGTGTCTAAACTAGGGTTATAACGAGCGAAAGCACTCGTCTCAGTGGCTCGGCTGCTGAACCCGTGTATCTGGGTTCGATACCGAATGCTTCTAATCCGCTCCGATTAGTTTGTTTTAGTGCGAAAGCATTAAATGTGATCAAGGACATTCATATGTCCTATCACTCGCTCTGTTCGCTGGTGAATATGAAAGATTCATCGGAAAGACTCGTGAGTTGGAACCGTTTCCCTCCACAAAGTTTGGATTACCCGCACGAGGCGACACGGGCGCGGCCTCAAGAAGCAGCTTTTCCAATCAGAGCGACGGCATAAACAAGACCGAGAAAGATTCTTGGTAGTGGTGGTGAGCGTATACGTGCTTTCGCCGCATTGCTCATCCGGACCTTTCCACGTGTGTCCCCCTAGCCTCTGCGTGCTCTGTGTAGCTTCGTAGATGGTAAACTCTAGGCAAAATATTAAACGGACTGCAGTACCCTTTGCACGCTTTTCACATGATTTGAGAGTGGTGCCCGTGCTCACGTCTTCTTTTAATTTTGTGACTGCCACTGTAACACACTATTGGTATTTCGTATAGCATGCCGAGTGCATGTCATTTTGCTCATGCCTAAAGCTTCATTATTAGCATAAACAGAATATCGCATCAACGGTTACGCAAAATTTCCACCTGTCCTAAGTAGATATATTCGCCTACCACTTGCAATACTTCGCTGCGTACTGTAAACTGCAGTTTATTTCTGAGGCTATTGAACCTTTCCTTAGTCTTCTCCATACTAATTTTAGGCCTACCCTACCTTTCATCTTTTCCTGTCTCTCATCAATCACTTTTTTTTTAAATTCGTGCTCTGAGTTATTTAGCAAGGCGATATCATCAGCGTACCGCAGACCACTGAGGTATTCTACACCAACCGTTATCTTTAGGTACTCCGGTTCCATGTCTCAATGGTTCCTGAAAGCAATCTGCGAATAGTACTAGAGAGATCGCGCCTCTTCTCCTAACAGATTTCTTTATATGAACGTTATTATTTTCCTTATGAAGAACTATTATTGCTGTGCAGCCACTTTAGCCATCTTGCAGTGCTTTCACGGATGGCTCGACTACACTCTGATTTATCGATGCCTGCATAACTGGGGCTGATGTTTCAACTGAGTCAAATGACTTCGCATAATAGATATTTTTCTACCACCGGTTGATAGTATGCATATGATCGATGAAAAAGTAGAGTCGAGGACCTTGATTAAGAGGGGATTTTCATTTGCATCATGCCTGCCAACTGCGTTTGCATACAATAATTATAACTGAGCTTATAAGCGAAGCCTTGGAAAGTCATGGTAAACCATGCAAAATCCGAGCTAATCGTGCTTGCACATACCAAGTTGTGAATAAATTGTCCCAGGCTAAACTCCCAGTTATTTTTTTCTGAATTCATACAATTCTACTAATTTTAAAGCAAATAATTTTAATATCAAATAAAGTCTCGAAGTAGTTGCTGTGTTTTGCAGCAGCAAATGCACCAGAGCGGAAAATTTTACCCCTCAGCACCACATATTTGCTTAACATGTTTTTAGGTGGCCTAGTTAGCAAGAAGCAATGCCATTAAATGTGATCGCAATCAATGAAATATTAATGATGTGTCTGTTGGATGGTGAGACTCCACTTATGTTTCTAGAGGATTTCGCAGGCCTGTCCACTATTCGGCTCTTCCGAGTGGAATTCCCTGGAAACAAAGAATTGCACCAAGACGTTGCGCTGATGAATGACTCATAGACGCTCTACCCTCAGTAAACAAATATTCTCCTCAGGGGAAAAATCTGTATGTGGCTTTTTTACGAGAATTGCTGAAACCTCTGCTGCTGCTAGGGTCCAGCGTAAAAATACGGTGTACAATAGAGTGGTTGCTCTAAAGTGGGCTTTTACCATGAGAGTTACAGCGGGGTTTATTTACCGTCTGCTGTTCGTAGACCCGGCGCGTAAGGCCGGTAGGGAGGTATATGTTCGCACCAAATTTACCGGTAGGAACCCAGTGGTGGGTTGGCTGCCAACCGCATGCTGGTGCCTAGACAGGCGCTCAAACCAAAGGGTCGCAGTGGTAGTCATTACCGCCACCGCGCGAAATACGTTTCCCAGTTACAGTCAGCGTCAACAGCCAGAATACCAGCTGTCTGAATTTTGTGCCTATTGTTTAAGTTTGAGGCTTACCTTGGACGCAAACGTTAAGGGTGAGTCGAACAGCGCGAGGAATCTCTTATGATGGTCGGCGGCGTACATCGTCCCAGGGTCAGAGCTTTCCTTTTCCGCCTTCATCTTGCATACCTTCAAATTAGAAAGCCGTTCACAAGTACTCAGTTCACATGCAGGTCTGTGCTTGTAGTCTAGACGCTTCTTGGGTGCATCAGCTACTCTTGGTATTATCAGCGCCACTACGGCGACTGCGCCCACGGTAGTAGCGAGGAATTTCCTATTTCATGTCTATTTATTGTCCCCAGTTTTTACGAGTTGCTGCCAGCACTATTTTTATATTCACCACGGCTAATTTAACTTCATTTTTAGTCTCCCCGTTAGGACTTTTCCATGTCCATTTCCGGTTCTTACGTTTGCTGAAGAAGGTATTCATGATTCGGAAGTTATTGCGCTCTGCAAACTCAACTAGTAACTCCCACCTGCTATTCCTAGAACCAATGCCATAGTCACCTACTGCCTGGTCTCCTGCCTGCTTTTTCCCTACCTTGACATTAAAGTCGCCCATTAGTACAGTATACTGCGTCTTTACTTTTCGCATTGCCGATTCTACATCTTCGTAGAAACTTTCAACTGCCTGCTCATCATAACTACATGTAGGTGCATAGGCCAGTACAACCTTCAGTTTATACCGCTTATTAAGCCTAATTACGATGCCCGCCACCCTCTCATTAATACTATAGAATTCATCTATATTATCCGCTATATACTTATTGACAAGGAAACCTACTCATAGTTCTCGTCTTTCCGGTAGACCTCGATAACACAGTACATGCCCATCCTTCAGTACAGTATATGCCTCATTCGGCCTCCTAACCTCACTAAGCCCTAACATCCCATTTCATACCCTCTGGTTCCTCTAATAGCACTGCTAAACTAGCTTCACTAGCTAGTGTTCTAGCGTTAAACGTTGCCAGGGTCAGTTTCCAATGGCAGCCTGTCCAGCGGAGCCAGGCTTTCTTAGCATCCCCTGCTGCGTCACAGGTCTGACCGCCGCCGTGGTCAGTTGTTCCGCAGCCGCAGGTGACTGAGGGCCGGGGTTTTGTGGAGCTTATCATGAGAGGTTACGGCCAATTACTGCACCAGGGTGGCCAACTCCTGTTCTGGTGAGGGAGTGCGTTGCCAGAGGTGTTCACCGGCATCAGGTCGCACCCCAAACCTGTTTATGCCTCTAAAAATGAAATCGACTTCTTAATGTGTTCAGCCCCGCCATTATGCAAGCCCTCTACATTCTTCTGTACAGATTACAAGGTGGTTGGCTGCATCCAGCAGACACCAGGGAAGATAAAAATCCGCATTCATCATACTAGCAACAAGTGCACGGCGAGCCATCATCCCACCCGACATCACGCCGCTTCAATCTACTCCCGAAAATCACGCGCAAACCTCAAACCCCAAGGCTCTGTAATGGCAGGGCAGACAATTATAACAAACTACTTTTCCTCCAACAGAACTGTGACAACTTCCTGGACAAGCGCGCTGCCCGTCAATTTCTCCTCCCCACATTCACCGTGACGCCCAAACTTCTTCTATAGGATACAAACTGCTAACTAGAGTCTCAGTTCACTTCGACAATACCCTTACCCGGCATCATGCGCCACACAAACAGTATGGAATCTATTTTTGTAGCCAACATATACCACCCCCGTCCCGCCCAATGTCTTCAGTGGAGACGCTCCCTCGAGATCTGCATAGATTCACAGGCAAGCATCCACTGATCATTGGGGGAACTTCAATTGTGAGAACAGAGACCGAGTCACTTCAGTCGGGGGGCCTCTGGTCATTGGTATGAAAACTCTGTCTCATGGCGAACAATAATGTTCACACTCACGCGAATCGGCAGAAAAGAATGCCTCAACCTAACGTCGAATGTTCGGTGTCAGTTGGCCTTGACGTTTGGCATGGAAGTAGGGCTTCCGCTGTAAAGTTATCATTAAGGTTCTGTTGGAAGATATCAGAAATCTTAAATTCTCTTTCGCAATTATTACGACAAAAAACAATTTGGTGAATTGGTTGTATATCCAGCTCATTTAGCGACAAGTACAATGACTTCTTTTGCCTACTTTCTTTGGTCTGCTTTGATTTTCTTTTATGCCAGCGTATGGAAAATTGTGAAGCCCAACAAAGTACATAAGCTTACTGCATGCGCCCACTCACCGCTGCGTAGTCCATGTTCAGGCTACTCTCGGACGCCTCGCGAACCGAAACGTTGCTCCACGTGGGCTTCATGCGGTACGTCTTCGCATACATGGCAAACGATAATATCGCGTATCGTCCATGTCTCGCGACGTCAGTGAGCCGTTTCTTGATGTCGTCCTTCATGACGGCCTGTGGGAGGTGTTCAATAAAGAAAAACGGGTGAAAGTAAATAGGCACGAGAATCATCGGACAATACTTTCTAGGAAATCGTAAAAATATACGAGAAAATAAGCGCACGGAAGGGTGAACTTGGAGATACGCCTCTGCCATATGCAAGGCCATCCACTTCATAACAGCCGCAACTGCCTGCTCTTATAGCGTTCGGTTTCATTTTATAATTGTGTTCGTCGTAAATATGCTATTAGAATAGCCCTCCTTAAGGCATCTTTTTAAAGATAGAAACGTAGTCTTGCTTAATAAACCCCACAACTCAGCGGTAAAGTTTCACTGCTTCGGATAAGACACTCTATTCTAATCTTCGACAGCTTAAAACAAATCAGTTTTAGGCGTGTATGTGAACATATTGCTCCAAGATTCGAACTGCGCTAAATCGAGCTCTTGTTTTGATCAAATTACACTTTACCCGTATCGTTTTACATTATACAAGTAACCATTTATACAGTCCGTAACCATACCTGTTAACAAAGTACTTGCTTGCGTGATCATTATTCATATTTATTCACACAAACTACAATTGGGCAAACTATGCAATTGCGGCGTAATAGCAGGATAAAAGCTGTTTGTGTCGGATGATTTTGTTTAATGCACGAAGCGTTGTGTTCGAGTATTCAGTCAGTCAGACATTCTAAGAGAGGGCGACACAATCCCCTCTTTGGACTAACTTTTATTAATGTTCTTTATTGCCTGAAGCCTTATAGGAAGTTAAGAGAAACAATAGCTGTGAAATAAATGAAAACAAAAAAGGTTGTGGATCTAATGCGGTCGAGGAGGAAGCGGGTTCGAGCCCCTGCGTCTACGCAGTATGAGAGGATCGGTTGTTCGGCGGGAGACGCGCTGCTGCCAAATGTCGAATTCATGTAGTTTTCAGCGCCGACCAAAGCCCCAACAAGTGAGGAATACCTGCCTGAATGTTTTCGGAGTAGCAGACAGGAGTCCCTAGGCGAGGATATCCTCATCCTCGTCATCAGCGTTCAGCCCGGCTATACCCTCTGCATGGAGAATGTCTCTCCCATTTTCCTAAAATTAACCCGGTAATGCGCTAGCTACATCCACTTGACCCCTGAAAACGTACTAACCTGATCCGCCCACCTGAACTTTCTGCCGCCTCTTGCTATGGATGGTTTCTCTTCGTATGTAATTTGTTGCCCTTTTTGACCATCGGTTATCCTATTCGCACTACATGCCTTGCCCATGCCTCTTTATGCTTCTTCATTTTAACTAGATTGTCATTAACTCGAGTTATTTCTCTTACCCAATCTGCACACTTCCTTTCTCTTACATTAAACCTGCCTTTTCCGTGCAACAGTTCTTGGCGTTGTCCTCAACTTAAGTATAACCGATGTGACTAGCCTCCACGTTTCAGCCCAACAGGTCAACACAGCTAAGATACAACCGTTATATACCTTCCTCTTTAGTGATGCCGGTAAGGTGCTATTTATATGAACGAGTAGTTAACAGCATTTCTTAGGTTGTGAATGCTCTAATCCGCGTATTTCAAAATGAATACCCTGTGTACCGAGTAAACAGAAATTCCCTCAGCCTATGTTGTCCACAGAACAACGGTGCAAAAACCGCAGATTGGCAAAAACCGCAGAAGACTATGACGTGATATCATTCGAGATATCATTACTGAGTGTGCGGCAGAAGTAGGCGGTAGGATAGTTAGAGAGGATACCGGTAAGCTGCCTAAAGAGACGAAAGATTTGATTAAGAAACGCCAGAGTATGAAAGCTTCCAATCGAACAGACCAGATCAAATTGGCCGAGATATCAAAGCTAAACAATAAGCGCAAGGTGGCTGATATAAGAAAGTATAACATGGATAAAATTGAACATGCTGTAAAGAACGGGGGAAGCCTTAAAGCGGTAAAGAAGAAATTGGGCATAGGCAAAAACCAGATGTATGCGATAAGAGACAAGGCGGGCAACGTCAACACGAATATGGACAAGACAGTCAAAGTAGCCGAGGAGGTCTATACAGATCTCTACAGTAGCCAAAGTAGTCAGGACCGTAATGAGATTGGCGGTAGGGAAAAACAGTCAGACGTTCCACCAGTGACGAAGGACGAGGTCAAGAAAGCACTAGAAACTATGAAAAGGGGGAAATCAGCTGGAGAGGATCAGATAAGTACAGATTTGCTGAAGGACGGGGGGGATATCGTGCTAGAAAACCTGGCCACCCTGTATACGCAGTGCCTGGTGTCATCGACGGTACCGGAACCATGGAAGAATGCAAACATTATCCTCATTCACAAGAAAGAGGACTCTAAGGACCTTAAAAATCACAGACCAATCAGCTTACTGTCTGTTACGTACAAGGTATTTACTAAGGTAATCGCTAATAGACTCAGGACAACCTTAGACTGCAATTAAACAAAGGATCAAGCAGGTTTTCGGAAACGGTACTCTACTATCGATCATATCCATACCATCAATCAGGTGATAGAAAAATGCTTGGAATATAACCAGCCCTTATACATAACATTCATTGATTACGGAAGCGCATTGGACTCAGTTGAAACATCGGCGGTGATGCAGGTATTGCGAAATCAGGGGGTAGACGAGCCATACGTGAAAGTGCTGGAAGATATATATAATGGCTGCACAGCAACCATAATTCTGCATAAAGAAAGTAACAAAATTCCCATAAAGAAAGGTGTTAGGCAAGGAGACACAATCTCCCCAGTATTATTCACAGCTTGCTTAGAGGAGGTATTCAGAGACTTTGAATGGGAGCAGTTAGGGATAAGGGTAGATGGAGAATACCTCAGCAATCTGCGATTTGCTGATGACATTGCCTTGCTAAGCGACTCGGGGGATGAACTGCAAATAATGATTGATGACCTAGACAGGAAAAGTAGAAAGGTAGGCTTGAAAATCGATATGCAGAAGACTAAGGTAATGTTCAATAGCCTCGAGAAGGAACAGCAGTTTACATTAGGTAGCGAAGTACTGAAAGTAGCAGGCGATTATGTCTACTTAGGACAGGTAGTAACCGCAGATCCGGACCATGAAAAGGGAATAACAAGGAGAATAAGATTGGGATGGAGCGTATTTGGCAAGCACTCGCAGATTATGACTAGCAGCTTACCGGTATCGCTCAAGAGGAAAGTATACAACAGTTGCATCTTACCTGTGCTCACCTATGGGGCTGAAACGTGGAGGCTAACTAAGAGAGTTCTACGTAAGTTGAGGGCAACCCAGAGGGCTATGGAACGAAAAATGGTAGGGGCAACATTAAGAGATAGGAAGCGTGCAGAGTGGGTCAGAGAAATAACTCAAGTTACCGACATTCTAGTGGAAAGTAAGAAGAAGAAATGGGGCATGGGCAGGACATGTAGTGCGAAGAGAGGATAACCGATGGTCGCTTAGGGTAACAAACTGGATTCCAAGAGAAGGAAAGCGTAGCAGGGGGCGGCAGAAAGTTAGGTGGGTGGATGAGGTTAAGAAGTTCGCGGGGGTCGAGTGGATGCAGCTAGCACAGAACCGGGTTAAGGGGAGAAATATGGGAGAGGCCTTCGCCCTGCAGTGGGTATAGTTAGGCTGCTGCTGCTTCTGCTGATGATGATGATTACGTGATCACCCCGGAGCCCAAAAACACACGAAAAATATCCAGATCGACAAGAAATTCCTGCAATCAAATGAATTGTATCGAGTCCAAAGAAAGTTCGGGTATTTGGATGGAGCGAGAACTGAACTAAGGCCCACTGCCGAAAGGAGACGAAGGATCGTTGATCGAAAGTGAATGAAGGTAGACCGATTAAATGCGCAATGCAGTGAGCAGCAGCGATAGCCGCTGATTGATAAACCCTGAGCTAGTGAATGCCCGATATAGTAAGTTCAGGTTAGCTTATGGTTTGTTATGGATATATGTTTTTCGGCAGGGGGATCCTCCATATCTTCTTTGACGTCTCTGTCTATTTCTGTCTTTTGCGTGAGGCTCCGATGTAGCTTTCTTTCAACATTGGACAGGTAGCTCCTCCTGTGTCTATTGTACTGAGTCAAGTCGCAAGGTTCGCATGGCCTACACCCCTATAGCCAACATGCTCTCCATGGATGTGCATGTGGGTAGTACTAATGCTCTCTTGGTGCATTTCCTCATTAGAGAAAGAACCTTTCCCTTTCCACAATTTTCGTTCAGGTACGGCGTTGCATGTCTTATCCATCTGAAGACGTATGCCTTTACTCGTTTTACTAAGTTTCTTTTTTAGTCATCGGATTTTATTGACCACTCGCCTGATTACACTAAGGGCCTGCATCACGTGACTATTGACAGTTTCACCATTGTGACCGTGCGACTGCAGTATCGGGCTACGATTTTGTACATGTGTACATTGCACCTTAATGTTTATTTCCGTCAGTGCATTGCACCCTAGGTGTTTCGAACCATATATATTGTGAGAATTGAACATTCCCTTCGCCCGCATGACGCTGCGAATATCCTCTCTCTTCAACGGGTAGCTCTCATATTTCCCCTCCCGGCCTCTTTCCCCCAGAGCTGCTACAGAAAGGGCGGGGGTGAGGCGGACTGCCGCAGCCCGCCGGGTGGCCCCTTCTCCCCCCTCCCCGCTCAACCCTTCCCGAGATAGCGGCTTGGCTAGAGGTTCTGAGATCAAAGTCCGAGTCCCGTGATAACCCCCACAAAATGGCGCACCAATGCGGGAACCGACTGGCAGTCCAGTTGGACAGGCTAGCTAAAAAAATGGTGGAATTCCATGCAGTAAGTCGCCTGAAAATCCGCTCTGAGATCCTGGCCAGTATGCGAGGCTTAGACAGATGGCAGATGCTTCCCACTGCTGCTCCGATATGCCTCGAGTGAAACCACAGATGTCGTCCGCCGAAAGAGTCATTCTCAAGGAGATCCTCAGCTTCTCGTCAAGCTGCTGCCAGTTGCCGACGCTACCGTTTACACCCGCTCGGGAAAGCCGGCCCGTTGGTCGAGCTCACGGTAAAGTGCCCATTTTTTCCCCTCGGCTCAGAACCGCTGGTGCGGTAAGTCCGTTTTCACCGTTGGCTCGAAACCGCAGTCTGCACGGCGGAGAATGCGGGTGGGAGCGCTGCCGAAGCCCACCCAGCATAGGCTCAAAGTTCAGCGGCTCAGGAGAGTCGAGAGAAAAGTTAACTGGAGTGGCGTCGCATGGATATGCGGCGAGGTCACTCGCATTCGGCAGGTCAGTTCACAAGCAGCCAGATGCCGTTCGAAAAGGTAGTGCGAATTATGGTCGCAGGCGCGATGTCACTAGAAGCTGTGGTGCACCACATTTGTGTTGAAGGAGGTCGCAGCTGGGAGCGCCTTGTTGCGGAAGCCTGCTGAGTACGTGCATCTCGTAATAGTGGGGATATGCCCTGTCGAGGTTGCGTTTGGCAGTTAAGAGCTTGTTAGTAGGAAGGCTCATTTTGCGTCATACGAGGGTCGAGAGCCTTATTGAAAAGACAGAACTCCCCGACAATTCAGGTCAAATTGCGCTGTTTTGTAGTGTAGTTGGCGTTAGTTAACTCCAGTGTAGCTGGTATTGCTACGAGGGAGTTGAAGACTTCCTGCTTTAAGCTTTGCTGCAATATGTGCCAACTGATGACACCTCAGGTGAGGGATGCAAAGCAGTTATTCTTCAAAGGAGCGAGCGCCGATGTCGGAATATAATGAAACTCTAGGGTGAATACATAACTACTGGAATTTTTACTGGCATGCCATTTCCTTAGCTCTGTGCATGAAAGGAAGGTCCCGGCAGGTATCGACGACTAGACAAAACGATTGCGCGAGATTATGAGCAACGACAATGGGAAGGCCAACCGCAGCTGCGGTAAGAGCACTGCAAGTCAGATGGCTAGCTATGACTACGTGTACAGAGAGATTGGCAATCAGGGTGGAAGACACGGTCCTCCAGCGCGATTACGCATTCGAAGCCAAGGAATTCGCTCCGACAACAGGAAAAATGCTGCGAACGTGGGATCACGCAAACCGTGACTCTGTAGCACCCACCGACAGTGAAATTGCTGAAGGATCGTCAAATGCTGCGCATGCGAGACCACGCGCACAACTATTCCATGGGCATCGCTACAACCCCCTCAGTCAGCGCGATCGCTGAAAGAAGAGGGAGTGCTTCTAGCATGGAGATTACGCACAAAGCAGTGCCGGCGGCGTTGGCTGCCTGTGCGGCTTGAACTGACGGCGAACTAACGGCAGACGCGCGAGTTCGCGTGCAGGCGGTTCTACTGCGAGACCTTCGTAATCAGAGGCATAATATCGAAATCGGCGCGCTCGCCCAATGTCAACACTGCCGACCGCAAAGCTTGATGGTGCTAGACGTCTTGCGCCAACGAACTCGGCCCGTCTAGATACGCATACCGGCACGGTTCCTGTGCACGGAGCTCTGCAAGAGGCCTGGTGCATGAAGGAACGCAGCCTGTTGCCTTGATATACAATCCTCGGGGAGTCGGCGCGGCCGTGGGAGAGCAGCGCACACCGAGCGTACCGGAGGCCCTGAATGGGTGTCGGGCCAGTGTGTTTCGCCCCTTCATCTTCCCCCATGGCGCCGGTGGCGAGGATTTCAGCAGACTTTAGCGCGGAGCCCGCCCAACATATGGGGCGGCCGTCCTCCTTTTCACCGTGGCACTTGGGGCAGAGCCTACCAACTCGAGTCCTGGCTCCTGTGATGCGGCATGGTCCTGCTGAGGGACCAGCCTTGCGGCTTCAAGGTGGAAAACGGCGCCCAGGTGGAGGTCACGATTAATGGAGGAAGGGAGTGGGAAATCAGCACTCCCCTCGCCCACAAGACGCGGCGAACACCCTCTTTCTCTTGTCCACGGGGAGCTCTCTTCTTTCCCCTCCCGGCCTCCTTCCCCCGGAGCTGCTGCGGAAAGGGCGGGGGTGAGGCGGACTGCCGTAGTACACCTGACTGCCCCTCCATCCCCCTCTTCTCTCATCTCGGTGGACAGTATCTGCATCCGGAGAGAAACAAAGCGGTCACGCTGGAGCGCGCGGATGCTGCTACAACACGGAGGAAGAATATTGGGCGCTCCCAAAAAACAGCTATGACCCGCTGGCTAGGCCTCGGTGTGTCGTTCTCACGGCCACGTCTATGGCTCGAGATAGCGGCGTGACGTTGAGCTCTGAGAGCAGAGCCGAAGCACCGTGATTATCCACGCAATATATAAATGGAATTTTCGTGAAGAGTAGGCAAATTATATCTCTGCCGGGTAGTCGTCAATGATGTCTGTAGCGACTTGTACTGGATTTTCGACGGTCGAATCGCTCCCTCGGTTGACACAGAGCATGCTGTCGGCGTACATGCTGAATTTCAGTCCCTTGAGCTTTGAAAGGTCTTCGAGGAGTTCTCTCATGACGACGTTGAAACGTAGGGGTAGAGTGACATCACTGACCTCTGGGGTGTACCCTTGCTCTCTAGCTCAATGCATTCTAACGCGCAAATTTCATGCCAGCAGTTCTGCCCAGCAAAACATTTGTGATGTAGCTGCACGTTTTCGTGCCTACTTTTAACTTGTCCAATCTTTCTAGCATTGCCTCGTGTTTCCCATTAACAAAAGCTTTCGTGAGACCTAGCGCCAGGATTGCCTTTGCGTCCTTCGATTCTGAATGTTTGAGTGGGGTGATGTCCTGCACACACAGGCGAGGTCGGAAGCCGATCATGTCCTGTGGCCATAGTCCGTTTCGCGTCATGAAGCCCACCAAGCTGGTTTGGGCAACCTGTTCTATTAATTTTCTTATGCACGAAGCTAGACATATTGGTCTTAAATTGCGGAGAATTCCCGGGTTTTGATATTGTGGCAGATTGTGGCAAGCTCTCCAAGTGATGGCAGTTCCAATTCACCTCATCTGTCTCCTCAGGAACCGTTATAAAGGGCAGGAGGCCACAGTCCGAACTGGGCATGGTCTTACTGATTGGTTTCCGATTGAGAAAGAAGTGAGCCAAGGCTGCATACTGTCGCCCTGCCTATTTAACCTATATGCTGAGTGCATCATGAGGAAGGCCGGTGTGGACGAGTCTTCAGCTGGAGTGAAGATTGCTGGAAAACGTATCAACAACCTTAGATATGCGGATGATAGCACTTTAATGGCAGAAAGTGAAGTGCAACTCAACATTAAAAAGAGAAAGATCATGGTGTCTTGCCCTATCAAGTCCTGGAGCATCAAGGAACAAGAAGTGGAAGCTGTGACAGATTTTTTCTTGGGCTCCAAGATTACTTCGGAAGGAGACTGCAGCCATAAAATTAGGAGACGCCTGCTTCTGGGAAAGAGAGCCATGGATAGCTTTGACAGCCTTGACCGCCTAGTAAAGAGCAGAGACATTAGACTGCCAACCAAGATCCGTATAACTCGTGCTATGTTCCTTCCAGTTGTGATGTATGGATGAGAGTTGGACTGTGAAAAGGGCTGACCGCCGAAGAATTGACGCGTTTGAATTGTGGTGCTGGCACAGACTGCTGAGAGTTCCTTGGACTGCCAGAAGATCTAATCAGTCGATATTGTCGACCATAAACCCTGACTGCTCATTGGAGGGTCAAATTCTAAAGTGAAATCTCAGCAACTTTGGTCATCTGATGAGAAGAGAGGAGTAGCTGGTGAAAGATTTGATGCTGGGAAAGATTGAGGTTCACCAGAGAAGGGGTAGGCAGCAAACGCGGCGGTTAGATTGCATCCTCGAGGCGCTGCAGCTGAAGCTATGTGATGTTAAGAAGATAGCGAGGGACCGGAAAGCGTGGCGTGATATGGTCCATAGGGTCACGAAGAGTCGGACATGACTGAGCGACTGAACTGAACTGATAGTGTAAGACTAAATAGTGATAGTAAATGGCAGGCAGTACAATGATAGGGATGATATGTACGTTGCAGGTGGTAGGTACAGTGCTACTGGCAATACCTTGTGAGAGGTAAAGGTCTAACTGAATACCGATAGTAATGATGGTTTGTGTAGTTTATCATCCCAAAGCTACTGAGGCTATGATAGATGCCTTAGGGGAGGGCTCCGGCAATATCTACTACCTAGGGATCTTTATCGTATGCTGACATCGCACAACGCGCAGGCGCTTTGTTTTTCGCTTCCATCAAAAAGCGGCTTGACCATTGCACCGCCGCGGCGGGGCATATCACTCCCATTATTAACACAATTTTTTTCTATCACTAGCCATCATTATCTATAACTGTCACTAAATGTCCCGATCACTATCGTTGTCCAAGAATGTAGGATCGAATCCCGGCCGCCGCGGCCAGGATCCGACTACTGTGCCGGAGTACTCGGGTTCGATCCCGACCGCCGGCGGCTACATATTGATTGAAGCGAAATGAAGAGGCGTCCGTGTTGTGCGTGATGTCAGCGCACGTAAAAGATCCTAGTTGGTCTAAATTATTTAGGAGTCCTCAACTACGCCGTCTCTTTCTTTCTATCTACTTTCAATCCCACATTCCTTTCTTTCCTTACGGCGCGGCTCAAGTGCCCACAGAAACGCGTGATAGATACTAATTGACCTCGAATACTGCGCTTTTCCCTTCCTGTGAACCAATTATTATGAACCAGTGGCAGCGATGGTCGGTACAGCAGTACTGTTAGTGCCTTGCGATAGTTAAAGGTTTAGTGAATAGTGAAAGCGACTGTAAAAGTTAGTGACAGTGATGGCACAAAAGCAATACTGGTAATACCTTGTGACAATTACAGGCTTAATGATAGTGATATCTATTGCGACACCTTATGGTAGTTATATATAGTGATACTAATGAAAATGGCGATGGGTGTAGTAGTGGTAATAATAGAGAAAGTAAGACATAATTGTACTTGATGTCGAAACGAAAGTAATAGTAATGATAGTGATGTGACAGCGGTGATGATAGCAATGAATGGTTAGTAACAGATAACAACTATAATATTATGAAAATGGGACATCAAGATAGAGAGAGTTGTGCTCTGATAGGTCCACGCCATCAGGATTGGGTTCAATAAGGTCGCTGGTTCGAGTGTTCGAGTTGATAAATATGAGGGTTTGAATTTAATAAGGAAGAAATGAAACAATACAGTTAATAATGAATGGAGAGATGAAAAGCGGAGTTGAGAAAAGATAGAAGTGGAAAAAAATGAAAAGAGAAGAGAGAAAGAGGCAGACGTGGGGGAGAAATATAGAAGGAAAGGAGGAAAAGGCTTTCGCTTTTCCAGGTATGCATGCACTTAGAAACCGCCCTGAATTTATTTGAGCTTCTTACGCGAACCACCGTCAAACCAAGTGCCAGTTGTTCAGTTGCTGCAATTGAGTCGAACAAAAAACAGTGCAAAGTTGTCGAGGTTTGCTGGCCACCGCCTCTCAACACAGGTAGTCATGCACATTCTTGGTCATGCACAGCACAAATGTGCTCGCAAATGCAGTCGCTCACCAGGGAGAGAGAGTTGTGCTCTGATAGGTCCACGCCATCAGGATTGGGTCCCACGGGCCAGTGGTCTCCGCTGCTATCCATGCTTTCGGTATGCAGCTTGACGACTATCATGGTTAGACCAGGGAAATCCCTGGCGAAAAAAGCAGACATTGACAATAAAAGTTGCCGCATGCCTCAGAATTGTTGACCTGCCCGTTTTCGAATCACAAAACGCTGACTGAAAACTGCTTAAGCTCTGACCGCTACGAGGGTATTCTGGGCAGCAATGTATTACACAAAGTGTCGTGTGTCCTGACGATCTGAGCGCTACACAGCCATCAGCACCAATTAGGAATGTGTCCTCACGACTGTTTTCCGATTCCCTTATCCTGTTGCATTCTCTGCAGCCCTTAGATACGTATTAACTTTTTCAGATCTTTATTTGCTCCAATACAGCACAATCTAGACATATACCGCGCACTGCATCAGCCGGAAGTTTGTTTCCGACATCAAAGTTTGAGAAACAAACAGTATACCTAATGTTGTCTGTGAAGATAGTTTTTGCTGCCCTATAATATTATCGCATCTATTTCACAGCAAGATGTCGTCTAATCGCCGTCAGGCAGTACTAGTCAGTCGCTTTTTAAACTGACCGAAGAATAAAACGCAAGAGTAATAAGCGATAAAACATATAAAGAACAATACAAATAGAAAAATAAAAATTGCGAAGCGTCATAAAACATTGCCTTGAGAAGCAGTGAGCTAAGAATAAGGAAACGAATAAAACTAGGACAAAGCAGCAGAGCCCAAAGATTAACGAGCTCAGATGCTGAAGGCAGCTTTTCATAACACTAGATGGTTACAGGGTGTAGTTACCAAGTTACGTTACTATTTACCGGGCTAGGCTGGCGAAATGAGCGCAGCTGGCCATTACCTTCGAGCGAGCACTTTAGGGGATCTCGTTTAAAATTTCGGAGAGTTACCGGACCAACATAGAGGCACGCAGCTCGCCCGCTTCGAAACAAGGACAGCAAGGCAGCCATATTATTCGTTGAGATATCTCCCTCCAAACGGCTGCATTCGCTTTTTGTTTACATCTATAACTAAACCTTCCAAGTATAAGTCACCACTAGACGAATTCTGCGAGAGAATTGCGATTTTCGGGCTGGTGAGCCTGAGCGTACATCCTCAAAGTTATCACGTCTATGGCAGCAGCTATTCACTTTTTTTTTGTCTGAACATTCCTTTCGTTTTCATAACTTTCGTTCTTAAAAAAAATATCACCGACCGTGCACTACTCATTGGTAATAATAACGAAAAAGAAAAGGTTTCATTACATATTATTTAATAATTTCATTAGATAGCGTCAATGCCCGAATACGACTGCAGCAGGAAATATATCAAACGTGTCGTATATTTATTTTTTACTCAGTTCTATGCTGCGCGTTGAGCACTTTTTTGTAAGATTACTTACTTCTTCATACTAAAAGGATTTACTGGTCACAGTACAGCTAGAGTAGGCAAGATGCCTCCCAGCATAGAAAGCTGGGCTAGTTGTTTTCTAGTGCAATTGTGAGACATTCTTCCAGATCACGAAAAACACACGGACGAAGGTAGAAGAGAGAAAACAAACGCCAAACTTCAACTAAGGTTTGTTTACAAATAGGCATATATCTACAGACAAGGGACAAGGCCATAAAAGTATGCCGTGCCCACATAACAATATCGGATATATAGTACATATATATAGCATGCATTTCGTCTTTTCGCACTGTTCCACCCACTATGCATAGTACATATCAGTTACAAATGCCGTGTCACTTTTTTTTTATTTTCTTCCCTCTCTCTTCACATCAACACACCTATCGCCTACCTGGCCGACTTATCGCATTTGCCTTGAGGAAATTGTTTCTTTTTTGCGCTGCGCCACAGAAGTGCCGCTCACGCAGTTCTCTCCATTTATTATACTGAAGGCTTCATACATTCCCCTCCTCTTTTGATTGCTAAAGTTTCGCAACACGCGTGTCTCATTCAAGAACGCTTTGTGTGCGAGCAACGGCGAATGTGGTTAAAGAATGAGCTGCTCGACGAGTAAGCGTTCGTTAATACCAGAGGAATCCTATACACCACCTATCAATTAACTAGAGGCTTGGTGTGCTTAATTTTGCACATAGGCCTCTTCCTGGTGTGATTTACCAGGTGGCACATGCGTCCCAGCTTTTAAGGGGCTGAAAATACAAGACGCACGCCGCACTTGTCGCCGAACTTTTTGAGGTGGTGTGATTCCTGGTGCCATTAGGGCAAAACTACAGGTCGCTGTTGTGAACGTGCGTTTCCAGCTTGCTTGCGCCGCTTACCAGACTTCACCTCGCGAATCTGGCTTTCCACCACAGCGGCCACAATGTCGGTTAGGAGCGCCGTCTTCTCCAATCGCCTTAGCTGGGCATGGACGCTGTCACGCACTTGATGCTCGCACGACTCGGCAAGAGCAGAGCGGACGCAATGTTTGCGATATCTCTTTTCACAAGCTTGGAACGGGCCGATTTGTATCTAACAATTTTTCTTCAACTGTGGCTTACACTGCCAGCACACGCGCATTTCCTCAAATATAAGGCACACATCAAGGAACTGGATGCGACCTTTTTGCGGTGATTCGCGATTCAACCTAATGCCGAACGCGTTACTAGAAAAAATGTCAAGAATGTTGTTCACAACCATAACGCTATCCTGAGCTTCAGCCATATTTACTATCACGAGGTAATCAGCTACACACCTAAGCACTTTTTGCATGTTTGCGTAGTACAGGAACGCTTGAACACGATTGTCAATAGTAGATAAAAATATATTCAAAGTGGCGCTACGCTGGAGCACACTCCGTTATTTTGGATAAAATGGCGCTCATTAAAGGTGGCGAAGGTGAATGAGAGATAAAACCTTGAAAATCAGAAAAAAGTGTCGGTTGATAACCCTGTCTTATTCTGGAAGGCCACCGGCCAAGTGATTCTGTACACGTACGTCCCTCCCCTCGCGACACAAATCAGCTTCGCACAAGTCTGCACTCGGGACCGATTCGGGAGGCCAATGAGACCCGCGTCCTTGGCCTCTTCATACACGATCATTGCGGGGCTGACACCACCCTGGCCAAACTTCGCACCGTGGGAGACCAGGTGGGCCATATGGTCCGCCCTTAAATACAATTTCTTACTCCGCGGAAAAACGCCCGGTGAGGTATAGAATAGAACAAATCTTCCACACCAATTGAAGACGTGAACACTTCTTTACTTGAAGCGACTGAGAGAAATACTCAATAACACCATTCGAATTTCTAACCGCATGAAGTCTACTCGCCAATTAGTTCCTAGATGATCTTATATCTGAAGAAACGCGGGTTTGCTGGCAATACAAGCCACAGTCGAAGAAACAAATTCTTAACTACCAATCGGCCCATTTCAAGCTCGTGAAAAGAGCTATAGCAAAAAATTGCGTCCGCTCTGCTCTTGCCAAGTGGTGCGAGCATCAAAGTGCGTGACAGCGTCCATGCCCAGCTAAGGCGATTGGAGAAGGCTGGGTTCCCAACAGGAGAACCGGTTACAAGTGCGGCGTGCGTCTTGTATTTTCAGCGCCTGAAAAGCTGGGACGCATGTATCGCCTAGTAAAGGACAGGCCTATGTGCAAAATTAGGCACACCTCCTCACAGTCTGGGGTAGACCAGAGAGACGGGATGCTCGAGCATCGCAAGACAGCTCATTCGTTAACTGGCGCAGGTTCACTGCATTCGCCATTGCTAGCACAAGCAAAAATAAAGGCATGAGACACGCGTGTTGCGCAAGTTTAAAAATTGTAAGAAGTGAGAAATGTTCGAAGCCTTCAGTAAAATAAATGGAGACAACTGCGTCAGCGGCCCCTCTGTGGCGCTGCGCAAAAAAAGAAAGATTTCCTCAGGGCAAATGCGTTGAGTCGGCCAGGCAGGCGGTGCTGATGTGAAGAGAGAAGGAAGAAAAGGAAAGTGACACGACATTTGTGCCTGATATCTATGCATCCGATATCGTTATCTGGTCACGGTATACTTTTATGGCCCTGCCCCTTTTTTTTACATATATTACATGCTTTTGTGGAGAATAAACCTCAGTTTATGTCCGGCGTTCGTGTTATCTCACAG
The DNA here is from genome assembly GCF_055883805.1 of Amblyomma maculatum. NCBI lineage: Eukaryota > Metazoa > Arthropoda > Arachnida > Ixodida > Ixodidae > Amblyomma > Amblyomma maculatum. The sequence goes on from NC_139346.1 coordinate 25,170,073, forward strand.
AGAAAAGTTATTGCCACCGAACAATTTCCACAAACATACAAAAAGTTCATGAACATATAAGGACACACAAATGTGCTAGATATAGGTCTAGCACATTACAATTCAGTACAATTCCGCAATGCTGTACAATCCAAGCACGTAGACAATTCATTACAATTTTGCAAAATAATTCAATTATTACACAGCAAAAGATAAAATTACAGCAAAGATAATACAGCAATACAAGAACGATAAAATCACATTTCAGTATAATGGTGCCGGCATGGCCAGCCGGATAACAAATACCGTCGTGCCAGCGCCGCAGAAACTGCGCCTCCCCATCTGTATCGAAATGTTCCGCGAGGTATTTTCATATGATGAGGCGCAGTCTGTGCAGCACTGAGTACTTTGCCCTCACAGGAGTGCGGCGTGCCTCCGAAAGGCAGCGTCGCTGCCATAAAACAATGTTGCCATGAAGACCGAGTTGGCAAACGCGTCGCATTTGCGCGTAGAATTTTGGCCCCTAAAAATGATGAGTGCTCAGTGACCTAAGACATTTCGGTTGGACCTCAAGCAAATCACTGTATACTGTACCACAGTGAATATATATTTTTTTTATTTCTACCTGCCCTTTTCTTTCTCCCTATCGCTCATCTATTTGATTTCCTGTATCCCTTCCTGGCTATCTCTTTATTTCCGCTGCCCGAGTTCAGGTGCGTCGGATATCAGATATCAGATAGCGGGGCCGGCAAACATCTTTTTCTCCCTTTTGTATATATAATAATCACTACAACAACAACATTAAAAGCTCTGCCTAGCAAATGCCATATTATCCTTTGGTGTTATCTGTTCTACCTTCTTCCGTGGGTTTTCCGTGCGCTGGAAGAATGTCTCATAATTGTAAGATGCATAGAAAGATTTGAAAAGCCGATGAATCGGCATTTGGCTGAAGCCCCGAGGTAACGATTATTAATGTGTATGCAGCCCGCCAGTGCGGAGAACTGTTCTGAATTGCCAGGGACGAGGATGCAGGTTTTGCTTTGCAGACAGTTTCGCAATATTTTCATATTTCTGTTCGCACTACACGCAGGGCTGTCTGTTATTATCATCATGCTTTTTCGTTGCGATACTTATTGAAGTGGCGACGATAACTGCCAAACTGCCGACACCAATTAGATGTAGGGAAAACAATACACTTAAGAGTGAGCAGCGTTTTGCAGCGATAAACGGAGAGTTTGCCATCCAGTAATGCGATAGACGGTAATCTAAACGCGGTAACAATGAGCTATGTCTCTATATTTTGCTTGACCACCATTCAGGCCATATTCGCATGCGTCGTCAGAAATATTCAAGGCGCCTTAGGCAATCACAAATTACACTACTAAGCTTCCTTGCCAAGTCTGCTACGGGCCCGATATGTCGCACTGCGATTTGTCGTCATAACTACGAATGCCGGTGAAGTAAATAGTCGCCCATGAGTGAGCATTCCGCATTTGTTATGCACTGCTATACCGAGAAACAACCGCGATTTTTAATGCTGGTCTTTTGAGTCACCCAAGAACGACTGCCAGGCTGTAGTAACGCAACATTGTTCGCCAATTTCTGAAGCGGCCCTCCATCCGAATTAATGGCCGTCATACACTGCTTCTCCACTCTAAAGACGCATCGTTGTTTTATGAGTCGTCTAAACAAAATATTATAGAGAGGTAGACGTGTTCAAGCGCAAGAACTTCGATGCATCTGTTTTGAGGGACGACGCTATTTTTCTTGCTCCTATCATCGGGTATACTGGAGCAACACAGCCCAATAAAGGCTGTTGTTGGCAATGTATGCTTTTATGTATGTACTAATGGAAGCCTTTGCATATTGGGCGCTGCCATGTAGCGTGCTCTGCGCATCCGACGCTGTCACTGGCATCTTCGCTGCGCACCAGCCCAACGAGTAACAAGGCTACGGCCAACGAGTAGAATATCGGGCCCATCTGCATATCGTCGTCTGGCCACTGCGTGTAATATGGCTGCGCACAGGCTGATAATGTCTAAGAAAGGAATCTGGTAATCGCTGCTTACTGAGTGGCTTGCCTGGCCACATCCAGAATCTTGGCTCCTTTGGAACTATCCCGGAGCGAGATACCCAGGGCACAGTGGTAGTGTCGGTTCGGTGTTTTTCTCTTCAAGAAGTCTGTGACAACCTGCAATTTCGAGCACGAGAAATCATAGCTAAGCATCGCTGAAAGTGACTGCTGAACTGCAGACGATCTGAGTTATATCAACCTAAACTACAACGTAACTATTTTGTGCGTCGTCTTTCCATATGTCTTTAAAATGACAATGGCCTGAAAGTGTCTCATTTTATCGATAATTGTTCAGCTCTTTTCGCTTAAAAAAAGGAAGGATGGTTTGTATTCTTGTGAGCCTCTTTGCTCTCCTCTGGTGACCACATTTTATTTTGGAAGTTTTTTCCTTGACATATCATATCATCAGCTGATATTAAGAACTACGCGTGATGCAAACACCCTTGTCATTAAACTTTGTGATTTAAAGTTCATTAAATGACTCACAAGATGTGCTTTAAAATGGTTTTCTAACAAACTTGTGCGCTTAGCAAACGTATAGCTTCCAACTATTAAACCGAAACATTTCTGAGTGCCTGCATTACTCAACGCCCTCATTTTACTAATTGAGTTTCTGCTTAGAGGGTACCTGACGCAGGCCTAAGCGTCTGGCGCTGCCGGCCACAAGAGGGGAAGTTGTGGTACGGACCATTTCCGAGCCGCCGCACAATGTAAAATCAGGCCCAAGCCGCATATCGCTAAGTCGCGTTCTCTGTGCGACAAACGCTGTTTACACTTTGAAAATATAGTGTCCTTGAGGTGGCTGGGAAACATACGGTGGACATTCATTAAGTTCCCATCACGAAAGGCAGGTACAAAAATGCGGCTTGAGTGGGAGTTTCACCAATATATACGTATTTTCCGCCCAAGGCTACCCAAGCCTGGCAAAGATGGACGAGCTGGCGCACGCCACCGCTCTAGACCTGTTGATTATTTTTGCACCGGAACAACACTCAACTAAAAAATTATAGGATTGCGCTTACCTTCGCCTTAATGGCGAAAGCCTCCTGTTCTGTCTACCTCTTCCCCTGCTTGTATGCTTGTTATAATATCTCTTTTCTTTGGCTTAGTCGTCAGAAGATATTGCGATGTCCGGGGAAGTGATGGCGACGTTGGAACTTAGTGCGAAGTCTCACTGACACATCTCGCAAAATCTCGTGGACGCGAGATATTCCCCATGAGCCTAGAAGGCTTTTGCATTAAAAATAACTTCCTTGTCGCACGTGTACTCGCGTGTCGTGTCCTTCGTGGGAAGGAAGAGGAAAGCGATATTTCGCGCGAGGTCGAGTTAATGTGCATCACAATGCAATATTCCTTAGCCTATCCGAGTGTGTCACTGTGACCTGTGCTGGGTGAAGCGATGCAGTCATGGAGCATGAAAAAGATTTCTGCAAGCGTGCAGCAACCTTCGTCTTGTATAGATTACTGTAAAGTATAGTGGACACTGAATCTGTACTCAAAAGAGTGTGTTCTGTTATTCGTTTCACAGTTATCCACTGGTGAGCGAGCGTTAGGCCCCGCACTCTCCTCGGAAGTTCTGTTACAGAGATGATCAAGTACTCTATGCTTGCTCATCTAGGCTTTGTAATGGAGCTAAACTATTCTGAATCATTTAGCGACACACTTGAACATTATCGCTATTATATACAGCATTAGCTCAACATCAATAACCTTTGAATGGCGGCTTTTAAAACCCAGAAAGTGGATCACTGGGACGGCTCACAATTTCCCAAAGGATTCTGCCATTTTAGGTTAATGTCCTAGCTATATTCTGTGGTAGTATATTGAAGATATTTTGATATTCCGCTAAAATGTGACCGAATTGCATTCACTTTTATACCTTTCGTGTGCGCCTTTCTTAAAGTTATCGTACCGATATAACGAAATTTATGGGACCCCCCCCCCCCCCCCTCCTAAATGCGATAGCAGCTTGAGCAGGGCATTTTATATTAGACAGCATGGGGTGGTAGTAGAATTAGTGCGAGTTTTAAGTAAGCAGCTTGCCGACCAAATTGGGAGATGCATGAAAGAAAAGTCAAACGCATACACAAAGCACCGTGCACGAAATGAAACCCAGAGTGAACGCACGGCTCAACATGCGCCACTTTTTCGGTCGTGCCACTGCAAGCCCTACCTTTCTGCGAACTGCTTCTACCCGATAATCTTCTGCTGAGAACATCCCAATCTGAGAGATGCATGCTGGTTTCATTGCTTGCATTGTAAAAAATAAAGCTCTGAGCCAGATATTGCCGCACATCAGATTGCTGAAGTCGAGAGCCTCGCTGTTGTCGGATTTTAAGGAATATACTTCTTTCTGCTCTTCTAAGTTACTATCTCACTATATGCTTCTACGCTTCTGTCTTATCAGCTGGCAGTGATTTTACTGTTAGTGCTTCAGCACTATTACCAGCGTTTGCTCAAAAAGTCCGATGTCTGAAGCCAATTTGACCTTTGACCTTTCCGAGAAACTTCAGGTGTTCCCAGAAACGAGTGTGACAGCGCCTTTCCTATTAACCAATTATAGAACGCCGGTGAACTTTGATTGGAAAACTTCGGTTGAAAAATTTTCAGAGTACCGCAAAGGTGCCCGCGGGTGCCATTTCCCTTCCAGACCGCCGGGCCCGGCCGCTGTCTGAACGGCGAGTGACCGCATTCGTAGGCTTGGAACGTGTTTTTAAGCTCAGCAAAACGGGAAGGCTCTGGAACGTTTATTCAGGCAGCGCCAATTGAGCGGTCGCTAACTTTAATACCCTAGTCTGCAATCGAGGGGAAAAAATTAGTGTGTCGGTGGATCGGCGAAAATTGCAGGTCGCCTGCTGTTGCAAATCCCTTTGAATCGACTTGTTTTCTACGCGCAGTGCTGGGGTGTTACAACATTATAAAATGACGGAGTGTGAAATAGCATGTCAGCCAAGGTCGCAGGAAGGTTTGTGTATATTGTTAAGTCGTGGAGAATGCCGTCCGTCGGCGCCGCGGAGCCGGTAAAACACGGAGCGAGGTGCAGATCACGCTCTGAAACAATGAATCGCTTTGCATAAGCAACACAAAGTGAGGCTCGCCGAGACAGCGCGAACAGACTAGCATACAATTTAGTATCGCCGTCGCTGCGCCAAGCAGGCTTTGTTGAAGCACATTGTTTTGCGCGAACCTAATTCTTTTGCGGTGCCATCATTAGGCGAACGAAAACTAAAGCACTGGTCTCGCCCATTTTCAGCGTGAAAAAGAAAACATGGCTTACTGTATCATCGCTATCACCGCGCGGTTGTGAATATTGTACTTTTCATTGTTTCATATCGCCTGATGTTTCATCGCCGCACACCTTGTGCCGCCAATTTGCCAGAACCTCGCTCATTAACTGCCGTCAAAAATTGAAATGGCATCAACATTGCACATTGATAGTTGACACACATTGTCCAGAAGTCGCCAGCTGCGAACACAAAACAAATATGATTGGTTGGTTTAGTTTATCGGGTTTAACATCCCGAAGCGACTCTGACTATGAAACACCGTTGTGGAGACCTCCGGAAATTTCCACCTCCTGGGTTTCTTTAACGGGCCACTAGAAATACATAACTAATAAAATTTGTGCATAAAACTTTATGTACGTTTGCATTAACAAAAAAAAATAATAAAAAGCGAAGAGGTGCGCGCGCTCATCGATCCCCACACGAACACGCGCCTATACGCTTTCATGCACGAGCAGTGTGTGGTATCGTACAACTGAATATGGATGTATCTGCTGCCAGCTGGCTAGATATTTACCTTACTGTGAGATATATATATATATATTTTAATGGCAACAGGAGATGTCTGCCTGGTGGTAAGGCTAGCATGCTACTCTTGATGAGGGTTGAGGGATGAGGGTGACAGAGTGTGGGAGGGGAAGGAGAAATAAATGAGAAAAAAAGAGAATCGGTGTCGCACACTTTCACACGCACATAATCACACACAGATGAGTTTTAAAGGGTATTGATCAACCCTGTGTCCTTAAGAAAAGTTAACTTTCACATGCACATAATCACACACAGATGAGTTTTAAAGGGTATTAATCAACCCTGTGTCCTTCAGAAAAGTTAGTAAGGCCTTGGTAGCTCGCGCAGCAGACGATCCGTCGCACCAAGGACCCAGGACATGTTCAAGGCGCAAGGTTGTTTCTTTACGTAAGCTTAAATTATTGCGCAGTATCCTGCGATGTGCAGTAAACCGTTGACAGGAGGTTACCAAATGTTCAAAATTTTCACACACATCACATGTAGAGCACAGAGGACTGCTTGCTATGCCTATTTTATGTAGGAAGTAGTTTGTGTATGACACATTTAAGCGGATTCGGTGTAGACAGTTTCGATGCCACCTGTTCAAATTGTGAGGAATTCGAAAGACGCAAGTGGGATCTATTCGGTGTATAGGTCGATATTGATGGTTCGGGTCACACCACAGAGAGCGTTGCAATCGCCATGATTCAGTTGCTACAAGTCTTGCTGCATCTCTTCGTGAGAATGGTACTGAAATTGTCCTTGTGGAATCTTTTAGTTCTTTTGCAGCGGCGTCGGCGAAGTCGTTGCCCGCGATGCCGCAGTGAGCAGGTAACCACTGTAGCACAATGCTGTGACTCAGGTCATAGGCCTCTGTGTGTAGCTTATTTATGTCAATGACGAGCTCTTCCTGAATTCTTGATGATTTAAGCAATTGTAGTGCAGCGCGACAATCGCTGAAGATAACCCATGCTGCAGGGTGTTGTTGTAGAATATATATAATTGCTTCTCTCAGAACTGTTAACTCAGTAGCCACAGCTGAAGTGCGATGACTGAGTGTTGCCGAGATTGTGGTGTGCATTGATGGTATACACACACCGATGGATGAAGAAATAGCTGTGACAGAGCCATCAGTATAGATGTGGCAATGATGACTGTAGCGTGCACAGATGTGCTCAAGGGCGAAGTATTTAAGTGCGGGTCCTGGGGTGTGGGCTTTTCTTTTGATGCCAGGTATAGTTGTCCAAATTTACCATGAAGCAAACCTCCATGGTGGGAAAGATGACGGTACTGCGCGTTGATATTGCGCAGGCAGTAGATGGGAGAGTGATGTCATACTTTCCTTTGAAAACGGGTGGGTAGGTTCACGTGCAAAGCGCAGCTGGGCGCGAAGCAGCTCCTGCGGTATCAGCACGGTTACAGATAGACGTCTGCTCTCCGCCAGAGTGCCCACTGTGGAAATGTTCTTTGGAAGACCAAGGCACACTCTCAAAGCTTTGGCCTGCATGGCTTCAAGTAGTTTAATGCTTGACTGCGAGAGGCCTTGAAGAACAGGGAGGCTATAACGCAGGAGACCTTCACAAAGTGCTCCATAAAGCCGTAATAAGGAATCGGTAGAGCAGCCTCTTCTGCTCGTTGAGAGCATACGGAATATAGATACGTATGAGGAGAGTTTGGTCTTAAGTTGTTGAACGTATGGTGACCATGAAAGAGACCTATCAAAGGTCCCACCTAGAAATTTTTGATGGTTGACATACGGTATAGGAGTGCCAGCAACTTTCAGTACATAACGGGAGAGATCACGTCGTGAAAATGAAATTGCTGCGCACTTTTCTGGAGATATAACAAGACCTCGCTTGTTTAAAAATAATGCAATGCCAACTATTGCTTCTTGTAGCCGAGCATGCACAATGCGCCTGTTTCTTCCGGAGCACCATATGCAGATGTCATCTGCCTAGAGGGAGATTTCAACAGTAGGTGGCAAGGACATGTCCAAACCAAGAAGAGATATATTGAAGAGGGTTGGACTTAAAATCCCTCCCTGAGGAACGCCACGAGACACATGATGTAAGGACGTGTCACCTTGATCCGTTGACATGTAAATGGTCCTATCACGAAGATAAGAAGAAAGCCAGTTACACATTCGTCCAGCAATGCCAATTGAACGCAAGGCTGAATGAAGCGCCTCGTGCGATTATAGAACCCGGCAGTTATATTAAACTATTAACATACATGTCTGGCCTCTATGTAAGGCACAGTGACTGATAAAGAAACACTGTCTCCTGTGCCTTCCATGCAGAGCCGGCTAGGCCTAGCGACATCCAGTGAACAACGTGCTGCTAGTTTGCCAGCACGTTATAGGGTGCACCAACACCTTTGCCACTTCGAGTTATAGATCAATTCGCTCTCGCCCTGACCGTCCTGGTTAGCTCAGTCGGCAGAGCGACTGCCCCAGAAAGGCGGTGGTGCCGGGTTCGATTCCCGGATCAGGACGAATTTTTCTTTAAGTACGAAGTTTCTGAGAAAGCTGTATAGCTTTCCTTTGTAGCCGTATGCTGCGCTTGGATGGATGCAATGAGTAATTACTCCCTTATTACAAATCTACTCCACCTTGGGGGATTCCCCTAAATATTTGACCAATATTCTTTATGCTTGGAAAGCCATTGGAATATTTAAATACAAAAGAGGGCTAGCGTTTAGTCCCGTTTAGCGCCTTCGGTCGTTTCGTGAGCACATCGTTGCGGTTTATAGTGCGTATTTTTCGAGGGCCATATGAAGGGAGTTATCGGGATCGTTTCTTTGAATTAGTGTTGCTTTCAATGAACGGTAACTTGTTTAGGTAGTCAATATCATCGCTACATATTCTTCTAAGACATGTCCTATAAATGTTCCTTGCTTACAATGTCTCGGATGACGACTGGTGAATTCTAAGTATTCTAACCTTTCTGTTGACTTCCTGTACAAGGAAGGTTTAGGTTTTTCATTGTCCACTGACACCGTGGTATCGAGAAAGTCGACTTCGAATTGCGACGACTGACAAGTGAATTTAATGCTAGTGTGATGATTATTAGGATGCGAGACGAAAGACAGTAGTGATTCTCGTCACTATATCGAAGGTATATGAGTGGTATTTCAGGAAATGAATTCAGTATATTGAATTCTAGAACTTTCATGAATATATTCGAGTAAGTCGGCGCAAATGGAGTGCCCATGGTGGTTCCAAATATCTGCATATAATAGGATGAATCGCACACGAAATAATTTTAAGTTAGGGCTCATTTAAGGAGCGATAGATAAACTGCAGGTGCATGCCGATGGGGGTTGATGATTAATACTTTAGGGAGGGCGTCGATAGCTTCATCGATAGGAGTATTAGTGTAGAGTGCGGTAACGTCAACTGCAACAAGTATACAGTCATCTGCCAGATTGGGCATGTTATACCCCTGTCAGACAGGCAGTTTCAATGTCCATTGAGTCAATGGAGATCGAATTCAATGAGAATCAACCACTGCCACACGGCGTTATGCAATGACGGTTGAACTCGATCAGGGGCCCTAATCTCGACAATTCGCCATTTTGTTCAAATTGTGACGTACGCATGACGTGCGCATCAAGATGGTGCCAGGTTACGTAAGCACACAATCGGGTTACGCATTCTGAAGAAAAAAAAGAAGTAAAGTGACAAAAGAAAGCGCGCTGTCGTCTGCAGATATATATTGGCGCCAAGTATGAAAAATGACGGTGCTCCTGTAGGAACCAATACTCTGCGGTGCATTCCATGATTCGGAAGCCTCGGGTTGCAGTGAGGCGAGTGAAGTATGCTGTGGCGTTGCGCTATTAGTGTGTCATGGCATACTTGCGGTCGAACATTCGGCCTCAGCTACGCACGGCATCAACTACGCATCAGCTACGGGCGAGTTTCAGCTGAAGAGCAAGAACGGCAATGGAATATTCGCAGTGGTGCAAAATGGGAACGAAAAGTAGCATTGCTATTCATAAGCGCCGATGACATCTCACATTCACTTAGCGGCTTTTAAATACAGGAACTAAAACGTTTAAGGACTTGGTCGTAAACAGAAGGAATCGACAGATTTCCAAAGTAGCTCCAGCACTGATGAACAGGCGCCGGCGCAGCCGGTAATGTCCGTCTCTGAGGACTACGTTCGCAGTCTCAAAGTATCAATTACTGTTAGATACGGGCTGTGATACCCCCCTTTTTCGAAAAGCCGCGTTATGACCAGCTGCCGTGAGGTCACCAAGTCTGCTTAAGGTTCTAACATACTGTGTCAGCTTGAGTTGTGTAGAGCGCGGAAAGCAGCGCAGAGAGAGAAAGAGAGTCTTCCGCACACACACGAAGTGGAAGGCATACGCTGGGCCTCAGACCTGGTCGGTTCAATGTTCTTTCGCTGGCGTGCGATAAGCTCTTGCGAAACGCAAAAGATGTCCGAGAAAGAAAACGAAACAGAAGAACAGAATAGCAGGAAGGTTAGTTAGGCGATTCTCAGCTTATCGCACACGTGCAGAGGGGGATAAACGGACAATAAGAAAAGAAAGCGAAATATGTCTGAGGAAATCATGGTATGTAGCTAGGGCGGCGCCGCGCGCGCGTATTCCTTACTGTCGAAACGGTGAAATGCAAATCAATAAAGGGAGATTATTTTCAGGCTGTATTAAAAAAAAAAGGGAATCAACACAAAATGTCACTCAACTACATCATATGATTAGAGCGTACCGTCATAACGTGCTCTGGAGTACTTATTTCTTTCTAAAAAATAAGCAAATGGTAAGCCCGCATGCATTTTAAAAGAAAACTTTATATATTAAACACATCACATGTGGCAAGCAAACATATGCCATGTACATGAAACATACATTCTTTTATTAAAATAGACGCTATGAGTATTTTTGCTTGCATTGCCCATCGTGGAAAGGTTCTGTAATTCATTAAAATTGCCGTGAGTGCATAGTGCTAGCCAAAAATGCAGTGTCGTTTAAGAAAGTCTTTGGTGATCCCTCGCTGCCTGTCGCGCGAAGTTCCTGCACAACCATCGAATGATATGACCCCTCTGGTTGTACTCACGAACCAATCAGATATATAATTAGAAAGCATCGCGGTGCTCTGTGAAATTCATGATGGTTTGGTGGACGCTGTTTAACACAGACACAAAGAGAAGAAAACACAGAACTGGTGCGTTTGGTAAAGAGCGCGTACGAAACCATCATCAACAACCTACCACTCGCCCAACTTCCCCTTCTGTTGCTCTCTAAAATGCCTCGTCTCGCACAGATCAAGCGCTTGAGTTAGCGGGCCGCATTGCTGCGCTTGGCAGCGACGGTGCGGATAGATGGTTTCTCTATGAAAGCAAAGCATTTGCAACGGGAGGGTAGGTACGACCCTCGTGTGGCTGTAAATCCGCGTTTTCATTATTATTCCTCTAAAAGATGACGCAGCTGAAAAGTTCCGTTATGACTTCGTGTCAGTGCTTTCTGCAATTACAAGATGTGTCAGCTTACTTCACCACCCACCAATCTCTCTACCAAACAGCGGTGAGCTAACAGCTGCCTGCACTGCAAGTCGAATTCGCCATGTTTATTTCGTGGCCGCATCAGTGGTCCAAAATGCGGCGCCCAACTTTAGTCATTTACAGCAATGGTAGAATATCGATCCCTTACGGAATGGAACGTCATTTTGACGTCATCATTAAATGTTTATGTATGACGTATTTCCTGCCACACAATGTCAGCCAATCAGATTTCAGCATTCGGCTCTTGACAGTGGGCGGTTCATTTCAGCCCATTCGTAATGCAAGCGTAAGTGCTTCGCTTTCTATCATATATACCTCTGTTTTCCCTCCACAGTTACTTATATATACCCTCCATGCACCATGAATACCGCTGATAAAAATCCGTTTTCACGCTCACGCCATTTTTACGTCAGCGCAAAAAGCCATTTCGACAAACCGAAATTTCGCGCCACAAATTTGAAACAAGTGATTGTTCTGAGAACCAATCAGAGAAAAAAAGAAATGGTGCCGAATGGCAGCCATGTGTGTAAACAATAGGGCCCCTGCATTGACTCAGTGAGGTTCGCGAATGGGAATGACCATAGCAATGCCAAAGAACATTGCGAGCAGCCCCGTATTCCACCTACGGTGAAATACAAGAAACCCTAAAAGAACCAAACGTTCTTATGGAATAATTTATTTTCAACAGCTCGTCAACTAGATTTTGGAGTGTTAAAATGATCACCCTAGAGAATATCCTTTGTTCAGATGTAAACAAACTGACGCTGTTCTAGGTATTAGTGGCAGTGCAACCTGCTGCAACGTTCCGTTCATGTTCGCCTTTACCACGCTTTGCGACAACCGAGACCAAGAAAAACCCCAAATGCGCTTCTAATCTTCTAACGATAGCAATTACAAACACAGCAGATACTACCACCGAGCTGTGGAAGCATCGCTGACGCAAAATAAATACGGCGATTGCCCATCGTTCGTCATCGTTCTGCCGTTGCTTGCTTGTAGTGCCTACGGATTAGGCTGAGCTGTGAGGTAGGTATTTGAATACCTTTTTCTGTGAGCGAACTTTCATTTAAATAGATCTCTTACTACGATATCCACCTCGTGTTTTATTTGCTAAATTATGATGATGATGATTTGTGGCTGCACCCTTTGTATCGGGCGGGCTCAGTAATGTGCCCTAGCCGGGTGAAATAGAGAAACTAAAAAGGCATGAGAAAAACAAAAAAAAAAGTAAGGGAAATGAGAGAGGATAGAGTAAAGCTGCTATGAACGCTATCAGCGTCTAACTATTGTGCACCACATACGAAGACGGGCTTTCGTCGTGCAGATTGCGCCACTTTGCTGTGTGCGTTCGGCCGATTCAAAACCCAGTGCGCGCTAAAATCTCTTAATAATACGAAAGTAGCGACTTTCTGTGAACTTTGCCGCCGCTCCGCGTACCCTCACTGATCCTCCTCAACTATCCCATCGGCGCTCTACTCAACGGTGATTGGCTCCGCGGGCCATCGCCGGGAGAAGCGCGCGAAAAGTTTGCTCTTTTTGTATTTTCATTTTTAGCCAGCGCCATTTTTTTTAGGCAGCCGCCGTGCAGGGAGCGAGCTCCCTGGCATTCCGCGCTTGCACTTCGCGCTGTTTTAGTGCAGCGCTATGCCGAGTTGCTGCGTATTTAATTGCACAAGCTGTCGTGAAAAAGAAGGCTTCATTCTTTTCGCGATTCCGAGCGGGAAGAAGGACACCATTCGAATAAAAAGTGGTTCAACAACATCAGCCGCAAGAACTTCACCTCGATGAAGACTAGTCACCTCTGCTGCCTCTGCGACATACTGTGCATTTGTTCCAAGCGACATGAAACTGCTTGCAAGCGTGTCACAAAGCTGATAAGCTCACTTAATTCACTGATCATTTTGCGCCGTTATGAGCGTTATTGTTTTGACTTCATGGTTCCGCTCAACGTGCTATATAATAGCGACTGCTGATGCATACAATAGCCGCTTTAATTTCTGAACTGAAGGTCTCGCTTTTCAACGCTAACGCGTGCAATGAGGGAGATTGTTAATTCATTAATAGGCTTATGTCGCAAGGAGCGTGTAGAAGACTCTTCCGCAGAACTTGTCCACAGAGTGTATACATATCCGCAGATCAAAATTTTGTCTCGTTGGACCTTCGGAATTAGATCTCGTCCTAATCTGGTGAAAGTTGGTGTCCAACCCAATTTAAATATGGCGAATTTATTAGTCACGTCCAAATTTCCGTGGGCCTCCCTCAGAATGTAGCTCCAGGAACCCCTTAAATTTGACCTCATCCAAAGGTGGCAAAATTGGTGGCCAACCTCATTTGCGCATGGCAAATTCAGCGGTTACCTCCAAACCGAGGTGGCCCATTGCCAATATTTCGCTCTCTGGACCCCCGAAGTTTGACTTCGTCCGAATTTAACCAAAATTGGTGTCCAACACAATTTGCGTATGGCGAATTGAGCGGTGACCTCCAAACCTAGCTGGCCTATTTACAAAATTTATATTTATTTTCACGATCGTTAATTATTTGCCTAGTTAACAGGCGTCATGTCCATTTTCGTAGCGTAGAGCAGCCGTCGGCCGTGGGCCCGAGAGGTCTAGTGTGTACATACAAAGAAAATAATGCTGTTTGGTCTTGAGTTGATATAGGAGTATTTTGTATGTGCGCACCCTGTCGCAGTTATCGATATAAGGCCTGTACTTCTTCCACATTTTGCCACTAAAAGAGTTGAAAGCGTTTTAGGTCACGTTTGTTTAGTCTTGTCAAAGCAAAAGAAAAAAACATATTGGTCATACTAAAATTAGGGTTGACACCAATGTGGATGAACTTCCGACAAGGTCAAGCATCGGTGGTCGACAGGGCCAAATTTTGGGGTACGGACGACACTTCCCTCGGAAGAAAGAAAATCGGTGCCCTGATCTTGGCTCTCGGTTTCGGCTCGACGTCACTTCAAGGCCGCCGACACCAGGAGCTAGATCCGTTTCATGCTTAACAGAAAAAAAGTTGGTATTCGCTCGTTTTCAAGCAGCCGCGAAAATTTTTAACTACAAAAACGATTAGGCAGCTAGCTGCATGTTCACTGCGCGGTACCAAACTCAGTTTAAATCTTATTGATAAATTTTAGGATGACCATCAAAGCATTTGTTCCAGCCTGTTGCTAGCAACCATCGCATTAATGAAACTCAGCTCGTTAACAACTGCATAAACTTTACTTCCGCTAAAATTAGTTTGAGGTGAACCTACATTTACCTGAGCATAGGTGTGCGAATATTCAGGAATGTTCAAATATATAGTAAATATTATGCTTAATATATTATGCCGTGTTGAGATACACGGTAATGAAAAGTCAAAAGGAATGTGAGGTGTATGCAGCAAGCGGTTTTTGTTTTATGCCACAAGCGCTCGTTGCACTTTCATTGCGCGTACGAGACGCTAATTTATGTGGCTCGCGGTACAGTCAAGCGAGTCGCATGTCTTACTCGTGTCTTTATTCGATAACAGAGCGTGGAAAAAGCGCAAACGAAAGAGCGCGAGCGCGTGCTGGCCAATTTCCCGGACGGCGAAGGAGCGCTGCCCAAAAAAGCGTGCCGTGTGCAGCGCGTGCAGCCGACGGGCGAGGATATTCGAAGAGGAAAATGCCGGAGTGGAGGAGAGTGTCGCTACTTTCAAATTATCGAGGGGTTTTAGTGCGCGCGGTAGCGTGGTGTCCTCGGTCGGCTGGGGCGATAGTTTCGCGCAACGGAGAATGATGTGCTCCACTGTCTCGTCTGAGCTCCCATATGCCCTGCACATCGCCGCCTGCACTTCTGAGGAGGGGTCATAGCGACGGCAGTAGGTCAAAGTGCGGAGTGCTCCCGCCCGTGCCTCGAACAGGAGCGTGCTACCGACGTTGTTGTCGTAGAGCGGCTCCGTCGATACTGCTTCTTTGTGTTCTAGGTACAGCGTCAGTGTCGTCTTCTTCTGTGCTGAGGCGTTCCACATGGTGTTCTCCGCTTGGCGTACTTGCGTCCGTATGGAAGTTTTGCACTCGGCAGCCTCCGCTGTACCGTTTGACCACAAGTCGTATTTCCGTATGTTGTTACCCGCTGCGCCATCTGTCGGATGGCACCCTCACTACTCAAGGATCATTGAAATTTGCCGTGTGGCAGAGGCACATCTCGATGACCCTCGAAAATTTCAATTGCCATCCACACAAAGGGCATTCATATTGCCCATGTGATAGAGGTATTATTTTTATTATTACGCTCATTTATTCGGAGAGAATGAGGTGTGACCTTACAAACGAGGGACCCTGGGTCGGGTGGTCTGCGAGGTGGTGATTTAGGAATGTTGAGAGGTTTTCTGCGGGTGTATTACTGTTAGAAAGAATTGGACTTCTTGCTATGTCTGTGGAAACCTTGTGAATTTTGGACAACAGGTAAAATCGACCTGCTTGTTTGTTTGATGGCTTAAGAAATTTATAGTCAATCTCGGTAATTAGTTCTCTGGCGAATGGATCTCTAATTTTATTCAGAATGACTCCACTCAACTGTTTTATCTTTTCACAATGGAAAGAGTTGCTAAGCTGTCTATATGTATTTTTTTTGTAATTTCCAACTGGGAGAATCTCTATGCTGCCACCTTTGTCTGCCGGCTTGATAACTAAGTCAGTTCTAGAAGCTAGGTTGTCAAGAGTTGCTCTTTCAGTTATAGAGAGGTTTTTGGGCTTTTGAGTTAATTTTTTTTCAGTTATTTCTTTTGAGACAGATTTAATATAAAGGTCCAGTTCGCGGCTGCGCTCTGCATCAGGAAACCATGCGCTCAGGGCTCTCAGTAGGCACAGGTTTCAGGTACATTTTCTGGTTTTCGACGAAGAATTGTTGTATTATTTATTTCAAAATAAATCAGGCCAGAGTTGGCCCAAGCAGGAGGGGCATGGAAAATGAATCCCAACACTACGTGAAAACACTTCATGTGACACACAGCAAAACTGAATCTCGAAAGATGACACAGCAAAGAGAAATAGAAATACATGAGGAAAAATTTAACATAGGACAGTCACTGCCTTTTCAGTGAAACAAAAATAATTTTAGCGCTTATTCCATGTTAGGAGAGTTAAAAACCGATTCAGGGAGTGCGTTCCTATCCACTATTGTTTGAGGAAAGAAACTGTGCTTAAATGCGTTTGTTTTAGCAAAAAGAGGCTGTAAGGTGTGCTCCCTACGATGACGGATCGTTCGAGCAGTGGAGTGCCTGAGGAATGAAGGAGGAGAAATGCTAAGCTTACCTGCAATAATTTTATGAAGGAAAAAAATACGGTTTAGTTTTCTGCGTGTACGAAGCAATGGAATGTTATTGTATTTCATGAGCTGTGTTGGGGAGTCACCCTCGTATATATATGAAATATGAAACGTACCGCTTTCCTCTGCATGAGCTCTAGCTGATAGATATGTTTCGTGGTGTGCGGGTCTCAAATGTCAGTAGAATACCCAAGTTTGGACCTGACAAATCGTTTGTAAGCCAAAAGCTTATATTGTTAGGAGTATGCTTTAATTTGCGCCTCAAAAAGCAAAACTTTGAGAAAACGACTGAATCGATCGCAGAAATATGAGTGCCCCAGGTTAATCGATTGTTAAGAGGAAGTCCTAGATATTTATATTGTGAGACCTCTCTAATGCGACTGTGGTGAAGGCGATATTGGTAATTACTAACATTTTTTTTCTCTTAACTCGAAGAAGTACACTCTTGGCAACGTTTAAATCCATGTTCCATTCTTCAAACCAGTGACATATTTTGGGCAAATATTCTTGAAGCAAGTGGTGATCTCCAATTGATGCTATTTCTTTATATACAACGCAGTCGTCTGCGAACAATTATTGACCCATACGGAGGAATGCTATATGCTAAATCATTTATACATATCAAAGCTAGCAAGGGCACTAACACACTACCCTGAGAAACACCGGAAATAACAGGAAGCGACGGAGAAAGACTACCATTCACATCAACAGGCTGTGTTCTACCACTTAGATATGCTCTGACCCATTCACCAAGATACAACGGAATACGAAGTAGCTGCAATTTGTAAAGAAGCTTTGAATGTGCACCTTATAAAAAGCTTTCGCCATATCCCCAAAAAGTATATCGATCTGTCCCGAGTTATCCAGCACTCTGTGAAAATCAGTAATAGTCGTAACCAGTTGAGCGATGGGGGACATATCCTTCCTGAATCCGTGCTGAAAAGGTGACAGAATATGTGCTCTAGAAGGTTACGATGTGCTCTAGAAGGTTACAGGATGTAGGTATAACTGATCATCATCATCATCATCTCAATGAACATAAGGCTTAATGGAAATCGGGCAGACACAGTCAAAAACCTCCCGAAAGCAGTTTCCCAGCATTTCAATCAGAAAGACCATAAGTTCGAAGAAATTAAATAGTATTGCCGTGAACTGCCTAACTGTTTATTTGTTCTTTTTCGACAACCGCTGGCATGCCACCTTGGCATTGTGATTCTAGCGCGCGTATTGATTCTCTTTTTATTCATCCTCGTTGTCGCGAGACGACGCTTTATCGTTTTCTTTGTCCCGCAAGATGCGTTGGGATGTATCTAGAAGATTCCAGCCGCTCGCTTGTGTTTCTACAGTGCACCAGCTGATGCTAGCCACCTCTTGCGGCCTTATCTAGAGATTTCCTCGCCACCTTTGAATTCAGTGCTGCCGAGTGAGAATATAAAACTGGGCGAGTTCAACTGGATTCATCTCTAAGCAGCGCGAGACACAGGAAAACAGAACAGGAGACGAAATAAGCGCTTGTGTCGTCTCCTGTTCTTTTGCCCTGTGCCTCGCGCTGCTTTAAGCTGACGAGTGAAACTGGCATTCGTACATCGACGACCGCTGAACACGATTGATGATATCGCCTCCGCCGGTTGCCGAGTTCTTTTGCGGGAACAAGTCAGCCCAATAATGAGTTGATCCCTGCGAAGATCGTAGTTTCATTTGTTGCCAATGGCACCGCCAACACCACGTGAAATCTGGCGGAGGTGCTGAATTCCTGTCATGGCGCCGAAGTCGGAACCCGCCGGGCAGGCACGACCTCTCGTTTTCGTCCAGCCACGCGAGCCCGCCAGGTTTCCTGGCCAACAGGATGAGGATGCGCAAGACTGGCACGAGATATTCGAATGCAGGTCAACGTACAACGCAGGGGATGACAAAACGAAGCTCAGGCAAGTGTACGTTTCTCATCAGGGATCCGCCCGAATGTGGTTTGAGAATCGCAAGGCTCGTTTCAAGCCACTCTCAAGACGGAGCTATTGAATGCTTTTACTAGTACTATCAGAAAAGAGAGCTCAGTCACTCCGTCAGTCAAGAGTCAAGCTTCCTCATTAGTCAGTCCTCAATTCCGTAGAAGAAATGAAACGCTATTTCGCCGGGCGGACCCTGAAATGACTGATAAAAAGAAGGGGATTTTTTGATACGAGGCATCAAACAACCCATTTTCGCGTGCCTCGTGAGAAACTCACCCAAAACAGTGGGGAATTTGAACGAGAAGCATCCGTAATAGACCATACCCTAGATGCCCGCACTGGACAGTACAACCGGCCTCTTCAGATGTTCTCTGCAAACAACTGCGAAGTCGCAGCTACAAGTGGGGATAACCCCCGTGAGATTATCCGTGAGGTCGTTCGTGAAGAGCTGCGCCGACTATTGCCAACGCAGTCGCAGGTTGCGTCGCTCACGGATGTTATTATTGAGGAAGTCCAGCAAGCTTTGGGCGTTCCTCAGCGACGGATCCGACGGCTACAGCACAAGATGCAATAGCGATGAACTAAGCTGTTGCATTACGTCGCCCTGCGCCCCGACGTGACTTTCCAAGCCCTCGCCACTACCGTCCTGTTCCTGAAAGCAGCCTCTTGTCCTTCGCCGGCCAACCGTACGAAGGACCTACAAGCCCCAGAAAATGCGACGCCTCGAGGACTGCGAACAACCGGCCAATATACTTCCACTGCGGTGAGGTCGGCCAGATTCTGCGTCACTGCCCGTACCAACGAATCGGTCTACGCGGATTTGCAGTCGACGCCCATGACCACGCCCAGATGAGCGACCGCAAGAAATCGAGAACCATCTGCGTAGCTTTGAGGGCCCGCTTTGCGTCGTCAGCCCGTAACTATGATAACAGTGCGCGAGAAAGGTTCCCAAGCCCCCGTAGGGGACACTAAACGCAGCATCCTTTGTAGGTGAGTTTGCTAAACGACAAACTAATGAACATCCTCCACCGCCGACGACGAGCGACGACGCTTCAACCAATACCGTGCCGCTACGCACGACGATAATATCAACGACCACGCGATCACACGTTAAACACCACAGCCCAATGAAGTGACAATGGTGTGCACTGGCCGTGATCTGAGCGAACGACGAAGTAGAGATCGAACACCGAAGCCAACATGCAATACGAGGACACGAACAAATGACCTCGCCGTTGCTGTCGACGGTCCTACGGTTACCAGTCCAGTGGACATCGGAGCCGACTATTCTGTCATCGGTGTAGCTTTCGCCGCCCAGCTCAGAAACGTTAAGACCACCTAAAGAACCTCGGGCAATCACTGACCTTCGTTAAAAGCTCATCAAGCTATCGACGAAAAACGCCCTACCTGCTACGATGACTTCGACACAATCTGCCGCTCTGAATGTCCTGGACGAAGAATTGACCGCACCGCTCCGATCAGGCGTCGTAGTCCGCGTGGGTAGCACAGACATCGAAATCGCCTAAGGCGTGATTGAAGGAAACACCCAGTTGCTTTTGGAACGAGGTCACGGTACCGCAATAAGTGTCGCCAATTTCCAGGGAGGATAGGCTAAGGTGCTGGTGAGACACTTCACCGATGAATACAGGTACCTTAATGAGGACACGACAATCACTTTCCTCAACGCGCTAGCGGATACTTGAGATATATTCGCCCTACTCGTCCAGCCCGCTGACAATGCACCCATCAGAGGTAATCTGTTGACATTTGACGTCAACGCAGCATTACCGCGGTGCAGACAAGACAAGATTCGAAGCCTTCTTAAAAGTTACAGCGAGTGGTTTTCGTTAGATCGAAGGTGCGACAAACTCCTTTCGGCAAAGCACCGCATTATCACTGACGAGCACGCCCGGTCTCTTCGTCAAAGGCACTATCGAGTATTGCCGCGAGAACGCCAAGCCATGCCAGAGCAAGTCGATGAAATGCTTAGTGACGACGTCATCCAGCCATCTCAGAGCCCCTGGGCAGCACCTGTCATCTCGGTGAAGAAGAGGAAACTTCGTTTCTGCATTGATTACGGCGCTTAAATATCATAACGAAGAAGGATGTCTACTCATTTTTCCACAACCACGACACAGTGGGTCGGCTCTGCAACGCTAAGTACTTCTCGTCGACGGACCTGAAGAGCTAGTACTGATAAACGGAGGTCAACGAAACAGACCGAGAGAAGACCGCGGTCATCCCGCCAGACGGCCTTTTCGAGTTCAAGGTAAAGCCGTTCGGCCTTTGCACTGCACCAGCAACATTAAAGCGAGTAATGGATCAAAAGGGTGGCTTTTTGGGCTTGTTGGTGCGTGAACATAGCGAGACTGTAGTAATGGATACCGTATTGGCTAGATTGAAATGCGAAATGTGTCTGGTATACTTATACGACGTTGTTGTCTTGGCTTAAAACTTTGAAGACTATTTGAGAAGGCTTCGAACAATGCTTGACGCAATCAATTTGTCAGGTTTAACTTTGAAAGCAGATGAGTGTCACTTCGCCTACGGAGGGATGTTTCTGGGTCATATTGTTAGCCAGAAATTCGCTCCGACCCACGGAAAACATCTGTGATCGCGCAGTTACTATAGCACGGTGACAAGAAAGCTGTACGCCGATTCCTAGGACTGTGAAAATTACCGATAATTTGTCAAGGATTTTTTTGCGCCTCGCCGAACCTTTAACGCAGCTTACAAAGGCAGACGTGCCATTTCACTGGGAAGCAATACAAGCCTTCGCGGAACTTAAGCGCCACCTACAATCCCCCTTCTCTCCTAGGCCACTGTAATGAGAATGCCGAGACTGAGATACACACCGACGCTAGCGGTGTGGGACTAGGCGCCTTTCTCATTCAGAAGAATGCCGGATAGGAGAAAGTAATCACCTACTCCAGCAGGTCTCTCTCAAAAGTCGAATTCAATTACTCCACGGCCAAAAAGAAGTGCCTCGCTATCATCTGGGCCACTTCAAAGTTCCGTCCGTACCTATATGCTTGACCTTTCAAGGTAGTAAGCGATCATCATGCGCTCTGTTCGCTCGCCAATTTGAAGGAATCCTTCGGCTGCTTTGCTCGATGGAGCTTACGTCTCCAAGAATTTAACATCTCAGTGATCTACAAGTCTGGCCGCAAGCATTCCGACGTAGAGTGCTTGTCCCAAGCCCTCATGGACACGCCCCCACAAGACGATGAGATGCCTTCTCGGGACGGGTAAGCGCGAGCAGTTTCACTCAACAGCAGTGGTCGAACCCTCAGTTGAAGGACTTGGCGGACTACTTAGAAGGAAAGATTGGTTCCCCTGCTGCTGTGTTCAGACGCCAGTTATCATTCTTCGCGCTGCGCAACGCCGTCCTCGTGAAGAACAACTTCGCGCCCAACAAGACTACATACCTCCTTGTCGGGTTTAAGGAGCTCCGAAATGAAATTTTGCAGGCGTTACACGATGATCAGACAGCAGGGCACATCTGATGGCGCACACGTTGCATCGGATCCATGAGAGGTGTTACTGGCCGTAGTTGTTTGCCGACTTTACCCATTACGTGAAAATATGCGGTGAGTGCCAGCGACGGAAGGCGCGCTCGATGAGACCAGCTGAAGTACTGAACCCTATACCGCCCCCGACCAAGCCCGTTTAACAAATTGGGATGATCCCTTCGACCCCTTCCCAACTTCACCGGCGGGTAACAAGTGTATCATCGTGGCTACTGACTACCTTACCCGCTACGTCGAAGCGAAAGCCCTACCTAATGGTAGCGTGGCAGAAGTCGCCAAGTTCGTCGAACGCATTCTACTGCGGCACGGCGCCCCTGAAGTACTCATCACAGGCAGAGGAACATCACTGACGGCAGAGCTCACGCAGGCCACCCGACCTACAGTCATACAAGTCACTGACGTACTACAGCGTACCATCCCCAGACCAATTGACTAACGGAGCGCCTTAAAAAGATTACGGACATGACTGAACACAACACCTGGGATCCCATCCTGCAGTATGTGATCTTTGTGCATAACACGGCCGTCTAGGAGACAACTAAGGCGACCCCGTTCAAGCCCTTGTGTACGGCAGGGAGCTCACTACAACGCTCGACGCGATGCTGCCACAAGTGACTGAAGACAACCTCGATGTCGCCGCTTTCCTTTAGCGTGTAGAGGATGCCCGACGACTCGCCCGGCTGCGTATTAAGACCAGCAACATACCGACGCTCGAATGTTGCAACTTGCTACGACGCTATGGCTGCACAGCAACCATAGTTCTACATAAAGAAAGTAACAAAATTCCCATAAAGAAAGGTGTTAGGCAAGGAGACACGATCTCCCCAGTACTATTCACAGCTTGCTTAGAGGAAGTATTCAGAGACTTGGAATGGAAGCAGTTAGGGATAAGGGTAGATGGAGAATACCTCACTAATCTGCGATTTGCTGATGACACTGCCTTGCTAAGCAACTCGGGGGATGACCTGCAAATAATGATTGGTGACCTAGGCAGGAAAAGAAGAAAGGTAGGCTTGAAAATCAATATGCAGAAGACTAAGGTAATGTTCAACAGCCTCGGGAAGAAACAGCAGTTTACAATAGGTAGCGAAGTACTGGAAGTAGTAGGCGAATATGTCTACTTAGGACAGGTAGTAACCGCAGATCCGGACCATGAAAAGGAAATAGCAAGAAGAATAAGATTGGGATGGAACGAATTTGGCAAGCTCTCGCAGATTATGACTAGCGGCTTACCGGTATCGATAAAGAGGAAAGTATATAACAGTTGCATCTTACCTGTACCCACCTATGGCGCTGAAACGTGGAGGCTAACCAAGAGAGTTCTACTTAAGTTGAGGACAACCCAGAGGGCTATGGAACGAAATATGGTAGGGGTAACATTAAGAGATAGAAAATGTGCAGAGTGGGTCAGAGAAATAACTCAAGTTGCCGACATTCTAGTGGAAATTAAGAAGAAGAAATGGACATGGGCAGGACATGTAGTGCGAAGAGAGGATAACCGATGGTCGCTTAGGGTAACAAACTGGATTCCAAGGGAAGGAAACCGTAGCAGGCGGCGGCAGAAAGTTAGGTGGGCGGATGAGATTAAGAAGTTCGCAGGGGTCAACTGGATGCAGTTAGCACAGAACCAGGTTAAGTGGAGAAATATCGGAAAGGCCTTCGCCCTGCAGTGGGTACAGTCAGGCTGATGATGATGATGACGACGTGACGCAGAGTACAGGCCGGGAGACCAAGTGTGGGGTTAAAAGCCAATACGCTGAAGCGGACTGAGCAAAAGCTCTTGAGGCGATACTTCGACCTCTACAAAGTGCTTCGACGCATCGGACGACGTAACTATGAAGTAGTTCCCGATGGCAGGACCACACCGCAGCGGCGCCGGGCGCGCCCAGAAATCGTCCATGTTGTGCGCCTAAGGCCCCAGTTACTTTAATTTCTCGTATTGTTTTAACTTTATTTATTTATTTGTAAGCATCGAGACGATGCCTTTTTAAAGGGAGCAGCAATGCCGCGAACTGCTTAAATCTTTATTTTGTATCTCGAAGATACCGGCCGCTCACGTGTGTTTCTACAATGTTCCAATTCATGGTAGTCACCGTTTGCGGCTTTATTTAGATCTTTCCTCGCCACCTTTAAATTCAGCGCTGACAAGTGAAACTGGCATTCGCAGATGGACGACCGCAGAGCATAATTGTTGCTATCGCCGCGGTGGATTGCTTAGTTCTTGTGAGGGCGCAAGTAAGCCCAATAAAATCTTAATTGCTAAACGTTAGAATCCCTTAAATATATTCCCTCTACACCATTACTACTCTGTAAAACAGTCCAATATAGTGTTCATTTTAAAGTTTATTCACTTCAAGTGTACACTCTATCCCGCCCCGCAATAGCATAAGCTGCACGTGGTTCTCCATAAACGTTTTTCTTATCAATTCCTGCTTTAGCTAACCATTGGAACTTTTTTCTTTCCTTTCTGACGGAACAGATGTGGTTAACTGTCCCATTATTATTCTGTTTCTTTATCCTCACCCTGTGCGGAACGGTTTTGCGGATTGTTCCCCTGCAGATGTAATCGTTATCAGGACTCTGTGGAATATGCCTGTCGCTTTTCAAGAAAGGTGTGTCTGCACCAAACCTTTTAGGTGCTGAGTGATCATTCACCCCATATTGTAGGTTTTCCAGCTGCTACCGCTTATTCTTTTTCAGTCCACAGGATCTCCGTTTCAGGCGGAGAAATACATACTGAACAAAAATTTCTCACTCGACCTATTTTCGTCTCACTCCCTCTCCCCCTCGGCAGGTGTCTTCTGCGGAAGGAAAATCGTATTTAAACCCCTACTAGTGATGATCGCTCTGCCCAGACGAAGACAAGTCCACTTGTCGAAACGTTGGCTCGGCATGCGAACTGAGGCTTCCCTTTCTTACTCTGATTAAGCAACGGGCTGCTGGTCGCCGACACAGCCAGGCTGGAAAGTGAATGAGATGTACTGTGATAGTCAGCACTTCAGCCATCGACATGCACCAGTGCGTTGTGCGACGAAGACAAAGAAGAAGTACGCTGGGCTCGCCATTGCAAGGTCCTCTCCTCACAGCTCTCCATCTGAGCATCAATAAACGCCCTATTACAATTGGCGGAGGTGCCGGAAACGATCCCATCCAAACTGGAACTGCGAAGCCGTACACTACCCTCTACGACCGCCATGCAAGACGAGTCCACTTCGACGCTGCCGGCCGTTCCACCACGATCATGTGTTCTGGCGTCGTGCGCCAGCGTGACCCTTGCCTCTTCAGTGGCACGGCCGATCAAGATGTCGACGACTGGCTGTCATCATATGAAAGAGTAAGCAGCTACAACAAGTGGGATGACTCATACAAGCTCAGTAACGTCATATTCTATCTGACGGACGTGGCGAACCTCTGGTTTCGCAACCATGAGGCTGACCTGTCATCTTGGTCGACATTTATAAAGAATTTCGCGGAAGTGTTCGGCCGCCCGGCAGTGCGTAAGCTTCGTGCCGAACAACGTTTACAAGACCGTGTTCAGCGCGCTGATGAGAACTTTACCAGCTACACAGAAGATATCATTGATCTCTGCAAACCAGTCGACCCGGCCATGCCGGAAGCGAACAAAATCCGCTACATCCTCGAGGGCATTTCTGAGGACGCCTTCCAGATGCTGGTAGCGAAAGATCCCACCAGCGTTAGTGAACTCGTGCCAGAGCTACGACGAGCTCCGCAAGCGGCGCGCTTCTAGGCGCCGCTCTAGTGTGTGCGACGAAGGCGCATCCGCATTAGCCCTGGGTGGTTCGCCGACTTCTGAAGGGAGCCCGCTGAATCAAAAGATGAAAGATTTTATTCGTGAAGAAGTCGCACGTCAAATCTCACTCCTTCCCCATTTTCAAGACTCGGGCCGCCTCGTTCCTGAACTGGCTCCATCTCTGGCCCCTACTATACGCCGTGTCGTGCAAGAACACGTCGCTGATGTCTTGCCGTCCAACCCCGTGGTGCCGCCTGTGACGGCACCTCTCACGTATGCCCAAGTAACGGCTAGGCCACCACTTTCGCCCACGTCTGGCTCCTATGTGCAGGTCCCTGCCTATCGTTCACCGCCGCATGCTGAGCCTTCGTTCCAAGCGCCACCCTCAAGGTTCCGCCCACATCCTATGAAACCTTGGCGTACTACGGACAACCTTCCAATTTGCTATGCCTGCGGTCGGCCGGGCCATGTTGCACGCCTTTGTCGCCAGCGCCTCCAACCTTCACAGCCTGACATTCGACTTTACCCGTACGATACCGACCCACGCTCGCAAATGATTGCGCCCGGTTCTCAATTTGTTTCACAAGATCGCCAAACCTATGCCACTCGTCGATCACATTCTCCTCGGCGCCGATCGCTTTCTCCAATGCTGCGACGTTCTACCAGCACCGTTGAGGGAAACTAACAGTCGCAGTTCCGGGGGCAAGAACTGCGCTTGTTTCGAATTCCTCAAGTCCTCCGTGTCGTCGCGCTAATGTTATCAAAGTTTCTGTAGAAGGCGCCACAGTTCTCGCTCTCGTCGATACCGGTGCAGCCGTCTCCGTCATCGGTGAAGCGCTCTGCCGTCGAATTCGCAAAGTGACCACTCCGATTTCCGACTTTTCGCTCCGCACCGCCTCATCACAGCACATTCACCCCTCCGCATCTTGCACAGCCCGTGTGCTCATTCAAGACGTCTTGCACCCCATCGAGGTTACTGTTCTGCCGAACTGCTCGCATGATATCATCCTCGGATACGATTTTCTATTGACTCATCAAGCCGTTATTGACTGTGCTCGTGCGCAAATTGCCTTCACCCTCCTCTGTGATGCCCCCTTCTGTGATACCCCTCCCCGCACTGCAAAACTTCTCGTCGCCCATGACACCGACATTCCTCCGTTCTCTGCTGCCCTCGTACCACTGTCTTGTGAGTGGGTAACTCCTTTGACTGCGATTTTTACACCTTCCGAAGCCGCCTCCCGTCATTCCTGCCTCCTTTTTCCGTTCGCAGTTCTCGAAATTCAAGACGGCAAGAGTGCACTTTACGCCTCGAACCCATTTTCTTGCCCAGCAGTCCTGCTCCGTGGCGAATGCATTGGACGTCTTGAAGAGCTTGATCCCGGTCATATCACCACTCTTGCTGACTCAACCCCCTCCTTCGACGTTAGTCTGTGCTCTTGCGATGTTGCGACCGCTTCGACGCCCTCCGACGTTTTCCAACATGCTATTGATGCTGATCTTCCACTTGCGCAACGTGATCAACTTGGACGTGACCAGTACCCCCTCCACAAAAATAAACCATAGTCACCACCACCACCACCACCACCACCTCTTGCAGAACTTCGCTTCTTCATTCGACCTTCCTCAAACTGACTTGGGCCGCACGTCTGTCGTAGAGCACACCATCGACACCGGTAAAACTGCACCTTTGCGCCAGCGCCCCTATCGCGTGTCGGCTTCGGAACGCCAAGTAATTGCTGATCATGTGGACGACATGCTCCGTCGTGGTGTCATTCGGCCATCCCACAGTCCATGGGCGTCTCCAGTTGTGTTGGTACCTAAGAAAGATGGCTCCTTCCGGTTTTGTGTCGACTACCGCCGGCTCAACGAGATCACGCGCAAGGACGTCTATCCTCTGCCACGCATCGATGACGCACTGGACTGCTTGCAGGGCGCCGAGTTTTTCGCCTCGTTGGATTTACGATCTGGCTACTGGCAGGTGCCAATGGATGACGCTGACCGCTCTAAAACTGCCTTCATCACACCAGATGGATTATATGAATTCAACGTCATGCCCTTTGGGCTTTGCAACGCGCCGGCCACATTTGAACGCCTCATGTACATTGTGCTTCGTGGATTCAAGTGGCGAACCTGTCTTTGCTATCTCGATGATATCGTAGTCTTTTCTACCGATTTTCAATCCCACCTGCTCCGACTCAAGGACGTTCTCACTTGTCTCGCGACCGCCGGCCTCCAACTAAATCTGAAGAAGTGCCGCTTTGCTGCTCACCGACTAACTATTCTAGGTCATGTCGTTTCTAAGGATGGCATTCTTCCCGATCCCACCAAACTTCGTGCAGTTGCCGAATTCCCACGCCCAAAATCACTGAAGCAGCTACGAAGTTTCATCGGCCTGTGCTCCTACTTTCGCCGCTTCATCTTAAATTTCGCCTCTATTATTGCTCTTCTCATCCAGCTCCTCACCGGCAGCTTCGACCTCTGCGCATGGACACCTGCTTGTGATGACGCCTTCAACACTTTACGCCGTCTTTTGGTTTCGCCTCCCATCCTCCGCCACTTCGTCCCGAATGCGCCAACTGAGATTCACACTGACGCTAGCGGTATTGGAATAGGCGCCGTTCTCACCCAATGCAAACCTGGTATCCGAGACTATGTGGTGGCGTACTCAAGCCACACCTTGACCAAGGCAGAGTCCAATTATTCTGTTACGGAAAGAGAATGCTTGGCCATTATTTGGGCCATCGGCAAATTCCGTCCGTATGTTTATGGCCGACCATTTTATGTGGTCACTGATCATCACGCTCTGTGCTGGCTGGCGTCCCTCAAGGACCCGTCCGGCCGCCTTGCTCGCTGGGCTCTTCGCCTCCAAGAGTATGACATTCGTGTCATATATCACTCAGGCCTCAAGCATACTGACGCGGATGCTCTTTCGCGCTCACCGCTGCCTCCCTCTCGTTGTCTGATGAGATCTGCGCCTACGATTTGTCTTCGCTTGCCACTATCGACATGGCCACGGAACAGCGGCGCGACCCGTAGATATCTACACTTCTGGACTTTCTTTCAAGTCACTCTCCAGGTCGTTTGTCTAGGGCGCTTGCCCGCCAAGCTCACCATTTTTCATTTCGTTACGGGCTGCTCTATCACCGCAATTATCTTCACGACGGAAGGAAGTGGCTTGTAGTCATCCCCCGTCATCTCCGCGCCGAAATTTGTGCTGCTTTCCATATTGATCCCCAGTGCGCCCTCGGCGGAGTGTTGAAAACCTACACGCGCTTGCGTCTACGCTTCTGGCGTGGAATGTGCCGCTTTGTCCGCCATTTTGTCCGCTCTTGCCAGTCTTGCCAACACCGAAAAACTCCTCTCAAGTCTCCTGCTTCTTTGCAGCCGTTGCCCTGTCCTGCCCGTCCGTTTGATCGTGTCGGCATAGATCTATACTGTCCCCTTCCTACAACTTCAGCTGGCAACCGCTAGATTATCGTGGCAGTGGATCATCTGACCCGCTACACTGAGACATCATCATTGCCCTCTCCTTCCGCACGCGAGTGGCTGCCTTTATTCTGAAAAACCTGGTTCTTCGCCATGGTGCCCCTCGCGAACTGCTCAGTGATCGCGGACGCGTTTTCTTATCAGACGCTCTTGAGGCTCTCCTGAAAGAATGCCGCATCATACACCGCACCGCTACCTCGTACCACCCTCAGACGAATGGACTGACAGAACGTTTCAACCGCACTCTCGGTGACATGCTGGCTATGTACGTGAACACCGACCATTCCAATTGGGACCAAGTTCTACCGTTTGTAACTAACGCATATAACACCGCGGCACAGACCACTACTGGATTCTCTCCATTCGTTCTCCTTTAGGGGCGCGAGCCACCCTGTACTATGACACACTTTTTCCCTACCGCCCTGACGTTTCCGAACCTTCCCCGCTATCCGATGCCGTCACGTACGCAGAAGAATGCCATCAGCTCGCCCGCTCTCTCACAACAGAAAATCAGTGGCAACAAAAATACCTCCGTGATACCGGCGAAGCTTCGTCATATCTCCCGAACTCTCTGGTGTGGCTCTGGGTGCCATCCACAATCCCTGGCCTTTCAAAGAAATTTCTTGCTCGCTTCCACGGGCCATATAGGGTCCTCCAGCAAACATCTGCAGTCAACTACGTAGTTGAGCTGTCACGCCCTCTGCGGACTTGCGTCGCCGTGGTCGTGAAACAGTTCACGTGAACCGATTGAAGCCATTCTATGACCCCGCTGTGCTTTCCGCGCCATAAGTCGCCAGGATGGCTCCTTTTTTTACCCGGGGGGAAAATGTACTGTGATAGTCAGCACTGCAGCCATCGACATGCACCAGTGCGTTGTGCGACGAAGACAAAGAAGAAGTACGCTGGGCTCGCCATTGCAAGGTCCTCTCCTCACAGCTCTCCATCTGAGCGTCAATAAACGCCCTATTACAGAGATTACATATATGGTGGTTGAAAGAGATTGCGGTGCTTGCCGAGCGCATCGCAGCTCTCGTAAAACATGAAATATCGGCAACGGTAATAGGGTTTCGGGCGACAAGCATCTGGAATGCTTCGGCCTCGATGCCTTTCAAATTGTATTTGATGCGATTCACCTCCAGCATGGACGCGTTAATGCACGAATTCATATGCTCACTCTTGTATATAACGCGTGAAGAGTGCACTTTTGAACTGGGTTTTGGCTCGCAGGCGGTGTTCGGTGAGCAGCTTTCGGACAGTATGGCGCCCGAAGATGTCAGAACATTTGCTTTGAAGACAGACAAACTGTAGACAGCTTTAAGGTTTCGTTACCACTCGCTGGCAACGCCTGTGAGGTGAAACACTACGTTGGTATTGAGTTGGTTTTTGACCTTCCATAGCGTTGTCCCATTGGTTGTAGCTGCTTACCCGTTCGTGAGAAGCAAGCCACAGGGCCATCTGCCTCACCGAAAATGGCGGGGCCTCTGTCGGAGAATGTCCGGGAAAGAACAGGTGTAGGAGAAGAAGCACAGGTCTGGCTCATAGCGGTGGGCCCAATTGGTGTGCTAGTTGCCAAACGTTCTACCCAGCACACTGCACCAAGTTTTAATGGTGTTTCTCATCCCAGAAGAGTGCCCTAGAGTAATACTTTGTAAACCGACAGTCATAGCATTTTCACTGAATGCCTCTATCTAGCCCTGCGTCTGCGGTGTGGCTACTACCGGTGCCCACTTTCCTCCTTACAGCTGATCAATATCCCTCCGCCATAGAAAGGATGCGGTGGAGACCGAGAGCTCCGGGAACAACGAATTTGTGAATTAGATGCTGAAACGGAGCGGCACGCCAGATTTGAAGATCTGGAGCTATAAAAGGCAAATGATCGGTTTTAGCTGGGTGACCTATTTTAGGACCTCTGATTCCAAGTGCCCTTTGGAGATTTCTGCAAGAAATCTTCCTTTTATTGCACAGTAGAGCAGTTAGCTGTTTGATTTCTTTTCTTTGCCTGGTTACAATCTTCAGAGTGGACAGAAACCTCAGAAATCCATTTGTCATATGGAGAAACGATCATGCTTTTGTACTCTAGTATAGTGCCCGAAGACGAAGAAGCGCGATCTCTTCGAAGACAACGCTTCTGCTGTGATTGGCACGCGTGCTGGTTCCGCGGATGTTGCGATGCCCTGTTCCCGTTGCCCGGTTGACACGAGGTCTCTGCTGCCGAAGTGTCCCAGTGCATCACGAAGTAGCAGTGGTGGAGGCGGTGGGTGAAGAATCCCATGCAGTGCAACCCAATACGCAATTAGAGCCCAGTTATTAAGTTCTGACCGTCGGATTCTCTTGGAGCCCGCAGTAGCACCTGAGATCATTGCTAGCCGAGGTCAGTAAGGCCAAGCGCCAGAATTCGGAATCCTAGCCGAGGGGAGGATGTTTCGGGCTACCGTCACCATGGCCTCCCAGTCACAACATCCTGACAATGCGACTGCGACACGGATAGTTTACGTGCCTGTAATAACAAGGACTGTCGCTCCGTTTCCCCCCCCCCCTTATGTAATACCCCCTGATGAGGGTCTTTAAGGTATTAAAGTGATGTGATGTGATGTGACCTGCATGGCATTGCAGACAGGGTGCGCCATAATGAACGGTTATAAGAGCGAGTTGGGGGGTTATTTGGTTTTGCGTGGTGATGAAACAGCTCAGGGGACGGGACACAGCGACACGAGGAAGCCCAAACACAAGGCACTTTCTGTTTGTGCTTCCTCGTGTCGCAGTGTCCCGTCCCCTGTGCTGCTCCGCTATCATTATGAACGAGTTGCTAGCCACAACGGGTGGACACGTGATCAATGCCTGCAGAATATCTATTTCTCAATGAAGGAACCGGCGAAGTACTGATTTGAGAAACACGAGGCCTCGCTGACATCTTGGGAGATGGGCAAGAGAGAATTGGTACACACTTTCGCAAACCAGCACCGACGACAGCATGCTGAAGAGCTGTTACGAACGCATTCAGGGCCCAGCGTAGAGCGTGGGCACCTTTGTCGAGGAGGTTTCGCGCTTACGTTCTCGCGCAGACCCTAGGGCTACACAGGAGAAAAAGGTGCGCACCTTAATGCGAGGCGTACGAAATGAGATCTTCGGTGGACGTATACGAAATACACCGACTACAGTAGCCAGTGCCGTCACCGAAGCAACTACCATCAAGCGTCCGTTGGCCACAAGCAACACCCACTATAAGTGATTGGGCAACTTCCCGGACGTATCGAGCCTTACCTCATTTGGCCTCTAATTCATGCGAAAAGAACTCGAGAGGTTTGTTCCAGCTTCAGAGCAACCAGTTTCCCAGCAACTATTGCTACAGCTGTTCGGGAAGAAGCTCAACACGCGCTCCCTTCGGAAAGAGCCCCAGCGGTTGCTCTATATACACAGGCGACAGTGAGCTACGCCGCTATTGCACTTCGGCTGCCTTGAGCCCCTCGCCGGTGGCCCCGGGCTGAGGATTTGAGCCTTCGCTGCCGCGAATTTGTGTTGCAATATGTAGCACAAAGGGAGCCGCGAGGGCGAAGGAAGTCCAATATCTGGAGGACCGCTGACAGGCCGCCGTTGTGTTTTCACTGCGGTGAGCCGGACCACATGTATCGTCGCTTCCCGCATCGAGAACTCGGCCTTTGAGGATTCAACCGACGTGACCACCGCCCCAGCTACGATGAATGGCCGCAGGAGATTGAGGAGTATCTTCGATGTTCTCCATCATCGGTGCAAGCTCCATATCTTTCGCGCTCGCCGTCACCTCGTCGCCGTGTTTTCACTCCTCGCGCGTCTCACCATCAAAGCCAGTCCCCTCTTCCTCATCAGGAAAACTGGGTGCGGCGACGCCTGCAGTTGGAATTGCCGAATTCGGCCGAAACAAAGAGTACATGTACGTTACGACGTAGCGCAACGAACGATTGCACCCTTGAGGACAAAAATGGGTTTGCAGTTACCAGTAACGTTAAGATAGTAATCGACGGCCACGAAATTGCCGCCATCGTTGACACCGCTGCTGATTATTCGGTATTTAGTGGAGAAATATGAACCGCGGGCGGTCACCTAGCATACCCTAAAGGAAAATGCACCCCGCGAAATTGGTGATCTTAGAGCATTGCTCTAAACCTGTTATTTTGGGGATGGATCGACTTTTGTCGCGAATATGGCGCCGTGATCGACGTAGGGCAGAACAAATTAACACTCCGGACATTATCTGCCTTGCCAAGGCCCCATGCAGCGAACCAAAATGTGCTTCGAGTAGACTCTGAACGTGGAAATGTGCCGCCGCTGTCGACAGTCTTTGTCTGCTGGAACCGATACATCTGTTAGGGGCGAAGGTGTAATGAAAAGAAATGTTGAAATACTGCTTACGATGGGATTTGGCCTTGCGAGAGGGATAGAAAACGTTAATGAAGGGCGGGCCAACGTCATCGTGACCTACTTTAGGAACGAACCGCAATATCTGACGAAAGGGACTACTATATCCCATATGGAAGAAATTAGTGACGTTCACGAGGCTGCTGAGTTCACCGAGCAAGACTTGTCATCCGGACCACCAGAAAAACAGGCCTTGCAATTGAACCTAGATAAAAAACTTAAATTGGGATCCAGACGGGCAATCTTCTCAAACATTTACATTGCTACAACGATTGTTTTGCCACGACACGACATCCGGGGTTCGCCAGATGCCCATCGCAAAACAAAATTATTGTCGCGAAACTTTCAAAACTGTATTTGTTGTTTTTTAACAGCCGCCGGCATGGGGCCTTATCACTCTTATTCTGGATCTCGTATCAGGTCTGTACTCTTTGTTTGTTAATGCTCGATGTCGTGAGACGCACGTTTATCAGTTTTGTTGTAGCGCAAGATGCACCAAGATCTGTCTCGAAGATTCCGGCCTCTCGTGTGCCTTTCTACAATGTTCCGGTTTGTGCGTGTAGTAGTTGAGACGTTGTCTAGATTGTTCTGAGCGGCCTTTAAATTGAGCGTTGAGGAGGGCGACGGGCATTCTTTGTTCGGCGATCGACGACCACGTTTGTTGCTAACGCTGCCGCCGAGTTGCTTAGTTCTTTTGCGGGCACAAGTCAGCCCAATAAAGTTTCTTCAGTGCAATCACCGACTCTTCATTTCTGTCATCGACCCTGGTTACCATCACGTGACATTATTATCGAATGTGCAACACATTTGATTCGCCAACCGCCATACTGGCTTTCCTTGAAAGAGGGACGATACAGAAGCTCGTGCGTGAAATGGTAAACGACGACCTCATCCAGCCTTCCTACAGCCCGTGGGCTGCATCTGTGGTGCTGATAAAAAAAGATGGGTCGCTTCAGTTCTGCCTAGAATACCGACAACTCAGCAAAGTGACAAAGGAT
This sequence comes from Amblyomma maculatum, assembly GCF_055883805.1. Classification (NCBI taxonomy): domain Eukaryota; kingdom Metazoa; phylum Arthropoda; class Arachnida; order Ixodida; family Ixodidae; genus Amblyomma; species Amblyomma maculatum. The sequence goes on from NC_139346.1 coordinate 25,204,836, forward strand.
GTATACCCACTGCGTGGAATCGACGACAGCCTCCATCGGCTCCATCACGCCCGCTAATTTTCGTAGATCGATTTGGAGAGTGGATACAGGCAGATTGAAGTCGACGATCGAGACCGGGAGAAAACCGCGTTATTAGTTTAGGATGATGCCTTTCGGCTTATGCCCCTGTAACGTTCATACGAGTCATACACTGTCCTCGCCGGAATGAAGTGGCCGGCCTGTATTGTGCATTTATATGATATTGTACACAAGAACTTAGTGTTTTCAAGTACCTTTGCGGACAATCTTGTGCGCCTCGAAGCGGTTCTCCAGACTATAAGGAAGCTTGTTCTCACACGCAAGCCTTCAAAATACCAGTTCGTGTACAGCAAGGTAAAATGTCTTGGGCATATCGTCAGCGATGCAGGCGTGAAGCCAGATCTTGAGAAAATAGCCGCCGTAGCGTCCTTCCCACGGCCATCGAACAGAAAGAGCGTGAAAAGGTTTCTTTGTTTGTGCGCCTACTTCAGACGTTTTGTCCACAACTTCGCCCAGATCGCTGCGCTCCTGATTCACCTAACAAAAGAGAGGGCCGCTTTTGAATGGAACGAGGAACAAGAATCTGCGTTCAGCCAGATAAAACAACCGTTTCAAACACCACCCATGCTAGGCCGCTTCGATCAAGCTGCAGACAGTGAACTCCACACCAACGTCAGCAACAAAGGACTGGAGCCAGCACTTGTGCATTCGCAGGACGGCGCTGAGCGAATTATTGCATATGCTAGCCGAGCCTTTTCCAAGGCAGAGTGTAATTGCTCTACTATAGCAGAAGGGTGCCTCACTGTCATCAGAGCAACAAGCAAGTTCTGGCCGTATCTGCACGGCCGCCATTTTTGTGTGGTCACCGACCACAACTCATTATGTTGGTGGCCAATCTCAAGGATCCCATGAGAGGCTTGCTCGATGGAGCCTTCGAATGCAGGAGTACGTCAGTATATATTAATCCGGCCGAAAGCACCATGATGCTGACTGCTTGTCGTTCATGATTAAACTGCTCGAAAAAAAACACGGACAGAGACAGAAAACACGTACACACACAGAGCGCAGAACTTCCCACTTTTATTCCAAAGACGTCGTGAAAAATCAAAAGAGGTTCCTGCAAGTATTCTTCACAGGAAAAACCCACAAGGTGAATTGCCCTCTTCGCGTCATTGTATCAGAGAAGGACAGTTGGCAGCGAATGGTAGGGGATTTTCTGAAGAAGTACCTGAACGAAGTAGTGGGACCGGACCCATTTTTAGTGAAGAGCTCAAAAGAGTTTCTTGCCACTCTAGGTGACATAACTTCTGCCACCACGGCGTTCTCGACAGACATAGGGGACCTGTTCTACCATATTCCGCATGAAGCCTTGTTTGCAGCACTCAAACAGCAAGTAGAAGAATACAGTTAAGTCAGTTTGCGCAACGCTGTTAGCATGTCTTTGCAACAATTCCTTGAACTGGTGAAATGTTACCTTGCATCGACCTCGATTTGCCACACAGGACAGTTTTACATTCAGGAAAGTGGTATTTGCATTGGATCATCTGTGGCACAAGTTTTATGTAGTATTTTTCTCGCTTCTTTGGACCAGCGCTTGAAAAGTTGTCTCTTTGACCAACGCATTGTGTGAATATTTTGGTACGTTGATGATTATCTCGTGATGTTGAACCTCTCTTGTAACTCTAGTCTGCCTAATTTACTTAGTATCATCCTTAATACTTTCAAGTGTCAAGGAAAAGGGCTTAATTTTACACATGAATTGCTCGAAGGCAACCAAATCTAGTTTCTGGATATTAATCTAGAATTTACGCCCTCGCATATCTGTTGGTCATACAACTCCATAATGAACAAGCAGTTACTACCCTTTGACAGTGCACATTCAAAGTTGGTAAAAAAAGCGATTGTTCACCTTGCCTGCCGTTCGGCCCTAGAAAAGTCTCGTGAGAACAGAATGGGTTCAAGTCTTAACCGTCAGATTCAGAAGATGTATGCTGCTTGTTATCCGCGGCACCTGATAGCCTGTGTTTGTGAAAGTCTGCTACAGAAGATGAAGAATACGAACCGAAAAATGAACGAGGACCGAAAACCAGTGTGTGTTATGCCTTACCTGCACCGAGTGTCTCACAATTTAAAGAAAGTTGCAGGAAGATATGGCGTCAGACTCGTGTTTTCGGCGCCATGTAAGTTCGGTAAACTGTGTGCACCGAACTTACATGCACCTCAAATCACAGCCGTGAGTGCACTGAATGTGCCAGAGAAGTTATTATCAGGTGCCATTATCCTGTGGCAAGATGTACATAGGTCAAACCGGGCGATGTTTCAATGAGAGGGCGGCTGAACATGTTCGCAACCTTTCTACTACCTCAGGAGGAAACTTAGCTTTATATTGTAAAAAGTGCGAAAAAACCGATTGTCACCCGTTTCTTGAAAGCCCAGAGGTTTTAGCGACGGCTAGAAATAAAACGGAAAGGGAGATAGTTGAGGCGTTCCTAATCGGAAAGAATTCGAAGAATTATGTGAGCACACTTTCCATTATGCTTTCTGATAAAGAAATCTCGTATTTGGAGCGGAACACATTAAACCGTCTTTTTTAAACCCGCACCCGTACTCTTGTTAATTGTTTTTTCCATCCTTCTTAGATTTTAGCCTGTTTTTTTTTTTCATTTTCATTGCTCGTGTCGCCTTTACCTTTGTTTCTTGTTGTCTCCCATCTTTCACTCTCAGTCTAACAGTTTTAGCCTCGGTTGTTTTCTTAGTTTTTAGTTCGTTTCATTTTACAACTTTTAGTGGCTTTGCATCTTCATCGTTTTCTACTATTACTGTCGGTTCCGCGTCTCATCCCTTTTCGCTGAGTAAGTTTTGCTAGTATACAGCGCTTTGTTGATGCCCTCATTCGTGGTATTGGTAGTATCTTCACTTTCAGGATTTTTATTCTTCCGGTTCCCTGTTATCCTTTTATCAAGTTTCAATAATGTGTAAGCTTGCATGCATCGGTGTCCGCGCATTGTGTACACGTATCTGTCAACAATTATCTGTTTTTGATCCCGGCTGTGTCATGTGGTGGCTGTTTTGAGCGTATAAAAGGCATGCTGGAAGCGTTTTACGAATAAAAGTTGGAAGTTCTGCGCTCTGTGTGTGTACGTGTTTTCTGTCTCTGTCCGTGTTTTTTTCGCGCAGTTTAATCATGAACGACAAGCACCAACTAGCCCGCCAGAAAGCCATGCTGACTGCTTGTCTCCATAACCCATGGAGCCGGCGCCAGGAAAGCGGCTCGACTAAGGCATGATCCACAGCTTGGTCAGCTAATGGCTCACCTCTAAGGAGACGACGATGTGTTACCTCGTGTTTTCTTGCGTGTCCTAACCGCATTTAGAATTCCGAACAGCGTCCTGTACAAAAATAACGGCGATAGCAGCCAGACATCGTGGCTTCTTGTTGTGCTGGAAGATCTGTGCAGCGAGATCACAGAAGCTTGCCATGGTGATCCTACAGCTGGCCACCCTCGTTACAGCCGAACACTTTCATGGATTCGAGAAAAGTATTACTGGCCGAAACTCGCTACGTATGTGCGTCAGTGAAAAAGAGCTTGTCGTGAGTGCCAATGGCGGAAGACAGAACCCATACGTCCGGCGGGCCTTCTTCAGCCAATCGAACCACCGAGTGACCCTCTCCACACAATCGGAATGGATTTTCTGGGCCCATTTCCCACGTCTCAGTCTGGTAACAAATACACTATCATAGCGACACACTACCTCATGAGCTACGCGGAGTCCCGTGCAGGTCCGTCTGCGACGGTTCTGAAGGCATCCAAATTGGTTATCGAGTGCATTGTCTTTTGGCATGGCGCATCGACAGTTTTGATCACTGACCGCGGTACCGTATTTCTGGCACAACTTCTACAAGAGAACCTGTGTCTAAGTTATACTAGCCACCGTCGAAATATTGCGTATTATCCGCAAACCAATGGGCTAGCTGACGTAGAAGCTAAATAAGACGACGGCCAATATGGTTGCCATGCACTTTGACTCCGACTATCGGAACTGGGACGAGGTGTTATCTTATGTAACGCTCGCTTTTAATGCTGCAATCCAGGAGACAATCCGTATGCCACCGTTTCAGCTGCTGCATAGCAGAAAGGTCGCTGCAACGCTCGATGCTATGCTGCTGCAGGAGCCGCCTGACGGCGTTACCGATGATGCTCGACTAGTATGCGAGCGCACGGCTCGATAACTTACACGACTCAACTAACAGCATCAATAAAGTACTACCGAAACTCATGGCTATAACCTCCAGAGCCGTGACACTGATTTTCGACCTGGTGATACGTTCTTGGTTGGGACAACGGCTCGCCATCGAGGCCTGTTGGAAAAACGTACGAAGCGCTACTTTGGACCGTACACGGTTATTCGTCGAATTGGTGCGTTTAACTACGAAGTGCTTCCCAGCAGAAGCCGACCATCATCATGCCGTTCATCACGTCCTGAGGTTGTGCATGTGTCCTGCGTAAGTGGTATTAAGTTGACCTTAGAGGAGCCATTGCATGTTTTCTCCGCTACATCTTCAAAGCAAAGCAACACGTGAGGACACTATTCGGATTTGTGAGGGTGCTTTCCTCTTTTGAGCTTAGCATCGGGACGATGCTTCTTTCGGAAGGGAAGCAGCGTAGCACCCGAAGACGAAAAAGCGCGATCGCTTCGAAGAAGACGACGCTGCTGCTGTGACTGGCACGCGTGTTGGTTCCGCTGCTGTTGCGCAACCTCGTTTCGTTAACCTGTTGACCCGAGGTCTCTTCTGCCGTAGTGTCCCTGTGCGTCAGGACATGACAATACGTTTCCTGCGCGATAATACTTTGCCCCATATAAAGTTGTGTGGCTCATTTCTCTGTAACGTGGAAAAGCAGTCTCTTTTCTTCAGCTGAACTAAGCGGGTTTTAGGCTCAATATATTTTGTCCTATCCTCCAAGACTGGCATTGTTTCTACAAATGGTAGCGCTCTGAAGCCAATGCTCTTTTACGTGAAGATTAGCCTCCGTTTGGAGACAATTGTTGGGGATGTTTGTTATAGAGCTGACGATATCGTTATGATTTCCATCTAGTTTGTTTCCTTATTTCGCAGCTCGGAACATTTTTATCTTAGACTTTGTCACTGTGGAGCCAAAAGAGCTTTCTACCAATGTATTCATTCCGGCGGAGCTTCCACATATCAGTATTATGCCTGTCAAAGAAGAAGGCGAATTGTATCTCCTTTCGTCTTTTGCGGGTAGTTATAACCCTTATGTGACCCTAGTGTATTGACAATGGGCAGCAAACGTGGCGTTCTTTCAAACTATAGCGTGTTTGCAAGCTCCAGTGAAATCCTCTTGTTCGTAGGAACACCTTGCAAACAGCTGACCGAACGCGTATCCAGCTTTTCAGTATGCTACCTTAAATCGGCGAGATATTGGTGAGCATAAACGCTTTGCTAACTCTGGCCACTACGAAGGGTTGAAACTGAGATTACAACCTTTTTCTAATCAACTGAACCTTGCACATAGGAGGTGACAGACCCCACTTCACCGCAGTGACGTTTCGTAGGACATTCACGTGGAGAGGTGGAAATACTAGTCTTTAGATAACAGCTTCGTTTGTGTTGACGTTACGCGTCAGTTCGAAATGAAGCCTTTTTAGGTGGATTGCGTTTCATACCTACCCTAATCTTCGAGCTTCGTCCACATGCCATAACTGATTTGAATATTTGCATAAAAAGGTACACGGACATGTAATAATTGAACCCCCGGTTCATGTTAGTAGGAAGACGAAGTTAAACCTGCAGCGTGCAGCGAGATGTACATTAGCATTTAGTGACTCATATTTATCCACGTCGCGGCCTGAAGGCAGTCTGTATTGCTTAAAACGTGGCAACGAGCTGTGGCCAGAGTATTGGACGGAGTTTCGGGGGAGTGGCGGCCCAGTTTTCCAAAGTATATGCTGTGTGCCGCAAGCTTTGGAATTATGTTCCTTTGGAGAAGGATCCCAGCTGGCCTCATAACGCTAGGACATCATTTTCAACCTTTCTATGATAATAACTCTATACAAAGTAACAAAATTTACCGTGTTTTGGCTTGTGGTTAAACCTGGAGTTACGCGAGAGCAATCTTCATGGTTATGCTTAGTTTCGGCTTGAAAGTAAAGACACGGCGATTGCACATAGTAGTTTACTCTATAGTTCCAGCTTTATTTATGCCATATGAGAACCACTTCACGCATGAGCACCCCTTGCCTCTCGTCGTTGACCATTCTGATTCGGGTGTAAAAGACTTTTAGTGGTATGACGTCGTCACTATGTCGAACTCCTGGACACAGCTTCGTCGCAACGTTCGAACGAACATTGTCTTAGCAACTCGCTGTTGTTCACCTGTACGAACAATCAAGGTTTCTACCTTCTTATTCTCCTTAATCTTTTCCTTCCTCTTTTTTTCTTTTTTTCCTTCTGCTTTCTCCTCCTTTTCTTCTTATTTTCCTTATTCTTCTTCTCCATCGTCGTTTTCTTCTTCTTTTTCTTCTTTGGACAGGCATGGCGAAACGGTGAGACCAGGCACTTTTGACCACTAAAGTGCGATGAGGCGAAAGCCCCCATCGCGCGATGGTCCGAAGCCCTCCACCCACGGCACTTCTTTCTCTATGTATACACTACCTCCTTCGCGATGACGCGATAGCGTAAGCTACCAGCACACATATAAAGCCCCGCTTTAACTGAGCCGTATGAGCATGCCTGCGTGGCCTAAGGATAAAGAGAATGCAATGGTTTTGGTAGGCTGATTGTGATATCCCATATGAAAGGAGAGGCCCGAGTTGACAGCTCCAGCCAAACGTAATGTCAGGAAGCCCTACGTCCAGTTAGTGTTCAGTCTTGTCAGCTACCAGCTACCGCCTCCCACGTCTTCTTGTACTTCTTCGCTCTTCGGACAAGCATGGACAGGCAAGGTGAAATTGCGAGAGTGTGCCCAATTTTGCTCTCGCTACAATATGGTTGGAAGTTGAGTGCTTGTACGGCTGTGGTATTCCATTACTCCACCACGCATCTTCCATCTTGCTCTATTGTGCACATATTCCCAATAAAGCAAAATATCAAACTGGACGAAAACATATGCACGATATCAAAATGAATGTCAAAGAGTCGAAATTATGATCTAGAAAGCATGCAAACATGTCCTTCGATAGCGCGAAGTGTAACTAGGACCAAGGGCAACTTTATAGCACGATGCCTGAGAATGAATGTCTGAACTCATAACGCATATCCAGGCGCCTGCACATAACACTGCCTCACTAAGCAATACTTTCCACATAACAGTGCAACCTGAACGATTCCTTTCGTGATGTGAGGCGCTTTGGTTGTCTTTTTTTTTTTCAAATTCTCAATTGTGAGGCACCACATACATAAAGTGCTTCACAGCGCCTGTTCCAGGCAGGGCTGGAAAATGCTGCTGCGTAAGACGCTGCCTTGTTAACGAAAAATGGAATTCAAAATGCTTTCACCCATTTTCGTGCCATGTAATGAATGATCGGGGCGCGCACTGCATTTGCAGGTTAGACGTGAAGACTTCCTTTTGAGAAGAGGAAAACTGATATTAAGAGGAGGCCTGATTTGAGGAAACGGCTTGTCCAGCTGGCATACAAATTCAGGAGCCATTGTGCCAAGGACATTTTAGTGACCATAACATCCTCGGCTAGTGATCATGGCAGCACGTGCGCGCTCACCTTCAGGTAGTTGAGGTCTGTGCCCTTCAAGGTTTTGTAGTCTTCGATGTTTTTGACATTCAGCATGCCGAAGTGAATCAGCCTGGAGCTAAACAATTCGTTCATGGATCCCACTAGGTCCGCCACCTTTTTCCTCGAGATTTTGGCAATCGACCTAGGTAGATACAAGAGTACGATCTTTCATACTAATATTTGTACTAGCTGAGCTTTCATGATTAAAACAGCATTACATGAGACGGCGAGAAAAGGTACTACTAAAGGTAGTGCGAGCAATGAAAAGGATATAAAAATCGTTGCCATGCCTGCACCGCCAAAACCACAATGGGCTAAACTCGTACTACTGCATTCCCGGCCAGATTAGTGGCTCAGCCTAAATGTCAGTGCAGTACTGGCTCTGAACAAGAAAACACCAATCTGGCCCAGCGCCAGCGCTAGCCGTCCTACGTTAGTTGGGCATGATTACGCCTTCAGACATAGTTGTCAGACTTCAATATGAACTGTAAAATTCAACAACCTAGGCCCCCCGATAATGTAGTGCTGCTCTATTGGTCTCAACATTTCTAAGGGGGGTTACGGGGAATAGTGGATAGCTTCCTATTTAGCTCACTGGGATTTCGTGTAATAGTGCATTGAAATCGCACAACAGGTGGCTGGTTTTGCGTTTTGCCTTCTTCGAAAAGCAGCAGCTCTGGCCCGCTTTCGACCATGCAACAGTCAGACTAATAGCCTTATATCTACGCCACCAGGCCGCTACGATGAGCCTCGAATGATTGCTTCAGTACTTGGGCAGTGCAGAGATGATCTTTCGGCATTATTGACTACAGTCGTCCGTGAATGCATCAAACCTAGATACGTCGAATTGTTCACTATGCCAAACAGTTGACCACCCCTTGCATATTTTGTGTAAAATCATAGTACAGATCTGTCCATTTATGCCGTGTGCCGTAGAGCAATGTACTTGCGGACAAATGCAACACATATTCGGGTTCTGCGCGGTAAAAAGAGGATGCGTCCATGTGTGGCAGCCCATGGAAGGATGCAGTGGGCCCCAAATTGGCCGTAGCCGGGTTCAACACTGCGAAATTCCTGTAGTTGATTTTTATGAGTGCCATTTTATTTATGCAATTCTTATTATATTTACCGGTAATTGCATTTATGTAGCTTTCCCACAACAGTTCCAAGCATGTTTATGCCATTATTAAAAATTGTTTTTTACTCTACAACTACTTCAATTATGCAGCATTGCAGAAAGTATGCAACCGTAACTGCTGAGCGTTACAATTATGTACCGGTCTACCTCCAAATCATCCTTACGCCATTTTTCCTGACACTTGAGCGCCGGTATAAATTTTTTTCACCAATATTTAAAGGGCAATGTAGGCTAGCTCATATTAGTATAGTGTTGGGACTCTTGCGTTGCTGAGTACATACCACCGGTTAAGAGGAAATTGCTCAATGTTTCACACCTAATTAATGGAACTTGGGCAGCCCCAAAAAGGCAAACTTTAACCCATTAGGGCAACACGTTTATCAGCCAAACCGGGATGCCATCTATCCAACCCGCGTTGGTATTATTCCGGTACTGGAGGGGTTAATCGCCATGAACGTTGAAATGTCGATCAATACGGTGGTACCCACCTGTGTGAAAGTAGTGCCCATTAGTGACTGGTTATGCTGACCACATTCGGCTATCTGGGCCGAATGTGCGCAGCCCTCTATGGGCTGTCACGCAAGCACCCATCGGGACCAATAGTGGCAGAATTGGGCAGCCCAGGCGGTGCCCTTCTGGGCACGAGTTGCAAATCCGGCTTGGGGCCACATGGGCTCCCCCGCGGGCCCAGCATGGGCCTCTAGTTCATAGCCCACTTTGTGCTACTTTCGACAGTCGGCGCGTCAGCGAAAGAAGCATGTCGGTTGCCTATAGGTGCGATGTGCTACTCTCTCCGGGTTATATTTGAGGTTCCTGTTAGCATATTATATACCGATTTATCAGTACCTTGAACTATTTAGTGGTCTCCTTTTGGTTTGACAGATGCAGGTTTGCAGTTTCATTTGTGCTGCAGTTCGGGAAAAGTGCGCACGTCGCATGCATCCTACCTAGCTTTTCTTGTTTTTGCTGTATCTGCTAGGTGCTGCCCATTCATCGTGAAAAGAGATTGTGACTGGCATATTGTCTACGTGCCAGCCCCACCGAGGCACTGCAGATATAAGCGTAACCTAGTTCCAGAAATTTCGTCCTGTCAGCAGGGAACTTACGCTGTCGACAGCCTTGAACTGGACAACATATTCATCTGCTCTTCAGTTTGGAAGCAGTGTGCACGTTGCAAGCATCGTACTCTAACCCTTCCTGTTTTTGCAATTAAGCGAGTTTGTCTTTGAAGTATTTTTTGACATTACTTTCTTTGCACTTCTGCTAAACTTGAACCTGAGTTAAATGTTGCACTGACTTCTTTAAACTTGTACAAGGACGTCCTAAGTCACTCGACGATTTTGACTGAGAAATGAGACATGAATTGGGCAGTATTAAGGATAGCGTCAAGGTTTACAGTGATACGTATGTGGAGACAAAAGTATTTAGAACGGACGTTAAAGCCCTCAGAAAAGAAATCATTGAACTTTTGAAATCCAATGAAGACTCCGGAAAGCAAAAAAGGCGCCTGTCGCAGATAGTAGATGAACAACATATAGGTAAAAGGTGCGAGCTAATATGAAAGCCCGGAGGTGAATGTGATCAAAACTGGGAACTAATTGACGAGCCTGTCTATGAAATCAACATCAACGTGCCACACGGATCCAACTCAAAGTTCCGAGACCAATATATTTCGTTTTGTGAAATGGGAAGAGAGAAATACCTTCCCTTAGAATGCCGGTAGCAAAACATTTCACGAGCCAGGTTTGGTAATGAACACAACGCACAGACCAAGAAGTAGTTTAAAAAAAAAGTGTGACGGAAATTTGTTTTCACACCTTGATGTAAAATATTTGAGCGCCAGGACGAGAGAGGCGATGTTCCATGTACCCGTGATCTGTCTCATTTTGAGATAACTGAATAAGGTGGGCATCTGTTCAAACATATAGCTGCTTTTTTCCTTAGGAACTTCGCAGCTACCTGTCAGTATTAAGTTAATGATACTTTTAACCTGATCATTCCTTCAGACAGAGCTAGATTTGCCTCAATTCATATCAATGCTTGCAGCATGAAAAACATTAGAGTGGTTGCCTCAACATGTTTTAAAATTTTTGAGAGTGAACTCTAATGCACTTTTGTTTACCAATATCTGGCTAACCAGTAATGATGATCATATTTGCCTTCTTGTATTTGTTTGTAAAGTTTTGGTTGGTTTAGTTTGGTTTGTGGGGTTTAACGTCCCAAAGCGACTCAGACTATGAGAGACGACGTAGTGGAGGACTCCGGAAATTTCGACCACCTGGGCTTCTTTAGCGTGCACTGACATCGCACAGCACGCGGGCGCCTTGTTTTTCGCCTCCACAGAAAAGCGGCCGCCGAGGCCGGGATTCGATCCCGCATCCTTGGTAACAGTAGTCGAGCGCCGTAACCATCACGCCACCCCGGCGGGTTGTAAAATTTTTTGTATAACTGCAAATGTACAGGCTATTCTGGACTAAATTTAGCCAAGGGTTGAAATAAAGATTATGATGGGCCAGGGACACCAGTTGCATATAGCTGCCATCCGTCTTGCCCAACACATACAATATTGTGTAATTATTTACTTAGTAAGTAGGACAGTTTTCCTAAATTATTAAACATTCACTTTAGGCAATAAATGTGACACACCGTTGAAGAGCATCTTCAGAAAGCTCCATTCTATTTATTTGCGATATAGGACGCAAAGAAAGTCCGCGAAATAGAAAAGCTATCACGTGAGTGGTGCATTTGCACGCTGAGATTGTGTTGCTTTCAGTCGTGGTGTAGAAATGAAATCCGCCAGTAGCTCCACGGCCTCGTTGCAGCGGCAGGCCGAAATGTCAACGATAGTTTCTTAGCCTGCGTCAGTCGGTCAACGCACGTGACGGTGCATGCTAAAGAACGCTGGCGAGTGCGGTGGACCAATGCCCCCTAGACTAAGAGGCCAGCTCAGCCCCCTTTCCATAAGTCCTTCTTTACTAGTCCTTCTTGCGTAAGCTTTCTTGCGCAAGCGTACGCAAGCAAGGCGATCTAGAACGACTCGGCCTGAGTGTGCATGTTTTCAGCCTGTGTTTACTGTGTTCCTAATCCGTGCTTCATAGGAGCTTGCGAGCAAGGTATCTACAATATCTTGGTGTTGTGCGCTAATTTGTCGCTCTAACTATGCCAATGCATCCAAAGCGGAAGTGTACTATATTCCGTCGGACTCGGCTTAAAATGCAGCTTGGACAAAGGCTGTGCTGTAGAAAACCTTATTACCTATGAAGTGCACTGTGCTAAGAAAGCGTTCTTGTTTGCTTCCTAATACTAGTGCTGTTATTTACCCCTATTTGATTTAGCATAGTGTAATTAAGCGCAGGCGTGCCTATATTGAGCTCACAATTTGGACAGCACAGCTACTAATAATCGAGTAGCATTCGCCCTGTTTTAAATGCGGAACAAAATTGTTTTGCAACCTAAATTATTTTCTTATGAAAACAATTTTATTTCGCTGGAGGTCACGTGATTGTAGTTGCCGTAGTAAATATCTGGTTTAAATCCGAGTTAGCTGCTCGCTGCGTTAATATACTCATAGCAATCGCTTCTCCCGGCTTAAGCAGCTTTTTTATATTTACGTTACAGCTTTGTGACCAGCACTTCCGTGAAAGTGACCTCGTATTCACGACAAGCTACACCGTATGTCGTCAAGGGCGCCGTTTTGAGTAATATCTCTGCCTACCATTCTTAGCTATATCTATGCATCTAACAATAAATGTGCTCTCAGATGAATTTTGTGTCTGTCTTAATGTTTATTCAGGTAACCCTGATCTAAGGTGAAAATGTTCTCGCAACTTCATTTCTGCCATTGAAATAAATGCGAGGTGGATTGTGTCAAACTTCTCATATACTTTAAAAGACTGGCAATATTAGATAGCACAGGTAACACAAATAAAACCCTTTTCATCGCTAGCACTAAAACTTTCATGAGGTAGCTCCAGAGCAGTGTTGAATAAAAAAAAAATCGCCACCGCGTAGGGTGAAGCCGACTTTCAGTATGATCTCGCTACGATGACGTCACATAAGCTTGCACAGGCCTTGTAGTAGTCTGGGTGATCTTGGGTGGGCTCACTCAGCCATCGCGAGCGTATCAGCGAACGGCTCAAACTGGACCGTCTAGTCACAATCGCTGCTGATTTCGTTCTCTCAAACTATGATTGGGAGCACCGTAATCGCGGCGCGCCAATGCACTAGTCACGTGATTATTTTGTATTGCGCGTGGTTACTTCGAAGCTTGAAAAAAAGATACACGTGAGTTATTCTTTACCGCAACAAAACAGAATGTGGGTTTCTGAAATCTCTCTTCAATTTCAGATGATATTGCCTAAAAGAACCATTTCTGAAATTAGAAAAATTACCTTACTTACGAATTAATTGCAATACAAAAAATTGCCTGTTGCTCTCCAGATGGCTGGAAGCTGTATGAAATTGTTTTCCTGGCCTACCTCAAATGTTTTATTTTTTATCCTTTGCTAAATTTAGATAGGACACCCTGTAAATAAATGACTACTTTATATTGCAGAGGGCAATATTACTATGCAATATTGTACTGACGTCCATGGGCAGTTCTGTTCGACAAGTTGGCAGCGCGCACCAATTCGGCCATGTCGTGTGGTCTACTGACGTGCGATCAGCTACTGCATGGCCATGTCACCTGCCCACTATCTCTCGCCAAGCCATGACCATGATTTTTCGCTCGTATCCCCGACACCAGGATTTCTGGAAAACACAGCTGCCTGTTCCTCAGTGAGCACCGCGTGCCGCTCCGACCCCATCATAAACGGTTACAGACCTGCTAATAAGCTCCACGTCAATTGACGGACACCGGTCAGAATCGCTAACCCATCGCTTTGTGGCAGGTTTGTGATAGTTTTTGCGAAGTGATGTAAGCGTAATTCGGCCACAGCATTCAACATGTTCCCATGTCTCTATCATTCTCTCATGGCATTTGGTCCGACTCCTTACAATTTTTACGCATTACAATCCTCACGTCGCGGCATCTACTCCAGTAAGGGTAGAGATTTTTTTTTCGCTTCCGGTTTAACTTTCGCAGCGGCGGTTTGCGTATCGCATCTTCTCTTCACACGAAGAATAAAAGTTCAAACCACAGGGATGTCTCATCTCAGGGTCTTTCAACTGCATGCGCCCTACTAAACCAATTTTCCTTGTAGTTATACTTTTATTTCAGCTCAGAAAAACACCAGCGCGTTCGTTACGAATTTCTCCAGGCGATGCTCACCCTGGGGACATCGAGGTGCCAAACGTGGTCTTGTTGTAGTTCTTCGCTGCCCACTTGACGATGCTGAAAGCTGGGCCTCCATCACTTGGAATGATGGCGTCCTTGTCGCTGTCAAACTCCACGTCCGTGTAGAACACGACGTCGCAGAGCCCATCCAGGGGAACCATGGCACGCCTGACACCGAACATCCCGAATGTGCACGCGAGCAACGTTGGCTTGCCTGCAGAGGTGGGTCCACAAATCAGAATGAAGACAATACTGAGAGGAAAATTGGAAAGTGCCTGATTGTTGCTCGCGTTTGCAAGAAACACGATTAGTTGATCTATTTATTGCACTTGGGCTTTATGACACATAAGTCGGCCTTTAATACACCGAACAACACTAAGTAAAAATACCTACGGCTAAAAGAAGTCAATATCTGGTATGGATGGCCCTTAGGGTCGTTTTAATTAGAGTATTATCTGCCGGAACGCATGACGTCATTGAAACACAATAATGTATTTTTTGTCAGTAACTTTACATACAAGGCACTAATTAAGATTTGACCTCTGAACAACTAGCGATATTGCGGAAATTATAATCAATGATTGATATTAATTAGGCTGGGCAAAAATATAAAACTATTATTTCGACAAGCTACGCGCATTCATAGTTCGTCAGGTTCTTGACTTATATTTGTGAAATGCTCTCTTAAATCATTCACTGTTTCGATCCATCAAGCATGTCTGATTATAAGTTGATGTACTTGTGATCTTGTTACTCATAACGAAGTGTCTAAAGATACGCGTCAGACGTACTCATTCGATTCTCGTAAAGGTACGGCGGACGTTGATGCAGACTCATGGCTAAAGGTACGTCTAACGTACGTATGCCTGCAATTCGCTTGCTACAGGTGAATCTTAGCGGTTTTCCTCTATGATCTTAGCTAGCCGCACGACTCTCGATGAGGTACTAATTAAGAAGGCTTCGCCCATTGTACCATAGTTCCATTCCCACAATGACAGGGCTGTGTGCGGCGAGCACCGCTTGTCACGCATACAACAGGCGACGAGACGTGCACCAGCATCGGGATACGCACATTTACGAGCACCTTTTGCTTCGCTCTAAACAATTACTTCAATCTGCTCGTAATGTAAACAAGCTATTCCCAGTATAGACGCCATCTGAGAGGCTGCGCCGACCTGCACCGACGATCGAACGCCAGAATAACACACTCACCTCACCGTGCAGAACACTCGGCCGCCCAAAATATGTGCCCGTTGTAATCTGCGTGAAATGCTACACTAGTTGCTCATATCCAGACTGAGGAAATGGGGTGTTTCTTATGAAATCCTTTCTTTAGATTCTACCTCACAGCCATGGCAAAAGGCGTGTCGAATCCTACGCCGCTAAGCGGCCAGCCATTCGACGCGAAGACCCACTGCACCGCAATACATTAGTGCGCAAGCAAACCCGGAAGCGCGAATGACCCGTTTTCCTGCAAGCAGCATAGTTCTTCGGTATTTAGGGGAGAACTAGACAACTGCTCATCCAGCGTCTTTTACTGTCTTTGAATTTTGCCTACATAAACCCCCGTACGTTCGAAGTTAGACTCGATTAAATGGCCCCCGCTTTCACACATGAGCGGAATATAAACGGCCCCGTGGACTTTGGGACGCGGTAAAAACTCTTCCGTGCACATTGCGTTGCCTAAGTTGACTCTTGGAATTATGCAGAGGGTACATTGCAAGCGAGCTTTGATACAACCATCGATATCCCGTGTTCCTTTGACAATTGTTTCCGTGATTCGCAAAGAGCCACAGGAACATAATGCATGGTTGCGGACACTCGCGTGCCCTTCGCTTCCGGCAAATACAACACATTTCATGGCAGCCAGATTTGCTCCTTGATTCTATTTTAACTCATCTACATTTTTTCTCAGCTTCGTTCCCGGTTCCCACGGCTGGCGTATACGCTGATGCACTCATGCAGTCGAGTACGCGCCCTCCTCCGCGTGTTGAGTGGGTGTGTGGAGCCCATCCAATCCATCCTGTGCGATTCCGCCCTCAATCGCTTTATCGTTTTATTTTTTTGTTTTTGGGCGCTTCCGTGTGGAGTCTCGATGTGCACAAAATAAAGGCCAGTTGTTGCCACGTCCTCTGGATCTTTCCTCTTTTCTTGCATGCAGCGTCGAACGTACGGCACGCCCGCACGCTCTCAAATGAGACATGGAGTTGCACAATAAATATTGTACTTTGAAGGAGCTGCGTGTTTGAGGAAGCTGTGGCGAGCGAGAAAGGAAAACCACATCTTAATGATAAGGTGCAAAAGTACCAATCTATAGAAAGCGACAAGTCCGTCAACGTCCGGGGCAATGGAGAACGTGAGACAAGGAGGGATGTCATACTGTTCTTTACAATATTTTAATATCGATGCACTTCCCCTGTGGACGGTATCAATAGTCGAAGAAAGGGCGATTTTCATGTGGTGCATCGAAGCGGGCACGAAATTGATAGCGACTTGCTGACACGTCACGAAGGAATTAAGCAGTTCTCAGTGTTTGCAAAATTCTACCTTGGCCATGCACAACTCAGTGTTTCAGGTGTGACAAGCAACGAAGTCGCGAATAGTTTGCCTTTCAAGTCCAGCCAGCGCTGGACAGGCGGACCAATTTTCACCGCTACAATGCTGTCTTGCTAGAAAGCCAACCTAGGCGGAGTTTGACATTCTGCTGCTTTTTGTGGGACCCATAATGGCCAGCAGGGCCTTCAGAAAGGCGCTAAAGTTTCAAAAATATATAACTTTCTTCTCCTTAAGACTTAATTCACTCCAGGCTGTCCTCAAAAAGCAAAGCAGGTTGACTCTGACAAAGCAATTGAGCACTCCAGTCTAAACCAAACACACGCGCGCGTCTTTAGAGATCTGTATAATCGCCTTCACAGTCGATAAAATTACGCTAGGATTTGGAAACATTCACTTTCTGATCGCTAGAATATTGTAGCGAGAGCTGCATTGGCCAGACTCGCCATTTCGTCGTACCTGGCCGTGCGTGCCCGAAGAGCACGTGCGTGCCCGAAGAAGAAAAAGAACAAGAAGAGAAACAATTAGAATAAAAAATAAATAAAAGAAAATGAGGAAGAAAAAAACAAGAAGAGCAGAAGAAGTAGAAGAGGAAGAATAACCGGAAAAAGAAGAAGATGAGGGACAAGGAGAAGAGGAATAAAAGGAGGAAGAAGAAGAAGGAGAAGCAGGAGAGGAAGAAGAGGAAGGAGAAGAAAAATAATTAGAAGAACAAGAAGAGGAGGCAGAAGGAGAAGGAAGAGGAGGAGAAGACAGATATCACTCGGTAGTTGGTACAGGCAAACAACAACGGAGGGTTACCAGTATAGAAGGTTCGTTCGAACGTTGTGACAGCGATGTGCCCCGGAATTCGACGTAGAGACGTTGTCCTACCGCTAGTAGTCTTTTACACCCAAATGAGAATGGTAAGCGACGAGAGGCAAGGGGTGCTCATACGTGAAGGGACTGTCCTATGGCATGAACAAAGCTGAAACCATAGAGTAAACTGCTGCGTGCAAAATCCATATCATTACTTTCAAACCGAAGCTAAGAGTAGCCGTGCAGATTGCTCTCGCGTAACTCCAGGTTTAACCGCAAGCTAAGCCACATTTAATGTTTTAGGCCTGTATTGCAGCGCTGTCACGTGAGTAAGGATCACACCATACCGGAATCGTATCATACAATAGAGCTAATCAAGGTATACATTACAGTGTTGTGTTGATTTTGTGACGTGGATAAGGCTACCCTGCACCACGAACAATGTTTAATCTATTCACTTCGTGCATATGTCTATTTTCTTAAAGATATAGCTTGTTCAGGAACATTTCGTTATTCAGGAAACGAAAAATGCAGGGAATTCGGGCTAATGCTGTCTCTCCTAGAATCATGTTAGGATAGAAAGGGATCTGTTTTAAAATTTACAAACAATTTTCTTTTAGTTTCTCATGTTTGATATATATGAAAGTAAGATATTTTTCATTTCCACACTCTGCATATCGGTTTGTCTTCTTTTATAAGAATCAAGTTGTGTGTCTTTTACGAAGACGACTTAAAATGTCCTCCATGAAGTGTGTTTTGATGTCAAGATTTGCATTCTTCGATAAAAGGTTTGACAGTTTTTTGTTGCTTATTCCAATCTTCCAAAAAACCTGCCATTTCACTCACAGTTTTATTTGTACAAGCTTTTTGGTATCTAATTAATGCAATACATTCACCATCTGTAATTTAGCGTTGCAGCAAGAGAGCCTGGCTATTTCTCTTCAGCACCTTGTAAGACGGCTGTCCCGCAATAATTAAGTGTAGGACTTCTGACAGGAACTTCCTGTAAGTCATAGAAATAATTTAAACCCACAGTCATGAGCTATCTAAAGTATGTATATATTATCCACAATGTTATCTTACTGGCGCCGTTATGTGACGAGCTCGGGAGACTGGCACGCGCTCGTCTTCTTTGTTCTCGGTGCTCGCCCGCCAATCGGTTCCATGCCTTCGTTTACCGGTGACTTTGCGTAGGTGAAAGTAAACCTGCCTACCCAGTTTAACTGGCTTCTGTGGCATTTTTGGTGGAGTTTCCGGGTCCATGCCATGTACGAAGATCCTCTGGGTGCCCCCTACGCTCATCTAACACACCGTGGAGACATCTGTACACAAGGCGAGCAGCCGATTGAGGGGCTTAGCTCCCGAGTGTGGTCCCTTTGTTTCCCTATCGCGAACCATGATGACTACAGCGGCAATTCAGACCACTCAGCTTCCCGTGAGTGCCAAGCCGCTTACCTGCCATACTCCACGTATGCCCACGCCGATCCATGGCGACAAGTTTGAAGACGTTGAGGACTGGTTGACCAGCCACGACCGGGTCGCTGTGCTTAATGCGTGGGACGAGGAGCGGAAGTTGCGGAATGTTTATTTCGCACTAGAGGATGCCGCCAAGATGTGGTTCGAAAACCACGAGGCTACAATTACCACCTGGCAGGATTTCCGGCTGCAGCTGCTCGGAACATTTGGCAATGATGCAAGAAAAGCGATGGCTGAACCCGCTCTGCAGTCCCGAGGATGACGGCCTAATGAGAGCGTCGCCATGTTTATTATTTTTATTGTGTTTTGGTGCGCTACAGGAAAATAGGCAGACACTGCTTTGCTTTTCAACCGGGCGGATCCAGCCACGTCCGAGGCAAAGAAAGTGCGCCACCTTATGCAAACGTCAAAGAAAAGCTCTTTGTTGCCCTTGTACGTGACCCTCCATGTACTGTGGCTGATTTCGCGAAAGAAGCTACAAGCATCGAGCGTGCCCTGAATCAGCGATTTGTGCATTTTGATCGCTCTACGAACATCGCTGCTGTAGACTTCCGCTTGCTGATAGCCGGAAACGACAGTGAAGCCCTTCGTGAACTCATCCGAAGTATTGTGCGCGAAGAGCTGCAGAAGCTCCCCTTCCTCGAGCAAAACCCGCGTGATGGGGGCATCTCGGATGCTGTACGCGAAGAGCTCCGCCAAGTAGTGCCATCAGTACCATCACCCCAACCGCCTTCGCCGTACCACGGCCGGTCTCGAGGGAGAGAGCGCTTCTCTTCTCTTACGGCCTCTCCAATGGGGTCTGTTTCTACCGTCCGCCGCGCCTCGGTGGGGTCGCCACCGCCCCACTGCTGCTCCTCCGCTACAGCCGTTCACGCGCAAGGGCAACGCGCGCTCGCTTTTAGCTTCGCCCGCGTCAGTTGCAACCGGCAGGTCCTGACATTTCGCACGTTATGGTTTATACAAAATCCGTAATCAACATCGAATATTTATCGTGTACGAGGAATAAAATACAGTCAACAATCCGCTCACGCGCGCGCTTCTTCGTCAATGCGGCCTTGCATGGTCGAATGAAGCTTCGGGAACACTTCAACATTTTTTACCCCTACGTTTTGTACAAAACTAAATTTACCAGGCTATGCAATGTGCCTTTCAATGTTTTAAGCAGATGTAGCGCGACCTGACGTGAATGCATGGTGAACTGTTGGGTGGAGATTCTGCCAACCGCTACCGTTTTCGTTTAGATCGGAAGAGGCACGGGCAAAAATTTATGGCGCGTCTCAGATTCAGAGTAAACAACAAAAATTTACTCATATAGTAAAAATTTCACTTGTCTAGTGGAGTGGGTTATTCTAGCTTCGTTCAAACATATCAGTCAGTTGAAAGACCGGAGATGTATATGTAGCCTCGCGACTACTTTTAATCAAGGAAATCGGCATAAACAGTTAAGCAGAATTGAAAAGAGCGGCAAACAACAAAAAAAAGTGTCCTTCAAAGTTACACATTGCACTATATGTTCATCAATTCATCAAAAGCGCGTCCTGCGTCTAGAAAACTCAGTCTCAAAATCTTCCTGCATGGCTTGTGCACATAAGGAGTTGGCCTCTCGGTCTTCTCTGTCACTTTCCTGGTATAATTTATTGAGAAGAAGAATTCTGAGAAATGTTTCAAATATCAAAGAAGCGGACCTAATAACGACACTGTTGTCAATTCCTTTCGGGCAACTCAGTGTTGAATTCTGAAATGCTGACTGAATCAGGATCCTAAATACTTCGAGAACATTTGTGTGTATAGTAGGTGCACGGCAGCTTTTTCTAAAAAAAAAAAAAGCTTGTCCAATAGGACAACAAGCTCTGGTTTCGGATAATGCAGTCCACTAGAATATTGTCCTCGTAGAAGAGCGTACTACATGGGGCTGCTTCTTTCGCTAGTTTCAAGAAGAATAGAGCAAGCGTCACATCCGAAGTTGATTAATCAACTAAACGATATATCCAGCGGCGTAAGGTAAACCGGAATATGTGACAGTGGGAAATGGGATGGTAGAAGATGCCATCACTTCCTTCAGTGCCTTGATTTTGCTCTCAGATGAAACGTCTGTCTTGACAATGTAGCCATGTGCCGCTAGCTGTTACGGCCCTCGCATCTAGCATATGTCGTTCCTTTCCGCACATTAACCCTACTTTCCCGAAGAGAGCCTCAATGGGTCACCATATAGGGCTTGAAATGAGTCTTCAGTGAGCGTGTCCTTCTTTAACGCTTTAAAGTTTCTTGCATACTTTCGATATAGCAGGTGAACTCATTTGTAAGTCATTGCATCGAGTATCACCTTCATCATTTATTGGCCTCTTTTTACCACTTCGAGCACAAGTGGTGTCATGAATATCAAACAATTTTTAGTACTTTCGTAACAAGCTTAATATCATGTAAAAATTTCATTAAAACAATGATTCTTTGCAAAATTAAAATAATGTGTATAATACCACACATTGGCTAATATATGAATTGTAATAACATTTAAAACTCAACCCTACAACGTTTACTTTGACTGTTATACTAATCTTTTATGTCATGCAAGCATTTTGCAATTTACATA
Source organism: Amblyomma maculatum (assembly GCF_055883805.1). Lineage (NCBI taxonomy): Eukaryota > Metazoa > Arthropoda > Arachnida > Ixodida > Ixodidae > Amblyomma > Amblyomma maculatum. The sequence continues at coordinate 25,226,435 of NC_139346.1, forward strand.
ACATTTTTATGAAATTAATTTCATCTTCGGTGTTACATGTACGGTTTCGCATCTAGCGCTAAGGACGGTTTTGCTGTAGTAGACGAGTTGCTGTCATGTTAGCCTTGAAGAAGCTTCTATGTGATCACTTCTCATTCAGTTTTTTTTTGTTCCTATTCTTGTACAGGCATGGGAAAAATTCGAACTAAAATGGACAAAAGTAGCTACCATGCCGCAATGTATGCCATGCTTGTCGAACGTTTGCTGAACGACAGTGTTTTTTATATCCGTTCACGTGTGTAGTACGTTGACGACATGCCGCTGCATCATCTACGTACTCTGTTCTTTAATTTCGGGGCTGCACTCAGCACGAAACTCGCGAGCGACAGCGCGAAACCGGGCAAAAGCCACCCGCCGCCGCTGAGTCAGACGCAGAGCGAACAGTGAGCAGGTCGTGGTCCTTGCGGCGGCGGAGAGCGCAACTCAAGGAGAAACATTCCCACTGTTCCCGCGGCGATTGAGAAGGCCGTAAGAAAGAGCGCGCACTCTCCCCCGAGACCGGCCGTGGCCGTACGTCATGACGTGCAGCGACATGTGGCGTACCCCTGCGCCAGAACCATCGGCACCCTGCAACCTTACTCCTCCTGCTCGTCCTGCACCCCGATATCCAGTTTAGACTGGCATGCCCGACTCTAGACCACCCGTTCGCAAAGCATATGCGTGGCGTACGCCGGACTATCAATCTTTGTGCTTTCACTGCGGTGAAGAGCTACCGTCTGCCGAGATAACGATCGTCGTTGATAACCACCGCACGACTGCCTTTGCAGATACCGGCGCTGATTTTGCGTTATGAGTCATGGCCTTGCTACCATCCTGCGAAAGGTCCTGACTCCTTGGCACGGAGCCCAATAAGGACAGCCCGAGGGAATGTGGTAACACCGGTCGGAGTGTGCGCTGCTCGCATCGAGATTCGCCACGTAATTTTCTCGTGTTGCTTCGTTGTGCTCGAAGAGTGCTCCAAGGACCTGATTCTCGGCCTTGATTTTCTTAGAAAAAAAACGACGCAGTCATCGACCTCCGTGACTTCATGGTGACTTTTTCCACTCATCGCGCAATTTCCGACGACTACATACAGCATAGTGACGACTACACAGGCAGGCCAGTTTTCCGAAACTGCGACGACCATGTCACTCTACCTCCACGCACCAGCATGTTTGTTACAGTGGAGTGCGACAACTCTCGCGCCTTTCAAGGCCTCGCGGAAACGAACGTGAATTTATTATTGAGCCTACAAGTCTGCGCCGCTCGGGGGGGGGGGGGGGGGGGGCTTGAGTAGTAAACGAACTGAATTGCTTTTAATGAACTTAAGCGCCGAATACTGCCTTTTACCGGAAGGTGCAGCCATCGCTTATTTTGACGAAGCCAGTGCGTCCTTCGCCCACTGCGTCCTTTCGCTGGCCAACGAGAACCCTCCCGGAGCACTGGACATACTGTTAAAACTGACGTGAATCATGTGTTGTCTCTTACCCAGAGACACCGCCTTCAAGCAATTGTGGACACTTACCGTGACTGCTTTGCCGTCACTTCCAAAGTGAAATAGACGTCAGTAGCCAAACATCCAATTATAGTTGATTCCACTGAGCGCCCTAACCGCCAACACCCCTACCGAATATCGGCGAAAGAACGAGAGGCTATTTGGACGTAGGTTGACTAAATGCTTCTCGATGATGTGATCCAGCCGTCTACAAGCCCATGTCACTCGCCAGTTGTGCTGGTCGCTAAAAAAGACGGAACACTCAGATTCTGCGTCGACTATAGGAGGCTCAACAAAATTACGAACTACGCTTCCACCCACTGCCTCGAATCGACGACTCGTTCGACCGACTACGCCACGCCCGCGACTTTTCATCGCTCGATCTACGCAGTGGGTACTGGCAAATTGAAGTCGATTAACGTGATCGAGAGAAGACCGCGTTCACTACTCCTGACGGATTGTACGAATTTTAGGTGCTTCCTTTCGGTTTGTGTTCCGCTCCAACAACCTTTCAAAGAATGACGGAAACTGTCCTAGCCAGCCGGAAATGGCAGACGTGCCTCGTCTACCTTGACGACGTTGTCATTTTCTCTGCGACCTACGAAGAGCACCTAAAACGATTGACGGCCGTGCTAAATGCCATCCACGGGGCCGGACTCTCACTAAAACCAGAAAAATGCCACTTTGCATTCCAACAGCTCAAGTTCCTGGGGCACGTCGTGAGTGCTGAGGGAATTAGCCCTGATCCAGAGAAGAGGGCTGCCGTAGCTGCTTTCCCGACCCCCAATGATAAAAGTTCCGTGCGTCGGTTTTTGGGCCTCTGTGCATATTACAGGAGATTTGTGCACGACTTTTCCCGGATAGCGGAATCATTGACTCGTCTATCAAAGGACTACCAGCCTTTCATCTGGGCTGACGAGCAGCAAAAAACCCTTCGAGGAGCTTCGCAAGCGCCGTCAAACAACGCCCGTACTTGGCCACTTCGACGAGGAGGTTGACACAGAATTGCATACCGATGTCAGTAACGTTGGCCTCGGTGCAGTTCTCGTTCAGGGGCAAGATGGCGTAGAGCGGGTAATTGCTTACGCCAGCCGCACCCTGTCTTGTTCTGAAGCGAATTACTCTACTACCAGAAAGGAGGCAAGGAGTGCCTTGCAGATTTATGGGCGGAAATGAAATTTCGGCCGTATTTGTATGGTCGGCCGTTTAGAGTGGTCAGCGACCACCACTCACTCTGTTGGTTAGCGAACCTTAAAGACCCTTCAGGCCGGTTAGCCCACTGGAGTCTCCGCTGACAGGAGTTCGACGTCACTATTGTGTACAAGTCCGGCAAGAAACACAGTGACGCTGACTGCCTATCCCGATACCCTATCCCGTGTTCTTCAACTAAAACAGATGACTCCTTTTTTCTCGGCGCTCACGACGCCAGATCTCGCTCAACAGCAGCGAGACGACAATGAACTGCATAGCCTCATCGATTACTTTGAGGAAACCGCCACATCGCCACCTCGTCTTTTCACAAGTGTCATGTCGTCCTTCTGCTTGCGTGATGGCGTCCTCTATAAGAAGAACTACGCTTCCACAGACATTCAGTATCTGCTGGTGGCCCTAACGCCGCTCCGTACCGACGTTTTGCAGGCATGACACGACGAGCTTTCTGACGGACATCTCGGTTTTTCTCCCACCTTGGCACGAGTACGACAAAAGTACTACTCGTCCAAGCTTCCCGCTATTGTACAGCGCTATGCTAGGACGTCCCGTGATTGCCAACGTCGGAAGACACCACCTGTCAAGCAGGCCGGCCTTCTGCAGCCTATTGCTCCTCCGCGAGTACCTTTTCACCAAGTCGGTATGGACTGGCTCGGGCCATTTCCTACGTCATCGTTGGGCAACCGGTACAATATAGTCGCCAATGATTATCTTACCCGCTAATGTGGGACGAAAGCTCTTCCCAGCGGCAAGCTGCGTTTGCGCTGCTAGTGCATCACATACAACCTGAGGAAGCATCATCATCATCATCAACCTGACTATACCCACTGCAGGGCGAAGGCCTCTCCCATATTTCTCCCCTTAACCCGGTTCTGTGCTAGCTGCATCCACTTGTCCCCCGCGAACTTCTTAACCTCATCCACCAACCTAACTTTCTGCCGCCCCCTGCTACGCTTTTTTTTCTCTTGGAATCCAGTTTGTTACCCTAAGCGACCATCGGTTACCCTGTCTTCGCACTACATGTCCTGCCCATGCCCATTTCTTCTTCTTGATTATCACTAGAATGTCAGTAACTTGAGTTATTTCTTAGGCCCACTCTGCACGCTTCCTATCTCTTAATGTTAACCCTACCATTTTTCGTTCCATAGCCCTCTGAGTAGTCCTCAACTTAAGTAGAACCCTCTTGGTTAGCCTCCACGTTTCAGCCCCATAGGTGAGTACAGGTAGCATGCAACTGTTGTATACTTTCCTCTTGAGCGCGATACCAGTAGGCTGCTAGTCAATCTGGGAGTGCTTGACAAATACGCTCCATCCTAATCTTATTCTTCTTGTTATTTCCTTTTCATGGTTCGGATCTGCGGTTACTGCGTGTCCTAAGTAGACATATTCGCCTACTATCTTCCAGTACTTCGCTACCTAATGTAAACCGCTGTTCCTTTCCGAGGCTGTTGAACATTACCTTAGTCTTCTGCATATTGATTTTCAAGCCTACCTTTCTACTTTTCCTGTCTAGGCCATCAATCATTATTTGCAGCTCATCCCCCGAGTTGCTTAGCAAGGCAATGTCATCAGCAAATCGCAGATTACTGAGGTATTCTCCATCTACCCTTATCCCTAACTGCTTCCATTCAAAGTCTCTGAATACCTCCTCTAAGTAAGCTGTGAATAGTACTGGGGAGATTGTGTCTCCTTGGCTAACACCTTTCTTTATGGGAATTTTGTTACTTTCTTTATGCAGAACTATGGTTGCTGTGCAGCCACTATATATATCTTCCATCACTTTCACGTATGGCTCGTCTACCCACTGATTTCGCAATGCCTGCATCACCGCCGATGTTTCAACTGAGTCAAATGCTTTTTCGTAATCAATGAATGCTATGTATAAGGGCTGGTTATATTCCGAGCATTTTTCTTTCACCTGATTGATGGTATGGATATGATCGATAGTAGAGTACCGTTTCCGAAAACCTGCTTGATCCTTTGCTTGATTGAAGTCTAAGGTTGTCCTGATTCTATTAGCGATTACCTTAATAAATACCTTATACGTAAGAGACAGTAAGCTGATTGGTCTGTAATTTTTAAGGTCCTTAGAGTCCCCTTTCTTATGAATGAGGATAATGTTTGCATTCTTCCATGGTTCCGGTACCGTCGATGACATCAGGCACTGCGTATACAGGGTGGCCAGTTTCTCTAGCACGGTATCCTCCCCCCCCCCCCCCCCCCCCGTCCTTTAGCAAATCTGTAGTTATCTGATCCTCCCCAGCTGATTTCCCCCTTTTCATAGTGTCTAGTGCTTTCTTGACCTCGTCCTTCGTCACTGGTGGAACGTCTGACTGTTTTTCCCTGCCGCCAATCTCATTACGATCCTGACTACTTTGGCTGCTGTAGAGATCTGTTTAGAACTCCTCGGCTACTTTGACTATCTTGTCCATATTCGTGATGACGTTGCCCGCCTTGTCCCTTATCGCATACATCTGGTTTTTGCCTATGCCCAATTTCTTCTTTACCGCTTTAAGGCTTCCCCCGTTCTTTACAGCATGTTAAATTTTCTGTTATGTTATACTGTTATACAGCATGTTATACTTCCTTATATCAGCCACTTTGCGCTTATTGATTAGCTTTGATATCTCGGCCAATTTGATCTGGTCTGCTCGATTGGAAGCTTTCATAATCTTGCGTTCCTAATCAAATCTTGCGTCTCTTTAGACAGCTTAGCGGTATCCTTTCTAACTATCCTACCGCCTACTTCTACCGCACACTCAGTAATGATATCTCTGAAATTATTGTTCATTGCTTCTAGGGTAAGTCGCCATCCTCGGTTAGAGCAGAATATCTATTCTGTAGCGAGATGCTGAATTCTTCTGCCCTCCCCTTCACCGCTAATTCGTTGATGCGTTTCTTCCTTACTAATCTGTTGCGTTCTTTCTTCAGATTTAGGCTAATGCGGGACCTCACCATCCTGTGGTCACTGCATCGCACTTTCCCGATTACCTCTACATCTTGAATAATCGCGGGGGTTGAACACAGTACGAAGTTCTTTCATTTTAGTCTCCCCGTTAGGACTTTTCCATGTCAATTTCCGGTTCTTCCGTTTACTGAAGAAGGTATTCATGATTCTTAAGTTATTGCGCTCTGCAAACTCAACTAGTAACTCCCCACTGTTATTCCTAGAACCGATGCCATAGTCACCCACTGCCTGGTCTCCTCCTGCTTTTTCCCCTACCTTGGTATTGAAGTCGCCCATTAGTACAGTATACTGCGTCTTTATTTTTCGCATTGCCGATTCTACATCTTCGTAAAAGATTTCAACTGCCTGGTCATCATAACTACCTGCAGGTACATAGGCCTCTACAACCTTCAGTTTATACCGCTTATTAGGCCTAATTACGATGATATCCACCCGCTCATTAATGCTATAGAATTCATCTATATTACCCGCTATATGCTTATTGACAAGGAAACCTACTACTAGTTGTCGCCTCTTTGGTAAGCCTTGATAATACAGTACATGCCCATCCTTCAGTACAGTATATGCCTCATTCGGCCTCCTAACCTCACTAAGCCCTATGACATCCCATTTCATACCTTCTAGTTCCTCTAACAGCACTGCTAAGCTAGCTTCACTAGCTAGGGTTCTAACGTTAAACATTGCCAGGGTCAGTTTCCAATGGCGGCCTGTCCAGCGGAGCCAGGTATTCTTAGCACCCCCTGCAACGTCACAGGTCTGACCGCTGGCGTGGTCAGTTGTTCCGCAGCCGCTGGTGACTGAGGGCTGGGGTTTTATGGAGCTTATCATGAGAGGTTGTGGCCAATTACCGCACCAGGGTAGCCAACTCCTGTTCTGGTGAGGGAGTGCGTTGCCCGAGGTGTTCGCCGGCATCAGGTCGCACCCCAAGCCTGTTTATGCAATTCCATCGACACGCGGACTTTTTTTTTTAAATAAGGTGGTGAATTGCGAGGCACCGGGATTTGAGCCCCGCTCCTCTTGCATGCGAGGCGGATGTTCTACCACTACGCCACCACTGCACCGCTGCCTGAGGAATACAACATCATCAATGAGTCCGGGGCCAGCATGTACAAATTTGTTCAATAAAGTGAAGTGGCATGATCCTTCGGCGGAAGGGCTTCTATGCGAAACCGGCGACACAGAAGCGCTCTTTCCTGGATAAGACTCAGACACCTCCAGTGCTTCACTGAGTGTTATTTTGATGCTACAAAATATGGCTAGTCATATGGATGCGTTAGCCATTGATTGGTTTTCGGTTTGTGTGGTTTTACGTCCCAAAGCTAATCAGGCTATGAGAGACGCTGTATTGGAGGACTCCGGAAATTCCGACCACCTGGGGTTCTTTAGCGTTCACTTACATCGCACAGCACACGAGCGGCTTTCTTTTTTACTCACACAGAAAAGCGGCCGCCGTGCCGGGATTCGATCCCGCGTCCTTGGGAACATTAGCCGAATGCCGTAACCAGTGCGCCCCCACAGCGGGTAGCTGATGAAGTGCAAGAGCTTGGAGCGGAGAACGCGCTCCTGCGTGAAGCTGTGAGCGCCCCGAGTTCATCTGTTTTGGATCGCCCTGCCAGCCAGAGTGAGTGCTTGCATTCTGACTGCCCGGGATCTCGCAACTACGCTTCAGCCGTGGCGGCAAACCTGGCAGCTGCAATGTCTGTCCATCACCGAGGCCTCCTGCTCAGGACCAGAGTACTCACCTGCCACGCCCGTCGAAAACCGTGAGCCAACCACTTCGGCACCGAGCAACCTTAGGCCCAGCTATGCATTCCATGCTTAAAGTAGCGCCCAAACTACCGGCGAAGAAAAGCTTATTTGTCTCTCGCCTCGACCCAACGACAGCAGCGTCGAACATACAGGATATTTTGGCCAACATAGTAGGAGATAAGGTTGTTATGTGCATAAACCTGAAAAACGAGGTGCGATACATATTGCTCGTTCCACATTTCTCTGTATGAGCTTTTATTTGAACTAATGAGCAAACCTCAAGTGTGCCCAGATGGTTGCGTATTTCGCCCTTTCTATGTAAAGCTGTGGTCCTCATGGCGCTTTGATCATCCTAATGGTGCTCTAACTACATCCGAAAATGGGGTAGGTAATTAAACTGTTATCATCAAAACACGAGAGCGATCCGAACAAACAGGAAAGCGCTCTCGCGAATGCATACCAATGTATGACATTATATACCTGACCGAAATGCGGCTCAACTCATCTTGTTCAAGTGGGTCTTATTTCAAAGACGAATATGCTGTCTTCAGAGCCGACAGAGTGTATTCGGGGAAGAATGACTACGGTGGCGGACTTCTGATAGCCTGCCGTTCTCCCCTAAGTGCGCTCGGGAGACCAGACGTAGAGACAGACAGGAATGTGTGTGGTTGGAAATTCCAACGTGTGACAAATCGCACTATCTCGTCGGCTGTTACTACGTTCCGCAAACTTTTGATCCTAACTTTTTTATCATCATGTTTCGGATATTTGGGGAAAAATTGATTTTCGAAGTACAAAGTTCACATTTACGGAGACTAATCTTATGAAGGTTGATTGGACAACCGGATTGGTCACTAGTGACTGCAAAGAATCGAGAAAAAGGTGAATGTTTAAAGTATTTTACTAATTTTTATGGTTTACGTCAATGAAGAACTAATTTTCGTGGTTTACGTCAATGAATAACTAATATTTCATATCTAATTCTATCTACTGCGCCTCTTTTTTGTGTGCAAGCGGTAGCGATCCTCTTGTTCTGGTAGACAAATACCATTCCCGCTTACTTTGTTGTTCTTTTTGTCCTTTCGTCCAGTGCGTGGGATGGTGGAAGAAAAAGTTAGATACGTGTATGGCAATTACATAAGGCTCTGCCCCGCCGGGGTGGTGCAGTGGTAAGACGCCCGACTACTGTGCCGGAGTACCCGGGTTCGAACCCGACCTCGGTGGCTGCGTTTCGATGGAGGCGAAACGGAGTGGCGTCCGTGTGCTGTGCGATGTCAGTGCACGTTAAAGAACCCCAGGTGGTCGAAATTTCCGGAGTCCTCCACTACGGCGTCTCTCATAGCCTTAGTCGCTTTGGGACGTTAAACGCCACAAACCAACCATAAGGCTCTACATTGAGCTTCAGACACAGTACTGGTCATAATGTTGTGAGATCGAGAATGTAAACATGAGCGTTGAGCTACTGACTCCGGTTGGGCAGGGTATAATGGGAAAATGTATACCGCGCCATAATTCGAAGAAGCCTAAATTTCCTTGCTGGTTTTCGCGCGACTTGAGATATTACTTGAAGAAGAAACAGCATGATCACAAATTCTACGTGAAATCAGAAAGTGACTATTGGTACCAAAGATATTCATTGCGCAGAAAAATTGTGAACAAACTGATTGCACATGATGAAGCCGAGTTACACAAATTTTAGGAAGCAATCAAACTTTATCTGCAATTTTGTGCTCCAGCAAAGCAATGACAATGTTAGTGCAGCTGTGATAAAGATGAGTGATGGTGTCTGTTTTAAACTTCAAGAGGTATGCCAAGCTTTTGCTGATCACTTCAGCTCTTGTTTTATGCGTCATGATAATACGACTGCTGTAATCACTCTTGAAGATGGTGCTGAATGTTTAGCTTATGAAAATGTAACCGAGCATGAGGTTCTTTCAGCAATTCAAAATACTAAGCCAGAACTTTGAACTGGAGTTGATGAAATTTCCGGCTTCCTAATCAAAGGATGCGCTGGCATCTTTGGTCCTGTTTTGGCGCATTTGTTGAACCTATCGTTGCGCATCGGTGCTTTTCCTTGTCGTTGGAAGTTGTCAGTAGTTGTTCCTGGTTTCAAGTCTTTCGATGCTTGTGATGTCAATACCTTTCGACCAGTGTCATTGATTTGTGTTCTTTTGCGGAAGTACGAACACATGAGCTCATACTTCAATCAAAGATCACAACTCTGCCCCATGGCTTTTTAAAATGACAATCTGTGGAAACGAATTTATGAAACTTTTTGATGTATACTGAGCCACATGTTTTTAATCGTGGTCAAGTAAATGCCATTTACTTTGACATGACTGGGTGGTGGTGGTGGTGGTAAAAACGTTTATCTGAAGGAAAGGTGTGGATCCCCTTGGAGGACCCACGGGGATGTCCCTAGTCCGAGACCCTATTGGTCGAAGCGGCCGTCCTGGCTCTCTGCACCAATGCTTTTCGGGCTTGAAGGTCTCAGCAGCCAAGCAGGGACGCCTCCCAGTCCTCTCATGTAGAGTTAAGGTTGGGGTTAAAGCTGAATTTCGCTGGCAGGCCCACACCATGTGGTAGGTATCCGCTACCTCGCCGCAGTGCTGGCTCGTGCCGACGACAAGTACCTCGTGAGAAACCGTGTCGAATGCTTTAGTAATGTGAAAGTATTATGGAACACTTTGACATGAATAAGGCTTTCGACACGGTTTCCCAGGAGGTACTTGTAATGAAGATAGAAAAATACGGTCTATGCCCAATTTACTGCAGATGGCTCAAAAGCTACCTTGGCCATCCTGCCACCAAATGTTTATCTGTTGTAAGCCGTCATTGCACCCGCCACCGCTTCGATGATGGACGACGGCGGTTGTGGCGCGCGTCTTTCTCTCCCTCTTCTTTTTCTTTCTTCTCTATGTTCTCTTCTGTCCGCACGAGGCAGCGGAGCTGGCTCAGCTACAGAGCCAGTAGCAGGCCCGTGCATTTTCCTTCTTACAGACACAACAGCAATAACAACAGAGTGGCTAGTTTTCTGAATACGACAGCCCTCCTCCCCCCCCCCTCCCCCGTTTTTCAACAAATCTACAGAGACCTGATCCTCTCCAGCTATTTATTCTGTTTTCATAGTTTCGAACGCTTTCTTAGCCTTGTCCTTCGTCACTGGCGAAACATCTGACTGCTTTTCCCTGCTGCCTACCTCATTATTGTCCTGACTACTTGGCTACTGCAGAGATCAGTATGGAACTCCTCACCTATTTTGACTATCTTATCCATATCAGTGATGACGTTCGCTGTTTTGTCCCTTAGCTAATTCATCTGATTTTTGCCTATGCCCAACCTATTCTTCATCGCTTTAAGGTTTCCCCTGCTCTTTACAGCATGCTCAATCAAAACTACATAACTACCGTCGTAGACAATAATCCACAGGATCACAAATAGCAAATGAGCGGGTGTGTGGGCCACGGGCTGGCCGTCATCGACACCGCTTACATGCGCTCTTGCCATGCTTGCCATCTTGCCGTAGTCGAAGTCAATTACTACTCCTATCATCATACCATCACGTAGTCTATCGCCCACGCTGGGCACTGTACTATCACTATTCTTGCCACTGTACTATCTTTCGTTATTCCACGTAGTACTTGCAGCCTTGCACGCATGTTTGCACACCTCGTATCAACTTCGATTTGGTTGCATGTTGCTACTGCTTCGACCACGTAATACTTACGGACATAGATCGGTGATCCCGGATCCGTAATACATCCCGCGGAAAACGCATCGAGTCTACCCACCGTACCTCTGAAAATATTTCCCGGATCGGTCTAGCGTTTTCGACGTATCCCGAAGAAAAACGCACCGGGTCCGCCGGACGTACCATTAAAACCAATGATCGGATCTATCCTGCGTACGTTTAGCCACAGCCTACTCATAAACGTGCAGCACCATCCGAAGGAGTGCTTGTGCAAGGTTTCGGGGTTTTCAGCATGGGCTTCGGAAAGGCTCTTGTATGGGCACCCAGCTCAAATCGGTAGTTAGCAATTTTAACAAGGTTCTTGAATTACGCCGCCCAAATAAACGTCATATTTCTAGACATAAGAAAACTTTTGATTTAATCAAAGTGTGCTGCTGGACGAGTTTTTGACTGAGCATATTAGAAGAAAATAGCGCAGGAGACGAGACAAGGAAGTAGACAACACGAGCGCCAAATAACAACTGAATGTTTTCAAAGCGTGAGCGTATGAATACACTCAGCGACAGATGCCTAGGAAGGAAAAAAAGAAGGGCCACAAAGTCAACACAAAAATTGGCAGGCTCATCATTAAAAGTTAAAGTAGGCAACCAGGAAACAAGGTATGCTTGCGCATGAAGCGCCTTTGCGGGCGATGACAAGAGCTTCAAAGATTTCCCTGGTAAGTTTGTCAGGGTAGCATTTTAAAATGACGCACTATTCAAAAAGCTGCACGCAATTCACACAAGACACAATGCAGCGCCAAGTTGCTTTTGAGTGAAAAGTCAGCAAGGGACGACACATGTTCTCTGAGGTGATCTTTGATCCATCGCCGCGTCTGACCCATACACGAGGCCCCGCCACGAGCTTGCCTACCTAAACTTATAATGATGAGCATGGAACTTTTTTGTGTTAACTTTTTGGCCCTTCTTCTATTCCTTCCCGAGCATCTGTCAGTCAGTGTATTCATACTATCACGCTTTGAATACATTCAGTTGTTCGCTGGCGCTCGTGTTGTCTACTTTTTTGTCTCGTCTCCTGCGCTATTTTCTTCCACTCAGTAACATATCTATAAATTTGAATGAACTGGTCTCTTTTTCTTCATTATTCACTTAGTTGCCGTTCATTTATCCAACTGATTTTAATGTAATCGTCAATCTAACAATCTACCATTGTTCTAACAATCTTCCCTCCCATCTGATGTCCTACAAGGCAGTGTCCTGGGGCCACAACTGTTTCTTGTGTATACTATCGAAATATAACTGACATCAGTACTCACCAAATTCAAGTTAGGCTATTTGCAGATGATTGCGTTTTGTATAATGAATCAGCATACGGGCAGCGCGGTTTAACAGGACACATGAGAAAGGAGACACACGCACGGGCGCTGACTAACAAGTGAAAATTTTATTTCGAAGCAGTACGTTTAAATAGGTAACAGGAAAAGGCAAACAGCAAGGAACGCTGGGCGAACGCAGATGATCAATTATTCAATTAAAAATATAAAAGAGAGAAAAAATCAGGACTCAATATGAGGCTAAAAGCGATACAAGCAAGCAGTGTAATGGACCGAGGTTATGGAATTACAGGTAAGAACAATAAAACATTAAAATAGAGAAAACTTGGCCGTGAAAGGTTGGTACAAGCGTAATAACGTTAGAGAAATTAAAACCAGAACAAAACCACAAAAAAGAAAAGGCCATTAAAAGCTGATCAAAATGCATGGGCTTGTGAAAGAAAAGCCTTGAATGCACACGTGAAAGTGACTGAGAAACTGCCGCTCCGCCCAGGAAATCAAGTTATTTCTCTGACAAGGAGATAAAAGGTGTGCTTGCGCACTGAGCTTTTGCTTGTTGGATCAGGAGTGCTTCTGCCATTTCTTTGGACAGCCTGTTTCGTCCTCTGCCTATGACGACACACCCGTTAAGGTCAGGAGAGCAACTATCGTCAGGGTTATCCTTATAATCACATCTCTTGCAGCGCGTAGCGAGGCTACCGGTAATTGCCACATTGCCCATACTGTTTTCATGTTCTTTAGGCCTTATGGTAATATACCTTCCGGTTTGCCCTATGTACCTGTTCCCGCATGATACTGGCCCAGACTAGATAACTTCAGTTTCACAGGGCACGTATTGAACAGAATGCGTCTTCCCACACCCACGGGTGACCGGAGGGTTGTTCACTTCTGAACCAAGCGTGGATAATATATTCGGAGACGAGAAGCCTACGTCAACGCCTTCGTAATATGCGACCTTCTTAAGATGATGACTGATATCGTGGATATCAGCCAAAGAAATGTAGCAAGTGGCTTCAGCCATGACTCTTTTTCAGATTCTATGACACGGAATGATATGTTAGGCTTGTGGCTCTTAGCGGAGAACACGTGAAAAACAGAAGCCACTTGCTACGTTTCTGAGGGACAAGTTAAATTATTAACCATTGATGGTCCATTTCCGGTCAACAGTTCTGAAAAGGTTATTGACTTCCTAAGCTCCCACCATGGCAATGTTCTAAAAGATTTTTCTATAGTATTAAGGATTTACACTAATAGCTTCCACACAAAGAATTGATGGATTAGATTGAAGCTTATATCCACATTTTCGGTGCCGTTAATTTCCAGAATGAAATCAGGTCATCTGTTAGCGATTTTTTCCGACTTTTAGATTTTTATCTTAAGTCATCATTTGTCACTTGGAATCAACATACCTACGTCCGAAAGCAAGGCGTTTGCATTGGCTCCTGAGTCGCGTCTATTTTAAGGGAACGTTTCCTCGCCCAGCATGACCGAATTTTGACTGATCGAACAATTGAGATGAGCGTGGAGGCAAAATATTCCGATACGTGGCCGATTATCTCGTTGTTCTAAGATGTAACACGAGTGCTTACAACGCAGTGGTATACCACGTTCTTTCCGTATTTGAACAATGCGTGCCTCTCACATTGACGCCTGAAATCTGGTTGACCGGTCAATCCGATTTCTCGACTTGCGCCTGCTATTTTCAGAAAGGCACACCTGCTGGACTTATCAACATCAAAGCAAGAAATATATCCTTCCCTTCGCGTCTGCCCATACAAATCTTGTTAAGTGGGGCATAGTAAAAATGTTCTTTCAAAACGCACTTCAAAAGTCACGTGAACACCTGTTTCAGCATAGTTTTTTTTAATTGCCATTTTAGCAGAGCAAATACACCATCTGCTGCAGGGGCAGAGACTAAAGGCTGTGGCGCCTGACGAAGGCCTCTGTCCCTCTGCAGTCGACTGAAGTGCAGTCATATTACCGCATAACAGAACGTAATGTACACAAAAAATGTGCATAAGCAAAACAAACAGAATCACATATGACACTATACAACACCATAGCAATATATACAGCAATGAAATGGTATCCAATGGAGATCTCCTTCTAGTACAACTATATAATTTATAGCAAGTCACTTATGACAAAATAAAGACATTAGAGATAATATACTCTGGAACACAACACAAGGCAAAATAGATCAAATACCAGGTCACTATACAATACTAGAGTATGTTCTGCAGAAACATGGCCAAGATGATAATCAGTCCCCATACAGAACTCCTGATGTTATTAAGACATCTGTAATGTGCTTTTTAAACTTACCTATACTGGTTTCGAAATTTATTGCATCTTCTAATTTATTAAGAATAACAACCTTTTTGTATGTGAATGTTTGTTTCGCATAGTTCGTTCTTGTTTTAGGTGTGCGTCCTTTATTATGTCGGAATAGATAAACAGGAGTTTCTTTCCTGTCGCAGACGTACAGTTTTCGGTGTTTTATAAACATTAGTAGTTTGTAGTAGTAAAACTGGTCGGCCCTAAACATTTTGTAATTTAAGAACAAAGAAGAAGTTCGGAAAAGCTGCAAATATCCATAATAAGTTTCATAGCAACGCAATATTTTCTTCTGTAGTACTATCTTATTGTAATTAGTACATGTTGTCGTTCCCCACATGACGTTACCATAAAACAGTTTTGAATAGAAAAGTGTATCATAGAATAGTTGCTTTATCCATAGGGGGACTATATGAGCTACTTTGTATAAGCAACCAACGGTTCGTGCTAGTTCATTTATTAAATGGTTCACGTGCGGCATTCATGATCATTCTTCCTGGAACCACACGCCTAAGAATTTTTGTTCTTTAACCGAGGAAAGGAACTGATCATCAAACTTCAGTGTTATTGTAGTCTGTAATGGTTTATTGAGTGGACGAAATACGATATAGGTTGTCTTTTTTTAATTCTGTTCTATCATATTTTCCTTCAGCCATCGGGAAAGGTGCATAAGGTAGTTATTCACTTTGGTTTCGAGTATTGCTATATCCTGTGATGCGAAAAAAAAACATTAGTATCATCTGCATACATGATGACTTGTGGTGATTCGGGTATCTTTACAATATCATTTATATAAGTTACGAAGAGCAGCGGTCCCAATATAGGTCCCTGTGGAACACCCTGAGTTAGTTTTAGTTGTGATGAACTCGAGCCATTTATGCGGAACAATCAGATAGTGATCATAAAGACACGAAGAGAAAAGCTGCAGAGCAATACCGCGTACACCGTACATAGATAATTTCTTTAGTAATGCTGTAGTGGAAAGAATCGAATGCTTTTTTGATATCCAAAAAAAGTCCTACTGTGTATTTTCTATCCTCTATATTAGAAATTATTCTATCCTTAATGTATAATAAAGCCTGCTCGGTAGTTTTGCCTTTTCGAAACCCATATTGACTCTGTAATAATGTTGTGCTTATCAAAAAATGGTGTTAGCCGGCTATGAATGACACCTTCAAATATTTTTGATAGCGTCGAGAGCACGGATATAGGGCTATAATTTGTCAGGTTCTCAGTTCCCCCACCTTTATATACTGTAGTGACTCTTGCTATCCACAATTTTCGTGGAAACACTGCTGTGGATAGCTTAAGATTAATAATATAGGCCAAACAATGAGATATCACTGTAGATATAGACTTCAACTCTATCGGGCCAATGCCATCGATTACAGGGGCAGCATTATTTTTTAGCTTGTTTATTCAGGCGCTCTACATCGTGGGGAGTTGTTGGATGCATATAAATAGACTCACGTAACGGTGTTACCTCCGATATTGACTCCTCTGCAATGTTCAATGCTGCACAATTATTCGAGCCAATGGTTATAAAATGCATGTTCATAGAATTGGCGAGATCGCTGCCATCAATTGTGATTTCTGTAACGTTTGGGCTGTTATTTTTCTTCCAGTGAGCGCATTTGTTGCATCCCAGACCTTTCGAGGCTCCTCCCTTATGCTTTCGAATTTACTATGGAAATAATTCTTCTTTGGCTTTCATCACATCAGATGTCAGTTTGTTTCCGTATTTTTTAAATTTCAAGAGTACAGCTGGGTCTCGTTTCTTTATAAACTCATGATACATTTTATCCTTTATATTTATGTGACTGTAAAGGAGTGAAGTCATCCATAGTTTCCAGAATTTTTTGTTTCTGTGAGAAGTTACGTTTTCTTCTGGTAACAAGGCTAAAAATATGTCAAAAGCTCTGTCAGCGTCTTTTTGTTTGTAGATTTGCCTCCAATCAACTCTTTCGATTAAGCGTACAATGTACTGCTGTGTTGCATCAGTGAATTTTAACGCAGATAAAGCCGCGCATCTGGATCTTTTTTACTTTTTTTTTAGGACACTGCTATAAAGAATAAAGGTAAGTGATCGCTCAAGTCTGATAAGAGCACGCCAGAATGAAATTCATGCCCCTGTAAATTTGTTACGCATATATCTAGTAATGTACTGTCTTTAGTTATTCTTGTTGGCAAGCGTACACTATTTTCAGAATGGTATGAGGAAAACAGCGTTTTTAGCTCATTTGCGTATACATCATTAGAGAATAGGTCAATGTTTAGGTCACCCAGAATTGCGCATGAATGCTGCTTTAGGCTAACAAAGCAGAAAAACTTGTGAAGATATTGGAAAAATTTTCTTTTGTGTCCCTGTGGCGGCCGGTACACGACTAAAATGACAAATTTTCCAACTCGTGCTCCTAGGCATTCGATATCTGGTGATACAAATTAGAAGTCTTGTAATACTTCGTAATTGAGTGTTTACTTAAAATAAACTCATATTCCTCCACCTCTTTTGTGCTCGCGAGACACGTGCCGAGGGAAGTAACCGGGGAAATGTGGCTCATCATCGGGAGCCGTAATCCATGTCTCGGAAGATGCCAAGATATCATAGCCAAGAGACCAGCGCCTTTCAAAAGCAGGCTGCCCCTTACATTTTCACAAAGCATAAAAAAAAAAAAAAAAAACATGACGTCCCCGCAGCGTCCAGCAGCGAGTGCAAAGAAGTTGTAATTCTCTATATCCTTGATATCAGCCATCGCCATACGAAGGTCGCACTCTGCGAAGGCGTTGACGTAGTCTTCTCGGCTCCGAATAAATTATCCACGCTTTGTTCAGAAGTGAACAACCCTCCGGTCTCCCGCGGGCGTGAAGACGCATTTTGTTCAATACGTGCCATCTGAAACTGAAGTTGTCTACTCTGTGAAAGTATCATGCCGGAAGAGGCACATCCGGTAAACTGGAAGGTGTATTAACATAAGACGTAAAGAAAATGAAAAGAGTGTGTGCAATGTGGCAATTACTGGTAGCCTCGCAGCCTCGCTAAGCACTGCAAGAAATGTGATCATAAAAAGGATAAGCCTGACAGTAGTTGCACTCCAGACCTCAACCGATGTTTCGTAGTAGGCAGAGAATGAAACACTCTCTACCGAGAAATTGCAGAAGCACTCCAGATCCAACACAGAAAAGCTGACTGCGTAAGCACACCTTCTATATCTTTGTGAAAGAAAAAAATTCGATCTCCTGGATGGCGCGGCAGTTTCGTAGTCACTTCCATGTGTGCATTCAAGGCTTTTCTTTCACTTGCCGATGTATTTTGATCAGGCTTTACCGGCCTTATTTTGTGTTTTTTTTTCTGGTTTTAATTTCTATAACGTTTGTACCAACCTTTTACGGCCATGTTGTCTCGCTTTTAATATTTTAGCGTCTTTACCTGTCATTGCATAACCTCGGCAAATTATATCGCTTGCTTGTATCGCTTTTAGCCCCATATCGTGCCCTGCATGGTTTCTCAATTTTTTGACTACACTGATCACCGGCGATCGCGCAGCGTTCCTTGTTGTTCCCCTTTCTCTGTTGCCCATTTAAACGGACTGCATCGAAATAAAATTTTCAGTTGGTTGTCAGCGCCCGTGAGCGTGTCTGTTGCCTCATGTGTGTTGATAAAGTGCGCTGCTCGTACCCTGATATTCAGTATCAACTAGCCTGTCACATCGCTCCAATGAAACGAATCTTAAGGTGCTTTTCTTCATTCTGACATATTAGTGACTGGTGCAATAAAGGCGGTATGAAACAAAATGCTGACAATGCGGATCGCTAACAAAACGTACAGCCATTCCTTTTCTGTGTGGTTGCGACCAGGTAACTTTTAATAGGTCAAAGAATACAAATTACTCCAAGTTACACTGAAGTTATCTGGAATAAACATATTGACATTGTCCGCTGTTCTTCCTTTTGTAGCTTCTGCTTTCTTGGACATAAGTTGTAGCGAGCTCTTCTGACGGTAAACGTTTCACATATAACAGAATGATTAGACATTAAACTAAGACTAACAATAAACAGCTGGAAGGAACTCAAAGCAAGGATGTTCAATTTACATTTTCTAAATATCGCCTCATTGACTAACCATCTACTCTAATGCTTCAATATAACATAGAGTTCCTTAAAAGGCGGCGCAAAATACAAAGGCTAAAATTTGTTATAACTAAAAAAACTACTCTAGATTTGTATCTTCAACGTACAATGTCCAGAACTACATGAAACAGGCACACTAAGTAATTGGTTTCTTGTTTTGCTAAAACAAGCCTCATCAACATTTTCTCTTTTCTTCCCGCTCACTATACTCAAAATATTATGGCTTGTTTACATGGATGCCATACAAAAGGCCATTCAGTGATTCAATTTTTTTGCTGTATCTTGCATTGTACTTTTGTTTTGTAATTGTTCCCTTCTGCCAGGGCTCTTCACTGCACCTGCAGCCAGGCTGCTCACAAAATAAACAGAGAATGCTAAAAGGTCTTCTTTTGCAGTTTCATGTGTTTTTCGAATATGTACACGGATAAATTCTATGCATATTAAGTTAGTTTATGATTGGAACAAAACAAGTTTTTCATCGTATCTAAAAACAGGCCATTGGGTTCAGAAAACAAAAGGCAGTGCTTGTCATGCAGATCTAAAAAATAACCTTTTGCTGCATTCTCATAACCATACTACGATCCTTTATTACTAGACGTATACCTGGAAATGTAACAGGGTTTAGTTTTGCCATGCCCCCGTTTCCTGTCATGAAGATTTTTGTTATATCGCGGGCATAAAGTTGTAAGAATAACGGTTGTTATGATAATTCCTTAGTATCGGGGAAGTGTGCGTGGGGGGGGGGGCAGAAGAGTGGTAGTTTTTTGAAGGATTAGTATCAGCGTCTTTGTAGAAATCCATCATGTAATAATAAACAAGAACAAGGCTTCTTGAAGCACCTCATGGGTAGATACAGAACATTCAAATGTTTGAAGGAACTCTTATAATGTGTTATAATATTTCTATGTGTCGTTTTCTAATGACTAGATTAGGCATTTTTACAATTGGTGTCACTCCGAGAATGTTTATCAAAGTAGATGTAGGTTTGTAGGGTTTAACGTTCCAAAGCAACTCGGGCTATGAGAGACGCCGTAGGGGAGGACTCCGGAAATTTCAAAGTAGACAAATATCTACAACAATGGGTGAAATGTGACGCATACGCAGCGTTTTATTTAACCGAACATTATTTGTGAACGAATTAAGTCATATTGCAGAGATGCATGTAAATATTTTATCAATATTATATTCAGTCTCAAGACTGCAGCAGTTGTTCTGATCCCCAGGAATCTTTTTTTATTTCAAAGGGGTTATCCGAAGTAATACCAGAACTGTGACAATTGTGGTTTGTTTTCATAATAAAGGCCAAAAAGCAGTAGCCTAAAGTAGCATTTCACATAGGGGTCATTCAGTTTTTCATACTTTAACTTCTTCCATTGCCTTTGTGGGATGAGGGTGCGCCGATTACTAGCGTCGTAATACTTCCCTTGCTATCCAGGCGCCGATTTCTTACACTTCTCTCCTATTTTTGAAAAAGCTCTTCAATTGCCTCACCCCGCTGTCTTATTTAACGACCAGTATTGGTCGCGCTTGCCTTTCGTCCCGCAAACGTATTGAAGGCTCCTTCTTATTAGCAAGTCAGCACCGTTTTTGTTAGATACAGGTATTCAGTTCAGGCTTTCCGAATGGGCTCTGACGGCAATACGTCAGTTCCTTTTTGGTTGCTCTCTCGCAAAGGGATATTGATATGACCCAGAAAGATGTTTCTCATTAGTAGGGACAACGCGTGTGTATTTTGGCATACAGGGCGGTTGTTGTAACGCCATGTAGACACAAGCTGAGCTTCACATACATCTTTTTCCGCGTCCTCTTTTCCTAGCCTCTTATCTGTGCGGTGCACTACTGGTTCAGCTTTGCCCACTTTTATTTTTATCAAGCTAAATCAACATGCTTATTATTTTCCTTTTCAACTTGAATGGAGCAAACGTCTACGGCTAGCTTGCGCTTAAAGGTTTGTGTCGTCTCTCAACCGTATCCTTGTGTAAATCCCAAGCAGCGCTGTATCTTTGTCCAATGTGTTCCAACTATCGCAATCACAAGCACTGCTTACTGGCCATTTCAAGACGAAATGCCCCAAGAATGCATAGACTAGTGTCTTCTGGCACACTATGATACAGATAAAATGGCAAAATTGTTTTATGTCAACCACGCCTAATAAATGTGAGCACATAACTTCAAGTATTTCACCTGTGTACTGATGATTGTGTAAATCATCGTCGTATTAACAATAACACCGATGTTTATGCGTTCCCCGCTGTATCTTTGGTATCGAACATTGCTGTGAAGCCTGGTTGATGTCTTTAAACGTGAATAAAACGTCGCTAATTTCATTTCATCACCGACCTTGCTATCAAACACCGAACTAAGAACTCGGGAAGCATAGCGTAGGAAGATGGTGAAAGCAAGCGCTAGTCCTGTGTTGTCCTCGTTTTTCCCGCGCTATTCGTCATGAGTTAAGAAGATTTACCAACCTGCCCTTGCCTTCTGAAGTGCAATTCCGTGGCGCCTTTATTTATTTCCTGTCTGAATTTAGGTACATATTAGTTGGCATATCGCATGCTCTTTCTTGAACGGTTCATATTGCCGCTTACCGTTCAAATCTATTTCTTACAGCCTCTATCATGTGACCTTATCGGTGTGATTGTAGCACACAGATAAATACTGTACAATCTGTTAGATCATTATTTTTAGCACGCGACGCATCTTCTTCATTTCTTTGTCGGGCAAGATGCGCCCAGATGTGTCTCGAAGATTCCATCCACTCAGGTGTGTTCTGAAATGTTCCCAGTTATGCTGTAGCGGCTTTATCTAGATGTTTCCTTGTCGCCTTCATATTGAACGTTGACGGTGCGACCGGCATTCTTTGCTCGAAAACCAGCGAGCACGTTCGTTGCTATTTCCGCCGCCGATTTTCTCAGTTCTTTAGCGGGCGCAAGTCAGACCAATAAATAGTTCATTTCAGAACATGCTTCGTCACGATGTCATCCAGCCGTCAAAGAACCACTGGACGGCGCCAGTCGTTTTGGTGAAGAAGAAAGACGCGACACTTCGTTTCTACGTTGATTAACGCCGCCTAAACAGTATCGCGAAGGAGGACATGTATCATCTTTCGCGCATCGACGACACAGGTACGTCTCATCGATGGACCTAAAAGCGGCTACTGACAAATCGAGGTTGATGAAATAGATCGCGAGAAGACCGCGTTCATCGACAGCCTCTGAGTTCAAGGTAATGCCATTCTGCTTGTGCTCCTCAACCGCAATGTTCCAGCTAGTAATGGATGCAGTACTGGCTGACTTGAAGTGGCATATTTGTCTAGTGTACTTAGACGACGTCGTTTGTCTCTCTTCGATCTTTTGAAGACCACCTGCAAAGGCTTCGTACAGTGCTCGAGGCAATCAAGTCGTCAGGGATAACGCTCAAAGCAGAAAAGTGCCACTTGGCTAAAGAGGAGCTGTTGTTCCTGGGCCACATCGTAAGCAAGGACGGTGTTCTTCCAGACCCAAACAAAACAGTAGCAATCGCGCAGTTTTCAGAACACGGGGACAAGAAAGCTGCGTGCCGATTCCTCCGACTATGCGCGTATTACCGACGATTCGTAAAGAACCTCTCACGCCTCGCTAAACCTCTTACGCTGCTTACAAAGAGAGACGTGCCATTTGAATGGAAATCACCGCAAACAGAAGCCTTCGAGTAAATCAAGCGCCGTTTACAGTCGGCGTCTGTCCTCGGTCATTTTTATGAAAATCCTGAGACTGAAATTCATACCCACGAGAGAAGTGGGGGTGCCTAAACTTCACATTCGAAACCCCGTCTTGTGATATTCTTCCCTTTCTTGATTTAAGGTTAAATTTAGGGCAAAATCACGTCTGCTGGGCGTTTGCACCAAAATCGAAGAAGCCTTTGCTCAATTCTAAATCTGGCCATTCGAAATTAGTGAAGTGTGGTATAGCTGTGTCATGCATAGGGTCATCAATTGTCATCAATTGTCAAATCCTGCCACCATGCCATCATGTATAACTTCAAAGATCAGATAGACAGATGGAGGTCAGCAGACTTCCCCGATGACGAAATCTTGCTTGCTTGCAACAAGGTCCTGAAAAAAGTAAAGGCCTCTAGAATACGACAGGATCCTGAGACACCCCGTAAAAAGAAAAATATTACCGTCATACCGTATGTGCATGGAATTTCGCATCGCCTACGGCAAGTTGGACATAGGTATGGAGTACAGGTCATGTTTTCTGCGCCCATAAAACATGGCAGCATTTGCGCTAAAGTAGACCTAAAAATAAATGACAAAAAACGACGTACAGGCCGTGGGGGGTGCCAGGTAAAACATAATGTAGCTTTTCTTCCGTGCACAGAAGGAGTGGTGTACAGAGTGGCTTTTACTTGCGGCAAAGATTACATTGGTCAATCAGGAAGGTGTCTTAACATAAGGCTAAGAGAACATGAACTCCCTAGAAAAAGCCCCCTCATCGAACCTGGCACTACACCACAAGGAATGTAGCCAAAAGCCCCCTTTGCACCCTCCTTGCACTACCCTGTTAAAAGAGACTACAGTTTTGTACAAACACAGAGAGAAATTAACACGAGAAATAAAAGTGGCCTATCTCATTCACAAGAATTCTGACACATGCGTAAGCACCCCATCTGCTATCATTCATCCCGAGAAATCTCATATCTTGACGAAACTGGTTAAAGTGAAATGTTGTTTTATCTGCGAACATGCGCACTTCGTTGTTAGAGCATTTTTGTATATATTCGTGTTCTTTCAATAAATCATGCAGTTGACAGTCAGCGCTGTTCCCGTCTACTCGCTTGTCCTATGTTTGTTGCGCTGTGTATATTTAAAAAAAGTGCCGTCCGCATTCAGAGGAATTCCGGAGTAGAAGACTTTGTCGCTTACGTAAGCAGGTCCCTCTCAAAAGCCGAATCTTATTACCTGACGACCGAGAGGAAATGCCTCGCGATCATCTGGGCCACATCGAAGTTCCACCAGCCCTTATACGGTCGACCATTCAATATAGTAAGCGATCAACATGCGCTGTGCTGGCTTGCCAGTTTGAAAGACTGTTCCGGTCGCCTTGAACGATGAAGCATACGTCTACATGAATTCGACATCATGGTGGTGTACAAGTCTGGCCGCAAGCATTCTGACGCACACTGCTTGTTCTGAGTCCCTGTTGGTGCGTTTCCGAAGGAAGACAATGACGACGACGCCTTCTTGGGACCAGTTAGCACCACCAGTTTTGCAGAGCAGCAGTGCTCGGACCCGCAGTTGAGAGACTTGATGGCCAAGACGACGTCTGCTCCTACGGTCTTCAGGCATCAGATGTCGTCCTTCGCATTGCACAACGACGTCCTTGTAAAACTTTAGCATCCAACAGGACCTCATACCTCCTTGTCATGCCTAAAGAACTCAGAAAGAGAAGTTGGCAGGGTTTCCACAATGAGTCGACAGCAGGAAATCTCCGGATGTCACGCACTCTGCATCGACTGCAAGAAACATATCATTGTCCGCGGTTTCCTGACGGCGTTGCGCATCACGTGAAGACGTGCCGCGAGTGTCAGCGACGCAAGGCGCCTCTGATTAGACCTGCTTGGCTACTGAACCTCATACGAGCCCCGGCCAAGCCATTTCAGCAAATTGGAATGGATCGCGTCGAGTCGCCCCTTCCATGCTTCATGAACAGGTAAGAAGTGTGTAATCGTGGCCACCAATTATCTTACCCGGTACACCGAAGCAAAAGCACTGCCTAATGGTACTGCAGGAGAGGTCGTCATGCTTTTCGTCGAGTGCATTCTCCTGCGACACGGAGCCCCCAAAGTGCTGATCACGGACAGGGGAACAGCATTTACGGTGAAGATCATTCAAGCCATCTCGAAGTACAGCCAGAAGAACCATCGGAGGACGGCCGCCTGCCACCTGCAGACGAACGGACCTCACCGAACGTCTGAATAAAACTATCGCGGATATGCTCGCCACGCACGTCGATGCCGAACACAAGACCTAGGGCGCCATCCTGCCGTACGTAATCTTCGCATATAACACGGCCATCCAAGAGACAATGACAGCAACCCTTTTCAACCTTGTATACAGCAGGGAGCCCACGACAACGCTCGGTGCGTTGCTGCTGCACGTGCAGTAATTACCACATACCATTCAAATCAGTATTTATTACAGCTTCTAGCATGTGGCCTTAGCCGTGTGATTGTAGTATACAAATCAATTCTTTGCTCTTTGTTCACGCGCGCTGGCGCCAGACGCATCTTTATCATTTTCTTTGTCGCAAGATAGATCGAGATTTATCTCGAAGATTCCAGCTGTTTATCTACAATGTTCTCGGGTATTCTACGCTTCCTCGTCGCCTTAAATTGAAGGTTGATAGGCGCTACGGGCATTCTTTGTTCGGTGACCAGTGAGCATGTTCGTTTCTAACGCCACAGCCGAGTTACTCAATTCTTTTGCGGTCGCAAGTCAGCCCAATGAACAGTTCATATCAGTGAGCTCTCAGACTCTTCATTTGATGTCATCGACCTTGTCACCTCCACTTGACAACATTAGAGCGATCGCTAGTGGAGCTAACCGTGTCCCCTGGCTTATGACGCAAATTACTGCTAGCTTCGTCTTCTGTTAAGAACTTGGAATAAGTTCGAAATCGTGCAGCTAGATTCACTCATTCTAATGAAGCTTATTGTTCTAGTGCCACTGTGATGATGTCCGAGGCTAACCGGCTTGACCTCGAGGCACTGCGCAAAATCTGCACAGTTAGCCACATAAAATTTATCACTTATGCCTCGCATATTTTACACCAGCTGATTACGTCTCACATCGTACGAGTCCCAACAATTCATTGTATCCGCCTCACACACGTACTACTGTGGACGTTGTTGGAACAGCAAAAGGCTGGAATGTCCTGCCTGCCGCACTCCACATTAGCACCGCTCTGTTTAAGAACTTCATAAAACATGTTGTCCTGTAATCCAAGTGCCACTGAGTGTATTTGAACTTTGTATTTTCTCTCCTGTAATACCCCTTTTCAGGGCATTTGAGGTGTACAATATCAGACGTATTTTTATTAGACTCTTTGGAGCTACTCAATATTTAAGGCATCCCTCTGCACCCCTTCAGAACTGTTTATTCCATCGTGTACCGCTTCTTCAAGGGAACTGCCCGCATTTTTTTTAAATTTGTGCATTCTCCTCGCAATAGGTTAATCCCAAAATTCTTAGCAGTGCTCGTCGTAAACTGTTCTGGCCTTTTGTTACAATAAACCTTTATGCTGTCACGGAATGTATCTTGTCAATATCCTATTCAACAATCATCCCTGTTATTTCCCATGATCCCATGGGAAAACAAGTATTACATAGAGAAGTACCAAAAACCGCAGTTCAGTCGAATGTCCAACGGCAGCCCCTTAGCCGACAAGGCAATTAACCTTTTTAATAAAAGCCATTAACAATGATAACAGTAATGAATTCTCTGCTGATTTATGCGTAAAATTATTGGGTGCGAACACTCAACGCGAAAATTGCAAATTCAATACGTAAATAGTTCCCACAGAGCTCCCAATGAAGTATTGGAATGGAACTTGCCACTGGTATCTTCACCGGGAAGCACTACCTCCAGCCTCTGTGCGCGTGGGCGTTGCGAAGATAAGAGATAAGTACCGAGGTTCTGGAATTTCTGCCACCGTGGATAAAACAACAGATCTGGAGGGAAGGTTTGTTGGTCAGTTCCTTGCGGGAAAGTTTGACGCCGATGAGAAGACCACGTCATTCCTTATATGCTTGAGGTCATTGGAGTGGGCTGATAGAAGAATTGGAATGTGAAATTACACAGGGCAGAGGGCGGTGACGACACAGACGTGTATGTGTCGTCGCCACACTCTGTCTTGTATCGGCTGCGGTTTTAGTGAAAATGCTTGGGCGTGTTGGTTCATTGTCACACCAAGAAAAGCGCATAAGTATACAACAAAGGGCGAGGTGAGGAAAGGACAAACGCATATCTACCATCCACAATTATGAGGAATAACAACCTACATCTTTAATTAATTCGAGAATGTACTCCATCTGACTGGCATGGAGGACAACAAGGTTTCACGTATTTGACGTGGATGCAACAACATATACGCAATGAGGCGTGCTTCTGGTACAGGTGTTCCAGCCGCAGATTATTCATATCACCGGTCTAAAATGGGCCTCATCATATTAATGAGGAACTAGGGGAGAAGCACATCAACAAAATTATTGCTTCTGTGAATGTTGTCATTCTTAAAGTGCCCTCTCGCTCCTGCTCTTCTAAAGAGGAATTTCCGGAAATGCCTCTCCGACTGTACCCATTATCACACAGCTGGGAACATGGATGGAAGCCGCTGGAGGTTAAAGCTTTAGCTGAAGACAGTATTAGTCAATTTTTTAGGTGAGACTGATTCAGTAACCCGGGCTGAAGCTGCCCCCTCTGAAGACAATTTCAAGGCGACCTGGCTAAAATCTGCGACTTTTGTTTTGTCGCGATGACTACAAAACATAAAAAGAAAAGCAGGTTGAGGGGGTAATTCTCACTGAACATTGGTTAACTGAGAATGTACTGACGAATCGCTGCTCTTCCTCGCTGACAAGTTGCCGAAAAAAATCAGCGCAAAGTTGTAGTACGTCGTAGGTCAGTGCTGAAGCAGTTTTCAAGACCAGTAGCCGGCGAGCTTTCTAGGACACTGGAGAGTGCAAAGCCATAACATGCCTCGAAATACAATCATGCTCCTGTAACACCCGCTCATGTCGAGAGTTTCTTTTCAGCTTTCAACGTTGTTCTGAGAAAGCGCATACATAACATTGAACGCATTAACATGGTGCAGTGCGGCTGCTTTTGTTGATTGAAGGGTGGCTACTGTGTGGCCACCGTTTGTCATGCACCTTCTGCAGATGTACGCAGGCCCGTGAATTTATTTTTAACGGTTCATTCCGACGATATATAGTAGCAATTCATGGTTACATACTGTCGCATCAGGCATTTGGTGTATGCTGCGAAGCACCATTAGAAAATGGCGTGGGTCCAGACACTTGAAGCCACTTACCGCAAAATAGGGTTCGCATAAATGAAAACGAATTGATTATTGCTGAAGTATGGTGTATAAAAAACAATGATTAATTCTTGTACGTTTGTTGTCTTTGAACTCGCCTATCAGATACTGCAAACAAACAATATTTCTACTTATAATACGCAGATGACCTGTTTTAGTGCGTTCATTCTATGTTGTTAATTTTGTAACACATACCAATGGCGACTGTAAAGCCGCGGTGGTCCTTTCTTTCGGCGCGCGCGCCACAGAAAACGGCGATGGAACGTTCTCCAAGCTACGAGAAAGCGACGCGACCGATTACGTCATCTCGGCCACCGCGCTGCGCCTCCTCGCCCTCGTCGCCATGCGCGGAGTCAAGCGTGCATTCCCCCGCACGGTCCCGGCCCTCCTCATCGCTTCGCGCGGGAGGGCCGCGCGTGGTGACCATGTTCGAGAAAATTCGAATCCTCTCGAGAAGGCCGAGGGGGGGAGGCATAGCTTTGGCAGCGCTAAGCTGTTTTCCGTTCCTCCTCCGCGCCTAGAAGGTTCGGCGCTGGCTATTTAAGAGCGCGCCGCGCAGTTACTGACGGTTCTGGTTCTGATTCGATTCTCGCTCGGAGAAGACAGCGCAGCAGGCAGGCCCCGACTGAGAAGTCGTTAAAAGAGTTATGCGCTCGTTTTGCCGTTAGTTATTCGCTCAGCCTCTTTTGTAAAGTGTGCAAGGACCTGTGACGTGTACTGCGACACTAAAAATATAAAATAGCGAGTCTCTTAACGTTCTTCAGCACTTCTTTTTGCATTTTATTGTTTGTTTTTCAAAGGTTGAGAAAACATTCCAACACTTCTATCAGCAGAAAGCATCCGCTATTATGCTGTGCTGAAGTGTTTAAATTGCGTTACAGCGTTCAAAAAACTGCTTACAATGTTCGTGCCTGTGCTGAAATTCAAAATCATCCCTCCTTTCCTTTTTAAAATTTTGTGGCAGATGCGCATGATACTGACACCTTACATAAAGTGCACTTTTAATCATGTTTATAGCGCCTATTGTCTGCATTCATGCTTAAAAACTAAATATGAGTGCCTATTTCTTGCGCCCGAAACGTGCACTTTTAGTGTCTAATAATCCTTTTCCTAGCCATGACTAAAAAACGTTCACAGTGCTAATTGTGCTAGCCTACTTCCGGCGATTTCGCGTCTCCGTTGTCGCCTTTGCAGGCACGATAGACAGCTAATTCAATGCAGATGTCCACAGCTATCGGCTTGGCGAGGACTAGCCTATGAAATTGCTGTTAAGACGGAGGCGTTACCTAAGAGTGCGTTCAAAGCATACTTTCTTTTAGTTCCTAATCCGCGAAATTATCGATACCCCATCTCACAACTAATTTAAAGCACTGAGGGAGCTATGAAACCTGTTCAGCCAACCACGAAATCGTGTTAAACATGTTCTCCAACACCGTGTCGTCTGCATGTCGTCTGTTGGCAGCATATCAAGATATAGCTGCTAAACCTTTGTGAACGCTGTTCCCGTCCCATACATGCTTTGAGAAAAAAAAGCATTTGGATGTTTTGAACCATTATTTTGTGTGGCGTTATGCTGTTTGTCACGATCACACTTTCCAATCAGCATGTGCAAACCAGAACGCGGAAACAATTTTAGTCTTGGTGCGTCGTTTCGTTTTTCGGGATACAAACGTAGGCTTCAGAATGAACAGACGTTCGCCTTCAAGCCTTGGTGAGGCAGAATCCTCACCAAAAATTAAAAATAAGGTGTTTTGATATTAGTGATGAGGCTGTAGATAAGACCAAAAAATAACCCGTGGCTGCGCTCGTGAATAATAAATGCACTGAAAAACACATAAAGAATGAAGAGTTTATTCGTAATCAAGACTGGCAACGCGATTTCATCGCACACAATAACCCCGACGGGTAAGCTCGGGAAATGGCGTGTGTACGTTAGTAATTCTCATAATTTCATTCGATAGACAGCCTTTACAAACAAATCAGGAAATTATTTTTTTCTTTTTCTTGAAGATAAGCTTTGCGGCGGTGATGAATACTGATGGTAAATCACTGCAGGCCTATTCTGAGTCAGACTTAAACTTTTAGTGAAGCATGTATACATACAACCCGTGGGCGGCTACGCAGCATATCAGGCGAGGCGGCCAATTGAAGAATGCACATTCCTGAGATGCGGCACGTATCGAAGAAGCTCGTTCGCAAATCACCGGAGCCACGCCATCAGCACGCTTAGCAGAAGAATGCTGCACTATAAGAACACAATATTCACATACTATATCTCACAACTTTCAGCACACATTGCAGTCGTATGTAACATAAAAAAAAAACAAAAACATCTCATGCTGCCACGAGTGCCGTCAGTGTTTCGCGAAACACATTTCCCGATAATTTACTGTACGCTCGGTGTGAGCGCATCATTAGTTCGTTGTGCACATACCGTTTTCCTTTGCCAGGCTCCGCTTTGCCGAAGGAACGCGTCGCAGCGCGGTTAGACGGAGCTTCCGTGCCAGTTTCTTGGCGCCACCATTTAAGTATACCGGCACAGTCAAGTCGCCTGGGGCGGGTAGATTGAAGCTTCCAAGGTCGGCATGAACGTTGAAGCACCAGGCTGAAAACCACTCCCACTTGTCCCAGCTGTCGTTTTCGGGTAAGGTCAACAGAAAGTCCTTGCCTTGCAAATCATTTAGCCGCTCGTCACTGTAGGAGGAAGAAGCCGGGAGACGAGTTAGATCACGCTCAAATAAAAAGCAGTAAACTGTCACGATAGCTGCTAGGCAGAAATAGGGCAGAAGTGTACATGCGAACTGGAAACACAGCTCGCGGGGTTTACTCATGACATACTTATATCAATAGATGCTGGTTTCCAGGTAGATACAATATTTTTATATTTTTCCAAACCATTTGTTCGTGTCCCACATCACGGACTTCTACAAAAATTAACAAGTCTTAATCTCCACGGTAATGTGCTTGGTTGGATAAAGGATTTTCTTTGAGCACGTACCTAGTTTACCTGTGTTCATCATCATCATCATCATAAGCCTGATTATACCCACTGCAGGGCGAAGGCCTCTCCCATATCTCTCCACTTAACCCGGTTCTGTGCTAGCTGCATCCACTTGACCCTGGATGCAGCTAGCACCACTTGACCTGTGTTAGGAAATACAATTCTTCGTTAGGCACCGCAACATCTGGCGTTCCTCAAGGCAGTTTAACAGATCCCTTATTATTTTTAATTTTTAATGATGATTTAACCACCTGTGTTTCTTCCCGTATTAGATTATTTGCTCATGATTGTGAGGTTTATCGGAATATAATCTGTTGCACTGACAGCTTCGCTTTACAATCCGATCTAAACGCACTGGGTGATTGGTGCTCTTCGTGGTTATTGGTTTTAAATCTCTCTAAGCTTAAGACCATGTCCTTCACCAATCATGTAATCCGATTTCAGAATTTCTACACGATCAACAATAAGACAGCCGAACTTACCTCTACGTATAAGTACTTAGGACTCCAGTTTCACTATGACCTATCCTGGCATCAACACATTAATCTCACACTTGCATCCATTAACCGTTCCTTGGGCTTTCTTAAACATAATCTTCAACACCTTCCTACCCACTTACGCAAGCTTGCCTACACCAATTTAATCCGTCCTAAAATTGAGTACGCATCTTCCATTTGGGACCCCGACCAAGCTTACGTCGTAAGTAACATTGAGGCTTTCCAACACCATGCGGTGCGCTGCATCTATTCCCATTATTCCCGTCACACCAGTGTCTCAGCTTTAAAAGCGTGCGCTCACTTGTCCGACCTATCTTCCCGCGGCAAACATGGACGCCTTTCACTTTTTCACAAACTTTATCACCACCCCTTGCTTCATGAAGATTTCTTTCCGGAACCTGCCGTTATCTTTCCACGCCGTGATCATTCTAACAAAGTTAAGAGCCCCTAATGCCACACGTCCTTTTTTTCTGTCATCCAAACCACGTACGATCATTGATTGGATTGGAACTGCTTGCCATCTGATATTGCTATCAAGTCTGACGCAACTAAATTCCTAGAGCTATTTCGCACTTCAATTAATATATGACAGAATGTTGTCCCTGAGAGGATACGACTCTATTTTATCTGTTTTGTGCTTTGTTGTCTCTTCTATTATGAAGATGCGAACGTTGTGGTGATCCACTAGTTCTACTTCACTGTTGTATGGTTTTTCAGGGATTTTCTCTGTCTTTTTTTTTTAATTTACTTCTCCTTATTGTTTTTTTCTGTACTTATTCTTTGTACTTTTTTGTACTTATTTTTGTACATTGTACTTCTGTTCTTGTATTACTTTACTGTTTCAATTAGGTGGTGACTAGTAAGTTATATTGTTTTGCCTCCCCTTATGTCATACGTATTCCGTATAAGCTTGGCCATGGGCCGTAACTTTTGAGCTGCAAGGTGTCCTCGTGAACAAACTCCCGCCTTTTAGAGCTGCGTTACGCACCTACATACGAGCGCACCACATCCTGCTGTGCCTAGCGGTGCTCAGTAGGATGTTACGTAGATGCTAAGGGGAGCTTCCTCTTTAATTGCGGCGAGAAAAATGGCTGTTTTGAATGATTGGGTATCATATAGAAAACCAGCACCATCGCATGTCACGATATACTCAGATTAATTGACAGTGGGGTGATACAAAGTTGCGCAGTCTATGCCAAAGAACATTACCGACGAACAAAGGAGGAAAAAGACTTTGACTGAAATAAAAAAGAACAAAACAAAACATAGGCATCAAGGAAAAAATGCATTTGTTTGGCACAAGCATAGTTAAACGAGCCAACCCTACCACCCAGCATGCGCCCAGGCATTGGAGCTGCATCGAGCTAACATTTGCATCGTTTCCAATGTCGCTCCAGTACCATCTGGCAAGCACGAAGGTCGTCAGACATGAAGGTCCACCTTATCATTTCCGTCGGCGCCTTATCGCTGCTTAGAGGCTTCCGTTATCTCCGCGTTGACGAAAAAAATATTTTGTCAGTGCTAACGTCGAGCCACCGGAGTGCGACTACTCCGCATCATCCTATAGGTCATTAACATCATAGATAGGACGCCATTCGCGCGAAGTCTTTTTTAGGTTTACTTTATTCCTCCGAACGTACGCGGTGAGAACTGCGAGTCATCTCCCTCTCGTCAAGCACCTTCGCTTCCATTTGCAGTCAATTGCCAGGATGATCGAGAAATTACTATGCAAAGCTTTTTCAAGCTGAAAGCGAGGCCTTAGGACAATAATTGTGCGATAGCACCCGTGTTCCAAATAACATCTCTCAAGAGTCGACGCTAGTGAGTGCAGTGTGCGTAGAATAACATCGACCAGGAGGGAGCTCTGCTTGTTTTTCACTCGATAGCGTGAAATATCCCTTTGCTCAAATTTCGGCATTGATACGGTGGTAGCATTGAGTAAAATATCAGTGGTGGTATTTTAGTGGTAACCTGCGTGGCCGGATGTTGATTCTTGAATGGTTTGTACGACTTAACAGGGCCACGCGATATTATAAAAGTAGGGGAGCTGCCAACTCGGGTAGCTCGTGTCAGGTGAGGAGGTGGAATGAGAATCAAACCTTTGATTGCATACTCGAGGGCCGTTCATAAGGCTTGGATAAACCGGGGCTTTATATGTGAGCTAGTAACGAACGCTATCGCGTCATACCCTTAAAGGCAAAGTATGAATGTCTCTCATATTTTAACCCATTTTTCAAGCTGTTTGTCACTGACAGCGCACCTGTATTTTCTGCTCCTAATTTTCCCTTCGATCTCTTATCTCTGTTCTGCAATCTCCGCTTTCAACCGACCCTGGACGGACTTCATCTGCGCGACAGCTTGGGATGTGTTCTGCGCGACTGCTTACGCTATAAATAGACTGCTTACGCTATAAATAACGAAAGGCGGCTGCTGCAAATGGTGGCAAAATGTATGTCAAATATGTTTTGGGAGGGAGAAGGCGTGACCAATTACATGGTATAAAAATCGGGTCTCAACCGTCGCTTAGCGGGAAGAGAGAAGAAAGAAGAGGGCTGCCAATCGCCACGGAGACAACCACTGGCGACCATCAAAACTAAATAAAGTGACACAGTAACTACTAAGTAGCAAGAAACATATATTTTATTGTCGCATTAGATTGGGCAGATAACTGTGCCCCTTTCTGAAGCACCTGTAAAACTAGGATAAAAATCAGTGCAGCGGTCCTAGCATTTTCGATAATTGGCCATTTTGTTCACACTGTGATGTGCGCGTGACGTGTGCAGTAGGACTACAGTGCCTAGAATATACTGGCTAGTGTGACGAGCGCCCGCGCTTCCCTGTGGGCGAGGATGCCGCTGTTTGCAATGAAAGCCAATCGTTAGCGGCAGAGAGCGCTGCATGTCGG
Source organism: Amblyomma maculatum (assembly GCF_055883805.1). Classification (NCBI taxonomy): domain Eukaryota; kingdom Metazoa; phylum Arthropoda; class Arachnida; order Ixodida; family Ixodidae; genus Amblyomma; species Amblyomma maculatum. Next base: position 25,260,846 of record NC_139346.1, read on the forward strand.
GAGGGTACCACCTGAGCAGACGACGCAGTTTTCTCGCTTCAGAATACGGCAATCTGTTGGCGTTGTGCATGCGTGTTAAACCTGCTTCTGCGCGTCTTTTGCTTTCACGAAGGTGCAGTAGTTTATTTACGGTGCAGGTGTTTGCTCATGCGAGTGGTTCCGCACTTCTACCTGCTCGGCGACGATTGCATCGGGGTTTTTTTTCGCGTTTTGTGCGCGCGTTCTGTGCTCGCCTGTATCCCTTTTTTTTCACTGTGTCGCCAGTGGTGAAGCGTGGTTCCCGATCGTTGTTTCCCCAGTGCCTCTCACTAGACTGCAGATAAAAATGCCAAAGAGAAAGTGGTGGTGCACAGAGAAGACTTGCTTTTTTGGCAAACGGAGCTACCGCGAACAAGGAGCGCACGTATTACTGCGCTATATGCTACGTAAGTACGCATCCTGTACAATGGGAACGAAGCATCGATAGAAATGACGGAAGGTAAACGGCAGCTGCTTTTGTTGGCGAGAAACTTTTTTAGAGCATGCAGTTATATTCACAAGGATGCAAACTTGGGCGAGTCGGTAACGGCGTGCTCCATGACTGTGTAGCACAAAGAGTGTACACAATCAGGCGCTACAGACAGCACATGTGTTGTGTACCTTTTCTGTGTCCCTAGATTGTCCTTTTGCGCTACACATATGTCATATGGATGCAGTTATGTATTAGGCGCATGTTTAACCATAAGCGCGGCATTACCAACGAGCTTCCTCGCGATGAACCGGCCGCGTCTCGTGCATATTGTGTACCTGAGAAAATAAAAACCTTCGTCAGCTTCTTCATTCAAAAGATGGTGACGTCGGCAAAACCTTTTGTGCAATCACAGGCCGCGATGTACCTAAGCCGCTGTAAGTAAAGGTTCCTCGTTTGTGCTCTGCTGTTCATGCAATTCTGCCACATGTGCCTGTGTTTGTTCTTACATATACATAAGAGGCGTGTTGCGTGACTTTGTTTCCTGTGTTGTTCGCATATACAATATATAAATAAAACTGCGCGTGCGTGTTTACTTGTCAGCAAGTGTACAGTGCGCAGAAAGAACCATATATGCATGTCAATAAAAATGAAGTATTTCACTTTGTTCCAGAAATTACAAATATATTTTATATCAATAAATGCCTATGCTTTTATTGTTGTTAGAATAGAAATTCTGGGTTTCCATTTGTGATCACGGGATGTCCGGGACTAAGATGCTCAAACTTCGCAGAAGCCTTCGCAAGCAAGAAGCGGTAAATACAACCGCTTCCAGTCAAAGACAGAACACACACCCTGAAACTTGTAGTCAGCGGCTTCAGTTATAGCTGAGGTCTGTTGCGACTTAATGAGAGCTGAAATGCAGTGCAAGCAGCCCTCTTGCCGAAGATGTGAGAGCGTGGTAGGCAGCAGACAGCGCGGCTGGTACCCATCCAGTTTGCAGCGCTCCTGGTGGCGGCCGCCAGCATTCATCGCTCATGGTGCCACCCGGGAGGCCTCGGTCGGCACACGGTGCCAGATTACGTAAACGCTAAATTGGGTTGCGCATTCCCGATAAAAAGAGAAAAAGAAATGACAGAAAAAAAAATGCTGAGGCTTAGCTAAGGTTAAGCCTAGTCAGATGCGAAGCATATTGGTGGCTAGCACGACGTTCTTGTAGGGTAGTACGACGTTCTTCTACAACAGCCTCGCTGATTTGCAAACGGCTAGCCACCTCTTCAGCACGTCGTTTCCTCCGCGTCTCCTTTTCCCTTTTCTCGCCTTGGTCGTTGTTCTTTGTCAAGTCGCTGCCGTCGCTCTTCAGAAGTTTCCCGGGCACGCCTAATTCGTTTCGTAGCATTCCAGCGTTCCGAACTGGTAGAAGTATTGTCAGACTCACTGGCCGCACTAGTGGAAGCATTGCTGACATGTTCCTCGCTTTGTTCTTCAGTTGTTGTAGAACGTTGTCGCCGAGCAGCATATTGAGCACGCCGCTTGGCTTGACGTTCTTCACGCTCTTCATCGGTCTCTGTAGCACGCCGCAGCTTTTGCTTCTCATTCCAACGGGCAGCCCTGTCTTCAGGAGGCATCTCAACCCCGTGTGTGCCTAGCAGTTGTTGTTGTTGTAGCTGTAGGAAGAAGGAAAAGAAAATGCACGGGTCTGCTACTGACTCTGTAGCTGAGCCACCTCCGCTGCCTCGTGCAGATAGAAGAGAAGAAAGAGAAGAAAGAAAAGCAAGAGGGAAAGAAAGCCGCGCGCCGCAACAACAGCCGTCGTCCACCACCAGCGGTGGCGTGTGCAATGACGGCCTACAACAAATAAAAATTCGGTGCCAGGCCAGCCTCCGCCGCAAGCAGCGGTGACCCATCTGCACCAGCCCTAGCCTAGCAGAAGCTGTTGTTGTTGTGGCTGTAGGAAGAGGGAAAGACGCGCGCCGCAACAGCAGCCGCCGTCCCTCCGCCGGTGCAGGTGGCGGGTGCAATGACGGCCCACAAGAGATAAAAAAATTGCCCACGATTACGTTACTTCCTAATGCGAAATTTCAACGCAGCTCATCAGCTGTTTCACCTTTGCGATAAATTGCGGCAAATATTTCTAGCCAGACACGTATGTACAACTACATACAACTTTTATTGATTTTTCACAAGTATTGCTTCAAGAAACACTCCACTAACAGTTCTTGGCTGTCATGAAAGAAGCTTAGTGGTCAGAGATATGGAGAGCAATTGAGTTATCGGGAGGTTGCGGGAGGCAGCGTGTGGGTCCACTGTGGGTCAGCAGCAATTGACTGATGCCGCTGACGCCGCTAGCGAGTGAGAACGACTTGCACCGTGATCCGCTGAGAGCACCCTCGCCTCCACACAGGAAGAGGGGGGGGGGGGGGGCCCTCCTCCTCTTTCTGCATGGCAACGACGGCATTGGACGGGGCCGGGGTGGTGCAGTGGTAAGACGTCCGACTACTGTGCCGGAGTACCCGGGTTCGAACCCGACCTCGGCGGCTGCGTTTCGATGGAGGCGAAACGAAGAGGCGTCCGTGTGCTGTGCGATGTCAGCGCGCGTTAAGATCCCCAGGTGGTCGAAATTACTCCGTAGCCCTCCACTACGGCTCCTCCTTCTCTCTTTCCACTTTCACTCCCACCTTCCCTCCTTCCCTTACGGTGTGGTTGCGGTGTCCACAGAATGCAAGAGACAGTTACCGCACCTTTCCCTTCCTATAAATAAATCAGTTTTTTTTGGACGGTGTTGTACGCAACACTATATAGCAGCACGTTGTCTTTACTCGTTAGAGGCATCAGCGGCATCAGTCAGTGCCAGCGCTGCCTCCGGCGACCATCCCTACCTCCCACCCCCGCTCCTTTCCTAGTGTTCTCCGATCGCCGCGCGCACTCCTGTCCCCACGTTCGCCACTGAGTGTACCCCCGACCCCACTTCCTGCGAGGCTTCGGTTGCTAAAGTGCCGGCTCGCATTGGGGGGCTGAAAGGGGGGCGGAACTGGTTACGAGGCCAACGCCGACGCCGCCGCGAAACCCAGGAATGGGCGCCAAAGAGCTGCGCTCTAAAACTCGGTGGCAGGCTAGCCCCCGCCGCAAGCGGCGGTGACCCACTTGCCCCAGCCCCATGTTGCTGTTGTTGTGGCTGTAGGGAAGAAGGAAAAGAAAATGCACGGGCCTGCTACTGGCTCTGTAGCTGAGCCACCTCCGCTGCCTCGTGCAGATAGAAGAGAATATAGAGACGAAAGAAAAGCAAGAAGGAAAGACGCGCGCCGCAACAACAGCCGTCGTCCACCACCAGCGGTGGCGTGTGCAATGACAGCCTACAACAGATAAAAATTCGGTGCCAGGCCAGCCTCCGCCGCAAGCAGCGGTGACCCACCTGCACCAGCTCCATCCAGCCCCATCAGCGACGCACCCCCCTTATATACCACCGCTCCAGCATCACGTGTTCACTCGCCGCGCTCGAGGAGCTGAGGCTTAGCTCTAGCAATATGCTTCGCATAAAAGCGCTGTACTCTGCTACTCTATATTGGCGCCAAGTATGAAAAACGACGACGATGCTCCAGAAACCGAGCCACTGCGGTGCATTCCGCGATTCGGACGCCTCAGGGTGTAGTAAGGGCGAGTCAGACAAGTTACGGCGTTGCGGTCCCAGTGTACCGTGGCGTATGTTGAATATTCCGTATCCCGCCTCCACTACTGCAGTCTTCACGGCACGACATCTGGGCCGTCCCACTGACACCGGGGATGGACGTATACGGACTGGAATCGCCCATCCTTTCCCACGGGGTACGGCTGTGTGCGTGCGTGTTGTGTGGTGGTCGGTTTGTGGCGGGCGAGAGGGATGCACGTGCGCGTGCTCCCTTCAAGCGATAGACCATTGGGTAGACAGCGTTTCCGGAGCAGTGCGGTTGTTCATTGAGACGCTCTCCGACCAGTATCATAGTGAAAGCAGTTTGGACTATTAAAAGTTATTTTTCTCCTTGTTTTAAAGTTCTCCCTAACGTCATTGAATAACGAACATATGTTTTGTTGTCGAAATCCGGGAGTAAGCGAAGAACAACGGCAACTTGAAACTAGCGTTCCAACTGCAACGGACGACAGCGATGGAGCGTCTCCAAACAAAAGTTACGCGCGCCGAACTGAACCGACTCAACGAGGAGCTTGAGCCACTAACGACGGCGGATGACTTCGGCCCCCAGCCACGAGAACTCCTCGCGGAAATATCAGATGAGTTGGGCATTGTTTCGAGAGATTTGAAGCAGATGCCTTGACTGAGCCGCATGTGCGTGACGAAGGCCTAGCGGAAGAATACAAAGGTGTTCGTTGGTGCCAAGCTCTTCGCTGAAACGAAGCTTCGGCGTTTCAGTGAAATAAATTCGAACTGTGCAACAAGCACATTGAATGCAGAAGAAACCGCATCTGGATCATTTGCTGCCCGTTCGGGACAACTGAGATTGCCTGAGCTGGAGCTTCAGAATATCAGCGGCAACAAGCAACTGGTAACCGTTCTGGCAACAATTCTGGCAAGCAGTCCACGAGAATAACGGCTTGACCAGCATAGAAAAGTTCTTGTACCTGCGGACAGCGTTGACAGGAAAAGCGGCGGGAACTTTGACCGCCGTCCAATTGACGGAGAATTACAGCTACGCTGTAAAGACACTCCAAGAGCGTTTCAGGTGTCAGGACGTGCTCGTGCAAGAACACTTTACGCAGCTGTTAAACCTTCCCCAGGTTAGAGCTCTCAGTGACGTGAACGCGCTGCGACGCCTCCACGATCATGTTCAGCGAAACATCGCAGGGCTTGAAAATTTAGATGTCAAATCGGACAGCTATGGTGCGATGCTGTGCGCTGCTTTGCTTCGGGTATTGCCGGCGGAATGGGCTGTTGAGTACCATAAGGCCCACAATGCAGATAAGGACGGGCTCGACAGCTCGAGTCTCCAAGCCATTCTGCAAATAGTTCGCCTGGAAGTGGAGAGAAGGTATACGGAGGAAGCACGAACGCTCCTCAGCAAACCCGACCTGACTGCGCCAGTGAACGGCGTCCCGACAGCGTCTACGGCAAGGGCTCAGCGGCCAGCCTCCAGGTGGGTGCCAAATTGAGCAAGGAAAGATGCCCTTTCTGAGCATCAGAGAGGCATGAGGTGGCAGATTGCAATACTTCGATATCAATCGATGAAAAGAAAACTGCGAAACGAGGGAGATGCTACCGATGCGCGAAAAAAGAGCAAATGACGAAAGGGTGTAAGAATTGGACACTACGTTGCGCGAAGTGTAGCCGACGACACATCACCCCGCGTTGTAATCCAACGGCACCGAACGCAGAGGGAGAGACCGCTACTGGGTTGCAATCAACAGCGTCTCAGCAAAGCAATAAAAACGCCGTGCTGCTGCAGACGGCGCAGGTGTGGGTCGACGGACCGAAAAGAAAACGCCTCGCTCGCTGTCTGACGGAGGCAGTAAACGATCGTTTGTTAGAGAAGCTCTCGCGAAGATTGGATCTTGAGGTGACCGGTGAAGAAGAAGTGACCATTTACTCTTTCGGCGGCTCGACCAACGTTATGAAGAAAAAACGATGCCGAGTGAAGCTCCGGCTAAGAAGCCAGTACGACCGCAAAGAGCACAGCATCGAAGCCCTCGAAATTGCAGAAATCTGCTCCGACCAATTGATGCTTCCAGAAAACGCTGTTGAGATTAGTCAGGTGGCGTATTTGTGATTGGCGGATGTCACCCATCTCACCAACTTGCCTATTCACACAAGGCATAGAAAGTCTACTAGGCTTTGATAATTACTGGACTGTTGTGTACGCAAAGTAAAGAAAGGGCAAGGGGCCTTGGTTGCGCTCAAGACTGACTTCGGCTGGACCTTGCAAGGGCTGAAACCACTGTCTGCTTCAAGTGTGTCGCGTTCCACCGTTGCCGTTCTGCGCACAAGTGTCTGTGACATAGACGCTAACCTGTCAGACGAACTTCTAGCGTTCTGGGAGACGGAGAGCCTCGGTAGCTCCTCAAGCAGCTGCCTACTTGGAAGCCAGGAGCAGCAGGTTAGAGAAGCCTTCGCTCGGTCTCTGACTTTGACCAATGGGCGATACGAGGTAGGCCTTTAGTGGAATGCACTTGATCAAGGGCCAGCCAGCAACGAAGCTGTAGCAAGAGAATGCCTGACCAGATTGATGCGCGTGCGTCTCAGACCCAGCAAGAGCAAGCTAATGATCTATGATGCAGCCATCCGCGACTACCTGGATAAAGGCTTAACTGCAAGGGTTCCAGCCGTCGAAATCGACAGCACCTCGTCTCGAGTGTATTATATGCCTCATCGTGCTGTTTTCTGTTCGGTGAGCTCTACCGCCAAAGTTCGCATAGTGTTCGATGCATCTTCGAAATAACAAGGCTGCATGCAACTTAATGATGCTCTCACCACCGGCCCAAACGTAAACCCCGACCTGCTGCGGCTTATTCAGAATTTTCGATTTCACGAAACTGCATTGCAAGCCGACATCGAAGAGGCCTTCCTTCAGATTGACATGAAAAGTGAGGACCGCGACTCACTGCGATTCCTCTGGTATTCATCTGCGTCATGTGAGGGCTCAAAAAATGGTGATATAGAGGTCCGGCGCATGACAAGAGTGCCCTTTGGTGCCACAAGTAGTCGAACATCACCTGGCTCACGTCTCTGAGGACCTCTCGCACTCAGCTGAAATCTTAGGAAGCTGCCTACACGTCGATGATTTTATAACCAGAGTCAGCAATACGAAAGAGGCGACGAAATGTTATGAGGAGGCAAAGCAAATATTGATCTCAGCAGGGATGAAACTGCGAAAGTATCGAACTCCTACAACAACGATTCGATGCTGACGGCGTTGGAAATGCCTGTGCTGACACTGCGATGATGACTTCAGCCATGGCAAGAATATTGGGGCTCGAGTGGGACAGAGAAAACGACGAGCTGAAGTATTCCTTGAAAACGGCGCTGGAGCTACTTACTGTCAACAGGAACACTAAACGCTTCGTGCTCGCCTTAGCAAGAATTTTCGATCCACTTGGTATGCTGACACCAGTGACGATCACAGCAAAAATGCTGCTTCAAGAGCTTTGGATACTTGGTTTAGACTGGGATGGACCCCTGTTGCAAGGTGTGAGTGAACAATGGTGGAAAGGACCCAAATGTTTTAGAGGTCGCCAACAACCTGGCCTAACACGCCGGCTGACATTGCGATCGAGAGAGAAGACGAAGAAGGGAAGAGTAAAAAACTATCGGTCAGCCATGTTGCAGTACCTCTGCCGGTAATAGAAATTACGCGCTTCAGCAATCTCAATCGCCTACAGCGAGTCACAGCTTGGATGCGACGCTTTGTGCACAACTGTGATCGGAAAGGGGATTGACTTGAGGCCCCGCTCAGCGCACCCGAAAACCAACAGACCCAGAAACGTTTGCTCCAGGAGGTGTTTCCTGGGCGAGATAGAACGCGATCCTGCATGATCCGTTTACAGGTGGCACTACAGTGAGACGGCTAATTCAACTTTGGCACCCGTTGGAGGCCAGAAATTATTGAGCTAGCGCTCATTCGGCGGGGAGGATGTTGAATATTCCGTATGCCGCCTCCGCTACTGCAGTCTTCACGGCACGACACCTGGGCCATCCCACCGACACCGGGGGATGGACGTATACGGACTCGAATCGCCCATTCTTCCCCGTGGGGTACGGCTGTGTGCGTGCGTGTTGTGTGGGGGTCGGTGGGTGGCGCGCGAGAGGGATGCACGCGCCCGTTACAAAGGGACTAGCTAACTATCATCATTATCGTGCGCGTGCTCCCTTACAGTGGATGATAGACACTCAGTAGCAGGCCCGTGAATTTTCTTTTCGTTCTCCCTACAGCCACAACAACAACAAAAGAACCGACTTCCCAGCTCTCGCGCTGGTATGAAGTCAGTAGTCACGTGGTGTAAAGCGTATCTACCGGACCACGCTACGCTGCAGGTTCAAAACCTGGCTTAGTAATGCTTTCGCATTAAAACAGAGGCACAGCCGACAAGATTGCACTACCGCCACAATGTCGAGGAAACATCATTGTCCCTCCACTCCCCCGCAACATTCACCCAGAATACCACAAGAAGAGAAGGGACAAGAGAGCAGAAGCACTGGTTAAAAGAGGAAAAGAATTCAGAGTAAAAGAAGTTGCCTCCGTAGACGCTGCAAGCGGCCGATCGGGGGCGGCGGTCGCCGCGGTAGTCGATGGTAGCGGCGCACCAGACGTCTCCGCCACCATAAGGAGCAGAAACATAGACACGGCTGAAGTGGTCGCAATAGCGCTCGCTTGCGTCGGAACGAAGGCTAGATTGCTCTTTAGCGAGAGTAAAACTGCTATCTGGAGTGTCGGAAAAGGCGGGGTCTCGCAAGAAGCCGCCTACATTCTATCAGCTGCAGCTAAACTCGATCGCAAAATCATCCCTAATTTGGGTCCCAGCACACACGTCCGTCCCCGGCACCGAGGAGGCCCATGATTTAGCCCGAGATCTCTACACTCGGGGAAACGCGGAGCCGCCCGACTGCCAGAAGATGGACCAACGTTTGCAAACCTATAAAGAAATCGAAAATTATAGATTAGAAAGACGTCTGGTGCCGTCACCGGATCCCAACTGAAATAATAAAGAGGCCATAGTCTGGCGGAGAGTGCAAGTCGGAAACTTCCCAAACCCTGTCTCGTTACTTCACACCTAAATAGATGAGAGAAAAAATGATAATTGTAAAGCTTGCGAAGCGAGCAGGACCCTCGACCGTATAATTTAGGAATGCCCTAAGTGTCCCGGCAATAGGGACCACATTAAATGCAGAGATGCCTGGGAGACCCTGCTGCGAAGTGAAGTCCCCGCTGACCACCAAAGAGCCGTCCGTTTAGCGGCTGAGGCCGCGAAGAACCAGTGTATATTCGCAAGTCCTTAGTCGCAGAGATTCCAGGCCCCGTTCCTCAGGCCTGCGTGACAGCTGGGAGTAAATCAACCCCCTTGAACCATGAAGGTCAGACAGATACTACGCCTTTCCTTTCTTATAAAACAATGTACAATAACAAGAAAAAATATTATGCTTGACCTGGTTAGGTGTGGGTGTCCACAATTCCGTGGAGTCCACTCAACAATATAAGGCTCCTTCCTTTCCTTAAAACCTAATTAAAAAAAAAAATTAAAGAGCACTGCAGAATCTGTATTGGACTAATGCGAAAGCATGGATGCTGCGGTTGGTTGCTTCTGGTTGCTTCTAGTTGCTTAATTCCTTTCTTGTTTACCCATCATAGTCGTTGGTACTTTTAAATTGCGCGCCAATCCTTTCCTATGCCCTTTTTCCGCTCTACTTCCAGTTGCGTGGCATCGCATCCTCTACGTCACATTAATTCACATCTTGTTTAACCATTTTAGTCTTCGGTACTTTCATATTGGACCCTAATGCCTTCTTATACCCTTTTTCAGCTCTACTCCCGCTTGCGTGACGCCACATCCTTGACGTTACCCTAGTTGACTGCCTTAAGTGCTTTAGTCTGTGGTACTTATAAATTGCGCGCCAATCGCTTCCTATGCCATTTTAGCTCGACTTCAGGTTGCGTGACGTCACATCCTTGACGTCACCTTAACTGAGTGATTTATTTGACTATATTTAGTATTTGATAAATTAAAATGCGGCGCCAAGCCATTGGCTAGTGAGACCGTTTTCACTTTTACATTTTCTGCCTCTAAATAATTACCTAATAAACTATCAGCATAATTTTTCGTATGCAACATTACGTCACCCTATATCGATTGACGTGACTGATTAACCTCTACATCTTCTCAATTACTCACAATTGCTGCGGGTCCGATTTTGTGTATTTTGACCCTAATTATTTATTTAATTAACTTTGTGGGGCCCCACAGCCCCTTTTAGCGTTTCGAACCGCGCGCGCTTTTTTCTGTTTGTGTTGGTGTCCGCCCGGGCAGCGCGAGTACGCATGAGCGAGCTGCCCGGAGCGGGGGCGGCATGTTATCGGCGCGAGACAGAGGGTAGATAAGCGCGTTGGAAGCAGGGCTCAGGGCTTTTTCGTCGGGCGGCCGGCCAGAGAAGGGCGGCGTGGCAGCGTCCCAAGCCGCCGGATGTACACGGACGACGGAGCGGAGTCCTGCGAGACGAAGACGGAAGCGGCGCCTTCAAGGAAGCCTTAGGAGTTTTAGCGTGAGTGCTGCCAGCGAGTAGCAATGTTTTTGTACCGTGATCAACGCTTTGGCCCTATTACTCGCCCTATCCGCGCCGCAGTGTGTTTTGTGTTGTCGCGGTGAAGCCCTGACCCATGTTCCGTTTTATTCTGCATAGTCCATTGTCGCACACTTCGACGGCATGTTTCCAGCGCAGTTTTGATCAATGCTGTTTCTTTTCTATTTTATACTTTTCTGTTGATCCGGAATAAACCGGTGTTTTTAAGAAAGACTTGGTTTTCACTCGTCGGGCGAGACCATCGCTCGCGAACCCGTATTCTAGAAGGCGGAGCCTTCAACTTATAGGCCTAATTATTCCTCTGACACACCATTACGTCAGCCTCAATCAATTGACGCCCCTCACTCAACTGCTGTAGATAACGTTTAATTTTTGCCTGTAATTAATTACCTCCTTAAATTATTGGCCTTAATATTTTTTTTGGCAGCAACATTACGTCACCCTCTATCGATTGACACCACTCAGTAATCTCTGTCATTTCTCAATTGCTCACTCGGATGCACACAGCGGACGCGGTCTCCGGACAGAAATCCGTGAATACAACGAAGTAATGCTTTTGAATTGAGAATTATGAAAAAAAAATTACCGACGATTACGTACTTCCTAATGCGAAATTTGAGCGCAGCAAATAAGCTGTTTCACCTTTTCGGTAGATTGAGGCAAAGAAATCGAGCAACACATGTATGCGCTATCACAGAATTTTTTTTTTTTATTTATTTTTCACACGTATTCCTTTAACAAAGACTCCCTTCTCGGCGGCGGCGATGAGCTTCTGCTTCAGCCCTCGACGATGGCGATGAGCCTCCGCTTCGGCGGTGCGAACGGCAGGGTCTTCTCGACGGCGGCGATGAGCTTCTGCTTCAGCCTCGCTTACTGCTCTGGATTCTGGCGGCGACGGCGCTGGGCCTCTGCTCTGGCAGCTCGTTTAGCAGCAGCAGCAGACGGAGGACTTCCACCGGTCGTCTCGCTCATGGCTCAGAATGAACTGGCAGATAATTTCGCAGTGGCGAATGGCAGCGGCAATTTCGGCTCGGGCGGTGCACATATACAGATCCGCCGCCACCGATCTGGCTCTCTGATTGCCACCGCACAGGGGTTGCATTGGAGGAGGAGCGAAGAAAGGAATTAAGTTCGAGCCGGAGCTTTGACAACCGGAGACTCGCAGGAAGAGGGGGGAGGGGGGCGGCGTGTACACCCAGCGGCAAACGATGGGGGCAGAAGCGCGCGCAGCAAGCGGACAACGCGATAAAGGGAGGAGGGAAGAGATAGCAGCGACTGACTGATGCTGCTGACGCCGATGGTGAGTCAACCCCAGCTGCGGAGTTGGTTTTAGGGACAACGCCGCCGATGCCGACGCAAACAATATGATAACCTCGCTTCCGCAGCGCCAAGAACCAGGTCTAGCCGTGGGAAGGTGGTCACGTATTCGTCGACGTGCCGGGGCCTACGTGAAATAACCGGCGCGTCGGCAACTGAAGAGCACCCTATCCGCCACACAGGAACAGGGGGGGGGGGGGACCCTCCCCTCCTCTTTCTGCATGGCGGCGACAGTGTTCTATGCAGTCCAGTTATCTTGACTCTCTAGCGGCGTCAGCGGCATCCAGCGGTATCAGTCGGTGGCTGCTAGCGCTGGAGGGATGAAAGGGGGGCGGAGCTGGTTACGAGGCCGACGCCGACGCGAAACACAGGAACGGACGCCAAAGAGCTGCGCTCTAAAACGCGAATTGAAAAGCCGCTGTTAAACAGGCTATCGCTGCAACACTCAGCTTTCGCTCTATCACTAGGTTCAAGCCATACTTAAACCACAATATAGTTTTGTTATCCAAAGAATAAGAAAAGGGTGAGCCTGCGTCCATATCTGATCAAACATTTAGGTAAAACACATCCCATATGCCAAGAAAACATGTGCCATTTTTTAATCGATATTTATTGCCTCAGAGAATCAGCAGGATATGAGATGAAGGATGGATAAATGTTTAAATGAATGGAAAAAGGTTGGCTGATTTTATGAAGTCCAGAAGTGAGCATGAGGTCCCTGCGTCCAAGTGACATATGAGGCAGGATTGGTTGCTGAAAGGCCAGCTATGCTCAGGTGCCGGATTCGTGTTGGTTTGAGTGCTGGGCTTGCCATGTGCATGGTACATACACTTGTTTAATTAAAAAGAAGCGGTCAGTAATTTTTCTTGAATTTTTCATCACGGGAAGGCTCATTTTATTAACATTGAATTGAATGCGCTATGCTGGAAAAAAAACAAGGAAAGGCAATTTTTAGGTTCGACATTTAAGGCAATCCTCGATCCCTCGCTGCCTGTCGCCCCGAAATTCCTTGCACAGCCACCTCACCATATGCCTCCTCAGGTTGTCGTAATAACGAAACTTCCAGACAGATAATTCGAAAGCATTGCGGTGCTCTCTGAAATGCCTCGTTGCGCGCAGAATAACCGCTTGAGCTTGCAGACCGCCATTACTACGCTTCGCAACAATAGTGCGGTGTCTCTGTGAGAGCAAAGCGTTTACAACGGGACGGCAGCTAGGACTGTCGTGCGGCTGTAAATATGCGTCTTCATTACTAATCCTCTAAAAGGATGGGTAGCTGAAAACTACTCTTATGACGTCGTTTCAGTGCTATCTGCAATTATAACAAGATGTCTGAGCTTACCCAGTGGTGGTGGTGGTGGTACAAACTTTATTCATTAAAGGCCAAAAAATTAAAAAGTAAAATTATGTTGCCGCCGTTCCGTGGGTGGCCTTCCGGCTGCTGGTCGTGGCCTCCAGGTCACGCCTGGCGGCGACTTCCGCTGCCCAGGTCGTAAGCCGCTGTTGAATATGCGGCTCCGAGCTGGCCAAACCAGCCTCCCACAGCTGCCCCGCCGGGGTGGTGCAGTGGTAAGACGCCCGACTACTGTGCCGGAGTTCCCGGGATCGAATCCCGGCCTCGGCGGCTGCGTTTCGATGGAGGCGAAACGAAGTGGCGTCCGTGTGCTGTGCGATGTCAGCGCACGTTAAAGATCCCCAGGTGGTCGAAATTACTCCGTAGCCCTCCACTACGGCTCCCCTTTCTCTCTATCCACTTTCTCTCCCACCTTCATCCCTTCCCTTACGGCGCGGTTCAGGTGTCCACAGAGCAAGTGTGACAGATACTGCGCCTTTCCCTTCCTATGAACCAACCAACCAACCTCCCACAGCTGCGGGCTGTTTATTTGCCAGGAGACGGGGGGAAAGAGCGCCGGACAAGAGTAAAGAATGTTAGCATAGTCTGCTCGGGGAGAGCTGCAAAGCGTGCATTGGGGCGAGAAGGCACCGGGGTGAATAAGGGCAACACGTGTAGGGGAGAGGAAAGTGTGGGCCTGTAAATGGCGCCACGTATTCTGTTCGATTTTAGAGTAATTGTCTACCAAACTGCGGTGAGCCTTCAGCTCAAATTCGCCATGCGCTTCGCGCTCGCATCCCATATCCCGAGCTGACGCCGCCCGTGTTATTGCTCGCCGCCGACTGGCTTCCTCCCAAAACTCTCAAACACGCCGCCATGATTTTCGTCATAGGGACGTCCACTACTCTCCGGACTCTCTTGTCTTGCTCTAGACTCCTGCTCGTATAATTGGGCTCTGTGAGAAGCTCTTGCCGCGCTACGACCTGGGCAGCGGAAGTCGCCGCCAGGCGTGACCTGGAGGCCACGACCAGCAGCCGGAAGTCCACTCACGGAGCGGCGGCAACAACATTTTACTTTTTTTTAATTTTTTTGGCCTTCACTGAATAAATTTTGTACCACCACCACCACCTTCAATGAAATGCTAGTGTCCGACAGGGGACGCGCGATGTACCGTCACGACAGGTCATGACGTCACGAGGCGATCCATGCATATATGAAGCTGACTCCGCCGGACGTCCGATGTCTCGAAAGGAGGGTGGTAGTTCCTGGCCCTACTGGGCTGGGACGGTAGGTCCACGCCGCTTGCAGGGGAGGGGGGGGGGGGCTAGCCAGCCACCGAATATTTATCTGTTGTAGGCCGTCATTGCACCCGCCACCGCTTTGGTGGTGGTGGACGACGGCCGTTGTTGCGGCGCACGTCTTTCTCTCCCTCTTCTTTTTTCTTCTTTATTTTCTCTTCTGTCCGCACGAGGCGGCGGAGGTGGCTCAGCAACAGAGCCAGTAGCAGGCCCGTGCATTTTCTTTTCCTTCTTCCTACAGTCACAACAACGGACGTCCGATACAGGCGTCCGTGTGGCGCTTTACATTTGCCGCTTCCTCGAGCTTCGCGATTCTTCTCTTTGGCACGGACGCTAGCGGGCGCATTCTACATGAGTTCCGCGTTCTTCTAGCAATTTCGCCCGTTTTTTGCCACCGACTACTCCTGAATTTGCTCTAGACCCTTCGCTACCTATCCGGCATGGACTGCGCAAATTTCAACGATATCAGCTGAGATTTGTTGCCTCTACGATCAATTTTCTGCGGCCAAACCTGACCGAGGGAGATAGGCCTAATGGCTACGGACGCTTAGCGTGTGTCCGCACCCAGCTGTGGCGGCTGCGGCCGGCTCAGTTCGACTCGCCTCCACACCTTCAAGCTCAGAGATGCCGTATTCCGTCACCAGCACGGACATTTCGCCTGCGGACCTAGCCGACAGCACATGTACCGCGCTTGAAATGCAACGCCGATACCGCCGACCAACACCAGCGGACACGCCGCCGGCCAACGCTCCGGCGTCTGATGCCACTACAACCAACTCAAGCTAGTGTCTCCGCAGCCGCCCATCGCCACCTGCCAAGAAACGACCACTCCCTCGCCTGCCGACGGATGACTTGAAAATCGTCCTTCACTTCAGTTGACCTGAACGCCGTTGGCCCCGCCAAACTGGCCATATCTATTTATGGCGCTGCTCAGATCGACGGCTGCGTGGCCATCACCACCGACCACGTTAGAATCCACCCAAGCAACAACACTGTCATGGTCAGTGCTCCGGACAAGGATCGTACTCTCCTCTACGCCAAGGTCCAAACAATAACCCTGGACAAGGTCGCCATCCCGGTCACCACGTACGCTCCAGCCCCCGACAACTCGGTGAAGGGGATAATATACAGAGCCGACAGCCATGAGACCGACGTAGTGATTCAGGCTGAGCTCAAAGCCAGGAACCCGGACCTCAGTGTGGTAGCTGCGCGCCGGATGGGCCGCACACGCCACTTCGTGAACACAATCGCCGGTGCCAAGTTACCCCGCTACGTGCAGTACCATGGCTTTACTTTTTTCCATACAAAAGCCGCCCGGAGGTGTGCTTTAACTGCCGAAAGCTGGGCTACAGAGCGGATGCATGCCCCCATCCAAGAAAGCCAACCTGCTGCCGCTGCGGCACTGCGCATGATCCTCCCCTGGACGACCAACCACTTTGAAAAAAGGGGCAGCCAGGCATGGTGTGCAGCTAGTCTTTTCAGCTCCCTGCAAGCTGTCAAGCATTTGCCCGATGGTGTCAGGAAAGCGTTTCAACGAGGCCTGTACTGTAAAGCATCAAAACATGTTCACCCAGTGCACCGGCAAGGTGGTGTACGAGATTCCGTTGACCTGTGGCAAGGTTTATGTGGGACAGACGGGGAAATGTTTCAATGAGCGGGCTCGAAGGCACAATGTGACTATAAAGAACAAGACAGGAGGTAACCTTGCTATACATTGTAGCCGCTGTGAAAATTGCCGTCCCAAGTTTCAGGAAACCAAGTTTCTAGCCAAGGCACAGGACAAGACAGAAAGAGAAGTTACTGAGGCTTTTTACATTCATAAAAGAAAAGACAAGTGCGTTAGCACGCCCTCTATACTCCTTTCTAAAGACGAACTCTCCTTTTCGGAAGGATACGTGCAGTTTTTTCACCATCTTTCTTCTTTTTTAATGATTTTAGGCGCCTTTTACACGCTGCCATCCACCGTTTGAGTTTTATGCTTTTATCTTTGACTTCTCTCTCTCATGTCATCTTCGGTTTTTAATCGCTTGTGGTTCCTCGCCTTTATCATTTTCTCGTTTCTTGTCTTTATCCATGCGACCTGCCTTTCACCCTTGTGTTTTGTCATGATTGAACTGGTTCAATCCTGCCTAGTGTTACTGTTTTTTTTCTGATTTAGTGTGGGGGTTATCGCACATTCATGCAGACCAGAGATTATAAAAGAGTGCCTGGGTTCCTTTTCTGCTCATTAAAGTTGGAAGTTGCGCTTCTGTCCTTTTGTGTCGTTCTTCCTGTGGTGTTTCGTCAGCGCTATAAGAATCAAGATCATGTACCTACTAACCCGTCAAAAAGTCCTACTACAAATATACAATGCGGCACTCAGCGTTGCCGAGAGTGAAATAAAAAAAACACACCTACCCGACAAACATAAGAAATAGGCCTTCACCGCAAGACCTGGCAGCTTTTTAACAAAAAGGACACATCCTGCAGAAGTGCCTATTGCGTGACTAACGACAGCATAAATCTAGACGTGAAACGCCACACCATGCTCCCGGTCTCTTCTTCACCCTCAATTTTCGTTTCCTGTACAGCCAAGAGATCGACCCCCTCCTCCATTAAAAGTCGATGCACTTGGCTCTGCTTTTTCTTTCCTGCTAGACCTCTGACATTAAGTATGGCCACCTTCAACGGGGGTGCAGGAGCCATTTTCGCGCAGTGTAAGGAGGCCGAGAGCATGGTGCCTACCCTTCTCGTCTATCGTTCTGCTAGGCGACATCCATGACACCAGTGTCATCTGGTGGGAGGGCCTCAGCCTGCTGCCGTAGGACCTCGTCGACGGCCCGCCCTTCCGACCGCCGCGGCTTGAAGATTGAGTGCCGCGCCTGGGGCGTTCTAGCTGGCGGCTCTCCAACGCTGCAGGCTGATGCATTGTTGACCTTGGTGTCCGTCTGGGCGTGTGGTCGCTTAGCCGGAGCCGTCATGCTGGTGTTGCGGCCGCCGGTATTAGTCTGCTGCACTTCCCATCTCAACGAAATGTCAGCATTGACGACCGTAGAGCTGGTTTTTTCACTAGTCTTTCCACCGTCTGTCTGGAGAGGTAGCGCCGCTTCAGGTGCCCTCCCTCCGCTGGCAGACGTGCTGGCGTCCTTGCTCACTACAGAAGGTGTCTCCTCTGTCATCTTCCCGTACCCCTCGGTACCTTTCGCTGCTTCTTCCGCCTCCACCACGTCCATTAGAAGTTGGATGACTCGTCACTCGACCAATGACCCGTAGCCGATGCGTAAGTGCGGACGCATTCACTGTCCAGATGGCCATAGCATCTGCACCTTGAACAGCGGGGCACCTTGCATTCACGTCGTACTACATGACCTGTGCCATTGCAACGCAGGCATTGCATGGGTCGTCCAGGCACCACAACCAGGGCTAACTCTCCGGCAACGCGCACCTGGTGGGGCAGGTCATCGACTTTGAATCCGGGTTTCAGCTTCAGGAGGACAGTTCTTGTTGTTGAACCCTTGTCGTTGACACCCTGAACCCGCCAGCATTCACGGGTCAAACCTCTCCAAACGCTGCGAAGGCGGCCCGGATGTCCTCGTCGGTCACGCCGTGAAGCATCCAGTGCAGCCTGAGCTTCACCTGCTGGTTTTCGGGATCTATAATAAGACATCGGCGTTTCTTTGCTTCTAGTTCCTTGACTGCAAGAAGCTTCTTGGCTGCCTCGGATGTTCTCAGGTACTCCACGCGACCACGTCGGGGAGCGTTCCAGTCTCGTCCAGGGCGTCCCAGAAATCTTCAACTCGAAAAGGCCTCGCTTGCGCGTCACCATGAAGAAACGCGGTGTTTAAAACAACACGTCCGGTGGGAAATGTTGGCAAAATGATCTGGTAATCCTTATCTTCACAATCTTCAAGCCTGTTTCCGCGGCCTGCAAGGACCGCTGTCGCCGCTCCGCTGGAGCCCATTCTACCTGCGTCCGCACTCGGTGGTGGCCGGAAGTAATATGCTAGATGGTTTGAAATGGACAAAGGCGCGTCTATTGATTGCGGTGTTGTTTCAGAAATGTCACTTAGAGAAGTGTATTGTGGCGTATAATAATAATTATGAGCATGTAAATTACAGAAGTACAGAACACGCAGTTCAGCGAGTGGCAAATTACTTTTCCGCTGTACTTCATCACTTGGCGTGCACGTAGTGCCATCATGCGTGTGGCGCACGGAATAAGATAGACAGGGCATGACCTCCGAGATCTTCATCGCGCCGGCTCGGATCGGCAACGATGTTGCCGACGAACTACGACTGCAACTTGAGGCCCGCTCGTTTCGGCAAGGTGGCTGGCAGCGTTTCTACGCCACGGAAGGATTAATAAATGAACGGCAGAAAATGCTGTTTTACTTCGCATTTCTAGCCCATGGAAGAAACTCGAGTCATCATCCCACTCCCGCCTGACGCTATCGCGTTCGAGAATTAAGCGTCTCCCAATTTTTTTTTTTACCATCCTCACAACCGGCACCCTCTCCTGCAACATCCCTCAAGAATTTCCCGTCGACTTAATCACAGTCACACGATAAATCTGATTTTTGGCCACAATGCAGCAATGAAAGCTCTTTTTTTCCAGAATAGCCCAATGGAATGCTTTACCGGACGTTACTGCTTCATGCAAAGATCGTAAAATTTTCCGAGCAAAACTAACGAGTGACATTCAGTGTTCAATTTTACAATATATACTAGTCTGCTCTTGTATATTTTGTTACTGTTTGTTTGCTTCGCTTTCTTTCTTTGTTTTGTTTCTTGAACTGGTGTTGGTATGCTATTGTGCAATGTTATTGCCCCGCCTTAAGTAATGCCCTCCGGCCTTTAAGGCTTCAATAAATGAAATGAAAAAAAAAATTCTGAATTGAACACTGGCGCTCTAACTCACCGCACTGGCATTTTTCTTATTGACTGCACACATTTGCGACAATTCATCGGCCCTAGTTTTACGATAAGGGTTGTTGTTGTGGCTGCAGGAAGAAGGAAATGAAAAGGCACGGGCCTACTACTGGCTCTGTAGCTAAGCCACCTCGGCTGCCTCGTGCGGACAGAAGAGGAGGGGAGGTGGTAAAGGGTGACAGTTTCTAGCCTTGCGGGGCTGGGACGGTGGGTCGGCGCCGCTTGCGGCGGGGCGCAATTCCATCTCCTCAACAGTAGGGTCCAATTCTCATCACTGGTAGCCTCTCAGCGGGTTAACTGCGATTGGTATCAAGATGTGTCTCTGAACGCAGCCTAAAGGTAAGATACACTCACTAAAGGCAGGAAATGAATATGGTGAAAATAATTAAATAGTGTTACCATTGTCAGAATGTCACCTTGTGGCTCTGTTCACGGCTGGTTTTGTGGCTATTAAGAAGTAAAAACATCAGATGATGCAGCCTAAAGGGGAACACCTCCTAGGAAAGATATTGGTAGTTTATATGTTTTGCAATTAACAAAAGTTGCATATACAGAATTCGAACTTCTGTTTTATTCGCGAAGTGCTCAGGTAAGTAGTGCGCCACTGAGGCAACGAGCGCGGCAGGCTTGAAATGCGATCTTATTCATATTTACACTATTTGAGCTATCTGTCTCCAGGTGACGCTGCTTAGAGGACCCTACCGTTGAGGGAACGGAAGAACGCTGCGGCGGGGGCTAGCCAGCAGCCAAATTTTATATGTTGTAGGCCGTCATTGCACCCGCCACTGATTCGGTTTTGGACGACGGCTCTTGTTGCGGCGGGCGTCTTTCTCTCCCTCTTATTTTTCTTTCTTCTCTATTTTCTCTTATGTGCCCGCCCCGCCGGGGTGGTGCAGTGGTAATACGCTCGACTACTGTGCCGGAGTACCAGGGTTCGAACCCGACCTCGGTAGCTGCGTTTTGATGGAGGCGAAAGGAAGAGGCGTCGTGTGCTGTGAGATGTGAGCGCACGTTAAAGATCCCCAGGTGGTCGAAATTACTCCGTAGCCCTCCGCTACGACTCCTCTTTCTCTCTTTCACTCCTACCTTCCTCACCTGCCTTACAGCGCGGTTAAGGTGTCCACAGAAAACAAGCCAGACATTTACCGCGCCTTTCCCTTCCTATGAATCAATCAATCAATTCTCCTTTCCTCACGAGGCAGCGGAGGTGGCTCCGCAGGCGCATGCATTTTCTTTTCCTTCTCCCTACAGCCACAACAACAAAAGAGAGAAAGTAGAGAAGAAAAAAAGAGGAGGGAGAGAAATACGCGCGCTGGCTGCGACAGCCGTCGTCCACTGCCTAAGTGGTGGCGGGTGCAATGACGGAGAACAACAGATAAATGTTCGGTGGCTGGCTAGAGAGAGAGAAAATATTTATTGCTCTAAAAAGTTTCTGGTTTTAGCGGCGGGCCGATGTCTTCATATCTTCGGCCTCTTCACAAGGTCGGCGCCCCTATTCCAGGGCACCGCTGAGTCTTGCTGCTTCGCAGGCATGCCGCACCAGTGCCCTTTGGACCGTGAGCTCGCTGCTGGTCAGCAGACCCTCCTATTGTTCCGCACTCGGGTTATTTAGTTTGTGGAAGGCTCTGTTTCGTTCGCATTCCCATGTGATGTGGTATAGTGTGGGGGTTGCCCCGCACCACGGACATGTGTTCCTGTATTGTGTAGGGAACATCTTGTGTAGTATGTATAGATTGTGGATTGTCCCTGCTTGCAGTCTCCGCCAGCAGACAGCCTCGTGCTGTGTTAATGATGTGTGGGGTGGTGGGTATTTGAATCTCCGCCCTCTGTGGCAGTTTAGTATTTCTGTATACGTTGGTTCCACCGTTATGGGGTCCTCCAGGGCTTCTGACTGCCCTGCTCGGTTCGTGATCTCGCGAACTAGGCTGTCTACCCTCGAGTTACCCTCTATCCCGGTGTGTGCCGGTATCCAGAAAATTCTGTGTCTTAAGGTCTTATTTGGAAGCCTTGCTTCGAGGAGGATGCTCAGCGCTTCCTTGCTTATTTTGCCCCGTGTGTAGTTCCTGCATGCTGCTTTGGAGTCTGTTAGGATTATGAGAGATTTGTTCCTACGGTAACCTTCGGCGGCCACCGCCGCAAGCGGCGTTGACCTACCGTCCCAGCCCCGTAGGGCCTGGAACAGCCACCCTTCACCACCTCCGCCCCCTACGATAAGGGTTGGAGTGGAAAGGGGTGTCGGTGTGGCACGAATGTGAGCGGAGCGTTTCAGACATTGCTTTGCGGCTACAGCAGAACTCAAAAACAAGTTCCACAGCCGAACTGCACATCTGTTATCGCACATCTGCCATCGAACTCAGTTTGTATTAGCAGAGCACACGAATAGGAAAAGAAAGCTAAGGCGATAGCACAGAGCGCTGAACGCTCTGTCCTATCGCTTTATCTTTCTTTTCCTAATCATGTGCACAGCTGATACAAATGTGCCCCGCCGGGTTGGTACAGTGGTACAGTGGTAAGACGTCCGACTACTGTCCGGAATTCCCGGGTTCGAACTTCGAACCCGACCTTGGCGGCGGCGTTTCGATGGAGGCGAAACGAAGAGGCGTCCGTGTGCTGTGCGATGTCAGCGCACGTTAAAGATCCCCAGGTGGTCGAAGTTACTCCGTAGCCCTCCACTACGGCTCATCTTTATCTATTTCCACTTTCACCCCCACCTCCCTCACTTCCCTCACGGCACGGTTCAGGTGCCCACAGACACAAGTGTGACAGATACTGCGCCTTTCCCTTCCTGTGAGCCAGTTATTGTTACTATTATTATTGTTATGATACAAATGGATCACAACGAAGTAGCCAGGCAGTTCGTGTTGTTGTGGCTGTAGGAAGAAGGGAAAGAACATGCACGGGCCTGCTACCGGCTCTATAGCTCAGCCACCTCCGCTGCCTCGTACGGATAGAAGAGATTGATTGCTTTATAGGAAGGGAAAGGCGCGGTAACTGTCGCGCTTGTTTTTCTGTGGCCACCTCAACGGCGCCGTAAGGGAAGGGAGGGAGGTAGGAGTGAAAGTTGAAGGAGAGAAAGAGGAGCCGTAGTGGAGGGCTACATAGTAATTTCGACCACCTGGGGATCTTTAACGTGCGCTGACATCGCACAGCACACGGACGCCTCTTCGTTTCGCCTGCATCCGAGCCCCGTATAGGGCTAGGAACGTAGGGCCGGGAACAGCCCACCTCTTGTTAAGTGTACGCAGGTAGCGTTCGTGCGCAGGCAATTTGACGGGGACAGTTGTAATTCAGGCAAAATCGAATCCGACCAGAGCCCGGTGTGCCAATATAGGAAATTAGCACTAGCCGGGGGCAATGAACAATTCGCCGTTTTATTCGAACTGTGACGTACGTGTTACATGTTCAGTAGGACAGTGCCAAGTGGCATAAACGCACGAACAGATTACGCTATCTGGCAAAAGGAAAAAAAATCGAAAAAAAATGCCGTTGTCTACTACTGTCAATGCCATATACAAAACGCAATAAAGCTGCCGCAGTCGAGCCGCTGCGGCGCATTCCGCCATCGGGGCCGCACGTTAAAGAACCCCAGGTGGTCGAAATTTCCGGAGTCCTCCACTACGGCGTCTCTCATAGCCTGAGTCGCTTTGGGACGTTAAACCCCACAAACCAACCAACCAACGAGTTGCAACAAAAGCGAGTGACCTATTTTGGGGCGTTACAGTGACAGTGTCGTAACATGCATGCTGTCGGCCACTGGGAGATAGCCACAGAGGCTGAGCGAGTATTACGAAACACGAGTATCGTCCCAAGTGAGGAGCAGGAACGGCACCTGGATTTTTGAAGGGCTTGGCACAGAATTGGAGGGGAACGTGGCATTTGTACTCATAGACGATGACGTCGCGACGAAAAGGAAGCAGCAGAGATATTTTCGGCGTCGCAAGTGCACTGGCGAGTATGGGCCCTTACCGACGGCTCTTCCTGCCTAAAGGCAACTATCTTATTCGCAAAGTGTCATTAGCAATAACAAGTGGCTACTGTTTGGAAGAGCCGCATTATGTAGCCATTATCAGATCAGCAATTGTTAAGTTTGTAACGTGGTGTGTCGACTGAGTCGTGTAGAGTGCGGAAAGCAGCAGCAGCAGCAGCAGCAGCAGCAGCAGCAGCAGCAGCAGCAGCAGCAGCAGCAGCAGCAGCAGCAGCAGCAGCAGCAGCAGCAGCAGCAGCAGCAGCAGCAGCAGCAGCAGCAGCAGCAGCAGCAGCAGCAGCAGCAGCAGCAGCAGCAGCAGCAGCAGCAGCAGCAGCAGCAGCAGCAGCAGCAGCAGCAGCAGCAGCAGCAGCAGCAGCAGCAGCAGCAGCAGCAGCAGCAGCAGCAGCAGCAGCAGCAGCAGCAGCAGCAGCAGCAGCAGCAGCAGCAGCAGCAGCAGCAGCAGCAGCAGCAGCAGCAGCAGCAGCAGCAGCAGCAGCAGCAGCAGCAGCAGCAGCAGCAGCAGCAGCAGCAGCAGCAGCAGCAGCAGCAGCAGCAGCAGCAGCAGCAGCAGCAGCAGCAGCAGCAGCAGCAGCAGCAGCAGCAGCAGCAGCAGCAGCAGCAGCAGCAGCAGCAGCAGCAGCAGCAGCAGCAGCAGCAGCAGCAGCAGCAGCAGCAGCAGCAGCAGCAGCAGCAGCAGCAGCAGCAGCAGCAGCAGCAGCAGCAGCAGCAGCAGCAGCAGCAGCAGCAGCAGCAGCAGCAGCAGCAGCAGCAGCAGCAGCAGCAGCAGCAGCAGCAGCAGCAGCAGCAGCAGCAGCAGCAGCAGCAGCAGCAGCAGCAGCAGCAGCAGCAGCAGCAGCAGCAGCAGCAGCAGCAGCAGCAGCAGCAGCAGCAGCAGCAGCAGCAGCAGCAGCAGCAGCAGCAGCAGCAGCAGCAGCAGCAGCAGCAGCAGCAGCAGCAGCAGCAGCAGCAGCAGCAGCAGCAGCAGCAGCAGCAGCAGCAGCAGCAGCAGCAGCAGCAGCAGCAGCAGCAGCAGCAGCAGCAGCAGCAGCAGCAGCAGCAGCAGCAGCAGCAGCAGCAGCAGCAGCAGCAGCAGCAGCAGCAGCAGCAGCAGCAGCAGCAGCAGCAGCAGCAGCAGCAGCAGCAGCAGCAGCAGCAGCAGCAGCAGCAGCAGCAGCAGCAGCAGCAGCAGCAGCAGCAGCAGCAGCAGCAGCAGCAGCAGCAGCAGCAGCAGCAGCAGCAGCAGCAGCAGCAGCAGCAGCAGCAGCAGCAGCAGCAGCAGCAGCAGCAGCAGCAGCAGCAGCAGCAGCAGCAGCAGCAGCAGCAGCAGCAGCAGCAGCAGCAGCAGCAGCAGCAGCAGCAGCAGCAGCAGCAGCAGCAGCAGCAGCAGCAGCAGCAGCAGCAGCAGCAGCAGCAGCAGCAGCAGCAGCAGCAGCAGCAGCAGCAGCAGCAGCAGCAGCAGCAGCAGCAGCAGCAGCAGCAGCAGCAGCAGCAGCAGCAGCAGCAGCAGCAGCAGCAGCAGCAGCAGCAGCAGCAGCAGCAGCAGCAGCAGCAGCAGCAGCAGCAGCAGCAGCAGCAGCAGCAGCAGCAGCAGCAGCAGCAGCAGCAGCAGCAGCAGCAGCAGCAGCAGCAGCAGCAGCAGCAGCAGCAGCAGCAGCAGCAGCAGCAGCAGCAGCAGCAGCAGCAGCAGCAGCAGCAGCAGCAGCAGCAGCAGCAGCAGCAGCAGCAGCAGCAGCAGCAGCAGCAGCAGCAGCAGCAGCAGCAGCAGCAGCAGCAGCAGCAGCAGCAGCAGCAGCAGCAGCAGCAGCAGCAGCAGCAGCAGCAGCAGCAGCAGCAGCAGCAGCAGCAGCAGCAGCAGCAGCAGCAGCAGCAGCAGCAGCAGCAGCAGCAGCAGCAGCAGCAGCAGCAGCAGCAGCAGCAGCAGCAGCAGCAGCAGCAGCAGCAGCAGCAGCAGCAGCAGCAGCAGCAGCAGCAGCAGCAGCAGCAGCAGCAGCAGCAGCAGCAGCAGCAGCAGCAGCAGCAGCAGCAGCAGCAGCAGCAGCAGCAGCAGCAGCAGCAGCAGCAGCAGCAGCAGCAGCAGCAGCAGCAGCAGCAGCAGCAGCAGCAGCAGCAGCAGCAGCAGCAGCAGCAGCAGCAGCAGCAGCAGCAGCAGCAGCAGCAGCAGCAGCAGCAGCAGCAGCAATTGTATTGCTGACGCAATACAATTGACCGCAAAAAGAAATTAGCTACCTCTTCAGCGGAACCAGTCGGTACAGGGGCGGCCTCAGCATAGCGTGTAAGGTGGTCGACAGCTGTTATAATCCAATGGTTACCCCCATTGGAGAGAGGTAGGGGACCATTTAAGTCGATGCCGACTACGTCGAATGGTGTGGCGGGACAGGGAAGGGGTTGTAGGAGACCAGCGGGGGAAGAGGTCGGCCGCTTGCGACGTTGGCACAGGTGGCAGGAAGCAACGTATTTAGCTACGGTGGTAGACAGGCCAGGCCAGAAGAATCGTCTTTTCACGCGGTCGTATGTTTTGTTAAAACCAAGGTGACCTGCGGTAGGGTCATCGTGGAAAGCTGCTAGTATACGTGGGCGAAGCACACGCGGTACGACTGGGAGCCAGCGAATTCCATCAGGATAATACACGTAGCGGCGTAGTATGCCATCTTCAAGCTTGAAATTGCGAAGCTGTCGGCGAAGCCTAGCGTTGGGTGGGCTCGAAGCGCCGATAAGGCGGTCGATGATGGGCCGACAGTAGGCATCAGCTAATTGCTGTGAACGGAGAGCGTGCTTGTTCTCACAGTCGTCAAAAGAAACTGCAGTGATATGTGTCGGTGGAAGCGATGATCGGCTGTGGTCAGAGGTGGAAATGCATTGTGAAGAAAAACAGCAGGCTGATTCCGAAACCGGGCAGCGAGAGAGAGCGTCGGCGTCTTGGTGTTGGCGGCCCGATTTATAAACGACGTCGAAATGGTATTCTTGCAGGCGTAGAATCCAACGGCCAAGTCTGCCTGTCAAATTTTTCAGTGAAGATAACCAGCAAAGAGCATGATGATCGGTCACAACTGTGAAATGCCGACCATACAGGTAAGGGCGAAACTTTTGAACAGCCCAGACGACGGCGAGACATTCCTGCTCGGTAATGGTGTAGTTTTTCTCAGCTGGAGTCATGGTCCGACTGGCGAAGGCAATCACTTTCTCACGTGAAGTTGCATCGCGCTGCAGAAGTACAGCGCCAAGACCATGACCACTGGCATCAGTGTGCAGGATGGTAGGAGCGCTGTCGCTGAAGTGGCCAAGAACTGGATCTGATGTGAGGGCGTGCTTTAGGTCGTTAAAAGCAGTGTTGCACTGTTCAGTCCACACGAAAGGGCTGCGCGCTTAAAGTAGTTCATGAAGTGGCGCAGCAATAGTTGCAAAATGTCTTATAAATCGCCGGGAATAGGACGCCAGGCCGAGGAAACTCCGCAAATCTGTAGTCCGTTGCGGACGAGGAAAATTCAAGACCGCGGTTATTTTTTCAGGGTCTGGGCGTATGCCGTCATGGCTAACCAGATGTCCTAATATTTTAATTTCCTTCTCTGCAAAGTGGCACTTCTTTGTGTTGAGCTGAAGGCCCGCTGAAGCAAGACACGTGAGGACTTCATTCAGGCGCGTGAGATGGTCGGTAAAAGTTGACGAAAAGATAACAATGTCATCCAAGTAACATAAACAGGTTCTCCATTTGAGGCCACGGAGTACAGTATCGATCATTCTTTCAAATGTTGCGGGTGCGTTACAAAGGCCGAAGGGCATAACATTAAACTCGTAAAGTCCGTCAGGAGTTGCGAAAGCGGTTTTTTCTTTGTCGTCCTCATGCATAGGTATTTGCCAATAACCTGAGCGGAGGTCCAAGGTCGAGAAATATTCGGCACATTGGAGAGAGTCAAGGGCGTCATCAATACGCGGCATCCGGTAGACGTCTTTGCGGGTAATTTTGTTGAGTGCGCGATAATCAACACAAAATCGTACCGATCCGTCTTTTTTTTAACTAATACTACTGAGGAGGATAATGGACTGGTTGATGGACGAATAATATCGCGACGGAGCATGTCATTGACATTTTCTTCAATTACTTTTCGTTCCGAGAGAGAAACCCGATAAGGTCGTCGGCGTACAATTGAGTTTCCTTCGGTAAGGATGCGGTGATGTGCAACACTAGTCCGTCCCAGTGGTGGGGAAGTGGCATCAAAAATGGCTTGGTGGGCTTGAAGCAATTGCAGCAATTCTTGATGTTGGTTTGGCTTGAGGTTCGGATTGATTGTCTTCGACAGCATGGAAAGAGAGACTTGTGATGAATCGCGTAGCGGAGGTAGCGGGGCAGTGAGCACCATCATGGATAAAGGGTGAGCATCCACTATGCATGGCAGGGAAGTTCCTTTAGTCATCACGACGGATTCACGAAAGTGTTCGTGGCAGCTACTATTGCAGAGCTGCTGCGGAATCGTACAAGGCTTGATGGGAAGGCCATTCCACGGGCAAGATGACGATGATATGGTGCGATGAGTACATCCCCGTCACTGATGTGTTCGGAAGAAACGGTAATAAGTGTTTCGCACTGTGGAGGGAATACAGTATCAGCTGCGGCAATGAGGAAACGATGCCGTGCAGAAATGTCAGATGAACAATCACTGTCTGTCATATGGATGACACGGTCGCCACAAGAAATTAACGCTGAAGTTGTTGACAAAAAATCCCATCCAAAAATCATCATATGCGCACACGGTGAAAGCACAGCAAACTGCACATGGTGGCGGACGCCGTCTATAACAACTCGAACTGTGCACTTTGCTGAAGGGTGCAGAGGGACGCCATTTGCTCCTCGAAGTTCAGGTCCATCATATGGTGTCGTTACTTTCCGCAAACGGTGGCACAAATCAGCATGAATAACAGAAAGTGCAGGTCCTGTGTCAATCAAAGCTTCGACCGGTAGTCCTTCAGCTAAAACGGAAATCATATTATACGGGCGACGAGGAGGACTTTTTGTAAGTTCGCAAAGTGCAGTTTCTCCTCCGGAAACTGCATCGCTTAGTTTTCCGAATTACGGGCAGGAACAGTTGTTGCTGGTCGAAGTGGCGAAATAGTGCGGCGGTATGGGGAAGGGGACCGGCGTCGGGATACATGAGCCCCACTTGGTTCAGGCGAGGATACCGGCGGTCGAGAGAATCGACGAGGTTGAATAGGAATTGGTCGTCGCTGATAATATGCAGGTGTGTCACTTTCGAAGGCGTCATAACCACGTCGCTCATTCTGAATGCGTCGGCGACAAAAGCGAGATATGTGTCCTCGAATTCCACAATAATAGCACACTGGGCGAGAGGGGCGCCAAGGTGCGTAATAGGGTGGCGTCGGTTGAGCCGTCGTCATGGCGTTGATGTGGTTGTAGGGTGGTGCTTGGGGTGGGGGAACAAAAGGAGGAGGGGATGCAGTGACGTGAGCGTAAGTCGGTGCTGGGCGAGGTGCAGGAGGATCAGGCGTGACAGGGTGGTTGATAGTGGCCAACTCTTCTTTAATGATGTGGCGGAGGCCGGCGTCATTAGGAGGAGACGAATGATCGCACCCGTGTCGGCAGAAAGGGCTGAGAGCTTGGAGCTCCTCGCGGATTATCGCTGGAATCATGGCTCGTAGATCGAGGTCAGTAGAGGTCGGGGCAGTAGTGAAGCTGGGCTGCAATCGGGAGGACTGTAGCTGGTCGAGGCGTTGGCAGGTCGTTATAATGGAATCAACACTTGATGGATTTTGGGCAACTAGGGTGTTATATGCCATTGAATTGATTCCCTTCAAGACATGGTGTACACGTTCAGATTCCAGCACAGTGGGACTGATACGCCGACAGAGTGACAGCACGGCCTCTATGTATGACGCATAGGACTCATCGGGACCTTGACGGCGGGTAGCGAGCTTGTTCCTTGCGATCTCCGTCCGAACAGCCGGGTCAGCGAAGTACTGTCGGAACTGCTGCTTGAGAGTGGGCCAGTTTGTGGTGTGGGGCTCGCGGTTAATAAACCAATTTCTGGCGACCTCAATAAGGTAGAAAGATACGTTCAGAAATTTCAAAGCATCATCCCACCGGTTGTAGGCACTGCAGCGTTCATAAGTGTCAAGCCAGTCATTGACGTCTTCGTCGCGACGACCAGCGAACAGCGGCGGGTCGCGTTGTCGTGTGGGCACCATCGGAGGCGGCGGTGTAGCCGAGGTAGAGGGTCCGGCCGGGTCGGGATTGCTCTCGGTTGACATGACGATGGTAGTGGTTAAACGGCGACCGGAACGTAGCTCCAGCGAGAGGCAGGGCACAAGGCAGCAAGGGGATCTAATTTCACCTCCTCCACTTGTGAAAGAAGGCCAGGTCCAGACGGCAAGGTCGTGAAGGCAAGGCAAGGTATGCCGTGTCAGCGTTTAATCTGATGGAGAAAAAACCCAAGCGCGCGCCGGAGCCGGCGCCGCGGGACGATGATGATGGTATGTACAAGAGGAAGACGAAGATCATGGTATGTACAAATGAAAGAAGATCCGTGGAGGGCTCACAATATTGATATTTTTCGTACAAGTGGCGGTGCGCCCGACCAGGCCTCACCCCCCCCCCCCTTTCTCGCCATGGCAATCGCGTAGCGACTAGCGCCTGCATTCCTTGGATGGAGTTCAAGTTCCGATGTCATTTGCCTTCAGAAATGCTAGCAGTATAGAGAAACGTAGATCGTAAGATATCTGAGGAAACCATGGTAAGAAGCTAGGGCGAATCCCCGTGCGCGTATCCCTTATTGTCAAAACGATAAAATGTAAAGAGGTAAGCAGAAAACCACAATAATCGTGTGGTGGAGTACCTACTTTTTTTTGTGAAAAGTAAACAAATGCTGAGCCTGTATGCATACCTGATTAATAATGTACATGAAACACATCACATGTAGCGAGTAAACATGTAGCATGTACACCCTGCCAATTCTTTAACAATACCCCATCTGCTGTGGCGACGCTGAGCCGAAGCAAAGCGGAAATTAAAGAGAGGAAACAATCATGCTGCTTGAGTGAATGTCGTCTGCCTGGCTGTTGCGCTCCGTCGGAAGCACTCCCAAGAATCTAATTTCATGTATGAGTTCTGAAAGCGTTTGTTCTACCTGTTATGCACTTGTGGCTTAATTGTGATTGGTGCAAACGTGTAACGTTCCGGATAATACACTTGTACTCGCTTCCACTTGCGGGTGCTGCTTCGCCCTAATCAAAACAGCCTAGCAGAGGAGTCTCACTGCAGTAGCAGGAATTGTGGGCCCGCCCTCACTTGGTTTGACATCACCTACATCTTCCACGCAGCAGCATCGGGTAGTCGACATCGGGGGGGGGGGGGGGGGGGGGGCTCTAAACAATTGCCTGGGTGTACATGCACATACATTACTTTATTACAAAAGAAGCTGTCAGTAATTTCGCTTGGCTTTTCCATCCTGGGAATGCTCTTAATTTTTTTAACGTTGAAGTGAATGCATAGCTGTAGGCAAAAAAAACAAAAACAAGTTTTGAGGCGGCATTTAAGGCAGGCCTTTGTGGTTCGCTGCCGCCCAGTTTACTTTATCATTACAAACCGCGATGAGCTAACAGCTTCTCAGAATCTACATAAAAGTCGCATGTTCTCATCAGCATAACAGCTGCTACCTGGTTGTCATAATGTAGTCCCAAATGGGGTGCCCAAATCCGGTCATTCACGGCAATGACAGCACATCCAAAACGTCATAAAATTTCAGTTGAACATCACCATGATGTATGATGTATTTCCCACTACACATCATCAATCAATCAAATTTCAGGAACCGTCCCTTGACACTAGGCAGTTCATTTCACATAAGTTTCTTCACAGTCATCTGTACGTTTCTTTTCCCGTGAAGATATTTACCAGCATAGAACGATGCATAGCTCTGATAAAAATTTGTTTTTAAATGTGCGTTATTTTAGTCACCGCAAGAAAGCCATTTCGAGAGCTCGCGACTTCGCGGAACAAACTTGAGGGACGTGACGACTAGGATAACTAATGAGACAATCAATATATCCCCGAAAAGCGTCACTGCGTGCTGAGAATATGGCCCCGGCTTGAGATATCCCTACGTCCCGCGCCACCCCATTGCGCCGTTATAAGCATTTGTATACTTACTCTATCTTGTGGGCGTTCCCTTCAGTTTTTGGACCTTTTCCGACGGTGAAGAACACCGCTATACCATTAGAAAGAGAGAGAGAGAGAGCACGAAATGAGAACTGCCCCAGAGCACTGTCACAACTGTTGAAAACAGTTAGTTTTTACTGAGTCGGACGTTGCTTAGGTTGACACTAATTCTGGTAGCCATGCGCCTTTCCGCGAGTGCAGTTAATGAAGGAAAAAAGAACCCGCATACTTAATGGAGGCTCTACTGATGTATTTCCTCTTTCAGTTAAGCCAGCGCTCGATCATACAAGATCACAGGCAGTCCTTGAACCGAAATCAGTAAGACAACAATACGGCTGGCCTGAAAGATTCACATGGGAACAGGCTTCGGCAGGTTGGTAAATCATCTGAACTCAGGAAGCATAGCACGGGAATAAAGAAGAACGAGGACAACACAGGATTAGTCAACGAAAGGTTCCTTGGTTGCTCGTACTCGGAGGTGGTGTTAAAAACGTCAGCTATGTGATGGTGCCAAACTATTTTGAGACAAGTTTTGTATAACGCCAACAAAGGCAGCAAAAGGCTTCACGCACAGTTACCGGACGTCACATGTCAATGAGTCAAGCGAGATCCTCGTCACCACGCTCTCACTGCGGGAACAGTGTTCGTGACTCATCTTCCAGGATCCGTTCACTCTTGGCAACAGGTGCCGATGGTTTCGATTAACGTGTATTCTCGTCTCAATGGGTAATCCTGAGTTGGCAGCTACTGCCATGTCGTGTGTTTACGTGACGTCATAGAACTGCCGACCAATGGCCATCCGCATACCAACTACCACCTGCAAGCTCCAAGCCTATGGTTTACCATTCAAAACGCCAAAAACTGCAGCCTTTCTGCACAAGGGTGCTTCGACCCAATTGTCTTATGATATATTTCGAAATAGATTCTTAAACAGCCCAAAGTTGAAAAAGTAGTTCTCTAGCAAAAAAGCAAGGTTTGAAAACCTCTGTCTAAAACCGCACGAAGTGAGTATTTTCAACAGCAGTACCAATGATAAGCATGTACAACTTGCTGAAACTGTCCATGTTACAATTGCAAAAGGGGTAACAAAAAATCAGCGCTTCGCATTTATGCATTCCGTGAAAGTATAGCAACATCTACAGCGGCACGGCAGCGTAACAGACGTCGCCCGTCGTTGTCCGCGTTCGCGCCTAGAGCGCACAGGGAGTCGACGAAATTACTCCCCAGCCCTCCACTACGGCGCGTCTTCCTTGTATTTTTCATTCGAACCATACTCGTTTCCTTTACGAAGTGGCTTACGCGCCCACCGAGAGGTGTGACAGATAGCGCGCTTCTCATTTCCTAAATAAAACTTGAAATTTCTCCAACCAACACTTTTATAGTTATCAACCCAACCAGACAGGCAAATCTGTCGAAATGTTTAGCTTTCTCATTTCCTGCACACCGGTTACCAATTACAGCGCACAACGAGCCAGCGCCCCTGGTAGGTGGCAGCCTCGGATAGTGAGGTTAATAATAATGATTGCTTCACAAGAAGGGAAAGGCACAGTACCTGTCCCATTTATCTCTATGGGCACCTGGCCGTAAGGGAAGGATGAAGATGGGAATGAAAGTGGAAATAGAGAAAGAGGAGCCATACTGGTGGGTTATGGAGTACTTTTGACCACCTGGGAATCTTTAACGTGCACTGACATTGCACAACACACGCTCAGCTCTTCGTTTCACCTTCACCAAAACTCCGGCGGCCGAGACCGATCCCGGGTTCTGCGACACAGTAGTCGGGCATCTCAATCACTGTGCCACCGCGGCGGAGAGTGTCTTAGTAAGTGGTATTTTGCAAATAAAAAACGGAAGTAAAAAGATGTTTGCCAGCCTCGGTACCTGCTATCTAATAACCAGAAGTACCTGAAATTGGGTGGCGGAAGTAGAGGAATAGTAAGAGGGAGAGGAAACCAAAGTGGTGAGCAATAGGAAGAAAGGAGAAGGTAGATGAAAAAGAAAGGTATGTACACTATGATACACAGGAGCAGAGAGTGCTTGAGGCCTGGCCGCAAACTGTTCACTGAAGCACACGCGGGCATCCACAATAGATGCTACGACGGCCTGCTGCCGCTGCTGTTTTGCTCTGGTATCCCTCCCTCGGAAAACGGCGTGCGCAAACAAAAGGCGATTCTCGGAGAAGAGGAGACAACCGGAGAGGGACAGGTGGTGGTGAAAACGTTTATTAAAATATAGAGTTACATAAAGGTCGCTTTGAGGTCAAGCTTAGTGCCCTTCCCCTCACAACCACCACCCTCCCTCGGAAAACGGCACACGCTAACAAAAGACGCGTCTCGGAGAAGAGGAGACAACCGGAGAGCAGCGAAACAATACCTTCCAGGAAAAATAGCAAAAAGTTTCGCCGTCAACGCTGCCCTACAATGGCGCTGACACTTTTGGCCGATGTGGAGAGATGGGCAGTTATTGTCCGAGATAGCACACCCGGAGCATTCAGTTAGTGCATGTGCTATTTGGCGAGGTAGAGCAGAAGGGATGTCAAGCCCGGCTGTTCGAAGTATATGCACAAGCTCACATGTGGGTGCTCACGGACACGCGCACTGCCCGGCGGCCGCAGGAGCGCATCAACGCTGGCGGGATGACATCCTGCGCTCTGTGAACTCCAGAAAATCGCGGCATAGAGTAAGCTTGGAAGTTCGTTTTTGGTCGGCTCCCAGGGATGCATTGAGCACAGATGATGTTCGTTTGCACTTTGCAACTGCTCTAAAATAATGTTTGTTTTGTAGACCTGCATTTGATTACATTATCAATGATGGCGCTTAACGCTTCGCGCGCCAGTTGGGGACCACGGGAATTCGAAACTGCTTGACAGTGCGGACAACGGTGAAATTTGAGTTCGCCGGCGACTTACAAACCTCCTCCGATTCTGCAGCTTACCGCAAGGGACGGAAAACAAATGACAAAAGTGAGACAGTGCCAGTATATACTTAAGGTTATGTCTCAATTTTCTCAATTTCTAAATTTGAAGTGGCAATAATCTAGCGACCCCGTTCATGGATCACTGGCTTGTCGTGGCGGAGGTGCTTGCGAAACTTGAAGTCGTGAGCTCTGCTGTGTAGGGCCACCCAAGATAGACAGGTCACGGCAGAGAGTTTTGACAAAATGTGATTCACTGGAGAAGGTAATGGCAACCCATTCCAGTATTTCCTGCCAAGAAAACCCTATGGCCAGTCACAATACCATTAATGATATGGCGCCGGAAGGCCCCCCAGGTTGGAAGGCGTCCCACATGTTACTGGGGATGAACAAAGGGCGATTCCTAGTAGCTCCAGGACAGCAGAAACGGCTGGGCTAAATCCAAAAGGACGCTGAGTTGATGTGTCGGGAAGCGACGGGAAAGTCCGGTGTTGCAAGGGGATATATCACAAAGCAACATGGAATGTAAGATCTATGACGCAAGGTAAACTGGTTGTTGTCAAGCGAGAAATTGACACATTAAACATTGATATCTTGGTATCAGCGAGCTCAAGTGGACCGGAATGGGAGAATTTAATGCCGGTGACCATTATGTCTTTTATTGTGGGCACGAATCCAGGACAACGAATGGGGTCGCAAAGCAGTGCTAGGGTACAACCCTAAAAACAACCGAATCATTTCACTTCGGATCCAAGGTCACCCTTTCAACATAACAGTTATCCAAGTCTATGCACCAACCACTACTGCTGAAGAAGCTGACGTTGAGAGATTTTATGCTGACCTGCAATGCCTTTTAGACCACACTTAATCATCAGACGTCCTTTTCATCATAGGAGACTGAAATGCTAAGGTGGGGAGCGAAGAAATATCCGGAATTACAGGCAAGTTCGGTCTTGGTGAGCCAAATGAAGCTGGGCAGAGACTAGTAGCGTTTCGTCAAGAAAACCTGACCATAGCGAATACTTTCTTTCAGCAGCACAAGAGGCGCCTGTGCACACGGACTTCACCGGACGGTCTGTACAGGAATCAGATTGATTATATTCTTTGCCGCCAGAGATGGAGGAGCGCTGTACAAGCAGTAAAAACAAGGCCTGGGGCCGATTGTGGCACCGATCATCAGCTTCTTGTCGCCAAATTTAAGCTGCGATTGAGGAAAACGCAGAAAACTAGAAGGCCTTTCAGGTATGATCTGGATCAAATTCCGTCAGAATATGCTGTGGAAGTGAGGAATCGATTTCAAGAATTCTATCTAGAAGACGGAGAGCCTGAAGAGATATGGACTGATGTTCGTGATATAATACAAGAAGTTGCTACTAAGGTGGTTACAAAGCAAAAAAAATGCAAGAAAGCAAACTGGTTATCTGAAGAGGCTTTGCAAATAGCTGAGGAAAGGAGGGTGACAAACGTTATGGGGGAAATAGAAAGATACAAGGTTCTCAATGCGGAATTTCAGAAAATAGCAGAGAGAGATAAGAATGCCTTCCTGAACATGTAGGGCCAAGCAGTTGAGGACAACAGCCAATTGAGGAACACAAGAGCTCTGCATAAGACAATCAAAGATATTGTTAGGGTTTATTTACAGGGCGATTCTGCACCTTAGCCTGATGTGCCAAGAAACAGATGGTGAGCTTCTTCTTCTTCTTTCTCCATTCCGGAGAGCCTCTTTTTGCACTTCCTTCACCTCTTCTGCGCGCATGCCTGAAATTTCCCCCTTGGCAGACAAAGCCCCTGGGCTGTCAGAGTCCCGAGCGAGAGTGGCAGCGCTTCATTCTTGCGACATGAACTACCTGTGTTTTCCGAGAGGGGCGACCGTGGGAACATTGGCGAGACACGACGTAATTCAACTCGTTGATGCGTTTGAGCACAATAAATGGGCCTGTGTAGTGCGACAACAGCTTCTGGGACAAACCACGCTTGCGGAGAGGTGTCCAGAGCCACACTAAGTCGCCGGGAAGGTAGGAGACATCCTGATGCCCACGATCGTAGCGCTGCTTAGAGTGGTCCTGCGAGGCCAGAGTGCGTAATCGGGCGACCCGACGAGCCTGTTCAGCGCGGCAGAGGGTGCTCGAAACTGACGGCTCGGTGTCGAGAGAGAACGGCAAAATGGTGCCAAGAGTACGTCGAGGCGGACGGGCGTAGAGGAGGAAAAATGGACTATAAGAAGTTGTCTCATGCTTTTAGGTGTTATAGGCGTAAGTAATGAAAGGAAGCACGTCATCCCAGGTCTTGTGCCGCGAGTCAACATACATCACAAGCATGTTTGTCAGTGTCCGGTTTGTACGTTCGACGAGGCCATTTGTCTGGGGATGGTACGGCGTAGAGTGACGCAACTGGCAAGTACAATAGCGCAGAAGCTGTTCCACAACATCTGCCGTAAACTGGCGGCCTCGGTCACTGATAATTACACGAGGAGGTCCATGACGGAGGACGACAGCGTGAAGAAGAAAGAACGAGACGTCAGCGGCGGTGGCGGAAGGAATGGCGGCAGTTTCACAGTAACGCGTGAGATGATCAACGCACACGATGACCCAGCGATTGCCTTTGGACGAGCGGGGAAACGGGCCTATGAGGTCAACACCCACTTGCTCATATGGTGTGGTCGGTGGTGTCACCGGATGTAAGTGGCCCGGCGGAGAAGTCGTGGGGAGCTTGAACCGCTGGCACTGCACGCAGGAGTTCACGTAACGCTGAGTCGTTCGACGCATATTTGGCCAGTAGAAACGTTCCTTAATGCGCGTAAGAGTCCTGGCAAACCCCAAGTGCCCAGCTGTAACGTCATCGTGCATAGGGTGTAGAACAGAGGAATAGAGGCTAGCCGGAAAGACTAGCAGAAAGCGTGCACCGCCAGACGAGTAATTTTTTCGATACAGCAAACCATCGCGAATGCAGAATTGGTTCGCAGATGCCGGATCACGAGCTTTTTTAAAAAGTGCTACCAAGTCTTGATCTTTTAGTTGTTCTCGCTGGAAAGTGGCAAGATCCGGAAATTGTACGGAAACGGCGGCAAGATAGTCGTCGAAGTTGTCATCGCAGAGGGTAGTTGCGGGAGGCAGCCGCGAGAGGCAGTCAGCGTCAGCGTGTTGGCGGCCACTTTTGTACGACACTGAAAAGTTGAACTCCTGAAGGCGTAATGCCCAGCGGGCCAACCGACCGCAGGGGTCGCGTAGATTCACCAGCCAGCAAAGCGAATGATGATCGGTGATGACTGTAAAAGAACGTCCATAACGGTACGAGCGAAACCGCTGTACGACAAAAACGACGGCAAGGCACTCTTGCTCCGTCACGGTATAGTTGCGTTCAGACTTGCTAAGGGTGCGACTTGCGTAAGCGACAACGAATTGGTTTCCGTCATGCCGTTGTATGAGCACAGCACCCACGCCGATGCCACTTGCGTCAGTGTGGAGTTCACTGGGAGCTGTCGGGCTGAAATGACGCAGTATGGGCCGCGGGGTAAGAAGAAACTTGAGCTGGCGAAACGCAGAATCACATTCAGGAGTCCACTTGAAAGGAATATCTTTCTGCAAGAAGCATGTGAGGGGGTTGGCTACGTCAGCAAACTTAGGGATGAAGCGTCGAAAGTAAGAGCAAAGTCCCAGGAAGCTCCTGAGTTCTTTCACAGACGTGGGGTCTTTGACGCAGCTGACAGCTTCAATCTTCTGTGGGTCAGGCCTAACACCGTCTTTGTCAACCAAATGCCCAAGCACAATGATCTGGCGTTCACCGAAGCGGCACTTCTAAGAGTTCAGCACGAGACCCGCTTTCTCCATGCAGTTAAGGACCACAGCTAAACGGCTGTTATGCTCGGCGAAGGTCCTCCCAAAAATCACTATGTCATCTAGGTAACACATGCAAATTTGCCACTTCAGACTACGCAAAAGAGTGTCCATAAATCTTTGAAAGGTAGCCGGAGCGTTGCATAGGCCGAAAGGGATCACGTTAAATTCATATAACCCATCGGGAGTAACGAATGCCGTCTTCTCCTTGTCTTTCGGATGCATCGGTATCTGCCAGTATCCGGACCGTAAATCAACAGATGAAAATTACGAAGCTGAATGGAGGCAGTCAATGGCATCATCAACATGTGGGAGCGGGTAAACATCCCTCTTGGTGACAGTATTGAGGAGGCGATAGTCGACACAAAATCGCCAGGTGCCATCTTTATTTTTCACGAGAATCACAGGGGCGGCCCATGGGCTAGATGATTCCTCAATGATTCCTCTTTGCATCATATCACGGACCTGTTCGTCAATTATCTTACGTTCTGAAGGTGAAACACGGTATGGTGTCTGTCTAATCGGGTGTGCAGATCCAGTGTCGATCATGTGATGGGTGCGGGAAGGCGGAATCGGTGGTGGCTGATCTCGAGCAAAGTCGAACACGTCCGCACGTTTCATAAGAACCTCCATCAATATTCGCTGGTCGTTGGTGGGTAGCGACTCATTTATCATATACTTAAACTGGGAATCAGCATGATCGGGACGTCTAGTTGAACGAGCAATGCCGTCAACTGTCAAAGGAAGCTTCTGTGCTAAGTTGGGCGTGATAAAGGAAACGAGGCAGAAACCTCACTAAAAACTTAGAGATAAAGAAGAGGTGGCAGGAATACACACAAGAACTGTACAAGAAGGACCCGAATGTGCAAATCCAACATAAAACGGTTGTGATTACTGATCTCGAGCCGGGCATCCTGAAGAGTGAAGTTGAATGGGTCTTAACCAGCCTTGCTAAGAACAAAGCTAGCGCAATTGATGGCATTCCAGCTGAGTTGCTTCCAAACCTCAACCATGACGCTGTTAACGTTCTGTATACATTATGTCAGCAAATTTGGACAACCCTGCATTGGCCACAGGATTGGAGGAGGTCAGTTTACATCCCCATTCCAAAAAAAAAAGGCAGTGCCAAAGATTGTTCCAACTACAGCACGATTGCGGTTATTTCGCTTGCTAGCAAGGTGATGTTGAAAATCCTCCAAGGTAGGCTGCTGCAGTATGTGGATCGGGAGCTTCCGGACGTGCAAGCTGGGTTTCGTAAGGGCACAGGAACTAGGGACCAAATTACCAACCTTCTCTGTATCATGGAAAAAGCAATAGAGTTCCAAAAACGTCATCTACATCTGTTTTATTGGTTATGCGAAAGTGTTTGACTGCGTAGATCACAGCAGATTGTGGCAAGCTTTCCAAGAGTGGGAGCACCCTATCACCTCATCTGTCCCCTCAGGACCTGTATGAAGGGCAAGAGGCCACAGTCATAACTGGACATGGTCTTACTGTTTGGTTTCTGATTGAGAAAGGAGTGAGACAAGGCTGCATACTGTCGCCCTGCCTATTTAACCTATATGCTGAGTGCATCACGAGGAAGGCTGGTCTGGACGAGTCTTCAGCTGGAGTGAAGATTGCTGGAAAACGTATCAACAACCTTAGATATGCGGATGATACCACTTTAATGGCAGAAAGTGAAGTGGATCTCAAGACACTTCTGATGCACGTACAAGAAGAGAGTGAGGAGTTTGGGCTTAAACTGAGCATTAAAAAGACAAAGATCACGGTGTCTTGCCCTATCAAGTCCTGGAGCATCAAGGGACAAGAAGCGGAAGCTGTGGCAGATTTTCTCTTCTTGTACTCCAAGATTACCCTGGAAGGAGACTGCAGGCATGAAATTAGGAGACGCCTGCTTCTGGGAAAGAGAGCCATAGCTAGCCTTGACCGCCTAGTAAACAGCAGAGACATTAGACTGCTAACCAAGCTCGTGCTGTGGTCTTTCCAGTTGTGATGTATGGATGCAGGATTTGGACTGTGAAGAAGGCTGACCGCCGAAGAATTGACGCGTTTGAATTGTGGTGCTGGCGGAGACTCTTCAGTCCATATTGTCGACCATAAACCCTGACTGCTCATTAGAGGGTCAAATTCTAATGTTAAAGCTCAGCTACTTTGGTCATCTGATGAGAAGAGAGAAGTTGATGGAGAAAGATTCGATGTTGGAAAAGGTTGAGGGTCACCGAAGAAGGGGTAGGCAGCGAACGCGATGGTTAGATGACATCCTCGAGGCGCTGCAGATGAAGTTATGTGATGTTAGGTAGATAGTGAGAGACCGGAAAGCGTGGCGCGATATGGTCCATAGGGTCACGAAGAGTCGGACACGACTGAACGCCTGAACTGAACTGAAACTAGCGACGCATCTAAAAAAAGTAAGGACGCCATGGTCTGGTACGGAGATTCGCACAGCTGGCGGCCATGTTGTAACTCCGCTTGGGCAGTGCACCGCCAGTATACAGATTCGAGAGTCCATGTCCGATGTCAGTTGTCTGGCTCTCCCTGACTGTTCGCGTGACGTGATCCTGTGTGTTGGCTTTCTTCGCGAGAAGGAAGCCATCATTTACCCGAAGCAGCGCACCGTGACATTTTCTACAGGGAATGCTGATGAAAACGCTGGTGTTCGCGAGCGCACGCTCTCCCTTCGCATTTCCACAGATAGTGTTTTAATCCCGCCGCGTGCTTGTGTTTTTGTCTGTATCGAATGCAACCGGTTACGTCAATGAACAGCCGCGAGGAAAGTGTCACTTTTTGAGGCATGGCATGTATTTCGCTCGAACACTCATCAACATCACTAACGGCCAGTCCGAAATCCTGGTAACAAATTTTACCACGAGCCTCGATAAAATTGTCAAGGCTACAGCCAGTGCGTTCGCTGAATACTTCCTGACATTTCCCAATGTTAAAATGGTGACTAGTTGCTCTAGTTGGTGAAAATCTAGCATACTAAATCAGCGAAAGACACAACAAAACAAGAAAGAAATATACATTTCAAATTCAAATTGAAACGCATTTTTTTTTCATGTGCGCAAGGAGGGAGCAGCCACAAAAACTTACCGTTCGCGGTAACTTGACGAGGTGGCTACCCCTGCAAGTGATTCTTGTAGAGGTTTACCATGTTTCTGTACTTGTGTTTCTGCGTCTTTCGCTAGTTCTGAATATTTAGCACCTTCAGTTGTGCTATATCCAGACACATCTCTTGATCGGCTTGCTATCAGTCCCAAGCTGTCGGCTACTCAGCGTCGTGGCCTACGTCATTTTTGCTCGACTGTAGATCCTTTTTCCAATATTCGTGTAAGATATAGTAAACTCCTATCCTGAAGCACCAAATAATTACGTCCTGATACACGCCCGATACGTCAACAGTGGTACCGAATATCACTGAAGAAACATGGGGCCATACAAACACAAGGGTAAGAGATGCTTAATTGCGGCGTTATACAACAACCTAGCAGCCCGTGGCCGTCACCTGTAGTTTCGGTTTAAAAAATTGGACTTTGCGCTATTTTTGTCAATACAGGAAGCTGAATACTATCACTAAAATGGCCGTTTGTTCAGTGCTTCGCATAGATGACTCACTTCACAGACTGCGCCATGCCAAGTACTTTTCCTCGATCGACCTAAAAAGCGGGTATTGGCTGATTAAGATTGATGAACGTGACCGCGAAAAAACACCTTTCATCACATCCGATGGTCTACGATCTTAAAATACTGCCTTTCGGTCTGTGTTCTACTCCACGGACGTTCCAGCGGATGATGGACACTGTTTTTCTGGTCTAAAATGACATACCTAGCTGTTTAGTGTATCTGGATGATGTGTTTTCTGAAACCTTCGACCAACATCTCCAACGCCTGAAAAGAGCGCTGTACTCGACCAATTTAACGCTAAAGCCTGAAAAATATCACTTCTGATACAAACAAATCAAGCTTCTCGGACACCTTGTGAGCGCCGACGATGTCTGCCCTGATTCCGGCAAAACTGCCTTCGTAGCGCTTCAAGGAAAGCACGCAAACGTTTTTGGGTCTGTGCGCCTAAACACCAACGGCAATTTATCGCCGATTTCTCTAACAATTCCGAACACTATTTAAGGCGCACCGATACACCGTTTCTGGGGAACAGCAAGAGGCGTTTGTAGAACTACTAACAGCAACACTTGTGTTGGCTCAGGAGGACTTGCAAGTAAAGTCAACACCTTCGGTCTTGGAGCTATCCTCGTCCAACACAAAGACGGTGCCGAACGCGCGATCGCCAGTCGCACTCTCTCATGTGCCGAAATTAAGTACTCGACATCGAAAATCATGTGCCTCGCGATCGTGTGGGCTACGATGAAATTTTCTCCGTACATCTACAGCCGCCATGTCAAAGTGGTAACCGATCATCATTCCTTGTGCTGGCTAGCCAATCTCCGCGGATCGCCTAGTACGTTAGAGCCTCCGCTAGAGGAATTTGAATACTATATTATATACCAATCTGGCCGGGAGCATGAAGATGCAGACACGCTCTCGCGCGCACCTGCCTAGTTAGCGGACGATAACCCGGAGGATGACATCCGCTTCCTCGGTGTAATCAGACAGATAGCTGACGCGGACCTACGACCTGTGATTGATCATCTGGAGGGCTACGCTTCCAAGAAACCTTGACAGTTCTCCCGGAACCTTTCATCCTTTTGTATGCGCAAGGATATCCAATACAAGAAGAAACTCGAGCAGCGGCATCCGAGTCTACCTTCTAGTGTGCCGTCAGACCTAAGAGACGACATCCTTGTTGCCTGTCACGATGAGCCAACATCTAACAAAACTTGAAGTTGGGCTAGATGGTGCATTGCAACTTGACTGAAGAAAAAGCGCACTGGAAGACACACACAAGAGAAGAAGACACAGGACCGCGCTAATCCTTTGTCTTCTTCTTTTGTGTTTGTCTTCCAGTGCGCTTTTTCTTAAGTCAAGCCAACATCTGGCCACTTGGCATTTGCGCGCACTCTAGCAAGTGACTCAAGCCCCCATACAGCGCTAGTTCAGAGGTTGCCTCTCATGCAAGCGTCGCAGTTCCCCTACAGTAAATCCTGCAGGTCTGCTCCAACTACTACAGAAAAGAAGCCGAGCTGCAGGTCACTATAAATTAAACAGCGGAATACATTTGAATGATATTTTTTGTTCAACTTAAAGCGGGTACTATCAAGTGCATATCAGTAAGTACATTACACAAGATGTTACTGGTCCCTCCCGAACTGAACACACAATGTACATCAAACCATTCTCCATCTCGTGGTGATGCAATAGTTAGGGTGCTCGACGTCTGTGCCCAAGGATGCGGCATCGAATACTGGGCGCGGTGGTCGCTTTCGATGGAGGCAAAATGCAGGGCTCGCGTGTGCTGTGTGATGTGAGTTCAGGTTAATGAACTCGAAGGGATCGAAATTTCGATAGTTTTTCACTGCAGCATCTCATAGCCTGAGTCGACGTTAAGCCCCTCAAACCAAAGCAACATCAAAACGGTGAACTATAGAGCCGACTGTTTAAAATACTCCTTTTTTTTTAGGTCAGTCAGTGTACGAGTGGAATAACTTGCCAAAGGGTACCGTTATCGTCCCGTAACTTGCATCGTTTAAAGATGCCTATTTTTTGGTATGCAGCAGAAATACCTAGTACACAGTGTATTAGTATTTACATAATCAGCAGAAGTTATCCCAAGTATTGACATAA
Source organism: Amblyomma maculatum (assembly GCF_055883805.1). Lineage (NCBI taxonomy): Eukaryota > Metazoa > Arthropoda > Arachnida > Ixodida > Ixodidae > Amblyomma > Amblyomma maculatum. The sequence goes on from NC_139346.1 coordinate 25,305,039, forward strand.
TTGGTATTTGCATTTCTTTATAATTGAAATTGTTTAGATATTTTCCTGTCATTTGGTTCTCGTTTCCGCATCCTCTGTACATTTCCAAGTGCATTGTATACTTCATACATTTCTTTCATATTTGTCTCTTATTCGCCTTATGTATACAACCTGCAACTCCTGTATTTGCTAACGCTGACCGTGAGAATAAAAAAATTACATCACTGTGTCGACCAAGAGACAATATATCTGATGGTGCAGGGTTTTGTGCAGGGAATGCAGATCTTCAAAAAAGTTTGAATAGCTAATGGGGACCTTTTGGAATTTTAATCCTGTGGATGGCGCTTAGTGGTAGCTGCGTCGTAGTCACGACTAATTTATGAAATCTTCACTGTGTGAGCCTCTGGAAATAATGAGTTCATCTGTATATTTTACTACTGCAGGTGGTGCTCAGTGGTCATGTATCACGACTCTTTGAGCCAGTTGAACAGTTTTGTCTTGGACGGCAGTGAGGTTGGGGTGTTTATTTAATAACACTTCCTCGTACTGTGTGGCGGTGCCTTGGTCATTGTGATGATAGTGAGTCGTGCGAAGTGAGAACGTTTATTGACACAAAATGGTGTCAGAGATGGAGTGCGGTGTATGTGGAAAGGGAATTAAGGCGCCCTTGTGAAAGAACTAGATAGCCTCAAGCACTTCGGCATCGGAATCTCTGCGGCCCAGCCTACGAGACGGAGCTCACAAGGATCCGGGTGGGAGCCGAGCAGCGCAGCTTCCGAAGGCTCCGAAATTTTCAGTCCCACGCATAATGTGACGAGTAAAGTGCCCACACAAACGATAGTTTGTCGGTGCCTCACATGTGTGAATTAACGAGTTCAGATATTGCGTAGAAAAAGACTTGGTCTACAAATGAGGCCAAGTGACATGCTCGGCCTAATTTGGAGCTTGATTTGTTTTGGTTGGTGGGGTTTAAAGTCTCAAGGTGGCTCAGGTCATGAGAGGCGCCTTAGTGAAAGGCTCCGGAAAAGTCGACAACCAGGAGGTCTTAACGTACACGGACATACTAGGCGTGATTGCTGGTATTCAAGAGAAATTTCACGGTATGGGAACATAGACCCCAGTGTGCCGGGAGCGTGGCGTGCGTTCCGCGCAACCTGTGGGGAGCGACGTTCCTGGTTCACAATACCTCAACTGACATTTCCCCCAAGCGTCTTTGTTTTAACCTGTCGATTTTCGGCATTCCCGATATATCACATTGTTAGCCATACAGCGTCTACTACTATTCTAGTGTTCGTTAATTCTCTCGCGCAGTGCGTTGTGGTTAGTCATCAAGAAGGTTATAGCGCTGCATAACTGCTAATTCTCCCCCTCTTCCTTACCCGCCTCCTGAGTGCCCAATATATAATAATGTAAAGCGTAGATTCTGTATCATGCAACTTTGGCCCCATAAAATCGTTTCAGTGTTTCACTCCCTCTCTTATCTAAAGACACTCAGAATGAACCAGATTCAAGGAATGCATTAGAGCACACGGCGGAGATTTGCAGCTCCCCGAGTAAATAATAAAGGATCTCAACAGAGAAGCTTCTGAGAGGCTCTAGTTTCCAGTTTTCAGAAGCTTTTTATAAAAACCTTCAGGTAAATCTAAAAATACTGCCTCAGAAAAAAGCGTCACTTTCTTGAAAGAAGAAAAAAATCTCATTGCACCCGGGAAAGGCCTCCCTGATCTGAAATAATTTAGGTATCCCCTTTCGTCAGATAAGAATGACTTCGCATGCAGGCACGGAACTAATTGAATTAAGGTAATAAAATTACTGTAATTTATTTACTTGTTTCAGTAATTTGTAATGTAATGAATTACTTTTTTGGGTAGGCAATTTAGTAATGTAATGAATTACTTTTTGTTAGTAATTTCGCAGCAAAAGTAGTTAATTCCTTTCGAAATTACTTTTGCTAAAGTGCGCCATTACTCTTTCAATAGACAATAAAGCAGAGTACAACGAAAGCAGGAACGACGTGCGGCAAGCCGAAGCCAGCCAAACGAATCGCGAAAGGAGACAATTGAGCAGAACAGTGCGTCTGAGACCTTGTGTGTTACAGGGTCACTTAGTGCGGCTATCCCGTGGCAACCATTCTTCAAGCAGCAGGATAGCAGGCGTCAAGGGAATGCTCAAGGGCGAGATGGTGCAAGAAGGCTGGAGCTGAAAGCTAGTTGGGAGGACGGCGCAGTGGTACTCCCTGTTGCGTCGGCTAGGGCACAGTGGTGCCTGGTTACATTGGTCACCACGGGGCGAGGCAGGATTCGGGTTGGGGGCCTTGGCCGGAAGGGTCCATCGCGTTAGCCACCGTGGCTTTAGCATTACTGAACAGTGAGCAGAAGGTACCGACGTTGACTCTTTTGACTGTTGAAGCCATAAATAACCTAGCTTTTTAGAACCCTTCAATTGGCGGAGATAGCTCCGGCCCACCAAGACGCTGGGTTCGCCGGTCATTTCACGACCGTTTAACCATGCTTCCGATTTTGTTTTTGCGGTTTTCTTGTTTTTGCAATGTCAGGTGCTGTACAAAAGAGGGAAGGAATAGCTCTGGGACGGAATTCGGGGGAAGACAAAATAATGTGTGGGCTTCCTACCTGGAGAACCAGATATTTCTTGTTTACTAGCTTTACTTAGCTTTTGCATTAAGTGAAGCTAGAACGTAATTGAAAAGTAATTGAATTACTCAGTAGACGTGATTGTAATGTAATTTAAATATTTTTGGGAGCAGATGAGTTTTGCCATTTAATTACTTCTCTGCGATTTTCAGCGATGTAATTAGTAACGTAATTTAATTATTTTCAAAAGTGATTTTGCCATGTATGTTCGCCTGTAAGGATTGCGCTTCCATGATTCTGGTACCGTCGATGACAGCAGACACTTCGTATACAGGGTGGCCAGTTTTTCTAGCATGATATCTCCCCCGTCCTTTAACAAATCTGTAGTTATCTGATCCTCTCCAGCTGATTTCCCCCTTTTCATAGTTTCTAGTGCTTTCTTGACCTCGTCCTTCGTCACTGGTGGAACGTCTGACTGTTTTTCCCTACCGCCAATCTCATTACGGTCCTGACTACTTTGGCTACTGTAGAGATCTGTATAGAACTCCTCGGCTACTTTGACTATCTTGTCTATATTCGTGATGACGTTGCCCGTCTTGTCCCTTATCGCATACATCTGGTTTTTGCCTATGCCCAATTTCTTCTTTACCGCTTTAAGGCTTCCCCCGTTCTGTACAGTACGCTCAATTTTCTCCATGTTATACTTCCTTATATTGGCCACCTTACGCTTATTGATTAGCATTGATATCTCGGCCAAATCTATCTGGTCTGTTGGATTGGAAAGTGCTGGAAGATATAGCGGCTGCACAGCAACCATAGTTATGCATAATGAAATCAACAAAATTCCGATAAAGAAAGGTGTTAGGCAAGGAGACAAAATCTCCCCAGTACTATTCACAGCTTGCTTAGAGGAAGTATTCAGAGACTTGGAATGGGAGCAGTTAGAGATAAGGGTAGATGGTGAATACCTCAGTAATCTGCGATTTGCTGATGACATTGCCTTGCTAAGCAACTCGGGGGATGAACTGCACATAATGATTGATGACCTAGACAGAACAATCAGAAGGGTGGGCTTAAAAATCAATATGCAGAATACTAAGGTAATGTTCAAGAGCCTCGGGAAGGAACAGCAGTTTGCGTTAGGTAGCGAAGCACTGGAAGTAATAGGCGAATATCTCTACTTAGGACAGATAGTAACCGCAAATCTGGACCATGAAAAGGAAATAACAAGAATAAAAAGATTGGAATGGAGCGCATTTGACAAGCGCTCGCAGATTATGACTATCAGCTTACCGGTACCGCTCAAGAGGAAAGCATACAACAGTTGCATCTTACCTGTACTCACCTATGGGGCTGAAACGGGCAGGCTAACCAAGAGGGTTCTACTTAAGTTGAGGGCAACTCAGAGGGCTATGGAACGAAGAATGGTAGGGGTAACATTAAGAGACAGGAAGCGTGCAGAGTAGGTCAGAGAAATAACTCAAGTTAGTGACATTCTAGTGGAAATTAAGAAGAAGAAATGGGCATGGGCAGGACATGTATTACGAAGCGAGGATAGCCGATTGTCGCTTAGGGTAACAAACTGAATTCCAAGGAAAGGAAAGCGTAGCAGGGGGCGGCAGAAGGTTAGGTGGGCGGATGAGGTTAAGAAGTTCGCAGGGGTCAAGTGGATGCAGCTAGCACAGAACTGGGTTAATTGGAGAAATATGGGAGAGGCCTTCGCCCTGCAGTGGGTATAGTCAGGCTGATGATGATGATGATGATGGATTGCGCTAGAGAACAATTGCTTCCGCGCTAATCTAGGCATCTTTTTGGAATAGACTGTGGGGCTGTTATTCACCGCAAAAATGTGTTATGCATTCCGATTTTATTGTATTATTGCTTTGTTCCCAAAGAACTGCTTCTGTCAGTCAGTACTGATGCCCCAGCGACGAAATGAGGTTAGGCGTGAGCAAACGTAGTCTCAGGACTAGTAATAGTAATTAACACAAGGGCGTGAGCATCGCTTGAGACAAACCTGCTATCTATGCATGGTCCAGAGAAAATGAACTATGAAGCGAGACAGCAAGAAACAAAATGGGAAAGGATAGGAGATAATGAAAGTCCAGATTTGATACCAGTGTTAGAGGAAATGTATTTTAAGTGGATTAACTGCTGAGCTAGTCGGGCTTCTGACATAATAAATTATTTTTAACACCAGCTGTTTAATCAGGAGACTGAATATGAAATATATAGCTCTTCGAGCTGATGCGCACGCGTACAAGGCAACAAGACACACCATGCATCAATCTTATCACAGTAGGGGCGACAAAAATTTTCGTTCCGCTTTATATAGAAAAACGGAAGTGTCACTAACATAGCTCGGACCCACATTTTTGGTGTGAAAGGCTTCCAGAATTTCGCGACCCTTTCTGTTGTCTAACTCTGCCCAGAATCCTCACTTGGCAAATACCGTGGTGTAAAATTGGTGCAATCCCTGCAGTGCTCACCATCATTGTTTGCAATTTCGCATGCGTGTTCTCTAAGTCGGTCATTCACATTTCGTCCCATCTGCCTAATATAGGATTTTCCTCAGGACAAGGGAATTTCTTAGGCAACGTTGGTGGCACGCTTCCCGAAACGCTGTCCATTCCTCTTCTGGCAGCCGATCTTTTGGCTTCCGCAAGTTACGTAACCGCTAAGTTGCGCAAGCTGGGGGGGGGGGGGGCGGGGGGGGGGCTGAGAATACAACCGCTACTTTAAACCTGTTTGCCCCTTTCTTCATCAGGCCATTTCAGGCCGTGGGTGACTTTGTGGAAGTGAGGTGCCTCTACAGGCCTCTCATTTCCCGCCGCTTCGAGCGTCCGCCTTGAATTTCTTCAGGAGCGTTTCTGCCACTGGGAGCAAGACCGACACAGGAAATCCGGCTTCAATAAGCCTGTCCAGTTCATTATTATTGCTAGCTTTTATCTCATGCACTCACTATTTCCGGAGCGAGGATCTCAAGCAGAGGGTTACGATGCCCCTCTTCATAACCTTTGAGTAGGCAGAATTATACGTCAGGAGGTCTTATTGAGCCCGAGGGGAATATGCCTAGTAAACGTGTCCATCCAAAAACTAACTTTAAATCTATAACTGAAGAATGCCATTATTAGTTACTTCAAATGTAAAAGTTAGCCCTTTACCGAGCAGTCAAAAATCATCTAAAATGCTATTCATTGTTGTCTCAGTCGACAGTGTCCATTGCTGGTTTAAAGCAATTAAAAAGTCGTCCACATAACGGAGCACGGCCCGTGTTGTCCTCTTTCTTGTGCTGTGTCCTCTTTGTGCTAAATATCATTTATTATATTAGATGAAAGCTTTAAAAATGAAACATCAAGTAGTCATTATTGTTAATAATACAGTATCTACAACTAGCTAGGCGCCCGGTTCCACTCTCACACCTGCGGTAAGCCGTTAGAAATCCCGATGTCAGTTTTTGAAAAGGGTCAAGTGTATTTTACAGCAGATTGCGCTGGCTGGTGATTCACCACAGCTTAACACCACAAACAACGTAACGGGAACAAAGGAAATGAAGACGACACAACTAGCGCTCATTGGGTCGCCCTCTTCTCCTGCGTTCCCGTTATGTTGTTTGCGCTGCTAACCTGCTATTGCTTCGTTCCTTTCTACAATCAGAGGAGTATCTTTTATATTGCACACGCCTGTAGCAGGAAAAGCCCGACATACACAATTAAAGTAAGCCGAAATGCAAACAACATGAGGTATTATTAACGCGATAGAGTGCAAGATCGCGGTACACAGACCACGGCCATGGCGCTGGGAAGTAGCGCAGTTGACAGGAAATTCAAACTGATTATTCGATAGTTAATTGCTCCTTAACGAGACAACATACTATAAGAAAGGTGGGAGGAGCTGTAAATTATGGAACTGTGAAGGTGGAACCAGAGTGAACCTTCTATTGGATACCGATTCAGGCACCTAGGCCACACAGGAACGTTCATATCGCTTGGTTAACCCTTTGATGGATGTTGGGACGTATAGGTTCGACATTACGTGCTGGTTTTCTTCCCACGTTGAACGCAGATTCAACATGCCATACGGCCATGGGTACTCTCGATCCCTCTATGAGGGTTTAAAGACCACAATCAGCGCAGTTTTCGGCACTTATCAAATGCTGAACCCACACATATAATCGGCTTCGCTTTCTTCGATTTTCGACTCTACATTGTGTTTTGTTGACAATTTTTGAACCTGCGTGAGTTTCAGTGGGATGCTTTCAAGGTGAGCTTGCTTACTTCTTGCACTGCAACAGCGTTCGCAGGAAAAGGAGGGTGTATTAGGTTGTTGTTTTGTTTCGAAAATAACTTCGTCGGCTATGGTTCATTTTGACGACGCCTTTAGTGTTAGAGTAGTGAGTGTAATGGGTGCGTGCTAATGACACTGAAGCTGAATAGCATAATTTATTATTAATATTATTATTATGAAGAACAAAAGTACTTCAGGTCGGAGGAAACCCCGGAGCTTAACTTTAGGTTAGCAGGCAAGTTCGACGGCAATGCCAATTCGTTCTGCGGTAGTCCTCACAAGCGAGACTTTCTGTACTAAAGCGATGACAGCAACAGTTGCTCCACCACTGGCTCTTTCCACTACAAGCAAGCGCAAAAAGAATGCGAAAGCCTTAAATGAAAAAAAGCACAAAAATAAAAAAATGCATAAACACGCATGATATGATGGTCAGCCAGATAGAGATGTCCAAATGCATTGCGACCATTCCTGCGCATCAAGATGTGCTTCGACAGCAAAGGATGGCGGAAAAAAGCCCAGCACTGGAGACCTTCATGCTGTTTTGATGCCTGAAACGGACACGAGGATATATTCTGTCCCATATTATGAAACTGTCGTATGCAGTTAGTGGGACATACGTTGTCCCATTTTTCTTTTTTTTATGTGAACAGACAGTTTCTACTTGCATTTTTATTTGAATAAAACTGTCAAAAATGTCTACTAATGAAAAATGTGTTTAAATTAATTTTGGTTGTTTTGCCCATCTACGTGCGAGTGTGCGTGTGTGAGAGAGAAAGAGTGGTAGAACAAAACGAAAGAGGAAAGTACATAGGCCCGTGACTGACACTCGTTTCGGCGTCATTACCACTGGTTAAAGCGGGGCTTTAAAATTCGGCTGGTAGCCTACGCGTAGCCTTAAAGGTGGAGCTTAAGTGTGAACCATAGTATTTTTCTGCTACTATATTCATATCTGAAATCAGAAAGCGACCAATTGAAAACTGACACATGGGGATGTGCCTTCTATTTGAGAAAGCATGCTGAACGCTCACCAGGTGCTTGGGCATCTATGGTGAAGCCCTTGATTTCGATACGTCTGGAGTCGAGAAGCGTGTTGCTGGCTGAGTCTATATCGTGTTGGGTGTCCACAAATTTCCCCGCGTCCTTCTTAGCTGGAGGAACAAAATTTTCGATCTTCACGTCTCCGTAGCTCTTCTGCAAAGTGTCAAAATATTTCTCATCTCAGGCCCTGCCGCCAACCTCTGTTCACGTAATGCTGTTGGCGGTTCGTCTTTTATAACGCGTGGAATAGGTGCTATAGTGACAATAATAGTGCGGCTATATGCCAGAGCGAACACATAATATACAATGAATCCATCATTATTCGTATCTCTAATCTTACTTGCACGATTGGAATGCCCATCGTTTTTCAGGAAGAACCGCCTCGGCATAAGCTGAAAAAAGAGCACCGTTCATCCGTGTTTGTGTGTGTGTGTGTGTGTGTGTGTGTGTGTGTGTGTGTGTGTGTGTGTGTGTGTGTGTGTGTGTGTGTGTGTGTGTGTGTGTGTGTGTGTGTGTGTGTGTGTGTGTGTGTGTGTGTGTGTGTGTGTGTGTGTGTGTGTGTGTGTGTGTGTGTGTGTGTGTGTGTGTGTGTGTGTGTGTGTGTGTGTGTGTGTGTGTGTGTGTGTGTGTGCGTGTGTGTGTGCGTGTGTATGTGCTCCCTGTCTGGGAGAACATGCCCGAAAATTAAAAAAAACATAATGACGACAATTATAAGCATCTTGTTCCTCACGTAAGTAAATGTCATGCATGTGTGGCCCGGTTTGAGGAGACGAAGGTTCTTGGCAAAAGAAAAGGCAGGACGGCACTGATTTGAAGCCTATCACAATAAGAAAATTGGTAACGATTGCATCAGTGAACCCTCTTTATCTCTGTTAGCGGCTGAGATTGACTTTTTCAACGCTACTACCTGTTGAGTCTGGCTAAAGTGTCTTCACAAGTGTAACACACGTCCATGCTTTCCTGGAGTTAAATTCAGCGAACGGGGTGTGATTCCCGTCGAAGTGATCACAATGACGTCGATGATCGTATAGAGCGTCAGTCGAACGAAGAGCGTCAAGCTCCTTCGTCCGCTCGTCCGGCGACACGTTGCAAGTTGGAGACTTCTTGAATATATAAGCCGTTTATTTAAGACAGGGCCAAAGACGTACAGGGCAGTTAAATCAAGGACAGTCAGAAGCGGCCGAGACCCGGCGCGTTCTCCTCATTTCGCGCCAAAACACCCCCTTAAATCAGTTTTCCCAGGTTTCTGGGGCACCTCCTACGCGTCAATCACAGTCCTACTTCTGGTAGCCAATCCGGGAATTTAGTCAAACTCAAATAGGCCAATGGCGTGTCGGGGCAAACGAAGTTGTTTTTATTTTTCAACCCCGCGCGTTTCCTCGAAACTGTGGGATGCCTAAACACACGGCCACAGCCCCGCGGACCGGCACGGAAAAGCACTCAACTAACAAAAGCATCGCGCAGCAGGAGTCACGTGCGGTCCAAGGAGCAGTAGCGGTAGTAGCGGTCCCCATCCCGTCTCCATTTCTCGGGCATCTGCGCGCCGCATCTTCGAGGGCCATAACACCCACTTCTAAGAAACAGAAGGGCTCGCGAGGACGGTTAGCTTGTCTTTGTTCGAGTCGCACCCCTCTACACAAAACTCAGCGCTCCGGCGACGGCCATTCTTTCACCGCGGGTGTCCCGCCGGACGCACACAAAAGACGGGGACCAAGTCAGCGAGCAAGGGGAGGAGGGGGAACCATGGCGGCCGGAGGCTCGCTACCTAACACCTGGCTGTTACCTGGCGAGTTTTTGTTTGGTTTTTCATTGTTACTAGCTTTCGTTTCATTTTTTCCCACCCTTCGGCCTATATATGATGTTGCGTTCCACGAATAAAGTCAGTTGATAATTCGTGTGTGTGTGTCTCGTCTTTCTTGTCCTTGTATTGTTTGCGCTAAAAACCCCTACATCAAGATGAACTAGTTAACCAGCACGAGCACTAAACTAGCAGTGGTAGTTTTTTGCCTTTGTGTTATTTGAGCAAACAGTGATAGCTGAGGGCTTAGTTATTGTTATGGCCTTGTTCTCCATTTCGTTGCTTTTGCGCAGCGTACAAAGTTACGTTTACTAAACATACTGTAGTGTTTGTCCTTTTTGTGATTTATTACTTTTATTTTCCGGTTTCTGTTCATTTCTTCTTTGGTTTGCTTTGTTTAGTTTTTTAATTAGTTCTTGCTTTGAAAGATTATGCTAGACAAAAAGAATTAGGGATACGTTTCTTTAATATAGGTGCAGTGTTAGCGCACTCGGCAGATAGGGAAGTGTTGCATCCAGACGCTAGGCCAAGGAACAAGAAGCTTGATTACGAGGTGCATGTTCGCATCCTCAAACAAACAAGCCCCGTACAGGGAGAATGCGCGCTGTCTTAAACGTGCGTGAGCTGGCCGCGCATGCGCAGGCAGACATGACGAATACGATAAGCTATGACAATGCATAGCGAGAGTCCTTCTCGCGATACGACACGAAGCTCTAACGCTCCCTTCCTTTTAGAGCTCTAAACGATCCAGCGGCCGTCGCTGTCTGGTGCTCCTTCGAAGCGGCACCGGTTGGTTGCCGCTTGTTCACTGTGCTGACACCGGTAGCGGGATTGATTCAGCGGATTTTTCTATGCCCGGTGAATGAAGCCCTTCGTCTGATGCATGAGAGAGCTCCACCTCGGGAACTGATCGTGCACTCGGCGTGGTGCAGGATCGTCGCAGGTGGTCAGCGTACACAAACCGCACTTTGTTTCTCACACACACAAAATATGTTGTCGGCCATTTCACTCGCGTAATTTGTCCAGGCCATCATTTCAGCACGTCATCACGCACCGAGCGAACCCACACGATCACCAACCGCAAAAAACCTCTGCACACATCTGCGTTTGTCAGCAGACATTTTTACTCGTCAGCCTTCGTACTCACTGTATCTATAGTGCTAGGTTATAGTAACAACAAGCAATTCCGCAGTTTCCTACGCAGAAAAATTTCGGCGGGTGTTCTTCCCGTGAAAGTGTGTGATGCAGTTCTGTAAGAGAAGCCGAAGTTGTCAATTCTGTGCTGCAGTGACCTAGACGTGCCTCGTTTTTCATCTTCCATCAGCTGCTTAAGCAATGCCTTCTTGACTGTTTGCACTGCGCGCTCTGCCGCTCCATTAGATTGTGGCGGGTGTTGTGACCGTACAGCTTCCAAGTTGGTGACGTTTCGTCTGACGAGGTGAACTTCAAGAAAGATAAAAAGAAACGCAGTCCCGTGAGAAACGGCCCGAGGTGTTTTCTCACGCTTCGTTCGACTGTTGACCCTTCCCGTCGAGGGGCGCCCATTGTCAGCGAGGGACGATCGGAGTGACCCGTCCTTAGACGTTCGGGAGAAGAAAGGAGCCTGGGCATTACGGCAATTAGAGGCCGCTACCACTGTCCGCAGGACCGAGTTGGAAGCCTGACGATACTGGGAGACGTCTCCTTGGTGCAGCTCGTATACGTGCGTTTCTGAGAGGAAAAACACACCTGCACCGTCATGGCGGATATTTGCAGAAGAAGCGCAGTTTACCTCCTCGCCGTTCCCACGCTCTACCCAACAACAAGTGACCACGCCCAATGATACAATACTGGTCCAGTCAGTGCATCAGACCATCAGTGCGGTGATGTGTTCGATTGGTTGCTGCTATCTGAGGAATGTGCCCTGGGATTGATTAGTCAGCATCTTCAGAGAGGGGCTAGACATAAGGATAATAGAGGACGGTGCAGAGCAGGAAATGATTCTCTGAGCCCTGAGTAAACGGCTCATCAGACGCTTTTTCGCTGTGAACTTTAACTCTTACCATTTTTCTGTTCCTACCTTTTTCTTAATGTAGATAAGTTTTCGCAAAGTGCACTTAAACCCGTTTCTTTTCGTTTTACCCATTTCGAAGCTTCAATCCTTCCTCAACCCGAAGTCTCTGCACGCTACGAAGTGAAGGGCGGGTTGAGTTAGTTCCAGCGTCACGACAACCGGTGATCAGCGGTGGGATCAGAATCTACAAGCTACAACATCTGGTGATCGGAGGTGGCATATCAAGCAACAAGCAGGAGCAACAATGACCAACAAGAGAGCAGCTCAGAACATCGATCGCATGTGTGGGTGAGTGCTTGGCTTTTCTTCTGATGTGGGTCAGGTGTAGACCAGGGTTAGATTTTAGAACGGATAAAAAGTGTGTCAAAACGCCTTGAGGTTTGGTAGTCTGCACGGTTGTTTTGGAAGTAGCCGACACTTGAGCGATAATGGAAATACAAAAGCTGCAGAAACCGAAACTGTTGCTATTGTGTCAGGAATTGGGAATTAATACAAGTGGCTTGGCACGAAATCGCAAGATTCTAAAGGCAATCACTGATTTGGGAGCCGATGATGAGGAGCTCAATGAAGCGTGGAGCCTCATCGGACAAAAAAGGGAGGAGCAGCTCAGACAGCAGAAAGAGCGGGGAAAAGTGGCGTAAGCGTGAAATTGAAGAACGCCGCCTTGAACGCGAGAGCGAAGCAAGAAGGCTGGAGCAAGAAATTGAGCTCCGCAAATTAGCAGTAGAGTTGAGCAAGAGGTCGGGCAGTTGTCCCCAGCAAGCGGTACCTGTTCTAAACAAGGAGGCAGATATCAATACGTCAAAGTACATGCAGCCATATCCGATATCAGGGAATATCGGTCTGTATCTTGCGAATTTTGAACGAAGCTGCGAAAAACTGGACTATTGACGGTTCTGCCTCGCAAGGCAGCGAAGATTGTCGCGCGGATAAGCAAGAAGGACGCGGACAACTACGAGAAGGTCAAGGCTTGCCTTCTGAGAAAGTATAGGCTTAGCACAGAGGCGTTCATACAATGTTTTCGCAATGCTACTAAGTCCAGGGACGAGAGTTACCCTGAAATCCTGTGCAATTTAAGAGTCAATTTGGGCGAATGGTTAAAGAGCACTGATTCCTACAGTGATGGGGACGTTGTAGTAGAACGAATTCTTTTGGAGCAATTTTATAACTGCCTCCCAGAAATGCAAGAAATTGGTTACAGGACCGAGTTGACATTAAGTCGGCGACGGGAGCCACCTGATTGAGGAGTACGCTTCGCGCCGACAATTCAGCAGCCCAGTAGTGGATAGGACCCGCAATCTCAAGTTGAGTGTGAATAACCGTCATTAGAGGCACTTTGCGAGAATTGAAAAGGAAGAAAGGAAGGCTTCTTCAGGCAAACTCCCTAGGAAGGACAGCAATGAGAAAAGTGGTGAAATGACCAACGCGCATAACACAAAGAACAAGCCTGCGGCTAGGAAGCCGCTCAGATGTTTCAGGTGTGATGAGCCGGGTTACATTGCCGTCAACTGCCGCAAAGAAAAGATTACGTTTTCGTACGTCAGTGACTGCGATGAAAACGTGAAGCTTGTGGAACTCTACATGCATGACCTAGTAGCCAAAGGGAAGCCTTGCAAGGTACTGCGCCATTCGGCCGCAACGGTGGACGTTGTCCATCCGGCATATGTATCGCCTTCCGATTTATATACAGGCCAATGTGCATGGAGCCGCCAGGTAGTGGAGGAACAGAGTGTGCCAATCGCGAACGTGGTCATCGAGGGACCTTTCGGGGAGTTAACAACCGAGGCTACCGTTTCAGGAAAGCTTCCTAAGTGCTATCCGTATTTATTTTCAAACAAATCGAACGTGCTGCTACTAGAGAAGGGCATCCTTTTCGGAGACAGAGTTGTGCAAGCCTTAATACGTTCAAAGGCGCGAGAACTAGCGACACTGTTTATTTCATAAAATTCCGCAAGCGCAGGAAACGGCAGTAAAACAGTGGTCGATGCGGAAGATAGCGGTCAGAAAAGTTTGAGAGCAATGCACTAGAGTATCTCTTGCTGGGCTAGTTGGTGTGACATTGCGTTAAACCAAAGGAAATACAGCGCTAAGTTTTAGACGAACCACACAGAAAGACGGACGGGACAGGCGCTACTCCAACTAAGTTTATTGAAAGATTCATGTGCACATATATAACCCGAAGACAGTGAACGCTTGCGCATGTCCCTAAAGTAAGAAGGAAAAAAACCATTCAGAAAAAACACCCTAAGGTAAAAACCTTCTCATAATCTCGTATTTTTTAACAATCTGTGTTCACTTTCGCGTAAAGATACAGAAGTCGTACTGACCCACTTACCCCCCCCCCCCCCTCTCTTTGATAAAAAAGGCTTCTGCGAGCTCGCGAGCTAATCTGTCTTTACTTCTGGTTAGAATTTTAATCTCTCCAAATCGTGGTTAACAGATTTTTTCATTTTCATCAAGGCAAGAGCGGCAATGGGCGGGTAGGTTTTGGAACGAGTCTGATGCGTTCCCTAAAGACCTCTTATGCTCACCGGTACGCTCGTTAACGCAGCGTCCGGTCTGACCGACGTACACCTTGCCACACGTAATGGGGATCTCGTAGACCACTCCCGTGGCACACTTTAAGTAGGGCTTCGAGTGTTTCTTTCCACACCCAGATGTCTAAAACTTAGCGCTCTATTTCCTTTGGTTTAACGCAATGCACTAGAGATCTGTCAATTTGAAAGTGAGATTGATGAGACGCGGAATGAGGACGTCCTTGAGAGTAACCTCTAGCCGCCAGTGTCTAGTAATCTCACTAAACTTCTAAGTGGAACCCGAGTGGACTTAGCTACGGAGCAAGCCAATGATTCCACGATACAGGAGATAAAGGAGCGCCACCGTGCCACTAAGGCAGCAAAGAATATTTCTTTCGAGATGACAAAGGGGGTGCTCTAATGCTTATTCAAGGATAAGCACGGAGTAGAGCAGGACCCAGAAGTACCGCGAAGACTTACTCCGACTTTCCCATGGCAGCTCGTGTTCATGTCACCTTGGAATAACGAAAACAAAGCAGAGTTTGAGGCCTGCTTCATGGAAAGGCCAGGCAGGACTGATTTGACTGAGCACGATATTGAGCTCACTTCAGACGTGCGATCAAGGTGCTACCGATTTTTTTCAAGGCAAAGAGACATTCTGGATAGGGAAGTAAATCGCATGCTAGCATTGGGAGTAATAAAACCTACGGAAAGCAATTCATCATCATCATCATCAGCCTGATTATACCCACTGCAGGGCGAAGGCCTCTCCCATATTTCTCCACTTAACCCGGTTCTGTGCTAGCTGCATCCACTTGACCCCTGCGAACTTCTTAATCTCATCTGCCCACTTAACTTTCTGCCGCCCCCTGCTACGCTTTCCTTCCCTTGGAATCCAGTTTGTTACCCTCAGCGACCATCGGTTATCCTCTCTTCGCACTACATGTCCTGCCCATGTCCATTTCTTCTTAATTTCTACTAGAATGTCGGTAACTTGAGTTATTTCTCTGACCCACTCTGCACGCTTTCTATCTCTTAATGTTACCCCCACCATTTTTCGTTCCATAGCCCTCTGGGTTGTCCTCAACTTAAGTAGAACTCTCTTGGTTAGCCTCCACGTTTCAGCCCCATAGGTGAGTACAGGCAAGATGCAACTGTTGTATACTTTCCTCTTGAGCGATACCGGTAAGCTGCTAGTCATAATCTGCGAGTGCTTGCCAAATGCGCACCATCCCAATCGTATTCTTCTTGTTATTTCTTTTTCGTGGTCCGGATCTGCGGTTACTACCTGTCCTAAGTAGACATATTCGCCTACTACTTCCAGTATTTCGCTACCTAATGTAAACTGCTGTTCCTTCCCGAGGCTGTTGAACATTACCTTAGTCTTCTGCATATTGATTTTCAAGCCTACCTTTCTACTTTTTCTGTCTAGGTCATCAATCATTATTTGCAGTTCATCTCCCGAGTTGCTTAGCAAGGCAATGTCATCAGCAAATCGCAGATTACTGAGGTATTCTCCATCTACCCTTATCCCTAACTGCTCCCATTCCAAGTCTCTGAATACTTCCTCTAAACAAGCTGTGAATAGTACTGGGGAGATTGTGTCTCCTTGCCTAACACCTTTTTTTTATGGGAATTTTGTTACTTTCTTTATGCAGAACTATGGTTGCTGTGCAGCCACTATATATATCTTCCAGAACTTTCACGTACGGCTCGTCTACCCCCTGATTTCGCAATGCCTGCATCACCGCCGAGGTTTCAACTGAGTCAAATGCTTTTTCGTAATCAATGAATGCTATGTATAAGGGCTGGTTATATTCCGAGCATTTTTCTATCACCTGATTGATGGTATGGATATGATCGATAGTAGAATACCGTTTCCGAAACCCTGCTTGATCCTTTGCTTGATTGCAGTCTAAGGTTGTCCTGATTCTATTAGCGATTACCTTAGTAAATACCTTATACATAACAGACAGTAAGCTGATTAGTCTGTAATTTTTAAGGTCCTTAGAGTCCCCTTTCTTGTGAATGAGGATAATGTTTGCATTCTTCCATGGTTCTGGTACCGTCGATGACACAGGCACTGCGTATACAGGGTGGCCAGTTTTTCTAGCACGATATCCCCCCGTCCTTCAGCAAATCTGTAGTTATCTGATCCTCTCCAGCTGATTTCCCCCTTTTCATAGTGTCTAGTGCTTTCTTGACCTCGTCCTTCGTCACTGGTGGAACGTCTGACTGTTTTTCCCTACCGCCAATCTCATTACGGTCCTGACTACTTTGGCTACTGTAGAGATCTGTATAGAACTCCTCGGCTACTTTGACTATGTTTTCCATATTAGTAATGACGTTGCCCGCCTTGTCCCTTATCGCATACATCTGGTTTTTGCCTATGCCCAATTTCTTCTTTACCGCTTTAAGGCTTCCCCCGTTCTTTACAGCATGCTCAATTTTCTCCATGTTATACTTCCTTATATCGGCCACCTTGCCCTTATTGATTAGCTTTGATATCTCGGCCAATTCGATCTGGTCTGTTGGATTGGAAGCTTTCATACTCTGGCGTTTCTTAATCAAATCTTTCGTCTCCTTAGACAGCTTGCCGGTATCCTCTCTAACTATCCTACCGCCTACTTCTACCGCGCACTCAGTAATGATATCTCTGAAATTATTGTTCCTTCCCTCTAGGGTAATGTCGTCATCCTCAGTTAGAGCTGAAAACCTATTCTGTAGTGAGATCCTGAACTCTTCTGCCCTCCCCCTCACCGCTAATTCGTTGATGGGTTTCTTTCTTACTAATCTGTTGCATTCCTTCTTCAGATTTAGGCTAATTTCGGACCTCACCATCCTGTGGTCACTGCATCGCACTTTCCCGATTACCTCTACATCCTGCACAATGGCGGGGGCTGAACACATTATGAAGTCGATTTCATTTTTAGTCTCTCCGTTAGGACTTTTCCATGTCCATTTCCGGTTCTTCCGTTTGCTGAAGAAGGTATTCATGATTCGTAAGTTATTGCGCTCTGCAAACACAACTAGTAACTCCCCCCTGCTATTCCTAGAGCCAATGCCATAGTCACCTACTGCCTTGTCTCCTGGCTGTTTTTTCTCTACCTTGGCATTGAAATCGCCCATTAGTACAGTATACTGCGTCTTTACTTTTCGCATTGCCGATTCTACATCTTCATAGAAGCTTTCAATTGCCTGGTCATCCTTACTACTTGTAGGTGCATAGGCCTGTACAACCTTCATTTTATACCGCTTATTAAGCCTAATTACGATGCCTGCAACCCTCTCGTTAATACTATAGAATTCATCTATATTACCCGCTATATACTTATTGACAAGGGAACCTACTCCTAGTTGTCGCCTCTCTGGTAAGCCTCGATAACATAGTACATGCCCATCCTTCAGTACAGTATATGCCTCATTCGGCCTCCTAACCTCACTAAGCCCTATGACATCCCATTTCATGCCCTCTAGTTCCTCTAACAGCACTGCTAAGCTACCTTCACTAGCTAGGGTTCTAGCATTAAACGTTGCCAGGGTCAGTTTCCAATGGCGGCCTGTCCAGCGGAGCCAGGCTTTCTTAGCACCCCCTGCTGCGTCACAGGTCTGACTGCCGCCGTGGTCAGTTGTTCCGCAGCCGCTGGTGACTGAGGGCCGTGGTTTTATGGAGCTTATCATAGGAGGTGGCGGCCAATTAAGGCACCAGGGTGGCCAACTCCTGTTCTGGTGAGGGAGTGCGTTGCCCGAGGTGTTCACCGGCATCAGGTCGCACCCCAAACCTGTTTATGCAATTTCATCGACACGCGGATTTTTTTTTTTTCATCCGGTGGAGAATTGCGCGGCACCTGGATTTGAACCCCGGTCCTCTTGCATGCGAGGCGGATGTTCTACCGCTACGCCACCGCTGCTTACCTTTAATTACGAAAGCAATTACGCTTCGCCTATGACCTTGGTAGAAGCTCCAGGTAAAGACCCGAGCCCTGTGGTAGACGAAAGCTAAATTCTCTCACCAGGGATCAAGTGTATTTTATTCCCAATATCGAGGAGAGAGTGCGACAGGTCAGTCAAGCGGCCTACGTGACTACGCTAGACCTTATTCAAGGACACTGGCAAGTGCCGCTCACTGAACGCGCCAGCAGTTATGCGGCTTTCGTCACACCGACGCGAAGCTACCAGACAACAATGACGAGTTGCGGGCTCAAAATGCTCTATTTTGTTTTTCCCGTCTCATGAATAGGGTTTCAAAGGGCTGTGAAACATTCGCGGTGCCCTATTTAGAACATATTGCGGTTTTTTCCGACTCATGTATGGACCATATGATGCATCTAAGAGCTTTATTGAGCTTTTTGCGTCAAGCTGGGCTAAACGTAAAGGCCGAGAAATGTTCCCTGGCAAGGGCGACCGTGGACTACTTGGGTCACAATGTAGGTCGGAATTTCCGGGAACACAGCGAGAATAATAGAGAGTTTTAGAATAGAGGGAACGAGAATAGGGGGACCCTATCTGTACGTGTATAGCGTTAGGGGAACGCGTCCTCTTCCTCTGCTTTTAGAATAGCGGTGATAGCGGTCACTTAGCGTTGCGCGCATGCAGCGCCATGATGGCTTACAAGAAAAACTTGCAGAAAAAATAACTTGATATACATGCTGCTCTGTTTTCATGACATTAATAAACACTAAGTAAATCATATTAAGTTACATATAAAGCTCAAATACATGTGCAAAGTAATACATTTTTCCTTTTGAATTTTTAAACCGAGTCGAAATAGGCCGAGACTATCCACGCTGGGAATCGACGCTAGCCGTTTCTTGTTTCTTGCGGTCGTCTGGTCTGTGCAAGTCTGTGCGGTCGCCTTCTTCTATAAGCACACTTTTTTGTGGCTTTAAAACGATGCCCAAGTTTAGGCGATCACAGGCAGATTTACTTTGCGACCAGCTGCTCTATCTGGACCTCAGCTGGAATGATTTAGAGGACCTTTTTCTTCGGTACCGGGAGCCCGCGCCGCGACGCTATGCTTCGTACAACGGATTTCTGGACGTGAATTGCCTGGATGAAGAGTCGTTTCGGCGGATGTTCCGTTTCGACAAGGAGCATTTTGGCACACTGAAGACATCGCTGCTTGTGCCCGATACCACCCTCAGTAGCCAAGGCGTCAAGGTGTCTGGTAAAGAAGCGTTGCTCATGGGTCTACGCTGGTTGGCGTACCCGAATCGATGGTGGGACTTGGAGCCCATCTTCGGCCGGCATTGCTCGGCAATGTCGAGCATTGTGTCCTCCCTATTCGGCCACATTGAGACTACCTTCGGTCATCTTCTGGACCTGAGGAGGCACGACTGGCTGCAACCGGCTGACTTGGCTCGTTTTTCTGAGGTGCGTACACGTCAATCAAGACGAGTTTCATTCCGCAGCCCAATAAAAAAAATGTTTTGGCTGCTTTTTGATATCGCAGACAACTGCATAATAGCAGAGAGTGTGCTGATAAATAGGGGTTGAGTGCACACTGTGTCTCAAATCGTAACGGAACCAATTATTACTTTACTGACTTAACTCGCACGATAGTCCAATAGCAATGCTTTCGGAATGTTGCATACCAGTGATGGCACGGAAGCGTTTCTCATGTAGGTACACACACACACACACACACACACACACACACACACACACACACACACACACACACACACACACACACACACACACACACACACACACACACACACACACACACACACACACACACACACACACACACACACACACACACACACACACACACACACACACACACACACACACACACACACACACACACACACACACACACACACACACACACACACACACACACACACACACACACACACACAAAATGGAACTTTCTATTTTCATGGCAGGCAGTTCATCGCAGAGGTGCCCCTCTCACCAACTGTTGGGGGTTTGTGGATGGCACAGCTAGACTCATCTGCAGACCTACCACAAATCAGAAAATCTATTTTTCTGGACATAAACGACTGCATGTCGTTAAATATCAGGCCATTATGTGTGCAAATGGCATTGTGTGCGACCTGGATGGACCTTACCCTGGGCACAGGCATGATGCTGGTGAGTGAAGCGGATCCAAGGTTTCGACATAATAAAGTTATATATACTCAGATGCCAGGTACATCAAAGCTTGCAACAAAAAGTGGTTATGGTGCACGTGATGGCCTGTCATGGATAAATGGCTGTACTTCTACTATACCACTGCTACAGTTCAGCATTCAGTTGGCTAAAAACTACTGAATGCAGCTTTCTACGCGGCACAAGCTGCAGAGTGAGTTTTCATCATAGCCATTCACTCCAAAGAATGAAACCACAAAACAAGAGTGTCATCACGCAGCCATCTGCACTTTTTCGTTATATTCATGTAGTGCCCTACACTTAAAATGCATAAAGTTGGACGTCTGGTTGGGGCAGTAGAGATTTTGTTCACGCGCCTATCCGTGGTAACGGCACTAAAATACATGGGCCCCAATAAACACACGTGCATTTTCCTCTTGTCCATTGTCCAGATGAGTTTCCAATATTAACGAGGCATAAATACATTGGAAAAGTTTGGTCCCCAGAAAAACTGTATTAATTTAAGTAGTCTATATTAACGAGGGTTGTATTAACAAAGCAGGGCTGCAGAAGTCACGAAAAATAATTTGTTCATTGTATATTAAAGCTGGTATATTGTTGAATGTATATCAGTTAGAGGGCATCATGCCAGGTTATGCAAAGATCCCTTTTATCATTAACAAGACCATACCAGCGCAAAAGCAGTACAACGTCTCTCACAGCCCGAGTTGCTTTGGGACATTCAACCTGATAGACCAAACCAAACCTTATATTTTTGCTTGCTTATGTGCAACAGCAGCAAGTACTACATGTTCATTACTACAAAACAGAAGCCTCCTGCAGAATGTTGTTTCTATTAGGCACCTACGTTGGTGACAGCCATATGCAGGTGCTGCACTCAGCCAAGAACAACAGCTGTTTAACAGTTCCATGAGCACTGTTCGTCAAGCCGTTGAGTGGGGGTTTGGGAAAACTCTCAATCTTTTCGCATTCTTGGATTACAAGAAAAATCAGAAGTTGTTACTTCAGAATGTTCCTCAAATGTATAAGGTGGCAACCATACTTGCCAACTACCACACATGTTTGTATGGCAGCCAAGTCAGTATGTTCTTTGGTTTGCGCCCGCCAACTCTGCAGGAGTATTTAAAGCCAGCTACCTGAGCACTTGGAGTTCCATCAGCATGGGGATTTGCGGCCATGAATTGCCGACGCTAAGTTGTGCCATTCCTGTTCTAGCGCTCCAAGATTGTTCGTGCCCCCTGCCCTTCCTGCTGGACCGACCAACATCTGCAGTTCATCGCATTGAGTACATCGTGGCCTGCATCTTATCAGGCATCTACAGCGTGCTGACAAACACTGCGACGCAGCCCGTGTCGTCACTCTGGGGAACAGCGCCACCGTGCACTACCTAAAGGATCACCTGCCACTGTGTTCTTGGGATTTGCGGCCACGAATTGCCGACGCTAAGTTGTGCCATTCCTGTTCTAGGTAGCATTTTATTTTTTATTTTTTTTTTACTTTATTCACCTGTGGCTGCTTATCCTCATTCTGAGTGTTTTATGCGTTTTTCGTGAACAAGATGGGTATCGACGTCTGCACCTACCGGTTGCGAATTGGCACATTTTTTGCGTGCCGAGGGACGGGAAATAGCAATGCCGATAGTTTTTGCCCAATTCCGGGATTCATCCGTGTTCCTTGCCCTAGAGTATCTCTTATATGTTTGTCGTCATGCTTTGCTCTCCTTTTGCTTTGCTCAGGTGATATTGAATCAAATCCTGGCCCTAAGATTGATGACGTTCTCGCGCTAGTGAAGGAATGCCATGAAAAGACTACTTCTGCCCTAGCTGACATTAAAAAGGATATCGGAGACATTAAGTTAAGACTTAGTTCCTTGGAACAAAGCATTGGTAGCATGTCTGATGTGAAAAGCAATGTCGGTGCAGTCAATGAATCGCTA
This sequence comes from Amblyomma maculatum, assembly GCF_055883805.1. Classification (NCBI taxonomy): domain Eukaryota; kingdom Metazoa; phylum Arthropoda; class Arachnida; order Ixodida; family Ixodidae; genus Amblyomma; species Amblyomma maculatum. The sequence continues at coordinate 25,327,360 of NC_139346.1, forward strand.
CAACAGGTGAAGTTCGGTATATCAAAAACGAATGAAGAAATCGTAGATGTTGTGGACGATATCAATAACCGAATGCGAAGAAACAATCTCCTAATCAAAGGTCTCCCAGAAAAAGAAAACGAGGACTATGAGGAATCAGAAAAAAATGTGAGGGAATTCTTCTCCGATCATCTTCAGATAAATGCTGGCGACATTGAGCGCGCCCATCGTGTAGGGCAGCGCCGAGACAACGTTCACCGCCCCTTGATTCTCAAATTTCTAAACTTTAAATCAAAGGCTGAGGCACTACGTAACGCTTACAAACTTAAAGACCTCGATACTCCTAAGGTTTGGCTGGAGGAGGATTTCTCCCCCAGGGTACAATATGCCCGAAAGATGCTGCGTGACTACGCTAAAGCGAACCGTTACGAGAAGGAGCGCTTCAGTGTTCGATTCAACAAGCTTCACCTACGCGGCTGTATCTACGAGTACAATTCATCCACAGGCAGAGTAGAGCTGATCACACGTACGAATCCCTCCGAGCACTGACTGCCTTCTTCGCGTCAACCTCAAGCCACTCATGTATCAGCAATTTCGATTCTTCTAGCTAACTTTCGCTAGAAGAATCGAAAGTTAGCTAACTTTCGCGTTAAAGCTCAGCTACTTTGGTCATCTAATGAGAAGAGAGGAGTCGCTGGAGAAAGATTTGATGTTGGGAAAGGTTGAGGGTCGCCGGAGAAGGGGTAGGCAGCGAACGCGTTGGTTAGATGGCATCCTCGAGGCACTGCAGATGAAGTTATGTGATGTTAGGAAGATAGTGAGAGACCGGAAAGCGTGGCGTGACATGGTCCATAGGGTCACGAAGAGTCGGACACGACTGAACGACTAAACTGAACTGAGCTAACTTTCGCAGCATTCTTCCAAAGGTTGATGTTTTAAAATTATTTTTGCACACATGCTCAGCTGACATAACTATCGGCACAGAAACGTGGTTATCTGACGAAGTTTCCAACAGCGAGCTTGCGCTTCCGAGTTCTTTGGTGCTCTTCCGCAAAGACAGAGATAACCATCGAGGTGGCGGAGTTATGATCGCAGTTAAAGATGATTACCAACCTTCTCTTGTACAGATTGACACTCCTCTCGAGTTGATTTGGGTATCTGCTTGCTTTCAGCACATCAAATGCATTTTTGGGGCTTGCTATCGTCCCCTTGATAGCAGAACTGATTTTTCTGAACTCCTGAACGCCGCTCTCAAACACATTACAACAAAGTTTCCAAAGTGTATTATTGTCTTAGGTGGTGATTTCAATTATCCTTATATCGATTGGTTGTCTTCTTCTATCTGTTCTCAGAATAATCGCTCTGAATGCGTTCGCTTCTTCCACTTGCTTCAGCTGCATCACCTTTCACAGCTGGTACAGCAACCCACGCGCGGCAGTCATATCTTAGACTTACTCTTAACTAATCATCCCGAACAAGCTACAATGCGTGTCCTGGAGGAGATTAGCGACCATAGGTTCGTTCACTGTTCCTTAATGATGCCTCGGTCTAACAAAATAAATGAAAAGAAAAGATTGCGGGACTACGCTCATGCCGATATGCAGAAAATTAATCATATATTTTCTAGCTTTTCCCCCTGGTTTGCAGACACCCTTGAAATGCGACCCGCGAACGAGAATTGGAGCCTATTGCGTGATAAGCTCAAAGAAATTGAATCTACTTGTATTCCACAATTCACAATCAGAGCAGGATCCAATGACCCCTGGTTCACAGCCCATGTGAAGAGAAGCCTGAACAAAAAAGAGAGCTTATAAGAAAGCTACTAGAACCAATTCACCGCTTGACTGGGAAAGATACCATAACCTTTCGAATTTAACTACAGCTGCAATCCTGGAAGCCAAGGAAAACTATTTTAGCCGGACTCTTCCCAATATGCTTAAAACCAACCCTAAAAAATTCTGGCGCTCAGTTAATCCCAAACCCGACCAGACTGCGCCTATCCTAACGGACGAGAATGGTTGTGCCTATTCCTCTTCATTTATCGTTGAAACGTTTAGTGAACTCTTTCGTCAAGTGTTCACAGACGAGATGCCACATACCAGTTCCCATGTACTCACTCCTTCGTGTACACAGTTTAAGTTCCCCCCAATTGTAATATCTGAAAACGGTGTAGCGAAGGCGATTGACCGACTTCCCCTTTCCACCAGTCCTGGCCCCGACGGCATCACCTCCAAACTTCTCACACTAACGTGCCATAAATCTGCATTTCTTTTGTCGCTGCTATTTCAGCAGTCACTTGACTCAGGATGCGTCCCGGACGACTGGAAGATCTCTCACATTATTCCTATACATAAGGCGGGAGCTCGTTCTGATCCTACTAACTACAGACCCATTTCCCTGAAATCAATATGCTCCAAACTATTAGAACACATCTTGTTCTCTCACATTATGAACCATTTAAACTTAAATAATCTACTTCTAGAAAACCAGCATGGTTTCCGGTACAAAAGATCATGTCAAACGCAGTTATTTGAATTAGTTACTGACCTACATCATGCGCTACATATGTCCCTTGACACAGACGCAATTTCTGTCGATGTTTCAAAAGCCTTTGATCATGTTTCTCACAAACGTTTACTGTTAAAAACTAAAAATCTGCAGCTTGATGATAACACGGCCCGATGGATCGCTGAATTCTTGACTAATCGTTTCCAGTCAGTTAAGAAAAATGATTGCATCTCTAACCCTGCACGTGTAAAATCAGGTGTCCCACAAGGGACAGTTCTCGGGCCTTTGCTTTTTTTAATTTACATAAATGACATAGCAAGTAACATCAACTCATCAATTCGCCTTTTTGCAGACGACTGCGTAATCTATAAAACAATATCTAACGCGGAAGATGCACATACGCTCCAGTCCGATCTAAACAGGCTAACTGAATGGTGCCGTACTTGGCAAATGGAAATTAATGAAGAAAAAAACTAAACATATAAGTTTTTCTTCTGTTCCAGGGCCTTTACTTAGCGTGTACACAATCAACGGTAAAGCAGTTGAATCTGTTTCTTCTATAAAATATCTGGGTGTTCATTTGCATTTTAATCTTTCTTGGAATACTCATATAGACTTCATCACCGGCAAAGCTTTCAGAAAACTTGGCATGCTAAGGCGCCGTTTACACCTCGCAAATTCTACCACAAGACATCAAGCTTACACTACACTAACAAGGCCCACCTTAGAATATGCTTCCGTTATATGGCATCCTCACCAGGACTCCCTTTCGAATCTTCTTGAATCCGTCCAGAATAAAGCAGCAAGATTCATTACATCATCCTACTCAAGATTTCAGAGCGTATCATCAATTAAGGAAGTTTTAAACCTACCATCGCTCGCTTTCAGAAGGAAGTTTGCGAGATTATCATTTCTTCGCACATTATACTATAGCAATTCCAAATTTGCTCGCTCCCATCTTCTTCCTGCTCCTCACGTCTCATCCCGGCTTGACCATGCGAACAAAATCCTCCCACTGTTCGCACGAACAAAAAATACCAATATTCACCACTCTATTTAGCAATAAATGAATGGAATCGGTTGGCGTCAATATCGCTCTTTTGACTGATTTATCAGAGTTTCAAGCAGCATTGCTAGCTTCTTCAGACGCATCATAGTCAATTTGCGCAGTTTTGTCATTCCCTGTGTAGAGTTTCCTTTCCTTGATTCTTTCAGTGTCATCTGTTTCTGAGTCGGTGAGATCTCAAATGTTTCCTTTATCATCTTTTTTCTGGTTTTAGTTTTTGTATTCATGGTCAGCTTTGTAGTGTCTGCCATGCGCGATATGCATGTTTTTCCCTTTTGCTGAAATCGCTGCACATTTTTCTCTTTTTACAGTTCTCTTATTATGTTTAAATGTTGCTTGCCCAACTATTTTTTTTCTAGTTTTGTACAAAGATTACTATGACTAGTTATATACTTCCCTCACATATACCACCATAACATCATCTGTTAATCTGTTTTTGTTCTACCCTGATTTGCTTCCACACCCCCCCCCCTATTTAATGCCCTATTGGGCCTTTAGGTTATTTCAAATAAATAAATAAAATATTACATGAAATCTTTTGTTTGCAAACCTGACCGCAAGTGGTTCCTTTTCAATTAGAGCATTAATGATGGAGGGTGTAAGAGCTGTTGGAAGCATACACCATCAGTCCACGAGTTCAACTGTCCACTGTTTCAACTAATCCCATGCTTAATAATGCCCCTTGAAATTTTGAGAGAATTTGATCTTCTGATGAGACTTGTTACACAAAGGTATCATTAAGGTCAAACCTAGCTAGAGCTTTTCCTTCTGCTTTAGGCAGTATTCTCAGTATGCATGTCAGCACTGCCCCTGGGGTTTGCTCCATTGTTCTGGAAGTGTGTGGATGCTCTCAAAATAACATCAAAATAGGATTGGCTGTGTTGAGATTCTTTTCAAAATCAAACTTGTTAGGGAAGTTTTTTTTACTGTGGCATATCATTTAGCACCCTGTGTTGCAGTTTGCATTTGACTTTGTGTTCTGTTGTGCTGTGTGTTTAGTGTGGAGTGGATACAGGAGTATTTAGTTTTTTCAACCATGAGCTTGAAATATATTTTGGGAACTGCTGGAAAATCTTTGTGCTGCCTATGTCACAGTGCACGCTAACAAATTAATCTTGTCTACCCTGCATGGTTCAGGATATTGTTGTGCGTCAGCATCATAGTTTACCTCTGTTCCCTGGCAGCAGAACCTCACGGTGAATGAATTTTCATCATTTGAGCACTGTACCACTGTACCACAAGGAAAAGTAGAAAGGTAGGCTGAAAACATCAATATGCAGAAGGCTAAGGTAATGTTCAACAGCCTCGGGAAGGAACAGCAGTTTACGTTAGGTAGGGAAGCACTGGAAGTATTAGGCGAATATGTCTACTTAGGACAGGTAGTAACCGCAGATCCCGACCATGGAAAGTAAATAACAAGAAAAAGATTGGGATGGAGCGCATTTGGCAAGCACTCGCAGATTATGACTAGCAGCTTACCGGTATCGCTCAAGAGGAAAGTATACAACAGTTGCATCTTACCTGTACTCACCTATGGGGCTGAAACGTGAAGGCTAACCATGAGGGTTCTACTTAAATTAATTTTATTCTTCCATATTTACAGTGCCCACATTAGCTAGGCATGAGTATGTGTGTTTCGTATTCATTAAGGAAATATTGCCGCGAAACCTTCAAAACAGTATTTGTTGTTTTTTGGCGGCCGCCGGCATACAGGCTTATCACTCTGATTCTGGACCGCGTATCGGTTCCGTAATCTTTGTTTGTTAATGCTCGGTGTCGTGAGTCACACCTTTATCACTTTTGTTGTAGCACAAGATGCACCGAGATCTGTCTCGAAGGTTCTGGCCACTCGGGTGTCTTTCCACAATGTTGCAGCCCGTGCTGGTAGCTGTTTGCGACGTTATCTAGATTGTTCTGTGCAGCCTTTAAATTGAGCGTTGCCGAGTGTGACGAGCATTCTTTGTTCGACGATCGACGAGCACGTTTGTTTCTATCGCCACCGCCGAGTTGCTTAGTTCTTTTGCGGGCGCAAGTCAGCCCAAATAAACAGTTTCTTTAGTGCAATCATCGACCCTTCAATTGTGTCGTCGACCTCGTCACCACTACGTGACAGCTGGTGGAGGTGCTGCCTTTGATCCTTCAAGCGAAGACCCAAGCCGTGTTCCTGTCGCCCTGGAAGACCAGCCTACAGGTCACCGAGCCAGCCGCCGACTTCAAGGCTTACAACCCGAACACGGTCTGCTGCCCGACCCCATTCGATCTCGGAAGGCATCGACGCTGACAATGGCCCAGCCTACAGCACCGGTTGTTTTCGTCCAACCCCGTGAGCCCCCCTGCTTCCATGGACTACCGGATGAAGATGCGGGAGATTGGATGGACCTTTTCGACCGTGTGGCAGATTTCAACGGGTGGAACGACGCTGTGAAACTCAGGCAGGTCTACTTTGTTCTTCAAGGACATGCCAGAATTTGGTTTGAAAATCACGAGACTTCTTTCAAGGATTGGGAGATTTTCAAAGCACAGTTCTTGATGGCCTTTACAAGTTCTGTCCGAAAAGAAAGAGCTCAGGCCCTCCTCCAATCAAGACTCCAACTTCCTAACGAGCCTGTCCTGGCATACGTTGAGGAGATGAAGCGTCTCTTTCGCCGCGCCGACCCTAACATTACCGAAGACGAGAGACTCAAATTTTTAATGCGAGGCGTGAAAGAATCGCTTTTCGCAAGTCTTGTCCGAAATCCGCCAAAAACAGTGGCGGAATTTGAAACGGAGGCGTCTACTATCGAGAAGACGTTGGCCACCCGGATGCGCCACTACGAGCGACCGCTTCAGCCAGACTACTCAAGCCACTACCCCAGCGCATCGGCAAGTGGAGAGAACCTTCGTGACCTCATCCGGGATATCGTGCGAGAGGAGCTCCGCCGAATGCAGCCATCATCGCAACAACCCCAGGTGGCGACGCTCGCGGACGTCGTCCGTGAAGAAGTCCAGCAGGCGCTGGGCGTTCCTGAAGCGACGGCTGCGACTGTTCCAGCACAAGAGGCAACAACGATGAACTACGCTGGTGCATTACGTCGCCCTCCGCCCTGACGTGATGACTTTCCGAGCCCTCGCCGCAACCGTCCTGTTCCCGAAAGCCGCCCCTTGGCCCCCGCCCGCCAAGCCTACCAATGACCCCCAAGCCCCAGAAAGTGCGACGCCTGGAGGACAGCAAACAACCGACCGCTCTGCTTCCATTGTGGTGGGGCAGGACACATCCTCCGTCACTGCCCGTACAGGCGGATCGGCCTCCGTGGTTTCGCTGTCGACGCCCCACGACCCCGTCCTGGCGAGCGACCACAGGAAATCAACGACTTCCTGCGCAGCGGAGAGCACTCGTCGCCAAGGCGTCTGTCACGCTCCCCATCACCGTACAATGCCCGATTTGCGTCGCCGGGCCGCAGTTACGTGCAAGGACGGTCTCCTAGCCCCCGTAGGGGAACTAAAGGCAGCAACCTTTGAAGATGAGGTTGCTCAACGGCGAAAAGACGAAGATCCTCCGCCGCCGACGACCACTAACGATGACGCAACCATTTCATCGCCGCTCCACACGACGACATCGACGACAACACGACCAGAGTGCAAGCAGACACCACCGCCCAGCGAAGTAACAACGGTATGCCCCGGCCATGACCTGAAGAAACGACGGAGCCGAGATCGGACACTAAGGCCCACGTGCAATGCGAGGACGCGAATAAGTGACCTTGAAGTTGATATCGACGGTCGCAGAGTCACTGCCCTTGTAGACACCGGAGCTGACTATTCAGTCATCAGTGGACCGTTAGCCTCCCATCTCAGGAAAGTTACAACCGCTTGGGATGGCCCGCTGATTCGCACCGCAGGTGGCAACCTGATTACTCCATCGGGACGGTGTACTGCAAGAATAACTGTAAATGGGCGTACTTACCCCACCAGTTTTGTGGTCTTGCAGCAGTGCTCCCGCGACGTGATTTTAGGCATGGACTTCCTAAATGAAAATAGGGCTATCATCGACCTCCGATCCAAGCTCATCAAGCTCTCTGCAGACAAAGCCATACCTGCTACGACGACTTCGACGCAGCACGTCGCTCTAAACTTCCTCGACGGAGAATTGACCGTGCCGCCCCGATCAAGCGTGGCCGTCAGTGTAGGTAGCACAGACATAGAAACCGCTGAAGGCATCGTCGAAGGAAATATCCAATTGCTCTTGGAACGAGGTATCGGCATCGCAAGAGGCATTGCAAAATTCCGGAGAGGACAAGCTCAGGTGCTGGCAACAAACTTCACTGAAGAATACCGGTATCTCAACAAGGGCACGACCATCGCTTTTCTCGACGAATTAGCAAACGTCAAAGACGTATTCGCCCTCCACGCCCAACCACTGCAAGACGCACCGGACCAATTCCGTCAGCCCACATTAGACATCAACCCAGTATTGCCCCCACACCAGGAAAAACCAGATTCGCAGTCTTCTTCGAAACTACAGGGAGTGCTTCTCGTCATCATCAAAGGTACGACAAACACCACTGGCCAAGCACCGCATTATAACGGACGAACACGACCGACCTCTGCGCCAAAGCCCTTATCGTGTATCGCCGCGAGAACGGCAGGCCATTCGCAATCAAGTTGAGGAAATGCTGCGTGATGACGTAATCCAGCCATCGAACAGCCCCTGGGCGGCACCAGTCGTTTTGGTCAAGAAGAAAGACAGCACACTTCGCTTCTGCGTTGATTACCGCCGCTTGAATAGCATAACGAAGAAGGATGTCTACCCGCTTCCCCCATCGACGACACTCTCGACCGGCTCTGCAATGCAAGGTACTTCTCATCGATGAACCTGAAGAGCGGATATTGGCAAACTGAGGTCGACGAAAGAGATCGCGAGAAGACCGCATTCATCACACCGGACGGCCTTTATGAGTTCAAGGTGATGCCATTTGGCCTCTGCTCCGCACCGGCCACGTTTCTACGAATAATGGACACAGTGGCAAATTTGTTTGGTATATTTGGACGACGTTGTTGTCTTCTCGTCAACCTTTGAAGACCACCTCAAACGACTACAGACAGTGTTGGAAGCCATCAAGTCATCGGGACTAACACTAAAAGCAGAGAAGTGTCACTTCGCCTACGAAGAACTCCGGTTCCTAGGTCACATAGTTAGCAAGGACGGTATTCGCCCAGACCCGGAGAAAACAGCTGCAATCGCACAATTCCCACCGCCTGCCGACAAGAAAGCTGTGCGCCGATTTCTTGGGCTGTGCGCTTATTATCGACGATTTGTCAGAAACTTTTCGCGGATCGCCGAACCGTTGACGCAGCTTACAAAGGCTGACGTACCTTTTAAATGGGAAGCGCCGCAAGGAGAAGCCTTCGACGAACTCAAGCGCCGCCTGCAATGCCCTCCTGTACTTAGCCACTTTGATGAAAACGCCGAGACCGAAATTCACACCGACGCGAGCAGTGTGGGCCTAGGAGCCGTTCTCGTCTAGAAGAGTGCCGGACAGGAGAAAGTAATCGCCTACGCTAGCAGGTCACTCACAAAAGCCGAAGCCAATTACTCGACGACCGAGAAGGAGTGCCTTGCAATCATCTGGGCCACTTCTAAGTTTCGTCCATACCTATACGGCCGACCATTCAAGGTGGTAAGCGACCATCACGCGCTCTGCTGGCTGGCTAATTTGAAAGATCCCTCCGGCCGCCTTGCCAGATGGAGCCTACGACTTCAAGAATTTGACATGACTGTATTCTATAAGTCGGGCGAAAGCATTCCGACGCAGACTGCTTATCCCGCGCTCCCGTCGATGCTCCCCCGAAGGACGATGACGACGACGCCTTTTTGGGACCGGTAAGCGCCAGCAGTTTCGCAGAACAGCGATCAGACCCTGAGCTGAAAGCGCTAGCCGATTACTTGGAAGGAAAGACCGCTTCCCCTCCTGGTGTGTTCAGGCGACATTTATCATCCTTCACGTTAAGCAATGGCCTCCTCGTGAAGAAGAACTTCGCACCCAACAAGACCGCGCAGCTTCTCGTAGTTAGGATGTGTACTTAATGTGAGCCTAATGGTTGGTCAGTGCAGGACAGCAAAATGTTCGGCTCTTGGGTATGAACGTAAAGTGTTCAGCAAGAATAACTTGTATCCGCACATAATCATTCACACATATTGGCACATGGAATTGGTGGGTACCAAATGAACATTTTGTTTCCATGACTTAGTCGTACCACATGACTATGAATCCCTAAACATTGGCCCTGAACGGCAGAAGCAGCTGAGCTTGCCGATTTTCTTGTTGATCATCTTTTCTGCTGCACAAAGACTGTGTGTATGACTAATGTGTGTTGATGTTTCACTGATGAACACAGTAATTATGGCATGTGGATAGGAAGCAGTTTTTTGTGCAAAACATGATTTTGTGAAATGCACATAGGTACATGTCTGTATAACCAGCGTTTGCAAACGTTTACACACAACCATCATGGCACTAAATAGTCATTCTTATGTTTAAGGTGCAGAACCTGTCTATTTGTGTGTCTTATGAAACACAATCTGCAATTCAGTCAGGTATTTGCCAGGCTGCGTGAACACCTGCACAGGCAGTCTGTTTCCCTTTTCAGTCTTGCTGTCAGTTATAATTATGTCAGTGTTTCTTGTTGCCATCTGTTTACATTTGGCTGCAGCGCACACTTACGTATGTGAATACATTGAATAGTTCAAGGTACTAATTTTTTTGACGATGTGGATGTGGAAAAGCAATATTAACGGTGTTTGCAACTGTTTGCTCAAGACAGAACTGAGCTTCACAGTTAGATTCCGAAACAGTGCACTGAAATGGCACTAATCACCAGTTTGCAGATTTTAATTGTCGTCTTTCGACAGTATTTTTGATACAAGTTTTATGAGTGCCTGCTGCTGTTCAATGAATATGCGGCGCTCTTCGCTACGCTCCCGCAGCTCGACTTCCCTTTGATTTTGTCGTTCTGCAGCTTCCTGGAACCGCAGCTTCCTTTCCTCGGCCCTGTCTTGCAGGTCCATTTCATGAAGGCGCCGCTGTATGGCAGCTTCTTGGAAACGAAGTTCTCTCGCTTCAGCTCGCTCTTTGCAAGCTGCCTCCCATTCTCTTACGTGCTGATGTAGCTTTTCGCGCTCTAAAGTTAGGCGATCGCGTTCAAATGCTAACCGCCTCTCTTCAATGGTCCGCTCTTAATCTTTTGCGTTCTTCTCAAGCTGAAGCCTTTTTTGAAAAAAGGCCAAGTTTTGAGGCTGTCGCCTTTTTGTACCTGCATGTAAAAAATGATGTAACAACATTGATACTGTTGATGTGTAGTATTCATAAATTAGTCACTGACTGCCAACAGCAAACATATTGCAAATAAGGAATGTAGGAGGATGCAATAATAGAGTAAGAAGTAACCGAAAAAGAAAGATGCATAAACAGTCACTGTATTCCACAAAATGTATATTGTAACATGCACGAGTATCTTTCCACCCCCACGTTTCAACAAGTTATGCCATTTCCGTGACAGGAAAAGTGTACACGCCAATGGTGATATGCTGTTTACTGCTAAATACTGACACAAATGATAGGCACCCCGTTCCAAATAACCAACTAGATCGCATCATATATATGAAACTGGAAACAGTTTGTCGACATGATGGGGCCAATCCTCGCTTCTTACAGGTCTACTCAGGTGTGCACCTCAGGGTTCGGTTTTAGGTGCAGTACCATTGAATATTTACATAAATGATCTCGTAAAAGCTCTTGAAGTGTCTGTGTGTGTTAAGCTGTTTGGTGACGACAGCATATTTTTAACTCAATCAAATCAGTTGGTGGTTTGTATTGAATGCTAAGCTACAACTGCCACAAAATTAGTTCGACAAATGGGAAATGGTTATTAACTTTGAAAAACGGTTTCTATCTGCATCAGTACAAAAAATTAACCAACTGAAGTTTGGCATGCCGCATTAATAACAATGTAATTTTAGAGGTAGAAAAATATTAGTACCTCACTGTCACAGTAGCTTCCCGATTGAAAGGGACAAATCACAGACATTGTATGCTCCTCTGGCCGTAAGAAGCTTTGTTTTCTGTAGTCTTGTATGGTCAGTTGCATGAATGTATTAAAGCTGAAGGCATATAACTCCCTAATAATACCAAGCCACAAATATGCCTGCATGGCATAAAATGCCCATACAAAACATTTTAAAAGAGCCAACAATGTACGAGTGGGAGGCAAACATTATGGGATTTTTTTTTCTTTTTTTGACAGGAATTAGTCTTGTGATGATTTTAGGGACAAACAGCTTTACATTTAATATTCTTTATCCCTAAATCATCATAAGACTAATTCTTGTGAATACCAACAACAAAACATAATATATATATATATATATATATATATATATATATATATATATATATATATATATATATATATATATATATATATATATATATATATATCCCCAACCTTTGCTTTCGACTTTGATTTTCGGCTCCTTTAAATTCCATAATAACGAGCCCCTCATTTCCCCTTCAATTGTCCACACAAGAGATGACGCGCAGACACTTGAAAAAAATTCGCCTTGCGGCTCACCAGAATAGTACTTTGCAAGGTTTCTTCTGCACAGTGTTAACACTAAACAATCCCCTGTAGTGGTTCCATGCAGACATGATATGTACTGTAGTCAACTTGCCTCGCCTTTGATGTTCAGGCTGAGCACCTGTGCTGCATTGGCCAGGGCTTGCTACTCGAGAGCTAGCTGCAGGCAGTTGGAAATTGGAGTTCAATGGGCCATCGGCAGCTGTGTCTTTCCTCGTTGATGGCGCATCTTGCGAATCTTGGCTACAGTACATGTTTTTGAACACGTCTGCTGCTGCTGATGGCTCATCAGACGAGTCCGCTAAAAAATGGTGGTATACAGACTTAGCAACATTTCCCTATTGAGCTGTCAGTATCGCAATTTTTCATCTTGCAAGATGATTTTGCTTATATACCACACTTTGTGATGCTGATGTGGCCTGTGCTGTTTGAAGATGTATTAAAGCATTGTATTGAACAAGATGCAGCAAAATGTTACGTTTGTTTTTCAATAAACGTTAAAAGTGCAATATGTGACCTGAATTCAGAACTGTTTAACACTGTCAACTGTATATACTGCAATTCACTCAACATTCAAAAATGCAAAAGGCATAGATAACAAAACAGCAATTTTTTTGCTTGAAGTTCGAATTATGGAACACTGGCTTTTAGTACGGCTGTCTATCAGGGAGACACGCTAGGTGGCGTCGACTAGAACAGACGGCGGAACATCGAGCTCCGGAATTTGCCGTCTTTTTGCCAGACCATCAGCCCTGGGACCTCCATCGCCCAACTCACGTCATTCGGCAAGTACCTGGGATCATTCTGACTCCTCATGTGCTGAATTTGATAGCTTTTTGGCTAAGAACCGACGATATATAGGTTCTGATGATGCCTGAGGCTCGCTAAGCCTTGCCACGGATCTCGATTGTGTTACCATGGCAACGACACCGCCGCCGCCACGTGCCGTCGATGAATTTCCTGGAGAAACACGTGTCCACGCTGCCGAAGTACGCGCCAATGCCTCAGACGCCAGAGAAGAACGCGCTCATACCTCTGAAGATTTCGATGCGTCTGACTGGATTACCCCAAAGAGGAAAGGCAAACAAAAGATTCCGGCGACACATTTCTCAACGCTGAAAACTGTCGTAATCAGGGCACCAAGTACACTCAATATTTCCCAGGTTAAACCCTACGAAATTCTTCAAGAAATTTCCTCAGCAGCAGACTTGGCGCCACATGAGCGACAGGCTCTGACTCTGCAAATCAAATACCACCAGAATGTCATCCTTCTGAAGACCACCAACGAATTTACCGCCCGAAAGGTAGCAGCACTTTCCTCGTTATCCATCTGAGCCAAAACTCATAACATCCAATCTTACATGACGGCCCCGGTGGCATCGTGCCGGGGCGTAATTCATGGAATCGAGAAAGGTCTTTCAGAAGCCGAACTTTTAGAAAGCCTTGAATCGTGGCATGCGACGATCCTGTCCGCTCGTATGATGGGACAGACCGAGTCTGTACTAATAACTTTTGAAGGCACCCATGTACCTCGACAAATTCTGTTCCGCCGCGTCTTGTACAGATGCAAGCCTGAAAGACCAAATGCTTTGAAGTGCAGCAGATGCCGTGAATATGGTCATCGGCTCCTGAACTGCCCTCACCCTCCGACATATCAACGCTGCCCCACCTGCTCAGCCCAGCCCAGCCAACAAGATGAACCACATCGGTGCTCCGCCTATTGCTTCCACTGCGGTGGAACCCACCCAACTTTTGACCTCACCTGCCCTGTGCAGAAACAACAAGGCCAAAAGAGCCACAAGGCTGCATATGACCGAAGGAAGAGTATCAGGGAACAGCTGGAACCTTCTGTCCAAGAACACAAAAAGCCATCTAATTCCCAGCGTCCCACTACAAAGCGACTATTGACTACGCGACAAAAAATGTCTGGTCACCCTGACAAGAAGAATACGCCACCCCATCATCCTCCGACTCGCGAGGACTTACTTCCTCTGTCACATGCAAATCAAGAGACGGCACCACCCCCTCGGACCAATGTCTCGCATCAAGAAGTTCAAGAACTGCCAGCTGCCCCACGTCCGCTTCTCAAGCCAGCTACGCTCCCACCACCGGGTAAGCCGAGCCCGCCACTTCCCATTTCCCCTCCCAAATCTTTCTCTTATACATCTTCCGATTCCACACCAGTTATCACATCTGAGAATTATATGTGCCCCATAAAAGATCGAAATGACACTATTATCTGGTACCTTGCAGAAGAAATTTCCGCCATTCGCCAAGCATTCGAACTCATGCATACCCTCCTTGAGTGCAGCGGTGGCGTAGCGGTAGAACATCCGCCTCGCATGCAAGAGGACCGGGGCTCAAATCCCGGTGCCGCGCAATTCTCCACCGGATGAAAAAAAAAAAAAAATCCGCGTGTCGATGGAATTGCATATACAGGTTTGGGGTGCGACCTGATGCCGGTGAACACCTCCGGCAACGCACTCCCTCACCAGAACAGGAGTTGGCCGCCCTGGTGCAGTAATTGGCCACAACCTCCTATGATAAGCTCCATAAAACCCCGGCCCTCAGTCACCAGCGGCTGCGGAACAACTGACCACGGCGGCGGTCAGACCTGTGACGCAGCAGGGGGTGCTAAGAAAGCCTGGCTCCGCTGGACAGGCCGCCATTGGAAACTGACCCTGGCAACGTTTAATGCTAGAACCCTAGCTAGTGAAGCTAGTTTAGCAGTGCTGTTAGAGGAACTAGAGGGCATGAAATGGGATGTCATAGGGCTTAGTGAGGTTAGGAGGCCGAATGAGGCATATACTATACTGAAGGATGGGCATGTACTGTGTTATCGAGGTTTACCAGAGAGGCGACAACTAGGAGTAGGTTTCCTTGTCAATAAGTATGTAGCGGGTAATATAGATGAATTCTATAGTATTAATGAGAGGGTTGCAGGCATCGTAATTAGGCTTAATAAGCGGTATAAACTGAAGGTTGTACAGGCCTATGCACCTACATGTAGTTATGATGACCAGGCAGTTGAAAGCTTCTATGAAGATGTAGAATCGGCAATGCGAAAAGTAAAGACGCAGTATACTGTACTAATGGGCGACTTCAATGCCAAGGTAGGGAAAAAACAGGCAGGAGGCAAGGCAGTAGGTGACTATGGCATTGGTTCTAGGAATAGCAGGGGGGAGTTACTAGTTGAGTTTGCAGAGCGCAATAACTTACGAATCATGAATACCTTCTTCAGCAAACGGAAGAACCGAAAATGGACATGGAAAAGTCCTAACGGAGAGACTAAAAATGAAATCGACTTCATAATGTGTTCAACCCCCGCCATTGTGCAGGATGTAGAGGTAATCGGGAAAGTTCGATGTAGTGACCACAGGATGGTGAGGTCCCGAATTAGCCTAAATCTGAAGAAGGAACGCAATAGATTAGTAAGAAAGAAACCCATCAACGAATTAGCGGTGAGGGGGAGGGCAGAAGAGTTCAGGATCTCGCTACAGAATAGGTATTCAGCTCTAACTGAGGATGGCGACATTACCCTAGAGGCAAGGAACAATAATTTCAGAGATATCATTACTGAGTGCGCGGTAGAAGTAGGCGGTAGGATAGTTAGAGAGGATACCGGTAAGCTGTCTAAGGAGACGAAAGATTTGATTAAGAAACGGCAGAGTATGAAAGCTTCCAATCCAACAGACCAGATCGAATTGGCCAAGATATCAAAGCTAATCAATAGGCGCAAGGTGGCCGATATAAGGAAGTATAACATGGAGAAAATTGAGCATGCTGTAAAGAACGGGGGAAGCCTTAAAGCGGTAAAGAAGAAATTGGGCATAGGCAAAAACCAGATATATGCGATAAGGGACAAGGCGGGCAACGTCATCACTAATATGGACAAGATAGTCGAAGTAGCCGAGGAGTTCTATACAGATCTCTACAGTAGCCAAAGTAGTCAGGACCGTAATGAGATTGGCGGTAGGGAAAAACAGTCAGACGTTCCACCAGTGACGAAGGACGAGGTCAAGAAAGCACTAGAAACTATGAAAAGGGGGAAATCAGCTGGAGAGGATCAGATAACTACAGATTTGCTGAAGGACGGGGGGGATATCGTGCTAGAAAAACTGGCCACCCTGTATACGCAGTGCCTGGTGTCATCGACGGTACCGGAAGCATGGAAGAATGCAAACATTATCCTCATTCACAAGAAAGGGGACTCTAAGGACCTTAAAAATTACAGACCAATAAGCTTACTGTCTGTTACGTATAAGGTATTTACTAAGGTAATCGCTAATAGAATCAGGACAACCTTAGACTGCAATCAAACAAAGGATCAAGCAGGGTTTCGGAAACGGTACTCTACTATCGATCATATCCATACCATCAATCAGGTGATAGAAAAATGCTCGGAATATAACCAGCCCTTATACATAGCATTCATTGATTACGAAAAAGCATTTGACTCAGTTGAAACCTCGGCGGTGATGCAGGCATTGCGAAATCAGGGGGTAGAAGAGCCGTACGTGAAAGTGCTGGAAGATATATATAGTGGCTGCACAGCAACCATAGTTCTGCATAAAGAAAGTAACAAAATTCCCATAAAGAAAGGTGTTAGGCAAGGAGACACAATCTCCCCAGCACTATTCACAGCTTGTTTAGAGGAAGTATTCAGAGACTTGGATTGGGAGCAGTTAGGGATAAGGGTAGATGGAGAATACCTCAGTAATCTGCGATTTGCTGATGACATTGCCTTGCTAAGCAACTCGGGAGATGAACTGCAAATAATGATTGATGACCTAAAAGTAGAAAGGTAGGCTTGAAAATCAATATGCAGAAGACTAAGGTAATGTTCAACAGCCTCGGGAAGGAACAGGAGTTTACATTAGGTAGCGAAATACTGGAAGTAGTAGGCGAATATATCTACTTAGGACAGGTAGTAACCGCAGATCCGGACAATGAAAAGGAAATAACAAGAAGAATAAGATTGGGATGGAGCGCATTTGGCAAGCACTCGCAGATTATGACTAGCAGCTTACCGGTATCGCTCAAGAGGAAAGTATACAACAGTTGCATCTTGCCTGTACTCACCTATGGGGCTGAAACGTGGAGGCTAACCAAGAGAGTTCTACTTAAGTTGAGGACAACCCAGAGGGCTATGGAACGAAAAATGGTAGGGGTAACATTAAGAGATAGAAAGCGTGCAGAGTGGGTCAGAGAAATAACTCAAGTTAACGACATTCTAGTGGAAATTAAGAAGAAGAAATGGACATGGGCAGGACATGTAGTGCGAAGAGAGGATAAGCGATGGTCGCTGAGGGTAACAAACTGGATTCCAAGGGAAGGAAAGCGTAGCAGGGGGCGGCAGAAAGTTAGGTGGGCGGATGAGATTAAGAAGTTCGCAGGGGTTAAGTGGATGCAGCTAGCACAGAACCGGGTTAAGTGGAGAGATATGGGAGAGGCCTTCGCCCTGCAGTGGGTATAATCAGGCTGATGATGATACCCTCCTTAGCAATCTCCTGCAGGATGACGAACGCATGGATTTCCTAAATCATTCTCTTAAACGGCTCCGTCCATCTACGTCCCCTGAAGCAACTGCTGCATCCTCTTCTGTCCCTCCCGAGAAGCGCGCTAACGTAGCTTAAGAATGGCAGGGAACAATCACATACAAATTGTACAGTGGAATAGCAGAAACCTGCGTACCTATCGAACACTCTTTATCCAATGGCTCCTGACTTTACCCTCGCAGCCCCATGCCATTCTCATTCAAGAATCGCGTGCTCTTAAAGGTATTCCGGGCTGCCGTGCCCTGCATGCAGCGCATGACAGCGACTGTGCCCCATTAGTGAGCACTTATATTCGTCGGGACATCCGATTTGAGGCCATTGAAGTTCCCAGTCGTCTTGAACGTCACCTTATTGCATTTACACTGTATTCTGATCACTTATCTAGCCCTTTATCCATTCTAAATTTTTATAACCCTCCTACAGAGTACACGCTTTTCAAACCGCTAATGCACATTACTTCAAGATTGTTACGAGACTCCGACTTCTTGATAGGGGGGGATTTTAATGCCCCGCACGTTATCTGGGGTTACCCACACACCTTCCGACCTGGCCGTATACTCAACGACGCATTAAACGGAGCTCAATTAACTGTTTATAACACCCCAAACTCCATTACCCGGGAAGGTTACAGGAACCAACCATCCACCATGCCAGACCTCACAGTGGGCCGCGGACTTCGAGAGGTCACCTGGCAAGTTACAGATGAAAAATTGCTCAGCGACCATTACATTATTAACATCACTGTCCCTAGCCGTACCCGTCCGCGTAAACGTAAAATTTCCCACACAAACTGGAATACCTTTCGCACTATACGCGACACCTCTCAAACTACTGGCAGTTTTCAGAGCTGGACAAAAGCACTCAAACATGCTCAGAAACAAGGTACGCAGGAGAGTTCCACTTCAGCCCCGTCAGATAATCCGGACCCTTACCTTGTACGCATCTGGAAGAGGCGGAAACGACTCTTGCGCACTCTTCGCACTCAGCCCAACAATGCTCGCCTCTCCGACCGAGTCACCGAATTGACGCGACAGGTTAAAGAACACTGCGCTACACTTGACACCAATCAATGGAACAAAATTTGTAACACCATTAACGGCACACTAAATCAAAAAAGAACCTGGCATTTACTCCAAGAACTACTCGGGCCTCAACCGGCGCCTGTTCCCACTCTCGAGAAGCACTATTCTCAACTAGGCGCGGATGCCTTAACAGCCCAACTCCGCGATCTCACC
This sequence comes from Amblyomma maculatum, assembly GCF_055883805.1. Lineage (NCBI taxonomy): Eukaryota > Metazoa > Arthropoda > Arachnida > Ixodida > Ixodidae > Amblyomma > Amblyomma maculatum. The sequence continues at coordinate 25,346,319 of NC_139346.1, forward strand.
ATTCCTCCTCCCCTGCCCAGCCTTTATACTCCGTACACTGGTGCTTCCAATGTAGAACTCGATCAGCCGTTTACCCTCTGGGATCTCGACTGGGCGCTAGAACAGCTAAAGTGGAAGTCAGTCCCAGGTGAAGACCAGATTACATACTCACTCATTCGAAATCTCTCTGACAAGGACAAAGAACATTTTCTGAGCATTATAAATTTACATTGGGAAGAAAGCACACTCCCAGCATCTTGGAAACAATCACTTATAACCCTACTTCCAAAGCCAGGCAAAAAACCTGCGCTTCAAAACCTCCGCCCAGTTTCTTTAACATCATGCCTGGGAAAAACCATGGAGCGGATGGCGCTCAATCGGCTCGAGACTCATCTTGAATACATAGATTTCTTTCCCACTCAACAAATTGGCTTCCGAAAAGGTGTGTCTACTCAGGACCTATCTTTTCTCCTCATGCACGAATTTGACCCTCCGCCCACTTCCCAGATCCAAGCTATAGTGGCCCTTGATGTGCGAAAAGCTTTTGATAACCTTGCCTACGATCCTCTATTAAACATCCTTGCCTCTACTGGCTGTGGTCTAAAGATGTATGGCTACCTCACAGCATTTCTCCTCGACCGTACGGCCAAGTTCCGTCTCCCCGATTCGATATCTGATCCTTTCCCCCTCACACGTGGTAATCCTCAGGGCGCTATTCTGTCACCCACCCTTTTTAACCTTGCAATGACTCCCCTATCTCGTACTTTAGCGTCTATCCCAAACCTAAAACACACTTTCTATGCAGACGACCTTACTCTTTGGTGCACTTCTGGGTCTCCTGGAGCAGTAGAGGAGACCCTACAGCAAGGTATCGATGCAGTCGTTAGTTACCTTGATAAAGTAGGGCTATCTCCCGCACCTGAAAAATCCGAATTGCTGCTGATTGCAAAAACTCGCTATCAACGCCAACACCCAGTCGAAAAACACTACTGAACTGTGTCAAAAATACGACAAAATATCCTGTAGTTCTGTCGTAACCATCAGATTTTTCTGTAGTTCTGTAGTACTCTTCTGTAGTTCTGTAGTTTTTCTGTAGTATATATCTGTTGTCTGTACTTCTGTCGCATTTTTCTGTTGTAACTACAGAAATATCTGATGTTACTACAGAATGTTCTGTTGTCACAACAGGTTTCCCGTCAAAAACCGCACAGAAATTCTGTCGTAACATCAGAAAATTTTCTGTAGTTTTTTCCGACTGGGCATAACCAGCTGATCAATCTCACAATGGCAGGTCACCCCATCCCTTGTGTATCATCCTGCCGGATTTTCGGACTTCATATCCATGAGTCAACCAATCAGGCCAATGTATCTACAGCCGTTAAATTTGCAATCAGCTTACGCATCTAGTTCGCCGCATAGTCAATAAGCACGCCGGGCTACGAGAGGGTCAAGTCAGGCAGCTTGTCCATGCATTAGCACTTAGCAAAATTTTATATACAATTCCTTACCTTACACTAACTTGTCGCCAAAGACATCAGATTGAGGTTGCGCTTCACATATTGTACAAGGCCGCCCTTAACGTCCCTGTACATACGTCCAAGGAGCGCCCATACTCTACGGGGCTGTTCTTGCCCCTGGGAGACCTCATACAACTACATCGCGACCTGCAAATGGCACGTCTTTCTAGCACCAAACAAGGACATTGGATACTACAGCAGGTTGCACTCAAACCTATAGACCTCCCTATAATTACCCTTCCTTCTTCGCTCCCGGATAACCTCAGAATAATTCCCATTCCAAAAAACGTTGCACCCGACACTAACACAGGCAGACGTTCCGCTCGCGTTTCCAACCATGTTCACCCGACAGATTCCACGATCATCTACACAGATGCATCACGAACTAACGTCGGAGCGACTGCTTACTCAATTCAGAGCTGTAGCGATGTAGTGACGCATACCTTCGGTCCTTACATAGATCATCCTCCCACAGCGACTCTCGAGACCCTACAAATAGTTACCAGTATTCAAGACCTCGCACAAGCACCCCCTAACCCTTCAGGATATACCATATACACTGATTCAATACAAGCTATACGCGCCATTCACACGGGTCGCATTCCTGAAGAACTACACGATGATTTGCACAGAGCTTTCACCAAACTACGTCCCCACACTGTAACACTGAGGTGGATTCCTGGTCACGCTGGAATCCCAGCCAATGAGGTAGTGCATCGCCTCGCCCGCGAACTTCAACACCGGGCGCCTGGGATTCCCTGGCCTTATCCACCAACGTGGGACACTACTCTTCAGTACAAAAAAGAAATCAACGTTCACTACGACAACATTAGAGAAACACTCCGTACACTTCCTCTTCCGGATAAATCTCTCACTACCACGCAAATCTGCATTCTTAGACGCATACAACTAAATACACTGCTTACTCCTGCCCGATCTTTTCTATACAGAATCATACATTCCCCTGCATGCCCAAATTGCCCAGAACACTATGCAAACTTGGAGCATTGCATCTTTTCATGCCCTGTCGCCCTCCAATCTCCTCACTTTCCACACCCTCCTTCCCCAACGTGGCGGGCTTGGTTAGCCTCTGACCAGCTGCAAGATCAGTCGGCCTTGGTGACCCTGGCCCAGGACATTCTTAACGCTTAATGCAATGCGTTAAATAAAGTTGTTTCCTCCCCTCCTCCTCCTATCAGAGAGCTCCGACAATACTCGCGTGTATGGCTGCCATATAGCAAATCATGTCCTCGTGGCGCGCGTTTACCACGAAATGGTCTCACATGCGTTTTCCGCTGAACATGTCAGGTCTGCGGTGCAGGGATCTGCGTCCAGGGCTGCAATGTAGGCTGTGGCAGCTGCATCCTTGGCCAATCCCGCGGAGTTCCACTCCGCAGCCGGTGTGGGCGCTGGCAGTGGACGGGCACAGGCAATCTTTCTGGTAGCTGCCGCTTTTACTATGTGGCCGTATTCTTTGGCGATATCAGATATTTCTTGCAGTAGCTTCTCTTTTTCATCATACTGCTCGTCCGTGCCTGACCTGCACGTGTAAACACCATCCTTACGCACTGCTGTCAGCTCGCGATCATAAATACAAAGCTCACATCAGGAAGAAAAAAATTATGCAAGGTTTGAAGAAAATGATGGAAGCGGTACTTACTTGCACAGGTTGGCCCGGTCGTTGTGCTGAAATTGCCCCAGCAGCAGATCGCATCGGTTGCGTATTGCGCGCGGCGTAAATGATTTTTTCAGAGCCGCGTTAAGGTTATACGCAAAAACGGACAGTCGACACGACTCTCCGAAGGGGTTTACTGCTAAGATTTCGCGCAGCATATACAGGTAATCAGTGATTGTGATCCGCAATCGCGAAGCCGCGGCTGCCGCGGCCACCTTCGCTGCCGCCATGTCAAACACTGCTTGACCCTGGCTTGACCAGACTCGACTTTTCACGTTCCTTTTTTTGTTTGTGTTTCAACAACTTCCGGTTCCTGACGTTTCCGTGACAACAGCAGACTCCTCTCGTTAAGCCTTTCCACGGCGAGTGTCGAGAAGCGATCTCAACAAAACAAGCATTTCATCCTTTAATCTTTACGGTCAAGGCAAGCTTAAACGAAGCGAAATCAGGCTGCTTGGTTTATTTGCGATACATACAGCTTACAGGGACAAATCCACGGCGAATGTGATACGAGGCTCCGCTTCGACGGACGCCGCCATGTTGCCCGACCCTATCCGGCGATAGAGTCCACGCTATTTCGCCGAGATAGGGCCGCCGTCGTCCGCTGACCCAAAAACCCAAGGCAAGTTTGGGTTCTGCGCTTGCGCACTCGCGCCCCGCTATTACCCTATCCCCCTAACCGATAGGGTCCCCCTATTCTAAAGCTCCCTAATATTTCTGCGGTAGCAGACTACCCGCGGCCGAGAACCGAGACGGAAATTCGGGCATTATTGGGGCTAACGGGATACTACAATCATTACATCCCTAACTATTCAGCTTTTGCGAGCCTCCTGACCGACGCCCTCCGCAGGGCACAGCCGACATGATGTAGTCAGGGACGAACAAAAGGAAGCCTCCGTCTTAAGCCTGAAGGCTGTGCTGATTCGTCGTCCGGTATTGCGAGCTCCAGACTACGATCGAGAATTCACGGTCCAGGGTGATGCAAGTGATCAAGGGCTAGGTGCTGTTCTCTGCCAGATGAACGACGACGGTATTCAGCATCCCGTGCTCCACCTGAGCAGAAAGCTGAGCTCTAGAGAGAGCGCTTACAGCGCGTCAGAGAAAGAGTGCACTTGATTATATGGGTAATCCAAAAATTGCAGTGCTATCTTGGAGGGGCCAAATTCACCACAGAGACGGACCATTGTCCCCTGGACTGGCAGCAAACTGCGACATCGAAGAACAGTCACCTTCTGAGGTGGAGCTTGATTCAACAGCAGTTCAATTTTCTTAAGGTACAAAAAGGGCAAGTTAAATAGGAATGCGTGCACGCTTAGCCGTTGTTTCTAAGCGGTCCGAGGTGCTCCTCACCATGTATCGAAATTGATACTCAGATTTTTTTTTTTCGTACGCTTGTATTTATAGCAGCACGATCGTTTTTTTTAGGCATACGTGGGTCTTAAGCGTCTTGAGTTTGGGCTTTTCTCAGGCAATGATCGCAGTTTCTATCTTGAACTGGTCTCTTCAGACGGGAGCCGAGTGCTTGCTTGGACATGTAGTTTGGTTTCAGAGACAACTCAAGCAAGCTGGCCTACGACAATCAGGACAACGCGGCAAGCGACAGCGAGTTTCAAGCGTTCATGTACAGGCCTCTCTTCATTCGTCTCTTCATGTAGCAGCTGCGACTGCTACCTTCCGTGACTCTTCTGGTGGGTGAGGAGGCTGTTCTTCCAAGCCGGCGACGTTCGTCTGACGAGGTGAACATCAAGAAAAATAAAACGAAACGCAGTCCCGTGAGAAACGGCCGAGGTGTTTTCCCACGCTTCGTTCGACTGTTGACCCTTCCCGTCCAGGGGCGCCCATTGTCAGTGAGGGACGATCGGAGTGACCCGTCCTTAGACGTTCGGGAGAAGAAAGGAGCCTGGGGATTACGGCAATTAGAGGCCACTACCACTGACCGCAGGACCGAGTTGGAAGCCTGACGATACTGGGAGACGTCTCCTTGGTGCAGCTCGTATACGTGCGTTTCTGAGAGGAAAAGCACACCTGCACCGTCATGGCGGATATTTGCAGAAGAAGCGCAGTTTACCTCCTCGCCGTTCCCACGCTCTACCCAACAACAAGTGACCACGCCCAATGATACAATACTGGTCCAGTCAGCGCATCAGACCATCAGTGCGGTGATGTGTTCGATTGGTTGCTGCTATCTGAGGAATGTGCCCTGGGATTTAATTAGTCAGCATCTTCAGAGAGGGGCTGGACATAAGGATAATAGAGGACGGTGCAGAGCAGGAAATGACGCTCTGAGCCCTGAGTAAACGGCTCATCAGACGCTTTTTTGCTGTGAACTCTTAACTCTTACCATTTTTCTGTTGCTACCTTTTTCGTCATGTAAATAAGGTTCCTCAAAGTGCAAATAAACCCACTTGTTTTCGTTTTATCCATTTCGAAGCTTCAATCCTTCCTCATCCCGGAGCCTCTGCACGCTACCAAGGGAATGCCGGGTCGAGTTAGTCGCAGCGTCACGACAGTGGTAGGGTGGCGTGAGCGTATGCTTTACTCGTTTTGCTTTAAGAAATTCTTCGAATTCAGCAGCTCGAAACTGCGGACGGTTATCAGTTACTACGTCTACCGGCAACCCATGTGAAGCAAACCAGGAACGAACGCATTCAACCGTTTTGGCAGTGATTGTCACTGTCATAGCTGTGATGTCTAACCATTTGGAGGATGCATCAGTCGCGACAAGGAACAATTTCCATTTTTCTTCCGCGAAGTTCAAATGTACTTGCTACCATGGGTTTGGCACAGTTGCCAAGGCCCAAATGTACGGGCTGTGCGGAGGGGAGAACATACTGGCATATCTGACAATTCCGTACACATTGCTCGAGGGCATGATCAATGCCAGGCCACCACACCATGCATCTTGCTGCAGCTTTCATTCTGGTTATGCCCAGATGCTGTTCATGCAATAAATATAACAGCTGATTCTGGAGCTACTCGGGAATGACCCCTCTGTTTGTCCATACCAGTTAACCAATGTCTATACTGAGCTCAAATCGCCGAATGAAAAATGGGTTTAACTGATCAGACACAGTTTTCGGCCAGCCAAGCCATATCATGTCCCGAACCGCGCTCAGCAGTTTACCTCGCACAGTTTCGCGTTCCACATCCTTTGCTGGCACAAGCAACTCATTCAGAGAAGAAAAATGAAATATTTCCTCACACTGTTCCCCTGAGTCGGGCAAGCGAGACAGTGCGTCCACATGACTGATAGCAGATAGAGGCTTATGTTTTATCTGGTAGCGATAGTTACCCAAAAAGGCGAGCCATCGATGCAGTGTTGCAGTGGCTACCACGCTGCCCTACCTTTTCGGATCAAAAAGAATAGTGAGTGGGTGATGGTCTGTGAAAACGCTAAACACCCGTCCGTACAAGCACTTGTGAAATTTTTTCACAGCAAACACAATGCTTAGGTTTGGTTGGTTTGGTTTGGTTTGGTTTGAGGGGTTTAACGTCCCAAAGCGACTCAGGCTATGAGAGATACCGTAGTGGAGGACTCCGGAAATTTTGACAACCTGGAGTTTTTTAACGTGCACTGCCATCGCACAAAAAATGGGCGCCTTGTTTTCCGCCTCCATAGAAAAGCGGCCGTCGAGCCCGGGGTTCGATCCCGCACCCTTAGATGTAGTAGTCGAGCGCCGTAACTACTTCACCACCCCGGCGGGGCAAACACAGTGCTTAGGGCTTCCTTTTCTATCTGTCGGTAATTTCTTTCGTATACCGACAATGACGGAGGCACAAAGGTTATGGGTTTTTCATTGCCGTTTTCGACGTGCGACAATACTGCGCCGAGTCCGTACTCAGAGGCATCACATGTGATCTGAATTTCGTTTTTCAAATTGCAGAGCGCCTAGACACTTTTATCAGACAACATGTCTATGGCTAATATGAAAGTCTCGCCACACTGACGCCACCAGTGCCATTTGCTTTCCTTGCGGAGCAAGTCGTGAAGCGGTTCAAGGACCGTTGCCAAATTTGGCAAACATTTGGCATAAAAGTTTATTATGCCCAAAAACGCCTTCATCTGGGTCACGTTCATCAGCAGGGGTGCTTTTTTTATGGCCACCACCTTTTCCGGCGTCGGATGCAGGCCATCCTTATCAATTCCATGTCCCAAGTACGTTATACGTTGCTGAAACAAAGCACGCTTTTTCTCATTCACACGTACGTCATGTTCGTTCAGACGCTGTAGGACCCGTTCCACTCTTTCGTAGGCCTGCCTATAATTTTTGTCTGTGATGATTATGTCATCTAAGTGCCAGGACGTACCGGCATACCATGAAGTATTTGGTCCATGACAGCTTGGAACACTGCCGGTGCACAAGATATGCCATACGGCAAGCAACGGAACCTAAAAAGGCCCACGTGCGCGTCAATAGTCAGCAGTTCTTGAGTTTGCTCATCTAGCTTGGGCTGCAGGTACGCCTTCGAAAGGTCAAGAACGGAAAACAATGTTCCGCCTTGCAGTGTTGCAAAAATGTATTCGGGCAGCGGCAAGGGATAATGCTCAGCCTCAATTACCGGGTTTACGGTGACCAGGTGATCCCCACAAAAAATCAGCTCTTCGCTGTTCTTTTCAAGAAGTATGACCAGGGGCGTTGCCCACCAGCTCTCTAAATTCGCCAATTCATGCTCGACTTGCTCGCATAAAACGCACGAAACTGGTTTTGCTTTAGTAAACACAAGGCGCGCATTTTCGTTTAAGACAATGCTAGCTTCGGAACCTTTGATAATACCTAAACCCGAGTCACACATAAACCGGAGTCAAAAATATGGAGATCTTTTTTTGTGGGTCGTGTCTGCAGTCATTACCTCGTGCCAGTTCAGCTTAATTTTTGAAAGCCAGTCTAGACCTAACCACGTGCGCATTCTAATGCCCTCCGTTTCTTTTGCAATAACTATCGGCAGATTAAAAGATTTATCTTGATTGTGCACTTTGACGTCCATGACCCCAGCAATAGGCACAGGCGTTCCGTTGTATGTGACCAATTTCACATCAGCTTTTCTTAAACAGACATGAAGGGAGTGTTTCGCCCACTCCTTTTCAGACATACTTGATACAGCTGCACCTGTTATCTATTTCCATTTGAATCGCTCTGCCATTTATCGTAAGCACAATAACAATGGCAGACGCGTCAGCCTTCTGGTTAGTGTGACACAGTCAGCAGCTCATTACTGTTATCACCCGACTCTACAGAGTGCACTACTTTAGATCTGCACACTTTTGCAACGTGACCTCTATTTTCCATTGGAATTGGAGCGTCTGTTTACAAAAGGGCAACTCACAGGTGAGTGTTGGCCTCCGCATAGGTGACAGGGTGCGTTAGTCCTTTGCACGCATTCTTAGGAGAGCTTGCTCTGGCTCCTTGCCTGATAGCAATTTCTCTGGTATGCGCTATCCATTGTTTCACTGTCGCCTCCTTCTAGTAGACTTCGGTGCTGTCCGGCGCTGCTGGTTGGTTGCTCGACGATTGCAGCATGTCCTTAGTATCCTGTCATTAGTAGCAAGTCCGTAGTTTGGTTTGTGGGGTTTAACGTCTCAAAGCGACTCAGGCTATGAGAGACGCCGCAGTGGAGGATTCCAGAAATTTCGACCACCTGGGGTTCTTTAACGTGCACTGACATAGCACAGCACAAAGGCGTCGTGCTTTTCGTTTCCGCCGAAAAGCGGCCGCCGAGGCCGGGATTCAATCCAGCGCCCTTGGGCGCAGTACTCGAGCGCCGTAACCACTGCGCCGCCCCGGAGCGGTTAATGCCCATTCATTATGATTAAAACATACCCTGACTCTAGACTCTTTCCTCTACTCATTCCTTATAAGTGCACAAAGTAATGAGAAAGAACAGGGTCCATGGCTTGAGAATAAGCATGACTAAAGTGCTGAGGCAGAGCAGCTAGAGAGTGGTGGCTGGTGGTGTAGACTCTGTCGTGTATATTTTTCAGCGCAAAATTACAGACAGGACAAAAAGAAGAGACAGACAAGGGACGAATGCTAAATGTTGTGTTGTTCCCACCTCCGTCATCATCATCAGCCGAGATGTACACACTGGAGCACGAAGGCCTCTTCCATATTCCTCCAGGTAACCCGGTCCTGTGTTACACCACCCCCGTACTCCGTGACAATATATGCTGTCATAACAACAGGCTCAACGCTGGATGGCGGCATAACATTTTGAGAGCCCTATTTAGGGCCACCTACGTGTATGAACCCCTTCATGGATCACTGCCTTGTCGTGGCGGAGGGGCTTGCGAAACTCGATGAAGTCGTGAGCTCTGCTGTGTAGGGCCATCCAAGATAGACAGGTCACGGCGGAGAGTTCTGACAAAATGTGATTCACTGGAGAAGGTAATGGCAACCCACTCCAGTATTTCCTGCCAAGAAAACCCTATGGCCAGTCACAATACCATGAAAGATATGACGCCGGAAGATGAGCCCCCCCAGGTTGGAAGGCGTCCCACATGTTACTGGGGATGAACAAAGGGCGATTCCTAGTAGCTCCAGAACGAATGAAGCGGCTGGGCTAAAGCCAAAAGGACGCTCAGTTGTGGATGTGTCGGGAAGCGACCGGAAAGTCCGATGTTGCAAGGAGTTATATCACATAGCAACATGGAATGTAAGATCTATGTCGCAAGGTAAACTGGATGTCGTCAAGCGAGAAATGGACAGATTGAACATTGATATCTTTGGTATCAGCGAGCTCAAGTGAACCGGAATGGGAGAATTTGACTCCGGCGACCATTATGTCTTTTATTGTGGGCACGAATCCAAGGGAAGGAATGGGGTCACTCTCATAGTAAACAGAAGAATGGGCAAAGCAGTGCTAGGGTACAACCCCAAAAACGACCGAATGATTTCACTTCGGATCCAAGGTCACCCTTTGAACATAACAGTTATCCAAGTCTATGCACCGACCACTACTGCTGAAGAAGCTGACGTTGAGAGATTTTATGCGGACCTACAATACCTTTTAGACCGCACCCCATCTTCAGACGTCGTTTTTCTCATAGGAGACTGGAATGCTAAGGTCGGGAGTGAAGAAATATCCGGAATTATAGGCAAGTTCGGTTTTGGCTAGCCAAATGAAGCTGGGCAGAGGCTAGTAGAGTTTTGTCAAGAAAACAACCTCACCATAGCGAATACTCATTTTCAACAGCACAAGAGGCGCCTGTACAGATGGACTTCACCGGACGGTCTGTACAGGAATCAGATCGATTATATGCTTTGCCGGCAGAGATGGAGAAGCGCTATACAAGTAGTAAAAAAAGGCCTGGGGCCGATTGTGGCACCGATCACCAGTTTCTTGTTGCCAAAATTAAGCTTCGATTGAGGAAAACGCAGAAAACTAGAAGGCCTTTCAGGAATGATCTGGATCAAATTTCATTAAAATATGCTGTGGAAGTGAGGAATCGATTTCAAGAATTAGATCTAGAAGACAGAGCCCGAAAAGATGTGAACTGATGTTCGTGATATAATACAAGAAGTTGCTACTAAGGTAGTTCCAAAGCAAAAGAAATGCAAGAAAGCAAACTGGTTATCTGAAGAGGCTTTGCAAATAGCTGAGAAAAGGAGGATGGCAAAAGTTATGGGGGAAAGAGAAAGATACAAGGCTCTCAATGCGGATTTTCAGAAAATAGCAAGGAGAGATAAGAATGCCTTCCTGAACATACAGTGCCAAGCAGTTGAGGACAACAGCCAATTAAGGAACACAAGAGCTCTGTATAAGACAATCAAAGATATCAAAGGAAGCTTCTGCGCTAAGCTGGGCGTGATAAAGGACAAACGAGGCAAGGACCTCACTGAAGCCTCAGAGATAAAGAAGAGGTGGCAGTAATACACAGAAGAACTGTACAAGAAGGACCCGAATGTGCAAACCCAACATAAGACGGTTGTGATTACTGATCTCGAGCCGGGCATCCTGAAGAGTGAAGTTGAATGGGCTTTAGCCAGCCTTGCTAAGAACAAAGCTAGCGGAATTGATGACATTCCAGCTGAGTTGCTTCAAAACCTCAACCATGACGCTGTTAACATTCTGCATACATTATGTCAGAAGATTTGTACAACCCTGCAGTGGCCACAGGATTGGAGGAGGTCAGTTTACATCCCCATTCCAAAGAAAGGCAGTGCCAAAGATTGTTCCAACTACCGGACGATCACGCTTATTTCGCATGCTAGCATGGTGATGTTGAAAATCCTCCAAGGTAGGCTGCAGCAGTATGTGGATCGGGAGCTTCCGGACGTGCAAGCTGGGTTTCGCAAGGGCAGAGGAACTAGAGACCAAATTGCCAACCTTCGCTGGATCATGGAAAAAGCAAGAGAGTTCCAGAAACCCACCTACTTCTGCTTTATTGATTATGCGAAAGCGTTTGACTGCGTAGATCACAGCAGATTGTGGCAAGCTCTCCAAGAGATGGGAGTTCCAATGCACCTCATCTGTCTCCCAGGAACCTGTATGAAGTACAAGAGGCCACAGTCAGAACTGGGCATGGTCTTACTGTTTGGTTTTCGATTGAGAAAGGAGTAAGGCAAGGCTGCATACTGCCGCCCTGCCTATTTAACCTATAAGCAGAGTGCATCATGAGGAAGGCCGGTCTGGACGAGTGTTCAGCTGGAGTGAAGATTGCTGGAAAAACGTATCAACAACCTTAGATATGCGGATGATACCACTTTAATGGCAGAAAGTGAAGTGGAACTTAAGAGACTTCTGATGCGCATACAAGAAGACAGTGAGACGTTTGGGCTTAAATTGAACATTAAAAAGACAAAGATCATGGCGTCTTGCCCTGTTATGTCCTGGAGCATCAATGGACAAGAAGTGGAAGCTGTGACAGGTTTTCTCTTCTTGGGCTTCAAGATTATCTCGCAAGGAGACTGCAGCCATAAAATTAGGAGACGCCTGCTTCTGGGAAAGAGAGCAATGGTTAGCCTTGACCGCCTAGTAAAGAGCAGAGACATTAGTCTGCCAACCAAGATCCGTATTACTCGTGCTGCAGTCTTTCCAGTTGTGATGTAAGGATGCGAGAGTTGGACTGTGAAAAAGGCTGACCGCCAAAGAATTGACGCATTTGAATTGTGGTGTTGGCGAAGACTCTTGAGAGTTCCTTGGACTGCCAGAAGATCAAATCAGTCGAAATTGTCGACCATAAACCCTGACTGCTCATTGGAGGGTCAAATTCTAAAGTTAAAGCTCAGCTACTTTGGTCATCTGATGAGAAGAGAGGAGTCGCTGGAGAAGGATTTGATGTTGGGAAAGGTTGAGGGTCGCCGGAGAAGGGGTAGGCAGCGAACGCGATGGTTAGATGGCATCCTAGAGGCACTGCAGATGGAGTTATGTGATGCTAGGAATATAGTGAGAGACCGGAAAGCGTGGTGTGACATGATTCATAGGGTCACGAAGAGTCGGACACGACTGAACAACTGAACTGAACGTGTATGAAGGTTGAAGGTCACTTGCGCAGCGACTCTGGCTTCGAAGAAGCCCGTAGTGCAGGTCACATGCTGTAATGATGTGATCAAGGCGTAAACCTGGAGGAACATAAATCGGTTGGACATTCTGATGGAAATCAATAAGACGAAATGGGCATGGGCAGGACATGTAGTGCGAAGAGAGGACAACCGATGGTCGCTTAGTGTAACAAACTGGATTCCTTGAGAAGGAAAGCGTAGCAGGGGACGGCAGAAAGTTAAATGGGCGGATGAGGTCAAGAAGTTCGCAGGGGTCAAGTGTATGCAGCTGGCACAGAACCGAGTTAATTGGGGAAATATGGGAGAGGCCTTCGCCCTGCAGTGAGTATATAGTAAGGCTAATGATGATGATGAAATCGGTTTTAATCCCGATCGCTTATCTATAGTAGATAATGCATGTGCAATCTGAAGTGTGACACCACACGGACCCCTGTAAGAATGACTGCGTCACAATTTTGATGTCCCGTCGGGGTGGCGGAATGGTTACGGAGCTCGACTACTGTTCCCAAGGACGCGGGATCGAATGCCGGCCTCGGCGGCCGCTTTTCCTTGGAGGCGAAAAGCAAGGTGCCCGTGTGCTGTGCGTATCAGTGCACGTTAAAGAACCCCAGTTGGTTGATATTTTCCGAGTCCTCCACTACGGTGTCTCTCATAGCCTGAGTCGCTTTGGGACGTTAAACTCCACAAACCAGCCAACCAACAGTTTTGATAGGGAAAAGGTTGGCGCCACATGAAGAGCCGTTAGTGATGCCTTAGGAACAAATGGCGCGCTAGGGCGACAATGAGGAAGAGCAGTGGCACAGGAGTATGTGTATGCATACTGTTTTCCCACTTGCCACTTCAGTGACTCGACAGCGACTGGCGTCGCAGTTGCTGTGACAACTGTGATGGGGCCAACGCACTCGAATACTCGACATACTGATGGGCTAGAACCCTTAACTCACTTCAGAACTGTCCCCCAGGATATAAACTTGGGCCGGTGATTTCTACCTTGACAACAGTGGGGGACTCCAACCCTCGACCTTAATTTCTAATTCATGACGCCACATGACAGTACCTGCTCCAAGCGATGCATTGTGCGGACAGCTTCTGGTGAGAGATTCTCTTCTCGTGAGACATATAAGCAGCCGTCTTGATAAAATAACATTGAAAAGACGCCATTCATAAATCATGCTTACCTTTTCGTCTTTGGAGTAAACGCTAAAGTACTTGTAATCCTTGATTGGTTTGGCGAGTTGTATAACGACTCTCTCATTGGTGTGTTTCTTGAGGCCTGACGGTTGTGGCCTGAAAGCAGACCGCAATAGGCCAGACTAAAAATTTGTTCTGCACCGCTAAGTATGTATAATGAATCTGACGGTTCTCCACAAAGGGGTTGTAGCTGATCAGGCGGTAATGGATGAGGGTAATACGACACGGTATCGGAGCACGCAATTAGCAGCATGACGTCTGAAGTAGCCCGTAAGTGTAAACCAATACAAATTAGGAACGGGCATTTTCTGTTAGGCAGGAGTAACGAAGGATGTACTAATTACAGTCACCTCAAAGCATTTCGTCATTTTATAGGCAGAGCTGCAAATGGCCACTTTCATTCCTGAAAAAGTTATTCCAAATTTTTACGCTCTATATTTCCGCATTGAAATATAGTTTTGCACTTACAATATATCTTATGCTTATGTGGTTAGCTCCTCGAATTACGCTTTGAATTCCATAGTAGAATATGGAAAAAAGAGGCTACATAGTATGAAAGAGCACTGAACAAGGGTTTAGGATGAGCCTCAGTTTGAAAACAAGTCCTTTTGTCGAAACGTTGATTCGAATTGCGAACTGAAGCTCATACCTTGTTCAGTGCTCTTCCATGATTTGCATTCCAGTGTGCTTAAATTCCAGGCGCATTTCGTACATGAGCGCGAGGTGAAGTTATGTATTATGAAACTACTGTTACGTTTCTCCACCGACAAGTGGGACAGCTGACGCGGCCACCGCATAGCAACAGGCAGGACCGCGAGCGGATCGGCCATTTCGGCGCCGTTCATCGGCCGCGCAACGCTTCCTCCGGCCGACAAATCGCAGCGTGATCCTGCCACGCGCCTAATGTATGTGTGTGCGTGCATGTGTGTGCGAACGCCGGCCAAGTCTGGAGCTCGTGAGAGAGGGCGCCGCCCTCGCCCGTCTGCAGGAGGTGGAGGAGATGCGTTCGGACCACCTGCGATTGAGTCATCCCATCTTGCCCAAACGTGTTTGGCGCGCCATTTCCTGTGAGGGTTTACCCTTTCTCTGTGAACTGGAAAACCTATAAAGAGCAGCGGCCGACTCCGCTTAGATAGAGACTACTTTGACGCGCCGTTGGCACAACGCTAGACACCAGCTGTGTGAGAGTGTCTGTAATCTCTCCGGGTCAGCTTCACTTCCCGTTTCTTCATAATGTTGCAGTAATGGTTGTTTCATTAGAAGACGCCTCGTCTTTGCTGGAACCGTTGATGCCGTCCGCCATCCACGGAGCCGCCAGGCCAACGCTACCGAGGGGCCGCGCGCCGAACTTAATAACTGGTGGCAGCGGTACGCTACCCAGGCTCACGCGACTCAAATGTAACAATTGGTGAACAGCGGTGGGACGACGACGACTAAGTTGTAACCGTGGGCGGAGGGACGAGTCAGACGAGGCAGGCGATACCGTCGTCCAACATCTGGTGAACAGCGGAGGAACGAGGACGACAAAGCTGTGACCGTGGTCGGTGAAACGAGCCAGGCCTGACCGAGGTGCAACATCTGGTGTGAAGAGCGGAGGTGTCCCAGGCGTGACTCGTGAATCAAAGCGCCTCAGCGGAAAGTCGGGAGCAGTGCAACGAGCCCTGTGTGATGACTGGTTGCCTGCAGCGGAACGACTGCGTTGGATTCTTGGCTGCGAGGTTTGGTGAGAGCGGGACTTTCTTCTACTGAGTTTTGCCAGGCTTTTGTTAAGTAGAGAACAGAGCTGGTAATTGTGTTGTCTTTGCTGCTGGGTTAAGTGCAGCAAGGCAATAGTGGGCAGTAGAGAAGGCAGCACTCGGAACAGCCATGGATTTGGATTTGAAGTCGTTGCGCAAACCGAAATTGCTGGAGCTTGCGGAGGAGTTGGGTCTGAATTTGTCAGGCAAACTTCGAAAACGAGAAGTGTTAAAGGCTCTTCTTGCGTTGGAAGCTGAAGATGACGAGCTTTCGGAATGCCTTGAGATCATTGACGAACGTCACGAGGAAGAGGAACGTGAACGTAGGGAACGTCGCGAGGAGAGAGAAAAGCGGTCTGCCCGCGTTATGAAAGTGATAGAGCTGGAGATGTCAGCACAGGGAATGAGCGCGGAAAAGCTCTGCAATGCCATTAACAATGCCATGCAGTGTAACGGTTCACTACCGCGAGATGGTCTACCACCGTTCCTCATCGCCGAGGATATGACAGAGTATTTGGCAGAGTTTGAGAATGTCTGCAGAAGTAAACGTTTCGAGTGAGATAGTTGGGCACAGAAGTTTGTAGCTCTTCTCTCCGCTGAAGCGTCGGAAGAAATCAAGCGCTTGGTTGGCAACCGCTTGAAAAATTACGATGAACTAAAAGAGTCATTGCTGATACGATATCAGATAACGCTTCATAATCTACGGAAGAGGTATGAGAGCGAGAAACATTGTGACGAGTCGTACTTTGATTTGGTGTATCAGTTGAAAGCTGCTGTAATCGAATGGCTAGACAGTGCGGAAGTTTCGGAGCAAATCGAACTTGCACCGGAGCGTGTGGCGCACCTTCACTCCCATGAGAAACAAATACAGCTCACAGAGGTAGTTACGGACGTGGACAACCACCTCCTGCATCTCTGGGAAGCACGCCGTGGCCTCACGCGCCGCTGGAAGCGTCAGAAACACAACAAGAAGCTGAAAGCTCGCATTGCGGATCTCACCAGGCAGGCAGCAGAGTACGCGGCCCAACTCGCTGACTCTAACTGGGTGGACCGTTGCAACACGGCGGCGAGGCAAATGTCGAGCCGCAACACGTGGCGGCTCTTCCGAGCCCTCATCAATCCAACACAGACACGCACGGAAACGCAAAAACACCTACACAAAGCCATGCACTCATTCCAAGGAAACACAATGCAGCTAGCAGTGGCGCTACGCGATCGCTACCTGTGCACAATTCAGGACCCCCGTGGATCGGCCTATTCCTATGCAGGCAGGGAAAACTCGGAGTTGGATAACCCATTCCGGCTCCACGATCTGCGGGCCAGTCTGGCCAAAATGAAGAAGGGCACTGCGCCAGGCAGGGACAAGGTCACCGTTAAACTTCTGGCGAACCTCCCTGACA
The DNA here is from genome assembly GCF_055883805.1 of Amblyomma maculatum. Taxonomy (NCBI): domain Eukaryota; kingdom Metazoa; phylum Arthropoda; class Arachnida; order Ixodida; family Ixodidae; genus Amblyomma; species Amblyomma maculatum. The sequence continues at coordinate 25,363,317 of NC_139346.1, forward strand.
CGGCGCACCAGTGCCTTCTTGACTATATCAATGCAATCTGGACAGGGGAAACGCCCCTTCCCATTGAATGGAAGACGGCTCTCGTCACCTTTATTCCCAAAGCTGGGAAACCAGTCGACACGGACAACCTCCGACCCATCTCTCTCACCTCGTGTGTGGGCAAATTGATGGAGACGATGGTGCGCGATCGGCTGTCTGAGTACCTTGAACAACACAACACTTTCGCGGACACCATGTTCGGATTTCGCCCACACAGATCCGCACAGGATGTCCTGCTTCAACTCGACCGCGAAATACTGAACCCCATCACATGCACAAGAAACGACAAAATCGTCCTCGCCCTGGATCTCAAAGGGGCATTCGACAATGTAACACACGAGGTCATACTCACGCACTTGAGTCAAACTCACTGCGGCACGAACACTTTCAACTACATCAAACAATTTCTCACAGAAAGACTGTCTTATATCCGAATACAGGATCAAGAACACGGACCTTTTTTGCTCGGCACGAGGGGCACTCCGCAAGGCGCAGTGCTGTCCCCTCTGCTATTCAACGTTGCAATGATGCGCTTGCCTGCTCTGTTGGGTGCGGTCGAAGGTGTGCAGCACGCGCTGTACGCCGACGACATCACCCTCTGGACCACGCAAGGGCGTCTGGGGGACATGGAGACAAGCCTGCAAACGGCTGCTAGCAAAGTGGACCGCTATGCCCGCAGCTGTGGTCTCCAATGCTCACCGCAGAAATCTGAATTTGTGCATCTGCGCCCCTCGCGCTCATGCTCGACTCAAATCAATCTCACCTTGCAAAGCGGTCCCATTCAAGAATCTAAGGAAATCAGAGTTCTTGGGCTCTTTATACACAACCAGAGACGATGCGACACAATACTCGCCAAGCTCCGGCAGGTGGCGGACCAGGTGGGCCGCATGGTCCGCCGGGTTTCCAACAAGCGCGGTGGGTTACGATGCAAGGACGCCTTGCGGCTGGCGAACGCATTCGTGACCAGTCGAATCTTGTATTCGACTCCCTACCTCCACCTGCGGAAACAGGAGGAGGATACTCTCGAAGTTATCCTCCGTAAAATCATGAAACGAGCACTGGACCTCCCGGTCTCCACCTCTACCAGCCGTCTCATGGCGCTGGGTGTGGTGAATACTTTCAAGGAGCTTCGGGAGGCCCATCTCACCAATCAGTACACGCGTCTAACAAAGACAGAGTCGGGTCGCCGTCTTCTTGCCCGACTTCACATCCAACACACCCAACTCACAGAGGAGAGATGTCGCATTCCCGAAAAATGGAGACGCGCCCTCCATGTGCGGCCTCTCCCCGCCAACATGTCCAAGGAGGGCCATAATGGTCGGCGCCTGGCGCGGGCGGAAGCCTTGGACCGCCATTATGGAAGCAAACCAGGAGTTTTCTACGTGGATGTCTCCGGCCCAAACCCTAGGGGTTGGTACACAGCCGCGGTCATCCACAAGGGCAAAACAGTAGATGGCCTTACGTTCAAGGCCCAGTCACCAACACACGCAGAAGAGGTTGCCATCGCCCTCGCAGCCTCTGACTCCTCCTCCAAATACATCATAACCGACTCGCGAGGGGCTTGTCGGAACGTCCAGCAAGGGTGGACTGCTCCTCTAGCTTACCGCATATACAAAAATTGCAGTCGAGATTCGGATCCCGCGTACCGATCTCTCGTTTGGGCTCCAGGTCACCAAGGTCTCCAAGGGAATGAGGCAGCCGACGCCGCCGCCCGCGCGCTTTCTCTCCGGGCATTTCCCACGGGACCCGACGCGGACCGGGATTTTGATTTAATCCAGTGTACAAATTTAAAGAAATATGTGAATATTACAGATCTACGCACCAAACTCTTCCCACCCCGTGCAAAGGGCTGGGGAAGGCTAACGAGCGGGTGCTCCTGCGCCTGCTCACCAATACAATGTTGTGCCCGGCTATTCTTAAACATTTTGATCCGCAATTCGACGGGCTGTGCTCGCACTGTGGGGAGGTGTCTGACATCTACCACATGGTGTGGGCCTGCCAAAAAACCCCATCTTTGCCCCCTATCCCCAACCCCACCCGAGAGAACTGGGAGGCGACCCTGTCCGGCTGCTGCACCCTAGAGGCCCAAAAGGTCTTAACGCAGCGCGCCCGGGCTGCGGCAAACGCCAATGGAGTGCCTGTCTAGGCATCCCACCTAGTGTACATACCTATATGTATTATAATAATAAATGTTTTCACCACCACCACCCGGAGCGTGAGACACAGCTTGGGGAAGCGGCCGAGCAGCGTCACCGCAGTAGCGAGCCGACCGAGCTTCTAATAGAAGGGTATCGTGTTACCTTGGTCGAGCCATTAGCTGAGACGGTTAGCGCAGGCTTAATCGGTGAGAAATCCGAAGTGACGCCGTTAAGCGAGGTGAACAGCATGCCGACCCAAGTAGCTGTAGGTGACAGAGTTCCATCAAATGAGTGTGGGGAACTGGTAGTAACTGAACCGCCTCTTGAGTCAGAAGCAGAAGCTTGCGTAGAGCGCGATGGAGATGGAAATGTGCTAGGAGTGGAGAAACTTTCAGTTTCCGAAATCAGCTGTGTCGTAGAGCAGGGCACGCAGAAAAACGAAGTGCCGATCAGGGAAACTGCGTAGCCCGTGAGTTGTGATCAGTCAGGGCAGACCAACGAGGAGTGCGCGTCCGCTGTAGAGAGCGAGGCTTGCGAAGGCGACAGCGAGCGACCAGAGAAGAGTCAGAATCGCTCGTGCCCCTATACCACGCTAGGTTGTATTCGCGAAAGCAACCCCGGTGCGAACGCGGACGTGGCACATATGGCCTTCACGCAATCCGAAGCGCCCCAGCTGTCGAAGGAGCTTGATCGTGCTCCGGTTAGCTCTGAGCGAGGCGACGCACTGAGTGGCGTGCCGCCAGAGCAATTACTGGAAGGGGGACTGATGCGACTGACGTCAGCCGTTGTTCGGACTTGATTGAAAGTGAGTCATGCGCTGCTGGCCGCGATGCAGACGCGACGCCGCACTTTGACCACTTCGACGACAACCATGCCCTACTAGCTCCGGTTACCGCTAGAACATTGACCGCTAGCTTGTCAGAGATGGCTCATAAAGAAAGCAGAAGGCTAGTATTCAAGTGCTGCCGACGAAAAACGCGAAAAGGCAGGCACGCGAAAGAATGCTGCCATCGTAAGGACAGCAAACTCAAACTATTGCCAAAAGAAAGCAGGAAGCCTTTGTTCTAGCACTGCCGTAGAAAAAAACGGAAAGGGGCGCGAGAAATAACGGAGCAAGCTGAAGCTTCGAAAAAGAAAGCGACTATCCCAAAGGCACAAATGCGCCAGTGCAAATAAAATGCATGACTGGTGCGCAACCCGTAAAGGGATGGATAGGTTGCTCAGAAAAGTGAGCGACTCATGCTCATGCGTTTCAAACAGGAAGGTAAGGTTGTTCCGTGAAACGGACAGCCGGAGCTTTAGTGAAAAGAGTGATCTCAACGGTAACGCCGATGGCTTAAGTCGGAGCCCCTAACATGAGAAGAAGCCTGTTTTCACTTGGTGTTTTTCTCCCTGACATAGGATTTTGAACATATTGTATTCTATTATCTTTGTTTGAAAGTGGTGTTTTTGAAAGCGCGATTTTCAAATTTGTGGACGCGTTACAAGCACTGCTGAGCTGCCCTTTAATATAGATGGGGGCATCAGAGGGAAATAGTGTGGCATAGCTTAGTGAAGATTGTGCCGTGCTTGCTGGCTTAACGGTTGAGTTTTTTGCGTGGTTGTGACATTGTGTGTTGTCAGAAAACTCTCCTGAAGAAAAGTTGCAGAGTCCCTTGCAAACCCGGACTTGCCAAAGACTTTTTCGAGCTGTTTGGGCTCAAGGGAAGCAGAATCGGACGACCCCGGCTAGCAGTAACATCCCGATCCCTCCGGACAGCGGATGCAGACCCCTGCCCTTCGGGATCTCCCTTCCCCGGCGGGGCAGTCTGTTGCTTTTCGCACACCGACAAGTGGGACAGCTGACGCGGCCACCGCATAGCGACAGGCAGAACCGCGAGCGGATCGGCCATTTCGGCGCCATTCATCGGCCGCCCAACGCTTCCTCCCGCGGGCAAGTCTCGACGTGATCCTGCCACGCGCCAAATGTGTGTGCGTGCGTGTGTGTGCAAACGCCGGTCAAGCCCGGAGCTCGAGGGAGAGTGCGTCACCCTCGCCCATCTGCAGGAGGTGGAGGAGATGCGGTCGGGCCACCTGCGATTGAGTCATCCCGTCTTGTCCAAACGTGTTGGGCTCTCTCTTCCCTGTGAGGGCTCCCCCTTTCCCTGTGAACTGGCAAACCTATAAAGCAGCGGCCGACTCCGCTGAGACAGATTACTTTGATGCGCTGTTGACACGACGCTAGACACCAGCTGTGTGCGAGTGTCTGTATTCTCTCCGGGTCAGCTTCTCTGCCCCTTTCTTAATGATGTTGTAGTAAAGGTTTTTTCGTTAGAAGACGCCTCGTCTTTGCTGGGACCGTTGATGCCGTCCACAGAGCCACGGAGCCGCCAGGCCGACGCTACCGAGGGGCGCGCGAACCGCATGTAATAACTGGTGGCAGCGGTACGATACCCAGGCTCGCGAGCCCCAGATCTAACATTGGTCTATGTATAAACAGGACCAATTGCTTTCGCAATTCCCCGGGCGTAACCAAATTGAGCCACAGCAAACATTTTAAGTGGTCTTGTTGCTTTCTTCGTATTTTTTTAATTTTGTCGCACGCTTCGAGGAGTATACGGAGCGTGTGATGACATATCCTGCCATTCATGTAATTTCGGCAAGCTTGTTTACTGTGTTACGTACCTCGAATCATGAGGAAGTGTATTGCCATATAAGATTTAATTTGTCATTGTTTCTCATTGTAATTCCTTTTGAGCTTGTGTTCTGTAGGTATTGACGAACACGGGATAGTTATTATTATGTGATTGTTGCTAGTATCGCACTTTTCGTTGTCCTCCCATGTATGTACTACAGTGCGTGTGTGTATATACAAGTACCTATGTTTGTGGAAGACAAATTCCCTCTACTATACCGAGGCGGGAATATTTCCCTTTTAGCCGGTTCCAACCTGTATCTCTGCTGTAAATGGTGTAAATATTAGCTGTGTGTATAAAATTCAGTTTTCTCCTCGTCAACTCCTGCCCTCAAGTCTTCGCTCATGCCGTCTCTGACGGGGCCGTCTCTGGTGCAAAGAACTTCCGCTGCAACATGGTATACCATCTCTGACGGCGCACCCCTGGTGCACAGGGCTAAAGAACCACCAACGGAACTTCACTGGCGCAGTCGACAGGATTGTCATCACTGGCGCGGATGTCTCTGCGGGCTAAGTAGACAAACTGCAACACTGGCCAATCTCACGAAACGCGTTGACGCTTACGAAGCACCACAAGCCGCACATGAAAAGATTTTAACACAACTTGCAGCTTACCGTCGCGGAGAAGACGGAGGAGGAGCAGGTGGCGAGAAGCGGCAGCAAAGAAAACCAGGAGAGGTGGCAGCAATGACCAGAAGAACAGACCACTGACGTGGGACTGCAGCCGGTTAGGAAACGCAGCGCGTCGGTCAGCGGCTAGTCTACGCAAGTTGGCAGCAACGCACCAAGGCCCGAGGCGAGCGGCAGCGCATCGCAGGCTCCGCGGAAGGTGGCAGCAGACATCAATACGGGAGAGTGTTCAAAGAAGATCAACACATCCAAACCGTGAGTTTTCCCGGTCCCATTGTTCGCGTCTCTGTCTGCGTTCGAGCCGGTTGGGCCGTTTTATTGGTGCGTGGGTCCGCATGGATAATTTCTAAGTTTAAACCTCGGTAGGGTAGAGAAAAACGAGTAGAAATGAACAAAAAGGTTAATTTTGGAAGCGGGACAGGCGCGGTTAAAGGAGCTGCAGACAGAATTGCAGAGGCGAAAGGGAGGAAATACGCTCAGTTTCGAGTGCTGTATGCTCGATTTGGACCGCGCGATTGAAGTTGCAATCGTGGAGCGCCATGAAGCTGATCGGAAGATCAGTATAGCAAATGGTGGATGAGGGCAGGGGGCGCAGAAATGCCCAGTATAGCGCCACTAGTTACACCACCAGAGCCGGAAAACAATTGCTTTTTGAGTGACCATAATGCGGCTTCTCCAGCGCCAAGCGATAAACGGAAAAGCGGCCAGGTATCGTCAAAATGCGAGCCAGGTTCGCATGAAACAGATTCCGCGTTGCCGCAAAAACAACCTCAGGCAAGCTCAGAGAAGAAGCGGTTCGAACAGCGAGAACCTGCTACGGACAACCGACGTGACCTCGTGGAGCTAGCGAGTGATTAAAATACCTCGCAGGTGCAACGGCGCACTGCGCCTAGCATATTGCAGGAAGTGCCCTGTACTACTGTCCTAAGCAGGAGCTCCCCTTTCGAGGCTACGAGTGGAGACGGGTCGGTAGGACAGAACGTAAAGACGGCTGTACAAGTTTCAAACGCACCCGAAGAAAGCCTGACCGCGTCGTCCGAGGACAAAGCATTGTCGCTAGACAATATCGAGTCAGGCGAAAGGAAGGTAGCTCCTGCAGTTTCAAGGTTCGATGTTGCCACGGAGCCGGAAAATGCCTGTCAAGCAGTGCATGGCATTCGGAATGTTAGTGCCAAAGGGAATAGGGCAAAAGGCGCCAACCGAGGTAAAGTGCAAGTAGACAGGTGCGTAGCGCACATATTACAAGCACGCCTGAGGTACCGTGCTATCTACTGTTCATCACTTGAGGTCAAGCGTCGCATGGGTTTCGTTAGGCCATGCAAAGGGGGTGAACAGGGCAATGCGCAAGATGCATTGTCGCGGCGTAACGTGCAGAGCGTGTCCTCGGGAGCATCACATGATGAGGGATTAGGCTCTAACGATAGCCAGGAGGTACTCAACCTCAGGGGACGCAAGCGGTTGAGTTTTCACTCAGTTGCGACTGTGGCCCAAGACATCGCACGCCGGCTCGAGCGCAAACAGCAGCGCTAACGGCGAGACTCGACTAAGAGGAGCCAACCCCGCCGGAGCAGCAACAACATAAGGGTCTTCCTCAGCAACCGAACACCGACTCTCACACTGGGGGTAATGTGGGCCCTCGCCAAGTTCTGTCCATACCTCTACGGGCGACGTTTCTGCATTATCCGCGACTACCACTCATTATGCTGGCTGGCGAGTCTCAAAGACCCCTCAGGACGATTGTCTAGATGGAGCCTTAGATTACAAGATTATGACGTGAAAGTGGTATACAAATCAGCACGTACGCATCAGGATGCTGATTGTCGCGCTCGCGCATCGCCATATGTCCACAAGAGCCCGCTGATGGCTTCCCCTTGCTTGGGGGCTATTAGTACAACCTAAATGGTGCAGGTTCACAGGATGGACCCAGAGTTAGCGCCACTCGTCGACTACCTACAGGGCACCGATGCCCGTATTCCTCATGTATTTCATCGTGGGCTTCAGGCTTTCTCTCTGCGCAGTAACGTGCTCTACAAGCGAAACTTTGCTAACAGTGAAGAGACGTTTCTTCTTGTTGTACCCTCTGACTTGCACACAAATATGTTGAGTGTCGATCGTGATGAACCCACCGCCAGCCACCTGGAGGTCAGCCGTACGCTCGCATCAATTCAGCGGGCCTGTGTATTACGGTCGTGCCGTGACTATACCAACGTCGGAAGTCTCCGCCATTGAAACCCGCTGGATTGTTTCAGCCTGTTCCCCTGCCGAAGAGCGCTCCATCAAGTAGGCATGAACCTTCTCGGTAATTTTTCTGATGTCCTCATCTGGCAACCGTTTCGTGGTCGTCGCGACTAAGTAGCTAACACGGTGTGTAGAGAACGCGTCCCTTGTGAAAGGTACTGCAGCCAAAGTGGCGCATGTTTTCGTTCAAAACGTCGTACCACTTCATGGCGCTCCCACCATGGCAATCACTGACTGTGGAACAGCTTTTACGGCTAGCCTAACTTGGCTGGTCATGACTCTGACTCACACTAGCTATCGACGTGCGACAGTGTATCACCCTCAGAGCAATGGGCTGATGGAGTACCTCAATCGCACCCTCACCGACATGATTTCTGTTTACGGGGACATAGAACATCGCACCTGGGATGAGATCTTGCAATATGTAACTTTCGCATACAATACCGCCACTGAAGAGACGACAGCGAATGACCCCGTTCCAGCTTGTCTTTGGTCGTCAAGTGAGCCCATCGTTGGACGTCATGATACAAGCTCGTCCTTCTTGCGGCTCTGATGCCGACCTTGACATCGACACCTTTATGCAGCGTGCTGAGGAAGTGCGGTAAATAGCACGCCTCTGAATCAACCGCCAACAGACGAATGACGCTGCTCAATATAACCTCGGTCGAAGAATCGTCACTTACGAGCCGAGCGACTTCGTGTTGGTGTGGATACCTGTTCGTAATTGCGGACTATCTGCAAAGTTACTGCGCCTATACTTCAGCCCTTACTAGGTTGTTCGCCGCATCAGTAACATCACCTCTGCCGTTGTTCCCGTAGCCCCAGTTTCACTCCGAAGGTCAAAACATCTTGAAGTGGTGCACGTGTTCCGGCTGAAACCTTATCATGATCGTGCATGACTGGACTTTTCGTCAACCACCGCTCGGTCCTCGTGACGCTTCTGTGTACCCTATTGCTAACGTGTTCCTTCTAGCATCGCACCACATCGGGTCGATGCTACAGAGGACGGTGGTAGCGATACAAACAGTAGTCGAGAGCGAATCTGAGACAGTCAGTGGGTAGTTGGAGTAGACGACGATGTTCGATGGTTATCATCGCGCTCGGACCACTCTCGGACTTCGGCAGTCTTCCAGACTCAGGGCGTGTTTCCTGGACTTTCGGCATAATACCAGTTACAATATTGACACATGCCATTCATAGACGACGAAGATTTGAACGGGCGATTCGGAGAAGACGACAAAGCACAAAAGGTGCTCTGCTTTTGTGCTGACCTGACTGGTTGTTGGTCTTCTTCGGTGCCAGAGCGCCTTCTGTGTAACGTTACGTTACAAATCTGGTGGAGGAATGGCTGGGTATCGATCCAGTCCTGCATAATCAACCTGTCACGACGGAGCTTACCCCCGTACATCAACGCCTCGGCCGCCGCCTACGTGGGGAGCCCCCTGAATTCGGACCCCTTCCGGCCGCTACCAGGACGACGCACCCTCAGACGGCCGTAGAACCTGCTGCAATGACATCTGAGAGCAGGCTTCCCACCCACATCCTGTGTCATCAGCCGCGAACACCCCCCTCTTTTCATGGAGACGTGTTCGAGGACGCCGAGGACTGGCTTGAGACCTACGAGCGAGTCGCTCGTTACAACGGGTGGACTGATGAGCGCAAGCTCCACAATGTGTACTTCGCTCTTGAAGTGTCTGCACGGACATGGTTTGAAAACCATGAGGCTTCCTTTTCATCCTGGGCAGCCTTCTGTCGTGATTTGAAAGCCACCTTTCCTAGCGCCGACCGCCGGGAGCGAGCAGAAGCTGCGCTACACTCGCGCAATCAGTGCCAGAACGAGAGCGTGCGTATTTTCTTTGAGGACATGACACGCCTTTTCAAGCGTGCAGACCCACAAATGCCTGAAGAAGCTGCGTCACCTGATGCGGGGCGTTAAACAAGAACTTTTCGCGGGACTGGTGCGGAGTCCACCGCGCACTGCGGCGGAGTTTCTCAGCTAGGCAGCGACCATGGAGACAACGCTGCAACACCGAGCCCGTTAGTACAACCGGGACGTGAACATCATTGGGTCCGATGCCCCCCTGTGCATGTCGGCAGCGACATGGACGCACAACAAAATCTCATCCGTTCTGTCATGCGGGAGGAACTGCGAGCGCTCACGATGCCTTGCCACACAACATCTTTTCCTTCACTGGCTCAAGTTGTCCGGGACGAGGTGCGTATGGCAGCTCAGCAAGTTGCTGACGTTCCCTAGCAGCGCGTTCCCCACCAGATGTTCGACGCGAGGCCCACCTACGCGTACGTCTTACGTAAGGCTCCCCCGCCGGACCATAGTATCAACGCCGCAGCTCCAGCAATGGAGCCGCAGGGTACTCGCATGGAGGGCCTCGCATGAAGCCGCATGGAGCCTCCTCACTACTCCCCTCCGTCAATCTACCAGCGACCCCGTAAAAGTCACGTATGGCGGCCCCGGGACCGTCGGCCCCTGTGCTATCATTGCGGGGAAGCCAGTCACCTTTACCGGGCGTGCCCGTACCACCGCGTTAACATGCGGGGTTTCGTCTCGGAGGACCTCTACCCTCGGAATGACGAACGGCCTACTGAGATTGCAAGCGACCTTGCAGCGCGGCAGTATCCCGTCACGTCCGGTTACCAAGAGCGTCGGTATACGTTCCCGACGAGCTACCGTTCGACAAGTCCCCACTCTTCCCGACGCCACTCCTCTCCCAGCCCTAGCCGGGAAAACTAATACCAGCGGCCTTCGGAGGCAGGGTCGCTGATGTCGGGAAATGTGAATATTCTCCGTCATCGTCTGGCCGACCCGACGAGATTTCGCTTGTGTCAGGTAGCGACAGCATCCGGCATACTACCTCCGATATATGTGTAACGATTGATGGAGTGGATGTCACCGTGTTACTCGACACTGGTGCCGATTATTCAGTAATGAGCCGTGGTCTCGCCCGAGAATTGAAGAAAGCTTTGACACAATAATCCGGCCCGAACATTCGCACGGCGGGAAGTCACTTGATCGAACCTGCAGGCAAGTGCGCAGCGCGGGTCGGCATCCATGGTTTTGTGTATGTCGGAGAATTTATCGTGCTTCCTGAGTGTTCGAAAGACTTGATCCTTGGTCTAGACTTCCTGCAGACCAACGGACCTGAAAGAAGCGCGTGTTTCCCTTTCGACGAAACGAGCAGTGGCGCGCATTGAAAACGAAGATCCGGGTCTGAACGTTTTACGTATAGTCGACGATGACGTGAGGGTTCCGGCACGTTCTAGTGTGTTGGTTCTTGTAAAGCATGACTTATTCAACGATTACGAGGGCATCGCGGATGGGCACCTTCCGCTACTACTCGAGAAAGAATTAGCCGTTGCTCGAGGACTCGTACAACTCGAGAACAGTTGTGCTACTGTCCTCCTGACAAATTTTGCTAAGGAGATGCGGCATCTCGCCAAGGACACGGCTGTTGCCGTCCTTCACGATGTTAGTGCCTTGCCTCATTTATGCACCGCCGGAGCGAACCCCAAAGAAGAGGCCGCACCTTGTCATGCTCTGCAAACCGTTAAAATTAACCCCGACTTGAGGCCCGATCAGAGGAATCGTCTCTCGGCTCTTCTGAGCGATTTCGCAGACTGCTTCGCCACAGGCTCGAAGGTCGGTAGTACTCCTGTCGCCAAGCCCCGCATCATCACCGATGAGACCACGTTACCGGTATGCCAGCGCCCGTACTGGGTTTCTCTTAAGGAACGTGACGCCCTTAAAACGCAAGTGGATGAAATGCTTGCGGACGACGTGATCCAGCCTTCGACGAGCCCATGGGCGTCGCCAGTGGTCCTTGTCAAAAAGAAAGATGGCACCTTGAGATTCTGTGTCGATTACCGAAAGTTAAATAACGTGACTAAAAAGGACGTCTATCCACTGCCCAGGATTGATGATGCCCTCGACCGACTACGCGAAGCCAGGTACTTCTCCTCAATAGACCTCAAAAGCGGATACTGGCAAATCGAGGTGGATCAGAGAGACCGAGAGAAGACTGCATTTGTGACGCCCGACGGTCTATACGAGTTTAAGGTGCTTCAGTTTGGTCTTTGCTCTGCACCGGCCACGTTCCAACATATGATGGACTTGGGTTTTATCAGGTATGAAGTGGCAGTCGTGCTTCGTGTACTTAGATGATGTCGTTATTTTCTCGCCTACTTTCGAGCAACACTTGGACCAGTTGCGCATCGTGCCTCAAGCACTCAAAGGCGCGCAACTAACGATCAAGCTTGAGAAATGCCTCTGCTTTCAAGGAACTACGCTTTCTTGCCCATGTTGTCAGTGCACAGGGCGTTCTCCCTGATCCCGAGAAGACTACCGCATTGTCAAATTTTCCATGCCCCACCGACAAAAAGGCACTACGACGATTTCTAGGTCTTTGTTCATACTACCGACGCTTCGTCCAAGATTTGTCTAAGATAGCTGAACCACTGACAGCACTAACCAGAGAGGACATACCCTTCCTGTGGGGAGACGATCAAGAACAAGCCTTCCAGGAGCTTAGAAGCCGCCTACACAGACCCCCAATACTCGCCCATTTCGATGAAGACGCCGCAACCGACGTACATACTGATGCTAGCAACGTTGGCCTCGGCGCGGTACTCATTCAGTGGCAAGGCGGAGTAGAATGGGTTATCGCCTACGCGAGCCGAACACTCTCACGATCGGTGGCGAACTATTCGACAACGGAGAAGGAGTGCCTTGCGGTAATCTGGGCCAACAGCAAGTTTCGACCATATTTGTATGGACGACCCTTCCGTATTGTCAGCGACCATCATTCCTTGTGCTGGCTGGCAAGCCTTAAAGACCCGTCTGGACGCTTAGCTCGTTGGAGCCTCCGTCTTCAAGAGTATGACGTCACTGCTGTCTATAAGTCGGGACATAAACACCAAGATTCGGATTGCTTGTCACGCGGCATTGGACTCCACTGCAGTGGAAAACGCCGACGATTTTTCCTTTATTGGGGCCATTACCCAATCCCATATGGCTGACTTTTAACGCCAGGACCCGGAGCTGGCGCCGCTCATCGATTATCGAGAAGGACGCGGTGGTAGAGTACCGCTTGTTTTTCGTCGTGGCTTGCAGTCATACGCTTTACGAAGTGGAGTTCTCTACAAGCGCAATTTTGAAAGATCAAAAGAGACATTTCTACTCGTTGTACCTACGCATCTACGGTCTGACAACTTAAGCGCTTGTGACGACGAACCGTCCTCCGGCCACTTGGGAGTTAGTCGCACGCTTGCAATAATTCGGGAGAAATACTATTGGCCGTAATTATTACCTTCAGTGCGATCTTACTTTAAAACCTGCCGTGATTGTCAACGCCGAAAGAGTCCACCCGTGAAACCAGCTGGATTTCTTCAGCCGATCGCTCCACCGAAAACTCCTTTCCAACAAGTGGGAATGGATCCTCTTGGTCCTTTCCCGAAGTCAAGTAATGGAAAGCGTTGGATTGTTGTCGCGACAGACTACTTGACCCGATATGCTGAGACCGCGTCGCTCACAAATGGAACTGCCACCGAGTAGCAGAGTTTTTTGTCCACGACATCGTATTGCGTCATGGCGTTCCGGCTTTTATCATTACCGATCGCGGGGCAGCTTTTACGGCCCGCCTGACTAAGGCTGTACTGAACCTTACACACACTAGCCATAGACGGGCCACAGCGTACCACCCACAGACTAATGGCTTGGTGGGCGTCTAAATAGAACTCTGGCCGACATGCTCCTCATGTAAGTGGATATGGAGCATAAGACCTGGGATCAAATTCTCCCGTACGCGACATTCGCATACAATATGGCACTTTAAGAAACGACACGGTTCACTCCCTTCGAGCTTGTCTGTGGCCGTCGAGTAATTACCCCCTTGGATACTATGCTGTCCGTATACCCCGACTGCGAACGTCTAGCCTACCCATCTGGACGGCGAGTAGGGCCCCGAATGTGTCGGCATTTTTGGGGGGTTTGTAACGGCGCTCGGGCTAAGGCCTTTGCCGCGCCGTGAAAAACAACACGCCGAGGCACCGTCTGCGGGCCAAGCTGTTTATTGGGAGCGCACCATATTCTTCCTCGGCCTCGCAGCAGTATCCGAGCACACAGGCGTCGCAGTGACGTATCTCCGAGGATGCAGATGCCATCCACCGTGATGATAAGGAGGAGGATGGAGGGGCCGCCCGGCGCGCTACGTCAGCTCTCTCACACCCCACCATCGCCGCAAATCTTTGGGAGAAGGGGGCCAGGAGGGGAAAGATGAGCTCCTCGTGAAAAGGAGAGGGAGATGGCGTTTATCGCGTCGTGTGGGCGAGAGGACCTTTGACTTCCCAAAACCTGTATGACGCTCTTCCGTACACAGCTGCTTGCAATCGCTTGGTCATTGTCGCCGTCGACCACCTGGCACGATATGCCGAAACCGCCGAGCTGCCAGCTGTTGCAGCCCGAGATGTGGCTGGTTTCTAATTGAAGAACTTCATTCTCCGCTCCGGTGCTCCTCATGAATTATTTAGAGACAGAGGGCGCGCTTTCTTATTTAACGTCGGCCAAGCCCGAAGCCCGGCTCTCTTAGTACAAAATCATTCACCGGACTTTCATAGCTTACCACCCGCAAACAAATGACCTTACGCAACGATTTAACCACACCCTCGGTGACATGATCGATGAACTGGGACATTGTGCTTCCTTAAATCACCTACGCATACAACACTGCTGCGCAATCCAGTACGGGTTTCTCCGTTATTTTTGCTGTACAGTCGACATCTGTCTGCTCTCCTTGACACAGTCCTCCCTACAACCATGACTCATCTGAATGTAACACAGTGACCGAAGCTGCACAGCACGCAGAAGAGTGTCGCCAGATCGCCCGGTCGTTTACGATATGCTCTCAGTGGCGCCAAAAACATAGCCATAACACAAACTAGAAGAATGCACCACACTTCGAGCCCGGGCCCGGCTCACACGTGTGGCTATGGGTTCCATCCGGCAGCCGCGATCTCTCAACAAAACTCATCTCCAAGTATCATGGGCCCTACCGTGTCGTCGAGCGCACATGAGCAGTGGATTAAATTATTTAGCCGCTTACGCCATCTTCCGATTTCGGCACCGCTGCCTTGGGACTGTACATGTGCAGCGCCGCAAGCCGTTCTACAACCCTGTTGCACCACACTCCCCTTAAGTGGTCAGGATAGCTCCTTTTTCTATGTGTGTGTGTGTGTGTGGAGGGGGGGGGCATAGTGAAGAAGACGCTAGACGCTGACGAATAGGAAGCAGTTTGTGGAATCACGCAGATCGTGCTGGTCTGGATCGCTGCACTTCCTCGCCGATCTCGACATCGTCCTCGATGTCGTAAATTAAACCTTCTTCTAATATGTATTTTCTGGAAACCAGGAGGGGTGTTAATGGCGCCTCGCGTCTAATTAAAAAAAATGAGTGTCTCCCTAACTTTCGAATTAAAATTAACAGATGAGTTGTGGAAAGATAATGAAGTCAGAATGAGAATTCAATAGGACGGTGGATGAGTGAAAAACGTTTAGCATAACTCCGAATATATACAACTCATCGCTCATAATTGATGATGGTCCCAAGGAAAGGGTTCAAGGAAACGGAGAGGAGTTGAAATCTCGTTAACTGGCCTATTTTCTTGAATAATAAACCAGTCATGATACGAGGAACGCAGAAGAGGCAAGGTACACTCCCTGGACGTATGTGTCCATGTGTGTCCACTCTTGTCTGTTCGAATTTTGAGTTTTCTCAACAAACAATTGACTGTGGCTGGAATAGACGACTTCGGATGATTTTGGGCACCTGGCATTCTTTATTGCTTATTGGCATCGCAAAGTAGCCAGAGGCGCCTTGCGTTTCATCTACCGCAAAACATGGACTCAGCGGCCATGATCGAGGCAAAGCTGCTGGGGCTTGAAGGTTTTAATAATACTTACCCCGAGGCTCTGGCAGCTGCTCTGCAATGTAAAACGGCCAAAACAAAATTATCATATCTCATTGGGCTTTGATAAGCATAACAATATCCATTAAGCCGCGTAACTGAGCTTTCAACATTACTGGAGCTTTTTCTCTCGATCGCTGGTGCGAGGAATGTGAGCAGTTAGAGTTTATTGCTATCGTTGAAAAAAAAAAAATGAACCGATTGAATATGCACTGAATGTTTTAACAAGGCAGATATTTATTTCTAAAGCGGGACAGCTCCGTAGAAGCCCAGAAATGCCCGTCATAGACCGATCTCAGCCACTCAGTACCGATCTGCAATAGCAATATTGCGGGTATCTTTGGCTGCTCTTATTGACGAAAGTGTTTTTGAGCGGGTTAAGCATGCCGTCCGGCGTTTGTTAATGCATTTAAGCGCACGTGCGAAGCGCGAGCAATGTTCCTATCGACGAAGGCAATCTAGATTTTTAAACCTATGTCGTTTTATAGGAATCTTTACCTATGTAATGATTTAGGTTTCTGTCTCCCTCTGAGGGGTGGAAGCACTAAGGGCGAAGGTAGAGGACTGGGATGCTGCGCCTGGTTTACCCTCAGGCAGCTTCAGTGCATTCCTCCGACCAATGTGCAGCAACAATGTGTAGCAACATATATGGCAGCGCATGTCGAGTATAGTATAGGTAGCTGTGGTTAAAACTGAAAAACGTTCGCGCAGTAGATGTTATATTTACTAATAAAGTGTGCGTTTTTGTTAAATTAGAGAATTGTGTTTTTAAACTTGTGGGCGTCGGCGCGAAGCAGTCGTTGATGTGATCATTCCGACATCATTCTTGACGCGTGAAAACATTCTCGTTTTGCAACTCTGGAGCTACTATCGCTATTTGGAGGATTAATAATCTGGGAAAAAAATCGAGTAGACGGTGTGGCGGCAGGGCGACGACATAAAGACGATTATCTTTGACAATGGGAATGTGTCTGCGCCCCGCGCAGGAGCGTATCGCGTGCTGTGGCATCGTATCTTGCGCAATCTGTAAAGTGTGTCTTCCCCCGGCTGACGAGTTAGCGTCCGAGGTAAACGAATCTCGTTGCACCGGATTTGCGTTTTTATTGAAGCCGTTTTCTTTAGTGCGACAGGTGCGTAATTCTAACCCGCGGATTAAAGCGTGGAGGAGCATTACCCTGCCTACGTGCTTTCAGAAGTCTCTTCCGGAGGATGGGCCATTCATGGGCATAGAGCCGTAGGAGAGCCTAAAAATTTTATACTATAGTCATAAAAAGACGAATAGCTTATAACAAGTACAACACTTCTACACTAGACTAACTGCATGTTATAATATTTACCCTTCATTAATCATCAATTTTACGGTAGCATCGTTGAAACAATCTCGACGAATAGTACAAAGTAATGGTGGAAGTAATCTAAGCCGCCAGCGAATTAGAGCATCACTCTGTCTGATCTATCCGTCTTAATACTCCATATAAGTAACTCTGCTTGCGCTGACAGCTATTTTCGCGGAAATGTGCGGAGTCGTGGTACGCCCTCGACGTAAGTTGGGAACGCAGGCGAAGGCTTCGCTCTCTTTTCGCTATGCATCACACCTCGACTTCAGTCGAAGTGTACGCACGCTTATGCTACGCTGGTCAATTCCATGCTTGCATCTACTATTGGAGAGGCAGTGATTTTCGCCTAAAAGAAACATGTGTGCGCTTTTTTAGGAAGTTTTTTGTTTTGCTATTCAGAACTAGATTGGCTTATATTTATAGGCCTCGTTTATAGTCCTTGCTTTCTGCTTTACGCATCTTGAGACTATTCTTCTCGTGTACTGACGCTGATATGAGGTGATTGGAAAGCCGCCCTTTAGCACAGCCATGCCACTCACCTTTTTGTAATATCCCTTGCCACTTCCCCACTCTCGTCCGGACTGTCCGTCGTTCCTGCCATGAAGACGGCAGCTGCGGAGAGCAACGAACCGAGTCAATGATTGGAAAGCCATCAGGCGCAGACTTCTACTGCAATAACTATTAACAGATATTTACAAATAACAGATATTTACGTAGCTGCTGTCATTTCGTTTCCCTAAAAAGCTTGGTGTAGTCTTCATGTAAAATAAGGCCAAAGAAGAAATTATTTCGTTCTTTTTGCACCAATTATGGTATCCCCTTACTACAGTACGCATTCTAAAGTGCTTCAAAAATTAGAAAACAGTGTTTCCTTCGGTGTTGCACGTGTGTTTTGAGAGATCCTTTCGCATCTTGCAATGCACTCACAAGCACTGAATAGTCAACGTATCAAACAAGCTACTATGTTCACCTGAGCTCAATTTTAGATCATGGAATAAATGAGGCTTCCTTTGCGATTGCTTCTTACGCTAAATTACGCCGTGCTGGCAATAGCATAGCACCGCATTCCCTAACAGTGGACCTCAGAAAAGCATCCCTGCGCGAAGCCAAATGTCGTCGCTGCAAATACCTTACAAGGTGATAAAGTTACCGTCACGAATTTGGGATTCGACTACCTGTTGAGAGCCAGAAACTGTTCCTTGCCTCCGCTTTCGCTCCTGTAATCGTTGTGGACATCACACGCATAAAAGCATAAAAAGACGCCATGTAGCATTGTCATGTGACGCATTATTATCACTCATTTTTAATTCCAATTTAGCGAGTAACTAAACTTTATGGTGGTTATTGAAAGTGGCTCTATATAACATTTACATATAATGGGCGAGATTAACGTTCGTAACACGTAATATGAGTGAAACTAAACCTAAATTTCTGACAGTCATAAGGATGCTGCGAGTACGTCATCTGTATATTTCGGGGCCGCACAGTATCGTTTATACATTTCGTTTCCCTAAAAAGTATATTCTTTTAGTATATATATATATATATATATAGTATATTCTTTTTACAAGAGGATTAATACCGTTGTTTAAAACAAGTAATTATCCGGCATATTTTGTTTCCCTAGTATGTTATGGATGCCATGCAGGCTTCTCGGGACCTTCAATCGTCTCAAATGTGAGGGCATCTCAATGCCTTAGTCATAGAGATGCCATTTCAGGAGCGATGTAAATAATGCATGATGCGACTGAGAACAATTCTTCGCGGCCTGGTTACTTCTAGTGAAGATGCCTCTTGTTAATATTACCAAAACTTACAAGGTCCTGCGCCATCGTAGTTGAAGTCGTTGATGCAGATAACCTGTTCGGTCGCAGCATACACTTTTCCAGACACGCCATGATCGTTGGTAGACAGGTCTCCTATGCGTACTCCGAAGTAGGTCCACTCTGCGTGGGGGCAAAGGGAATGTTAACAGGACAGTCTCTAGAACCGCGTGCATATTTAGTCGTACAATTTTCTTCTGGCTACGTATCTGTGCCCTGTTGAATTATGTTCAGAGACAAGCGTTTATTTCCCTTGGTGAGAAATTTCGACTTGAAAACACATTGTTTCATTTCTACCGCTCTATCGATGTGTAGATGAGGAGGATGACGACGCCAGTACGACTATGATCAAGGAGGATTTGGCGATATGTTCAAGCCTCAGAAAATTCGTGCATATAAACGCAGTTGGCTTCTGAATGGAGTAAAATGACAGCCATTTTTTTTTGTTTTATTGGTGTTTTACAGCTTTACAAAACTCCTCTGGTCCAAATGAAAGCAGCCGCCTCCTCGCGAGAGGTCTGACGTTTCAATTTCTTATCTTTGTCAGCGATAATAATCAACATCGCTCAATACTACTAAGGGGACGTGCAGCGACCTTCTTTCTGTTCCGTCTGCCTGCGCTTGCTCACTATTCCATAATGGACTGCGAACATACATCTCCGAATGCGTCTAAACAATGCGTTTCGCTAAAACTCATGCTAAAACTACTGGCGCTCTTCTGTGTAGTCGACTACCTGGAAAAAGGCTGCATTGCAAAAGCACTGCTGCGGGCTGCAGCTTCGATTGTTTCACTTGTTAATAGATATCATGACCCTATAATTCCCGCCTGTAGATATAGTGCATAAGTATGAAAATTGAATACTTGCAAGTTTTGCTAGCTTTTGCTTCTATAATTGGGTGTAGTGCTAGCGCATTTAAGATGACGGTTTTCTCCCCCATAACATTCATCGCAAGGTCGAAGTTTGCTAACGACGTAGGAGGCTCATGAAAAGGTAACTAGCCCCATCGGAATGCTGACGTTGCTATTTTGAATTCTGCACTTGAATGCACTTCATTTTGACATGTTTCAGCCTTTGAATTGACCGAAAACTCCATCCAATCAGTTATCTTGATACTTTTATAGCAGATAAGACAAGCGACGAGGACGAAGTGTTTGTGCGGGATGCGCTCGCTTTGTGCTGTGCTTTTCCGCTTTGTTTCGAAGTGGCAAGGTACAATATTCGTACCAGGGAGCTCCGCAATCATCGGCAGTCCGGACGGCTGACATGGCTCATTCCGGCGAGTCACGGAGCATCACTACTGGTGACTGAACCTGTTTAAGGAGTGAGCGCGTACAACTGGTAGGATCTAACCCTTATGCTGACCAATGTAATCTGGTATTTCAATGACACGGTGATGATATGGATGAAACCAATTTAGAACAGCTAACTATCTTGGACATCTACAAAGAGAGTCCGCGAGCACTGTTTGGAAGGCCTAATGATCTCTGCAAAAAAACGCTGGCGTGCCTCGCCCAATCTTAGACGGCGAGTTATGTGGTTTACATACAATGCGACCATGTACTTTACCACAAGGTCGACGAAACCAAGAATGAGACCGACAAGGTGGGTCACTTCCTCAAAGGAATTGCCGATGATGCTTTTCGCTTGCTTCATTACAGAAGACTACCGTCACTTTGAACAAGTAATGATCCGCCCCATTTCCGAGAAGTTTTCGCGGCTTCAAAACAGAGCAGTGGCATCTTTCTGTGAGGACCGACGACCATCACCTCGAGAGCCCTTGGAATCTCGCAGCGTCACAGACGTAGTAACCAAACTCGTCCGTCGTGAACTGGAAAGCGTAGGACCTGCGACACTGCCGCCGACCACCACATAGGCCAGGCTTTCCGTGGTGTAGCTGATTCCGCCCTTCTTGAAGCAGGAGCTTGACACCTTGGACCTCCCTTCCACATTGCGCGCTGTCAGTAGCCAAGCCTGCTCACCCGGTTACCAGGTGACCTATTACATTACATTCATCACTTTTACCACGCTGCAACAGGACACAGGGAACAAGTAGAGACGAACGGTCAAGCACTTCCCTGTATCCTGTTACAGCGCTGGCAAAAGTGATGAAGATGAACCAACTATCTCACATATCCGTCTTATTACCTTACATATGCCACAATTCCGATGAAAGGCGCACTGCGGATGATAGACCAATTTTCTTGTGATGTTCTCATTTTGGAGATATTTGCGGACACTATCGGGGTTCACAGTCTTCGGCTCCCGGCGCCTAATCCTCCTCCTTACTCGTGGTGCCGCTCAGAGCAAGGTGCCTACCCAATCGGTCGGAATCCTTCTTTATAGCTCAGCGCTTTTAGCGCTCCCCTTTGCAGCAAGCGCGTCGAGATCACTCATCGCAATCGCCTCCCATTTCAGTGCTGCCCCTACAACCACTTCACAACGGGGAAATGGTTGATGCAACGCCCAGAGGCGGCACCGCGTCAAGCCCCGATCAAGAAGTAGTTTACTAACCATTAGTGAGACGAAGGACTTTAATGGCTCATAATCGCGGCCATCACCCTGCCTGTCAGGTCATGAGAAGTGTCTCATGTATTCGCGAAATTTCGAGGGAAACCGCGAGCTAGTGACGTTATCACCAGATGATGTCATCGGCCATGACGCCTGGGATTCTAAAACGACATCATATTTCTCCTGTTCTATACAGTGAGGAAGATAGTTAAAAATAAATAAATAAACCCTGCCTCCACCGGGAATCGAACCTCCATCCCTGAAATCTCTAGCTGAGCGCTTAACCAACACCGGTACGCCTGGGATCGTGAAACGCACTTCATAATTCTCCTTGCCTACCTTGAGGAAGATCATCATCCTCATTAGCCGGGCTATAGGTATTGCAGGCCTCTCCCAATTTCCTTCAATAATCCGGTCCTGAGCTACATTCATCGCCTTGACCCGTGCAAATTTCGTAACTTCATTCACCCATCTAATGTATGCCGCCTCCTGCTACGCTCACATTTTCTTGGAATCCGATTGGTTACTCTTGAGACCACCGGTTGTCCTCTCTTCGTGCTACATGTCCTTCCCACGCTCATTTATTGTTAATTTCAAATATAGTATTAGCAACTTGAGTTATTTCGCTGGCCCACTCCGCACGCTTCCTATCTTTTAACGTTGCATCTGCAATTTTTCCTTCCATAGCCCTCTGCGTTGTCCTCAACTTAAGTACAATCCTTTTCGTTCAACTCCATGTTTCAGCCCCACAGGCGAGTACTGGTAGGATGCAACTGTTATACACGTTCCTCTTGCGTGATGCCGGTAAGCTGCTATAGTCACAACGTCTGAGTAACTTCGAAATGCTCTCGTCACCACTTTTATTCTCCTAGACGTTCCCTTTCGTGGTCCGAATCTGCGGTCACTACCTGCCCTAAGCAACCATATTCGCCTACCACTTTGAAATCTTCGCGGCTTATTTTAAACTGTCATTCCTTTCCCAGGTTGTTCAGCATTACCTTAGTCTTCTACATATTAATTTCAGGCCCACCTTTCTGCTTCTCCTGTCGACATCGTTAATCATGAGTTGCAACTTTTGCAACTAGTGAATAATAATTACCCGTGAAAATATTTAAAATAAGTAAATAAGGCCTGTCTCCACCGGGAATCCAACCTCCATTTCTTGGATCCCCAGCCGAGCGCTTTAAAGGGACACTAAAGAGAAAAACGAAGTGGGCTTGCATCCATAGAATGCCAGTTCCTGGTTACAAAAAAACAACTCTTACTAAAAAATATGGAGGACGCTTAAGCTTCGCCTACAAGAGTGGAACGCGACCGCGTTATTACATCGCAGGGGACGCTTTCCCAGAAGAAGCGCTACGGCGCAGCGATCCCGTCAGAGGCGTCCGGCATCAGACGCTGCACCTAGCAATCGCGCTGTGAGCGGAAAGAGAAGCCGCGTCGCCTAAACACCACTGTTCGAGTGACGCACGCTGGATGTTGAAAGGGGAGAGAGCGAGAAAACTTATTAAACGTAAGGGTATTGGGGCATCCTCGCACAGGTACCCGCGCGGCCCGAAGGGGAGAAGCGGGTGAGCGAAGATAGTGATCTAAAGAAAGGAAAGACGCTTGATTCTACAACCCGTGAGGGTGCACGGCGAAACGTCAGGAGCGAGTGGCGCGCCACGTATCGGGGCAGCGCCGCACATTGCGAGGAGGGGTTCTTCTGTGTTTGCCGCAAGATGGCTCTGCATGTGCGCAGAGCGCAGAAGAAATGTAGAGGAAACGTACTTCGCTACTCGTGTAACTGCGACTTCTGTAAGTGACATGCTCATAATTACCGATATACACCGCAGTATAACGTTCTACGGCACGTTTCTAAGGCAACACCGCATTCACTACAAGCGCTTTTGTACCGCTTTCAAGCACCGAACAGCGTGGGCGAAAGGCGCGATTTCTTTGAAGGTATTCGTCAGTATTGCAACTCTGAAAGGCTAACTATGATAATGGGAGACTTCAATTGTGTACTCTCCGCATCAGATAAAACGAGTAGAAGGCCGCATAGTGATGCCAGCACCTGTGTTCTCGCAGAATTGGTAAATGAGTTTAACCTTGTTGATGTGGCTGGATGTCTGGAGGGTGGACGAGCTGCTCAGTTCACTCATTTCCAGGCTTCTAGCCACGCTCGACTCGATAGGATGTACAGGGTGGTCCACTTTAAGTGCGAACGCGGCTCCGCGTGGCCGCGCTCCGCGGAGCGCCAGCGGATCCGGCGCGTTCGCGCATCGAAGCAAAGCCGCGCAGGCGCACAGGGGCCCGGGGGAGGACCTTCGTGTCGTCTGCTACAGCGCTGGCGCGCACCTCGCTTGCATTGCTCGCTTGCATTGCATTGCATCGCTTGCGCCAGCGCGGTAGCAGACGACACGAAGGTCGTCCCCGGGCCCCTGTGCGACTGCGCGGCTTTGCTTCGATGCGCGAACGCGCCGGATCCGCTGGCGCTCCGCGGAGCGCGGCCACGCGGAGCCGTGTTCGCACTTAGAGTGGACCACCCTGTACATATCTCTTGATCTGGTGCCTGTATGCCACGAATATCACGTTAAGCCAGTATCGTTCAGCGATCACTGCTTGGTCACCGTCACTATCGCTGGGAACAAAACTAAAAGTCAAGGATTTGACGGGCAAATGTGGAAGTTAAATTCAAAATTATTATCTGATGACAGTTTCCAAGCCGACGTTGAAAGGCATATAGCAAATATGAATGACAAAGGCGTAATAAAGTTAGGGGCTAAATGGAAGGTTTTTAAACAGAATGTCAAAATGACAGCATTGGAAAGATCGAGCGCTATAGCCAGACAAGAAAGGGCCGAAGAAAGGTCCCTTCACGTGAATCTACAGCGTCTAATCGATGTGGAAAGCAATAACCCCGGTTTGTTCATAGACGACATACGAGCCCTTAAGGGCAAGCTTGAACTACTCGACGCTGACCGATATCGCGGTGCCCTTGTCAGAGCTAGAGCCGAACGGCTGATAAGGGGGGAAAGTCCGACAAAAAGGGCGTTAGGCACAGAAAAGTGGCACGCTCGAAGGAATCAGATAGATGAAATTGATTACCAAGGGACCATTACCAATGAAAAGAAAGAAATCCAGCAAGCTTTTTTCGAGCATTATCGTCAGCAGTTCGCACGGTGTGCAGTTGATATCGAGAGTTTCAAGAGAGTTTATTTACCTTTAATGCCACAACTCGAAGAAAAGACGACACGTGTGCTAGAGACCCCCATCACGGAGGACGAAGTGAAATGCGCTATTGGAAATTTGAACCCCGGCAAATCGCCTTGCCCTGATGGACTTAGCGCCGCATTTTATAAAGCTTTCCAGGATTTTCTCTCGCCGGTACTGGAAAAAGTGTATAATGAAGCATATGAGCTTAATGTGCTGCCGCCGTCCTTTGCATCTTCTCATACTGTGCTAATTCCCAAAACGGAGGACCGAGGTCAATTACGCAGTGTTACCTCTTACCGGCCGATTAGTTTAACCAATGTCGACTATAAAATTTTTATGAAAATACTAGCTAAAAGACTGCAAACAGTTATTAAAGATATTGTTGGAGACCACCAAACATGCGGTATTAAAGACAGGTCCATTTTTACAAACATTCACATCGCGAGGGCCATTCTTGAATCTTGCGATGCTGGTGGACTTGGAGTAGCAATGCTCCAAATAGATCTTGAAAAGGCTTTTGATAGAGTGCCCCACGACTTGCTTTTGTGTATATTAGACTATGTCAAGGTCGGATGCGTCATCAGAGAAGGAGTGGCTATGGCTTACAGTGCTTGTACAACTAGACTAATTGTGAACAAATCTGTCGGTGACAGTATTGCTGTCCAACGCTCAGTTCGTCAAGGTTGCCCCCTTTCACCTCTCCTCTTTTGTATCTATCTTGAACCCTTATGTTTAAGCATTATCAAGCATGAGAAAATGCGGGGCTTCAAGCTGCATCAAGCAGAAGTGAAGCTTTTGGCTTATGCCGATGATGTCGCGATGTTCTGTGTAGACTACGAAAGCATCGTAGAAGTTGTGAAAACTGTAAAAAATTTTTGCGCTGTAAGCGGCAGTGCTGTTAACTGGGGCAAGTGCCTGGGCTTCTGGCACGGTGACTGGCCAGCGACCCCAGGCATTTTTGCTGACATGAAATTTGTTACCAACCCTGTCAGCTACCTTGGTTCCCCTCTTGAATCGTATATGGACAGTGACCCATACTGGAAAAACCAAGTCGGTAAATTGAAAGATAGAGTGGACAAATGGAATGGATGGCAGTGGTCGGTGTTTGCTAAGGCCACGATTTGTAATTTGTTTTTAGTGACAAAAGTTTGGTATGTGCTTCAAGTGTTATATTGTTCAAGAGCTAATGTCCAAAAGATGCATCGTATCTTTGCCGTCTTTGTGTGGGGGTCTTCGTGGGAACGAACAAGTCGGACAAATCTCTTCCGCCGGGTGAAGGACGGCGGGCTTGGTTTGGCACATCTGTTTCTGCGCCGGTTAGTCAATCGTTTCACGTTTTTGAGGAATGTGAAAAATCCATTTCTTCGTACGGTCTGTCAGTTACGCCTGGGTCAAGCTCTCCCGGGAATTGTCGTTTCTTCTGACCGCATGTCAGGAGGTGTCCACGAGTATCTAAGGGAAGTGGTCTTGGCGTACAGGTTCTTGATGGTGCGGTTTACTTTAGACTATTTGTGGAGTGTAAACCGGAAAAAAACTGTATAAAGACTTGTGCGATGTGGTGCTTCCAGAACCGTTGTACAGAGCTGTGTACTCGTCCACAGGGGGCAAAAATGTTCTTAAAAGAGTGAAGAGGATGATGGTGCCGGCAGGGGTGAAAACGTTCTTTTTTAAGCTGCACACTGGAACATTGGAGGTAAAGAAATGGACGGAACAGAAAGGGCTTTTTGTACCCTGGGGTGTCTACTGCATAATATGCAGGAAAGAGGAGACGATTGAACACGTGTTTCTCGAATGCTGGGATGCCGTATTTTTATGGGACGTGCTCCAGAGGACGCTTAAAAAGGAACTACCCATAAGCCCACATGGTATTCGATTCTTGCCAGTAGAAGCGAACAATGATACACCGTTGGATCTTTTGATGCTACTGGCTCTCCACAGCATATGGAAAAACAGAATGGCTGTAGATCACGGTGACGTCGATGCACGTTCAGCGAGACAGCTCTTTAGAGAGAGCATACGGGCATATGTGGACGAACAGAAAGCTTTAAAACTAGAGCCAGAATGGTTAGTTAGTTTTGAAGGGTTGTCACATATGAGGGATTTTTAATCCGACAACTTCAGCTAAGGAAGGCTGGAGCTTTAAGTCAATGCTTGATCTTTTATTTTGTCATGTTATTGATGTCACATGTGTCATTTTTGTGTACGTCCTCGGTCAGGAAATACAGAAGAAAAAAAACTCGTGGCTGAGTGGTAGCGTCTCCGTCTCACACTCCGGGGACCCTGGTTCGATTCCCACCCAGCCCATCTTGGAAGTTACTTTTTATTTATGAAGTGCATGCCGGGATTTATCGCTCACGGCCAACGCCGCCGACGACACCGGCTTTTCTGCGACACGAGCTCCTTAACGCTACCGCTTAAAACAGAGCTGTTATAAGGTAGTAGGAAAGAGGAAGAACAGGAATACGGGTATCGCTGCCGCAGCCGAAACGGCCGCAGCTCCCAACTACAGATCACGTGACGCGCAATCGTTCCCTGAGGCCGACAAATGCCAATTACGTTGGCCGTTTGAATGCGGTAGTCAGTTTTGTCTGGAAGCTAACATGCTTTTATCACACGTCAACGACGGCTAAAAGACAAAACAAAAAGCAACGTAATGTTGCAAGGCAAATATAAAAATATACTCCTTTCGTCCGCTTGTCGGTAGATGCCGCTAGTCTCTCAGCTAACACGGGGCTACAGGCGTCCACTTCAGTTTCGGTTATGTTCCGGCTCAGGTTTTCGTGCGTGCTCGGATAGTTTGGTTTGGGTCTGCGGCGCCTAAAAAACGAGCTTAGAGCAGCAGATGCGCCTACCCTAAGTGCGTATCGAATGAAGATCATGACTAGGCTCGCACCTGCGAAGTATTCTCCGCTCCCCACGCGCCAGCAATCACGGAGTCTCCTCTTGCGTCAAAGTCTGCGTCAACCTACCCTACTACGTAGTAGGAGAAAACAGTTTGTATTCGACCGGGGGGAACAAAAAAATCTCAACTTCTTATCGCAATACCTCAGTAATAATTCGATGTTTTGCTTTCGTATATGCGGCTACAGTGTCACCAAATGCCGTTTATTAGATTTTGATAGCATATTTGGGTGTCTTTAGTCTCCCTTTAACCAAATGCGCCAGCCGGCATCGTGAAACCCACGTTAAAATTCTCCTTGTCTACCTTGTCTTGATGATGATAGTAGCGATGACAATTACGCTGTAATAAGAGATAACGACATTGATAATATCAGAAAATATAATGACGGTACATTAAATTGATAATGCGAATGAGAGCAAACATGATTCACCAGAACCGCTTAGGCTTTCGCATTTCTGCAGTGTAGATTCTCAGAATTAGTGACAGTGTGCAGACATCAGTGATGAGTGCCGCCTTTCCCTATCGTCTCCGCAAAGTTCCCACTCCTGCCACGACTCATGGTCGTATTACGGCGGGTGGAACGCCTGCTGTAGATGTACTGCAGGGTCCAAGTAGACGGACGCAAAAATCCAGCGAAATTCACCATGCTGAAGGCATGCGCCAGTCACTTAATCATTGATTTAGATTTTTTCCCTTTTTTGCCCCATTGACTACTCGCAAATCCGCCTCCAAATGACACTTCTTCGGCTGGATTTTGCGTGCGTCAATTGCTCGTTCCGCACGTTGCGCCCATAATTCGTTTGCCTACCATCCCAAGCTAGCTTCTGTGATGCACTAGTACCATCCGTCCCCGTTCCCGGTGAAGACTACATTCGTTGCGCAAATTTTTGACCTGGTGCACTGCCTCATATCGTTATCATCGTAAATTATAATGCACTTTCTCTTTTCGGGAACTTTAAGTCCTCCAGTGAGGCACTGGTGCGTCGTCCAAACTGTCATCACTCGCTCTATGCCAAGTCGTTGCGTTATAGATATGTAGACACCATACAGCTCAGCAACAATACAGCTGTAAACAAGAGGCCTCTTTCCGTGGACGTCTTCACGCCTGTGCTGGCCTCCGACTAGATCAAATTCAAGCCGTCCAGCTTTGCGAACTTCTGAAATCTTTTTCGGGCATTTCATACATCGAGAACAATCTACTTGGCTATGCTCTCGCTGTGACGCACCTTGTTGAAATCGGCACTGCCTCTACTATATGTCGCCGACCCTAACGCGTCTCTCATTA
Organism: Amblyomma maculatum; assembly: GCF_055883805.1. Lineage (NCBI taxonomy): Eukaryota > Metazoa > Arthropoda > Arachnida > Ixodida > Ixodidae > Amblyomma > Amblyomma maculatum. Next base: position 25,392,064 of record NC_139346.1, read on the forward strand.
TGAACGTCAGGTCCCCAAAGTCGAAGGTACTAATATACTCAAAAAGTATGTCATTCAGCCATCGAACAGTAACTGCGCCCCATCATTTGTCCGGGGGAAGACAAAAACCCGGTTATGAATTTTCTATCTTGATTCATCATCATCAGCAGTCTCATTTTTCTTCAACTAACCTGGTCCTGTGCTCGCTGAGAACATGCTAGCTTCATCCACCCATCTAATTTTCTGCCGATCCTTGCTACGCTTTCCTTCTCTTGGAATTCGAATTTTTATTCTTATACGATGGTCTTGAGTACGAGCACCTAACTGCTTGGTTGCGTTGCTGCTGATTTTGTATTTTTGTAGTCAATTACTCGACGACCGAAAAAGAGTGCCTCGCGATCATGTCGGCCACTTCTAAGTTTCGTCCCCACCTATACGGCCGACCATTCAAGGTGGTAAGCGACCATCACGCGCTCTGCTGGCTCGCTAATTTGAAAGATCCCTCCGGCCGCCTTGCCAGATGGAGCCTACGACTTCAAGAATTCGACTTGACTGTAGTCTAAGTCGGGCCGGGAGCATTCCGACGCAAACTGCTTATCACGCACCCCCGTCGACGCTCCTCCTCCGGACGATGACGATGACGCCTTTTTGGGACCGGTAAGCGCCAGCAGTTTGGCAGAACGACAGAGATCAGACCTTGAGCTTAAAGCGCTAGCCGATTGCCTGGAAGGAAAGACCGCTTCCCCTCCTGGTGTGTTCAGGCGACATTTATCTTCGTGTTAAGCAATGGCCTCCTCGTGAAGAAGAACTTCGCACCCAGCAGGACGGCGCAACTTCTTGTAGTGCCTAAAAAACTCCGGCAGGAAATTCTGCAGGCGTTGCATGATGAGCCCACAGCAGGTAATCTCGGAATAGCACGCACGCTGCATCGAATCCAGGAGAAGTATTACTGGCCGCGACTGCCTGCCGAAGTTGCCCACTACGTGAAGACACGTCGTGAGTGCCAACGATGCAAGACGCCGCCTATCAGGCCAGCAGGACTACTAAACCCGATTCCGCCCCCAGACCTGCCATTTCAACAAATTGGGATGGATCTCCTTGGCCCCTTTCCAGCTTCGTCTATGGGTAACAAGTGGATCATCGTGGCCACTGAATACCTCACCCGTTACGCTGAAGCAAAAGCACTACCAAATGGTACCGCGGCAGAAGTCGCCAAATTTTTTGTCGAACAAATTCTTTTGCGACACGGCGCCCCAGAAGTGCTCATCACGGACAGGGGAACGGCGTTTGCGGCAGAGTTGACGCAAGCCATCCTGGAATACAGTCATACAAGCCATCGACGAACAACTGCGTACCATACCCAGACCAATGGCCTTACGGAGTGCCTGAACAAAACGATCACGGACATGATCGCCATGTACGTCGACGCTGAACACAAGACCTGGGACGCCATCTTGCCGTACGTGGTCTTCGCGTATAACACGGCAGTCCAGGAGACGACCAGAGCAACCCCGTTCAAGCTTGTGTACGGTAGGGAGCCCACGACGACGCTCGACGCAATGCTGCCGCACGTAACCAACGAGAACAACCTTCACGTCGCCGTCACCTGCGGCGTGCAGAGGAAGCCCGCCTACTCGCACGGCTGCGTATTAAAGACCAACAGCGCACCGACCGCCGACGATAAAACTTACGACGACGCCACGCAGAGAACAACCCAGGAGACCAAGTTTGAGTTTGGACCCCAATTCGCCGTCGCGGACTAAGTGAAAAGTTGTTGCGTCGATACTTTGGGCCGTACAAAATCATTCGCCGCGTCGGACCAGTAGACTATGAAGTCGTTCCCGACGGAACGTCAGCATCACAACGGCGACGCGCACGGCCAGAAATTGTACATGTTGTACGGCTGAAGCCATATTACGCGTGTTAAGGAATCTGTGGTGTTTAAATTTTGTAGTGTTTAGTTTAAGTTGCTTTGTTCTGGAACATCGAGGCGATGTTTTTGTAAGAGGGGAGTAATGCCGCGAAACCTTCAAAACTGTATTTGTTGTTTTTTAACAGCCGCCGGCATACAGGCTTATCACTCTGATTCTGGACCGCGTATCAGTTCCGTAATCTTTGTTTGTTAATGCTCGATGTCGCGAGTCACACCTTTATCAGTTTCGTTGTGGCGCAAGATTCACCGAGATCTGTCTCGAAGGTTCCGGCCACTCGGGTGTCTTTCCACAATGTTCCAGCCCGTGCTGGTAGCTGTTTGCGATATAATCTAGATTGTTCTGTGCAGCCTTTAAATTGAGCGTTGACGAGTGTGACGAGCATTCTTTGTTCGACGATCGACCAACACGTTTGCTGCTATCGCCGCCGCCGAGTTGCTTAGTTCTTTTGCGGGCGCAAGTCAGCCCAATAAAGAGTTAATTTCAGTACCATCAAGGCTGTGTCTTCATTTGTGTCATCGACCCTGGTCACCACCACGTGACAATATCTTGTTGCGCAGTCGTTATTATTTACTGTATAAATACCATTTAGTTTTGTGTTATTTTTTTTACTGCATTGTTTTTTACTTCCTTTATTTCACCCACTCCCCTCTGTAATGCCATGATGGAAAAACAGCGCTACAGACGTGGACGGAGGCGAATAACAAACAGGATGTCAGCGCCCGTCCTGTTTGTTCTTCACTTCCGTCCACGTCTGTAGCGCTTTCTTTTCCCTCATGTCACCATACCAACTCGCCCAGATGTCTCTTCCATTCTGTAATGCCCTTGGGCCCTGAGGGTAAATAAATAAATAAATAAAAAAGGTTACCAAAATGATTTCTACCCTCATCCGCGAATCAGCGACACCCTTGGTTGTATGCACGGTGTGAAATGATGTCGGATATGATACTTGGATATATCAGGTTGATACGGGAATATGGTGTCGATTGGAGTAGAAGGGTGACGGCCGTAGAGGCAAAAAAAGGGAGAGAAGCCAGTAGTAGGCTGTGTTGTGGCATTGTTAGCGTAAGTGACTTACGGAAGGACGAAGTCCCAATTTGAGTGGTTGGAGGCGACGCACATAGATAGCATATGTCGCCAGGAGTAGGGTTGAAGCGCTAAATGAGGCCGTTAGTCTGGGGATGATAGGCGGAGGTGGTTCTATGTATAACTTCAAGCAGAACTCTTGTTTGGGCTAGTTGCTACATTATGAATAAAAAAATATGATGCGACGGACCAGGAAGAAGAAGCCACAGAAACGACAGGACTAGCGCCACACAAACGACAGGACTAGCGCCACAGGACAGGCGCTAGTCCTGTCGTTTGTGTTCCTTCCTTGTCCTCACCAGTCGCGCCTTATTATTTTTGACAATGAATAACGTTGAACTTGGTGAGCAAAGCTTTCACAACGTCACTAAAAAAAAACGCGTCCTCTGTCACTAAGCAGCTCTCGAGGTGCGCTGTGGTACAGAACAAATCGCTGCAAAATGACAGAAGCTACTTCTGACGTTGTGTCTCTGCATACATCGTCAGATGATCAACCGCTACGATAGCCCAGCGGTTGCCGCCTGCAATGTAGGGAAGCGATCGGTATGATTCGATGCCGACGTGGCTTAAAGGTTGTGGTGCGCAGGTTAATGGCAGTAACTCTTGAGCAGAACGTTGAGGATATGGCTTGCGAAGTTGACAGGCAAGGCATGAGCGAACGTATTTGAGTACGAAGGTGTGTACATGCCTCGCCAGTAGTAACGTAGCCGAAGACGAGTGCATGTCATGAAGATGCCCGCGCGGCCGAATTGTGAGTCAGCTTGGAAATAGTCACAGACTTGCGAACGTAGCTGCCGGGGAATAGCGAGCAGCCACTTGCTGCCAACTACGCTGTAGTTACGGCGGTAGATGAGGTTATCGCGAATGGCGAAGTGGAAAGCGTGACGGGGGAGCGCATGCGATGGAGAAGCAGCCGTAGGATTGAAAGGAAAACTGACAAGGAATCCAAGGATCTTTCTGCTGCGATGACGACCTGTCGTTGATGTCAAGCGATGGCGGGAAATCATCGGAAGGGGAAAGGCTTGCGACCTCAGCTGGGTGGAGTAGCGAGAAAGGGCATCGGCGTCGTGATGCTTGCGACCGGAGCGGTAAACAACACCAACATCATATTCCTGAAGACAAGGTCTACATTGCCAGTATGCCGCACGGGTCTTTCAGTGAGCAAAAGCCAACAAAGCGCAGAGTGGTCCGTCACTACTTCAAAAGTATTGCCATGGAGGTATGCGAGGAATAAAGTAAGAGCCCAGATAATGGCTAAGCACTCTTTTTCAGTAACAAAGTAATTGGATTCAGCCTTCGTGAGCATATGGCTAGCATACGCGACCGCGTATTCAGCATAGCCTGATTTACGCTCAGCGAGCGCTACGTCGAGACAAACACCCCTGGCGTCCGCGTGGACGCCAGTGGACCTCGGTAGGCTCCGTGTGGACCTCGGTAGGCTCTGTGGGGTCGAAGCGACGCATGACACGCGGTCCCCTGAGAATGCGAGGCAAAGTTTTGAGGACATCGTCACACGTTGGCGACTACAGCGAAAGGCCGCAAATACCAGAAAGAAGTTCTGTCAAGGGAGCAGAGATGGAAGCAAATATATATTACAGCAATGAAAGTAGGAGCACAGCCCGAGAGGATCTTTGACGGAAGTCAATTGGGGAAAGGCTGCTACAGAGTTTAGCAGGGCCTGCAGACTCACCTTCTTTGGAGACAACGTTGCCGACAATAGTGAGCTGGTGGGCGGCAAAACAACATTTGTTTTCATATTCAGTTGCAGTCCGGCATCAGAAAGGCAGGTCTAAACGTTCTTCAGATGGTATAGGTGAATGTCAAAGTCAGGGAAGAAGACGACGATATCTTCGAGGTAGCATAGGCATGTCTTCCACTTTAGGCCGCACAAAATGGTATCCATCATTTGCTAAATTGTTGCAGGCATAACTCTAAATACTTAGAAGCCGTCGGGATTTACAAAGGTGGTTTTGGAGCGCCCAGCCATTTCAAGGGGGGGGGGGGGGGTGAACCGGCTAGTACCCGGAACGTAAATCTGGGGAAGAACAGAGCTCGGAGCTTTGCAAACAGTCGAGAGCATCGTCGATGCGCGATAGAAGGTACATGTTCTTCCGCGTAATCTTATTAAGGTGACAGTAATCGACACTGTAGCGGACAGAGCCGTCGTTCGTTTTCACGACACACCAGGTGATGTGCAAGGGCTGCTTGAGGGCTCAGTCAGGCGATTCTAGAGCATTAGTTTGACTTGCTCTTCAATATACTGCCGTTCGGTTGCACACACATGGTAGGGGCGCTTTCGCAGTGGTGTGTGGGTGCCGGTGGCGATGCGAGTTTCACCCAAAGAACTTCGATGAGAGTTGAAGGAGGAGCGAAACTGTTGAAGTAGTTTCAAAGCGCTGCATCGGAGGAAAATCAGCGTCAATGCAACGGAGGAGCAGGTCTGTAGAGGAGGGAGCGGGCGCAGATAAAGGGAGGCTGAGCGCAGTCATGGCAGATCGCCGCGTGTTGTCAGGCTCCCCCAGAGATCACAAGAGATGCGATTGGCTGTATACTGCGGAGTCATTCACCATGGCGCAAGCAGTAGGGCAGTTAAACGGATTAGATACGCATGATTGAAAAGCCAGCAGAAATATTGAGCACAGCGTATGGCAACAGAAGGAACTTACGGCGCAGTAAAATATGGGCTGGTGGGAAGACATCAGTGTCATCGCTGAGAGAGTCACATTCGACACGAAAAAGCACAGAAGAGCAGGCAGGAAGGGTAATGTCTTTGGCGACAAGGCTTTAGCGCAGAAATTCGACGGAGTGGCGTTGGGCAATGTATCGGAAGAATTTAGAACTGAACTTCAGCGCAAGCACAATCCATGATCTCATAGATGGTGCTTGCGCTGAAGTGTGCACCATGACAGGAAATCTCAGCCTAAGATGAGCGTATGTAAGCAAGATGGTAGCATGACGAACTCGATTGTTTACAATGAGTCCTGAATCATGACTCGAATGGTGCTAAAGACATATTGTGCTTAGCGGTGGCCGTGCGAGGACAAAGTCCTTAAACTGGCTTCTCCCCATTATTTAACGAGCGACAAAGACCACCGTCCATTGCTGAAATCGCGGCACCGGTGTAAATAAAGGCTATAACAGAAACGCCCTTGACCTAAACATTTATAATGTTCGCAGCTGAACTATGAGGCCTTTAGAAGCTTGATGTGGAGGCAGTTGTTACCTCAGGAGCTGCGGCATCTAGGTTTTCTCTTGTGTATACTGGCGACGTCACATTGGAGAGATGGAGCGAAGTCGCGGCGAAGGGGAACGGCGGCTCGAGAGGGCGGAGCGTTCTGGAGAGAAAGGACGACTTCATGTTTTATCATCGCATGCGGAGTACTCACGCAACGGAGGCCAGCACCTGGAAAGCTTGGCCAGAGCTGGCACTAAGTAAGAGACGGCATTAGCGGGAACTATGGCTAGGCAATCCGCAAAAGTAGCAATTAAGACGGTTATTATTTGTGCACCACGGGTAGCTTGTTCGTGGAGTCGGTCGATGATTTGCCGATGCCGGCGCTATTGCAGGCACTGGCATCGCAGGGTAGGTTGCGACGGTTTCGGCGTAAGTCGGTAGAACGGCGATAGGTCAACGTCGGCGTAAGTTATAGGAGCGTTATAGGTCGCGGGACGTCGGCGTAAGTCGGTGGAGAGGCGACAGGGGGTGGTGGATGGGAAGGCGGGACTGCCTAAGACGGAGAGCAGGGGCCAAGCTCAGTGGCTGTTCTCGGGGCCTAGGCAGATGTGAAAGCTGACGCGCCACCTCTTCACGAACGAAATCTTTTATTTGCTGCAACAAGCAGGAGCTGTCAGTGGCAGGCGGTAGTATGGCAAGCGATTTCATTTGCCTTCGGTGTTCACGAGTCAGCGCCCTTTGCTTGCGCAGCCCCTTGAAGCTCTGGAAGAGGTGAAGACTTCGGCAATGGTGCGCAAGCCACGGGCTAACTACGTATGATAAGCGTCATCGGCTATGTATTTCAAGGTGTGCTTGATTCTGTCACCTTCCGACATGTTGGGGTTCACCCGCTTGCATAAGTAAGTCGATGGCATCTTCATGCAGCCCGTGAAGCTTTCGCCCACCCGCTGCGACCGTTCACGCACGTGCTGTTCAGCGCGGAGGTTTCTGACTTACGGACGGCCATACACTTCTGAGAAAGTCATTTTGAAGGCGGTCCAACTTCGGATGTCCCCCTCGTGGTTCCTGTACCACAAGTTAGCCACGCCGGTAAGATGAAATATGATGTTCAGCTTTATGTCGTCGTCGCACTTGCTGTAAAGGCTCACCCATTCCTTGGAGCTAAGCTTATTATACATCGTGGTTATCGGTCCCGCTGCAGATTGCTTGGTCTCGCTGGTAAGGAGAGCCGGCACAGTTGACGGCTGCATGGCTTGCTGTCTAACGTCCTCAGCCATCGTGAACGTCAGGAGAGTGTGGCTGCGGAGTTCTAGGATAGATGTTCTTAGCCAGCACATCCACCGTTTGTAGGATGGGGATTTATTGAAAGCTACTCGGACTGGCAAGATTAGCGGCGAACACAAGCCGCAGACAGTCAGGGCGAACACGCTAAACAATAGCAGTGCCACTGACAAATATTCACCGCTTTCTTCTTCCTCTTCACAAAATACTTTCTCTTTCTCTCTTCGCAAAGCTTCAGCTGTTTGATAGATAACTACGCTGAGAGCCTAATGTGGAATTATTGCCGCTCTGCCATACACCCTTTTTTAGGTAAAGGCCTGCAAAGTAGGCAAAATTTTTTTTCCTGACCCGAGTTTGAGAAATATAGAATCATTCGCACTACTCTAAAAAGCGAAAATTAACCGAATAGAAATAAAACATGCATATATTTAGTCAGACAATTTTCAGCTACCTAGATTTAATAGCGGCTAAATATTTAAATCTTTATTTGTTCTTCGAGAGCCGCTGGCATGCGGACTTATTGTGATTCTAGTGCGCGGATCAATTATGTATTGTGTGTGGCTTTTTAACAATATTTATTGCCTTAGGGCATCAGTATGGTATGAGATTTAGAATGAGCTAATGATTATATGAATGGAAGAAGGTTGGCTGATTTTATGAAGTCCAAGAGTGAGCGATGATGTGGTCCCTGCGTCCAAACGAGATACGAGGCAGGATTGCTTGCTGAAAGGCCAGCTATCGTCAAGTGCCGGATTCGTGTTGGCTTCAAAGCTGAGCACACCCACAGCAAATGGTGAATGTCGGCTTCAAGATTTTCGTCTTTAGATATCGGACACCCTGGGGGGTATAAGTATCGGAAGTGAGACCACATCCGAGTGACAGCTGGTGTGAGGGCAACCCCGACCCGGATCCTCCTAATCGCAACCTCCTCCGTACGGGTGAGACCGCGGGGGAGGGATACCGCACACAGAGGGATAAGAGCACGTTTGCGGCTCCGGAAGTGTTCCTTTCTTGATAAAAGGAGGGTAGCGTCGTCCACATCAAGGAGCCGTGGTAATGACTCTTGAGTCACGAGGCGCATCGCTAAATCTGCTTGACTTTGGGAAGGCAGAAGGTCCCGTGGGACCCACTCAATACGTACTGGTTTTGTGAATGCCTGACATATTGTTACGTAGCGGCAAGCGATGACAACAGGAGAACAGAGCACAGAGAGAAGATGCTCGATGATCGTGAGATGATGTTTAATGAATTGTTGCCGGGCATAGCTCGAGCACTCCTGTCCGCGCCACTGCCCGCATCTTTTTCCTTGATCGTCAGTAACAAGACCCGGGACCATTGAGCGATCGTCCTGATCGTGGACGAGGAAGTTTACCGATGTTTATGATTCTATGGCATGATGATAGGTGTGTCTGGATGCTTGAAGAGGAAGAGGAAGAAGGAAAAATAGAACGGCTTGCCGGCACGATGATTCCCGATGAACCTTGGCCCCCGACACTCTCGGGCTACACGTTGCCACGACTCGATTGAGGAGGCCAAGGCACGCACCGCGTGACATCGGCAGGGGCGGATGTCTTGAAGTATAGAGGCGTCTTGGGTCGTGGGGTCTTTGGTCGGTACATCTGGTCAGTGAGGTCGCATATGGTCGTTTGGGTCTCTTGTGTCTTGTGGTTATGTGCGACGTCTCGGGTCAGTCTCTCCGCCGTGTCTTGTGGTCGGGGCGGCAGGACGGGGCGGAAGAAGGAAGGTCTTGCTGGGTCCGGCAGGCTTGGAGACAGCCATGTGATGCTTCCTGACCTTCAGCCGACGGCGCAAACGTCGCAGGGCACCGGAGATCCGGACCAGGATGCGAGGGTGATGATTAAGTACCTCGCACCTCCGACCAAATGTTATGATGCGGCAAGCCGATGAAAACAGAACAGAGGAGAGAGAGATGGTCGATGACAGTGAGCTGACGTTTAATGAATTGTTGCCGGGCCTAGCGCGAGCACTCCTGTCCGCGCCACTGCCCGCTTCTTTTTCCTTGATCATCCGTAACAATATTTTTCGGCAACGGCTGACACGTCGGAGTAAACGTACCGCTTGAAATGCATCAGTGCGGATGACAACTTGGGCCGTAGGGAGCATAGTAATGGTGGCCATGGAGCAGAAATATATAGGTTGTTCCAAAAGTTTAAACGTAGAGATCTGATTCAGATTAATTCTCCACGGACAGTACATTGCTGTTTTTGCTTCACAGCCTTGTATGCTTGCATCCACGTACGCTACAATGGATCCTTGAGGCAAGTGAGCATCTTGCTCTTCAAATCACTGGGGAAGGGACGATGCCGAGTTGTAAGACGTTGGTCTACAGTTAACTGTTGGCTTGTTGTCGCATAATTGTACAAACTACCAGGGAGGGAGAACTGGCGCAGCTGGCTGAAGAATAATATGTGAAGTTGCATACGCCCACAGTGCTTGCATGGAATGTGATAAATAGGCTTCAACTCTGCGCGCATCATGGCGCTGTTGCACCAGCTCATCGATGGTGTTGAGCTGCGTATTCTCCTTTAATGCTGCGACCGGAGTGATTCGTGGAAGTCATGTAAATGTTCTCATTGCTTCTCGGTTCACGGCTTCAAGGCGATCCCATTGTGCTCTTTAACAGATGTTGGGACTGGGCTTGATAAACAATACGTGGCTGCAGCACCACCCTCACCAACTGGCGTGCAACAGAGGAACCAGCGCCACCCGTTTCCGGAGCAATTCTTCTAATCAAACCCATAGTCTGAGTAGCTTGACTTTTTGCCTGAGAAATCCAAGCAGTCGCTGATCATGATTAGTGAATCATTAAGCCCAGAATTTTTACGCTCGGACTTTCCTCTAGTGGGGTGCCTGATAGACAGAGACGAATTGGATTTGCAGTATGTTTACGGCGTACCCAGCGGTTAGCGACACACGTGTATGTAGTTTTACACACAGAAAGCTGAAGGCCAATGGAAGAAGCGTAATTAGAGGTAACATCTAAAGCTGATTGAAGGGCAGCCTCCTGAGTGAGCAGGTGTTTGTGAGTGCTCCATACCGTGATGTCATTAGCGTATTGCAAAAACTTGATTTCAGGGAGGTCATGTAAGCGCCATGCTAGTGGGATGAAGGCATTATTGAACAATGTCGGTGACAATACTGATCCCTGGGGCACGCCACGTAGCGAAACGAATGAACCAACTGCGTCACCACTGAGGCGCATTGCAAATGCTCTACCTTCAAAAAATGATGCGACAAAACTGCGTACTCTCAAATGAAGGTGGAGCACGTGAATAGCGTTCAGGATTGCAGCATGACTGAAGTTGTCCTATGCTTTTCAACGTCCATTGCCAATATGGTGCTCACATTGCGGCAGCGGGTAGATGACAGAACTGCCGATGACAAGACCGCCAACCCGTCCTTTGTACCAATGTATGGATTAAATTCAATTTGAGCGGAATGATAAAAACCGTGCTGTTACAGCCACCAAGAAAGTCGTGTAGCCAGCCTTTTCTCTGCAATCTTGTACAGCGTTGATGTTAAGCAGATTGATAGCAAGTTAGGTCGGTTGGGGGCAATCCTAGTTTGAGAATAAGGATCACGACAGCTGATTCTCAGGTACGACACCAAGCAGCCATACATCGTTTAGAATGTCTAGTAGTTGAAATCGTGCAGCGGCACTCAGGATCTTATAAACCTCATACTGAATTTTGTCCGTGCCGGGCGCTATTTTTTGTTTCGCCTCATCAATTGCAGTCAGTAGCTCAGGCATAGAAAAGGGACTCGAAATTCCATCCGCGTCAGCAGCAGATGGTACTGTGTATACATATGCACGGATAAGTGCCAAAATAAAAGTAGCAGCTGAGGGAAGCAATGCATCACACTTTGGAAAAACGTTTCGTGCTGCTTCTTTGGCGAATTCATCCGGCGACAAATTAGCTGCAAGCATGCTGTTGCTACTGCATCAGTAAAACGGCGACTATGTTTCATTGCACGAAACGTTCGCTAGGGTGAGGCATTCGAGGATTTAGGAGAAAATTGTTCACGCCATGCATGCCACTGGCGTCGCGAGAGGTCGCGTTCATACCTCCGAGCCTGTTCATGCTCGTTGTCGCGAGATGACGCTCTATCATTTTCTTTGTCGGCAAGACGCATCGGGATGTATCTTGAAGACTCCAGCCGCTCGCGTGTGTTTCTACAATGTTCCAGGTTCTTCTAATCATCGCTTGCGGCTTTATCTAGGTCGTTTCTCGCCGCCTTTAAATTCAGCGCTAAAAATGAAACTGGCGTTCGTAATTGGACGAACAGCGAGCACGTTGGTTGTTATCGCCGCCGCCGAGTTGTTCAGTTATTTTGGAGGCGCAGGTCAGCCCAATAAAAAGCTTATTCGAGTAAAGACCAAGCCTCCTCATTTGTTGATAACAACACTGTCACCACTACGTGACAATATTTTGTATAATTCATAACCAAAGTTGGCAAAAACGTCAGAGAAGATACGCGCGGCACTTCGTCTCTTCGTAGTGAATAATTCCCTGTGTTTAGAAAACCTTTTCGGCAGAAAAACTAGCCACAAATATGTTGGTTCTACTCATCAGTCAGTAATATGTAAAATTTTTAAATAAATATAAAAGATCGGCCGACCCTCCTTTCTTCTAACTTACATGGAAACACCCGCCTTTCTTTTTTCTTAAAGCTAAATGTAGAACACCGGGGAACTTTGATGACTTAAAATGGAACGCTGGTAGTGTTTGACGAGATGGTGCGCTGTTTACCTTGTGCAGCAGCAACACTCAAGTTTTCGCATTTCTCCGCTGCAGGTTATACCGTGCTCTCGGAACTTCTTTTTCACTTCTTCTCAGCTAATCTTCTTCTCTCAGCTAATCTGCGCGAGTCGTCCTTAAAATGGTCGCTCAGGACGTCATATTGTCACGTGGTAGTGATATGCCGTAAATGACAAATGAAGGGACTATAGCTGTAATGAAAGGAACTGTTTTTTTTTTTTTTTTGGGGGGGGGGGGAGGCTGACTTTCGCCCACGCAAGAACTAAAAGTAGGCGCACTCACATCTAGATAAACCAACTAAGAGGTAATCGAATGGTCCGGAACAATACGGAAAGCATTGTACTCGCCTGTTATCATTCGAGACTTATCTGACTGCATCCAGCTCTACAGAGAAAGTAATAAAGGCGCGTGTCACGATATCGAGCATGAACAAAGGAGCGCGAGATTGGTCGGGGCGTTTCAATCACAGTGATAAGGCCGCATGCTGACGGCTGTTGAAAAGAATAAACCTTTGCGGCAACGCAATCCTGATTACTCATTACGGCGCACTAAGGCAGCATAATGACCGAGGTTAATGGAGGCTGGTCAGTATGTTCAAGGCTCTGTAGCCTATAGCGCATAACCATGCCAGTACATAGCTACATTTGTAAAAATGCCAAAGCCTCCTTGGGTGTTTGAGTCAAACTGAAATGATTGGTTAAGGGCACGGCACAGCACCATTTTACATGCATATTGACGCTGACTTTAGCATAAAAGGAGTCGTATGTGTATGCTTCACTTTGTCTAATAAGTCGACTTGGTCTAAAGTACCAACAGTGCATCACAATTTGTTTTGTGTGATGATTCCGTGGGCACTCAACACCAGAAAGATGTTCCTTGTCCCAGCAATAGCAAACAATCCTGAACGTGCTAGATTCGCTTGGCATGGAATAAACGTTACGCTGAGGGATCAAGTAACCAAATTCTTTGTGATAAAACAGCGCAGCTAACACACGAACGAGGAACGAAACACGGCGCTTGTAATGTGTTTCCTTTCTCTTCCGTGTCTGGGCTGTGCTGTTTTATCACAATAAATGACAACAAAGCCGTTCATCCATGTTAACCAAGTTCCTTGTATATCGACTTAGTTGGTAAGAATTTGATTGCGATAGCAATACTACGTCAGGTTTCTGCCCGTCGCGTGGTCTCGGGAAGGGCGACGTTTGACCTTGAAAAGCCGCGAAGAAAGACGGCGAAGAAGGCGAAGACTAAGATGAAGAAGAAGAAGAAGACGAAGAACACTCGGTCACCCACAGCTAATGCTTTCGCTCCGAATTCGGTTAAGTAGCATAGAATCTTCATTTATATTTAGGCTGGTAGATTACGCTCTCGCGTCATACTCTTAAAGATGAGCTTTCCCCAATAATGTAGCACCTTACACTAATAGGGCGTGATAGGGGAATAATGTAAGAGGTAAAAGAAGCTTGCGCCTTGCTTTTTCTTCTATAAGCATAGAGAGAATATTCATGTTTCTGAAGTGCAAAGCATTTAGCTTGATATCGATACCCAGGCAGAAAAATTCAAAATACAATTAGAGGCCGTTCTGAATAACAAAAGTGGACCTCTTAAACAACCGGTTCAAGTAGCGTATTTATTTCTAAAAATCTCCGCGTTTGTTCTTCATATTGAGAATGGGGTCATAAATGTTGCCCTTTTCGTTTAGAATCAACCAAAAGGTGCCTGGATGTGCTTCCGTTTTGCTCATTTTCAAGTAAGGTACTGCCTATTATTTCTAATATAGTGGGTTTTCCCTCCATTCAATACGTTACGGTACTGATGGAGTTTCTAATACATTCGAACATAATTATTGTGACATACTCCAAAGGATGTGGCGTTAAAACATTGCCAGTGGGTGCGGTTAGGCGTGAGACACTACGCTAAAAACTAAATCGACGAACCGCGAACTCATCACAAAACTAACGACATACACTGCTTTCGTGCGCTCAAAACTTGAATACGGATTGCTTATATGGCTTCCACATCAGGCTTATCTAAGAAACGAAGTTGAATCTCTCCAAAATAAAGCTGCACGGTTTATCTTCAAGAACTGCTCACGCTCGGCAAGCGTATCTGAAATAAAAATATTTCTTAATTTTCCACATCTCAATAGAAGCAGGTTGTTCAATCTCTTCTCTTTCTTTCATAAGCGTCATCATAATCATTCATCCTTTTTCTGGGCTACACATAAAAACAGCCAGGCAAGTATTTCCGCGATTCTATCACCAGTACAAAGTTCAGCCCATTTTCGCCCGCACAAACCTTTACTTTCAGTAACCGCCTCTTGTCGAGATTCGTGACTGGAACCAACTACCGGAGTTCGTGGCATCGATTATCGGCACATTTGTTGATAGCTTGAAGTGCCTCTTGAAGATGTGAGTGTTATATGAGCAGCACATTGTTACCTGCAATGATGTGTTCACTTCGTGTACGAACTATCTGAATATTTGCCTGTTTTTGTAGGATCTGTGTTAAACATTCATTGTACCCCCCCTATGATATTCCCGTTCGGGTCTTTAGGGTAACCCCCCCCCCCCCCCGCCCTTCTATTTTTCCTTGTTCCTCCTTTATCAGCCCGAATGCATGCATGGTAGAGATAGGGGAACATTACTTGTTCAGTCGCTCGGATAAATCTTCTTGACGCTGGTGAACACTCTCAAGGTTCGTATACAGACAACATAAATACCCAAGAAAGTAGCAGGGGGGACAGGGGCCGATGTAGCTCAGTTGGAGGAGCACCGGACGCGTTATTCGGAGGTCGTGGGTTCGGATCCCACCATCGGCACGTTGTTTATTCTTCTACTTTGTGTCTAATTATCTTTCCCCTTAACAGATTACATTACTAATTTCTGTGATTATCCAAGTAAACATAAAAAAAAGACGTGAATTACCATCCCCAACGCTTTCCTTGGCCTCGCCGACTGTTGGCTTCTTTCCTTCATGTATTATAACGAGCACCCTCATTTCCCCTTGATTGATCTGCTTGTAGCTTACGGGGGTTTCGGTTCTGGCAGTCTTGAAGCCATAGGTAGCGTAAGAGGGTTATAACACAGCTTTCGCCCTCGCTCTTGATCACGTTCTACGTGACGCAGGCGGTAACAAAGGACGTCCCACGTCTGCCGCTATGGCTGAGGGTGGCGCTGGTGAACACTCTCAAGGTTCGTATACAGACAACATAAATACCCAAGAAAGTAGCAGGGGGGACAGCGGCCGATGTAGCTCAGTTGGAAGAGCACCGGACGCGTTATTCGGAGGTCGTGGGTTCAGATCCCACCATCGGCACGTTGTTTTTTCTTCTACTTTGTGTGTAATTATCTTCCCCTTAACAGATTACATTACTAATTTCTGTGATTATCCAAGTAAACATAAAAAAAAGACATGAATTACCATCCCCAACGCTTTCCTTGGCCTCGCCGACTGTTGGCTTCTTTCCTTCATGTATTATAACGAGCACCCTCATTTCCCCTTGATTGATCTGCTTGTAGCTTACGGGGGTCTCGGTTCTGGCAGTCTTGAAGCCATAGGTAGCGTAAGAGGGTTCTAGCACAGCTTTCGCCCTCGCTCTTGGTCACGTTCTACGTGACGCAGGCGGTAACAAAGGACGTCCCACGTCCGCCGCTATGGCTGAGGGTGGCGCTGGTGAACACTCTCAAGGTTCGTATACAGACAACATAAATACCCAAGAAAGTAGCAGGGGGGACAGCGGCCGATGTAGCTCAGTTGGAAGAGCACCGGACGCGTTATTCGGAGGTCGTGGGTTCGGATCCCACCATCGGCACGTTGTTTTTTCTTCTACTTTGTGTCTAATTATCTTCCCCTTAACAGATTACATTACTAATTTCTGTGATTATCCAAGTAAACATAAAAAAAAGACGTGAATTACCATCCCCAACGCTTTCCTTGGCCTCGCCGACTGTTGGCTTCTTTCCTTCATGTATTATAACGAGCACCCTCATTTCCCCTTGATTGATCTGCTTGTAGCTTACGGGGGTCTCGGTTCTGGCAGTCTTGAAGCCATAGGTAGCGTAAGAGGGTTCTAGTGACGCAGGCGGTAACAAAGGACGTCCCACGTCCGCCGCTATGGCTGAGGGTGGCGCTGGTTAACACTCTCAAGGTTCGTATACAGACAACATAAATACCCAAGAAAGTAGCAGGGGGGACAGCGGCCGATGTAGCTCAGTTGGAAGAGCACCGGCCGCGTTATTCGGAGGTCGTGGGTTCGGATCCCACCATCGGCACGTTGTTTTTTCTTCTACTTTGTGTCTAATTATCTTTCCCCTAACAGATTACATTACTAATTTCTGTGATTATCCAAGTGAACATAAAAAAAAAGACATGAATTACCATCCCCAACGATTTCCTTGGCCTCGCCGACTGTTGGCTTCTTTCCTTCATGTATTATAACGAGCACCCTCATTTCCCCTTGATTGATCTGCTTGCAGCTTACGGGGGTCTCGGTTCTGGCAGTCTTGAAGCCATAGGTAGCGTAAGAGGGTTCTAGCACAGCTTTCGCCCTCGCTCTTGATCACGTTCTACGTGACGCAGGCGGTAACAAAGGACGTCCCACGTCCGCCGCTATGGCTGAGGGTGGCGCTGGTGAACACTCTCAAGGTTCGTATACAGACAACATAAATACCCAAGAAAGTAGCAGGGGGGACAGCGGCCGATGTAGCTCAGTTGGAAGAGCACCGGCCGCGTTATTCGGAGGTCGTAGGTTCGGATCCCACCATCGGCACGTTGTTTTTTCTTCTACTTTGTGTCTAATTATCTTTCCCCTTAACAGATTACATTACTAATTTCTGTGATTATCCAAGTAAACATAAAAAAAAGACATGAATTACCATCCCCAACGATTTCCTTGGCCTCGCCGACTGTTGGCTTCTTTCCTTCATGTATTATAACGAGCACCCTCATTTCCCCTTGATTGATCTGCTTGTAGCTTACGGGGGTCTCGGTTCTGGCAGTCTTGAAGCCATAGGTAGCGTAAGAGGGTTCTAGCACAGCTTTCGCCCTCGCTCTTGATCACGTTCTACGTGACGCCGGCGGTAACAAAGGACGTCCCACGTCCGCCGCTATGGCTGAGGGTGGCGCTGGTGAACACTCTCAAGGTTCGTATACAGACAACATAAATACCCAAGAAAGTAGCAGGGGAACAGCGGCCGATGTAGCTCAGTTGGAAGAGCACCGGACGCGTTATTCGGAGGTCGTGGGTTCGGATCCGACCATCGGCACGTTGTTTTTTCTTCTACTTTGTGTCTATTTATCTTTCCCCTTAACAGATTACATTACTAATTTCTGTGATTATCCAAGTAAACATAAAAAAAAGACATGAATTACCATCCCCAATGCTTTCCTTGGCCTCGCCGACTGTTGGCTTCTTTCCTTCATGTATTATAACGAGCGCCCTCATTTCCCCTTGATTGATCTGCTTGTAGCTTACGGGGGTCTCGGTTCTGGCAGTCTTGAAGCCATAGGTAGCGTAAGAGGGTTCTAGCACAGCTTTCGCCCTCGCTCTTGATCACGTTCTACGTGACGCAGGCGGTAACAAAGGACGTCCCACGTCCGCCGCTATGGCTGAGGGTGGCGCTGGTGAACACTCTCAAGGTTCGTATACAGACAACATAAATACCCAAGAAAGTTGCAGGGGGGACAGGGGCCGATGTAGCTCAGTTGGAAGAGCACCGGACGCGTTATTCGGAGGTCGTGGGTTCGGATCCCACCATCGGCACGTTGTTTTTTCTTCTACTTTTTGTCTAATTATCTTTCCCCTTAACAGATTACATTACTAATTTCTGTGATTATCCAAGTAAACATAAAAAAAGACATGAATTACCATCCCCAATGCTTTCCTTGGCCTCGCCGACTGTTGGCTTCTTTCCTTCATGTATTGTAACGAGCACCCTCATTTCCCCTTGATTGATCTGCTTGTAGCTTACGGGGGTCTCGGTTCTGGCAGTCTTGAAGCCATAGGTAGCGTAAGAGGGTTCTAGCACAGCTTTCGCCCTCGCTCTTGATCACGTTCTACGTGACGCCGGCGGTAACAAAGGACGTCCCACGTCCGCCGCTATGGCTGAAGGTGACGCTGGTGAACACTCTCAAGGTTCGTATACAGACAACATAAATACCCAAGAAAGTTGCAGGGGGGACAGGGGCCGATGTAGCTCAGTTGGAAGAGCACCGGACGCGTTATTCGGAGGTCGTGGGTTCGGATCCCACCATCGGCACGTTGTTTTTTCTTCTACTTTTTGTCTAATTATCTTTCCCCTTAACAGATTACATTACTAATTTCTGTGATTATCCAAGTAAACATAAAAAAAGACATGAATTACCATCCCCAATGCTTTCCTTGGCCTCGCCGACTGTTGGCTTCTTTCCTTCATGTATTATAACGAGCGCCCTCATTTCCCCTTGATTGATCTGCTTGTAGCTTACGGGGGTCTCGGTTCTGGCAGTCTTGAAGCCATAGGTAGCGTAAGAGGGTTCTAGCACAGCTTTCGCCCTCGCTCTTGATCACGTTCTACGTGACGCCGGCGGTAACAAAGGACGTCCCACGTCCGCCGCTATGGCTGAAGGTGACGCTGGTGAACACTCTCAAGGTTCGTATACAGACAACATAAATACCCAAGAAAGTAGCAGGGGAACAGCGGCCGATGTAGCTCAGTTGGAAGAGCACCGGACGCGTTATTCGGAGGTCGTGGGTTCGGATCCCACCATCACCACGTTGTTTTTTCTTCTACTTTGTGTCTAATTATCTTTCCCCTTAACAGATTACATTACTAATTTCTGTGATTATCCAAGTAAACATAAAAAAAAGACATGAATTACCATCCCCAATGCTTTCCTTGGCCTCGCCGACTGTTGGCTTCTTTCCTTCATGTATTATAACGAGCACCCTCATTTCCCCTTGATTGATCTGCTTGTAGCTTACGGGGGTCTCGGTTCTGGCAGTCTTGAAGCCATAGGTAGCGTAAGAGGGTTCTAGCACAGCTTTCGCCCTCGCTCTTGATCACGTTCTACGTGACGCAGGCGGTAACAAAGGACGTCCCACGTCCGCCGCTATGGCTGAGGGTGGCGCTGGTGAACACTCTCAAGGTTCGTATACAGACAACATAAATGCCCAAGAAAGTAGCAGGGGGGACAGGGGCCGATGTAGCTCAGTTGGAAGAGCACCGGACGCGTTATTCGGATGTCGTGGGTTCGGATCCCACCATCGGCACGTTGTTTTTTCTTCTACTTTGTGTCTAATTATCTTTCCTCTAAACAGATTACATTACTAATTTCTGTGATTATCCAAGTAAACATAAAAAAAGACATGAATTACCATCCCCAACGCTTTCCTTGGCCTCGCCGACTGTTGGCTTCTTTCCTTCTTGACGATGTCAGTGCGTTATACACTCACCTGAGACATGATGCATATCCTGAGCAAAAGTTGAATATCATAAAGAGCTTTTTGAAGTGCCGTCAACTTCACTACATTTTCGTTAGCATGTCGGTCTTGCGTGCCAATGATAGTGATTTAACCAAGACAGTTTTCAATTTTATAACGATTTAATATTGGTTCTTTATTTACGAGAGAAAGCTACCATTCATGTTTTCATTATTTTTCCCATTCCACTCCCCATGCCTGGGTCACCGGTTTGCAAAGAAATAGTTACGTGAGATGCGTTCGCTTATTGTTCAATTACGCTTGAAACACAAACCCGGTGAAGTCTACGAGCAAGCTTACTTGACGGGTCAATGTTTCCTCCTGTACGCGAAAGAAAAAAACAACAAATCAATAACTCTCATCTGCAGTGCGTGAAAGGAGCATTACAAAGTGGCAAAAAACATGCAGACATAAACATTCATCACCACCATTGTCCTCTTCACCATCAGGAAGATAACAATGAAAGTAAGATGCGAAGAAAAGTAAACGTTGCGCATTTTTAGGTAAATTTGGGGGGCAGATACTTATATGGATCAGTCTAATCGGGTGCACAAATACTTATTTAATAATTTATTTATTTATTTATTTATTTATTTATTTATTTATTTATTTATTTATTTATTTATTTATTTATTTATTTATTTATTTATTTATTTATTTATTTATTTATTTATTTATTAATGCTCTCAAGGCTTACAAGGAGCGTTATAGAGGGGAGGGGCTTTTACACATAATTATATATATGAAATACAAACAAAGTGAAGAACGCAATTGCCAAAATACAGACAAATGACTACAATGGGAACTGAACAAAATAGATAACCAAAATAGAAAACTTACAGTACGCAAAAGAAAAGGAAGTAAGGAACAAAAACAAAAAAAGCTTTTTTCGTATAGGAATAAACTCACTTTCTATAATATTTGTTAGTGCTTTGCGAAAACGATCGGTGTCGGTGATATCAACTAAATGACGCAGGCAGGTGGTTCCATTCGTGGCAGGTCCTTGGCAGGAATGAATATGAGTAGGTGACTGTGCGCTGCGGAGGTACAGTACATGAATTTTGAAACGATGATCCACACGTGGGGAGATATAAGACGCTGGTGAAATGAACCGTGACTTAAGTACTTGGCTATGACAGTTGATTTTGTGATAGAGGGAAAAACCTGATAGTTTTCTACGGGAAGAAAGAAGGGGAAGGTTAAGTGCATTTTTCATATTAGTAACGCTAGCAGTACAATTATAATTGTTAAAAAGAAAACAGACAGAACGCTTTTGTACGCTTTCAAGGATTTGTATTAGAGTGGCATATCCCGGGTCCCATATTGAGCATGCATTATCGAGGATAGGCCTGACATTTGTTATGTAGAGTTGTTTTTTAGAGGTGCTGGAGCTAGGGAAAAGTTACGTTTGAGATAGCCAAGAACGTGGTTATTCCATGTGAGATTATTAGTGATATGCACGCCAAGATATTTGTATAAAATATCCTGGTCAAGCGGAGTATTATTAAGCACGTAAGTGGACCAGGCTGACTGATTGCGAGAGATTCTAAATGTTTACATTTTGAACTGCTTAGTTCCATTAGCCAAATCACGCACCAGCTTTGATGTTATTGAGATCATGTTGGAGTGTTACTCTATCGTTACTTCTTTCGATCTTGCGGTATATGATACAATTGTCAGCAAATAAACAAATGGATCTTGAGATTTGATTAGGAAGGTCATAGATGTAAATTAAGAAAAGCAACGGTGCTAAAACGGATCCTTGAGGTACCCCTGAACCGACTGGTACCTCAGAAGAGTCACTGTCATTAGTGGTAACATACTGCGTGCTGTTAGAAACTCTTGAATCCAGTTTAAAATCAAAGGATCAATGTTTAGTCTGCTGAGTTTTAATAGGGGAGGTGGTGGTTAATTCTCTCAAATGCTTTCGAAAAATCCAGAAATATACAATCAGTAATAAAGCTGCAGTGCCCAGAAATGTATTAAGATCATTACAGAATGTAAATAATTGGGTTTCGCAAGAAAAGGACTTTCGGAACCCATGCTGACTGCTATGAAACAAATTTTGATTCCAAGAAGTTAGCGAGATGTGAGAAAATGGCGTGTTCAAATATTTTACATTGAACCGATGCCAATGAAATAGGTCTATAGTGGCAGGGGTTCTGTTTATCGCCGAACTTGTAAAGAGGAACCACCTTGCCTGTTTTCCAGTCATTCGGAAAAGAGCTATTGTTAAGGGAGTTTGTGAAAATTATGTTTAGGACAATTGAACTATATTCTACAGTGCCCTGTAAGAATTTGGACGTAATGCTATTGATGCCGCACGAAGAAGATCTTTTTAGATTGTTAATAATCGAGTGTATACCACATGAATCAAGTACTAACGAGTCCACTGGAAATAAATTAGGGGAATTGAATCAGGGAAAGCTGGTAGAGGATGCCGAGCTAAATGAACGGGTGAAAGCAAGGTTAAGTACAGAAACACAATGACTGCTTAGTATTACATCACCTGATTTGTTAGTGAGGGTAATAAATTGAATATCGTGGCTTTTCACAATGTTCTAAAAGCGCTTGGGGTTTGTCCTAAGTATCGATGGGAGGGTGGCGTTAAAGAAATTAAATTTTGATTCTTTCAAAGCCCTGGTGTATTCTTTTGCTGCAATGGCGTAAGCGGACCATTTCTCAGCAGTCGGCGATTTTTTGCTGCTCAGAAATACCTACCTGTGGTGTTTGATAAACGGTTAAGGGTTCTCGTGTACCATGGCGCATTAGATGATTGATATGTAATAGAAGACATTGAACAGGGCGCTACGCCGTCAACAGTCAATGGAAAGTTCGGCGATCAGTCGTAGAACTTGTGTCAGCACACGCACGAGCGTCGGAACGAGCTTCGTTGTCGTTTTCTTTCCTGACCGTCACGAGCGTTGAACATGGTTGTCTTCGTCTTCAGCATCAGGCGCTGAACCTATCAGAGCTGAATACTTGTT